>NC_053450.1:23219189-24419189 GCF_015227805.2 Hirundo rustica | reverse complement strand
GCAACCAGGCAGTACTACAAAGAGGCAAGATCTCCAGCAATGTGCTACCCACGCACTCACCAACTCTTTCTCGGCTTTCTCTGCCTTTCTGTCACACAAGAGCTCTCCTCCTGTGACCAGTGCCTTTCTGCATGACCTCAAATATTGCCATTGAGGACTACCAGCACCAGGACAGGATTCCCAGGGGACCCATGACTGTGCCAACCACTGCAACCTCACCCTTGTCCCACCCTGGTTGTGCAGCTAAACCAAAGCCAAAGCCTCCCAGGCCTCCCATGCAGAGATCTGTGCCAGCAGCTGGGCTTTGGTCACCACAAGAAGTAGTTGCCTTCCTTCAGGCCATGCAGGTGACACAATTGGAACTGTGGTGCACTTAGGGGAGTTTTAATGACCCCATTAAACCCTTTGAGTTACACAGGTATTAATTATTAACTATTAACTATTGCAGACATCGGAAAGACAACAGCTCCCCTTTTGGTGGTGTTTTATTTATATTGGTATTTCTAATATCTCGAACAATATATTCTCTAATGGAACACAGACTTTTCCAGGAACAGCAGAGTAGGATGAGACTGAATATCAATGTAATAAAAAAAAAAAAACCCAACAAGCTTTTCAGATCTTTTTTTTTTTAATACATCATAAAAGGAGAAAGAAGGGCAACAAGCCCATTCCCTCACCTTTTGCAGACCTTCTTCGAGAAAACATGGCTTATTCAGGCAACTGAATACACACACAATGAATATTATTTCTCTTAGACCAGGGCCTCTAACAAAAGTGAGCAGGAGGGCTTCAGCTCGTCCTGCGTAGCTGGCAAAAATGGAATAAAAACACATTCAGCAAGCTGATCTCTTGGTATTTTTCCATCTCCTGCCCAAACTGAGACAGCACAGTTGCGTTCTGTACATGTCCCTGGGCTACACCAGGCACCTACACTGATATTTATTGCTTAGTATCTGGTTATGAGGAGAATGAATGTCTTTTACTTGAGAAAACAATTTTTTTAGCATATAACAAGTAGAAATGCTTTCAAATGGGATAGAAACAAAGTTGAACATAAACACACCCTTCAGAAAGCAAGAGGTTTGGCCGGCTTTGGTCAACAATAACAACCAAAAAATGACAACTTCTTTTTGCCCATATATTTAACAGAAAAGGATTTTTTATCCTATTTTGTTTCTGGGATGTTTCAAAGCCCCCACACTTAAGCAGCTCACCTGAGAGTAGTACACAGTTACAAATATGCCCCAATGATACAATGCTATTCTCTCCCTTATTTGATTAATGTTATTTGATTTCCTGAATCTCCAGTATGCTGTTCTTTCTCTCTTCCTCTGAAACACCTGTACTTGTGGGCTAAGACTAGGATCCATATTCAGAGCTGCCACAAAAGCAGAGAGGAACATCTGGGCTTCTATGTCCCCACTACGTTCTGGCACACATTGCTCCACACATGCCTATTTCACACTTTTGTCTTCCCAGCATGCAGGGAGTTGGTTGGTGCTGGGGACTTTTCACTGCCTTGCTCAGGGGGAGCAGGGTCAGCATGTTTGTCCAGAGGCCCTGGAGGGGCAATTCTTAGAGGCTGATAACTAGACCAGCTTTCCTGAGAAGAGTGGTTGATTTGTCCCTGGTATAATTCTGTTGATTCTAATGGCTTTTTACCAGGGATGAATTTGGCCCCATGTTGTTAGATGTCTGCATATTAGAAACAGAGTCATTTGCTACAAGGGAAACAGTCAACATCTTATTTGCATCCATGCATATCAACAATGCAATTAGGGCAAACTTCTTTGAGAATTGGATTCAGATGGTAATTAAAGTATTGTGTTATGAATTTTAATTTGGCATTAGTGAAGTAAATTATTCTGTATTGCTCTGTTCTCACAGTTTGGGCAGAATACATTATGCTTTGCTTACTGAGACCTTTGAATTAAAAAAAAAAAAAAAAAAAAAAAAAAAAAAAAAGAGCCTAGTCCCTGTGTCCTTAGAATCTAATTGTGTGGAAGAAAATGAGTTACATAAAACCTTTTACCAGTGATTCAAAGTCAAACAGCAGTGAACATCATTTCTTTGATAACCCTCCCACAATTTGGGGACTCATTTGGAAGGGTTGGGGAGGAAACTCTTCTAAGCAGCAATAATTTGTAAGACTCAATTAAAAACGAAAGCACATAAAAACAATTACTTTGAAAAGACAGGTGAGATACAAACATTAAAAAAAAAAAATCAATATCTACATCTATATCACTGATAATAATATTTGGCCAGCAGATATGATCTTAGAAAATCAGAGTGAAGTTACAAAATCATATTGCACTCCTGACATATGTGTATGAGTAATATGCATACATATATATATATATATATATATATATAATGTTTGTGTGTGTGCTTTTGTGTCTGTAGTTTTGAAGGCATGACCTACTAAGTAGCACAAATCTTAAGTTTTAGCTACTGATATTGTGTTCAGAAACAGGACGCTGTTCTTCATGTCCCAAACTCCATGTTAGTAGTTGGCAGGGAGTTTTAAAGGAAGACTAGTAAGGACAACATAATGACTGTTCAGGTATAATTCTTTTTGAGCATAAGAAATCTAAGTGCATGCACGTGGAGTGGAAAGGTTTTCAGTAGCTGTCTGAGGAGTGTTTATTGGCAAGTGAACTTCATCATGCAAGGTGCTCCACATGTCTGCAGTAAAAGACAATCATTGCCTGCAGAATCTTCCCTCCAAGTCTACAAGACAGAGGGCACACCATAGAACGGGTAAGATGCTATTTCATTCATATTATATGGCACACTAATCTCCTTTCTTCATCAGGGTTTTTCCTTTGATCCAGCCATCCTTCCAGCTCCCGCATTAACAGTGTCCAGGCATTCTTAGGGTTTGGCCCTGCAGAAAGGTCTAGAAAAGGCAAGAGATAAAAATGAATTATGTTCAACCCTTTTTTGGCTGCATTGACCCTGACTGGACACCAGGCGCCCACCGAAGATGCTGTATCATTGTCCTCTTCAGGTGAACAAGTCCTGCCAGGAGTCTGCTCCAGTGTGGGCTTCCCATGGAGTTAGATCCTCCTTTGGGCATCCATCTGCTCCAGTTTGGGATCCTCCAGGGTCTGCAGGTGGCTGTCTGCTCCACCACAGGCTTCCATGGACTACCTCTCCATAGTCTTCTCCACAGGCTGCAGGGGAATCTCAGCTCTGGTTCCTGGAGCATCTCCTCCCCCAGATTCTGTACCCTTTCCGTCCAGGAAATAAGCGAACACTCCAACTCCCTCTAGGGAGGGGGAGACCTGGCTGCTGTTCCCAGCCACAGAACTGCTCCCAGCAGGATCCACAAGAGGATTTGCACCGTGGGGTTGGTGAGGGGGGCCCCTCATCCCACCTCCATGTTATGACCCCTCAGTATTCTCCACATCCTTCGTAAGAGGCATTTGCCTGACCTACTCTTGAGGACTTCTGGTGACAGAGTTGCTGTGTTTTCTCTAGGCAGGCCATCCCAGCATTTCACAATCATACTGTTAAAGTCAAGAATGTGCTCATATTTAAGTGGGATCTTTCTTACAGCAATCTAAGTCAATTGGGCCTTGTTCTTTGACTAGTGAGAAAAATCTTCAAATCCATTTCAAGTCAATGAGGCCATGACAGTTTCTACTCCCTAAAGGTATAAAACTGGGAGATGTTAGAGTTTTTTGTTACGTGGGAGAAGTGCAAGTCCTTTTGTGGTCTGCATTTCTTAATAGAAAAAAATTGTAGCTAAAATTGCAGAGTGTCAAACTGCTGTACAAAAAGGTTATGCTTTTAGTATTTCTCATTTGGAGAGCTAAAGAGCCAAGTGTTTCACAAAGACTAGATGCTCTCATGAGAATGAATTTCTCCATGATTTTCATAGTAGATTAAAATGTTTAAGACTTAAATAATCTTTGGATGAGGTCCTGACCTCATGTTTGTATAAATATGGGCTTGTTCAGCTAAAGTCTATGGAGCTATATAAAAATAGTGCCAGTGTAAGAAGGGATCCAGCCCAGAATATGTCAGCATATCCTCAGCTCCATGGTATTGCTCAGCACCATACTGCCTGGCCCCATATGCTTCCAAGTGTCCTGACAGAGGTGTTTGCAACTGCTGCTGGAGCACTCAGATATGTGCTACAGTATGAAACAGATGGTAGCTCCATGTAAAATAATATATCCAAAGGTACCACTGCAAGAACCCTCACGGTATTTGTGTCTTTGAGGTAAGTTTGCTACAGATGTTAGCCAGAGGACATACTAAGCTTATTCACTGGATGTCTTTAGGGAAGGTAGACGCTTCACCACCTCAGGAAATCAAACTATGTTACATTTTCTTCTTGTTTAGATTAGTATTTATATTCAGATGCCATGCATCAATTCCCCACATTCCGTGTGTGCAAGTGTGGGTGTTCCCTGTTGCAGGTGAGGTGCAGGGAGGTGTTTGCAGGTGTCACAGCGGGTGGGCAGAGCCCACTAGGGGTAACATCTTCTGCCGTCAGCGCAACGCGACAAAAACCACGGCGCTGGCACTCAGCATCCAGCATGCCCAGCTGCCCGGCCCTAAATGCTACAGAACATTAAAAAGTAACAACAACAAGAACAACAACAACCCTATGATGTCCCTCCTCATTAACTTTTTAAAGCTTCTGCTCACTTTGTGGAATCACCATTCTATCGCATGGTCAATAATGTATGAAATGAAAAACTCCTGTCCACTCCGCGATGAAAAAAGCAGACAGAGATTTACAGTAACTGCTTAGTGCTATTTTTGGTAGACCTGAATTCAGGGGCAATAAATTTTAAAAATCCCACAAACACAAAAAAGAGCAGAGGCAAGAAAATTAAATTAAACAAAACAAAACAAACAAACAAACAAAACAAAACAAAAACAAAAACAAAAAAAAAAAAAAAAAAAAAAAGCCAAACATTTTAAAGACAGTTGCAGTGAGGGAGATATACTTCTTCTTTCTTTCTTAATCTCTTTTTGTCACCTGCTCACAAGAGAGCCACAATCTAGACAAAAAGCAATGCCACTTTTTCCTTAATTTCCTCTCTAAAATGAACTTATTGCTCATGGAAGACACTTGTGTCTGCTAGCCCCCAAGATTCAAAATTAGGAGTAAATGCATGTCTTTAATCCATCCTCCCAACCCTAGCAATCTCCTTGACCAATTAACCATCTCACTGTTAGGCTCAGCTGAAACATCTGTCCAGAGGTAGAATATGGCAGGATTTTTCTGGCTGCGTACAGCCCTCCAGGGCTGGAGAAATGCTTTGCCCTCTGCAATTAACGTATTCATTTAGAGAATAAAGAACGATGACAACATTTTTCTTCCTAAAATTAGAAAGTGCTTGCTGTTTGGCAGAACGGGTTAACTGAAAGACGACAAGTAGAATTTTCAGAAGTATATTTACAAAAATAATATGCTTGTATATGCAGCATCATGGCATGCTATCTGTGTCCAGTGTGGCTCTTCCTGTTGCCACTGCTACTGATTTCTCTTGCAGAGGGACCAGCACTGACAGACCTACATACACAGCATCGGCAAAACCTGCCAGGGAAGCTTCCAGAAATGATGCTGAACCCTGAACCTATCCTTATTCCTGCTAATGTGACCTGCTTCGTTGCTAGGGTTATTGCCCCAGCCTCCTCTGGCTTCAGAAAATTCACTGTCAAATGGCAGCAGTGAATGGTTTCTTCATCTTACAACAGCTCACAGCAAATTGCTGTAATCTGCATTACCAGCTACAGGAGTTTTGGAGCAGAATTAATTGTAAATGACTTCTAGCTTAGTTATAATCTAAAATACTGTTTCATTTTGGCAGTAGAAAGGAACTGCACTTTCTGCATAAAGCCAATGCCTATAAAACAGAAGAAAGCAAAGCATGATCAGTGTGGTGAGCAGGAGATAAAACAAGCTCCTTGGCACTGGGCAATGGCAGAGGAAGTCTGTTTCCTCCCTGATAGCTAGTCGAACATTGTTACCCTAAGCTGGGCTGGTTCTCCTCCCACCAGGCTGTTCATATACCATCTGTCCGTGCTGAAAATTATCAGGAGCATTATGTTGCGTCTTTACTTATTAAAAGGCTGAATGCAAACTTTCCAGAGCATACAAAGTGTTACAGCTTATTGCACTGGAAACTTTATACCATTATGTCTAGTGAGGCCCCCGAGTCTCTGTTTTAATGCCTTGGAAAAGCAACAAAGTAGAGCCAAGAAAGGGCAAAGTAAAACCTGAAACTTGAAAATCAGGACACAGTGTCTTCTTCCATTTCCCGTCTTCACTTACATAAGACTAGAAACAAGTCAAATTTGTACTAAACAAGTCAAATTTGTACTTATATTGTATTTTTAAAACAAGGATGGAGTAATATCTTTCCCACAATCATTTTGTCTATTCTGGCTTTGAGAGACAGAAAAGCCTTTAGGAAAAAAAAAAAAAAACAAAAACATAGTGCTGGCACTTTTTTTTTCCCTCAGTACCCCCATCAAAACTTGCTTTCACTAAAAGGTGAACAGAAAACCATCTTCAAATAGCACCTAGATAAAAGGTGAAATGTAGTTCTTGCTATTAATATTTAAGAATCCCATCTATCTCCACGTATTAAAACACTCTGTTACCACCATCAGTGTCCACTTTCCTTTGATGGGCAGCTTGATATTTCCTGTAAGAATAAAATGATGATATTCTCACTTGACCTGTATCTTAGATAGTCATTCAAGGAAATTAGAAAATTGGTCACATTAGAATAATGCATATGTGAATTTAAATTCTTACTTCCATCTGCACCTTGGGGGTAGACAGGGGAATAAAGAAAGAGAAGAGAAATTTCTTACTTTTACTCATGGAACTGATAGATAGCAAATGCTGGGCATAGGGTTGTGCATCCTTGTATTCAGATCACTGCTTCAGCAATTGGCTCATTAGTATTTTGGAAAAAAATATTTTATAATTCCGGAATAGAAATCCTTCACTGCTGATAAGCTTCATGTAATTGAAAATAGGATACAAATTCAGCAAAATGCCTTTAGTAACTCTTTAGCAACTTCAACAAGTAGGAATGCCTTTCAGTTTGTTGAAATCTATCACTGAACGCTGTATTTTTAAATACTATGTAAAATAACAGACCTTGCCTCTCTTAAACAATCCTTTGAAATAGTCTGCTCTATGTGGACAAGTAATTTTATTTGTTTTTACAGATTCTTTTCTTTATCTGTTTCACACACACTTAGAAAAAGCGTATTTTTAAAGCCATATGTAGCATGGGAGAAATCTTGTTCTGTAACTTTTGCTACGGACTTCACGGAGAGTTGGTTGTCCTTGGCAAAGAGCCGGTTCTCCATCTTCCTGATGGCTGCTACTAAGGGTGAGAATTTAGAATCCATCCAGTCAGCGTTAGGATGGTGCCTTTGAGGAACCCTGTGCCTGTGCAATAGCCTTGCTGGCCAAGCATGGCCCACGAGAGGCTCAACTTCCCTAAAGCCTGCATTGCTCAGATCACCTTTCTCTGTTTATTCAGTTTTTGCTTCTCACACAGATCTGTCACAAAGCGCACAAGCATATGTCTTTCTAAGCCAATCTCTATTATTTTATAAAACCCAGTGAAAAACATACAGGAATTGATTGTGGTAGCTGTCAAGCTTGCAAGTGATTCAAGAGTGTTTGCCCTTTCGTTCGCTGCATTTTTGGGTGTTATATAAATAGAATAGGAAATGTAAAATGCAGGTTAAGTCATTCAACACTTCTGCCCTGTTCTGGCAGAAACTACGTTTGAAGCTACATTTTTGACAGTCAGCTAGTGTTGGAATATCTTTAAGTTTGAAAGCCAAAACAATAGGTTCTGCAGTGAACGTTATCAGCTTTGTCAAAATCAAGTATTGAATCAGAACCAGGATCCATCCAGGTTCTTCAAAAACCATAGTAGACACATTCCTCATTAGGCATCTGTTTATTCCAAAACACAAACACACAGGGGATAGAATTAGATAACACTTTTCTGGCTTACTAAATGGGTTAGACTTAGTAAATATGGTACTCGATTTTCAACTGATTCTACCATCTGTCAGCAAACTTATTGCTTTTAGCAGGGGTTTTTCTTGTGGTAATTTCTGGGATTTTTTTTCCTCTCTGTTCTTTTCATGAATATACATGCCTACAAAATTTAAGGGAAAAGTAAATTAAAGAAAAAATTAATCAATCCACAAAATCTGAACAGGGCAGGTCAGATTATAATCAGAAACTACTAATGGACTTGCAAATTGTTATTAACAAGCAGCACAGGAAAAAAAATCTCATGTTGGAAGGAACTTCCTATTGTTTTTCAGGTATATCTAAATCCCAAAATCAGTTGTCATGGCAAGTGGTGGTTTTGCAATCTACAGCAGCAACTGTGTCTGTGGGGAGAGACTGGTGTAAAAATGACAAATAGCTGGGGTGAGAAAAACTACAGAGTAAATTGTCTAGCTGGGACCCAATGTCATAAAAGTCTGAGCATAACCTTCCTGTTGTGTTTTCATTCTGAAAAAAAAATTCGTCTCAGACCCATTCTGATGCTAAGTTGGGGCAGAACTAAATCATGGAAATTCTGTCACTTGGGGATGCACTGGTACGGGCAGCGGTTTGAAGCTCCTACAACAAGCTCCACTGCATGGTGAAGATGCCGTGTTCCTGCACTGGCAGCTGCCTTGCTTCACACAGAGAGGGCTGCATTGCTGTTGAAGAGCTTGATGCACTTAGCTACTTAGAAAGCAATTTTGGCCTCATCCAACAGAATGGAATGGCTTTTTCAATATTTCCAGCAAATTTTTCATCTCATTTCCTGACTTTTTGAATGCTCTAGGGTAGGTCTTAGAAACAAGGAGAAAAGGAGAATGAAGACTCAGTCAGAGACCCTGGTGATGGTGGTGGGTTTAACAGTGTGTCTCTCCAAGGGGTCTTTGGTGCCCAAGAATGTTTCTCTCCTCCTCAGAAGCCTCCAGAAGCAGAACTGCATTGCTGCCATCTCTCTCATTTGCAAAAAGATGTTGCTCTTGACAGGGAAGGGGAGGACAGGGAGATCTTGCACTTGCCCTACCAGTAGAAGGGGGAAGTTGGTCCTGATAAACAGTTCATCAGACAACAGTACTCTGCCCCTTCTTCACTCACAGATTTAGGCCAAGTTTTTCCCCTTGACCAAAACAACCTTTTCAGCCCAGGAATAAAACAAGACTAGGGCAAGGCATGACTTTGCTATGGACACTTGAACAGAGAAGTCAGCCTGTTGAGATTTAAAAAATTGTTAATGGCTGGAAATAGATTTGGGAAGAAAAATGGCAGATAGATTCCTTATAGGCAGGTTCATCAATATATCCACAGCATTAAGCACCATTGGAGCAGGCAACCTCAAAGCATGCAACAATCCATACACCGTGCGATGAATAAAAGTACAAAAAGTAACAAGGAATGAGATAAAGGTTAGCACCGGGCATAAAACATCAATACAGGGGAGGAGTAGGAAGATTATAGAAATGTTTGTGATACTGTAGTAAAGTTATAAGTAAAGTCAAGGTAAAGAATGGAAAGAGGCATGAATGAGATGTAAGATAAATGGGAAAACATAACATACACATAAAGGAAGAGGAGATGGCAGAAAAGGTAGAATGAGAGATAGGAGGGGTGATAAATTGTTGAGTAAAAAAAATAAATTATTTATTCCTATGTTCACAATCTGTCATAGAGAAATAATCAGATACTTATTTTCTATGAGAAGAAAATATACCATGATAAATCAAAGCTATGTCCAAGATGTCCAAGATGAAGTCAATGAAAGGAAGACATCAGAAGTCTTAAATTAATTGCCAGTATCAAAGACCCACGCCCTATTCAGAAAAAAAGCATAAAGATAAATTCAGCTATATTAGCAAATGTGCTGCATTCAAAAGCTCTTTAAAATATGAAAAAAAAAAAAAATCTATGAAATAGAAGATATAATATTTAATGCCTGTACTTTCAAAAAGGGATTTGATGTGACAGCAAGAAACCATTCCTTTTACTCCAAACAAGACTGGGAAAAGTAATCAGGTGAAGATAATATTGGATGAAAGTGCTGTCGGAGAAAATATTGGTGAAAACTTGCAAGAGAAAGCTATAGTGACAGTTCTGGTTTCAGTTACAGCCAGCATCATAGACTCAGTAAAGGCAGGAGACTGCAAACCTCCCAGCAGGATGCCATGGCCAAAAGACCTAAAAAACCCCATTCATGAGTGAACAGGGAAATAGAAAGCAGAGTTATAGATATTAATTTACCTTTGTAGTTGGTAGGAGCAAGAGAATTATTGTGATACGCTGTTTCTGCTTACTTCACCTATGCTTCTAGGGGACAGTAGAAGATTGGAGAGGGCTCAGACTGCTGGCACAAGGATGCTGTGAAAAGTGGAGAACATTCACTGGAGGGAGAGAAGTAAGGGAGGGAGGAAGGGAGGGAGGGATCAGACTGCTTGGAATCTGAAATGAATTTTCAATACCCTGCAAGGGAAAATTACTGAGGGCATTAAGTTGTTTAATCTTGAGTGCAGAAACATGGAGTGGCAGGGGCTGGAGGCTGACATCAGTCAAATTCAAACGAGATTCAAACAACAAACTCAAAAGTGTATATTTTTCATGGCAATATAAATTAACCACCACGAATAAATGAACAGTGGTTGTGGACAACTCTTACTACTTGAACTCAAGACTAGAAGTCCTCCTAAGAGATACTCTGCAACACAAGGAGTCACCTACTCGACCTAAGAATGGCTGAATAAAACTGTAGTTCAGGTCATACTGGGCATCAAGCAAGATGACCCTTCTGGTGTGAAAATGCATACATCTATGAAATACCAGACAAAATTCTGAGAGAGTTAACAGGCTTAACACATGGCATCTGCTGACAAGAGATAATGGTGGTAAAGGAACCACTTTTGTAACACAGTTCCCCCAAAATGCTTGGTGTAATAAATTATGCTAGCAGGGAATATAGAAAGAACGTTGAACTTCAGAGTGATTTAATGGGAAAGGGGATTATCAGAGAGTCAGAAGCTTTATTATTAGGGCCAAGGTTTGTTGTGTTTATTTATTAAAAGGTTGTTTAGTCAGGCAGTAGTATTTGATGATACCAGGCTTGGGGGGAGGCAGTCAATAACACAGCAGAGTGGATTACAGTTGAAGCTGGTGCTGATATACTACAGACAGAGAGCGAGATAGACAGATCAGTGTCATGTAATTGATTGTAAAGAAATTTAAAGAGATGAAGGACTAAAAGGGAACAAGCACCCTCAGCAGGAATAGAAGTGGGGGGCAGGGGGGGGTCTAAAAGACAGAAGTTAAAAGCTAAGCTGTTTGACAGTATTTGTTGCATCAATTAAAAATAATGTAGAAAAGTATAAATAGGCTTGAGAGAGAGATCCTTGAAAGGCATTTCAATGAGATCATACCTTGAGTCCTGAACACAGGTACTAAACCTGTATCCTCATTAGTAACAAAAATGTTAGAGCATCATTTTGTGTAAGGAGTAGCTGGAGAAATTCAGTGCAGTCTGCTTCAACAAATGCAAAAGAAAAGATCATATGTATATTTGTGAGAGGCAGGGTTTCTATTAATCAAATGCTGATGTGCAGACCCAGAGTGAATTCGCAGACCCACTACAATTATACGAAAGGTTAATGCAGAGTGTTTTGTGATAGCTTCTCTCACCAAATGGCTGATATTACATCCTCGTGAATACTCATTTCCTTAAATGTGACAGAGTCTGGCCTGAAGAACAAAACCAATTGAAAATACACTAGGTAATATTTATCACGGATTTTCTTGCTCAAAGGGTCTGTGGAGATCTTACCCTGCCTGCTTGTCACAGATATCCTGGCAGCAACCCTTTCGTGCCGTGGTTCCTTCCCATCAACATGCAGTGGTCAAAAGTTGGCTCAAGGCTGAGGGCAAACTGGTAATGGATTTCAGCTGTGATCCCTCCTGAATTCTTGTACACAATGTTTCTAAGAATTAGTATATTTTCAAAGTAAGGGCTAAGAATATCTGAGAAAATATTTCCTTCACATAAAAAGAAAACCACCATGCTAGAGGCTGGAGGCTAAATCAGAAAGTAATTTACCTGCCTGATATTAGTTGAGCCCGCTTCCAGTGGTGAAAACCAAGCTGAAGTACCATTTCCCAACAGAAAGGATAAAGATGTCACCTTCATTGAAGGGCTGCCTGCAGGAGACAACTGTCTCTTCTTTTGGCATTAGTGTGAAGTGTCCCTTCTCCAGGCATTGTTGTGGTCTCACACGAGCTATGGGCAAACACTGCCTCAACCCTGGGCTGTTCTCCCTGCCTGGGGCTTTGAACAGGCATTAATTTAACCCCTCGTCATGCTCCAGCTCATGGACCTTGTCTGTGTGTTTTCTTCCTACCTAACACAGGTTTTATTCTTGTTCAAATTATTTATCCCAGTGGACCTAAACTTTTGCTCAGTCCCCTGCTGAGTTCCTGAAAGATAATGAACTAACTGATTTCTGGGTAATTTATGCATAAATTTATATACTGAGCTGTAGTTTAATCAAACTCCTTTGCCTTGTGTAGTATAATAGCAATATCTAATGAAAACATATGAAGTATGTGTTCCATAATTACCTCAGACAGCTCATTTCGATTTGCTTCCTATTTAAATCCCCAAATTCCTATCTTCTTGCATTGTAAACACTTTCCTTCCTATCTCATCAATCTGAGTTATGCAAATGCTGTGGGGGTGGGGGTACAATTAAATTTTTCCCTCAGTGTTATCAAAGGCCCTATTCTCCCAGAAACATCTGACTTGGGTGCACACAAAATACGGATTTTTATTGGGCTGGAAAACAAAGTTAACATAAATCAAAAATAATGACAAACACAAGTAGAGTGGTATTACTAAAGCCAGGGCATACAGACTTCTAGATTAATTATTTAAAAGATACAGACATTAGAAAACTGCCCTTGTGATACTATACCAGAGACACTTAACATGAAATACACTCAGAACGGTGCCCTCAACTCCACTCTCACTGAAGGACAGTATATCAGGAGTATCCGCTTTGAAACCAGTGTAGCTACAGCAATGTAACTCAGCGCTGGAGAATCCAGCACTGTTTTCTGAGGTCTGAGAGACAGACAGTTTTTCAGAGCAGAGGAGAGGGGAAAAAAAAAAAAAAAAACAACTTAAGTAAAACTAGATATTTGCTGTGTAGCAAAATTGCTTTTCACCAGCCCGACACAGTATTTCAACATCCACCTGCAGGGATGCAGATACATTTTCTCTGCATCCAGCAATAGTGAGTTTGTAGTTATATATGGTGGCATTAATGCACCTAAGAAAGGGCAAAGAAAAAAAACTATCAACACAGATGCCAAGGCAGCATAGAAAGAAGTTTTGAGTGTCTGACAATTTGACATTCATGTAGTGTTTCTGCTTTGAAAGATTTTTCTTTCCCAGAATTAATTCCAGGCATTTACAGGATAAGTGTCAGTTTGCTTCTTTATTATTTTTCCCAAAGACTACAAGTTGCACATACACCATCAATGAAATGCAGCTACCTCTCTGACAAAACTGCAAGAAAAGGGTACAAAGCAATATGATGCAAAAGCAGAGGATGAAGAGAACCTAACCAAGAGCGCTGCGATAAGCACTGAACTGTTGACATGTTTCAGCAGTTCTGCTTCAAATACAGAGAACAAAGACTGTTGGAGCAGCTTCTCAGTGAATATGAAGCGAGAGCCATTTACACCAGATAAATTCTGCCCCCTGCTATCTAGTCTGAGACAAATTATTTTATATTCAGAAAAAAAAAACAAACCAAAAAAAAAAAACCAAAAAAAACTCCCCCCCACCCCCCAAAAAAAAAACAAAAAAAAAAAAAAACAAACAAACAAACAAAAAAAAAAACCTGCTCAACCAAAGGGCAAATTCAACAGTTCCATATAAGACAGAAAAAGAGAGTAGAAATCTGACGTGTATGAGGTTTCAGTTCCCAAGTGCAGGATTTCAAAATCCAGAGCCACCTCCTCCTCCTGTGTCCCTGATTCCTTTAATTGCACCTTTTGCTCCTGTGCTATTTTTCTAAACACTGTGTTACCGGTGGGTTATTTCTCTGTCTGGATCTACTCCTCTTCCATCTGCTGCGGTCAGTGTTTGTTCCTGCCAGGTCATGACATCACCATCCTTCATGTCACAAAATTGATCACCAGCTGCACTGCTTCTACTTAAAAAAATGGAATTAAAAAAAGACCTCTGTATTAATTTCTTAGCAGTAATATGTTTACAGTAAACCACAGAGTTTCACAACATTGAGAACAAGTAATTTGTGAGGAAAAATTACAAAACAAAATGTGGCAAAATGCCTGTAAGTAGATTTTTATCAGCTAAGTATTATCTATTTCTAAGTTGGAGGATTTTCTCCAAAAATTGCATTACAATAAAAAGCCTGGAGGGTTTTTTTCCTCCTATTAAATAGTTTCTACATGGTAAACAGTTTGATTAGTAGTTTTTTTAAGGCTCCTTTGTAAGAAATGTGGTACACAAGGAGAGTCCAATCCTCCAAACAAGCTCCAAGAAGCAGCCATGGCAGGACCTAAGAGTTAAAGACATCAGTTTTGATACGTCTGCCCTAACACATCATTCATTTCTTGAATGAGGTCAGTAGAGATAAATGAGATTGTAATTCATTGAGTGAAAATGTGTAAATAGATATCCTTGGTGTGCTTGGAAGGAATATGAGATCGAGGAGAGCCAGCAAACTGCAGGCAACAGGCAGGGAAGTGCCAGTCCAGGACTGCACAGGAAACGTGCACCTCATCAGCCCCAGCTGACAAGTTATTATCAGGCTGGTGGAACATTCCTTGTATGTGCTGTTTCTGTCTTAAAATTCATGTGCCTATATGCTCAGTTCACCCCTCTCAGCCACCCCCAAACTGCTCTGCTGTAATAACACCCTCCTTCAAGCTGACTACATTACATTTTACAAAACAGCAGAAATATCTGTGTCTGGAGAAGCCTTATTGCTCAGGAACATGGAATTCATTTGACACTCTTTCTAGCTAGCCTAGGAAAGATAACTCAGCAATAACCTCTCCTTCCAACTAACCGTCATCCCAGGAAAGCTTTCAGGGAGAAAACCTGTAAGGGAGGAGGAATATGGAGCAGAGTAGTATTATCAGTATTACCACAAAGGGAAGAAGCCATGCAGCAGTGTTTTCTGTTTTATGTAGTGAATGTGATATTGAAACAGAGCCGCTGAGTGCTGCCTGCCGTTCCCAAGAGAGAAGTGATGATCCAGCAGGTGAGGCTATGGCAGGGGACAGGTTTGGAGGAAGAGACACAAGCGCATCTGTACCCATTAGACCATAGCTCTTTACATCCTGGGAGCAAATCTAGTATTCCTGAGCAGCATTCCTTAGTTGTTTAGGAGACAGGTTTGAAACCTTCTGGCAGAGGAGGGCCCATCTGTTAGGGGTTGTCATGCCCAGCAGCCCCACAGAGGGGAGGCTGCTGCAGCCCTGTAGCCTCGGGATCAGCCTGCAGTGAGGCTGAGCGTGCATTTCCCACAGGCTCACACATTGCCCATATGTATACACCTACATGTGTACCTGTGACCAGCCACGTGGATCCACACAGATGGAAAACACAACGCTTGCAAGCACAAACAGCACCGTGGCCTCATTCTCTTTCCCTCTCTAACTGATCATGATTACAGCTGTTAATGGGAAAAAATGTATACCTATATATACAACATACAGGTTCTTCTACTAGCTGTCTCTAAACACTTTGTCTGCCCCAAAACTGTCCCTGGATCTCCCATTGTCCCCAGCTGTTGACACCCAGACACAGGGTCTCCTAAGGCAGCCCCTTCAGTTGCTGGTGGAGAACTGGCAGACCTTCTCATGTCTGCCTGGCTTTCCAGCCACCAAGTCCAGTGTGATCTTTGTTAGAGATCCACACTGGTACACAGGCACCCAGGCAGTGCTCATGGGCTCTGGTCTCTTCCCCTGCTGACACCCCTGGAACCAGGGCCGTATGTCCTCCAGTACAACTCCAGTTGTTGGACCCATACACATGTAAAATGTCCCCTACTCAGGAAAACAGTTCAAAACAGAGTTTAATTTGAAAACAGGGGCAGTGGTTTGTCCCAGGGTATCAAAGCTCTCCATCTGCCCCTGTGTTTCTGGTATCCTTCATGTTATGAGCTTTTTATCCCACGACCCAATACCATCCTCTTTCAGGAGAGGACCCACAGAAAGGGTAACAAACTGTTCTCTTCAGTGAAGGATGGCTCAAGCCTGACAAGACCTGTGATGCTCGTAACAGGATCTCAGACATCCTGTTTCTCCATGCAGTGGCTCTGTAAGGCTATTTTACATAGCTGATATTTCAGTTCCCTTTCTAAAATAGAGCTGAATGTGAAACAGCCTATTAAAACAGTATGAAGCTTTAAATCACTATGAAACATGAGAAACATGGTTCAGCTGTCACCCTGAATACAAATACTCAGGTACCTGTCTACCCCTACAAATTATTTTTACACTTCCCTGAACATCAAGGCCTTGATGACCATAATGCTTTAAATGTACCATCTAGTTTCAACCCAAATTTCTCAAAGATGACTGAGACCTCACAGTCTGTACTTTGTGTGGGTTTGGGGGCTTTTTTATGAGAGTGGGCATCTGGATACTTTTTACTGACTCTTTTAGAAGAAAACCTTCAGAACTCATTCATTATTACCTGTAAGAGAACTAAGACAAGAGAAAAAAAATCTCTAGTGAGGTTTGACCCTGGCTGAGATGCAGAGGACATGAAGCAGTCTTGATTTCACTGATTCTGGTGCTGAGGCACACCATTGGTTTCACTGGGTGTTCAGACAGGGTAATTCTCACCATATTCTGGATCAGTTTGGGTTCTAGTCCTGTCAGGGGAAGGCCCTTTCCCATACTGGGAAATACATACTCTTCCAATCCTGGTACTGAGTACAGGCATTTTACTTCAAGTCTTCTTCAAAGCACTCATCGCTGTAACACCTAGCAGGTTCAAAACCTTTTATGACTTTATCTACATAGCAACCTGATGATGGAGAGAGATATAATTATCTCATTTGACTATTGAGGAATGTAAAGAGATTAAGATGAAAATAGTAAAAAAAAAAAAAAAAAAAAGGCAAAAAAAAAAAAAAGCCCATTAATTTTAAGTGCCCACTTTAGGGTGTCTAGGAATTAATCTTTTAGAGTACTTAGCATAATGTAGTCATATACACTCAAGAATTTCATTGCAGACAGAAGTGCTTGGTGCTTTTTATGTAGAAACTCTAATCTAAAGCACTTTCAAATAGAGTTTGAATGCAATTATTGGCCAATCCAAATGACTGTCCAGCATCACACCAGAATTTGGTAGTGGAATGAGGGAGAGAATTCAGTTTTCCAGGGGTTCTGTGGCATTGCCCTTTTCTTTTCATGACATCCTACCTGAAGCACTGAGTGTAAACTAACAACAGTCACAAAGAAAGCAAAGACCCTGCAGGTAATAAACTTTTTCCCACACAGATATAACACATCCTCCCTTCCATGAACTGAATGAGCCAAGAGTCCTTGGGAAAGCAGTTGGGATCATGTGACTACAGACTATGCTCTTTCACAGGGGCTCTGAGTTCATAGAAGAACACCCATTCTTCGAATCCCTCTCTCCTAAACCTCCATCTCCTGATTTCCTTTCTTCTAATTTTGGAACTCTTGGATTTACATTCAGAAAGTCCTCCGAACACAATGTTTCCCCAAATATAACACAATTGCATATGTACCATCAAAACAAGCACTAGGAATCTCTTTTCATTTCAGAAATGTGCTATTTAAAATCGATACTTATAGAGGGCACAATTTTTGCAATACCATTGGTATTTAGCTTGAATTCCTGGCAATTTTTGGGCTTGGTTTTCTGTGGGTATTGACAGGATTGGAAAGCAGCTTGTCTCAACAAGTTCTGGGTGGGCATGCTGCTGCATCTCAGATAGTCAATATCATACCAAAAAAATCTATCTCATCCATACCATCTTTTCTGAAGGTAGTTTTCCAATATCGACTGAGAGAAATGTTTTTAAGATGTGCAGACTTTTCTGATTGTGGAATTGGCAATACTTGTGTCTGGTCTTTTTGAAACCGGCTCATCCACACTGAGATGATACTAGTCAAGCAGCATCAAGTAACAGTGACTAGTAAGAGTCTTAATGTCAGGCACATCAGTTTCTAATTTAACTCATAAAATAGCCAAAGTAATCCAGTACTCTCACTTTTATACATAGGGATAAGAACACGAGCAACTCATTGACTCAGTAGCCACCATTTTATATTTTCTCTTCTTATTTGATGCATGTTTCAGCATCTCTCTCCCCTTCAACATGAAATACACTAAAATGTTGTGAATATTTACAACACACAGAGTTGTGATTCCTAAGACACATATTGTGAGTATCAAAAGTATTTAACTGAGATGTTAATATGGAAAAATGAAGGTCAATCTTGACTGTGGAGCTGCAATTGCATAATTTTGACTTAAAAATAAAGAAACAGATGTAGAAGGAGGATGTGTATGGGAGTAAAGGAACAAGAAAAGTAAAATTTTCTAATGTTTAGCCCAAAAGAACATAAAACAAATGTAAGAAGGACTTGACACACTGGTGGGCAGCAAGAGAGAGGGGGGCATACAGCAGAGCCAGTAGTGTCATACAAAGCAAATGGCAATGGGGACGTTCTCCAAGAAACTGCATCACTCCCAGGACATCCTCAGCCCAGAGATGTATTCAGACAGCAGGAATTAGCTGCGAGTTAATACATTTTGGAGGGTTCTACTTGAATGGAAAATACACATGGGCCATTTCTGAAAAATGAATATTCTACAGTTAGCATCATTAAACATGGGATAACTGCCTCCCACAACAATAACACTGTCTACAGCATTTGTCATGTTTCCAAATATGGGAGATGCCACTGAACAGATAAACATGACAGCTTGGTAAATAGCCAAAGCAACTCTTAAAAGTTATGCCTATGTCAAGTAATATTTTTGACCTGATTTGCACAATATGGGTGGGGAAAATAAATATTTTATTTTGAAAGTTTCTGGAAAAATAACGAAATGATCCAAAAACAGATCCACAAGTGACAGTCTGTTAATTTAAAAGTATACTGTATGATAGGAAGCATCTTTTCCAATTAGCCAGCCATGGCTGCACTGTATTTTGAAAAGACTGAGAAAATGTACTTTGTTGATCTGATAATGCTCTGAAATTACTAGCCAGGAATTTTCCCATACATCCTTACAGAAGCATGCTTTGGCCATCAGTGAGGGCTTGAGAAAAGGCTCTATGGCCCTGCCCTGGACTGGTACAGGCTGGTGTTGTCAGCCAACTTACAGAAGAGATGAAGACTATTCTCCCTCCTGGAATGATTGTCTTTGGAATGAAAATTTTTAGTCTAGACTAAAACAAAAATATTTCTAAGCATATCTTACTATCTACACAGAAATGAAAGTGTGCACACTGCTAGAGGAGGAAAACTGTGTTTGCAGCCCAGAATAATTTTTGGTTGTGTGTTTTTGTGTGTATCTATGTACATGCATACGTGCTCTTACAAACATGCATATATACATTGTGTATTGTTACATACAGGAACCATTTTAAAAAGAAACGGCAAAAAAACTTTTCTTCTACCAGAGATTTGATGCTTCTTAGGGAAGGGAAAAAGAAAAAAAACAAAAACCCACCACAGAAACAGAAGAGATAAAAAACAACTGAAGGACTAGTTAGAACAACAAAAAGGAATGACTCGTTTCAGGATGTCTGTATGTATCATGGCCATAATATCTAATTAGGTTAAGTGTTCTATTTAATAATTCACTGTGTAATGAGATAGAGTAACAGAGAGTAATGGGATTTGTCAAAGCCCAAGCCAGCACAGTATAAAACATGTTAGATATTTAAAGCACTTTCAGAATAACAAGATCAGTTGATTTAAAAGCCACTTATGATGTTGTGCTGTTGTGAACTGCCACATCCTATGGGTTATCTGACGGGAAAGCTGTTTACTTGTCCTTTTAAAACTTTTTTTGTCACTGACTTTCAGGAGGAGATTATCTCTGTGCACTGAACAAATTGCATAAAAGCAGGAAACTATGAAAATATGTATTCTTAAGCCTTTCCGAGGCAGAAAAGGAAAAAGGAAAGAGAAAATTTACCTCCTATAAAACAGTCAGTACATAATCTCAGAAGTTCATTATAGCCTTGAGCACACTGGTTTGCATCCCAGATTAAAGGATTTTCAAAAGGAACTGTGATTGTCTTGTCACGGTTGAGCTAGATATTAGTTGGCTGAGCTGAGTATCAAATATGGGAAATTAGTTGCCATTAAAAGCTAGCTTCAGGCAGTTCATTTCTCATCAGCCAAGCTGTGTGAGCCTCCTGCTGTGGACAGTGAATATTAGCTTACTAAATACTTTTGCTAATCAGACACCACATTACTAACAGAGGTGCCTGAATTTAGAGAGGAGGAGTTGGATGGCACATACTGAAAATCTGTCTGAGGTAAGATTAACTGCTTTTCTTTATCAGAAGAGTTAACTTGTCTTTTCCTCAGGCCTCTATTTTAAAAAAAAAACAAAAAAAAGATAAGACCAAATATTTCTCTAGTTTTGTTTCTGCTTTTTGAACCATTCTTCTATTGTTATTTTCAATACTGGGAAAGCCATAGAGGAGACAAATTGGGTCAAGGTAACTTAAAAGTTAGATAGTAGGAATTTGCAGCATTGGTGGTGCTTTAGGGAATTCCTGGCTTGGAGGATAACAAGTGCTTGTGACACGGTGGCAAACACCGTCATCTTTGAAACAAAATTTGTGCACGCTGTGAGGTACAGAGAACTGCAACAGGACATGACATGCCACATATGCACATCTGCTGTCTTGCTTTTAAGGAAGAAATAATCTGTTTTTGACAAAATCAGAACTGACCTGAGTGTCTGACCTAGCCCCAGATTTATTTTACATTTATTGTAAAGGTGATTTGGAAATATTAGTGGCAGTTTTATTCTCTTAGCATGCTCCTTTGCATTTACTTCATTGTTATAGCCACACAATAAGTAGTAATTTCTGGTCTTACTAGATTTCCAGAAAGATCTTTAGGTGATGAGGAAATCCAGTAGGTAACTGTTGGAGCGCCTGGCTCCAACAGGCAACCTGCAGGTAAATGTGTTTGACCTAAAATGAACAAGCAGATTTTCCCATGTCACCAGACTATTTTGTTGATGCTACAAATGCCTTTGAAACTACCACTGGACATTAACCCAGTACATTAGACAAGGAGATAGAGACACGATTAGTCCAGGAGATGCAACATTCAGGAGCAATGGGAAGATGGAGCTAAGGAGTGTTGTAACCAAAGCCAGTCATGTTCCTTGTAAGAGAAACTCATACAAAGCAAAACTTCTCTGCAGAGAAGATGCCTGGTCCCTAGGACAGGACACAGACACAGCAGCTACAAATCTCTCATCCTACCTCACTAGCCCAGCTTCCAACCAACTACCAAAACTCCTACTGCTGTTAATTCAAAAGTAATAGGATCTTTTAAATGTGAAGAGAAAAGGACTGTGCCTTAGGTCTCTGTTTTGATGCTTGGCCTGAACACTGTGATCAGCTCTAAAGTCATCCTGTAGGTAAGCATCTCAGCTTTTATGTCTTTCTTCAAGAAAACACATAGGTTTTCTTGAAGAAAGACATAAAAGTAGTAAACCAACTTTCTCTACTTGATGAAAAAGGTAGAAAAAACTGCTTCCTGAGGGTAATGATGAAGGTGGTGGAGAGCTCTTCTTCACTTTCAAGATTTTTATGCCTCTAGAAAAGCCCAGGGGTAGATCTTCAAACACCAGATGAACTGCAACCTCAAAATCAAAACCCAAATCTCACTTAGATAGCAATTAAGTGAGAACCATTACTAAAATTCTGCATATACAAATTGGGATATGCATATACTATTGGGATGTAATGCCAATATTTAGTAATGGTAGAATAATACAAATGCCTAGCGCTGAAGAACACACCACCTTGTCTATCTCTAGAGTCCAGGTAGGAACAGGAAACAAGAATGCCCAGCTGGCCCCAGGCAATGGGCCATTTGGCCAAGTGTTCTGCCCCAACAGCAGCAGCCTGAAACAACTGGCCCTCCCCTCTTATCCATTCACTGTAGTCCCAAAATGAGAGATGATGGAGGGTACATTCATTTATTTACTCTGTTACTATACTGTTGGTCTGTGGATTTCTCCCTCTTTTCTTTAAACCAGCTGAAATCATCTTTCTGTACAAGCTTTTCCAGAGTTTCCATCTGTTTTAAAGCAGCCCTGTAGTAGTTACTGAGCCTGTACAAGTGGTGGATGAAAGAAATGCATTAATGTTAGCTGTCGTCTCCATGATTTTATATCTATAAAACACCTCCCCTCTCACCAATCTTTTCCTCTACAAGAGTTTCAGCTCGAGTGTCTCCTCATAGTGACTGATGTTTCCTCTCTCTAAGGGTTGCCTCTCCTTCTCTGTTTTATAAAGTCACCTAGAAATTACTGGACCTCAAGTCTGGAAATCTGGGAATGTAGAAGAAATTTGTAGGCCTCATCAGATTTCTGTGCCCTGTTTTCTCCAGCTGTGCACGCCTCCCAGCGTGTTTGTTAACAGGTACGAACACAGTGCAGCACACTCTAGAGTTAGCCAGGCTCCCCAAAAGGGGCTACATATGGTTGCCTTTGGAATCTTCAGGACTTGCTCCCTGCTCAAAAACACCTAAAATCTGAAACTTTTCAGTGCATTTAGACAGTTTGATTTGGGCTATCTCTCTTCTTGGTTTTGCTCAGGGCTCATCTTCTCACCAGTAACATGGTAGGTTTAAAATGTCCTCTTTATCTGTGGCAAGAAAGAGATCCTTTCAGCCTGTGCAGAACTGCAATGTACACATTCATTGAAATAACTGAATAAAACTCCAAAGGTATTTGCAAAACTAAATACCTAATGAGCAAGTGTACTTCCAGTACTTGAGCAGTTCTTTTGTGGACTGTCAGTACAAAACAAAATGTAGCTAAGTTACTCTGACTCACTACTTAACAGCTCTGCATACATTAATGATTGCACTTACTAAAAGCTTTAAATTGGTACCAGTTTGATGGAAACTGTCAAGCTTACAGTCATTGTTTCTGACAGTATTATGTGTTTCAAGTTATTGTACCACTTAGTGCCTTTTTTCCTCACGTATTAGTTTTATGTTGGAAGGTCTGTTTTGTTAAAGACATTTTTACTGTATGGGCTCAAAAGAGGATTACAGTTTCTCTGGGTGAACTGATCATATGAGGGAGGGGAAGCAGGTCAATTCAGCTTCCAAATTCAAGGAAGGTGTTTTATCCTCTACATATGGTGAATGTAAATTTTATTGAAAGCCTTGAATTAACTGCAGGCTCCTGTTGAAGCTATACAAATAGTGTCATATGTGCCATGGAAAGAGAGACTTCATTGTTTGTCTTCTGGTAGCACTCTGTTTTCTGGAGCCTAAAAGACAATTACTTCCTTGCAAACACAGGCAGATTAAATAAGCCACATTTTGTCCTTTTTGCCATCTGCCCCTTGCTTACTTTATTTTAAGCTGCATGACTAAGCTTTACTATCTGACATGTGAAGGTGGGACATGCTGTTTTTCTGCTCAGCTCCTTGAGGCTTGTAATGAATCCGAAGAAGCAGAACGGATCTGCAAAGGAGTGAGTCAGAAAATCAGTAGCTGTACAATAATTACTTGCTGTGCCAAATAGCAGGACTTGGTTCATAACATAACAAAATCTCCTCAAGGAAGTTTCATGATGCAAGAGAAATATACATTTATTTCTTAAAAAAAAAAAAAAAAAAAAAAAAAAAAATAGCTGGTGGGCCTGATTCTGTTTTTCATGTAGCACCACCAGCAAAAAACAGATCAGAGCTTTACCCAGATTCTAGAGAAATCTATTTTATAGGTAACTCTCAGAGCAGAGGAGAAGGAAGGAAGGGAGATGGGACCACTCCTAATCAAATCCAAGAGTCAAGTATCAACCCTTTTCCCTAAGCTTTCCTGCAGGACAGAGACCCTCACAAGCAGCAACAGGAAGAGTCTCAGGAGCCAATATCTGTGAGCACATGGCAGAGGCAAAGCAATCTCCTCTGGTGTCAGCGATATGCTGTCTAGTGGGAGCTTCTGCATGGACCCCAGTCCTGAGAGCTGGGCTGGGGGCTAGTGGGACTGAGGTGGACCACTCATCACAGGAGGAGGGGCTGCCACCCTGCCAGTGGAGCAATGCATTAAAGCCTCTCCCCAGCACTGAACCAGCTGAGATTATGCACTAGCTGAAGCAAACTGGGTTCCAGGTAACCAGGGAACTGGAGCAAACCTGAACAAAAGTCATTCTGAGAAGGGGAGGGTGAGACAATCCCCTTTGTATATAAGGCACTTCTGTGTCTGTGCCTGTACAGGGAAGTAAGAGTTCACATGTATGTCACGTGTCAGGAAACCTACTGGTCGTAAGGACTCTCCCAAGTGTATAATGTACTTGTTTGGTGGGTTTTCCTCCTTGTTTTAAAATATTGGAGCAAGGACTGTACTTGGGTGAGTGATTTTATCTGAAATTGTAGGTACCATATATTTAATTGGGATGCCTTTGTATTACTTCTGCTAGAGCAGTGGAGATAGACTCGGTGATACACTCCAAGAAGCCTGAGAACTGGCTGATCTGTGTAACCAGGCAGAGAGTCCTCATCTAGTCAGGACAACTACAACCCAGATCTAGGGTAGTCTCCAACCCACTGACTAATAGAGCAACTTAAGACTAAGGCTTTGTTCTGCAGGGAACATTGGCTTCTGTTAAAGGTCAGTTTAACCTTCTTGTCTCTTCCTCTAGTGAAATAGCCATTGGCTGTTCTGGTTTTGTACCTTTCCTTTCCAGCAGCCAGCACAGCAGGGCCAGGACAGCACAGATAATTTATCTGTATGTGAGTGGGTACCACACATGATACGGAGCATCCAGCCCCTGTGGGGAAGCACATCCCAGAACCATGCCCTTTCCACATTCTCCACTCCATTTTCTACTCAGAAGTCTGCACGTAGTCTTTCCTAGCATGACGTCCACGTGTTTTTTAGCTGTACATCTCATGGGCTATGTTTTGTGGCCATCGCAATAGACAAAGGCTGGAGGAGGGAGGAGTGGGTCAAGAAAGAATTGCATCTGGTGGAGATGCACAGGAGGCAAAAGTGCATCCAAGAGGCTGGGTATATGTTCATAGGCTTCCCAGGGTTCCCCTCTGGTCTTAGGAGGGCCAGGCAACTCACAAGGGTGATTCAATGTTTAAGTAGTCTGAAATGACCTTTTGTTGACTACAGAGGAACTACAGAAAGCTATGATCTACATGTTACGTGCTTAATGACTGATTGAATCTGGCCTTCTACCTGAACAGTGATGACAGCTTACTAGGTGAGAAGGAGAATCATAGCAGAGAAGATAGACCTTTACATGATCTGAGCCGTGAGCACATCTGGGTAACAGGGGCCCTGGATGCTCAGAAAAAACCATCTCTGTGGTACATTTTTTCTTTAAACTCTATCCCCTGACTTAAATCCTTCACTCTTTGTATATCCACTGATGTTGTAAAACAGCCCTGTGCTTAATATATTAGGACATATTTGCAGGTGTGTCTATTTTAATATACAAAAGAGGTTGCTTTAGAAATTATGTGCACCGTTAGAATGATGGTAAAAGCAAGTGTAGGGATTGTTGTATTATCCTACTCTCTCAATCTTGTGCCTATCAGAGAAACACCATCTAGGACACTTCACAGAGAAGCAATTCACTATAAAACTATCAAAAGATTAAAGTTTTCTGTGTTTTATTGCCTTTTGATACTGGAAGATTTGTTTATATCTTGGGAGGCCAACATGTGCTGTGATAGTTGCTCTGATGGTGCGTGGGATCTTAGGGCTCTGAGGTTTAACATCCCCACAAGCCAACACAGATAAGAGCAATCTGAGAATACTCTGCTGTCACACAAGGAGCCTGGAATAACAAAATCCAGGCAGAGCAAATACAGAGTTCCTGCCTTTGTTTGAAGTGCTGAAGAACTCCAGGTCAGAGCTATAAACTGGGAAGGGAAGAAGGATAAAACATTTCTGTCATTCCTTCAGAAGCTCTTGCTACTCAGAAAAACGGGTAACTTGAAAATTCTGTGCATTTTTTTCTTTTCTCTAAGCATATGGACTCTTATTAGGTAGGCTGAAGACCTTTAATATCCAGCAGCAAAACAGGAATCCTGTGAGATTAGCAGTTGCATTCAGATAATATCTTTACCTTTTCTCTCCCTTTTCTAATTCGTAGTAGTCTGCCTTCCAAAGCACTGTCACAGACAAACTGGATATGGCACAGAGTGCAACAGACCCTGCTTATACACAGCAAAACTCCTTAATCAGGTTTGCAGGTCTCAGATAAATCCCTCCTAAGCTTCCCCATTTCCATGTTTTGCCACTTCCAAGCTCACACAGAGTCCTTATATGAGGGATGCTAAGGCCAGTTGTATTCCTTTTCTGGCACTGACATGGGGCATAGCTGTGCTTTTGTGCTATGCTACTCTCTCTTCAAACAACTTACATATGGTAACCACCCTACCTTAACTGTATAATGACTGGGAACTGCTCCTCTCTCCTATTACAAGCGCACTCGGGCTGTGTCCTAAGGCTTTTTCCATGCTGTGAATGAAGCACCAGATGACATGAGCACCCAACTTCAAAAGGAAGTGATCTGTGAGAATAACAGCAAATAATATAAATAATCCTGTGGGCAAGTCTAGATAATTTTTGTTTAAAATTCAATATTTCTAATTTATAACACTTATGAAATTGAAAAATTAACTTTAGTTTTTAAAGTGCCTGTTTTAAAGCAATTGAATTACTTGCTTCTACAACAGGCGTACTGTGGGTTTTCTTTTTTCTCTTATTATGCATACTCTCTTCACCAAGGCACAACGTTCTTTAATAACCAGGATTCCTGGGGAAGATCAGTGCATCTCAGCAGTACCTTCACTACTTATTGCCCCAGCACCATCACAAAGTCTGGGAAATAGTTCCTGTGCTAGGAACTAAACAGAGGTTTGGAGACTGGCTGCCCTTAGACCCTGAGTTTTAGGACAGCAGGATAGTGCTCACATAGTTGCTCTTCCAGCATTGCAGATAAAACGATGCTCTCCTGAATGAATTGCTGAGCCAGTGGGCCAGTGATTTCAACTCAATCAAAGTCAGATGAAACTTCTCACCAGAAAGAGGCAAAATCATGAAGATATGTTTTCACAATGTGCTATTCCATTCTGATGAGCAATCCATCAACTGCTTGTTACAGTCCTTTCCATAATCTGCCCCAAAACCTGATATACTTGTGAGAAAAGCTCTAGCTTTTATACAATCAAAGCAATATCCCAAAACGCTTTCAACTTGAACCTTTCTCAATTACTGCTGTGGAGAGTTGCGTGGAAGGAAGGTTCTAATAAGCTGGGCCAGACCATTTTGGTTTATAAAGGTCAATGCCATCACCTTGAATCCTACCCAAGAGACCACTGGGAATTGCTGTGGTTTGTGGCACATTGTTGTTAAATGTTCCCTGCCTTTGATAAGTGGGATAGCTCACGCTGTTAAATTCCCTCCAGAAATAGCTGCAAGTAGAATGCATTGCAGTTGTCCGATCTCAGGGTAACATGGATAAGCAGAAGAGGATGCATGCCTGTAACAAAAGGTTATACACGTACGAACGAGCACAGAGGCAAAATCCACGATTTTCGGCACAAAATCTTTCTCAGGAATCCAGTTTCTTGTATACTATGGGTTTTACCTTGATAACTGCAGACCCCTCAAGTCCTGTGAATCTGATGGTAGATAATACTTTCATACTACTGATTATTAATGCAGATAAAAATCTAGAGATTCTGTATAGTGCATGGTGACCTCACAAAAGATTGGTTTATGAATTGGGTCATTTGTTCACATAGAAATAGCTATAATAGGGACATTGAGAGGCACACCTTCTCCACACTGCAGACACTGTAATCCTATCTCCTAGCTAACCTCTGCAGTCTCTCTGTGTTCGTTTGAATGAGTGAAACAGAGTGAAGCTTTGAGCTGACCTCTCCACAGAGACCTTCAAATGGATAAATCTACTGACCTTTGAGCTTTTGCAGTATAAAAAAGCAGCAAAGTCACTTCAAAGCAAGTTCCAGCTAGTACTACAAAGAACCAATGCCTTGTCAAAAATACTTTTAGATCAGCTAAGTGTGACATTTCCAGTAAAATCATGTTGGACATGTTTTACTCATGTTTTCACTCAATGTTATGCAGAGCTCCCTGACTGACAATAGAGATGCAGTTTTTGATCCCTGACCAGACACGTGACTCCTCAATTATCTCTACCCCCTGTCCCAGAAAAGATATCTATTGAAGCAGCTATTTAGATTGCAACTCTCAGCATTCAACAATGTGAGTGGAGGCCTCACCAGACCCTCTGTGAGTCTTTTTGTCTCCGTGCCTCGAGGGACAGTGGCAACTCCCAGCACCAACACAAAAGCTGTGGCAAGAAGCCATGCAGGAAGAGTCAAAAACCAGACTTCACATCAAGGTATTGCTGCCCTCTCCATGAAGATGGTGTCCAAATGACAATGGTGAAGTCGTTTGAATGGTGAAGCAGAGTATTCACAGCAAGAAAAACTCAGTTTCACTTGTGCTGGTACCAGACCTTATGATCTAATCTATTTGTATTGAAAAAAAATGCGCTTCATTTTACTGTGCCAATGTGCTAATACGTCATTTTCCACCACCCCTCCCCAATTTTCCCCACAAATCCTTAAACTAAGACTTCACAACTTTGTTGTCCTTAGGTGGTCACGCTTTGCCATGTGCCTAAGATGCTCACACCAAGAATTTTAGTTTTTTCCTCCTGTGACATCATTTGTAACTCCTCTATAAAACAGCATGACAGCTGAATAAAATCAGGGAAAAGGACCTTTAAAAGCCCTTGTGTCCACAGAGAGAGAAAAGATCTCCATAATTTTCTACCAGGTTCTCCACAGAGAAATCGATGGCCACCCACCCTCCCTCAGCTTTTTATGGCACTTATGCTTTTGTTGGATCTTATACAGACAGCAAGGTACCAGGTAACAAAAGAATTACATTTACTGCAGCATAACAATGATAGCAGAAAGCTACTAAGATGGTTATCAAAGTACAATGCTTATCATGCTACCACACCATGTAAAAATCTCTAATACTGCAGGAATCTCAGGAATTCCCAGTATGAGACCAGCATGGTCAAACAGCTGTTTCTCATGACACTTTGAGTAAGCCTGGTATTATCTGTGTATTTAGTTACTTCAGATTGGCTAGGAAGGGAGCTTTTTTTTTTTTTTTTTCACCTAATTTTTTCTTGCATACTTTTATAAAATTTTTTCATGGCCTAATATAAACTAAATGAATGACACTGATCTGAACATGACTGTTAAGTGCCTAACAAGATGAATAAAACATTTTTCCATTGTTATAGAAAAACATTCCAGCTGTTCCCTATCTTTAATAATAGTAATATGAGACATTAGAGGGAGTCTTCATAAACACAGGCAAATCTTATTTACATAACAAAATGCCTGATATCAAATCATTTAATAGGTATTTCACCAAATGCCAAAAAAAAAAAGGTTATATTTAATATAAATACTTACCTTCAGACACTTTTTCCTGCCCATCCCTCTGAGATGATGTGAGATTGAGATGTCCATTAAAAATACACCAGACCTTCACACAGAGTGGAACTGACATT
The DNA here is from genome assembly GCF_015227805.2 of Hirundo rustica. Taxonomy (NCBI): domain Eukaryota; kingdom Metazoa; phylum Chordata; class Aves; order Passeriformes; family Hirundinidae; genus Hirundo; species Hirundo rustica. The sequence goes on along the minus strand of NC_053450.1, from coordinate 24,389,265 downwards.
CCAGTGCAAGAAGAATGTTAGCTTAGATAAGTGATGCTGAGAATCCCCACAACAAATCTATCACTCTAGGTGTAGGATTCAAGATTGTTCCCTGCATAAGCAGTAATATATTCCTGAAACTTGACTCCACTTAATACAGTTATGAAGGAAAAAAAAAATCAAAGAAATTGGGGAAAGCAAGTGTTAAGAAAGCCAGAATGCCTATTAAATGCGGAAAAAAAAACCCAAAAAACCAAAAAAACCCAACCAAAAAAAAACAAACAAACAAACAAAAAAAAAACCCCAAACCAAAGAGCAGTAAAATTCTTAATTAAAATAGTAGAACAGAGAGAGGATGAGAAAATGGAGTTAGAGAAACTAGAGATGCTACTGTAAGAGTGAGTGAGGAATCCATCAGGAGTTACCAGGCTGTTGTGCTGGAGAGGTTTATATTGCCTTAAAAATACCTTAACCAATGTACATTCATGAAAGTACATTAACAGACGTAAAAAAAAAAAAAAAAAAAAAAAAAAAAAAAAAAAAAAAAAAAGGCATAAACAGTTCTCAGTAACCTTTTTGAGAGTCAAAATGAAAACTCAGTGTTAATTTTCTATAATATTCCTGCACAGTAAATATTACCTTGGCCAGGTATTTTCACAAACATTTTTCATGGACCAGGAAAATCATCTTTATTCTCATACCCTCCTGCAAAGTAGAGCCTGTGAATTTCTGCACAGATAATGCCTTGTGGGGTCAGCATCATTTTCATTTGTATACTCAGAGTCAAACTGCTCTCCTGCATCTGTCACAAATGCCTGAGCAAATCAGTGGTAAAATGATGCATCTTATTATCCACTCCCTAAATCACTTAATCATAGGAAGCATGATGCATTTTGAAAGGTGTCTCAATACACATTTTGAATGTCTTTCAGATGTGCTAAACAAAAAGCATTTGAAAGAGACTGTCAATAGTGTTTTAGCCATCAAGAAAAAAACAGTATTATAATTGTGTACTACTTACTCTTTAGCACTAGTTGAGCAAAATCAGACTCTTACAGCTCGTCTTACATTGTAAACCAAGCAGCAAACTTGCAATCTATAGGCATGGATATATATCCATATATTGATGTGGGAAGTGTGTAAAAGCTAAACTGAAAATTTACAGTCAATCAAAACCACAGCTGAGAAAACAAAATGCTGAAGAAACAGTGACTACCCTAAGGTTATGAAAAAGCAAATTCAGGGTTAATGCAATTCCTCCTTGAGGTACGGTGTAACCTAATGTAAGATAAAGACTCATACAAAAAGAGGGAGATAAGGCAAGAAACTGTACAAATAACCAAGTAATATTTTTGGAAGTTGCTGGTTTTGAGGAGCAGTATGAAGCCAGATGAAAATGTCGAAAGTGCTGGAAAAATGAAAAAGTTCATGTATTAAGAAGAGAAACAGGAGAATGCCAAAGAGCCAAAATAGAGAGACGTATGGGATGATGAGGGGATGTTTTTTATTTTAATTGAAAGTTAAAGACCCACAAATAATGATGGGCTGCATATCAGGTGGTTCCTGGCACTGAAGGAGGCAGAGGCGGACATGGATCAGAGTAGTTGTCATTTCTGAGGCCTCAAACTGAAAATTAGCTTGTTTCTGGTTTCTTGCTCAGGGAACTTTTCTTTCATCTGTTCAACAGCTGTGTTTTTCAGCACGTTATCCTCCTCAATGCCCCAGACCCAGAGCAAAGGGGGCTAAAACATGAAGGTATTGCCTGTCTTGCCTGTACAGCAAATAGATCACCAGGTCTGCTATCCCAACATCATTTCCATTCCTCAAAGTTGAGATGCCTCACTGGAATTAACCCCTTGCAATATTTTAAGCACTCCAAAAGCACTCCAAAAAACAGATGGAGCATATAATATTCATAAAAGTTATTACAGGCATTCCCACATCCCTCACAGAGGGAAACAGAAAGAGTTGAAGGAGAAGGAGCATGGATAAACAACACATCCTTAGATCATGGGAACTGCAGGAGGGATATAAAAAAAGGTAGTAGATGGATGTTTATTCTATCCTCTAACAGCAGTGTGCAGCCAGACTAAGGCTGCACTACTTCTTTGCATTCTGGCCAAGGATTTGCACATCTCTACACAGCAGAAGATGGCAGCAGCAAGGGTGTAGCCAGAAGAACTTGCCATTTCTCAAAAATCAGGGTTAGCCTTTGCATTAATCAAGGCATCAGGCTCCACTATCATCCTCCATCCTTATTACCATCCTTGGATTTCAGGCTATATTTAAAATCATGCCATTTTAGAATCCTTTATGAATAAATATGTGTGTCAAGACCTCTGTGCATCTCTTATGCACACAAGACAGTAGAGTACATCACGTACTCACAGAATCTTATTAAATTTCTCTGAGACACATAATCCTGTGAACCTCATCTGTAAACACAGGCAGCAGTTATACTTAATTTCTCTCCTCCATCCTTCACATTCTCCCTTCAACTATCTCTTTCTTAGCCACTAACCGAGAACTGAGCAGGAACTAAGCACCCACATAAGTATGTGGATAGGTTACCTGAAGATAGGGAAAGGAGAAAGTCTTGATCTAAATATGGTGCACTGAATACCTGCCAGTTATGTGAAGGTATCTGAGTATTAAAAATTAATGCAGAAAACTGAAAGCAGAATAAGAGGCTTTATTTGGGTTGAGTGTTTTCTATTTTTAAGAATTTTTAAAAATAATTATTTTAGCAGTGACATCAAAATTAAACGGTGAAGTATTCAGTTTGATTATTCACCCTTCACAGTCGACCTGTTAGCAGTGTATCACCAATGTGGGACATTTCTGCCCTTGGGTGATTCCCAGGCAGGTACAGCATGGTCCAGATTAACCTCTGCAACCCCACAGAAGAACCAGAGATAGTCAGGCAGAGGAGCACTCAGAGATGGAAAAGAAAATTAAGTCTTGCTATTGCCATGGGTCATGCCTCGATCATATACATTGGTGTTTGTATTGCTTAGGGAAGACAGGTGCCATAAATGCTGTTCATGGAAAAAAGGCTGCAGTAGCCCAGCTCAGAGAGTCCAGCAGAGATGCACAAAATGTGGGATCAGGTCTCAAGTCTTTGGTGGTGAGTGAGAAAACCATCAAAGTCAGAGCATCCTGCCCTGGTTAACAGATACTGAGTAAACAGAGCAAAAAAACCTAGCAAGCTAAGCTTGTTTTATTATCGGCTCAAACCTGATACACAAGAGGGATTTAGGCCAAGTTTGGCTAGCATTGAGGACGTGCTTGAACTTAAAGACATGTATTGTCCTGTCACAACAAGGCACACTATCACCCTTGAATTAAGGTGCATGCTTCAGTATCCCAGAGAATAGGGAAAGTAACCTCAACCTATCTCTCTGTGGGAGCCATACTTGAGTTTTGCCACATGAGTGAGAGTGTTCATTGTAGTTACTTGCAGAGCATGAACTTTGCTCTTTTGAGGGAGGTGATGATAACTGGAATTATAAAAGCTCAGAAGCAGATCCTGATATTTTTCAGCTCAGGCTGATCATTCTAATTGTTATTGATTAATAATGAATATTGTGCCATTTTATCCAAGAGAGACAGGAGAAAAAGGCTCACATTTTTTTCTGCAGGGCTGTAGCTGCCCCACAATATGCAACTCCTCCAGCTCATGGTTACAGGGTAAGGAAAATCAAAAGACATTCTTTTTATTAGTTAGCAGTAACAACCTTTTATTTTTGATTATTTGTGCATTAACAGCATGGAATGGAGATGTGCTATGTAAGGAAGTTATTCTTTGCTAATTTGAAGCTTTTAAAATACACAGCACACCATCTATTATGTATCATGCATTACAATTACAACAACAGTTTAATTAATCACCAGCACCCTGTTTTGTATCAGTCTGCTGCTGAATTCTGGGTAATGGTGTTGTTTACCATTTAGCAAGTAGCAACATTTCACTCTGTTTCACTACATTAAACTGCTCAAATAAAGCAAACGGATATTGGAAAGAGTTGGCCATCTGCCTTTATTTTCTTTTACTTTTGTTAAGGAAAGGGAAAAAAAAAAATAAACCCCACCACAGCCTCTGAAAGGAGAAAGAGCACAGCCATGAAACTGATAGTGACAAAAAACACCCTTTTTTATCAGGTCAAAATCTCATCTAAATGCAGTTCTGATGAATGGTAAAAAGCTTGCTTTGTGGATTTGGAGTGGGTCTCAAGACCAGCAATGAAGTCTAATGATTATTTAATGGTGCCGCACTTGAAGCAGGATTATGTGAGACTCTCTTCCCCGTTAAGAGTTTGATGAATAGGTTTTGTGACAGCCATTTAGAAATAAACAAGAATTCATCAGTCTGCATAAGAAGAAGCCAGTTTATAGATTAAGTTTCTTGAGGTAATTCATGAGGTCAGTCCCATTTAGATGTAGACTATTAGGGCTCAGCTTTTGAGAGCGGCCATACAAGGGAGTTACTCCAAATGGACCTCTCTAATACAAAGCCCCCTTTCAGAGGGAAGCCTGAAATTTTTATGACCCTGCTGCTAGGAAGCACATCAACTTGTCACTGTGAAGATCTGCTGGGGCAAGACCTCATCACTCTATTAAAGAGCTCTGTGACCCTATTGATTTGAAGTATTTAAAGCAGGGGTGAAGTTCAAAGCAATTTCTTTTCTATACTATTACTCAGCCTCTCTGTGTCTTGGCTCTAAAACATCTGCTGTCAGTTCCTCTCTGGTGTCTGACTCTGGAATCTGTCACTGGAGAACAGAGTAGTTTTATTTAGAATAAATTGGATTCCTTTTCTGTTTTCAGCATTTCGTATTGTGATCAATGGTTTACACTCCTTCATGTGCCAGGAGACTTAACTACCACTGAACCCTTCCACATCTTCTCATGACTCAGCCAGGGCCTGCTCCTGAGGCTCTGTAATCAATTCTTTCCATTCTAACAGGTTAGCTGCCACCAGTATTTCTAATTGGCTACTCATTAAAAGTAATAAACGTATTGAAAAACAAAACAAAACAAAGTGGAGCGGGGAGGGGGCACAAAAAAGTCCCAGAATGTCATTTTAGAAACAAAACCTTCACAGGATCTTTTATGCTTATTTGCTTGGAGGAGGGAGGGAAAAAAAAAAAAAAAAAAGACACAGAGTAAACATCTCCATTATTTTTAAATGTCAGCAAGTAAACGTCGTATCTGGTTCCTGGAGGGGCTTCTTCAGCACAGCGCAGGTTCCTCTACTCCTCTGCACAAGCTGGAGGCCTTAGGGTGCCTTCTCAACGCTTAGTAATACCTCAGGCTGGGAGTATTTATTAAAGTTGTGGTTTCTGACACCAGGCTAGTTATTAAAGGCTGTAGCAGGGACGAGATACATATTCAGTTTTATGATGTCAGACAAAACAACTGAGATAAAGGAATGAACAACGGGATGGAAATGGTAATGAAATGGTTATAAAAATATTTAAGATAATGATGCATAGCAACAGAAAGAAATTAGGTAGGGAAGATAATTACGTACAGGATTACATAGAGAAAACCTATCTGTTATCTTCATCAAGGGAACTAACTTCTGATGGGGTGAAAAATGCACTTTCTCTCAGGGGCTGCTTTGTCAAATAGCTATCATGCTCATATCCTACCTGTAATATTTAGACACATTTTATCACATATTCTAACAAATTGCCTAATATAACTAAGATAAAAGGGACATATTCTACCAGACAGAAATGTAGCCATTGTTTTCAGCTGATTTGTACTGATTTACATTGCCTATGACTCTGCCTCATGATATATGTTTCATCATTTTATTAGTGCTGTCATTTTACACAAAACTCCTTTTAAAATGGAATGTGTTTCCGGGGGGAAAGAATTATGTTTATTGCAATATGGCAACTGCAAGGTTTATTCAGCAGTATCTATAAGAATCTAGAAGACTGAAGACAGATGTACCTATTGCTTGTCAATCAAAATACATGTCCTTTGCAGCATTGTATTTTCTTTAGTCAGCAAGGAAATCATGTTAGTGCTGTCTAAGGTCAACAGTAAATGCACTCGTAGGATCCCTGACTGAGAATTTTCAATAAAGGCAGCACCAAAGATGAGAAGGAAGATAATGGTTTGCATTCTGCTCCTCTAAGGAAAGGGGTGATAAACAAAATTCTAAACCATTCCTTCAATTTTTCCTTTTGTTTAGAAAAAAGGAAGTGGTAAGAGTCACTGCAACAGAACACTATAACAAGCTGATATCATCTCGAGTTCATGATGCTGAATATGTTGGCATTTATGGTGCATTCTCCCAGAGCACATTTCAAAATGAAACTGAAACTTGATGGACCAACTGTACTCCATTAAAAAAAATTATAAAAAGCCTTTTTATTTTCTTCCAGCCTCAGGAAATGGAGAGCTTCAAAACACTGTTTTCTGCCATATAAATCTACATGTTACAGGGTCAGTCCAAAGGCAACAAATCAAAGTGGGTTTTTTATCATCTTTTATTTTAGATTATGAATGATGCAAGAATTTATAGAGCATGCAAATTTATTACCGTGTTAATAGGCCCCCCTGTTTTTATCTGGCAGCATATGTTATATCCAGAATCACTAGGAAGCAGCAGCATTTTTAGGGATGGAGGGGGAGGCAATTAAAGAATTAGGCCTAATTACCGTGAAAAATCTCTGGAAGAAACATACAGAAACCTTGTGCAGAAGAAACACAAAGAGCAGGCAGGGAAATATTCTTTAGCATGACCACAGTTGTAAACTGCAACTCTAATCCATGCATTTGTAACCAAAAATCAAACACAATCTGAACGCAATAGCTCTTCTCATATAATTAAATGAAAAGAAACAGAGAAAAGATATGTGTCTGTGTAGAAATTTTCTCTCCCTCTTGGGATCTTCATGGGCATTTTGTTTTTAACAGCTGAGCTTTTACTGAACCAAAAACTCACTAGACAGCTACCCAGCAGCTTGTTTAACATCAGCTTTAGCCCCAGGATGGTGGTAGAACCATTTGGCAATCACTGGGAAAGGGACAAGAGAAGAAAAGAAGAAATGGCTGCAGGAGAGGTGTTTCACCAAGGAAGTTACCAAAGGCACTCCCAAAGATCCCAGGCTGCATGACAGCAGTTTGATAGAAAACGTAGAAAATGTCTCATTGTAAGTGTTTCTCACAGACATGTGAAAACTAGACTGGTAAAGTGTTTACCTTTTGGTAAACAAAGAAGTCAAATAATTGAAATTTTTGATTCTCACAAGAAAAAAAAAAGGTGTTTTGGGAAAAAATAGATACATGTCCCACCCTTTTATGCTTCTGCTCTTCAGTGAGCCAGGTTCACATCTGAACCTGCATCCATGTTCTCTCCTGAAAAGAAAGTGAGATATTATTTGCTATAAAAAGTGCAGTAAGATTGAAAGGCCGAGGTAGCCAAAGGATGTACAAGGCATCACAGTGAAATTTCATAACCAAGACTGTAGGAAATTCAATTTCTTGGGGGAAAAACCCAACAACTTTTCATGGGGAATCATTATAACCAGCTCTATAATTTTCTGCTCCTGTAACAAGATGGAGATATGTTGCAGAAAACAGTGCAGCATCAGGCTGTAGGACTGAGCACAAATACTGGGCTTTTAGCACTGGCTGCTGTGACCCGAAATCAGGACACTGGAAGACACTTGCTGTAATGGAAAAAAATGTGTGGGGGTAGCAGGCCTAAGCTTTGCTAAAAGTATTCAGTTATTCAGTAACTCTTCAAATACAGAAATCACTGTCTGAATTTAACTTCTGCAAAGCTATGCATGAATCAGTGGGGGTCTACCAGGGGAGAATATTTCCAGGTCTGTGTGTCTCCACGGGAAGGTCCTGAACCCACCGTGATGAGCGGGCAGATAACAGGTGTGTCAGCCTCACTTCAGCAAGGACTCTTGTTAGAATGAATTCATGGCCCAGCTTCTCAGATTGTTCTATATCCTAAATATTGATCTCCTTTATCTGTGCATTGCCATATCCATCTTTGTCTTTAATCATTCTTCCTCTACAGGTGGGTTATCATTTTTCCAATGCGTGTGTATTATGAGCTTTGCCACCAACAGAGATAATATCTCCCCATTCTAGGTTGTTCAGTGTGAGTCCTTCCCATGCTGAAGTATTATTTATCATGTTGTCATCACTTAAATAAATAATAATCAGCAACAATTATTTCTATTTTCACAAAGCCACTAAAATAATAAAAAGCAAATCTGATATTAATTATTAATAAATATGCAGGGGACATGTGTTAGGATTAAATTTCTATTTTTTTTCTGTATTACAGTGTCATCTAGAGGTACTGGATAAGAAGAGGGTATCTCTGTTTTAGGTACTACAGAAATTCCAGTTTAAATGACCTAGCATGTCAAAGAAGAAGGTGTGAAGGGGAGAGGAGGAGATAGAACTAGAAATCAGACCCTCTGCCCCTGTTCAGCTCCCATGGTCAAGTAGAAAGGTAGCCTGGCAAGAGAAGGACTCCTTCAGACCTACCCTACCCTGTTGTTCCTCCTGTTCTTCCAAGTCAGCCCGGCAGGAGCACACAGGACACAAACCTCTGCCCCCAGCCCAGCTGGGCCACAAAGCAGCCACACCGCTGACAGCCCTGGGGCATCTCTCCCTCCTACCACATTTACAGTGTGGCATTGTCTCATCCGTTTTGAAGATGTGTCTTTTCCCTCTCTTTCTCCTTTGCATCTCAGGAACCAAGCAATACAGTGTAGAAGACAAACCTTAGCCCAGACCAAGTAATTTTCCATTTGGTTTCTGGCAGAGGTGAAGTTTTTGCAGCTGCTGCGTGTGTCTGTCTGCACCTGTCTCTGCATGTGCTTTTCTCCCTTTCTTTGCTAGCAATTTCTGTACCTCTTCTGAAGCCACATTCACTTGAGTTTGGCAGAGAGGCTGAGGTCTAAAAAATATATATATATTTCTAGAAGACTTTTGAAGAAGAAACTTCACCCTAACTTTACTCAGGAGGCAGGAGGCAGCTGAGATGTGCCTTCAGCTCAGGGTTTGCAAGACACACATGAGCCCAGCATGTAAGGGCCAAACAAATGAGATGGAAGAGAAGAATGCAGGACACTAGAGCGGTTTAGGTAGAGTGGTAGAGGATTTAGGGGGTGCAAATATATGAGTAACCATCTCCTTTGGTCCTGCTACTCAGAGAGTGATTTGCTTTATGGAGGAGCAACATGATTTGTATGTGTTATGTCCAAATGCAACTGGGTATCCTACAAGTCACTGTTGTAAAAAGATAAAAATACAAATAAAGAAGAAATGCAGCCCCTGAACTTCTGAAAGAGCTCCTGCATTTCTCCACCTGTTGCAGAAGCAGAAGATAATGCAGAACCAATGTCTTCAGACTGATCCTCTAGCAACAGGGAGCAGTGCCTGGGAACAGCAAATGACTTTTGCCTTAGGTGATGTCCAGCCTGAGTGTGATGTAGAGGGCAGAGCCCAGGTTCTGCTGTCTTAATCAGAGACAGAAAAGGTCTGCAGCATGGCCAGTTCCCCTGCATAAGGTGAGAGTTCTCCAAGGTGCTCCTGTGTAATCTAAGCCCGTAGGGCTCATCTAGCAGTCTGTGCTATGATCACTGGTGGATCCAGGAATATTTATTTCTCTTCAGTGCTGGAGACACTTGAATGATACAGAAAATGCACAAACAGCTCCTTAGAAACCTTGCCTCCTTCTTCCTAAGGCATGGAAATGTCATTGCTTGAGATTTGCCCCATCTGTGGTTTCTGTGGTCTGGAAGCACTGGTGCATCTGTAGAAGAACAAGCTGCTGCAGCACTTGGTGTCCCAGAAGAAATGAGCCAACATGCCACAAGCATGTACTAAGTTGCTCTCTGTGCTCTATGATCCACAACAGGTTAATTGGCCTAAAAGGTCTGAGTTGTCTGGCCTGGATTTTTGCCAGAAAAGTCCCAGGCCAGACTGTACTGCCAGAATTTGCAGGTGGTTTGCACTTCAGAACTGCCTTTTCCAAAAATAAGAGGAAGATGGCACAGTCTTTTCCCACTTTTGGACAGATGCAGGAATGTTTGCACCATACTCATTATCTAGCTGAAAAAGAAGCTGGAAATTCACTGGCATGGCAGTGCAGATTAAAATGCTATCACATTTACTGCACAGCATTTCCAGGTGCAGTCAGAGGGCATTTCTATGGGCAACAGACGGTGAAGTCAGAGCCAGTCTGAGGAGGAAAGTAGCAAAGACAAATCCTTGAGATAATTTGGAATAGCATTGGCAGACAAGACAAATGAATGCCCCACAGCTGGACAAGCTGTTGTAAGTCCTAGCAATGTACCTCACTTTTTTTTTCTCTTCACAGTATTCTTATAAGATGGGAAAACTGAAGGCAAAATAAAGACTTCTCTACTCTGTACAGTAATACAATATAATGTGATAACTTATGTTCTCAGTAAGTACAATTCCATACTGTGGATTATTCAGCAAAATCTTCACAAATGCACCCTGATATAAACCTTAAAACTTTGCACTTGTTTGCATGATAGCATGTAGTACCTCACCTTTCCTGAAGTGTTAACGCTTCGTACTGTTTGTTTGCACTGAGCATTATCACTACATATGGCTCCACTTCACATACGTGATAATAAATACTGAATAAATCACAGATAATATTCACAGACTTGTGTGGACAAACTTGTTATTTTAGGAAAACCACAAAGATACTAAATTGGCTTTCATTTGATGGAATTTTGTTTGTTGAGCGAGAAGAGAGAAGCTGCCTTCTGAGTAATTATTGCCATAGGCAGACACATTTCTAGCCTGAGAAATCTGTGCTTAGCACTCAGTTACATGGCTTGAAATCTTCATTTTAAGGGAGGAAAATATGAGAGTTTTTAGTGATAAGATGAATGTCAATTTGTTGGTTTAAGCCCCAAATCTATTTATTTTAATTGATATTTACAAATTCATTGCTCTACTTCTTCAGCTCTTCTACCTTGTCAGCTCCTTCCCAATTCACTTGATTCCTGTGCCTAAAGCCACCCCAACACCTCACTGCAGCTATAAATTGTACTGTACACCCTCCCTCTACATTGTACCGCATCAGTTTCTAATGGGGGATGTCTTACCTCCCCTCTACTTTTGTCCTTATCTTTTCCTTTGACAATATATGGAGGCTCTTGTTTTACGTACAGTTCTCCTTCAAACCTTCCACTTTATGCAATGATAGCATCCCCTCACCTGGTCTCCATTACAACTGCTATCCATCATATCCTTCATTTGCTTGTGAGAACTTAAACTTTCCATCTGGTGCCTCTTTGGTCTCTTCCATCTTCCATGTTTACGGGATAATAATGTTTTTCTCTCTTCTACTAAAATGACCCACATTTGCCTCTTTTACCATTACTCCATTTATCCATCTCTAAAGTTATTTTTATGCACAATGTGCTACTGCTCTCGAGAGAGCTTCTCCTCCGTTGTCAAAGTCATTTATCTTCACTGGCTTATGCTGTCTGGTCCTGGTGAACTGTTCCCAGTGAAAATCTTCAACAACACTGTCCAAACAACTCTCACCCTTTCTGTCCCACCTTTGTGAATGAAAGCTTTTCCAGAATATGTCCACACTCAGAAACTTCCTGAAACCATGTGTTCTTTAGTGCAGCGGCTCCTGCTAGCAGACATAGTGAAGATCTGTACATGGTGGCCTAAAGGATAATGAAATATTTTCTTTCTTAACTTCCTCAGCTCTGTTCATGCAATATACTCTTTAGAGACTCTGCATTATCTTCTTTCCAGTTCTCAAAGCAGTAGAGGCAAGTTACACCTGGGCCACCTTTCCTTCTCTCTTTCCTGTAAACTCACTTCTCTTTCTTTGCCTTTCTCTTCAGAGCTCCTACCATCTGTGTAAATCATAGGTCTGACTGTTTCTGTGATGCATCCTTGTGAGGAGTCACGGTCAAAGAAGGTAAAAGATAGGTTATCATTTCCCCTGTCCCAAGTCCTCCTCACAGTCCTCTGTCTATCCCATGCATAATCCAGTGTTTGGCTCAGCTTTCTTCCAGACACCATCTGGGCTATATTTAAGGTCTACAGTCTCCCTGTAGAACATCCTTCAGACAGAGCTCTAGCAATCCTAACAAATTTCTAAGTCATGATAAAGCTTTTGGTATTTTCACTGGACTTGAGAAACGTAATACTATATAAATACTATATGAAGTCAAAATGCTTCTGTATGATTTTCTCACCCCACTGCTCCAAAAATTTCATTTCACTCTGCATCTCCCCTTCTGAACTCAAGTAATGCCAGACTCCGCTTCTTAGGGTCTCAAACAGGATCCTCCAAAACTTTTATGATATCAGAGATGGTGACTTTTGGGGATGCAGAGAAAGGTGGTACATACTAGATATGCACATTGTTCTCCTTCAAAATCTTGTCCTGCAGTGCTTCTACCAAGAGAAAATCCTTACAAAAAGAAAGTCCTGGGTGTAAATTCATGCATTAAATACCTTCATTACTGTTTTAAGGACTTAAATACAAAATATGGTGAATCCTTAATTTATTTTTTTTTTAAATAACCCTAGAAGATCCATGATCGCCCATAACTTTGAGTTTGCTCCATAAAACTATTCCACAGGTGTCTGGGAGAGTCTCCCCCACTGGGTATATACAGACTATGTATTATCACAGCAGAGCTGAGTAGAGTGGGGTGTACTTTATACCAGGCTCCATTGGGATGCTCCCACCTGTTGGACCTGCAAAGCCTGAACTGCTGTGACCATCAAAAAGATAAACCAAAAGAAGAGTTGAGGGTGGATTATTTTCTTTGAACCAAAAGTACAGTCAATGAACTTAGGATACAGAAGACCCAGGGTCAAAGTTTCACTTCTGTAGTAATGCCCTTCCACACCCAAGCAGGAGTTTCTACATAAGGAAAAGAGTTTCAGCTTACCTTTAAACATGTAAGGAAGTTAAACTAGAATTTTCCATAATATTCTCATTGCAATTGGCCCAGTGCCAGCACAGGAGCACTGATTCGGTTTTGGAAATGTACCTCAAAGTCTGTTGCCAGTTTCATTGGGCAAGGTACCAAATAGCCCACCTAAACCATCAAGTACTAAAAAAACTTCACAGAGGGGCTCAGTCGCTTTTTTGGACTGCCTTAGCCAGTGTAGGAGTGTTCTCTGCACTGTGTTTGACTTATATTTCTTTATCTATAATGCTTGTTATTTTTGTCATTATTAAAACTTTTTGTTTTACAAAGCATGTCCAGAGAAGTTTTCTCTCTATTATTAAGCCACTGAGAAGTTGCAAGTCAACTCTCAGACCCGATACATCTTCACCTTACTTATTACGCACTGGCCACGTGCAAGGTTGCATCAGGTTTCGTCTAAGATAATATAGGTAATTTTTCTTCTGGAAGAATTTAAACTTTGTTCATCTAGGAGCAAATGAATATTTGGTAGTGTCATGCAGGGAATACAGTTTTAACAGAAAAGTTTAAGGAAGTAGCCTCTCTAGGTTGGCTCAACAATTTGAGAAGTGGCTGATGTTCTAAGTCTGGAAAAGGCATACAAATATAGATGTCTAGTAATTCAGGTGAGACTGGAAGTAAATGGTGACTCCCAACTAAGTTTTTCACCACATCAGCAAATATGATTTTCACCTGTGAAGCCATGTATTTCACCTGTATATTGGTTATAATAAAGAATTAATTTAAACTGGAATTCAGAATAGAAGGATCAATGGGAGTTATATGCACAGGTATAGAAAGGATAAATATTTAATCCCACGTTATTCTTGTAAGGCTAATAATAACATAAAGGGCTGAGGTAAAAACCTCCCTGACATGTCAAGCAGTAAACGTAGATGTACTGTGACTGGCACTGGCCTTTTGTGCTGATGTCCCTGAGCTTGTCATTCCCAAAGCACCTTCTGCTCTCATAGGTGGTGTCTGCAGCCAAAAGGGCTTTCTGGTGGACCCACAGCTGGCCATATAATTTCACCTTAGTAGATTCAATTCATTGTGTCCTATTTCTGTTTCCATACTGTCTATAAATGATATATGAGGCTCTTGACCATTCTTGCAATGTGTAAATTCTTGCAGTTTTAAATTAATGCTCGGCTTGGAGCTGATTTCCCTGTACTCAAGAGCAAGATTTTCATTTTTTCTTGTCTGGTCTGTTCTAGTTAAGGAGGAAGATGTGGGAAGGGTTTCTGTTGCCTGACTGGATGAGTTTAACCTTTGAGTAGGCCTTTTTTTAGCCTACTTTACACAAACTCTTGGCATGGATGAATTAAAAGTTATGTGCAAGATATAGTCTTTAGTCAAAGTATGTGTCTTTTTCAGGCAAGAGTTTCTTCCACTAACATAATAGTCGAGAGTATCTGCAGAAAAATAAATACAGAAGAATTGCAGTGAAGTTGTTTTTTAAAAAAATTACTGCATTTATTACTCTACACTCTTAAAAGATCGTTCAGTCAGGTTCCTGGTATTGTAACCAGCGTTACACTGCTGCAGAAGAAGCAGCAAAAGTGGTGGCAGAGATGGACACAGAAGGAGCACTGGTGACTGTAATAGACAAGCTTTAATGTAACAGACCTTAATTTTAAGTGGCTTTTTACATAGTGAAAAAGTGAGTCTTGAGACAGTGTTTTTACGTAAACATTTGCAATGTTTATCCAGCATCCACTTCTGTAAGGGGCCTAATAATATCAGAAGTTTAAATATTGCACTTTTATATTTGTGTGCCATACCTCTTGCTAACACTATAATCAGTGATAAGATGTATTTTTACATTTATTTCACTAGGATTATTTTAACTTCTCTCTCTGCATGCTTGTTCTCTTCTGAGCATCTTTGTTTCTACTGTTACACTTCAATCCATATCATGCATATCCTTTTGAAGCAAGTTGTCTTCATGTACTGCATTTTCTTTGCATTGCAGCACTGTCTTGAATGATGAGAACTGGCTTATTTATACATTAAACCAAGCTGTAAGATGAGCTCTAGAAGAGCATTTAATGCCACTAATAGGCTTGCAGTCCACACAACCAGACTAATCTAGGAAAAAACACCTGAAAGATGTATACAATGGACACAGGCTGAGTGTGATCAGTTTCCCTCCACAAGCCCTCCCCTCTGAGCCACTCTTGTTAGTGAGTGGGAAGAGCCCAAGAGAGAGTCAGATGCCTCAGGGGGGTAGAAACACACGAGTAAAGAGATGAGAAATTAGATGAAACACACAGGTGATGTCACACTCAGACTTATTTGCCCCAAAACCACTGTGTACTGTTTAAATTAATAGATATCTAATAGCCTTGAATATTAAGGTTCTGTGATGTGCTTAGGATCACTAGCGTAGAAAAGCTGTGGAAGGACACAGATACAGTACCCAAACCACTCCCTGCTGAGGATGTACAGGTTAACTCCTTTTAGGCATGCTGGGGAAAATAAGCTCAGCCATTTGAAGGGTTTGGCCAATCCTCACAAAATATTTTACAGGTATGTGTTATTATTTCTCACTAGTTGTTTTGTATGCTCAACTCTCTGTCCTGGGTAGTCTGAGTTTATTAGACATCCATTATAATTGACACATTGTTGAAGTAGGGGTGAATAGATGCATTAGACAGATGATCTTAATTGGCTTTCATCCAAAAGAATTAAAATAAAAAGACAGCTGAATTTCATTCACATTTTCAATTAGTAAAACTTCCTTTCATTATTATAATGCCTGCTGAAACAGCAGCCACATCAGGGTGACAAATCCCGTTATCATGCTTTCTGCGATTGTCTTCCAAAAAGGCGTCTATTGAAAGCATTGTCTGAGCGTGTGTATAATGCTGACAATCAAGCTCCGCTCAGAAAGCTGGGGGAGGGTGTCTGACTGTGATCTATACAGAAATGCATTTCTTTCTCGTGCTGCTGGTTCTTCGGTGCTGTGTGCTTGTGCTGGGGCAATGAGTTCTGACAGGCAATGCGTACTGACAAGATCAATCATTGAGCATTAGTGGAATTCTCATGCTTTCCACCTATTTTTCTTCCCTTTCTTTATTGAGCATGATCCTCTGCAGGTGTTATTTGTTTGTCAGGCTGTTACATAGCAAATGTTGAAATAGGTTTTTTGGGTTTGGTTTTGTTTTTTTTTTTTTGGGGGGGGGGAGTAGATAACAGCTGAACTCATATTGCAGACAATGGTTTCACACTGAAGTACTAATCGACAAGAATGTGAAGATAATTCTTCAGGCATTAGAGGAAGAAATAAATGGCTTCTTGGAGCTGGGGAGCAAACAAAGGGGCATTAGGAGACTGATTTTTTAGTGGCTAACCTTTTTGAGTGACTAACCGACCTAATGCACTTGTAGTAGCATTCCAGATTCTTAGCTTAGCCAACTCACCTGACTTAACCAGAAAAAAACGTATTATTTATTTTTTCCATTTGTGACACTGAAGAAAAACATAAGGATAACAAAAAAATTCAGTTCATCTGGGGCTGTTCTTATCCAGTTTTCTTTTGCTGAGTTATATGCTGAGAGCCAAATATATTGCCTTAGGGTTGTTTTGCTTTTATTTACTTAATTATTTACTCATTGAATAATTCTAACTCACACTATTTCCTACATCATCTAACTTTTGATGTCCACTTTCATCATGATATCATCCCACCTGAAATTACACATATGGATCACAACTGTCACATTATGGGTTGATGTTCAGTTTCCCACATATAGAAACTGGAATCCATTAATTTCAAGCATTCTAATAAGATATAGTTGGACAGTGCTAGAAATCCAGTTAACAGACTGAAAATTTGGCACACTGATGCCACAGAGTTTCTGCAAATCACAGCCCTTTCACAGATGACGGGCATTTGCAAATTAATGTAATTGATAGTTTTGATTTATTAAGATTTTTTTGTTCTTTGTCTCACACACCTTTAAAAGTCCAGCACAACTGGGCCCTGCCAGGCTGGGAGAGTTCCTCGCTCCTGGCCCTACCAGTTTAGTTTTCCATTTTTTCATCTGACTGGACATCTCTGCATGATTAATTAACCGTTAATTTAATGTCTGTCAGCATTTCTATTAAGTAAAACCAAGACAATTTTGCTCTTGGTCAGGTTTCTGGTAAGGAAGAAAATGTGTTTATTTTTTAATGATGTACTAGAACTCCTGAAGTTGCTGTAAAGCATTCTTTATAAAGTGTGAAATGTGAAAAAGACCAAAAGAATAAAACAAAAACTAAAACTAAAGCCACTAAGGAATAATGATGAAAAGGGAAGAATGCAAATCATTATTCATCCTTCCTACTAGAGATGCATTTTATAGCTAATGCATTTAATGAGTCAACATTGACTTATATTGCCTGAAAGCTCACTGAATTATTGAGTATCTGTGGTATGGATTATATGGAAAAAATAGCTTGAAATGGCTTTTTCCTCTGTGAAAATTTAATTTTATTTATATTCAGCTGCAGTTATTTTCCGAGGTTGTTATTAGATGAGTTCATCTTTCCTGTATATTTTAAAGAGCTAATGCAATTTAGTAAAAAATAGACTTTTTGCAGAGGCTTTAGAAGCTCTGCGGTTTGAAAAACACCTGAGGAAAGCTTAACTGAAAGAAGGACAAAAGAATAAATCAACAACAACAGCATTTCTCTGAGACATATGTCTACTAATTTAGCCTGAATAAAGCGTCTGTCATATACTGGGCTTTTTTTCAGGTGGATAAATATTGACTTGGTTTGATTTTTTTTTTTTTTTTTTTTTTTTTTTTTTTGTGTCCTCTAAATAAATAATAACAATCTGAATATTTAATTTTTTCCCTTGGGTAATAGGAGGACATGCTGCTGGTGAAGAGAGATGAAGAGAGAACTGCTCCAGGCACAAGTATGGTGCATCCTTCACTGTAGACCTGTTTATTACATTTTCAACTTCCAGTCTTGGGTGGTAGATTGATTTGGCAGAGATTAGATAGGAGGTAGAAAGGAAAGCTGTCTTGTTAACCATTTCCCATATGATGATTTAACATTGACTTGGCACAATTCTTTAGTGCCCTGCAAGCAGACAGTTTTCCAAAAGAAATGGTATCTGCAGCTCATATGCATAGCTTTTCAATAGCTCTGCTTTGCAGACATTTCTCTGAAAACCTGGCCATGGGTGACATACCAGCGGGAGCCATATTAGCAATAACATGCTTGTCAAACACAGCTTTCAGAAATATTATTTATAGGGCTGTCTGGTAAACAAACCCATTTTGTGAAAAACTTTGAAGTTTCAGAATGTGATTTTGGTCACATCAGAATGAAAATGTGAGCAGTCAAACTTTTTAGGGTTTTGAGGAAGGAAATAAATATCTTGGGGACTAGCCAGGATTTCCAGGATGTGCTCCCAGGATGCATGGAAATGCCAGAATTCAGTCTGTCTTTCTTCTGAGTCTGCAAAACACTCTTGATTCAGCAAAAAAGAAACATTTTCTCATGAAAAACATGTAATCAGTGTTTTTTCTACCATCCTCAGTGATTAGCCATCTAACTGTTTATCCATCCAGTAACCTCCGTACCACGCACTGTGGTTCTCCTTGGTTCCTGCCTGGCTAGTTAAACCTTTTGTCTTTGTTACTGCTAATCCGTCTGGTGCTTCTTAAGCGAACAAGTTATTAAACAATATGATTTGCCACCACAGTAAAATACATCACCTTCCTTTAACCGTGCTGTCTTTCAGGGCTGTATGTCCCAAGCCGTATGTGCCTCGCAGTGGGCAAAGCAGAAGATTCTGGCTCTTGAGTGTAGCCCTCAAAAATCATAACACGTATGTTAATATGACTCTCTACAGAAAGACTTGATTTCATTGGACCACAGCTTATATTAATGAAATTTGGAGCAGAAAATCTCTATCCATCTGATTATTTGGTCTCCATCTTTCAAACCACGTTCTTGTCCTCTGCTATCAGATTCTGAAAAGAAATATTCATTTATTTAGTTTTCATATTCTTAAGCCAGAAGCTGCTCTCATCCATCAAACTAGGCCAGTGCACTTTGCAGAATAAAGGCCTTGTGTTGAGAATTCTTCTCTAAAACATCTTTCCATTTGGGCAGTGATTACATATTGTAGAGATAATTCCCATTCTAAGAGTATGACACAGTGAAGCCTTAATTCCTCTGGTCATTACCACAGTGCAAATAACCAGACAGCAGCAGTGAAGACCCAGAGTTGCTGCTGGCATAATGGCAAATTCATGTGCATAAGAAGTGATGACAGGAAGGGTGCCGTCAGAGCATAAGGGAAATATTAAAAAAAACGAACTTTCATTAGCAGGAATTAATTTGCACGGTCTTGCCAGGCCTACTGCACATACTTAGGAGTTGTGTAAATAAATATCGCTGTCCTTCTGCTGTAGCTGTGAAGCTTGGTATAATTTAGAGATGAGCCTGTGGCTATGGGAAGCACTGGGAAGGGATCCCGTGTGCGCTGCTCCACAGCCTGTGCTCTGAGCACCGCAGCTTGCTGTCTCCCTATAAAGCACGACATGAGGCTGTCAGACAGCCTGGCATGGCAGTGTATGAAGGGGGATGTCCTAGCTCAGGGCACAGTGACCAGCCAGCTCATATGACAGGAAAAACCTCCAGAAATGAAGAAAAATGCATACCAAGTAGCTGGCTGCATCTTATGTGCCACACTCAGCATCACAGAATCATAGGATGGTTTGGGTTGGTAGGCAGACCTTAGAGGTCACGTGGATTCCAAGCCCCCTGCCATGAGCAGGGACACCTTTCAGTAGACCAGGTTGCTCAAAGCCCCATCCAACCTGGTCTTGCACACTTTAAACTATCTTCTCTGAGGAAGGGTTAAAATTTAATCCTTCAACAAAACGTTCTGTTCATAGGCAGTAGAAGTGCATGAGCCTGTGAGGGAAACACACACTACTCTTTATTTCCCCAAGGCCCCCACGAAGGCATAGTCAGTCATATGCCATGTCCCGGGCTCTCTGCACCTTTGACTTTGACCTTGAGACTAAAGGCTCAAGTAAGGCCACCATGAGGTGCTATCTGTTCAGACACCTCCCAAGATCCAATAGGACCTTTGGTCTGAAGACCTTAATGTGGTAAAGCACCTAAAATGTTTCACAAATAAAGGTCTAGACTAGAAGTGGAAAGCCTAGGAATACTGTTCTTCTGGGACAATGCTCACTGGTTTAGCTGGTTTTCTTTGCTTTAGGTTGTGATTGCTCACAATGTCTTACTCTCCCTGTGGCTGACCTTAATGGAGAGTGGCATTAAATACATGACACAATAAACATACTCCTATACCAAAACCACATGCTGAAGGATGCTCCGAGTTATTCTGAGGTCTCCTAAAATTGCAATGTGAACAAAATCTGACCTATAATTTTACATTGTGTTTGTACAGTATTGTAGGTTTAGGAGAAATACAGTAAAAATACTTTCATACAAATAACCCTCATTTAAGAATTTATCTTTTTTTTCTTTTTTTCTTTTTTTTTTTTAAATTGAAATACTGCTTCACACATGAGTAGAGCAGTCTTACTGAATATGATGTTACCTCCTTGGAACTCACTTTTAGGCTGCCAAAGTTGTGCTGCTTGCTTTTCTCCTTTCCATGAACCAGCATAAAAGTCTTGGTGGAAGAGCAAACTTTGCTGCTCTGAGCCAGACCTTATTGCTCCCAAACACCATCAGCTGGCAAACAGCCTCGCACTGAACCACCATGATGAAGCACCAATTTGAGAGAGAGAGAAATTATAGATACAAATCCATTTGGACCACTGAAAGTGTCAGAATGTCTCTCACTTTTAAGACTGTGCTGGGTTTTAATTTAAGGCAGGCAAGCATTTATAAATTCATGTAAATATATATTTGATATTCTAAAATCTTCAAGTCTCCAATTTTTCTTTGATTTTTTAAAAATTATTGCTTCCACTCATCTCAATTTTTTACTATACATAATTTCTTTCAAAAATAATACACCAAGGTAACTGCAGTGCTTTAGAAGCACACAAAGGGATGGTCTTAGATATAGCAGAAAATATGAATATTAAGTCAGTGCAAACCACACTGCCCAAAAACTCATTGTGTCTGGGACAGATAAAAATCCACATTTCAAGCATAAATGACAACAGGAATCCATACAATAAGGGACTTATAATATTACCAATGAAAATAGTAGTTGTTATTAAAAGGCACTGTGATCCAACATCTGGCAAGACTCTTTTTGGCCTTGCTGCATTCCTAAGATTGTTGAATTGGTGCCGGTTCATGAAGACAGCAGGAATGATGAGCTATTAGTCAGAAGGGGATCCAGTTGATTCCTTATATTAATCAGTGTATTAAATGCTGGGGTCCTATTGAGCAAAGATAGGTTGCATTGCTGCTTCCGCCTTAGTTTTGTTGTCATCGGGACTAGTTTAGGCTAATGGTAAACCCTCTGCATTTCCCCTGGGTTCCTTATAGACAATTGATAATTTACTAAAGCATATTTTGTTGTGATATTCTTTTCTAAAGAGCATGATGATGCTTTTTTTATTAGCATAACCACTCAAACTGTGTCCACGGTCTAAAAGCAATTTATACAAATCATAATCACTTGAGAATTTTATTCTGAAGTTAAGGCTTTAAGAGTTTTGATTAATTCACTAATTTCAAGATTTCTGCTTTAAATACTTGAACAGTGTGCATTAGCACCTTGTCATCCATGGTATATAGAGTGTTTGGCACTCATTATATCTCAAAACTGAAATTAATCTGCAGTTTAATCTGACACCAAGCAGGGGCAATGGTGATGGAAATAACCCGAGGTCCGACAACATTCAAAGATGATTCATAATCTAGGATCCCATTAAGGTGCTGTGAAACTTTGCAGTCATCAACTTCAGCCCTATACAAGAAGTAACTAAGTAGACAAGAAATTTGCTCAGATCAGACAAACTAACTTTACTGAGCACAGAACAGTACACTCCATCTGAAAAATGTCACGTCTTTCTGTTTCATATTCTCTCTTGACCAGGACCAGTCAACCAAACGTCGGTGGAAGCTGTTTGGTATTGCCCTGTGTCTCCTGTTTTTCCCTTGTCAGAGGCTGGTGTCCTTTTGGCCTCAGTTTCCTAAGTTCAGGGAATGTGATGCGGAATGCTGCGGTGTATCACAGTCTGACTGAGCTTTATTATTTGCAATTATCCCAATTGCTGTGAGCATTCCTCAGATGGATACTGATAAGCAGCACAGAGAATGCAGTGGAAAGGTCTATTAGGAAATTTCATTATTTCTCCAGCTGCAATTGATAGCATGCAGCCCTCCTGACTAGAGGGAAACTATGTGGGAGAAACCTCTTAAACACAGATGATCTAAGGGGGCTTTTTCTCATATGAGGGTACCATGGATGCCAAACAAATACTAGCCACATAACATTCCTGGCTGACATGCTGTTAAAGTTTAGGTTTATGGCCAGCAGATCAGACAGAACTGTGATGCCTCCCTCCTTCTACTTTTTTGCAACAGGTTTCCCAGGTGTGCATCTCGAAGTTTGTGTTTTGCCTGTTAGAGCACATCCCCATTTGTCACATGGATGGAAAAGGGCTAAGGGTAGAGCTAAACCTCTGCCTCTACAATCTGTGGTTTCAAGAGATACATTTGAAATAACACAAAGACCTCCAAAAGCACCAAAGAACTGAGGGAATAAAAGCTGTACAGCAGTAGCCATAAAAGACAGCATATGTGGTTTAACTGAATTTGTCTGGAGTCCAATTAAGCAATAAGACACGATAGGGTGTGCTGTATTACTGGGCCATTAATGCAAGTCTCTGGGGCACTGTGAGGCACATGGCCAAAGTGCAAAGTGTATTAACGGCCCGGTAATACACGCTTTGTCATGTCCCATTGTTTTCAGAGGATAATGTTTGTCTTTTGGAAGGAAGGAACAAGAAAAGGTCCTTGGAAAATTTGGGAACCAAGATCAAACTTTCATGTGAGAGTTTAGCAGAATGGAAAACGTACCTTTGGAGATGTGGGATGGAAGAGTATTGGCTGCCTGGAGCTTCTTGTTAGACTTCAGACATCTCACTGATGGCCATGTAGGGATCATTTTCCTAACTTCTGAATTCACCTGGCTTTTGGGTGAAAAAGCCCCAATTTTAGGTGGAAAATAAAAGGCAATGTATAATGCTGAAAAATTTATAGTACTGAAAAAAATAGGTGGAAATATGTGAAAGACCATTAAAAAAAATCTTAATATACCACATCCAGAAAACATAGTAGTATGTATTTTCAATTTTTTGGCCAAGAAAATCAAGGTATTTGCTGTCATTTTTTGTATGCAATACTGGAAATATTGTTGAGGAGTCCTGGAAACCTCATCTTTAGAGCAATAGTGAAACAATCTGGTTAGAGGGACATCAAAACTCAGGCAAACTAATGGACCAGAAAATGAGGGGTTCAATCAATACAGATTTAAATGATGATAATAAATAATTATGTCAATCAATATGGTTTCATGGATAATACAACTTGTCGAATTCATTTAATCATATTTTTATGAAGTTACTATATGCATTGGTAAAAGTGCCTGCAATGACTTAATATATTTAGACTGAATCACTTCACCTCAGTACCCCAAGAATATCCTGATTAAAAATTAGCATCATACAACATCAATATTTCAAACTGATTCAAAAATTACCATATTATAGCATTCAGAAAAACACCATAAATGGGCTTTTCTATCCAATCTAGAAGGCCTGCAGTGGCATCCCAAAGATGATGAGTGCGATAATGTGGTTCAATACTTTCATAAGTAAGCTGGGGGAAATAATGGAAATTTTTAGGTAGGTAAATAAATACTTCTGAGGAGAATTAATAAACAAACTACAGAATAAAACAATATAGACCCCTTAGTTAAAGGAAATAAATTGAATGTCATGTACTTTCATAAAGACAGATGCCTGAAATTTCCAGAGAATGCCATGAATGCCTGCTCTCAGTCTTCCAGGTATGCACTAAGCTAAGTCCCAAGTGGAGAGAGGAAACAGAGAAATATCTAAAGCCCCAAGGCAGCCTAATATATTTGCTTGTAACTAGAGCCTATGACGAACTTCCTTCCTGGCTGCCCACTAAAGGTAGTTTCCTAAATTGTTCAAGCATGTCCAATGATACCTGCAAACAAGAGTGGATACTTGCGGTTTCTGATACTCTATATGCACATTTCTAGAGAAAAACACCTATTTTTCACACACTGACTTTTTATTTTATTTTCACAATGGTTGTGGGCTGGTTTTGAACCATATTGTCAACTTCAGTTCTTCTTTATTTTTTACAGCACTGGCAAAGCAGATATAGCAGGTACTTTTGTGCTGAGGGCAAAAGGCAAAAATGGAACCAAAAAAGTAGGGTCACTTCTTCCACTGAAAAGCCTTGACACTCTTCTTTATTCAGTTAAAATTATGAATGGGTTCCTTGTATAATAAATCATCCAGTGATAGTCTTTGAGTGAAGTCCTACACCCATGTTATAACATTGCTCTGGCTGGGGTATTAAGGTCACATCTAAATCTGGAGAGATGTCAGGATTTGAAGTGACATGCTCAACAGTCACAAAACAATTAAACACTGAATCTTCATTATTTCCAGCCTTATGGAAAAAATAAAGATGTCTGTTGAATTCAATCCCCAGTGTCTTCCTCATCTAATCTAATCAATGTCAACACATTTTTGACTAAAGATAGTGTCTGTGCATCACCCATTATAACCTGCAGGCCCTGAGGGATCAGTCAAGTGGCCTGCCAGAGTCCAGTATTCTGCAACATCTGGACCAGATGAAATGTGGATAGTGGCTCCCCCACATTCCAGAATCTGACGCCAGCTGACTTTGCCTCGTGCAGGACATAGGATTCTCCAAAGGCCCTTTGATTTGGTATTGCTTTTGGTTTAAGAGAAGTGCAACAGGTGGGTTCTGATTTCAAGCATAGAAGGGTTTATCTTAGATTACTGACATCTAGCTGTAAGGAAATCAATATAAAGAAATAATTCTTACAGTCACATTTAGAGAAACATTCTCACAAGATGTATCTTTCTATAGCTTTGGCGGTTAAAAGCATTTCATCAGCAACTCACTTCTGCATTCCCAAAAAGCCTTGGTTATTCTGGATTGCCGCCTTCTAAGGTCCAATTACTGTCTCTCATTTTCACTGCAAGGTTTCACTCTCTACAAATGAAATCTGGAGAGTAGATTATGACTGAGAAGCAAACATCATTAAGGAGAGAGAGATATTAAAAATCATCCCGTACAAATTAGAAATGCTGATATAAATTACTGGAATCACTTTTGGCATGGAAAATGAAAGATAATATGTACATGGGAAATGGAAATTACTTTCACCTGTAAAACAGAAGGACTGTGAAATAAGAAAGAAACTGGAGTATAACAGAGCAGAGGCCTTTCCCACCAGTGCTTATCCAGCCATAATGTGTGTGCCCACTGCTGAACACAAACACACCAGCTTTCCACCAGTACTGGTTCAGCTCTCTGCTTCTGGCTTTGGTTTTCACACCTGGAAAAATCCAAGGACTGCCTTCAAAGAGCTCAACATTATTTTGCCAATTTGTCTCTGAAATAGGGGCTCGCTTTTTCTACTTTCTCAAGGAATATAACAGATGGAAGAACAGAAGAGAAATATCAATACTTCATCACGTACTTCCAGTATTAAATAGGTATATTCATCTGTATATAAATAGATACACGTGCACATAAAAACATAGGCAACCTTACTATGAGAATAACTGCCTAAGCCTGTTAGCATACACCCACAGCCACATGTGCGTGTGAACATGCACACATTATATAACTTTGGTTATGTAGTTGAAATCACTACATGAAAATATTCGATTCAGAACTGTTTCCATGGGAATATCGGGGCTTGCACATCATTGTGAAGAAACATCTGTCCTGATTTGGGATTTCACCAATGTACCTTAGCTTTACTTGCTTAATGTTGGTTGAGATTTTACAGTCAAAAGCCCTCAGGCAAATTAAACTAGCCATGTACACCCTCAGGGAAATGAGACTTTAGTTACATCCCTGATTCCAACTGATGCCAACTAGAAGAACTTTATGATATTAATGAATGTCTATAATTAAAGAACTGTTAATTAAAGTGAGTCAACCAGTCTATTGGAAATCTCATACTATTTTTTGAACCTGACTTTCTCATGTAATTGTATTTCAAGATGACTGAGAATTACTTAACAATTACTTAGTGCATTTTGCAAGAACTGAGCAGAGTTCTAGCCATCCTGTTCATTTATTTTGACTATAGAATAGCAATTCAAATCCCAGAGTTGAGAATTTTTTCTCTTAAAAACTCAGCTAAGCTTTTCACTTAAGTTCATATCCTAAAATCTGCACATGATAATGCATTTTCAGGATGAGCATTTGTATTGCACACATTTTCCTTCACTTCCAGTTTTGAAGGGTTTTCTAAATGCAGATACTATTTTAAATATCTCCTTAGGAAATATCCATTATCCAAATATCCAAAGATATCCATTATCTTATAACACAATCCCATTAAGGACAAGTAAGAGCTATGAACGCTGAGCGGCTTGCATAAATTGCAGAGACGCACTGCCAGCTCTATCCCATGCTCATGGCATCAAAGGCCAGCGATAAGGGCCCTCAGCAGCACTGCCAGTTCTTACTGTGAGCTCTGCACTTTCATGCTGTACCAAGAGCTCCCACTTTGCTGGAATCAGGTGACTTTTTTAATGTTAAAAGATCTGATTCGAACTGAAAGAGTATTTCTAGCTCTTATGGCGGTAAAAACCCTTAAAGAGCTCCCAAGAGCAGCTTCAAAGTCATCAAAAACCTGAAATAAAATAGGGAAGCCCTATTCAAATTAAGTCCCCAATGTACAAAGGATAGCACTGGCTAGTACAGTTCGCTTGCCTAAAGCCACAGGCTAATAAAAGTTAGACTCCACTGCAGCTTAAGAAAGGGTAGATCAGCAGTCTAAGTACAGAGTCAAATAAATTAGTAGCCCTACTAGTTTACTGCTCTTAAGGGAAAATGTTTTATGTCATTCTGGTTTTTTCATTAGGCAGAGGAATCTCACCTGGTATTTTCTGCTTTTAAAATATGATCTTAAAATGTAGAACTACGTCTGGCACCAAGTTAATATACACATTATAGGCAGGTGCCAGCCCACCTTATCACTCTGAAACTAAATGTGGCCCCTTTTGGGATTTTTTTCTGTACTGTTTGGTTCACTGGACACACCTGAGATACTCTGACACCAGCAGAAAAAATTAACCCCAGCTCTCCCAGGCCTGCTCAGGTGAACTCAGAGATCTTTACCTGGATTCAGAGAAAGGTCTGCAGTGTTTCAAGCTGAAGTCAGCTATAAAGAGGGGCTTGGCAAAGGAACAGAAGGTGGATGTAAATTTGGAAGTGTAATTTTGAGCTGCACTTTAAGCTTTCAGAATAAAGTATGAAGAGGAATCTCCTCTGCCCATCTCTAATGATAATCAAGATAATGAATTCTGCGATAGCTGCAATTTTAAGACTTAGTTAAGCAATTCTCAAGTAACCTACATGAATTTAACACACAAAAATAATTAAACATGCTATGGAACAGATGCTGCACAAACAACGGCAATCAAATGATTCACACTTAGCAGACCTTACCTAGCAGTTAGTTTACAGCATCTCTGTGTCTGAAAGAGAAAGGCAGAGATAATGTACATAATTTCAAACACAGCGCACCTGACTTACACCATTTAGGAAAAATCAATAATTTTATTCCATTTTCATTTTGTTTGAGCCTTTCATTCATGATAGGTTTTACTTTTATATAGGTATATATCAAAACACATTCTCAAAATTATAGTTTTGCATTGCATCTCAGCAGCATACTGGTAAAAAAAAAAATTCCAAATGCAGACAATTCAGAGTCAGGTTTTAACATGGCTTAGGTGCACTTGCATGTGGAAAAGACATAACCATGTGCCCATCGAAAGCTCTCATGATTATTCATTCAGACTCATCAACCGTAAGCCAAAAGAGCAATCTGGTGATTTTATATATATATTCATGTAGACTCTTCACGGATCATGTAGCAAATATACAGATAATATAAAAATTGTTCATATGCTTGTGCATTGTGGACAGTGACTTGCTACAAAGGCATGTCATCTAGGTATGTTCATTTTATCTATCTGTTGCCTTTCAGGTACTGCAGTGATAGTAAATAAATATTTATAATAATAATTAGACAAAAATTGAGGTATTTATCCCATTTTCTACCTTGCCTAAGTAAGGAGTGCATGAGCTAGAAAGAAGCCAATAAACTGCCCTAATAATTAGGGGAAACTGTAAATAAAAGAAAGCTCAGAGAACAACAAAAGGGAGCTGATTTACATGCAGCTTTCAGATTGACTTAATGTGCACAGCTCCCGAGGAAGTTTCAGGGCAAAATTCAGCAGTGACACAAGTGATGGTGTAAGTTAGATATGTGTCAATCACAAAAAGAGTGTCAACTGGGAGAACTGGCAACATACTTTAGTAGCACTTTCATGGGGTGATTTGATGATGGATGGTTGTGTGATCTAAATTGTAATTTATGCACTGTGGCAACTGAAGTGGAGGTTGGCAGCACAGAGAGTAGATGACAAGGGTGAAAAAATAAAACAGGCTTTCACCTTTAGTCACAATATCTCCATCCTTCCAAAAAAACACACTGGGGATATTACAGCCTGCGTTTACCAGGGCTGAACATAACCATCACTACTGAGTCATTCACAGGTGCCAATGACAAATATTTTGCTGATGTATTAAATGATCTTCGACACTTACTTCCTTTTCCTGATTGATTTCACCTGAATTAGCTCAACTGCATTTCAAGAGGGATAGGAATTTTCATCTGAAATTCATCAGTTAAATTAAATGTTATTATTCTCTCCTTTCCCATGTTTTGACTTCTCAGCTAACATTGGGCCTGACTGACTAGCTGCCCACCACTTGAGGCCATCTCTTGAGGGCGTATTAAAGATCACAACACAGACAGCAGCAGCTCTTTTGTTCTGCAAGGCTCTCACTGTGAGAGGAATGGCTCTGACACAGCCTTATGCCAACCTGTTTTAGTTGACACGGGAAGAGATGTATAAGCCAGATCTGTCAGAGTTGAAGAGACAGAGAGCCACCAATAATTCTCACCATTAGTGATCCCTCGTAAAATTGCCAAAATTCTCCAGCGAAGCTGCTTTTTGGGCAGAAAATTGAATTTTTTCACAGAAATCAATATTTTTGTTAAAGGCATATCTGGAGGGTTTTTTGCCCCTGGTTACTTGAAGTTTTCATTGAAACACTGTATACTTCAATTTCCAAGGGGTTTTGCTGCTTTTTTTAAATAATCTTAGGAACAATATAAATCCGAATCAAAGCAGTTTTGATACAGAAATGCTGCTGTGATACCTGATTCCTGGTCAGACACACTTCATGACCTTATTGACCTGCATGGACAGGCTCCCCTAACAAGATCAGGCTTTCCATGATCCACTGCAGTCAGAGTCGTCCCCCAGCAGTTCTGCCCTGGCTTGAGACAAAGAGAAGCTGTGGTGCATCGTGTGGCCTGCTCAGAAAGTCGAGACCTCAAAATAGAAGAAGGACTGAGTTATAAGCATAGAACAGGACACCAAGGCCTTTCTGAGGTTTGAAATTGCATCATTAAGCTTTCTGCTGAAGAATTTTCCTCAGCAAAAGCCTCTCCATTTTTTAACTGGCCCTAAGCCTTCATTTTTGACACTGGTTTTCCTGCATTTTCTCCTCTGTGGTCTCATTCATAAGCTGAAAAAACTAAGCAGGCATTTGGGACGATGGAGCAATTGTGACAAGGGACGGAGGATTTGTCTTTTGTTTTCTGTGGGCAAGAACAAAAGGCACAGCATTTTCAGCTTTGCACTGTGTGTTTCAGCTGACTGTATATGGTATGTGTGCTAATGTTTCGGGTTTTCATCATTTTAGTGCTGCGGTTTTAATTTCCAGGAAACGGTGCCCAAGCTATCAGACTGAAGCTTTTTTGTGTTGTATTTAAATCCATAATAAATAACATTTAAACATTAATGTTGCTGCTAAATTGAGCCATAACTTAGAAAAGCTGTTCCTTAAATCAGTCTTTTGCAACGCACCAGTGTACAAGAAACAGTTTGCTCTCACTACCACTCCTGTAAATTCTGATAAATCATTTAATGAACACAAAAAATGTATGATAAGAAAATAATGAGTAAAATTTAGCAAAATTACTGAGGAACTACCTGACAACATAGCAGTGACGGAGGGATTTTAACACATTTTAAAACATTTTTTTAAGATTTTGAAAAGCATTTTTAAAAATATTTTTAGTGCTGTAATAACAAGCAATTTTCCTTACACACAAAAAATTAGTTTTGTTAAAACTGGATATGCACATATATAAACCCTCTTTTATCTGAAGCAGGGAGATAGCACGTTTTATCACCTGTTTAAAGAGAACCAACCAGCAGCAACATCCAAGGTGAAAGTGGTTGATTCTTAAGCACCACCCAGTAATGGCCTGTGAGGCTTCAGGATAATGAGCCAAGGCCTTAGCTGTCCTCACTGACTTTGGGTAACCAAGTGACAGCCCAAAGGCGATGCTGTATGAACCTGCCAGACCAGAGACACTCACAATGTCCAGACAGAAGATCCTGCTCTTTTCGTTTGGAGTATTTAATATGCAAAATTCCTTCAAACCATCATTCTGAATTTTCATCTATGACATACGTTCAGCAAATAGAAAAAATTAAAAAGTAATGAGGAGAGTTCCCAACTGCTTTGAGAAGATTCCACATATGTGCTAATTAGCGATTCTGTCTGAAAATATTCCCTGAAAGCTGTATGGGTAGTGCAGCCTGGGATAAATAATGCAAATGCCCCATGGCACTGTCACAAACACCACAATCAGTGCTGTTTGTGATTTCAGTGAGACTCTTCAAGTTCTGCACCTGAGACTAAAATATTAATGAAGTAAAACTGTAGTAAACAAACCTCTAGTCCCATTCCCCCACCCGCGGTTGACACACACGGTCACACACCCTTCACCCACCAGCTCTCTGGCACAGGATAAAAAGTATTTCAGGAAGATGAGTGTTGACTGGTGCATCTCCTTTGTACATAACTCT
Organism: Hirundo rustica; assembly: GCF_015227805.2. NCBI lineage: Eukaryota > Metazoa > Chordata > Aves > Passeriformes > Hirundinidae > Hirundo > Hirundo rustica. Next base: position 24,358,085 of record NC_053450.1, on the reverse strand, counting down.
GCTCCTTCCCCTCGTTGCTACGCCAAGCATCTCTCATCACTGGACTAGTGCCTACATGTATCTTTGATGCCAGAAATGGAAGGAGCAATGCTGCACATTGATACTAACACCGGCAGGTTCTCTGCAACCTGAACTCACTCACTACATGGATGAAGGGACAAACCAGTGGTTTTCCCCCATTTCCCATTACCTCACAATATAGCTGCATTGCTCTGCTATACAACCAGAGCTAGCAGAAAGTTCCTATTGCAGGCAGCAGGCAAAACCCAGACACACAAACAGCAAGGTCGGCTCTGCCTTGGGATCTGAGCTGGTGAATAATGTGGTGCCCCAGGAGGTCCCAGGCCCAGCTCTGAGTGTCCATAATGCCATGGCACAGGTTAAGGCTGCACACAAAGGCCACCGTGCAACAGGAAAGGACATGCCAAGGTACAGCTCCCTGGTTGTGTGAAGGGCAGTACAAATACAAAGATACATCTGTCATTCTCTCCCCTTGGATAAGGAAATTTTCAGGTCTGAGTTATGCTTTAAAATACACTCATTTACTACAAAACACAAACTCATCCTGGAAAGTGGTACTGGTCTCTAGAAAGACTAATTCTGCTGACTTTCAGTTCAAAAAAAAAAAAAATTAAAAAAAAAAAAAAAAAAAAAAAAAAAAAAAAAAAAAAGGGGGGGGTGTGTGGAAAGGTGCCTAAGCAGTATTATCTAGCTATCTAGCTGCATAGTGGGCTGCCACTGACTTCTGAAGGAGGTTAAGTCTTTAATCTACTTAGATGCTTTGGAAAATATCTCTCAGCTAAGCACCTAAGCACCTAAGCCACTTCTGAAATAGGAGCTAAGGTTTCAAAGTTGCAGAGATGTTTTAAGAACTTCATGTGGCACAATTCTGGCCACACAGGTGCATCTCTAGAGTTAAATTTTGCTTTTCTACAAATCCAGTTTCTAAGTGCATTGCAGTTATTTCAGGTACATAGCCAGAGTGAAATGCAGAGCAGATTTCAACCCCTACTGACTGTTCACAAACAGTGCTCCAAGTTACAAATACCCATTAACCACTCCACTCATATTTTAGTATATGGTTTCATACTGCAAATCATTCCTTCTGAGATTACAGTGACTGCACATTCCTTAAGTCCCTTTGTGAAATTACAGGCCTGCTGTTTTAGTTCCATAGTACAATACCTGCCCACACAATTCAGCATCACAAACTAGTCTATAAATGTCAGTCCGTGAACAGCACCTTGTAAAGCCAGTGGAAAAAAACCAGAAAACTCTTCTTAGTTTGATAAATGCAGGATCAATAGCACCATTAAGTGAGTGTCTAGATGTACAGAAACCTAGTCAGAAGTTGAAAACTTGGGACAGAGCTCTCATCTATCCCAGACTACACTCAGAGCCAGTCCTCAGACCTTGCCATAAAGTCTGTAACCTTTGGTCTGCAGAGAAGTTGTATGTGTTTGTCCATGTATGCCCAAACTCCTTTCCCCCATCCTCAAGTGGCTATCCATCGGGAGCTCAAGGATCCTGGGACATGCAACAGATTAAAAACAACACCATATTTACTTGATGATGCTAATTTACTCCATAAATCAGGAAGAATCATCTAAATATATATTGGTCCACCCCAGCAGCGTTAGTGCCCAAATTTTCTTCCAGTAATTATTTTAGGAACACTTGAAATTCCCCTCAAAACCTAAAGTGTGGCCTAGACTACCCCACCATGATGACAAATGAAATTCTACAGTGGCATGAGATGTGTTACTGAAGCCTGTGTTCAGCAGACTGTTCTCACCTGGCATTAGCCTTCCTGCCACTGCCTCAGTGCCTGCTTTTCCCTCTCCCTCAAGCACCTCCCGGATACCTCCCGGACCAAACCATGACTGCAGAATATCCCTGTTGTATAGCTGGCTTCTTAACCTCATTTAAATTCTTCCTTCGAGCTACCTCCACCACGATGCCCTCAAATTGCCACCATCTTTTAATGAGAAGGATGCTATGCATACCCATTTTATTGTTATTGTATTCTCTCAGCCCAGCTGCCTTCCACCCGGTAGCTCCTGCCTGTTATGCAGATTGCGAGCTCTCTGGGGTGCCAACTGCTCTCTTCCTTGCATGTCTTCACAGTGTGTACCACGGAGGAGCCCTGATCCTGGATTGGGGTCCCATAACGCAAACAACTAGATAAAAGAATAATTTGTTAGCCTGGATTGCAAACCTTCTTTTGCAAGAAAAAATAAAGCAATTTCCCCAGGCTGTCAGAGGCACTTTCATGTGTCAGTATCGCAGCTCTCTTCTGGCAATGACAATGGTGCATCCAATTTCCCAGCACAAGGGGGAATGTTTGCTGAGCTGATGTGAGCTCTGCGTGTTGCTGCTCTACATCTAGCTGTGCCACAGAGAACCAAACGGCTTGTAGGGAAGGGACCTGCTGTTGGGAAGGCAGCTATCTGTGGGATGTTATTTTTAGTGTGGGGTGAACTCGGGGGGCAGCCTTTGATGGGATTTTTCCTGTGTATGATCCTCTCAAGGAATGTGATATTTGGCTTGTGTTTTAATTTGGTACCTTATAATAGTGAAGGGAGAGGCTCTGCAAAGTTTGTTTGCCCATATTTATTATTAATTACAAATCCGCACTCTAGGTTACATATACTGAAGTGAAATCAACACTGCAGGTTTGTATCAACATTCAAAATTCATACAAAGAATTTATATTATCAATAGGTATGTGATCAGTCTTCTACCTGTCTAGAGCCATCTCAAAAATATTCCAACTTCTCTACTTTTATTTCAGCTCACTTCTTGGGTAGTTGACTCCAACTATTAGCAGCCAGGTACTAAAGTTTTTGTCCCATAAGGATTTCATTTCTTGGTACCAAAAAGGTCAGCTCAGCCAGGAAGAAGCATTGGTCTACACTGTCAGCATCTCACATCATTCAAGTATTCCAGGGTCTGACCATAAATACATTTTCAAACAGGACATAGCCAATGGCATCTCCTACTTTGTAGAAATAGCTTCCTCTTGCTGCTGAGGACTCCAGGACGGTGTAGATGAATGTAGACGAGAGATCTCTGAAGTTAGGTTTTAGAAGATGAGGTTTATTGTAAGGGATGTGGGGGCCTTGCTCGGAGCTGCCAGGCTGCAGCTCGTGGCAAGGCCTAGGAAAGTGGGGGAAGGGAGAAGTAGGGAGAGGAAATTCCAAGAGAGGAAAGTCCTCAGGGAAGGGTGCAAGCAGAAAGAGCGTCCAGCCCCCCTGGGACCCCTTATCAGGGGTCTTCAAGGTGGGCTGGAACAGGACTAGGGCCGATGGGGTTACAGATACCTGATACTTCAGGGGAGGGGTACAGGTGTGGGATGAACCATACATTGAGGGGTGAGACAGAACATTCCATCTGACCTCCGGGTCTGGCCGCAGGTAACTTTCAGATGGTCACATAACTGTTTTCCCAGAGATCCAGTATCTAATACATCTCAAACATCAAAACTTACTTTCAATTCTATCTCACTTACAGGTTTCTCATTCTCAGAATCTAAGCAATCATATTTATAGGGTTTTTTGGCTTCTTCCTCCCCAACACTACTTCTCCAGGAAAATATAACTGTTTCCACTCAGCAAACATGGCACAAAGACGTACTTATCTACTGCCAGGCATATCTACATAATGTTTTACAAAAAATCCATGCTTCACTTTAAGTTTCATTTGATATGCTCTGCACTTAGCTTTATCATTTTTAATTGAAAATATAAATCTTCAGCATCCACCATCTCAGAGTGTCCTAGGTTACAATGTAAAATGTGCCCAAAGTATGTATTCTATCACCATCTACATGAAATGTTGTGCACCACTGTTTCCCGTGCCCCCTCCCTCCAGACTATCTTCTGTTAATGGCCCATCAATACCGTCCTGCATGACTCATAGATAACTCTCCCCAGGAGCTATCTCTGTTTAATAGGCAATCAAGGACCCATTGCAAAACTGATAAAATGATATCAGTCCATTGTGAGATGCTCCGCCCAGGGGGAGGAGCCAAGCATTCCCACCTGGATATAATCGGGGCCTTGGAACAGCACAGGCAGCCTTACCCACTGGATTCCCAGAGGACAAGAGCTACCAGACCTTTCTGCAAGAACACTGCTTCAACAAGACCATTTCATCTGGACTGCCACCACCACGGTTTCAGGTTGTATTCTGACTCTGTCAGTGATCTTTTGTACCATTGCATGTGTTTTATTTTATTTTACTTTTTTTTCCTCTCCTATTAAATTGTTTTTTCTGACTTGGAGTCTCTCGCTGGTTTTGCCTTCAAGCCAGCACATATATTTTGGCGCCCAACGTGGGGCAGGAGGTACTGAGAAAAGTCAGAATTACAATTTTGTAGTGAGGAAAAAAGAAACAGCTGTCCGCTATGATGCTCAACATGCTTTCATATATCTTATACCTAGCTCTCTACATTTTCCCACACATGGGGCAGTATTTGCCGGTCTTAATGCTCATGTGTAGACCAGGGTATGGTACCAGAATTGCTGTATTGGTCTATTATGTTTATTGTATGATAACCTCTGAGGCAATGAGCATCATTCGGAATATATACTCTATTTTGTGTTCTTGTCCTGGTCCAGAATGCTACATCTGGGCTCTCAATAATCGCACCCAGCCCCTGTGGGGAGGGGTAAAGAATGATTTTTTCCAGTCTTTTAGGTATGGCACAGCAGTTTTCAAAAGTATTGAGTTCTCTCTAGGTGCCAAGGACAGCATAATATTGTTGTTAGTTCTGCTTTGCCTTCTCTGCACGGCCTGCACCATGTTTAGAAATCAAACACTACATGGGGTGGTGCAGCGTCTCCTTGAGGAGGAGGGAAAAAGAAACAAATGCAAAACAACGGCATCCGTGTCTACACAAACTGTCGTAGAGGAAACAGGAACCGCATCTATGCAGACTGTCACAAAAGAGAAAAGAACCAAAAACAAGGCAACAGTTTCTGCATCTACTCAGACCATCACAGAGGAGAAAGGAACCAAAAACAAAGCAACAGTGTCAGTGTCTACACAAGCTGTCACAGAGGAGAAAGAAACCAAAAGTGCCATCAGCATCTCCACACAAACTGTCACCGAAGCAGAACAAGCTAAACCAGTGGCAGTTGCCCCTGTTCAGAAGAAGAAATCAAAGAGCAAATCAGTCCGCATAATGAGTGATGAGGATGTGGCAGGACCTTCGCACCCAGCAGAAGAGACAGAGCCAGAGATCATCACCCGCTCTCTATCCCTGGGTGAACTGCGTGACCTGCGGAGGGAATTCACCCGCCAGACAAACGAGTCCATCCTAACCTGGCTGCTCCGCATCTGGGACGCTGCAGCCAATGACACCATTCTGGATGGAAGTGAGGCCAGGCAACTGGGATCGCTGTCTCGGGATGTGGTCATTGACCAGGGGATCGGGAGACCCAACAAACTCTCAGCCTCTGGCGGCGACTGCTAACAAGTGTGAGGGACAGATACCTTTGTAAAGAAGACCTCCAGGTGCACCAAGGAAAATGGAGCACAATGGAACAAGGTACCCGATGCCTGAGGGAATTGGCTGTGCTGGAGATCATTTTCTCAGAAGACGAGAGATTTCCTAAAAGCCCAGATGATGTCCAGTGCACATCGCAGATGTGGTTGAGATTTGCACGGCTTGGACCAGAGATGTACTCCCGTTACCTGGCAACGCTGCAATGGAGGGAAGGTGAGGACAAGGTGGGCGTCTTGGTCAATAAACTAAGAATTTACGAGGATACTGTCACCGCCCCATTTCGTACCCATGTCTCATCCGTGGAAACAAGGCTGGCTGAGCAAGTCCGGAGCTTGATTGAAGAGGGCCATCAGAAACTAAAAAAGGAACTTAAGGAAGAAATTTACCACATCTCGCCAGAACCAACAAGAGTCTCTGCCATTAGGAGCAGGTACCCACCAGCCAGGGAGAGAGCATACACTCCACGGGGTAACCTCTGGTCTTTTCTTCGGGAACATGGAGAAGACATGAGGAATTGGGATGGAAAACCCACCTCCTCCTTAGCAGCCCGGGTACGTGAACTGAAGAGAGAGACACCTACCACGAAGAGCTCATCTAGAGCCAACATTGCTCCAGTCTCAAAGGCACAGAACCCCAGACAGTATAAGAAGAATGATATGACTGATCCACTTGAAGGGACCTCAGGAACATATTTACAGGAAGAAAGCAACGTGTACCATGACCAGGAATAGGGGGGCCCTGCCTCTAGCCAGGTAGAGGAAAGGGACAATCGGATCTATTGGACTGTGTGGATCCGATGGCCTGGCACATCTGACCCACAAAAATATACGGCTTTGGTTGACACTGGTGCCCAATGTACCCTGATGCCATCAAGGTATGTAGGAACAGAATCCATTTCTATTTCTGGAGTGACAGGAGGGTCCCAGCAGCTGACTGTATTGGAGGCCGAAGTGAGTTTAACCGGGAATGGATGGCAAAAACACCCCATCGTGACTGGCCCAGAGGCCCCATGCATCCTTGGCATAGACTACCTCAGAAATGGATACTTCAAAGATCCAAAAGGATATCGCTGGGCTTTTGGGATAGCTGCTGTAGAGACAGAAGACATCAGACAACTGAGTACCTTGCCTGGTCTCTCAGATGACTCCTGTGCTGTGGGACTACTAAGAGTTGAAGAACAACAGGTACCAATCGCCACAACAACAGTACACCGACGGCAATACCGCACCGACAGAGACTCTGTGACTCCTATCCATGAGATGATTCGGAAACTGGAGAGCCAAGGGGTGGTCAGCAAGGCTCGTTCACCTTTCAACAGCCCTATATGGCCAGTGCGTAAGTCCAGTGGAGAATGGAGACTGACTGTGGATTACCGTGCTCTGAATGAAGTCACCCCACCACTAAGTGCTGCTGTGCCAGACATGTTGGAGCTTCAGTACGAGCTAGAGTCCAAGGCAGCAAGGTGGTATGCAACCATTGATATTGCCAATGCCTTCTTCTCCATTCCTTTGGCAGCAGAGTGCAGGGCCCAGTTTGCCTTCACCTGGAAGGGCATACAGTACACCTGGAACCGACTGCCCCAGGGGTGGAAACACAGCCCCACCATCTGCCATGGACTGATCCAGACTGCACTGGAAAAAGGTGAGGCTCCTGAACATTTACAGTACATTGATGACATCATTGTATGGGGGAACACAGCAGGGGAAGTCTTTGAGAAAGGAGAAAAGATCATCCAGATTCTGCTGAAAGCTGGCTTTGCCATTAAGCGAAGTAAAGTGAAGGGACCGGCCCAAGAAATCCAGTTCCTGGGAGTAAAGTGGCAAGATGGACGGCGGCAGATTCCCACTGAGGTCATCAATAAGATCATCGCCATGTCCCCACCGACCAGCAAGAAGGAGACACAAGCTTTCCTAGGCGCCATAGGTTTCTGGAGGATGCACATTCCTGAGTACAGCCAGATTGTGAGCCCTCTCTACCTGGTCACCCGCAAGAAGAACGATTTCCACTGGGGCCCTGAACAGCAGCAAGCCTTTGCCCAGATCAAGCAGGAGATCGCTCATGCGGTAGCCCTTGGCCCAGTGAGGACGGGACCAGAGGTGAAGAACGTGCTCTACTCAGCAGCCGGGAACAATGGCCTGTCTTGGAGTCTTTGGCAGAAGGTGCCTGGGGAGACTCGGGGCCGACCACTGGGATTCTGGAGCCGAAGCTACAGAGGATCTGAAGCCAACTACACTCCCACAGAGAAGGAAATCTTAGCCGCCTATGAAGGACTTCAAGCTGCCTCAGAAGTAATTGGCACTGAAACGCAGCTGCTTTTGGCACCTCGACTACCAGTGCTGGGATGGATGTTCAAGGGAAAGGTTCCTTCCACGCATCATGCCACTGACACCACATGGAGCAAATGGATTGCCCTCATCACACAGCGCGCCCGTATTGGAAACCCGAATCGCCCTGGGATTCTAGAAATTATAACTAACTGGCCTGAAGGTGAGACTTTTGGACTATCTTTTGAAGAAGAGGAAGAACAAGTGACACGTGCCGAGGAAGCCCCACCGTATAACGAGCTACCGGAGACTGAAAGACAATATGCCCTTTTCACTGACGGTTCCTGTCGAATTGTAGGCGCTAACCGGAAATGGAAGGCTGCAGTATGGAGCCCCACACGACGAGTTGCACAAGCTACTGAAGGACAAGGTGGATCAAGTCAAATTGCAGAACTTAAAGCCATCCAGCTAGCTTTAGATATTGCCGAACGAGAGAAGTGGCCAAGACTCTATCTCTACACCGACTCGTGGATGGTAGCTAATGCTCTGTGGGGATGGCTGAACCGCTGGAAAAAGGCCAATTGGCAGCGCAGAGGGAAACCCATCTGGGCTGCTGAGATTTGGCAAGACATCGCCGCCCGAGTAGAGAAGCTGACCGTTAAGGTTCGACACGTGGACGCACATGTGTCCAAGAGTCAGGCTAATGAAGAGCATCACAACAACGAGCAGGTGGACAAAGCCGCCAAGGTGAAAGTATCACAGGTGGATCTAGACTGGCAACACAAGGGAGAAGTATTCTTAGCCCGTTGGGCCCATGATGCGTCTGGTCATCAGGGGAGAGATGCAACATACCGATGGGCCCGTGACCGAGGGGTGGACCTTACTATGGACAACATCTCACAGGTCATCCACAACTGTGAGACCTGCGCTGCAATCAAACAGGCCAAGCGGGTAAAGCCTCTGTGGTACGGTGGACGATGGTTGAAGTACAGGTATGGGGAGGCCTGGCAGATTGACTACATCACCCTTCCCCAAACCCGCCAAGGCAAGCGCTATGTGCTAACTATGGTGGAAGCCACCACTGGATGGTTAGAGACCTACCCTGTACCTCATGCTACTGCTCGGAATACTATCTTAGGCCTTGAAAAGCAGGTCTTGTGGAGACATGGCACTCCTGAGAGAATCGAGTCAGACAATGGGACCCATTTCAAGAACGGCCTTATAAACACCTGGGCTAGAGAACATGGCATTGAATGGATATATCACATCCCTTATCATGCACCAGCTGCCGGGAAAGTTGAACGGTGCAATGGGTTACTTAAGACTACCCTGAAGGCGCTCGGTGGGGGGACTTTCAAAAATTGGGAACTGAACTTAGCAAAGGCCACCTGGATGGTCAACACTCGAGGGTCAATCAATCGAGCTGGTCCTGCCCAGTCTGAACCCTTGCACACAGTGGATGGAGATAAAGTCCCTGTGGTACACATGAAAGGCATCTTAGGAAAAACTGTTTGGATTAATCCCACATCAAGCAAAGGCAGACCCATCCGTGGGATTGTTTTTGCTCAAGGACCTGGTTCCACTTGGTGGGTAATGCAGAAAGATGGGGAAACCCGTTGTGTACCACAGGGAGACCTAATTTTAAGTGAGAACTGAGTGTAGGGTTTCATTCTGTATATGTGTATATTTATCTATCTAGCTGTAAGAATGTATTAATTTAGGTATAATGTAGATGGTCATAGAATAAGGGGTGGATTATGTCCTAGGTTACAATGTAAAATGTGCCCAAAGTATGTATTCTATCACCATCTACATGAAATGTTGTGCACCACTGTTTCCCGTGCCCCCTCCCTCCAGACTATCTTCTGTTAATGGCCCATCAATACCGTCCTGCATGACTCATAGATAACTCTCCCCAGGAGCTATCTCTGTTTAATAGGCAATCAAGGACCCATTGCAAAACTGATAAAATGATATCAGTCCATTGTGAGATGCTCCGCCCAGGGGGAGGAGCCAAGCATTCCCACCTGGATATAATCGGGGCCTTGGAACAGCACAGGCAGCCTTACCCACTGGACTCCCAGAGGACAAGAGCTACCAGACCTTTCTGCAAGAACACTGCTTCAACAAGACCATTTCATCTGGACTGCCACCACCACGGTTTCAGGTTGTATTCTGACTCTGTCAGTGATCTTTTGTACCATTGCATGTGTTTTATTTTATTTTACTTTTTTTTCCTCTCCTATTAAATTGTTTTTTCTGACTTGGAGTCTCTCGCTGGTTTTGCCTTCAAGCCAGCACACAGAGTAAAATCCTTTCTCTCTCACTCATATAGTACTTTCTAGAGTGTATTTTCCCACTTGTGACCAAGTATACAAACCTATAAACAACAGTTGTTATTTCACCTAATACATTAAGGTACTTCAAACAAAACAAAACAAAACAGAACAAAACAAAACAAGACTGATATTTTCTAAATGTCTAAAAACCTGGCATTACCCTGAACCCATACCAGCAATCTAGCTAAATTTCTCAGTAAAACCACAGTTAAACAAGTAATTAATTTAATTTACCTTTGCAAAACAAAAGTAATGCATTGTCTACAGGGCAAAGAAAAGTCTGGGCAACCCTAAAAATTGCAAGGAAAATAGAAATGGCTTAGACTCATCATCTCAAGTATTCCTTAACTGATACCCCTGAGACTCTGGAGCTGACATCTCTCAAGAAGGCAATTCCACCTGCCCTAATATTTTGTCCCAACTCTACATGTAAAAACCTTCTCACTCAAGTATGGGACAGTTGCCTCATCAAATCAAAATCTTTAGGTAATTTTCCATCTGTTAACTAAGATGTGGTCATCAAATTGCTTATTTTCAAAACAAATTTATTATTGTTTTTGTACAATCCATCAGCTCTACCTATAATATTTCCTTAGTCTCTAATTCAAGTGATAATGCAAATAATGCCTTCTGTGGATGTCTGTATATGTTATCTTTTTTTATATAGAGAGGGGCCTACAGCTTGCATTACAGTTTCTCTAGCCCATTCCTTGAGCAAAATTTCATTTCATTATTCACACAATGCTTTAACCCTCTGCTTCAGTTTCAAATGCTAGTGCTTCACTCCATTGGTTCTTCCCTAGTTACTGGTGCCTTAATGATCATTGGACTTTTTAAACTGATGATAACACACAGAAGTTAGACTGCAGTTTTCTTAACTCAATTTAAATTTTCAATTTTTGAATTTTCAATTTAATTGAAAGAACAGCAAATGGATCAGTCATTTATTTAAAACCTGCCCAACATTTAAGACACATCTGCACATTGCGCTCAAGGCAAGCTGAGCAAACTGTTGCAAAGGGATGTGCAGCTGCCTATATAATGGTGCAGATCGTTTTGCTCTGGTTTCACCCCACTTCACACAATGTCATGTTACAGGTCCCAGAGACTTCGGTCCCTTTCAGTTTGAGTGAATCATCACTGAGGGCTCATTAGAGCAATTTTGTTTGCCAAACATTGCAGAGTCACTGCAGACCTCTCTCCACCGTTTGCCCAGAACTCTCACAGTTTAAGTTTGAAAATTAGACTAAAATTCAAAGAGAACAATCCATGCTGTAGAATGCAGAAATGTGACCTTGAAGATGGTGGTGTCAAAAGAGGGCATAATGTGAAACTAAATGGGCCAGGTGCCACTCTGTCTCCCCACATCATGGTGCTCGTCACCTTGACAGTGATGTGGCCATGAGTGAGCCCTTGATCAAGATTTGTGTCTTCAGTGAAGGGGTGGGAAGCTGGGAACAGACCTGGTTATTGCCTAGAGGGGTGCCAGGGTTGCTCTCGATGCTCTTGACTCCATGACCAGTGAGAAGACTCTCTGTAAAGGCCCTGTCCTTCCTCCTCTGCCACCTCAGCTGCAATGTCCCTTTGCTTGAGGCAATTCTGTTAGCCAGACCTCATCCCCTTGCTGAGCCCTCCTGCTCACGGCTGGCCAAAACGGGACTGAACAAATGACTGCCAGGGAGACCCACAGGAGCAGCAAACTCCCTGGGGGAGTGCCCAGAGTTTGTGGGGAGCCCTTGGCTGGGTAGAAAAGAAGCTGAGGGAGAGACCATTTCTCAGGGCTGCAATTACTCACAGGAGGTGCTGAAATGAGATGATAAATGTTAATGTTGGACTAGCTGGGAAATGGCAATCTCTCGCTGTAAATGTGGGTCTATTAGAGAGGGAAGTCACCCTTTGGGGACTGCGGCGGGGGAGGCGGGGAGGAAAGGGAGCTGAACTTTCAAAGCGGGAGGCTGAGCTGTGGCCTCTATTTTCTTCTCTACCCACACTGCAATGCTTATTTGCTGCTGGGGCTTATTAATTTTTCACTTATGCCACGCTAAAAATAGTTAATTATTGAAAATGCATATCCGTCTGATGGTGAAAGGCTGTCTCTTCCGAACAGGTGACTGGTTCAGATAACCCCAGAAGGCACTTCTGGGTCTTCTAGGCCCTTGATCAAAATTTCTTTTTTAATTTGAAAAGAAGAGAGGTGATTAAAACTGAAAATGATGGTAAGTATAATGAAAGCTTCCTCCCTTCCCAAGAGCTGGTGTAATGGGGTGAGATTTCTTTCTTTTCTTTTTTCTTCCTTTTATTTTTGTTCCTTTCTTTCCTTATTCCTTTATTTCCAACCTTTTTTTTTTTCTTTTTTCCCTCCAAAAGAATGTTTTCAATGTTTTATGTATACATCATGCTGGTCCTTTGTTTTTTTTTTTTTTTTTTTTTTTTTTTTTTTTTTTGTTTTTTTTTTTTTTTTGTTTTTTTTTTTTTTTTTTTTTTTTTTTTTAAATCAGATGTAGAGATTTTGCTGTAACAATAGTGAATGTGTATGGATAACATTACTCACAGTGCTGGTGAGAGTTCAAAGGCTGGAATGTCCAGACTAAATACACAGCAGAAAAATCAGTTCTTTAACATTTCAATTAGACAGAAACATGAAACAACAGGCCAGTGACTTCAGCTTCTCAAAATTAAACAGTTTGACACTGCACAGAGCACACATCGAAATTCATTATGCCTTCACAACTTAAATCTCCTCCTGCCAAAATAGTGGTGGGAGTCATTCTTCAAACACAGGGGTTGCTTTATAAATGTAGTGAATCCTATACTTACCTTTATGAGGTAAGGAAGGAATTATCGTTTGCATGGCAAAATCTAGATCAAAAACCTCTTTGGAAGAAGCAGCTCTCCAAGGATCCTGCTGTACTGGGGAAGGACTTGTCTGTCTGTCGGCAAGCTGTGGGGTGAGTAGAAGGGAAGCGTAGCCTACACAGGGACAATGCCTTTATCCCTCTCTGTAATACTGCCAATCCCGTGGCACTGGCTCTACTACAGGATGAGAGTGGCTACATCAGGGCACTGAATGCGCTAGTGCAGGGAGCAGTGTGTGCTCACACTGCCCAGTCTGCTCCCGTCTCCTCCCCCTGTCCCCTTTCCCACCCTTGTTCTCACCTGGGTCTATGGGGACGAGGAAGCAAGGCAGGACTTCCATGAGGGCAGCCACACAGCCTTCCTTTGGGGAATTATCACTGCCTCTATTAGAAAAAAGGTTCAATTATTTGTCTAAGGAATCATGGGGAAATCTACAGTCTCGAAGTCCACAATATAAGTGGCTTTGTTAGTAATTAAATGTCCACTGTGTGTCTCAGGAGTAATTGCCAATAAAGCTTCTGCACTGTGTCAGCTCAGTCTCACATACTCCTCTGACATGTTTGCAGTGGCAACTGAAACATTATAGTTCCCTGAGAAAATATTTCTGTTGTAAAGTATACACACAAACATACACTGTCTGAGAATTACTTTTATGTTGGAAACAAGATCATGGAGTTTGCAACAGGAACATCGATGGAAAGAGAATGTATCTTTGCTTTTAAAGAAAGGTGTCTAGAGATGACTCGATTACCACAGGAGAATTAGTTCTCAATTACTATAATTGCTGTTTTATGAGCCCTACTCATGGACCTGCAGTCTTTGTCCTTAAGAGTTGCCAATCTCAGCATAAACTGGGAGATGACAAATAACTGCAAAGAGAAGGGAAGTAAAAAGTGGGGGGAGGGACAATGTTGACCATCTTGGTAAGCCAGAATTTTAGTTCTCTGAAGTCTTGAGGGTATTCTGCAAACATCACGAAAGGTCTTTTGAGGGTGGACATGAAGAAGAGTAAAGAAAAGACACTGAGATGTGTAAAGGGAATTCCTTCCCTATTACAAGGGGAAATGGGAGGAAAAGAAAGATAATTTCTTCCAAAACTAAATGTTTTAACAACCAGACTGTCGAAGCTGACAAATGTCATCTACTTTCATTATGTAAATCCATTTATCCATCCTAGTTCTCAAAGATGCATTTGTCATTCATCATCTAGAGAAACCATATCCAGCTGCAGAGACACTTCACACATTACTTTAGCCTTTCACTATCTTTCAGGGTCTACGCCTGGTAATATCAGCTTTGTGTCACTACTTTGGCCCCTAAACATATTGAACAAACTATGTAATGGCAAATAGTGACAAATGAATGTCAAAAACCTCTTTTCTCACATGACAATGAGTATTTAGCTTTGCCAAATCTTCATTTTCTCTTTTCAATATCCTCCCAGGAATACTAAAACAAATTTAAGGTTGTGGTTGTAGAGCTCCGCGAGGGTTTAAATCATGCTTTTAGGCAAATGATATCATTTTAAGCTTCCCAGTTTTCTCTAGAGCTGAGAAATGGGCAGCCACGTAACTTCTTGCAACAGCTCATAGAAGACCTGGCCAATTGTTCTTGCTTTGGTTCTTGTTTCTAGAAGGTATCAGATTGACAAGACTCAATGTTGTCCAGATGTAGCATAAACCTAATTCTCCATATGTGCATTTACCCAAAGAACACCACTGCCTCATACACCAAGAAAACATAAAGAGGACCCCGAGGAATTAAGATTACAAAGGAAAAGATTTCTGTTGATGATTCCCAAATGGTAGCCCAAGCACTTTGACTATTCCAGTGTATTACCTCTTTACCTGTTGTATGACACTCCAGCCTGATGTAGAGAATAAATCAACAGGGGCCTGTAGGCCTAATTTCCCACCCTGACAGCAAGACAACAATTATTCATAGCGTCATATCAGCACCACACTTTCGTTTCTTCTTCAGGAGAAACCAGAGACAATAACCCTGGCTTAACTATTCTGCCAGGTATCACTGAGTTCAATTGATTTTCCAGTCACAAAAATCACTTAGCACTGCACCTTATCATTGCATTCTCCCTACTCCCCAGATTCTGACTCCTATGCTCTGTCAGACTGTCCCCTACACCTCTCCCATCTTTCTGCTCTGAAGGTCACTCCTCCTACTAGGATGGTAAGAAGAAAAGTTGAGTTCAGCTTGCTATAATGCTCCTACATAAAGTAACAACTGTTGAAACAAAAATGGAACCAGAGCTAATTCAGCATTTAGAAGTAACCACACTTCAGCTTCACACTCTCACATATTTCACTGTCTCTTGTCATCCATATCAGACAGATACCTAACTATATTTGCCAGAGTACTCTTATGTGGTACACAGCCCATGCTACAGTCAAAGCCATCTGCTCAGACATATTCTCCTGAAGAACTGAGACTGGAGAATGTGAATAGGCAATTAAAAACAGTTCTGTGAGCAAAATTTCCTTTTTAACCTGACCCTTCACAAAAATGCTGAGACAAGAATGGGGGTAAGATATAATCTTGGATTTCCTATGTTGAAAGAAGTGAAGTTTGTATCTCATCATACCAAACTTATTTCTAACAAGACCCACTCTGACCATCCACGCCAACATGTTGGCTACTAGTTCTCACTCCTTAGCACATTGGCTTCACTGAGACTATGTGCACAACTGAAATCTTGAAGCATCCATCCCCCACAATAGTCATAGTTAGAACAGCAGATCAAAGAGTAGGCACAAAGAAGTTTATGGAAGCCAAGGCACTAAAATCTCCATCTTCTTAGGAAAAAAAAAAAATAAGGGACTGTGCAAGGGCAGGTGTGAAGCCCTGGAATTTGAATCTAATCTCATCAGATGCCCCATTACAGACAAGTGAGATGCATTATTGTGAGCAAATATGATCCGTCTGGCAACACTCCCATGCAAGCAGAAATTCTATTTTCACAGGAATCATTAATAGCCCTGTTCTGCCACTGGGCTAAACAAGGAGAACAGAAAAAGAAGAGGGTGAGATGAAAAGAAGATACAAGTTAGATGAAGAGGATACAAACATGAGTTGGAAACTGGCAGATTTTCTACCTTGAAGAAAAGACAGACAATAGCTAAACAGAAAGTGTGTCATGAAATCAGTCTAAAGAGAATTTTGATCCACCAAGAAGGAAAATGAAGAGCGAAAGTCAGGAACAACAACCTGAAGTGTACCAAGAAATTCCAAACCAAAAGACTTGTATATAATAATTTTCCTAGATGTCCAGCCTGAGGCAGAAACGAGCAGCAAAAAACAAGAGAAATATAAGATATTACTGAGCAATGCCTTCAGTAAGCCATCTGCTGTCAGCAGTCTAACAAAGAACTGACTTACTCAAGTCCATGATGGATTTGGATTATCTGGGTAAAGTTTTCCCTATGTACAGGCCCTGCTCTCCCCCACATAATGAGCTCATCCAAAATAAATCAATGAAGTCCATTCTCCTCTCGAACAGATTTCCAGTAGTTCCACAGCATCCCGGGCTTCAGCACACCAGTGCCAGACTGGTAAGTGCCCAGTTTCATGGAGACCAGAGAGGGTCAGTGCTTCAGGCTGAGCAAAGGTTCAGCAAGTTCCAAAGCCTCCACATCAGTTCTAACATCCAGGTTATAAACTTCTGAAAAATATGAGGTCATCATGAAAATAATACCACACCAAATCCTATAAAACTCACATTTGTTGTATAAAGCTTTAGATTATCTCAGAAAAATAAATAATACACATCACTATCATATAACCACGGGGATTTGTTCTTGTTTTTTAACTCAGATCACCGTTTTGCATACAGAGGAAAGGGATGATTTTTGGTTTATCTTATAGCTTAATGTTTTTCACTTCTTTTTTTGAACAGGCTTTTGCTGCGATGTCTGTAATCCAGCTCTCAGGCTACATCGTTTCTTCTGATATACTGTGATCAAGTTCGAACGGGTAGGTCTAGTTTCTTCACATATATTTTTTTAGATAAAGCCTTTGCAGGAGGGAGAAGATAGAAATAGAGTTGCCACAAGCCTTGGATTTGGCTAGTTTATCTTGCACCCTACTCCACTTTGCTGAAGGATATTAATTGTCCTGAGGTCTCCTTGGCCTGTACATTTTTTTTCCATTTTTTCCCCTCTATTACCCTCCCACCAGCAGGAATCATAACCGTGTGAGCAGCAACTGCCAAAAGGCAGCAATTCATAATCAGCAGAGTGATTACAAAGGAGCCAGCAGCAATGCTGGAGTTTACAGCACTTTCTGTGCACAAAACTACGTGGTAAAAATTATTTGCTGCAGAGAGTAAACATGCTTAATGGGTTCCAGTTTAATTTCTTTTTTATAATCCTGTACTGAAAGTATATAGTGCTTGGGAAAAGTGCAATGCTGGCAGCACAGCCAATGCAAGAAGTCTGCTAAGCTGCAGAGTTGTGTGCAGTGTGAACACCTAAAAGAGGCCCATCTGTGTGCCCAGGTCTGGATGTGCACTGGCCAAGGCTGACCTGGCAGGGCTGCCAGCCTGACCCCTGGGAATGCCCTGTCATACTGGCTACCCATGATACAACAGCATACTGCCATTATCAAAAAAGGAACATGAGTGATACGAGGCCACTGAAAAGCTTTAGTGATTTTTCCAAGCCTTTTTTAAACAGACTGCATTTCCAGATCCCAGGCACAGAGGATGTTCACCGTCTGGAGCCTCACATATGCAAGGCTCAATGTGTATTTCTCTCATCTTCCCTGCACTTCCTCAGAGTTCCAAGAGGCAGGAAAAAAGTCACAGAATCACTGAATTACAGAATCATTTATTTCGGAAAAGACTTCTGAGATCATCAAGTCCAGCCTCTGACTGACCACTACCTTGTCAGCTAGACAATAGCACCAAGTGATTGGTATCCAGACTTTTCTTGAACACCTCCAGTGTTGGTGATTCCACCACCTCCCTGGGCAGTCTATTCCAATGCTTAACAGCCTCTTTCCAACTAGGCTGGCTCTAGTGCAGACCAGCTATTGGGAGGAGTTACAGGCTACAGAAGGCTTAAAACCTTTGATTGATAAGGCATGATTTAATGGGGGAAAGTCAGCTCATCCTCCACATCCTTTGTCCAATCCAGCCTTTACTTGGAATATGTCAGGAACTACTGGGACTGGCAAGTGGCTATCTTCTACACAAGGGTGGAGAACCACAGAGGCAGTATGCCCTTCTCCATCACTGGTTTTACCAAGTGCACCCTTCCCCACTCTTTTACTAGATGCAAAAATGGAATGAACAAAATGAGACTCAGGGGAAAAAACCCCCAAAAACTAAAAAAAAACCTAAAAAAAAAACTAAAAAAAAACCTTAAAAAAAAAAAAAAAAAAAAAAAAAAAAAAAAAAAAAAAAAACACCAAAACCAAACACTAACCAACCAAAAAAAACCCCACCAAAAAACCCTGAGTCACATTCATGTAAAAAAGAGTGGAAAAAAGAAAAAAAAAAAAAAAAAAGGTGTCATAATCTCTGTAAAACAGATACACTTTCTCTTTTCGTGTCTGAAAATATATATACATGTCAGAGAAGCTGCACAGGGTTCCCTGTCTTTTTAGCTCCTAGAGTGAAAAGACTGCAAACCCCATCTTTTTAAACAGAGGCCTGTATCATCGTGTAGGTATGCTTTTCCAGGAAATCAAGAAATTTATGCTTTTAGTCTTGTGTGATAATAAAGAATCTCTTTAAATACTGCCTAAGACTGTGAGTTTAATTCATTCTGGCCTCATTAATTGTTTGGGGCTGTCTTGCCATTCTAGCCAGAGGATGGTGAAGAGAAATCCTGAGATAATGCAGAAGTTGGATCTGAGTTTCTCTAAAGAAATGTGGAGGGATGGGGTGATTCTTTCATCAAGTCTTGAAAATACAGAAGCCTTCAATATTGTCTTTTGCATTTAGTACTTAGGAAAATATGGCCTCATCCTTGGAAGGTGGAAGGGATAATGAACAATCTGCCTCAGTTTTTCTGGGAGCAGAGGAAAGAGACAAGAAAACCATCAGTGTGATAAGGATAATGTGGAATCTTGTGATCTAGAAAAGATTGTTGATACAATCTTGGATTTTTTGTCACCAATATTCCCCATTGCTGGGGGCAAAATTCTACTTCTTAAAAGTTGATCTGTATACTAGGGGCCACTGGTAGATCCCACAGTGACTGTCATTCCCAGGGAGACAGTCCTGGGGAGACATCATATGTTGAATTGTGAACCGTAAATGTCCCAAAAGCTTTAGTTTTGCAACCTGAAATAAGCAGTCTGTGATATCTACTGTTGCACCACCTGTTGCTGGACATTTCACTTCAGCACTGGACTTTGGGTACAACTGAGGATAACTCCACCTTCTACAACTTTGAAGGAAAATAAAACCACAGGAGAAAAAAGACTTGGATAAAATGACCAAAGTAAAGAATCCACTAGGAGAGGAGTCACTCAAGAAAAAGAGTTTCTGCAGCAATGGAAAGGTCCTTAGAAGCACTTTACCTTTCACATCAGGGAACCTGAAAAGAACTGAATGTGATAGACATTGCACAGGTACACTATATGAGTACTGCAAGAACCATAAGTCTCCAGTTTTCAATGTTTTCAGAGGATATATGTCTGCAATGTGAACGTGGACATGCTCGTGAATTGCTTAGATTTTTCATTTTGATTCCAACTTTCATACAGTTGAGATGAATATAGATGTAGAAGGTATCTGCAGGAGCAGATTACTCTTGTTTGTATAAATATTTTTATCAGTTTTGCATTGCTTTAGTTTTTTGCTTACAAATTGTTACTACCCAATAAAAATGCATGAGGACTGATTTGTCTGTTGCTGAACACTGTATGCCATCTTCAAAACGTGAGCCCAGAAATAGCCTGACCCAGGGATTTTTCAAGTGAGTCAGCTATAGAATGAGTTTCATCACTGACATCAGGGCAAAAAGCACCTGATAGCTCTCAAGGTGTTGACAATAAGTCATCATAGCGTTACTGATGTCCTGGGTTGTTTCTTTGAATGGCTCACAGCTTCCAGCATCTGCCTAAAGGACAAATGGACTGTGTTTTCATTTCCTTTGTTGGAGAGAGTTCTGCAGAGAGGTGACAGGAATGAGGCAAATGAAAAGGGGAAAAAAACAGAAGGAAAAAAAAAAACAAAAACAAAATAAAATTTGCTTTCTTAGAAATTTCTAAGCCATATCACAGAAAATATCATCTATTTAAGAGCTTCTCTGACTGTATTGTCCAATCTGGACCCCTTGCAAAGATCCAAACCTGCAATGTGGTAAGGACAAGTGCAGTGCAGACAGACCCAGCAACATCAGAAGAATATGACTCAGGGTGTCTTCATCATCTCTCAAGATAAGTTTTTAAACAACAAAATTTTGTGACCTGCTTTAAGAAAGATCTGTAAAAGGAAGAGCACCATCACAGTAGATAAATATATTTATTTCCAAGAATAAATATTTGCCTGAGAAAAATTTAACGACCTAAATTATGAGATTCCAGGATAAGGTAAATTATGATTCACATCAAACCCTTCAGCAGTCAAAGTTCAGGGTGATAAGAAGCTGATTACAGAACATCCACTTTTAAGACATCATTTTTTCAATTCACAACTGTAGTCATTGGTGAAACAAATTGAGAAAATTGGGAGCTGCTGTTTTGGAGCAGGAAGGTGAGAAATTTTGCTCCATTTGATAATTTTTTTTTTGGCCTACTGCCTAAAACAGCAGTCATAACATGATGCACAATTATTTTACTGAATGAGGTAAGGGATAGTAGAAGTCTCTTATCCTTCAGGATTCCAATTCTGGCTGTATACAGATCTTTCCGTACTCTTCTGCTGCCTAGGAGTAATGGCATAGAGGGAACTAGGAACGCGATAAAGGTAGTCATGACAATAAAATATCAGCATCATTTAAAGTCAAGTGTCTGCACTTAGGAGGTAAAAAATTCTTGAGTTTCAAAGGTGATATTGCAGGCTTTTTAAATTGCATCCAGTAATATGGAGAAACTATCACACTGAAGGTGTTCTGCAAACTTCTTTGGTAAGATTTTAGGCCGGAGTTGACAGATATTATTATATGTATGTGCGTTTGTGCTCTAAACAAAAATTCCCATGCTGTGATATTGTGTTACAAGAGTTTGTGAGAATGTGGTGGAATGGTGAACTCCCATCCATCACTTCCCAATGAACTACTCAGAAGTCCATTTATTTATGACAAGGTAAAATCATTTTGCTGCTTTCTAGCTAATCACAAACAAACAACCAACCACCAGAACTACTCAGTACACTTACATTTCTAGATGCACATTTTTAAAAATGACAAATTAAATGTCCAGCGGGCGATTTTTATTTATTTTTTTTTTTAAGTTACTTATCTTTCCCTAAGATTTGGATGTCTGGCTTCTCAAAAGTAAACCTTTTCTGAAGTTTTTGTAAGGGATCCAAATCAGGCCTCTTTCAATGTGTAGAACCCAAAATCCAGACAACTGAGGAGAGTTACATGTTGTTACCTCTTCAGCAAAACATTTTTCTGGGAGGAATGGAAAAACCAAGCTAATTTACACTGAACTACATTATTATTGCTATTAAGTTTAAGAAGAAATACATAAAATCAGAGAGGGCTGTACCAAAGACATGAAGTTTGTATCTGCTCAAGAAAAAAAAAAAAAAAAAAAGAGCTAAACTCTACCACAATAATTATAAACAGAGATTTTTCCAGTATCAGGATATCTATTTCCCCACTCAATATTTGCCTTTTGGCTCAGGTAATTTTCTTTCAGTCTCCTAAAAGTAAAAATCTTTCCAAACTTGCCATTTTTTCAAGCAATTAACTTCAGCCTCTTAATTTTCTTCAAATTTCTATACCTAAGGTAAAAATACCTCAGAGAAGCAGATTTTGTCTTCCAGGGTCTTTTGGAGGTTACAGCAGTAAATTACAGATTACAGAAACTAACACAACTAGAAAAGTGACAAAATATTAGCAGCTAAGGACATAGTAAAGACTAACAATGAAAAGGCACAAGATATTGTGATGTTTCCTCAAGGCTGGTTTTCTGATTTCAGAAGCAGCCAATACTGAATGCTCTGGAGAGCAAGGCAATTCATCTATTTCTACAGTACTTTGCTAGAAAGCAAATGTTGGCCTGACCCCAGCTGGTGATTAGGTTATACTGAGGAGTTTGAGGATTGATAGCCCTTGTCATTTTAAATTAGCACTAAATGTAGTTGAGGATGTTATTCTTATTTGAGTAAATATTGCATTCTTTTTGCAAATCATCCGTATTAAGGTATTTGTCTCATAAAATAGATTGAAGTCCACTATTAAACTGTGTGCAGTATAAAAAATAGCATTGTAATTCATTTTTACAAGTGTTGCCTTTAACTTTCATCAGTAAGAGCTCTTGACAGGTCATTCAAGATTTTTCAAGCCTCTATCAATTCCTATGTCTTTCTTTCTTTCTTACTCTTTCCATACAAAATACCAAGACCTCTGACCTAACATCAGAAAAGAACAAAAAACATTCATCTGGTTTTTGTGTGGAGTTTGTAACATCCCTCAAAAATTTTCTCTTTTGTTCGACGATGTACTGTCATTTTACATTTCTAAAGTAAATTATGGCAAATATAAAATACACATAAATGTTTCTACAAGAATGCATCAATCCACCTGTTCTTCCTCGTGCATATTAAACACAGAGTGTGAAGGAGCAGACTGAGAGCATTTCCCAGCCATCAGCCTTGTTTTATTTAAGTTTCAATTTATTTGAATAACTGTAGAGAACCATTTTACTCTTCATGAGCTTGGTTATATCATCCCAGCATGGGTAAGGCATTAGAAGAGCTTTTGACCAATTGTGCTAAGTGCAAAAATTATGACCCTGAGAATGAGTTTTTGTGGTTTTTGTTTGTTTTTTTTTTTCCCCGGGGGAGGACAAATGTCCATTGGAGAATTTGTGGGTGCATTTTCTGTGGCTGGAATGTTCCCAGCTCACCCTCTGCTACAGGTCTGGCATGTCTTTCATAGCAAAATAAAAGAAAGTATATGACTGTGACTGATTATGTTAGCATTTAGCATTTGCTTTAATACGAACTTGGAGAAAATGCTTGATTTTAAACACTAGAGTAATTCTATCAGCTTCAGTAGGGCTATTGGTATGCTCAGAAGAAAGCATGTATTACAAGTGTTTGTGGAATTTTGACAATAGGCAGGCACTGAAGCATCAGATGATGTAGATTAAATGTATAAGCCTCTCATCTTCCACTAAGTTTCTTCTTTTGCAGACAATTTAAAATTTTGTGATTGATGCACAGAAAATGGGAAAATACAATGAAGAAAATGTCATGTGTCTCCTCAGAATGGTTAAATATTTTCAGCTAGGTTTTCTTATTATATTTGCCCCTTTAGAAAAATGAAGCCTGCTAATTAAGCGAGGACTGGAGACTTGTCAAGTTTATGAGAGTACTGCTATGACATAACCATAATTCTTGATGACATTTCACTTTCCCCATCCAGAAAAATCTATCACACTCTCTGAGATGTGACCTTCATCTTGTTAAATGAATACTAGAGCAAAGAGCTCGTTTGACCTCTTACCTGCCCTCCCCTCTCCACCCTCTGTCTGGCCTCAGCCAGTCTGTCAAGCTTCTTTGCTTCATACTAATTAGCTTGATTTCTTTGGCTATTGTTAATTAGCACACTTTGGTTTTGGCTCTCTTCTGGCTTTGCATGTAGCTATTGGAACCTCATGGTTTCTCCTTTCTAACTTGCCCATCAGATTGTTCTCTTTTTTCCTTTTTTTTTTTTTTTTTTTTTTTTTTTTTTTTTTTTTTTTTTTTTTTTCCAATTTTGGTGTGAAACTTTATTTAGCCACATTTGTCTTTTGGTACACTCCTTGCTGGCAGAGGAGCATGGTACATGCTTTTATTTCTCTATTCTATGGTTCTTGGGGTTTTCTGTTCCCTCAGTCCCACTCCTCAGCCCGTTTGATTTTTACGACCGTGTAGCTATTCCTCTGGAGAAACACAAGTCTGACTCCAGCATCTTTTTGTTCTCCTTCTCCTCATTTAGCATTCATTTTTGCTGCAGTCTCAGATCTAATGAGATTGTGATCAATGCTTCCCAAATTGCCCCTTGCCTACATGTCTTCAATCATACCTTGGCTACATAATCTACTACACTCTTCCTTTTGTCAATGGGCAAACATATATAGTTAATGTTAAAAGCATCCTGGAACCACAAAACAAAGCTTTCTTTTCCCCTTCACTTAATAAAGTGGAATCTACCTTGGTAATTGCAGAATTTCCTTTGCATCCTTTCTCATGTGAAAGCTGTAATTTATGTGTTGTTTGTTTTTTTTTTTTGGTGGAGTCACTTTAGAATCCAGCTCTTTCTATTTTGGAAACTCAATACATTCCAGCTTTCAGCCTACTCAAGGAAAAAAGCAAAACAAGTATGACAAAATACCCTTTCACACACAATTATCTACCAGGCAATCACTATCCCATAATATTATCTCACAAAATAACAAGCTCTCAGGCAACATTAGCTTATCCCTGCAATGTTTGTGTGTGTGTCTGTCTCATACAAGATACCCTGCTTTTTACAGGTGGTAAGGGAGCACCTTGGGATGCCGTGGTTGGTTACCACTGTAATTAACCAACTTTAATCTGTGCTGGGCCCAGAGTGGACACAAAAGGGTTGTGATGCCAGGTGAAGACATCGAGTCTCTTCTCTGCTAGGTAGAAACCCAAATCCAGAGCTCCTTGAGCTGTGCTAATTTGTAGTAGGGCTTCTCTGCCTGTGCTTACCTGACTTGTTGACTTTGATGACTCTGATGATTGTCTTCCTGCAAAAGAAGAGGAAGAGGAAAATTCATTAGTTTATGACTCTTTAGAGAAACCTCAAGTTTTCTCTTCTGTAAGTTAAATAGGAGCCTTTGGCTGAGCCAAAGGTGTGGAGGTGATTTTGACCTAAGGACTGACAACAACAATGAGATAAGCTCCATGTCACAAAATATTTTGAGATTTTGACTTTTGTTAAGACTTTAAGTCATCTCTGCTCTGTCAAGTGCCTTTTTTCTTATACATTATTTGTCTTAGACTGGTAGCTTTCTGCCACCTTATGTGTTATATTTGAATGCATTTTCCACAGTGTACGAGCTATGACAACACAAATCATCCAGCCAGATTACAAGGGAACGGTGCAGTGCATCCTCTTTACACCACAAAGCAGGAGCAGAGGGGCTGTGACCAGGGGGAGGCTGATGGAGCTCCTCTCTAGGCTCTGCCCTGCCCACGCTGAAGCACTGGGGCACTGGGGAAGAGCCAGAATTTCACTTCCAGGACTTCAGGGGCTTTGGGGTTCTGCACAGGAGATGAAACCAATTTATGATCAGACCTCTGCACATCTGTGCCATTATGGAAAGGTAATAAATATCAGGAAAGGAAAGGATATCACACACTCAGTTTGAGAAAAACTGAAAGTCCTATGCCACAGGCCAAATATAGAACTCCATTAACCATTGTGAAGCACTGTTGATGAGGAGAGTAAAAGAACAGCCCAGGAGGAAATTAATAAGTCTGTATTAAGTGCAGAGCTTGGATGGTGTTTGGTAAATAAAGCCTGAGGTCATGCATTGACTGATGGGGAAAACAAAATATTGAATAACCACCATTTCAGCAAACACTACCCACCCTGAGCAGGGAAGGAAGCATTTTGCCTATGGATTAAGGAAAATATTGTCTCTTGAAAAAAAAAAAAAAAAAAAGGCCTCAGAATGTTATGCATGCAAAGGGGCCAAATAAATTTCCACAGTAGCTTCAGTTATTCTGTTCCCTCATTTCCCTACACATTTTTCTCTGAATGTAGTCCTTTTATATATTTCCTTATGAAATTGGTACCTTTTTGTTACTGTTTTAATGAGAAAGTGTAAAAACAAGCAGCTTATGTGAACATAAATCAGCTTCAACATTATGCAAGTTTACTTCAATCACTAAATCTTCTGGTTGCAGCAAGGCTTGTAGGTTAATTATAGTAATAATTAGGAGAAAAAGACTTGGACCATTCTGCTGAAGGACAGATAAAGGCTTTCTCTAGGCCCCCATTAACTCAGAGGTGGCTGGCCCAGCATCACCCTTCTCCATCCTCATACTGGAAGAGTGAGAGCTGATCCAGCAGTGCTTACAGGGGAGTGCAGATAGGGCCCATCTCCTTCCCTCACACAGGGACTGTGTCCTGGTGCTCCTGCTGAGTCTGAGCTGATGCTGCTCCTGGGCTGATGGCCAGGCCATGGCCCTTCTCAGTGCTCATCTTCAGTCTTTCCAACAGCAGAAACCCAGGAATAAAAAAATCTCAAAGCTGATTTCTCATCTGAAGCTCTAAGCTGGCATTTTGGAAGGGACAGAAGAGAGCTCAAGGAAAAGAAGCAGCAGAATTTCCTCTGGTTTGAGTCTGTTACTTGACAACTTTCAAAGGTCTTTTGCACAAGACAGACAGCTTAGAGCTTCTAAAGATGAAGATGAAAACAAAGATGACAAAGAAAAATAAGGATATGCATGAGGAAGAGAGGTTATCACAAAAAAACCTGGAACGGTACACAAAGGATGTTTCATTATATGATCCACCGTAATTTTCATGCAAATCAACAAGACTGACTGTTTAAACTGCGCATTACAGAGCCAAAATTGCACGTAATAAATGACTTGTGACCAAAAATTAGCAACACATACCATTAATGGAGAATCCTCTGAGGTGAGTGTGGAAACTGATAAAGAGGTGTCAGAAGTGAAAAGAGTTGGTGAAAGGAACTGAGACAGCGCAGGGCTGGAGGGCTGGGAAGTGCAGGCAGACAACAAGCCAGGAAAGCAGTGACAAGAAACAGAAGCCTGCCCCAGAAGAGCCTCTAAGCTCAGCGGGTAACTCAAAATTTAAAGATTCCAAGGGTTGATTTTTGTATTTTAGTACATAAGCAAACTACTTGGAATTAATCAGATTACACAACAAAAAATGTCAACTCAACACAAAGATTGGAAACTAGGATCAATATAAATCTGTGTACCCTCTTTCAGAGAAGTGATCATAGAAGCTAATGAAATGCAGATAAGTGCATTAGGTTTTCCTCTTTTCATGCACCTTCTTATCCTGTCATTTAAAAATCAAAATCAATCTGAGTTACTTTAAGTGGCAATACTGTGTCTTTAATTCTTGATTCATTTGTTGTGAAATACAGTCAAAATAATAATTTGAAAGGGAAATTTGAAAATGTCATATAATAAATGCATATTTTACTTATTTTAATGTTTGTTGATTTGAGGCTTTGAGGGCAACACGGTAAATATTCGGTTTGGCTGGCACAAACTGTGCAGGAATCTAATAGAAAGCAATATTGTTGAAAATGGATATCAATTGAAAACAGAGAGCAGTGTCAACTATTCCCCACTGGGAGCAGACAACAATAAAACCAGTCAAGCATTACACAGTTGAGCCTGCCAAATGTCATTAGAGTGCCGAAAAAAAGTAAAGGCACATACGAGGGGGGGAGGGGCGGGGAAATGTGGTGTGGTTGTTGAACGGGGGAAGAACTCGCCTTATTTATATTTTTCTCTTGGACAATTTAGTTACATAAAACCGGGGGGAGGGGGTGTGGTGGTATTGGACAGCAAAGTTTAAATTTATTATAATGGTGCTGTCAGCTAATTCAGAAAAACAGGGAGACGTATCATCCTATTGTGAATTAAGAGCGCCAGAAAGATAAAGCAATACAGTTTAATGTCTCTCAATTGCACAGCAAATTACATTGGAGCACAATTTAAATTTTTAAATATCTTTTCGTTTCCATAAGTCTTAAGACCGAGATTACAGTATTAGGTGGGATAATTAGGCCAATTTATTTTTATTTTTTTTTTAACTCTGCCAAAACAACAATTAAAAATAACAAAACCAAACACAAACTCCAACCCGAGAGGACGGGATTTTTACACCGCACGGCTGAAGAGCAGATTTGCAGTTCGAAGCAAATCCCGGCCAGGGGAGCGGCGGGAGCAGGGAGCACGTCCGGCCCTGCCCGCGCTCGGTGCCGCCCGCTCGGCGGACAAAGGGCGGCGGCGGCGGCGGCGCTCCCGCGGCACGGGCTGCAGCTCCCCCTAGCGCCCGGCCCGGCCCGGCCCTGCCCTGCCCTGCCCTGCCCCACCCGGCCCGCCCCGACCCGGCCGTGCCCTACCCGGCCCGGCCCTGCCCTGCCCTGCCCTACCCGGCCCGGCCCGCCCCGACCCGGCCGTGCCCTACCCGGCCCTGCCCTGCCCTGCCCCACCCGGCCCGCCCCGACCCGGCCGTGCCCTACCCGGCCCGGCCCTGCCCGGCCCGGCCCTGCCCTGCCCTGCCCGGCCCTGCCCTGCCCTGCTCTACCCGGCCCGCCCCGACCCGGCCGTGCCCTACCCGGCCCGGCCCGGCCCTGCCCTGCCCTGCCCTACCAGGCCCGCCCCGGCCATGCCCTACCCGGCCCGGCCCTGCCCTGCCCTGCCCGGCCCTACCAGGCCCGGCCCTGCCCGGCCCTGCTCGGCCCGGCACTGCCCTGCCCTGCCCTACCCGGCCCCACCCGGCCTGGCCCCGCCCTGCCCGGCCCTGCCCTGCCCTACCCGGTCCAGCCCTGCCCTGCCCTACCCGGTCCGGCCCTGCCCTGCCCTACCCGGTCCAGCCCTGCCCTGCCCTGCCCGGCCCACTCTGCCCTGCCCTGCCCTGCCCTGCGCAGCCCCACCCTGCCCTGCCCTGCCCTACCCCACCCAGCCCTGCCCTGCCCTGCCCTGCTCTACCCTGCCCTACCCGGTCCGGCCCTGCCCTACCCGGTCCAGCCCTGCCCTGCCCTGCCCGGCCCACTCTGCCCTGCCCTGCCCTGCCCTGCCCAGCCCCACCCGGTCCTGCCCTGCCCTGCCCTCTCCACCCTGCCCTGCCCGGCCCTGCCCTGCCCGGCCTGGCCCCACTCGGCCCTGCCCTGCCCTGCCCTGCCCTGCCCTGCCCTGCCCAGCCCAGCCCGCCTCACAGGCGCTGTGCACCCCACACCAGCCTCACACCGCGAACGGCCGGCCACAGGCATTGCCCCTCAGAGCCAGGGAGCCCCGCAGCACCAGAAACCTTCCTGCTCGGCCCCTTATAGAAGTTCTGTAAAACCACAAGGTTTTAACTGAAATTCTGCAAATCCTTTTGTAGGCGGAGAAAGCGTGGAGAGATAATTCCCTATTCTTTGACGTTAACTTTTCTTCAAGACATCAGGACTTACAGTTCTCAAAAGTCACGGCATCAGTTAATGTTTCTTCCCAGGACTCAAATTTTGTGTTTGCTTTTACAGATAACAGGTCCACCTTTCAAAGTGCCCATATTCTGTTGTGTGTGCCTTATGCACATTTCTTGTGGATCCAGGTTTTCCCCATTCTTCTCAGTACCAACCAACCTTCCAAATCAGGAGTTTCTGCTTCACTGACTGCAAGCTGAGTTTGACTAAAGGACCTTGCACTTCTCTGAGTAAACTCCTCAGACATATTACTTTTTACTTCCATATTTAATGTCTGATGGTAGACACACAGTCTAGAGAGTGCCTCATTTCTTTATCTGCTTCAGGGACTGAAGTTCTTCTCACTTAACAGCAAAATGTGCTCCTGAGCTCCTCCCTGCCTATCTGTGCAGATCCCCACCAGTGTTCCTGCAACTCAGACAAGCAGGGAAGACACACCTGTTTAAAGCTCGTGCTGACCAGCTACTACTCTTACTGGGGAGTACCTGACTTTTATAGTGCATTTGGATCTTTCTGAAATGCCTAGCAGCAGATATTATATCACTCAGGGTACCACAGGCCTCAAGTCAAATGCAGTCATCACTCCAAAAGGAACTTCATTGTTTACTCAGTTCAAAGACTCTGTTAAGAGAAATTATAATCTGCAGAGCACTACAATATGTTTATTTGCAAAGTCAGTTGCCTACACTGTTGCATAGTAAAAATGCAGGTCAACATAGCTGGGTAGAGATAGAGCATGTAAAGCACAGATCAAAACTACCCTTACCGTGTGGTAATGTAGTTGTTAGATCAGAACTATGTCTCTAAACTAAAAGAGTCTGCATCCTGTTAAAATTCCCACATCCCCATGGCAAATTTTATTTCTTTTTGAATTCAGTTGTAAAAATTGGAAGCAAGGAAATTCACAGGCCAAAACACTGTCTAGATAACATTAAGGGGCATGTTGCTTCCAAAGCCTTGCGTGGGTTTTAGCCACATGTCTCCCACTGATTTTAATGGGATTTGCATGGCTAAAATCCTGTGCAATGCTTTGAAAATGTATCCCTAAGGGTCTGTCATGAATTCATAAAGCCCCAGAATTTCTGAGTTAAAACCAAAATACAGCGTTGGCTGATTTTAAAGGCCTGTTACCACTCTCCTAATTAAAATACACCTTAGTTTGGTAAAAGGTCTATTCTGCTTTGCATATAATGTATATGTGTTTAATATAATTCTAGTATGTGTATAATTTATATGGTTGTGTTATTTACACTACAAAAGAGTTGTGTTACTCGCAACTTCTAATTTTCATAACGCTTTCATTATACATTGGGTAGTAAGCTCCAAACAATGAATAAAATTGCTACTGTTCTTTCAATGAGCTCGTAAATGTCACTGAAGAAATTGCCATCATGTTAAGGGTGAGTTGGTTTTGTGGTACACTTATTGACAGAACAGTTTGTTCTTATATAAGATTACAACATTTTCTTTAAAATGTTTTACATGGTATTATATCATTAAGGATCAAGCAAAGTAGGAACACAAATCAATACCTCACAAAATGTTTGGTTTCTGACGAATGCACAAAATTAAGGAAAGTCAATGGGAAGGCTGTTCTTCTTTCATTCTTGTGCCTCACAGGAAGGATCGCAGGTCAACATTGTCATTATGCTAAGTGGTCCATGAACAGCCAGTATGTCAGGTCAGCAAAAGCAAACTGGTACTACAGACTGTAAGCCAGTTTCTTAGTACTTTGCATTACTATGCCCACCAAACTTGCAGGTTTACTTATCTTCATTTTCAACACTCCTAATCTGTTCCTGCATTCCTCTTTGTTTTCAAACCGTCATTAGAGTTGGATAATGTTATATTTGATTATCATCACATAGAAAGAACATCCTAGTCCTCTATATCTACCAAGGTAAGCAGGCATTTTAGCACATCCTGACTTGTCATATTAGATATTCAGTAAGTGGTTATTGAACACACATAAACAAATCTCACATTTTTGTAAGAAAACACGCCTCAAATACTTGCCAGCAAAACAAGTAGGTATAACAAATTTCAACCCAGCTTTGCAATCTGGTCTATTTCTTATGTTAAGCTTAAAAAAATCATAGAATCACAGAACAGATATGGTTGGAAGGGGCCACAGTGGGTCATCTGGTCTAACCTCCCTGCTTAAGCAGAGTCATCCCAGAACACATGGCATAGTATTGCATCCAGACAGTTCTTGTATATCTCCAGTGGGGAGACTTCACAACCTCTCTTGCTAGAGAGGTGATTTGGTTATTTTTGCTGATCACCAAAACCATCTTCACCCTGGCTATAAGGTCAGACATGTTTTGGGAGCACTAGTTTTAAAAGCAGAATCCAGAAAGAATCAGCTTTCCAGGTTCCAAATCAAGTTATAGTAAAGCACAGCAAATTTGATTGATATCATCAGCTGAACTAGCCCAATATGCAAAAGCAAATCACCTCACATCAGTCCAGTACTTTTAAAATTTCTTATTTTGTATTTTGCTACCAAGAGGACTCCTAATGTATGGAAGTTATCCTGCAGCATGAACGATCCCTGGCAAGTACTCTTTAATGAGGGCTGGTTCCATAGCTCAGTGGTCCACAAACTGTAGCCCATGGCTCCGTGGTGGCCCAAAAGCCTTGGATAATAAACAGAAAAAATATACTAACTTACATTGTGTCCAAACATGCCATGCTGTTATTTTCAATATAGTTGTCCTGATTTGCCAGGAGGACATTTTCAGCTAAGTGCAACTTGCACATGTGCTCTGGGCCTTTCTTTGAAAAATGCCCTGGTATGTTCCTCAAAGGGCACATGGCAGCTGAGGGTTAAAGGTGGTTCACTGGTTTAGAAAAGCCTTGGGGCCATTGCCTTAGCTGATTCTGGGCAATGTATTTTCACTGAAATCATCAATCCTTGCATTTTAACTCTGATACTCATTACCATTCTTTTCAAATACCATAAAAATTAAAGATAACAGTGCATGAACCCTGAAAGGCAATATCCCTTGGCCTCACATATGCATAAGATTTCTCCTCCTCTCCTTTTTTTCTTTTCCTTTCTTCCTTGCCTCTAATCTCTCTCTTCACTGATTGCTCTTTGATAAACAATAACATACAAGATGCAAAACTCACACAGGCAAACACACAGGAGTAAAACCATACAAGGCGTAGTGTCTATGTACTGCTGTGAGTTGCCCCCTCCTTCGCTTGTTTTATTCTTAATTTAGATCCCTGAGGAATTTTCCTGTTTGCCAGAGACACATTGCACATTCTGATTGAACATGTTCTAATTCTTCCATGGGAAAATAGACATGGGGATAAAAACCTACAAAAAACAAAACAAAATCACCACCTCTTTGATTTTAAAAGAAAATTGTAATCTATATTGTCAGCTCTGAG
This sequence comes from Hirundo rustica, assembly GCF_015227805.2. Taxonomy (NCBI): domain Eukaryota; kingdom Metazoa; phylum Chordata; class Aves; order Passeriformes; family Hirundinidae; genus Hirundo; species Hirundo rustica. The sequence continues at coordinate 24,325,377 of NC_053450.1, read as the reverse complement.
TTTGCGTTTGTCAGCAAGGCTGAAAGAACATGTTCTGATCAAATATTTGGGGGTGTGCTTTTCATTCTGAAGATGAGGACCTAAGCTCCTGACATATCTTGGAAGGTGGCCAAGTTTAAATCCCTAATAATTTAAAACAATCACCACCTGTTTCAAAGGGCAGGAAAAAGACACCTCCCTCTTGCTGATCACTAGTTTAGGATGAGCAAAGTCTTTTACTGCATCAAACTGAAATGTGATAGGTGCAATAGAATTGAAATCTTGCACTAAGCACTTCATTACCTGCAGGCTTCTATGTTTTTTTCTATTTCTTGTCAAAACCAAACCCCTACAATGCTTTTTCAGATTTCTGAGTTAGCTACTTTTCCTCATAAGACCTGTTGCTTAAGACCTGTCATTTTCAGCCTTTTGATGTGGTCTGAACAGGATGTGTGTGTGTATACACATCCATCATTAGATATGTACATTTGCAAAGTAGAAATATCTGTATGGCTATTCTAGAAATTCTTAAAGCTGTAATATCCATTCAACTTCTACAACAGTATTTCAGAATAAAGACTGTCCCAGATCTATGCATATTCATTTCAGACCCAAGAAGATTTTAAACAGGGTGTCATCCATCTTTAGGAACAATAGATAACTTTTTTCAGACCATCAGTTGCAAAGGAAAAACGTGCCTTTGAAGACACATGAAGTGGGAGCTGAGTGGACATCCTCAGAGAGCAGCACTGTCCCTTCCGTTGCTTTTCCAGCCAACAAGCTTCCCTCAGTACTGCTTACTGTAAATGCAGCACATCTCCCATGATTCCACCAGGACCACCAAATTGTTTTCCCATCTCCAAATGAAACAAGGCTTTGGTTGCCCATGTCTTCACTTTCCTTCAAAGGCCCCAGCTGGCCTAAAGCAACAGATGGGAAGATGGTTTGCTGATTAGGTGCTTTATTTCAGGCCACCAGCAGGTCCCAGGACGTGGGCTGAGAAGCACCCTGGTGTCTAGGATGAGCTGGGTTCGGGTGCTTGGGAAAATATGAAAGTAAAGCTAGTTTTGTGGGCAACAGTGAGGAGGAGGATTTACTGCAGCAGCCACAAGGTTGAGGCTGAACCTCAGCAGTGGGACACAGACCCACGTCACAGGGAAATTCTGAGACGCACAGGGGTGGCCCCAAGGGGCCAGGCTGCAGCTCCCTGCATGTCCTGGGAGGGCTCAGCTGTGGGGGGGGTCTGGGGGACCACGCCCTCCAGGGCAGGAGATGCATGCATGGCTGCTAATTAGAGGTTTCTAGATTCATTAAAGGCGTTGCCTGGGGACTGCCCTCACGTGGTCTGCTTTCCTGGAACAGGATAACGTCCCCTACAGGAGATGGTATCTCTTCTGTGCTTCTCCAAGCAATCAGAGATTCAGGCTTCTTTCTGTAAACCCAAGAGACTCCTATCAACACCCCTGCACCTCCCCAGGGAAAGAGAGTATGTCTGTCATCCCACCTTTGAGGAATAGCTCTGGCTTGGGTACTTTTCATCCTTCTAAAAATGCAATATGTCCTCCCGTAACAACTCTTTAGGCAAAAATTGTGTTCTGAAAAAGACAAAAAAAAAAAAAAAAGAAAAAAAAATTATTTTTTCTTTTTATTAAAAGATCTGTCCAAAGCTGTAGGATGTGCTTCTTTTACCTACTCGAAGTAATTTACTGGGCAAAAAGAAGAAAAAAAGACCATGTGGGGTTTTTTTCCCCCTCCATAGATTCTAGCAGACATGCCTCAGAACATTCCAAAAGAAATGGTAATAGAAGAGTATATTGTGGCTCCACGTTTTTGAGGGCTTTCATGAATTGTGAGAATGATTGTCCGTGCATGTAGATTCAAAGATGGGCTTTCTTTCTTAACGCTCCTTGAACAGCACAGTCCATATTTGACAAGTTAGAAGCATTAGAGAATAAATTCACAGAGATGAAAATAGAATTTCCAAAAAAGTTTTCCTTAGACTTCAAAGCAGATAAAAAGAATTCAAGGAAGTTTGATCTTTATTTTATAAGTATGTACAAGAGAAAGAGGGAATGAAGGCAACAGTCAAAGAAAAGTCTAGTTTAATATTTCTCTTGTGGGCATACATAATGAGAAGTGGAACGCCACAATTCCTCAGTGTTCATAGGGTTGCAATTCACTGCCATAAAATTATATCTGGCTTCTTAGAAAATTCCTTCACTTCTCTGTTCTTGTCTGAAGTATGACAACTTGCTCTTGAGGCTTACAGATGTTGAGCTGTACTAGATGGATTATTCCTAGAAAAATTAAAACCTAACAGACATGTAATCCTCCTTTAAGTTTCCCACCTGAAAGGCAGTATATTTTCTCCAGAAAAACTAAGAGAGAAATTAATCTTTAAAGCAAAACCTTGTAAAGGTTTCTAGTTCATAGAAAATGAGACAAAAAGGAATGGGAGAATAGTGTTTCTATTTGAACAAAAGAGCATTTCAACATTCTATCATTTGCAAAGAAACTGATCTATGTGAATGTTTACAAAATGACAATACACAAAGAGATAAGGGCGCAAAGAAAAAATCAGAATTAAGCAGAATGCTTTCTTTCCTGAAGTTTTTTTGGTTTTTTTTGTTGTGGTTTTTTTTTTTTTTGTTTTGTTTTGTTTTGTTTTGTTTTGTTTTTTTTGTTTTGTTTTGTTTGGTTTGGGTTTTTTTGTTTTGTTTTGTTTTTTTTTCCCATAGGTCAGTGTCTGGTCAGGTTAATTGTACCCATACCAGGGAACTAAATAATGCCTGGGACTTTTTCCAGTTATGGTGTTCCATCAGCTGTGCAGTTAAATTGTCCCCAGCAGAACTTTGGCCCAGGCCAATAAGAACTCTTTCAAACAAGTTCTGGGCATGGTTTGGGAGCTTTTGTGGCCAGGAACGATTTTTGTATATATTTTTGGATATAATAACCATGTGCAGAAGAGAATTTATTAATACAAGCGCAACCTATTTTGTGGTGGTTTGCCCAAAAACCAAAGAAGAGTGCTAGTTACATATGATTTGCTTGTATGAACATGACAACTTGATCTGTATCATGTCAAAGCAAAAACCTGTTAAACAAGCCTCAGTGACTATAGGTGTGAGAATGTGTACCGGATTTATACTGTGCATATAAGAAAGGTGCATGCTCATGCATGGGGCAAGTAGCTGTAGTGTGAACTATGTGGAAGACAGCCCAAGAACACAGTGAAAATATGAATGTTACATAACAACAAGGACCTGTCTTCCTGGCCTTAATTGACTGGTTTTTCTTCTCATTTCTATACTATAATTGCAGAGATACACTCATCTGATCAGCACCAAAACAACATTTTATACAGTGTCTTCCTGCCACAAGAATAGGTTTGTCTTTTCAGAGGCTCATGAAAGTACGAAAATTTGACATGGGTTACTTTTGAATTTTTATAGCTCATGCAAATCTGAATTTTGGAAATAATTGGAAAAATATGCAGATAATAAAAATGCAGCAGCTATATCATACCATGGACTGCTGCAAAGATTACAGGACCAGCACTAGACAAGCCACCTCTGACCTAGACCACATCGGTGCATCATGGACCACATGGAGACAAGAAAATGGAGTCAGCACCAGCTGAGACATATCCAGCAATTTTGGTGCACTTTAGTGACCAGCAGGTCACTCCAGAGAATGCTGGAGAGTATGCCAGTGCTAACCGGGGAAGCACTGGGGCAGGTAATATTTGCTGCATGAGACCTCAGTTCAGAAAGCACCTGAAGTAAATGTTACTAAGGTTATTTATCCTGTGAGAGTCGTCCAACTAGCAAAGTATTTGAGGACTGAGATGAAATTTTGATAGTTAACTAAATATCTAGTTAATGGCTCTGTTGATTGCATTACTTATCAGAATACAAACATGTTTATGCTTTTTAATGTATAGTCTTTTTCATGAAAATACACAACTGAGGAAAAATGAGGAATGTCTACAGTAAGTCTCAGGCTTCTCTCATAGTTGCAGCAAGACCCTCACATCTTTTGTTGGTAGAAAGGACTCTAGGGTTTGGCTGCTATGAACGGCTGTGTTGGATGTACCCAGTTATGCATCTGTTTTGGTGATAGATGTGTTACTCACTCAACTTGCATGAATGACTGAGGGTTTTATTAGGCGTATTGGAAGTGAGTGTTTTGAGCTGTGATGATTTTTTAAGGCATGATGAAGGGTCCCATCTACCCTAATCAACTTTGCATAGCCGGGGCTCAACTTCCAGTGTTGTCTTTCATCAGTGCAAGTGTCAGTCACTGGCCAACGCGTTGCCCACAGCCCTCTGCCCTCATTTCTTCATGGCGGGATGCATGTTGTTCTTTCAGGACAATTTCTTTTCGCCTGCTTTCCCAGCTTGCTTGGCCATGACAGGTCTGCCCTGGTTATGGCATTCACCATATGGCTGGGCTTGGCTCCACCCTATCTTTTAATAATTCCATCTCACTGACCATCCCCCTTGCACTGCTTTCACTGAGGGCATTTCAGAATTCAGCCCCAAACTATTGGTTCTGACTAGCTTACCCATGTTAAATCTGAAAATATTAGCATTCATTTTCCGCTCGGTGATAGCCCCTGAAGTGACCTTAGTAGGTTATGTCTCATTTCATATATTTTCCTCCTATGGTAAACTGATACAGTGTTGATACAGCTATAACTATTAAGTCACAGCCCAGATAAATGCATTTGGAAACATGGTTTTAGAATATCGTGTAATTCATAGACATTTTTTCTCTCCTTTTCTTCACATTTCTATATTGAAAATACACAAAAATGTTTTCAAAATCTACTACTTTTCCAGAAAATGCAAATGTGGAAAAATAAATATATGCAGGTATGTACAGAATGGACTACAAACCTCCAGCTGTTCTGAAGGATTGGTGCAAATTTACAATCCAAGTTAATAAAACAAACTAGATAAATATTTGTAAGAATATTTTTTTAAAATATAAAGCCTACAAGTTTTTAAGCTGTTGAAAGGCAGAGATGGAGAGCTGCTAACTTATTTTCATCTATGAGAAAGGAGAGCACTTCAAAAAGTGAAACCTATTCAGAAATCTTTTATTATTACAATAACTGTAAATATATTACTTGCATTATAATGTTTTTAATTACTATTTTTGTATCTTTTTGGTTGCATAGTTAATACAAATTACACTTTTTTACCTAAGTCTGTTCGTTCACACACTTAGGATCACATGGGATTGTCTCTGCATAATTCGAGACTCATGTTAAGGCTAAGAATTTTCCTATTGCATCCTTTTTGGAAAAATTGCCTAGAGCCATGATTTGGCCTACTTAGGCATATACATCCATATAGTTTTAATTACCTCTGTACATGCTATTTCCCGTAAGGCTCTGGCCTCACACGACGCAGAGGATGAATAGCAATCACCATGCCAGTGTCTGTTCACTGTTTCTTTAATCTGGTCAATGCTTTGTGTCCTATGTAATGAGAAAACAAGGAAAGGCTTCTTTCCTTCTGAGCTTTGCCAGGGCACTGATCACTTTAATATCAAGCAAAGTGATAAAGCTGAAAAGGTAAAAACACTTGGATGGAGAGAGATGGAAGTGATCTTACTCCTGTATGCAGGCAGGATGGTCATGCACGGGTAGATTAAGCAGCATCCCTCAATTTAGGATGCACACTTTGTTCAGTTACAACTTCATTTTATCCATGTTTATACACATGATGTGTCAATGCCCAGCTCCTGCCCACAGCTGGTCCATTGACAGAGCTGCCAATACTTTGATTTCTCATGAGGAGTAGGCTTAGGGTAAGGACTGCTCTCAGTCTCACAATGGTACAAAGAATGAAATCCACAATCATGAGCCTCCAGTGGGATGAAAAACCTCTCAACTTGGTTCCCTCTCCTATTTGCTCTCTTTCCTGTGCTCAGCAACCCATTAGGAGTGATTGAAGACAAAAATTCTGCATAGGGCTCTTTCCACCCTGCTCCCTTGTGGCAGTCCCCATGCCCTCCATCCAAGGGAGAGACAGCACTGAGAGAGGGTCTGGAGAGGGGTGACCCTATAACTGTAAAATTTCCTAACAGTAACCAAAACCTCTTTCTTTCTGTTCTTAAAAATCACCATGAGGTTCCTGCTGGGAGGGGAGTTTTCTCTGAAACTTTTTTTTAATAAAAGACTGCCTTTTAAAGCTTATGTCCTTGTTTAAGTGACGTAAAAACATTGCTTTGTGCCAGCATTTGAAGTGTGGCACCATTTCAAGTAAAACAACAAAATAAAATTATTTAACGTGTAATATAAAGAACGTGGAATCAGTGCAGCTCTGCACATATAGTTACAGATGTATGTACACCACACACCAAGTACAGCTATATAACAAGATAGCCAAATTCCTTATAACTATATATTTATAATTTACCTGTGCAATATTATAAGACCCCATATGAGAATTATATGCTCTTTATCTAGCACCATTTAACTGCATGTGTTTCTGTTCTGGTTTATTGCATATCAGCTAATCGCATAATTCGGCTGGATGCATGCTAAATTGAAGTCCAAATGCTGTTCACCACAGTGTAATCCCTCTGGATAAATGAATAGTCAGTATACCCACTGGACTGCATTCCACCATCACTTTGTAAACAGCTGTTAGCATGTGTTGTAAAATAGAAGAAAAAAAATCTGTTATTGCTACGTGGTTCCTTCATCAAAATCTTCACTGCACTGGTGAGAGGAATGTGCGAAACATTACGATGAGCTGAAAAAGCACTGAAGTCCTTAGCCCTTTCCATGGCAGGTGTTGCTTCAAGAGCACAGGCAGCAGAAGCACACAGCTGGGACAAGGCATGGGAAGCCCTAGAGGTCCCACCAGTGATTCCTGCAGACCAAGCCACAGCTTTCATTAGGTCAGACAAAATGTAGTACCTGTAAGTCCTTTCCTGATTTGTGCATGTTTACAAGATGAGCAAATCAAAGTAAAGCAAAATAAGTGAGAAGAAGGTGTCTTTTCCATCTGTGCCGCCATGGAGCAGCCTCCTCCCACCTGCCCCCCACCCGCCTCCCACCCCTGACAGCACACAGGCTGTCCTTGCTTTTCAAAAGAGCAAGCAGCAGCCAATGGGTACAGGTTTTTGGAGAAGGTTTGTGAAGGAATGTTTTGTTTCTGACTTTTCGTCTAGATGGGCAAGGGGGATGAGTAACAGCTTAGGGCAGAGGCGAGAGGGCCACAGCAGCCGAGAGTGCAGCCGTAGGCAAAGGGGAAATGCTCACACAGAAACAGGTGTCCAGGCAGGCTCTGCACACATGGTGGGAGGGAGCCCTTGCCTGCTTCACCTCCAGCCTTCAGAGTGTGGCTGGCCGAGGGGCTGCAGGTTCAGCATTCCATCTGTCATCCCTCCAGGGATGCCTCACAGCAAAGCTGGCTGCATCAACATCCTTAACAGCAGAGTGAAAGTCTGAGCAGCCGAAAGTAATGGTCCCCTTCTGGCCTGAAATTCCATGAAATCTTTCTAGTTCTGTCTTTATAGCCAAGGGGTATTGCACAAAAAGCCATATTCCCCAAACACTCTTAATTTTTAATCCTTTCTTTAGTATGAATTACCTTTGATCTTATGACCAACTAGTGTTTTGTTTTCATTTTTTCTGTCTTCAGTCTCTTTTCCCACTGAATGATTTTATTCTTGAAGCCAGATTTGAGAGATCTAAAACTGGAGTTTTCCATACCGGGAGGGCTGAGGCAGGTCCCTCTCAAACTGCGCTTCAGAATCTGTCGTTCTTTCCATGTCCTTCTGGGAATTTACCAAAGGGGATTCAAAACTGGCTTAAATAGCAACTGATATACAGATGTAAGGTAGGTGTGTCAAAGGTCTATTATTTTATCTTACTCTTTACTTGCTATCAGCACATCAAATCTAAATGCAGCCACCAGAAGCCACTCTTCATTGCCCAGGTTCCTAACACACTTAAGTGAGGAAAATGAGGGATATAATATGACACTGCTGTAAATGAGATTCTCATCACTGAGGCCAACATCATGGCAGGATTAGAAGAAAGAGTTATACGCTTCACTGAGAAATGGAAATATCCATATTGATGTTAGATAAACGGAAAAATTAAGAGTCTGACATTCCCATGGTGCAGGGCAAATGGCTGCACAGACAGATATGAAAGTTGTATTTTCTCTAGAAGTAGATCATTAAGATAATTGTTTACAAGATTTCCTACGCCCTGCTCTGAAATATCTCCTAAAGCCACAGTGTCCATGTCTGTTGGTCCTCTGTTTCGAGCCAAGGTGGGACAACTTCTTCTGCTTCTATTTAGGGTTGGTAAGTATATATTGGAAATTAGCTGTGTGCTAATTCATTTTGCTTCAAGGATGTTCACATCTCTGTGGTTCTATTTCCACTGGCAATGCAGGAGATGAGTTCACTGGCAGAAAAGCTCATTAGAATTATGAGATTTAGTGGAATATCAGTGACTGTTTTTTTACAAAATCTGATGAATGTTGTGACTTACTTGCCAGGGCAAAGCTGAGGAGTATCCACAATGCCAGACACTGAGCATCCCTGATGAACTGCTTATCAATAAGATCTGGGAAATATTGGTGCAAATTCTCACATACATTTCATACAACTCTAAGTTACTCATGCCTAACTTCACAATGGAAAAAATTACTTGCATATGTGAAAGGTATTTTTTTAGGCATGGTTCTGTTTTAAAATTCCAACTAATATTTTAACATGTAGCACAGTCTTTAAAGCTGTATTAAAATAACAAAAGTGACCAGGAAAATCCAGCTGGGAATTCTGTTGTAATTTTAATTCAGATGTATTATATATCTTATGCATTTCACAATATGCAACCATTATTCTGTGAAGAGCTAGGCATGTGTTTAAATTTATACATTTTGAGTTTTAATGAGAACTCATAGAGTGTAAAGTTAAGCATACATAAAATCAGATTAAGAGTTAGTGTTAACACTAGAGTGGTACATTCAAACTCTGGAGAGACAAAAAAACTCAAACACATGTTATAGATGAGAAAAAACTGATGAATTAAGGTTTAACTCCAGGTGGTATTTTATTTTTTAGAACACAATCTTCAACCCCAGTATTAAGCTGAATAATACTGTGCTTTCTTGCTCCATTTTCTCTGTATTAAGCAGGTTTTGGATACAATCAGTCCCTTTTTATGAGAAAGATATTCCTAAACATAAGTGTCTGTTTCTGGATCCTATTTTTCATATTATTGCCTCGCCTGACCTTTTTAAGACTCCAGCTTATCTGATCTCCTTTCCCAAGGTAATCCATTATTCTGCCATTGATACTCCTACCAAGGGGGGGGGGGGGGGGGGGGGGGGGGGGGGGGGGGGGGGGTGTTAAATTAGTTTTATAGTAAAGAGGAGATCATGGGTTTAAAAAAAGGTGAATGTTTTGCAGGGGCATGAGTCATATCTTACTTAAGATGTAGAGGCTATGAGAGAGAAGAGTAGCCTTTTCCAATCAGCAGTTCTAGTGGTATCATATTCAGTAATTAATTAATCTTATTCTACTGCACGTACCCCTCACAGAAAGTAGCTCTTTTCTTCTAGGTCAAAGTAATTGATGTGCTTAATCCCAGTTCTCTGGAATAAAGTTTTCTGCCATGGGACAGGCCAGTGCTTGGAGCAGTAGTACCTTTATTTTCTAAAGTCTTCTTGGAGCTTCTCTAACGTGCTTACTCATGGCAGTGAAGGCAACAGCTGCAGTTTGGCATTACAGCTCTGAGTGTGCGTGGACCCTCACGAGGACCTTCTCAGTGCATTCCTCTTTGGGACATTTGTTTCCATATATGTGCCACAGGGTCATCCCACAAGTATTTTTACATTGGCCATTTCCTTGGTCACTGTCATTTGAGGTTACCACATAAGTCCAACTCTGCGAGCCTCCTTCAGGAGTATTCTTTCAAGCACAGAACCCTTGGGATGTACATCTTCAAACATTTTAATCCAGCAGCAATATGATTTAGCAGTGTATGTGCATGAAACAGTATTCCCCTCCTCCATCCACAGGCTAGCAAGAGAGAGAAAGGTGGCCATGAGCTTTCAGGAATGGTGCAGCTCTGGAAGGGTGGAAGCCTTGAGACAGTCTACTTGAGCCACCTTCCTTCTCCATCCAAATATGGCATTTATGCTGGCATGCCCCCTTCCAGCCCTTCACATCCCCTCCCTCAGACAAAGTAGGTGGTCCCATTATTCCTGCCCCACTCCCCTGAACACCTTCCCCCTTCCTGTCCTCTTCCTCATCAGCTGTAGCCACTGTGAGCTGATGGTGTTTTCCAATCACCTCATCCCCAGCCCTCTACCACTCCCTTCATGGAGAGATTAACACCTGGGTTTGGTTTCTTCTCTGCCTTTCAAATCTCTTTGAAACTTCCTTTCCCAGGGAGCCTTCCTATTTCAATTCAGCTACAGGCAGCCGTGGCAGATGTGCCCCTTCTCAGGACACCAAAACAAGCAAGGGCTGGGGGTAGTGGGAGGGAAGCAGGGTGACCTTGCTACAGCCTCATGGGCCACTTCAGGATTTCATTATTTACCTGTATAGGCATATAATATGGAAAATGTGTGAATATATTGAACTTACTTTCTCAGCTAAATATTTACTGGTTTTTGTCTTACAGAGATAATGCTGATTTTACTAACAAGGGTGTGATCTCAAATCTCGTTCCTGGTTTTTAACTATGTATAACAATTCAGTTCACCCATTTATCCCTTTAACACAACATTTAGGTTAAGCAGTAGGCCTAAGGGGAACAAGTTATTACTAGCCTGTTTTTTATTTTTTCTTTGATGTCCTCAATTCTATTCTCATTCATGTATTGGGGTGTGCAGCAAATGAACCTTAAGCACTTATTTTATTTACTAATTTTGCTTACTAGCATTATCAAAAGAGTGGAGCAGCTGCAAGCTTCACAGATTGAGCATACATCTGAACATTTAACGGTCCCAGTTTATCCTGGCTTCAAGGCATCACAATATAATATTCACTGACATGAAAGCTGAAGAAAGGATGTCATGGGAAGTCTGAGAGTCACGCTGAGAGGGGGTATGTACAGCAAGACCCTCACTCCATTGGCTTCTAATAGGCTAAGTATTGATATGCAAATAAAAGAGGAGCTTGTGTGTGGCCTTTTAATACAGTCACTAAGCATCAGTTCAGAAAAAAAAAATAGTAGGATCGCTCCTCTTATATGTCTGCCTACAGATGTGCAAAAAGCAAAATGGATGCATTTTCACTCAACTGCTTTGAAAGCAAATGAGGCCATTGCTGAAAAACTATGCATAGGCCCTGAAAGCTGAAAAATTCTGATCCAGATTTCAAACACCAAGTGTTGAGGTAGGCTGATAAGCAGAAGTGGGCTAACCCATACAGGGAGGGCTGAAAAAAAAAAAAAAAAATCAGTTTCTTCATTCCTAACATTCCTCCCTGGGAGCAATACATGTGCTTGTGGAAGATTAGGTGCTGGGTTGCCATCTCTGAAAATAGAAATATGTTTGCAAGTAGCAGAAAGAGGGGCCCAAAGGGCATCTCCAAGGAGGCTTTGACTCTCCTGATTCTGACACACACAGATAATTCCTATTTCAAGTTCGAAGCAAGAGCAGCAGATGAGAGGAAAGCAGCTGTTAGTTTATCTTGTAAACAAGCCCCAGCGTGCCACCAGATTATGACAGGGCTTCAGGTTGGAGACGGTCCTAGACAGCTAAAAGAGTGAAGTGTTCGAAAAACAGAATTGCTTCTGAGAGCACCATTACCCAGCTACTTTGAGCTGCCTCAAATACCAGAACAGGCCTGAAAGCCCCAAACTAGCGAGGATGCTGGAAGCCATCAGTCCTGTAGCTGGGAGGGCATATGTGGTCCTCTCACAGGAATCAATCAATGGGAAGAAATGTAGCCCAAAATTTCTTTTATGTTCTGAATTTATCTGGTCTTAGTCAGCTGTACCAAACCTGGGCTTTCAAGACATCACAGAGGAAAACCATGGCTGTACATTGAAAGTGGCAGCAGGTTCGCTACATATTCACAGAAACATAGAATATCCTGAGCTGAAAGGAACTCACAAGGATCTCTGAAGTCCAGCTCAGACATTGTGCTCATGGATCACACACAGCATTTATTAGAAAGCTCAATGGCCAAAGGATGCACCGGTAAAGGTGCCTTGGACCAGGCTCTTTGTGCTGCAGCTCTATGTGGCCAAGCTCCATGCACATATGTTAATCTCTATTAGCATATGTCAGCTCCAGCTGCCCACATGCCCACGTGTGACTGCAGCTGATGCCAGGGGTATCATGAATAGCCCAGCCTTCATTTTTTCTACTTGCCTCCGGGCTTGTCTGTGTGGGAGTATAAAACAGTGCAAGATAAGATGCTATATTTATATTCCTATAAGGCACTCACAGATTTGCATTCCAGAACGACCACATTTTTCCAGCTTAGGCTGCTTTGAAAACAACTTAAACTAAGCAAGAAAAAGCTGTTCTTTATTCCCAAATAAGCATGTCCCACAGCAGTATTACTGCTGGGTTGCTATTCACCACTGTGATTTCTGACATGAAAACAAAGAGGGACAGCAGGGCAGGGTGGACGCATCTCTGCAGAGCCATGGGCCAGTTGCCACTCTCCCCGAACCTCTCCAAGAGCAGGTTCCCCAATGCCGCTCCACCTCTGCCCCTCCTTCTCCAGCAGCTGGTCCCACTTCCTCCTGCAGCTTTTCTCTAAATGGGTGCAAGCACTCACCCTGCTGTATACACATATTCCCTCCTAAATTCACTTCCTTTCCTCTATACACAAGCCTAATCACAAGATTCATCTTACTTTCCATTTTCCCTGCTGACATTAAATAAACAAAAGCAGCAGCAAAGAAAGAGAAATGTCGAAGTGAGCTTAATTCCCAGTGGATATAAACTGTTGCAATGCTGTAACACATACCTGCACACACACACTCATGCACCCATATGAATCTTCATAAGAGATGAAATCACTTCTGTGTCTTCCTATTATAGAGCACACTTCCCTTTCAACACAACCAGTAGGGAAGCTGCTTAATAAAGAAGACTTGAAAATCTGCTCTTATTTCTGTAGGCTTTAAATGCTCAGACCAGCCCTGTGTTGTGGGCATCATCTTTTCTGGTGTGGAGGGCTTAGGAGGATTCACAGAGAGCCCATTAACATTGCTCCTTAATTGGCTCAAGGCATCACTGCTGATCTCAGCTTGGCACAACCTTCATTTCCCACGCACCACTCAAGGCCTTTGCCAGTTCAAAAACTAGGAAAAAAAAGGAGTAAAACCTGAGAATAACACATAAAATGAAAACTAGAGCTTAGTATAGGAAATCACAGGTGAAAGATGTACATTTTATAGCCGTCCTGGGAATATAGTGCTTTCACAAAACTAGCAAAGGTGTTTGATTACAGTTTTTAATTCTGAACCTGTGTCAAGTGTTTAACTTTTCACTTACCAGTGCACCACCACTATTTTAAACTGTGATTAAAATGCATATATCCCGCCCCTTGTTTAACTGCATAATTCTTAAGGGGTTGTCGTGGTTTGCCAATGACCAAATGCCAGGCACCCATGAGAGTCACTCACTCACCCTCTCCTACCACAGCTGCACAGAGGAGAAAAAAAAATTAAATGAAGGCTTCATGAGCTGAGATAAGGATTGTGAGAAAACACTCCTAGGACAAAACAGGCTCAACTTAAAAGTACAAAGTAAATTTATTACTAGCAGAATCAGGAGAGGATAATGAGAAGTAAAATACCTTTTCCCCCCAGCCCCTCCTTTCCACTGACAGCACAGGGAGACAGGGCATGGGGGTTTTGGTCAGATCATCACTGAGATTTTCTTGCACTGCTCTGGGAGAGGAGTCCGTCCTCTGTGAGACTGTGGGGTCCCTCCCATGGAAGACAGCTCTGTATGAACTTCTCTGGCATGGGTCCAATCTCACAAACAGCAGCCAAACTGTACCTGCTGCAATGACAGCCCCTGCCATGGGTACACAATCCTCCCAAAACTGCTACGGTGTGGGCCACTCTTCCACAGAGTGCAGTCCTCCAAGGACAGGCTGCTCCAGCCTGGAGACAGGGTCCCCTCTCTCCACCAAGTCTCCCACTGGATCACAGCCTCCTCTAGGCATCCCCTTCTCCATCATGGGTACCTCACCCATGGGCTGTGGGTGGATCTCTGCATCCCCTGTGAATCCCCACAGGCTGTGGGTGGATCTCTGCATCCCCTGTGGATCTCCACAGGCTGTGGGTGGATCTCTGCATCCCCTGTGGATCCCTATGGGCTGTGGGTGGATCTTTGAATCCCCTGTGGGTCCCCATGGGCAGGGGCACAGCTGCTTCGCCGTGGTCCTCACCATGGTCTGCAGAGAGGTCTCAGCTCTGGCGCCTGGAGCACCTCCTGTCCCTCCTTCTTCACTGAAGTTGTTGCCATGTTGTTTCCCTCCAAGGTTCTCATTTCCTCCTCTCATTAGGAGCAAAAAGCCTGTGACTTTGTTTTGATTATCTTCCTAAGTATGTCATCACAGAGGCATTACCAACCTCTCCCATTGGCCCAGTTTTGGCCAGCAGCATGTCCATCTTCAGAGACATCAGGGACTGGCTCTGCTGGACATGGTGGAAGCTTCCTCAGAAGCCAGTTCCACGGAGCCCCACTACAGAAAACTAGGCCATGCAAAACCAACACGGAAGAAAGTAAACACAAGGTGTAGAGAGGCATATTGTGCAGCCTGGTGACAAAACTCATACCAGCAATGATGATTCAACCCACCTCACCTGAGCTCTGCTGCATCAGAGCAGGTAATTGTCATAAATCACCTGCTCTCCACAGCATGGAGAAGATTAATGGCAGCAGACATTGGTGCTGCCAACTCAGAAGATTTCTGTGGTGGAGCAGGGACAGCTACGCATGAGGGATTTGTGGTAAAAAGCTATACTCAGGCTATAATAAAGTGCTGGAAAGACACTGAGGTCCTCTTCCATAACACAGACACATTAGTGTCTGTCTGATTATGATGACAGACAGGTATTTGACTGAACACACCAGCAGCTATTAAAAAAGAACCAGTAACTAAAAGCTAATGTCAAAACGTGATGTAGAACTGTCAGATGCCATCAGTAATAATTTTTGCTGTGACCAGTCTCTGGTAAGGAAGGCAAAGGAAACAATATTTCTGCTGACTGGAAGGGACCGGCCACCTGTGATTTGTGGATTCCAGAGGCAGAGGTCTGCTGCCACCCTCTTCAGAAGAGAGAGAGATTTATAATCTCTACGGATTTCCTTTGTCTTGGTTAAAGGGAAAACGTTGCTGGGGAAGAAGAGCATAGGAATATGTTGCACGGAGGTAATCAGCAGCATCTACTCTGGGATATTATATAGGCTTAAAGGTATCAAATATCATATTACATAGGGTAAAGCACCACTGTGACCTTTTGTAAAGGGGGTGCAAAAGAGCTGCTGAACAAGCAGTATTTTATAACAAGAATTTGAGCAATTTAGCAGGAAAACCAAGCAGAGCATTAGGACAGTCCCAGACCTTTCCCTTACATCCATCCTTAGGCTGTGCCAGCAGGTACACACTGCTGAGAGCTGCAGTGGGAGGCAGGTGAC
Organism: Hirundo rustica; assembly: GCF_015227805.2. NCBI lineage: Eukaryota > Metazoa > Chordata > Aves > Passeriformes > Hirundinidae > Hirundo > Hirundo rustica. The sequence continues at coordinate 24,309,736 of NC_053450.1, read as the reverse complement.
CCTGTCTGGTTGTGCTGCTACTGTCCTGCTTCCCTCTCTCTCTCTCCAGCAGCAGCATGGCTATGACAGCAAACGGGGAATTGCCAACCCATCCTTGTTTTGGGACCAGCAGTGTCCCTCTGATGCAGAGAGGTGCACTGAGCTTACCAAATCACCTTTAGGTCCATCCACAGGAGTGGGGCCATGCTAAGGTATATGTCTTCATTTGCAGGGTGAAATTTAAAACTCTGCCCCTAGTTTCCAAAACAGGCCGTCCTGTTGGTGTCTTGGCTTGGGCTTGTTTCCAGCAGCACTTTCAGGAGCTGTGGTTGGGCTACACAGCTCAGGAGCTGTATCTCAGATTGATTATCCAAATATTGAAGGACAGATGTAAAACCACCTTTGCTCTGCACTTTTAGTGAAACTTTTTAATTTCAACCTGGACACTGCATCTGTGTTCAGACTTCAGGTCTTTTATTATCCTCTATTAAAGATCCTGTTCTCTGACAACAACCAGCTGCTTGTCTTTCCTTTTGTATTTTATACCTCATGCATATAGCAGGGTACAGCTTTCCCAGGACAAATTCCACCACTAAAAATATTTCCTCAAATTTCAGGGTTAAAAGCAACAAGGAAGCTTACAGTGAGGGTGAAACTAATCATCTGCTGTTCTTATAGCTGGTGAAGCTTTTAGTGTTGCCAGCAGCAGATCTCAGATGAGATCTTTGCAGAGCAATACAGGAAAGACACACTGTGGCTCACTGTGACAGATCCAAATGTATCCGGTCTGTCCAAAGGGGGCCAGTGGCTCACAGCAGCTGTCGAGCTGCTTTGTAAACAAGTGGGGGACATAGCTGTTTAACCTAGAATCATGCATCTGAAAATATGCTTTGCCTCTCCAAGGATTTTGCTGGAAATGCTTCAAAGGATTCTGTTTTTCCCAGAAAGCTGCATCATGTGGTGTTTATCTACTCCTCGAAAGTACTCACAGCCTTCTTCCATAGGAGAACGGCACTTTGCAGTTTGACAGTAAAATCACACATGACTTGTTAAGCACAACTTCCTAATGTAGCTCCTTGTCTGTTGCAACAGTCTCCCTGGTGGTAAAAAAATACAGTACATTACACTCGCTATAGCAACTGTGATGGCAATATGCAGATTACATGACCATATCGCTCTCCAGCATCTAAAACAGAAATATTTATTTTAGCATAGTTGGTACTCTTTTCACAGTCTCTTCTTTCACTGTTCTTTTCTGTTACACTGTCTTAACTTCATCCCAGGGTCTCTCTGATAAAGCTTGACCATTTTCTTTCTTGCACACATATCCTTGTATCCCAGCTGACCCTGTGCATCCCTTAGTCATCCATTCTGGCCCCTGTATTCCAGTGTCTTTACTTCTAAATAGCACACATAACCCAAGCTCATAGATCATTTTATCTAAAAATACGTCACATTCACATATGTCTTCATTCTCTCCTGTGGTTTATCCTGTTTTTCTGCTCTGTTCCACCTATTATATCTTTCTTTCAAAATATGGCCTGCTGAAAGAATTTTTTCCCTATCTTTTCACTGGGTTTTTAACTGAATGTAGACTAAATTAGGGCTACTCTTGCTTTGAAAACCTGTTACATAACAAATCCCCAACTTTTGCAGGTTTTCTCTAAAAAGTCTCTGTTTTCCAGGGCAAGGACTAGATTTTTACTGATAATTTTTTATTCTTTGTCCAGGGGCACTGTAGGGAAAACTATGTTATTTGAGCTGCAGCTATGGACTCCTTATAAAGCCAGGAATAATGAAGTCCTGGTTTGAAGCTCAGGTGTCAAATCATTCTTCTTTAGGATTGAATTAAATCAACTAATTGTTTTTCCATCTCTAGAATAGAAGCAATATTGTACATCCTACCTTACAGGTATGTGTGAGGTTGAAACAAAGACAATGAAGTCACAAACTACCCCAGACCATCCAAATTACTCTTGAAAAATGTATTGTTGTCCTCTTTTTTTCTCATTTGGTATTGTGGTTTGCCTTTTCTCAGAAAAGAGTATTGCCAAGTCTAGACTGAAGCCTGCATGCTGCTGAAAGGATACTGTACTGAAATAAGAGTGTAGGTGTGGATGAAGACTGCCAGAAGCATCTCCTATTACCCCAACAGGAGAAAATGGCAGGCAACTCCTATATATCCTGCAGTCTGGAAATTGGTGAAATACCATCTTTTTGGCAACCATAAATGCATAAACATTAGGTAAAAGCTAAATGCAACGTGAATTCTGTCGAAAAAGGGCACAAAAAAATTAGAGACGCTACAAAAATGCAGAGGAACAACTAAATGAAGGAGGCATGCACCTAGCCCAACATGCTTAAATAGCACAGATCAGAAATCTTTAGACCCATGCTCTCTCTGCACCTGACTGGCATTCACCTACATTGTTATAGAACAACCTCCCCCAGTAGTGGCAGATAATAGGTCAGTCATTCATGCTGAGATTTTCCTTTTGCTAGGTATTGCCATGTTCTGTTCTTGCCCGGCAGAATCTGCATCCACCTGTTGCAGAGGGACCAAGCACATACCACGTTTCTTCCACAGGATGTACACACAGATCTGGTTTTAGGCTTGTGGTTTTCATATAGGTCTTGTGAGAAGATTGTTGGACTGTTTGCTTCAAATTTTAGCAGAAGATCAGGCAAAAGAAAAGGTAGTAAAAATTGTAGCAAGTGTCTCTACAACACGGGAAAAAAATATAAAAGGAGAAGTCTAGAGGTTAGGTAGATGTTTCTGCATTATGTAGTATGCAATTTGAGAAGAAATACATCTTTCCTGTTTCTTCTGCAGTCTCATGCAGAATCCAGCTCCTCCTCAGGCTCTGTACCTGTCAGACAGAAATCCTTCTTTAAGAAAAATGCACTTTAAGAAAATGGAGAAGATGAGGGAAAATTTTTACTAGGTAAATTTATTTTGACAATATTTTTGAACAGTGAAATTGTGTTTCTTTTGCATTGCTTAGAAAGCTCGGGTTGATTTAAAGATTAGGTTGGGTTTCTCAAAAATACTACTTTTAAAAGTATGTTTTTTCATATTTTGTTCAATTAGTTTTCCAGTCCAAAAGAGGGAAACATTTTTAGGAAGACTGAATGGGAGAAAACAAATTCAAAGGATATTTAAAGATTTTTTTTGCAAACTCCTCTGTGGGGAAGTAAAGGAGATTTCTTCACCTCTAGATATGTTAGTTCTTTGCTCTTATTTTCCATCTGAAATTATTGGAATGAAGAAATTAAAATAATATATTATCATATGAAAAGAAAACAAAAACTGGATAATTTTCACTTTAAGAAATGAAATTACTGAAATTTTTGTTGATATATGAAATTGTAAACAAACTTTCCATTCATATTTTCCAAGTATAAAATTAAAAAAAAAACCTGCCAAAAAAGGCTTTTGATTGCAATGACCCTGCATCTCCCAAAATACATCTCCATGTATTTTTTGGAAAAAATTTCTGCTCATTCTACCAAAGTCATTGACACTGACCTTATACATGTAGATTCAAAGAGATTAATTAAAGGCAAGAAGCACTGCTAAATTGTCAGCAGCTGGAGATTAAAGTGATTCTGGAGAGTAATTCTCCAATGATGCTGTGGATATAGCAGGACATTTAGTGGATAAATTATCTCCCTACTGAATTTAAACTGAGTCTGGTGAAATGGTAGTTTTCTGAATGTCCCTTTATGGTCAGACCTTATTGCTGGTGTTGTGACTTTTTATAAAGCTGAAACAAAACATAAAATAAATTGTATAGTTAACATGAATGCTGCAAGTATACCAAGCATACAGAACATACTGTGCACTAGGGATTATACATAAGATGAACTTTATAGTTTTTACATTTCAAAATTTTAATTATTTTTTCCCCTGTATTTCTCAATACGTTTCACAGGCATTCAAAGAACAAGAGCAGAGTTCCCCTGTGGTTAATTTAACCCTAGGAAATTCCCCAGAGCATAATCAAAGACTGCACAGTAGCTAACATTTCTCTCCTGTTTCAAAACTAATGAAGTTAAATCCTGCTGGCTAAGGCAGTATGTCTAAAAGTCTATTAGACTTTAAATATAGTAACAGAACAGACATCAGTCATAAATACAAAATGCATTTTTAACCAGCTGTCTAAAAGAGGCAGCACAGCCACAAAAAGACCTCTTCCACAGGCTTGTACCAGCCTCATTATCACCTATGAATTAAATTGAGGCTGCCAAAATTCACAGTAGTGAATTCTAGACATGACAGTCAGGCCATTGCCCGTGACAGGAAGGTAAAACACCTTGCTCAGACCTGGCTTGAGATTCACTTTTTTCATTGCTTCATACCCCATGGGACCCACTGACTTCAAAGGGTATTCAAGTGGATCTTGGGCATAAAAGATCTGCATATCTGAAGCAATTACAGCTGCTGGAAACATCCCTATTAGGGGATAAATCCCAGTTTAAACCATGCAGGGAATAGGAAGGCTATTTGAGGGGACCAGATTTATTAAAACCAACCATGTGAACCCCAGCAACACTGACAAATATCTGAGCTCTCATTTTTTGTTAGCATTTGTGGAACTCTTGACTCAGGATATCCCCACAAGGGAAAGAAAAATAGGAAAGTCACACACATGCATTTTGAATGGATATTTATGCATATTTGTGGAACTGCTTGAACTTTTCATTCTTGTTCGTAGCTGCCTGAACCTAAGCAAGAAGTAGAAACACAAACCATCAGTCCCAGCAGACAACCCACATATAGAGCCAAGCAAAATCCTAAATACACCAGGGCAGAAAGCTGTTTACATGCCACTCACTTAACATTATGTGCATAGGTTAGACTTGCCAATAGGATGAAAACAACTGGAAACAAAAAAGTAGCTACAAATGGTTCATTTCAACAGAATGAAAAAATTAACCATATTAAAAATATTTCTCTTTTTGAATAATCCCTTTTGAAACCCTTGGAAGCAAATGTGATGGTGGCTCTGGATAACTGTTCTCTTTATTTCATGGGAGACTTTCAAACAGCTCACAAAAGACACCTCTTTTAATCTAAACTGTATTTTCTGTCATTTTGTTTTAAGCCCTATGCAAACTGGATAGGAAAAAAAAAAAAGTTGCTTTCAATTCATGTTAAGAACTGCAACCAGAAGTTCTTTATACACGGTGTTTTTATCAGCTAAATGATTACAAATGGACTGATTAACCCCAAATTACTTGAAGAACCAAAAGCAGAGGCACTTGACAATTCCCAGGATTTGTTCTCTGCTCACTGATCTGGGAAAAGATGAGATTTTTTTTTTGTGTTGATACATTTCTTCTATCCAGCCCACTTCTGCTGTTCTTTTCTCCCATGTCATCAGTAATTGGATTAAATCCTGACAGATTTGTCTAATTCATTAAAGAAGGGAGGAAACAACACATACTGGGGGAAAACAATCCCTGCCCTAACTCCAACCAAACCAACACAGTACTATCACAGATAAATTTGGTTCATTCTGTCTTAATCTAGTCAGTGACCCCTCCACCCCACCTAACAGCAGGGCCATTACATATTTTTCCACCCAGGATTTTTTCCAATTGGAGAGACAATACTTTAATCTTGCCTTTTCTCACTGCTAAAACAACAGGCTATAACAAAGCCAAGTGAACAGCTAGACTCAGAGCAAGTGAAGCACAAAATTATCCAAAATTAAACTGAGGAAAGGGTAGCTCTCAGCGTGTGCTTTTCCCACTTTCCCTCTTCATTGTCAATTGATACAGCAGACCATTTGCAGAGGTTGGATTTAATACAAAGATTAGACATTTTTCATGTGTGGTTGGAGAAAATCCAAACAGGGGTTAGAGTGACTTTTCTGGAGGGCTTTTTATTTTTTGTTAGTTGGGTTCTATTGTTTCTTAACATACTCTGTCGATAGTATATTTTCCAAAAACTTCACATTTATTAAGGTAGTTCATTACAGTATTAAGAGCTGATGGTTTTGTAAAGCTCTTGAATTAACTTTCGAGACTAAATCTGAAAAAAACTTCTAATGTGGTTTTCTGTGTGAATAAACAGCGAGTAGTAAGCAGTGCCTGGCTGCAAACACAGACATTAAGGAGGGCAGAAACTGCATGGCTATTTCTGTATAGATGTCTCAAAGTTTTCGGCAAAAGGGGTCTGCACCCGTCAGTCCAGACCTCAAGTACCCCAGCTCCTGCAGCCTCGGCAGCCTGGAACACTGATGGCACCTCCTTTTTTCCCACACTGGCTTCCCACACCATATTCCCTTTTCCCCCCCTTTGAATCTCCTCCCAGCACAGGGCTTCAAGTTCTGCCCTGTCCACCTGGACTGGAGTTTGGAAACAGAGAGAACACAACCAGTCTGGAGTGTGGGAAGAGGAAAGAAATAGGATGCACAATACCCAAGCCTGGGGCACTCAAATACTGTGCTTTAAGCCAGACCCAGGGTGAATGCCAAGCCAACCAGAAGTCAAGAGGGGAAAAATCTCACTCAAGCAGGGACCTACATTTTCTTCTCGTGTTCTCTGGAAAAACATCAGGCTGAGTTGTAAAGATTTAAGAGCTGCACTTGTTTGCTGCAGGAGAGCACTTGGCAAAGAAATGAATAGGAAGCTTAGTTTGCTTTGGGGAGACTTGCACTGTATTTGATTTATTCTGAATTTATGACTTTCACAAAGACAGTTGCTAAGAGGCACCAGTGCAGGAAAGGACGCAGGAACCAATGACACTTTTTATCTTTGTTTTTTTTTTTTTTTTTTTAATAAAATAATTTAATTGATCCTGTTTTAAAACCACTGCATTGCACCAGCAGTTTTACTTCTGTTTGTGTATACCACAACAGGCAAGTTTTAGGATAAGCAGCACCTGTCTCTCTAATTGCTCTTCCATGTCTTTAAATGCCACCATCACACACCTTCCATTACACCTGGGCAATAGTTGAAATCAATCTGTTTCCATCATTACCAATCTATTTTCCTGGGACTAACTACTTGCAACTCCTTTGGCCCTGTAATAATTTTAAACTCTACAAAGCAAGTTTTTTTAGAAGTATTCTATCCATATACTGCTGTAGGGCTTTAAGTGCATCAAAACAGGTGTTATCCTTGGATATATCTTTCCCCCCCACCCCAAATAATTTAACTGCTGTTGTTAAAACCTGAATTAAAAAGACCAGCTTTCCATATTGCACAGCGCAGTTTTTAAAACAATGAGCCTGAACCTGGAAGCTGAACAGAGTGTGAGCTGCAATTTTTCAGAACCACAAACCAATCAATTAACATAACAGGAACTAAAGGAGAAATCTGATTATATGAAATTGCCAGCCAGATGCCAAGAATGCTGTAGGAATTCTTTACAACTATTCACTATGTTTGCACTTCTACTTTTAAAGTCGCTCTCATTTTCAGTATTTCTAATTTTCTAGAAATTTTGAGGTGCCTTCTTGGCATTAAGCTCAAAAACAAACATGTCAAGGGCCAAAAAAGACTCCAAAGATAGTTCCAGAGACCAAAAGCTGTGTACTCATGTGCTGATGTTGTCACATGAGCTGGGGCTTTCTAAACGATTTTGAATGTAGTTGAATGACATCTTCTAGACAAGTGATTTATTGACCGAAAAAAAATGGAAGGCAGGGTGAGTCAAAACATCTTATACATATCTCACAAATACAGTTGAAATTTTGTTTTTAAAAGTTGAAAAATATTGAAGTATTCTAGGATGACATCTTCTCAATGAAAGGTTTCAACATAGGGCTGCATGAGATTGACCACTGCTTCTTTTCTTCCTTTATCTTTTTGGGTCTTTTAATACTTCTCTTGATTAATGATAGAAGTTTTTTTCAATTTAGTAAAATATTATGTTCAACCAAAATTATTACTCTTTCTCATATTTTGTCTTTCCACCACCATTCTGAAAAATCAGTAATGTATTTGCCATAGTCATTGTTCACCTAAGCAGAAACATTAAGAAATCTACCTGAATTGAACAAGCAGTAGCAAAGAACATTTTAAAAAGAGCTTTAAAAGGTAGCCAATGCCTATAACAAGATCTTAACTTCTTTCAAAGTAGTGCAGAATAGCTATTGAGAACAAAATAAGACAGAACATAGAAATCATAATTTTATTCCTAGAAAAATGTTCACACACACTCCCTGATAGAAGCAGTATTTGCAAGAGGAGAGGGCTCAGAGGGGACCCTGCTGCTCTTTGTATTGGAAGGTGTGGAGAAGATGGGAGCAAGACCCTTCTCTTGCAGGTATGCAGTGATGGGATGAGCAGCAAGAGACATGAGCTGGAACATGGCAGATTCTGATTCATAGTAGGAGAATTTCTTTCAACCATAATGTTGGTCAAAGACTGGGATAGGCTGCCCAGGGAGTCTGTGAGCCTTCATCCTCAAAGGTGTTCAGGACAGGAGAGTGCAGCCCTGAGCAACATGACTTCATTAGTCCTCTGAGAAAGGTTGGATTGATGACATCCAGAGATCCCTTCCTACGTAAACTGCTCTATTTTTGTAGGATTAGATGATTCTTTGACTGAATGATGATGAATATGGACAGAAACATTTCTCATATTCTTAAAACCTTCCACTCTTAGGGAAAGTTTGAGTGGGAAGAGAAGATCCCTTGCAGTATATGCTGGAAGGAAGTAGCCCGGGCTTACAGTTGAGGTTCACATCCTGCTCACCAGGGCTTCCTGCTCTGTGAAATCAGGCACTTGTATTTATGGTTTGGTGACAGATCTGACCTTCTGCATCTTCTTTGGGAGAGGAAGTACAAATGGAAAGAAAACTCATGGTGAATCCTCTCTTCAGAGAACTTGAGGACTTCAGCAGCTCTTGAGCCTTCTGTATATTTCACCTTCTTCATTCCTTGGATGGGAAATAGAGGCTTTATTGTGAAATTCATTTGGATGTGCATACTCTATCTCACTCTAATTCCTTTTCATCATGCTTGCATAAATAAGGGATTTACTGTATGCAAAAAGCATTAAAAGGATAAAGTTACTTGTGTTATTTTTTACAAGCAGAAAACTCCTTTAATTGGGGTCTCTTATGGAAAAGGACCAAGATGCTCATTGGAAAAAAAAATTCCCTTGAAGAGCAACTGATATTGGAATACCACATTTTTGTCACCTGAAGTAGATCATTGATACTCTTAAGCAAACTGTTTGATCTTATTACAGCTTTCAGATCCTGTTGCACTCCAAATGGTTCTGACTTAGCTATTGGCATAGAGCAGGCTCTATTGTCTTACACCAACAATCAGGTAGTAATGAACGCATTATAAAAACAGGCATCTCTTTCAGGCTCAAATCCAAGTTCTTGAATGATAAATGTACTAAGGTTTTTTTGCAGCTCTTCGTGTTCCTTTGGTGATTGAGACAACAGTCTCAATAACACTCTCCTTGCACTAGCCTTTTTCTCATTGCTTTTCTCAAAAAATTTGGAAATAAAAAGGCCTGCCAGCCAGACATCCACTAATTACTTCTTGCCTAGACAGGATCCTCAAATTCACATCTCTTCTGGAAATATATGTAAGCAAATTGTTCTTTAAAGAGAAGAAATCTGTAAACCTCTTTTCTCTTTAACACCGCTCTCCTCTCACTTTTGATGTAACTGCCTCAAAATACCCTCTGCACATTCTGCTTTGTATTAGTTTGTCATGGGCTGGATTATGAAACAGCAGTCTGGTTCTTATGCATTGGAATGTCTATGTGGATATAATGCACCATATCGCATATGGTGAGATTCATCCTAGATTTGATTAGCTCTTTATTCCTCTATAATCACTGGTCTTTTTTTGCTATCGGTGCTACTGTACCAAATACTTTCATGACTAATCAGATCCAAAATCTGGTGACTAAACCAAGATTGCATCTGATATTGCCACAGTAGGGAAATATACTAAACTTATCCCAGCTTTGCCAGGTTTAGATCATCAGTGATATAATCAGGTAAATAAAACCCCCAAATCTGCAGTGTGTCTAAAGGGAAGGTGATTATATTTCAAGGTCCATAAGTGATTGAAAAGGGAATGTCTATTGTTTGTTTCATATTTTTTTCCCTGAGTGATAATATCTCTGGATAAACAAATAAGTAGTTTGGCATAGTGATGTGTGCTACTATTTGTGCTGGACCAGAAATGTCAATAACCAAGGGATATCACCTTGTATCCTCACCTTTCCAGAGCATTATATTCACTCCCGCAGGAGCCAAGAAAGGCTAGAAGACTCAACAATGGTAAATGAAATCACAATCACATCCGTAATTTTCCAGTACTGACTACCCAAGAAAGAACAGCACAGGCCAGTTTCCTGTTTCACAGGGATAGAGCTCTACAGTAACATACAGTCCATGAAGAGAAAGTGCCGTTAAAAATCCACAGAGTAAAAAAAATCTGCTACTACATTTATTTAAGAAAAACCCACCACATTAGATTGTCTGGGAAAACGTTTCCTACACTTGTGAGGCAGCCAGCCTCAAGGAAGCAGAGGGAAACCAGGTGGTCCTATCAAAGCCCAGGCTCGTTTGGCTGGATGATGCGGCGGTGGCGGGCTGGGCTGGTCCAGCCTGTGCCCGAAATGGCTGCTCTGGCTGCGTGGCCAGGAAAGTGAGCACCCACCGCGTCCCCACTGCCCCACAGCTCCCTCACCAAAGAGCCACCCAGGAGCCAAACCTGTCATGAAGATTTGCTGTACAAAGCACCTGTATAATCTGATGTTTCTTCCTGCTCCTACTTTCTCCTGACCAGCCTCTGGTGCCAAGGCTTGTGCTCCCGTTGGTGCCATCAGGGGGCTGATATACCCCAGGCACAGACACTGCCCCAACAGCTCGAGGGCAGGGCTGTGGTGTCACCAGCAGTGAAACAGGGACAAGAGTCATGTTCTCCACCAGATTGGTCCCATCACTGATCTGCCCTGCTGTCTTCACCTGGGGGAGGTGGCATGGGGCCAAGGACAGTGGGGACATCTCCCTGAGGCCAGGCCAGTGCCCTCAGCACCCAGCCTCCTTTGCCTGGGAGCATTGAGCCCTCGCCAAGTCCAGGTGCACTAGCAGCAAAGCAACTTTAATGAACATTTATCCCACATGCAGGGATATAAATAACCTTAAAAATACAGAAAATACATAGTCGGTGTGAGAATGCCCTAAGGGAGGACAAGGAAGAAATGCAAGCTTCCACCTACCTCAAGCTCTCACTGGCAATGTACCTTCCCAATTAAAAGGCATGGAAAAATATCAGTTTCCCAAATCTTTTTGCAAGCTCTGCAGTGGTCAGGAAAAGGCACTTTGAAATGTTCTTGCTGAGGAAGTATGGGTTTTATTCTTTTATTGTTCATTTTAAAGTTAAATACATGCACAGTGGGGTTTTTTTTGTAATCTTGAAGATGTATTTTAATTGATTTCCCAAGTATTTTAAGGTCTATTAATTCCATGGATCTTGCAAACACTGCATTTTCTGTATTCCAGCTGCTGTTTTAATCATGTTCATTAACAGAATTACTTTTACCTGCCAGTGAATATTTTACATTGCATTAATAAATCTCGTGTTTTCTATCAGAACTGAGCAGACAAATAAAACACCGAAGTGTGTGAGTTTCCTCATGGGTCTAACACTGTTCTATTATGTCATTCCACCAAGGGATTTAAGCTGATTTGAACATAAAGGTGACATAATTAAAAGTATGTGCATAATATTTAAAAGCGTGTACTTTTACATTATTAACAATATATTCCTTTTCCACATAAGAAATCAGCCAGGTTTTCTCATGTGCTTTGTTGTGGTGAAGGTCTGATGAAAAGTCTGCTTTCTCTCAGAGGACTAATTGGCAGTTGCCATATCCAGTTCAAATACTGTATGATCAGTTATTTTTCATACATTTTATGAACAGCATAAAAAATACAGATATTAAGAAATACATTATATTTTCCAAATTTTAGATCATATACCCCTTAAAAGAGAGCAGAAAGACCGATACAAAAGTCTTTTTGCTGATATTGTTTCCACAGCGTTCTCAATCAATTTTTCTAAAAGCTCTGAAATTCTGCCAGCATCACACATGCACGGAAGATAAAATGAAACAGCAATTAATCCAATCATCTTTGATTTAACATTAATGTAACTCAGTGCATTAGGCCTTGTTTTACATGCAACTGTGTTGTTCTGACTACACTTTAGAGAGCCCCCAAATTAGCCAATTCACAAATCTTAATTGAACCAAGAAGGATGAGGGTTTTACACTTAGTATGGCCCTTCTGGAACGTGTCTGCCCTGAGGACAGACGGCAGATTACCAAGACTGACAAATCTTCACCAAGACAGCAAGAACTCAAAACATGAGATGCTGCAGAACCTACATGCAGCTGTGCACTGCTTTCTGCAAAGCTACAACAGGAAATTGGGGTGATCAGAACTTCCAGGGAAGAACATCTGTATCCAGGAAGTCCCTTATCCTGTGACCCTCGTGTGGTCCCATCGATGAGAGCAGGACACACGCATGCAAAAAGAGTGAAGCATGTGGTCACACATTTGTAGGGTGAATGAGCCCGCTGGTGAGCACCTCTCTATACTGCTCTGTGAATACTGGCACAAGGCAAAATTATTCATCTTATTCTAACAGTAAGCATGGAAATTAAGAAGTATTAGGACTAATTGTACCACGGTACAATTACAACAGAGCTTTAAACTGCAGAAATGACTTAGCTGTCTGTTTTGCATTTTGTTCTTTGCATATTGAAAGTCTGCAGACAGAGATGAAATATTTACTGAAGATACATCCTTTCATTGCATCACTCATCTGATTGCGGTCTTGATTTTATGGGAAGGGTTGGACTTAAAGATTGTCACTCAATCACATGGACACCAAGCAAAGTTCAATTGCAGTACAGCTTTCGTTAAGGATTCATTAGCAGACGCTTCATATATAGTGTTACCACATTCTCTTTCATACTTTTTTTTCTCTCCCTACCCTCACTTTTTTTTTTTCTTTTTTTTTTTTTTTGTGCAGCTGAGAATAATTAACTGTTCTTTTGTGAGTGTCATTTGTTCTCAAGGAATTAAATGCCACCTTATTTCTCAGAACAAGAATTCAACTGTCATAATTATAGCTTCATTTCAGGAGAAAAAAAATCATAATTTATTACAGATTGTTCAGCATGTGAAATAGGTTTAAATGTCTTTGAAAGTAAATTGTGGCATGTCACGAAGGGCTTTTGCCATCACTGTAATTGATTTATAATTTTGCATTTAAAATTAACAACATTCATCCATTGTTCTCCTATTATATAAGTCTCTGGCAGGGAGTTGAGAGTGTTGTGTTCAGTTCTGGTCACCACATTACTGTAATGACAATAATGAAGTTTTAACAGCTTAGGAGATAAAAATGATATGTAGAAGTGAAGCCAATACTAGTATTAAAAATAAACTTCAGAGTGAAAATAGTTTTAGAGAAATATACTACGTCCAAGAAAAAAATGAGTAAATGGGGAATTTATCTGAATTGTGTTAATTTTAAAGCACAAGAAAGCTAGACATAATTCTAGAGTTTACCTTAAAGTGACCTACTAAAAATACAGAAAATGTATCAAAATTATTTTTGAAGTAATTAGGCAAAACTACTTCAATAGGGTTCCTGCATGTCAAACCATTGGTCTTTTTCTTACCCCAGAATGCTTCAGCTGATAGCAGCAGAACTGTGCCCTCTTCTTTTCTTTTCAAAACTGCCAGACAGTTGCAGAACAGCAAAAAGAATGATTTCATTTTGTTCTGGGCAATGTTAGTGTTGTGGTACAGTCAAGCATCATAACTGCCCATCCTTTTATTGAAGAGGCTGAATTTATGTAATAATGTAATTTATCAAAGACAAAACTGAGATAATAACACTGAGCAGTGCTGATTATACTCAGAGAAAAGGGGGAAAAAAAATAGTTACTGGAAATGCATAGGAAACACAGAAAAAATCACATGACTCCAGATCCCAGATGAAAGATTACACTTACTGGTTTTCAAATACTGTCTGTGATTGTGACCTCAGCAGTTTCTTGAGGTTTATTTGATTTCATTGATGTCATCAGGTATCACACATAATGACATTAGTGTAAATGAAAACAGAATTAGTCCCATTAACTAATTATTCTACACACAGTTAAGGGACAGAGAGAGAAATTAATGAAGAAAGATGAGAAGACTGATTTTGTCAGTTCTGCCAGATAAACAACAGGAAACAGATTCCCAGGTCCTCATGGAGATTCCTGTCATGGTCTCCATCCTTTGGACTGCACAGCCCCCGAAGAAGGTTGCATATGGTGAATACAAATGAGAGAAGAAAAGACTGATTAATTTACTTTTTTTTTTCCTTTTTTTTTTTTTTAAGGCAAAGAGTAACAACCCTTTCCAGTGTGAACAGAGATCATCACAGCAGAAACTTCTATGATACTTCAGGTAAGAAAAACCTGTCCTCTCAGAAGCTGTTTCTCTAATTTAAGGCTAACAAAAGTGATTTTCAATCTGACTCTGTCCCATAAAACCTGCTTCTAATAACCTCTACCTTTTGTTTATTCTCTTCCTGGTGCCTAATATGCGGAATCACATTTCATGAAGCTTTCCATTTTCCAAAGAAGCAATCAACAATGAAGTTACATCTTTGTCACTGACATCTTCATCAATTAAATAATATTAAAAAATGCATCATGCTGGGTTTTGTTTGGGTTTGGTTTGATTTTTCTCAGATTAACAAATCAAAAGATTAATATCAAATCAGGGTGAGGAAACTAAGTCAAAGCCATGAAATATAGCCCAGTCCTGCTGGAGTCCCTACAAAAAAGATGAGTTCTGGAGGAGTCTGTGGCAGACAGGGGTGCACAGAGCACACCAGTCAAATGGCAAAGGTTGCCATCTTCTAGTGAAGCAGAGGCAGCTCAAGGACATCAGTCTTTCCTCCTCCTCCTTGTCTCTGGAAAATTTTCTCCCCAGGTATTTTGCATATATAGCTTTTGATGGTCACTGCCCCTTCTGCAGACCAGTAAACAAGAAATCTTCCCCAGAACACTTTCTCTTCCACGTATGCCTGCATAAACAAGTCCCAGTCCAGCAGATGCCAGGAAGGCCATGAGGTGATACCAAAGACCAGGGACAGAATAGGGAGAGGTAATTGTGCTGACCACACAAAACACTTCCAAACTCTACACTGAAAAGAACGGGACTGACGCTGCAGAGAAGCCTGCTGGAACCTGTACTGCTGGGAAACTCAATAATAATATTGTCATGTAATGTTGTGAAGGTCAGTGTCAGCTTGGATTACCTGCCATGCAAGTGCCAGTCATGCATGTTCTGCTTGCCCTGGGCTAGTCTAACTCATGCTCAAACTTTTCAAAGGTGTTAATGCATCCTCACTGGCTGATATGGGGCAGCCATAATGCAGATTTCACTGCTTAACATCTGATTTTATTAGCTGGAACATCAAATATGTTTTGCCATAAAATCTTTTTTCTCCTTTATAAAGCACATGTAGCTTGTCTTCACAGTCTAATCCAGTCATTCAACAGGGAGCTTCCTCACACTGAAAACATGCAGTGAAAACTATCTTAGAACTGAATCACCAATACCCCTA
The DNA here is from genome assembly GCF_015227805.2 of Hirundo rustica. Classification (NCBI taxonomy): domain Eukaryota; kingdom Metazoa; phylum Chordata; class Aves; order Passeriformes; family Hirundinidae; genus Hirundo; species Hirundo rustica. Next base: position 24,294,125 of record NC_053450.1, on the reverse strand, counting down.
AGAATGGTGGCTCTCACTCCCTCTTCTCCCCCAGCATCTGCTTCTGGAGGTTGTTGGTTTGTTTCTTCTCAGGGTAAGGAAGTTAAAGCATACATCGAAAGAAATGAATTCCTAATTTAACACACCCCTTCTGGGTTTCTCTTGTGCTGCAGGACTGCTGCAATTGTCTGCTGCAATGAACTGCTGCCTCTAGCAATCATCTTCTCTGCCGACCCACCACCGACTTTCCCCAGCAATGCCGTGGGGCTCTGTAGCACACAGATAACAAACCAAGTTCCCAAACCTGCCCTGTTTACCAGTGCTTTGCAGTCCTACTTTCTTAGCCCTTTTCATCCTCTGGATATCACCACACACACATCCATCCCACTCCTAAACTTGAGAAAAAAACACCAGCAACAGCTGGAAATTTTTGTGTGAAGAATTCTCTATATGTGTGTCATTATTTTTTCCAGGACCTTGCTCAATTTCTTGGAATTACTTGTGAGTTATTTTCAAGGTCAACATGTATTTGCCATTAACGTTTTTGTGGTTTAGATTGTTCACCTGACACATGAAGATGTCTCAACATCAGCAGAGCTTGAGGGGGAAACTGGGAAGGGAAATAAGGACAGTGTATCTGGTTCTGTCTCCGCACCGGGCGGACGCCGGCCTCTGGCTGGCTCAGATCTGCACAGCTACAAGATGTTCCCAGTTCAGATGGGCACGCAGGCGATCTTCACCTGCTGGCTCGGCATCTCAGCAGCAGCTGGACTGAATAGTGTTGTGACAGCAGTGGCAGTAGAAAAGGATGGCTCTCAGCTTAGCAGGTTAAAAGATGTTTATTCAGGCTGAGCTGTGGGAGTATCACAGCTGGTCCAAACCGCAGGCCAGAGAGGCCAGAGAGCGAGAGCAGAGAGGGTTTGAATCTCCCTCCTCCGCCTTTTAACTGGGGGAGGGGTTCAAGGGAGGTTACAACAAGGCGACGAATCAGGGGATTCAGGGGGTAACAAGGTGTGCCCACCCCCAAGCCTCTGACCATTGACACCAAGGGCAAAGGAATTCCCCCCAGGGGCCCTATCACCTGAAGCCCTCTCTGTATGACTGCTCAATCTTGGGAGGGGTCCCAAAGTGATAGACAGGCTGCCCCAGAGCGAGGTGGGGGGCAGAGGGGATGGTCCAGGTCGGGTGAGGGGTGGGAGGACTGACACAAAATGCCTTATTATACAGAAAGCTAAAAAGGGTTACAGAACTGGGGATACAATGAAATGAACTATAACATAAAACTTCTTATAAAAACCTAATAACACAGTTCTCGCACTGCCACAGGACAGGGATGCTGCAGCTTCACTGTAGGGTGGGCCTTGCTGCCAGGAACCAGGCTAGAGGCGAGGAAATGGTCTGGAGCATGTGCTGAGGGGTAGTCTGAAAGCTGAGTCTATCAGGCAGTTGTCATCAGTGTCTGATGTGTAATATAAACAATTGGGCTGATTTTTGAGAACACACAGAAATGGTCTCACTCAACATTTATACCCACTGAATACCAAGAGGGGTGATATGTCTGCTCTGACTTGGGCCAAAATTGCCACTGCATCTGAAATAGCACCTACATTCAAGTAACCGGGTCAGATTTGAATCAGTGACCCAAGCAAAAGGCTCTTTTTGCTCCAGTTATCAGATTAATCTTGGCCCCTGTGATCACTTCTAAACTTCACTAATTTTATTAGGTTCTGCAAAGATCAGATTTATGTCATTCCACATTCTAAAATCAACTGCTGCACAATATAGCATACATAATAGCAGTGTCCACATTTTACACACATTTTATGAGCCATATTCGTTATTCTTTTATTTTATGGGAAAAAATGGCAACTTGTCAAAAAGAGAAGAATTTATTACTATTGCTCCCTTTGTCTAGAGAGAAAATGCAGTGTAATGGTGCTTTGGTTTTGCAGTGATCTTCCTTGTAGACCACCATAAAGAAAATCATTTTATTTTGTTCCGTCTCAGGCAAAGTTATAACATCTTCCAGGTTATGCTTATCTTAATGCTAGCAAATTACTTCTTCCTTTTTTTTTTTTTTTTTTTTTTTTTTTTTTTTTTTTTTTTTTATCTTTAGTAATATGGAATTACCATCAATTGAAAGAACTGTTTAGGTTCCTTGACCAGAAGAGGCGTTTAACTATGTCATGTGTGATGTATGGTGCATTTAATTGCTCTGTGCAGCTATTCAAAAAGCATTCAGAAGTAATCATTTAGCATTAATATCCTGGGGCAATTCAAGGTCACAGTACATTAAAAACTAATTCAGAGTACTTCTAGAATACATTTTTCATATACAGGGATACATAATTCTTTTATGATAAAAGTGACAATGGTATTGCAGCATGATGAGGGGATGTGGGTGTTCTAAATATCTGTTACTGGTCTTATTGTAAAAGCAGAAAGACACCTTTTCCCCATTACTCAACGATTATTAATTTCCAATAAGCTCAATACATTCAGATAAGTGGTGATGAACAAATATGCTTACAAGAGCAACTTGTTTTAGAAGTATTTTTAACTAAGAGTACCTAATTTCTCTTTTGCTGCTCTTTCTAGAAGTCAAGCTTCTGGTCTGATTTTATGAAGCAGTTCTAACATGTTCATACCTAATTATGTGTTTGGTACTGCCATGCAAGAATTCAAAATAAGATTACTGGTTTTTCCCTAAAATGATTGATTTTAGATATGGGAAAGGAGAAAGTAAACATGAGGACAACATTGCCCTCAGTAGTTGTAGGGTGAATCCTCCCAGAGTATAGGTGACAGGGCAAGTCACCCTCCTCTCTCAGGGAGAGCAAATTCCCTTGAGTTAAGAGTGCACAACACAGAAAACAGAAATATCAAAGAGATATGCACAGCCTGCATGCATCAGAACACAACTGAATGTAAAATGATTTGTAGCCATCCTTGTCATGCTTGCGCTTTTACCTACATACTGTACAACAGAGATATTGGCAACCTGCAAGTCAGATGTCATTATGGAAGGAGAAAACAAACAAAGAATTTAAAAACTGTTGCTTCTTCACAATTTTACCTAACAGCCATTCTATGCTCCTTTAGAATGCCTGGAGCACCCAGTTAAGAAACCATTCAGATTGTGCAGCTTTTGGGAAAATAATTCTAATTGATGTAACAAGACCTCAGATTGGAAGGAAGAGACTGAGCTGAGCTCAAGCCCAGAGCAATCCCCTTCTGCAGGGGCTGTATGAGCCTTCCCTCATACCGGGAGCCTACAACTGGCGCTGGAAGCTGGAATTGAAAACTAACCAGATCAAAGCTATGTCACTTGGGTCTGTACCAGCTGCACTTAGAGTTCACACTTCTGCTCTCCTGCAGATATAAAACTTGAACTGAGGACCATCACTTTTTAGCTCGGAGGATGACAGCAGATGAAACACACTATATAAGCATCAAGAATTGAGTATTGGACACCTGCTGATGCATAGTGAATTAAAGCACAGTCAAACACAGAGGCTGCCAGACACTAGTTTTTCTGTTTCTATTAAAAAAGAAAAAGTAAAAGGTTGGTTGCAAAGGGAACCATGAACAGAAACAATGGCGTAGGCAAGAGGTCAGGTGATGTGCTACATGCTATTTTCGCTCTTCTCTACCATTTTTATATAACCAATGAAGTTTCTAATAAAATAGGCACTTAAATTATTCATATTGGAATGCAAAATCCACTGATGAACAGGGAGACTGTATCCCCCATAATCTGCATTACTGACATCAGCTGCATCAGAGTGCACTTATTTCATATTTTAAGGCTTTTGCTTACCTTTACTGCATTTTAATAAAAGCCCAATTTCTAAAGGACTAAAATGCCACCCTCAAAAGAGACACAAGAGCCTGAAGCAAAGCATCTACTGAAGTGCTGTGCTAACGTTCCTAAATGGTGCATATGGTGGAATGTACTAGCTTTCTATAAATTATCTCACACAGCAACCTGATAATTATCTCTCCATGAGATACATTAGATCAAAGTGAATTTTTTAATGTAGAGATCAGCAGAAATTTCTGAACATAGGAATTCCTGGTACAACTAAAGCAGCAATTCCTGTTTAGGGGAAAAAAATTAAATTTGGAAAGATGATATTTGGAAACTTGCTAGTATGCAGGAACAGTTTTAGCTCAGTGAAGGTACCTCAGATGTGATAACAAGTGCAGTAATATACCCAAAAAAATACCTGTCTTTGCAGAAACAAGGGATCTGGTAACAATAACTCTACAGTCAAAATGCTCTTATTCCAGACCTAAACTATAAAGGTCTTTTCTTGTGCAGGTTCTGGTTTACTTTAGTCTTTCTCTTCCACCCTCTTACAATGTCCTTCTTTTCTGCAGTGCACAACAGCTCCACAAGTGCTTCACAAGCAAAGTACATCAATAGTGAAAGGAATTGTGAAAGCAGTGAGTTGCAGAAGCATGTTGAAGAAATGCCAAAATCTTCCTGAAAATATTTGTAAGAAGAATATGGCAAAATCTTCCTGAAAATATTTGTAAGCACTACCTTTCAGAACTCTTTTTTTAAAAAAAAAATAAAATCTTTTATGCTAGGCATTAGTGTGACAAAATGTACTGTAGTAGCATTGCATTTTTTCTTTGGGATCTTATTATTTCTCTGTAGGCAAACATTAGTCTTTGTATATCAGAATCAAATATACTTTCAGTAAAAGCTTGCATAAGACTAAGGAAATGAAAATATTATTTTTTTCAATTCTGTGACCTTTTGAATTTGGGGCAATAAATCAGTTTTTGTGAGGAATCAAAGACATCTAAAATTGGGTCTCAGTTTAAAACATAAATTTCAGTAACTAAATTCAACTTCCTTTAGATTCTGATCCTATATTAATAAGAAAATATTAAAAATAAAAGTATTGATAAATATGTTTCAACAATATATAAACATATTTCAACAATAACCCTTCCACTTTAAAATATCTGTGTATTGATAATATTATTGTGATCGAGGATATATTTTATTGCTCTGTATACAGACTGCTGTACTGTCTGATACAACTGTACAGAATTGATGAAAGAAGGTAACTGTTAACATCCCTTTAATGATTAACACTTTTTTTGAGCATCTTCCAGTGTGCTAGAGCTGTTTGTCAGCCAAAGTTCAGACCCTCTCTTTGCCCTTGAGAGTTGATACCTGAATATAAAACACAACTGGAAAGCCTAAAAAACAACTGGCCATGAAGGGCAACCAGGACAATAGTTAAAATCACAATGACACAGAGAGATGTTTATGTTTTGACTTAGTTTCACTGTCTAGATGACCAGTCTTAATTAGCTCGGCAGTCCAGATAAACACCTGCATAAGTGTTAGCAGTTTTTTTCTATCAGTGAAATATTGAAACAGGTCTCAAATTAAGTATATTCACAAATACTCTGCTGTGTTGAGAACTTCTTAGGCATGTGAAATGCAGACCTATCCAGAAACGTGCTGATGTCACTGTGCCACACTGTGCACACACTGCATACAGAGACACCTTGTGCCCACAAAAAGAGCATTCACACATGATTTCCTTGCTGATTAACAGATGGACAAACATGTCCAAAGGACCAGTTCTTTTGACTTTATTGATTTCAGTATCAAATCAGAGGAAGCTCAGAAAGTCACCACTGTGGCATCAAGAGAGAACTGATCATGGCAAACAAAGCAGTGCAGAGTCACAAAATCTGGTCAGGCAAGGTAACCAGTAGGCTTTCAGACAGACCTCAGTCCATCTAGATATCACAGTGACTTAACTGAGAACCTGACAAATCTCAACATTCCCATATCCCAGCAATGCATCTGGTATTATCACTGTGAATTCATTCTCCTGGTCTTTATCTGTAGTTGGCCACTGCGATACAGTACAATGAAAAATCCTGTTTTACTGTTTCCCAGTCTCATTAACAGAATAAGTTTATGCTTTAAAATCCAGACATTTAAAAATCAAAATCTTTGGAAAACAAATGGAAATTTCACATGGTTTCCATTGTAGTCATCCTACAGGCAAAGTAATTAATTTTTGAAATACCTTATAACTCTCTGACATGAAGGACCCATTCAGAAAATCAATAAAATAAAAGACCTTTAAAGAAAGGAAGGAGACAGCATTTAACAACTAGACCTATTCATTGTGTCAGGGGAATATTTTTAATATGCTTTCAGGTCCCAACATTTCATATTCCATTCAAGCAGTCTGATTCTGGAAGGTGCTACACAGACACCGTGATGACTTTTGCAACACAAAGGCAATGAATTCAAGCCCTCTTGTCTGTAGCTGGTGCTGCCATAGAGGATAGAAGAGATAGGAAGAACCTGGATATATGGCAATTTTCTTTTTGTACTCTGTGTTTACAGGGACCACATGTTCCTATCTTCAAGGATTTGTAATTCCTAACCAGACCTCTTCCAAAAGGTGACCCGAGACAGTCAGGACAGGACAGAGTCAAGATGCAGCAGGCACAGAGCTGAGTGCCACTGGCACAGTGGCATCACGGGATGGCACAGCCCCTCTCACCTTCCCCAGGTACTTCCTGGGGGCTACACCCACTTTTTCCATGGCAATTCACCCCAGCTGCTGTGCAGGCTGAGCAGGAGGACAAAGCAGAAGACAAAGGGAAGAAGGGCAGATCACTGCAGGGGGATCATGCAGCATCCTGAGTAAATGTACGGGTAATTTTAACCTGCCTAATCTAATTACTTTGGTCCTTGGGAACAAATCATTTCAGTGGGGTTCTGGTTTAAACCCACTTTTCTGGGGGTGACAGACTGTGCACTGATTTGCTGCACCTGCAAATCCCCCCAGATATACCTTGTGAGGGGAACATAAAATCTTCTGTGCTAAAAAGCACACATAGGAATTATATCACAAAGGAGACATCAGAACAGCAAACTTAATGACTTAATATTGTACAATATAAAATCATTCCAGTTGAATAACTTTTAATTTATTATAATACATAGATGCCAATTATGCCTGATTTATTAAGAGAAGTTCAGCAATGCCAAGGCCCTGTGTTTGAGTGGTTGCCATGGTACCCAGCTTTTACAAGGACATCTTAAGGATCATTAAAGTGTCAAGGTGATAAGTTTGACACTCAGTGGATTTAACGATGGATGATAATAATGTTACTTCTTCACATCCTGAAACACATAGGATTCAGGAATTAAAAATTTTAAGAATATTTTAAAAGAGACTACCTGGAGCTGACATTAAATATGTTTAACTCAGACTACACTCTACTCCCTTTAGCGTAAATTCCTTAACCTCAGGTTTTTTAGTGTTTTTAGGTTGTCACCATTCCTCAAAGCGTCTCAACCTGCTTTTATCAGATTTCACAGGCTTACCCCTGACCAGGGACTCCTGAGCAGCACAGGAAATCATTCCAAGCCTGAACACTGACAATCCTGCTCGTAGCAACTCTTACAGAATATGTGATGGTAAGAATGGAATGTAAAAAAAAAAAAAAAAAAAAAAAAAAAAAAAAAAAGAAGAACCTCTGCTGTGTACAGTGAAAGAGACCTGATGGCAATATGTTCTGCATCTAAGCATCTAAGCTCTACCCCAGCTGTCAAGCACAACCAATTCATCTCACATTGGACATATAACAACCTTAGGCTGGTAATGACTTTCATCAACTTGCATAAACCTGATGCAAGCCAGTAACTTGAATACAAAAAGATCTGGAGGCCTGAGCACAGCCCTGAGACTTAAAGATGCACACACAGGAACTGATGCCGTTTGGGGTTTTGCCTCTTTTTACCTCTGATATGTTCTCTCCTGATGTTATTTTAGGTGCTTGTTCTGTTCTGGTGCATGAAGACATCTTTTAACAAAATAGCTGCAGAGGAAGGGGGGCTCTCACTGCCACACACAGCACTCCACCGCCTTCCTGACAGCAGCAGCTACCATGCAGTCTGCTCTATTTTTAAAATACGGTATCCTTGTGCTTTGCTCTTTTAACCTACCAGGAATTTTACTCATATAACATCTTCTCGGGAAAAAAAAAATAGTTAAGTAAGCAGTAAAGTGATGGGACTATGTATCTGCCTTCAGTCTGCCGGCAATGTAATCAGGCTGACAATTCCTATGATACCACTGCTAATTTCAACCCTTACTTCTGCTCAGAGCTAAAATCAGCATCATTTTCATGTAGCGATTTACCAGTTTATCCTCACTATGGATTAGGGTCAGACTTAACAATCTCTTTTTAAGAGCCAATCTATTACACTGACGTAGTTTTCAACCTACCCACTGGACTGGTGTAAATAAAAGACAAGGGATTACAGATCTAAACCCCAAACTCACCACCAGCAGCCAGCACTTGTGCCTATTAAGCTGTGCTTCATTGCCAAGCATCACTATGCCAGGTATTCAATGTCTAGTGTAAACACATTTGACAAGCATAATCACAGTTTAGCTCTAGTATCTTCTAGTAAAGCTATTCTACTGACATGAGAATAATAGTCTAGGACAAGTACATAATGTTTTCCAGTCATTCTAAACAATTCTTTATATACTTTGCTCCAGGAGAACATTTTTTCCTGTGCCAACATGGACTCTCTTGCTTGACTTGGCCTGTGTTTTTGGCATAAGTTCCAAGCCTTGACAACTTCCTCGGTGTCACTAATCATTTGGGACAAGTACTGGCTCTACCTTGGATCTTTCAGTCCCTGAATAACTTTTGTATATTCATACAAATATATTTTTCAGTACCATTTTAGAGAATGACATCCTGTCACTTCTGGCATACGTGTTCCTCAGATTTTGGAACAAGAGTCTAGAGCACAGATCTTGATCTCTCTGTACTAAAGGCCTTTGGTTTTTAGAGAAATCCCTCAGTCTCTGTCAAGACTTCACATGGATCTGAACAAATTTAGGGTACCCTAAGTTCTGGACCTATTTCTACTGCAGAGATTCTCCAGACTTAGGTTAGCTCAAACAGGATGCACAGCAGTTTCTCAGGAATTTTTTCTGCTTAGGCTGTTGAGTTTTGCAGATCTTCACATATGATGACTCTTTTTTTGCATCATTTATTATTACACAAGCTTGCTGGGAAGCATTATCTTTCCAGTGCTTCATCCTTAACTGAGCTGTTTCTGCTTTTTTGCAAGTTCAAATGTTAGATATTACTGTTTCCTAAATGCCCTGACTTGGAGTACAGTTTTGGTCCTTTTTTTTTTTTTTTTTTTTTTTTTAACCAGATGGCTTTTAAAGACTGCAAGATTTGTTTTTAAGATTTGACCTTGTACAGAATTTTATGACCTGTTACATCACAATCCTTGTGATTAAAATATTTCCTTCCTGTAATTCATTTTCATACAGTTTGCAGTATTTTCAGATTTATTAACCACAGTTTGAGTGTTAGTCTATCCTATCAATAGGATAGGTTACCTGAAATTAAATGAAGTGAGCCAGCATAATCAACCAACACCAGAAACAAAAGATGCTTTCTGAATTGTTTGTTCCTTCTTTGTCCCAGATGATTGGTACCACAGAGTAAATATCTTCCTCTACCTCCCTCTGTGTTTCCAAAGAATAGCAAATTTACGGTGGGTTCAGCTGTTTTGAAATTTCTGTGTCCTGGTGCCACTTGGTGTTAAAAACTCTCTAATATGGATCCTATAGTGGATATATACTTACTTTGAGAGCACCATTTCCAACCCTGCTTAATTTATAGAGCACTGACCTTCCAAAAGCACAATTTTCAGTTTTCTGTTATTGCCCACAGTGCATGAATTTTATTTTAAAAAATGTTCCACTATGCCTATTGAGAATCAAGAATTTTCACACAGTTCAAATATGTGTTCTCTGTCAAAATACATAATTTTCCTCTGAGACAATGATTTGATTTGAAATCTTATTGGATTCTCTGAAACAATGACTACCATTTAAACATTTTGATATTCTTATGGTTTTTTTCCTATTGAAAATCAGCCTTTTTCTTGTCCATGAATTTGTGTAAATGCATGTGATGTTTTTGAAAACATCTTTTATTAAAGAAACTTGGTGAGGACCTTTCTTTTCTGTTCACCTGAATACTTCTGCTGTTTTCCGTTGTTCCTTTTCCACATGCTTGATGAGCAATCGCGCTTTTGACACATGACATTTTCCCCTGAAAGAGGAGTTTAAAACAGGAGAGCGATTATGTCAGAAGCAATCCCTGTGCAGTGCCCAGTCACAGCACAGAAACAGTACCACATGATTTACAACCTGCAGCAGCCCAACAGCGTGATCCAGAACCGTCATCACTCACCAGCTGCAATGTAAATCATCTGAAGGGACGCTTTTCCAAAAACACTGATATTGAATAAATCAGAGGGAATTGCAATTGCTTGGTTAATGTTCACCAAACAGGGAGGGAGTCCAGATTTGTTGACTAAATTATTTGTTAAGAATTATTCACTCACTTCCACTTATCACCATCTTTGCCAAAAGCCCCCAGGCCCTCCGAAGTGTTAGATCAGTACTAAATGCATGCTTCCAAGAGTAATGACTGGTGTCCAAATTAATCTGTTAATAGGAAAGTTTGTGGCCAGCCTTCTGTAACTCATATCTGTGAGGAAACAGGTTCCCCATTTGCAGACAGAAAATGGAGCTGTTTTCTCCTAAGCAGAGAGCTGCCTATTGTGTAGGTAATTACTAGAAGGCCTGTGTTGACCTGGCAATGAGGTAGTATATCTAAATACCTGAAGTGAAGGAGAAAAGCAGAAATGAAAGCAGAGGCCCCATCTGTTAGACTATAATGATTGTGCTATTTGAAGGCAGAAAGGTTTGTCTGAAGCAGCTGGTTTCTCTCCAAGTGACCTTTTAGCATTTCTGCTTTTGCTGTCTGACAGATGTGTCAACTCAATAATTTCAAAAGCCCCTGAGTAAATAACCAATTGTGAGCAAGGATGACCCAAAGCGATGACAAAATGGGTGCACACACAGCACATTACAGAACATAATACCTACTGAAAGAACAGGGAACATTATCGAAGAGGAAAAACATTTTACTCTTTATTTTTGAGTAAATGGTTTTCCTGCTCACAGATCAGTTGTTTTCGAGGAAAAAGGAAACTGTGAAGTGAATGGAAGGGCCTTGTGACATGTTTGCCCTTGGAGCATGTCTCTAATCTGGCTGCAGGACTCAGGTGTCATCTCAGAGCTCAAAATGGACTTCAACTCCCTCCCTTAGCCCACAGATGGGAAGAAGGACTGAAGGCCACAGCTAATTGGCTTTGTGAATTACTGGGGAACTGCAGAGAGGTGTCTGCAATCAGACAAGACACAACCAAGTTTAAAGTCCACTGAAGGATTTTCAAAAGTGATGTAGATGCTGCTTTTAACCCAAATTTGAAGCTCAGCAGAGGGGAAAGCTAGAACAATTGGAGACCCCAAAACACACTCTGGTTTGACGATGCACCAGCTACTTTGCTGAGGGCCCACACCATTAGAAAGTCATTCTCCTGCACTGTGATCACAGACCCTCCACAAAGAGTTGAATCTGCTAAATTTAGTCATACATAGCCTGGTTGGACTTCAAAGCCTGTAGGGCTTTTAAAGAGCTACCAGCCCTGACAGACCCAAATCAGTCTCTGTTCTGCCAATGAAGAGCAGTACCACAAATAAACAATTAGATGTCAATAGATGCTTTATGTTGGCTGCGTCCTTTTGCTTCCTTATGATGCAATGTAAAGTGATAAAATAAATCTTCTTTCTATTCTCATTTTAGTGGGTCAAAATAGGTAAAACATTTATGACTGAAAGAGGGGCAATGCTGAAAATCTGGAGAAGTATCATCCTTCTACAGATCTGTCTTAAATTCTCTCCAAACTCATTTCTTCAGGTGTAAGATATGATGAATAATACTTCCCATAATGATGCTTTGAGTTATAATACCTTAACTTCAATAATGAATTCTGAGCTTTTGTAAAGAAGGAAAGAAGTGCAGAGGATTATTGAGTGTGGGGTTGTTTGGGGTTTTTTTATGTTACACTTGCCATATATAAATCAGATCTCAAAAGCTTGATAGTCAGAAAGTTCAAGAGTGCTAACAATAAAATTGTGTCTCTCAGGTGTTATGAGTCTGTCTGAGCAGGTCTGGTGTGCCCAGGCTGTGAACAATTGCCATGTAAAAATTTAGCTGCAAAGTCCATCAAAATTAGAAAAAGCAGAACTCTTAATTAAAATATGTTTCCCATGTAAGAACAGATAGCTATCTTTATCTGAGAGAGACCTAAGGATATTTAAGGAATAATAATTGATTTACCAGGGGAACAAATAAAAATGTAGCTAGAACTGGTGTCGATCATACACATACTTTGAGGCAATCATTATGCCTATACTAGAATATACACATGAACTTCTTTGTAATCTGTAGTGACATATTCTAATTTAATAAACCTTAAATCCATTCTGTATAACAGTAACAAGTCAGCTCAAGACTGGACTTAGAGTTACATTAATGAAGTTTTTAAAATTTTAAATGTCTTGTGGATGTTTCCAGTTTTGTCACTGATTGGCCATTGTTATTGGATTGCAGTTGCTGATGTGCATCCAGCAGAAGCTGGTAGTGTTTTAGCTTTGGAGTAGACTTTTAGATTTTCTTTTTTATAAAACAAACAAAATTTGTAAGATTTGAATTCCTCTTCACCAAAAATCAATAAACAGGCTAGATTTTACTCTCTAGTGGCCAAGCAAATTTCCTTAGCCTTCCTGGAGTCATGTCTGTTTTAATGGTGGAAGGAAGACTCGTATTCCACATCCATGAACATGTCAACATTTCCCCTGATTCAGTGAGGTAGATCCCACTGTTACTAAATAGGTTGAGAGATGACAGGTATTGGGAAATTATTTTAAATACAGAGGAATCATATGAACTGTCAGGTTTATAATCGGGATTAAAATTCCCTGTTTCTAGAGTCTACAACATGTTTATTGAAGACTCATGTCTTTGAAATAAATCTATCTCATTTTTGGCAGGAAATATTCATAGGATGGTGGTTCCACAACATGCAATCCAAACATTTAAAAACCCCTAAAATAAACCCTTTTCTTATTTAGCTGAATTGAGAAATAAACTAATAAACCAACACATCCACAACATGCAATCCAAACATTTAAAAACCCCTAAAAGAAACCCTTTTCTTATTTAGCTGAATTGAGAAATAAACTAACTGTATGTGTTTGAACCCCCATGGGTCCAAACATGCCACAACTCCACCTAACACAATTTGCTGAATTAAAATTTTGAATATAAGTTATTGCCATCTCACGTGGAATTGTCATAAGTGATGGATTAGTTCCCCTGAATTTACGTGGGGGCTGACCTCCATCCTCAGCTCCCCCATTCTTCAGTTCTGTCACAGTCTTTCCTTTCTTGACGCTGCAACTGAACCTCTCAAGGGACAAGAAGAACTAGAAGGGCTCTATACAGGTATGTTGGCCAGAAAAGGAAGGTCAAAGAAGGTGTACCCCACGATAAACAACACTAGAAAACTGGTAGCAATAGATGAGTAAGCCTCAGTCTTCTCACACCTCTCAAGAGGACGGACAGCAAGGTGGTAACTAGGGGGCAAAGTGCTTCCCACTGCACGTGAAGATCAGGGTCATGACCACCTGAGGAACATGAACAAACATAAGACTATGGAACCCAATGAGAGGCATCCCAGAGCCCTAAGGGAATTGGCTGACAGCGTTGCCAAGTCACTCTCTATGATATTTGAAAAGTCATGGCAGGAAAGGGAAATCCCAGTTGACTGGAAAAATGGAACATTGTGCACATCTTTTAAAAGGATAGAAAGGAAAGCTCTGGAAACTACCAATCTGTCTGCCTCACCTCTGTGCCTATGAGGGTAATGGGACAGATCCTCCTAGAAGCTGTGCATGGAGGTCAGGGAGGTGATTCAGGACACCCAGCATGGCTGCACCAAGGGAATGTCCTGTCTGACCAACATAGTGGCCTTCCATGATGCATTAATTATATCGTGGACATGGGAAGGGCTACAGGTGTCATTTATCCGGGCTTCTGTAAAGCCTTTGACACTGTCTCCACAGCATCCCTCTCTAAATTGGAGAGAGGTGGATATGATGAGTGGACTGCTAGGTGGATGAGGAAATGGTTGGACAGGGTAGTAGTTAAACAGCTCAAAGTCCAATGGATATCAATGATAACTGGTACCTCTTTGGGGTTCATACTGGGAAAAGTGTTATTTATTATCTTCATTAATTAAATAGAAGAAGGTATCAAGTGCAGCCTCAGCAAATTTGCAGGTGACACCAAGCTGAGTGGTGTGGTTGACATCCAGAGGCACCTGGACAAGCTCAAGAATTGGGCCCATGGGAATCTCATGAGATTTTACAAGACCAAGTGGCACACCTGGTTGGGGTTGTGGTATCAACACATGCTGGAGATGAACAGATCCAGAGCAACCCTGCTGAGAAGGACTGGGTGTGCTGGTGGGTGAGAGGTGGGACATGACCCAGCATCCTGGGCTGTATCCAAAACTGCGTGGGCAGCAGGGGGAGGGAGGGGGTTTTGCCCCTCTGCTCTGGTGAGACCCACTCTTGAGTATTGAATCCAGCTCTGCGATACCCAGCAGAGGAACCTGTTGGAGCAAGTCCAGAGGGGGCCACCAAGATGATCAGAGGGATGGAGCACCTCTTCTATGAGGAAAGGCTGAGAGAATTGGGATTGTTCAACCTGGAGATGGGAAGCCTTTGAGGTGACCTGATTGTGGTCTTCCACTACTTGACAGGAACATACAAGAAAAATGGACATAAACACTTTACAAGAGCATTAAGTGACATGACAGTGGGGGATGGTTTCAATCTGAAAGAGAGTAGGCTTAGATAACATGTTAGGAAGAAATTCCTAATTGTGGGGGAGAAATAGGTGAGGCACAGGAAGAGGCTGTCCAGAGAAGTTACAGATGCCCTATCTCGGTAAGGCCAGGTGGGATGGGGCTCTGAGCAGCCTGGTCTAGTGGAAGGTGTCCCTGTCCACGACAGGTGCATTGGAACTAGATGATGTCTCAGGGTCTTACCCCCCAAGGCATTCTGTGTCTCTGTGATTCTCCCTCCCTTCCTTTAGACACTGCAGCAGCTGCTCTTAATCACTTGCTGGGCTGGACCTGAAGACTGTAGGAAGCTGTCCCCAGATGTCTAACTTACCCTGCACCCCTCTTTGATGGAGGAAAGCCAGTTCCAGACTAGGGCCCTTGCAGGTGATTCACTAAATTTTTTGTGGTAATGCAGTGCAGGATCTTCAGCAATGGGGTTCATTAGAACTAGCTCTGGTTGCTGTCATGACTGTGGGAACACAGAGTCAAGACCATGGACACGCTGCACAGCTCCTCTTCTCCATACAGTATTCAGAAACTTTACATGTTGTCTCATGGACTCCACAAAACATTCAAGAAATTGACAGGCGTCTTCACTGCAAGAGCAGCCAAGTTATAGGAAGCCTCTCCAGCATTAACCCCAAAAGGCTGGTAATGTTCATATTAATGACCAATCACACCAAAAAGGCAGCTCTCTCAAATGCCTTTCATATAGTACCTCATGCATTCCTATACTTTTCTTTCTTTTGCCTTCAGTAACAAAAGTGGGGAGGGAGGAATCAGTGTAAGAACAAAAGAGCTGGCAAACAAATTGCATGCTCTCTAAGCCTATGCCAGCCCATGAACAGCAGGTCACAGCTTCATTAAACTTTTTAATATGCAATACCAGAATGATATTATAGATACCATAAGTATAAAGTGCATTTCTCATATTTTGGCTCATACTGCTATCCTGTTATCAATGTACCTTTTCAGATGAGCACTTTAAAATAATCCAACATTATTAAATCTGTTGCCAACAGCAGCAGAAGTTTTTCACAACTGGGTGTCTTTGATTCAATGAGAAGCTAAGGAACGGTGCTTGTTAACTTTTGTACTTATTTTTTACTGTTCTCTAAGTTGCTGCTATATTTAGAAAAAGAACATGTCCATCTTCATTAGGTTTTTATGCAGTTTTTTTGTGAAATCACATTATAAACTTGAGGTCAGCAACCACTGAGTCAAATAATTTATCAAGTCATTACCCGGATGCAGTGCCTAACATTAGCTGCCTTATGATGCCATTTGCACTAGAAAAAAATAAAAAGATCACTGCCCTCTGTGAGGAACAAGTTGTATTTAACAATCACACGGTATTAATTTATTAAAAAATAGTTTTTCAATCATGATCACATTAGATTGGAAGAGAGAACAGCTTCAATTTGTAAAAGTGTTTTGGTTTTATTTTTTTAGAGAAGAAACAAATATTTTGACTGTGTTTTTCTGTTCTGATTTAACTGCTTCAGGGGCTTTTCCTATGCACTTTTTGCAACACTCTGTTATGGTTCCTGGCAACCACTGATTTTTCTGTGTATATGTGTTTCCTTCAAAGGTAAAATTAACATAGCTGTTTTCATAAAACAGCTTCAGTTTACCCTACACCTTTTTGAGCAAAATTATTTTATCTTTTCAGTGCTGTGGAGACATAAGACCAATGGAACTCCACAGAACAGAATCAGTTCATGTACACAAAAAATAAATATGGCCTTTTTATTGCGGCTTATTATAGAAGTTTTCATCAAACACACAAGTGATTGATTGGAAAAGTTGAGGATTGATCTGCAGTGTGAAACTCCTGTTGGTCTTAACAGGAAAGCAGAATTTCAGAATTTCCTAGGCTTGGTCTAATGGTCCATACCTCACCTTGCAAGTAAAATCAATCGTTTCATTCACAAGGTCTCTTTAATAAGATGTAGCATTGTTCACTGCAGACAGTGGTTGAAACTCCTCAGTAACTGGATTCAGGAGACCAATCTCCACCCCATTTCTCAAGGGTGCTGCTCAGGAGAGATCAGGTTCTGAATAAAAAGGGCCATCACTACTTACACGTGTCTCAAAGGCTTTTGGAAATCAGACAAGCCCATCAATACAATCCCTGTTCCATTAAAAAAAGTCATTGGAAATGGAGTGTAAGGAAGGAAATAGAATCCCAAGAATTACCCCAGAGATGACATGACCCCAAAACACAACTCCTGAATTTAAAAGACAGTATGTCATCTGTAAGGCATCCTCAGAATATTCAGGGTGAGAATCTCTTTGGATACTGTTACTGAGCATCACATAAATAAGTATCCTAGAAACTACTTTCCCTCAACTACTTTTACCACATCTGTCCAGATTAGCTATTTCTAGATCACCTAATATGATGCCCAGGTGTTTCCTCATGCTGGTAGGGTAGCTGGAATATTCTGAGATGTTTCTATTAGTGACTCACAGACATTAATTCACAGGATATGAAATCAGGGCAGCCACATATAATGGCCTTATCTTTAGAACAGGTTTCATCTGACACCTCACAAGGTCCGTATCTGCCCAGCTTTGGGCTGAAGAGTGAGATCTCTTAAATATTGCTTTCCCAGTTGTACAGTTCTTACTGCAAGGATTCCATTTTATGACAGGTGAAAAAGATAGGAATCAGGCTGCCTGGTATGTTTCTAGTTTCATATTAAATTTCAGTATCTAAATAATACCCAGATACCGTGGTGAATAGGAAACTGCTGTAATAAACACAACATGGAAACTGGAAAAGGAAGCACTGTAGTCACCTAGAATGTTATCACATACATGAATCCATCTAAAATAGGAACAACACTAGTAAAAAAAAAAAAATCTAGTATGTCCACATTATATGTCTGAGGAAAATCCTAAGTGGTTAGCCACAAATCCCCTCGAAGTCCAAATATTCACAGACTGTGGCACACTCCACAGGTGGATGAGGAACTAGCAGGAAGCTTCCCCTCCAGACCCTTCACCATCCTCGTGGCTCTCCTTTGGACACTCTCTAATAGCCCAATGTCTTTTTTATGTTGCAGTGACCAAAACTGCCCCCAGCACTCGAGGTGAGGCTGCTCCAGCTCAGAGCAGATCAGGACAATCCCCTCCCTTGCCCGGCTGGCCATGCTGTGCCTGATGCCCCCCAGGACAGGATTGGCCCTCCTGGCTGCTGGGGCACTGCTGGCTCAGAGTCAACCTTCCACTGACCAGAACCTCCACATCCTTTTCTTCTTTCTGTGCTGCTGCTTTCCTCTCATTCCCCAGGCTGTCTGTACATCCAGGATTGTCCTATCCCAAGTGAAGAATCTGGCATTTACCTTTGTTAAAACTTCATACAGTTGGAGATTGCCCAGCCCTCTAACTTGCCTAGATGTCTCTCCAGGGCCTCTCTGGTTTCAAGGGAGTCAACAACCCCTCCCAATTTAGTATCATCAGCAAACTTACTTAGTATGCCTACAAGTCCTCCATCCAAGTAATTTATGAAGATGTTGAAGAGAATTGGCCCTGTGAAACCCCATTAGTGATCAGTCACCAGCTTGATGTCACCCCATTTATTATAACCCTCTCTGCCCAATGCAGGAGCCACTTACAGGGTCATTTTCCTTGCCCTTCCTGAAAACAGGAACACCCAGCTTCCAGTCTGCTGGGTGCTCTCCAGATTGCCAAGACCATTCAAAAATCCCTGAGAGAGACCTCGTGATGCTATCTGTCAATTCTTTGAGTATTCTTGAATTAATCCTACTAGGACTCAGAGACTTACAGGGATCCAGCTGAAGCAGCAAATCCCACTCAAGTGCAGGGTCAACAGTGAGTTTATTATTCTCACACCCATGGTCCTCCAGCACGGAGCACTGAGACTCCCTTGGTCCATCATCTGTGTTGAAGACAGAGGCAAAGAATGCATTAAACACCTCTGCCTTGTCCATGTCCCTGTTTGTGAGGTGCCCATCCTCATCCTGTAACAGGCTGATGTTAATTCTATGCTGATTTTTGCCATTAATATATTTTAAATAACTACTTTTTATTGCCTCCCACATTTCTGGCCAGCTTCAAATCCAACTGATCTTTAGCTGCATGAATTTTCTCCCTGCAGTGTCAAGCTGTATCTCTGTATTCTTCCAGGTCACCTGACCTTGTTTCCACTGGGCACACACGTTCCTTTTTTGCCTTAGATCCAAAAGAAGATCCCTGTTCACCAAGCCAGCCTTTTGCCTTATTTGCTTGACTTCCAACATTTTGGAATTGTCCTTCTTTTGCCATTAGGAGGTGGTGCTCACAAAGAGACCAACACACTGGATTCCAGCACCTTCAAAAGCATTTTCCATGGGGACTTTTCTAACTAGGTCCCTGAGCAGCCTGAAGTCTGCTCTCTCATGTCCAGAGCTGAGGTTTTCCTGCACATTTCCTCCTGTCAATAAGGATTTTAAACGCAGTCACTTCATGGTTGTTGTGGCCAAGATGGCACCAGTCACCACATCACTCATGAGGTCCACTCTGTAGACAAGCAGCAGATCAAGGAGAGTGTCTTTCTGAGTCGGCTGCCTTGGTACCTGTACCATGAAGTTATCATCCAGATATTTTAGGAATCTCTTGGACCTGTTTGTTACAGCTGTGTGATGCTCCCAGTTAATTTCCAGCTAGCTGAAGTCCCCTATAAAGGTCAACAGCAGTTGACTTGGAATCAACTTAGTTCCTTGGCCCCTTGGTTCCTTGAAGAATAACTCATCAGCATCATCATCCTTCCTGAGAGGCCTATAGCAGACTCCAGTGATGACATCTGAATTATTTGTCTCTTAATCCTTACCCAGAGGCTCTCCAGCGTGCCAATGCCAACTGTGAGCTCCATATGTTCCAGCCCCTCCATTACACACAACACCACTCTCCTGCCTTCTCTGCCCCACCTATTCAAGCAAGTTGATTTTGCATAATTTTGTTAATTTAAAACTTCAGCTAAATTAAATTGACTTATATTTCATTATAACACATTCAAGATTTAGGACTAATTCTCCTTAAATTTTGTCCTATATTTATTTTAAGAATATTTACATTTGTAATTAAATAAGCACATTTAAACACTATTACAGTAATAATATATTGTTAACTTACAAATTACAAAGATTACTGACATTTATTTCATTCTCCTACATATCTGGATTAATTGAACCAACATTAAAATTCTAGAAACTGTTTTCTGTAACTTAACTGTAGTAAAATCTGCTTAGATACAGACTTGCAGACTTACAAATACTTTCAATGTAGATAATTTTAAAAGATCTCACTGGTTTAGAGCCTAATTTAAACCTTTAAAAAAGACATCTAATTCTGGCATTGTATAAACTGCGTGGAATCTCTGGAGACTGAACCTATGCATTGAGTAACACATGGACTTCCAGAGTTCATTTAAAAAATCATAATTTCTATACCAAATCGTGCCCTAGTGGATTTCAAGATGCTATGGTCAAAATTATAACATGAACATAGGGCTTGTGTAATGTGTATCAGCATTTAATAAACATCTCCTTCAGACAAATGCAGTTTGGCATCACTAAAAGCAGCACAACCAACAGAGAGACAATGTGTGCAATTCTGTTAAAGATTTCCTGAAAGGAGAAAGCTTTCAACAGAATGACAGTTACCCTTAATTAAAAAAAAAAAAAAAAAAAAAAAAAAAAAAAAGGCGGGGGGAGAGGAGGAAGAAGAAACCCTTCTATGAGTTGAAAAGGACAAATGACTATAAAAATGTAATAAGTAAATCCCCAGCTGAGAAATGTAAACAGAAGAAGGGCCATTAGCCCCAGAGATGTCATCTGTGTCCCTCCTCTCTGTGTCTGTGAAGGGGATGTGAGGGAGAGAAACAGGATGCGAGGTAAGGGAGAGATGCATTGAACAGGCTCACCTCCCTGTGCTAAAGTATATTATGATATTATACCATCTGTTTTTCAGTCAATAGTAAGACTTCTTGCTCCTCAGTGGCTTGTGACACTGACTTGTAAAATGGACATTTAGTTCCACTTTCATGACTAAAGGAGCAGAAAATAGAAGAGTATTCAACTATTAAAGGAACAAAAAGAGTAGAGGTAATCAATGAATTTGGTAACTGAGCTTCTGATCTTATCATAATCCTTTTCTTGAAGGTTACGATAGGATTTTTCTTGAAGGTTATACCAACCATCTTAGATCCTGGTGCTCCAAACAGGAGCCCATCCGGCTCTAAGCACACCACTAGGGCAAAGGGAAGTAGGTTTGTGTACATGCTTTGGAGGTCTTGGGTTTCTTTTGTACTTTTGCTGACCAGGACAGCCGTGCCATATAGTCAGTACTCTGGCTGGCTGGGATAAAGAGGAGGAGGGCATCACAGAGAGAGACAGAAGACCCTGGGGTTGTCTTGCGTGGGGTTGTCTCCAAGCCAGGCAAGCAGCTCCCCACTCTCCAGCAGCAGGTTTGCAGGTCGTTCCTCTGCAAAAACATGTTCATTCATTCCTGATTGCTAAGTCTAACCACATGCCCTTCACTATTTGTAACAGTTTTGTTCCTTTTCTAAATCTTTTCAGGATGTGTAAATGCAATATTTAATATCATGCCTTGAAAAAGCTATGCTCTGAAAATGGACAGATGTTTCGAAGTAGGTAATGTGTAACATCTTTCTCCTGCTTTCCTGGCAGATGCAGCAGGAAACAAATACATATGCGCACATAGGTTACATTACTCTCAGAGAAATGTTACTAGTAGTTTCCTCTTAGTGGCCAAGCTGGTTAAAGAAAATGATTTTTCACTGCATTTTATACAATGTAACAGTTGGACTAGATTATATTAATGGTCTTTTCCAACCTAACTGATCCGATTCTATGATTCAGTATCTAATTTTCTCTTTTAATTGGCTGAAACTGTATAACAATTCCCAGAAAAATCAGCTCAAGCCACCACCAACTTAACCCAATAGCCATTTCAGTCTGAAGAACAGGGAAAATAGATACTTATTTTCATACTCTATGTTCTGTAATACAGAGTACATCAGTCATAGGAAGTCATTTGAGTCATACAAGTAAACTAAAAAAATATTCATCTAAAAAGGGGGAAAGAAACCTAAAGCATGTTTATTTTTAAATGCAGGAAAAAACCCAATAATCTGCCTCAAACAAAAATCTAACAGGTATGACCTTTGCTGGGGAATGGGAGCAGGTGGTCACTGCACACTGTGCACTTCATGAGAATTGGCAGCTTTTAAGGTGGATAAAACAATAAATACCTCAAATTTGGCACATCCAAAATCACTTGGAAGATCTTGATGTACATAGTGCTGGCTGAAACCCCCATATTCCATGTATTAACTGTCCTGACCCTTGTCTAGAATTAAGAGGCACACATAGAGATCAAGAGTGTTAAATGATGCCCAGCAGATTCAGGATCCAAGATTTCCTCATTATACATTTTATTATTATATTGATGCATTCAATTCATCCAATTCCATAGTGATTTCTTCTAAATAAAAACTTAGAACTATGGACCAAATAACTTCTCCAATGTCTTTCTTCTGCTCAGGAGATTGCAGGACAGGTCTGATATTCACAGGACTATTATTCAGAATTGCCAATTGAGCTAAGCACGCCTTGTGCAGAGTTCAGCCCCTGGGCTGTTCCCTTTGGCTACCTGGCTGCTCGTGGTTAGAGGTGGCACAGGGCTGCTTGTGTCAGATCATAAGCTATCGTTTCCAGATGTCTGGCAAGACTTTACACATTGAAACATAAGTGATAGCCACAAAGGCAACCCCAGCACAAGTGTACACATAAAAGCATAGCAAGATCAGTGTGTCCGGATCTGACACACTGAGTTAAAAAGCCAAAAACCCCCAACAATATCAGCCTACCTAGAATACCATCAATACAGGTTGTAATTGTTTCAGAAGAATAAATATTTATAAATACACCTTGAAGAATTCACACATGCCAACAGACAGCACTACTGTCTTTTAAAATACAAACTATGGTTTAATAGGAATAAACTTTCTCAGATCTTTTCCCTCTTCCTATAGCAAAGAACTGTTGTTCTCTAATGGATGACTTTAAAAGCTCTATATAATTGATTCATTCCTTCTATTTTTCAGTGATGTTTTGGAGTTATTTCTACAGACTATTCTTGGTTTCCCTCCTACCAGCTTTGCCTGACACTTGCCTAAGGGGCTTCTGCATTTGAAATCGACAATTGTAGAAATCTCTTTAAACTTTCGTTCTCTATCTTTATTTTTGCTCTTCTTTTATATTGCTGTAACAGCAGCCTGCATTTTGCTATAAGAAACCCACTGGGCATGATTTATTTTGTTTCCCAAAGCAGGAAAAGTTTGAACTTTCAGGAAACTATGTGGAATTTTCAAACAACACCCATGTAACACATAACCTTACTCACTTGCCATGTCCTTTAAGAGCCCAGCAGAACACAGATTGCTTAGCAAGACCCGGGGCAGATTTATTAAATACATAGAAAATGCAGCTGGTCTGTGTCCCCCTGCCAGAGGGGATGAGATCTTTCATCTCCAGTTGGCTGGACAGGAGGTACCTCTCCATTTCTTGCTCCAGGTCCCACAACAGACATTCTGCACCAGTACATAATGGGGGTTTGCCTGTGTTGGGTCTAAATTGATTTGTGGACCTCAAAAATAGTACTGCTTGGATACAGAAATAAAAGTTTCCTCAGGCTATGTCAGTTCAGTTCTGTACAGCTCATGCTGCACATATGACCATACAAAGAGCACTGTTTTGTATGGCAACATTTCAGGCCTTGTGCAATTCTAGCCCACAGAACAGGCAAAATTAAAGATTTATCTTTTTTTAAACATCTCTTCAGATCACTGTTTTCAGGCTGTTTAAATATGAGGTGGGAAAGCTTGCCAATTCCTTAACAAAAGACTTTACAAACAAATAAAAAAAATACTCTGACACATATGTTGCTCTAATCATGATTCATTGGGTCCCATTTCATCACAGAAAGAGAAGTAAGGAAATAATTTTGTCTATAAATAGTCTTTTGAAGAAAGGAAATAAATAAGAACATATAAGGAATATATTCCAGAGGAAGCCTTAAGACATGGGCAGACTTGACTCCTCAGAAGGAAGGGGAGATTTGCTGCTTAGCTAAGGTGCAATCAAAGACATCCAGCTACAACCCCAGCAGGATCACTGAGACTCTGGGAAGTTAAACATCTCCAGTATAACCTTGGCCCTATTAAAATCAACAGGCAGAATTCCCACCAGCTTCAACACTACAGAGACTTTACCTTTTGTGCCTCAGCCATCCTGCAGTTTACTGGCATCTGTACCCAGGTGTCACAGCTCCTCCTGAGCACACACAAACAACATAACAATAAATTTGGCAGGTGACATGATCCCAAATACTATAAAACACATGGCTGACTTCACATCAATGGAAATCACAGATGCCTCTGAAGCAACCTAGAGCATCAATTTCTACAGTCCTGTTAAAGTGACCAGCCTCTATTTCTAGGGATAACGACCAAGATGAGCTTGTCATGGTGCAGGTGGAGACCTTGCAATCCAGGCGTAAGGTAGGAGGAAATCACTGACTGCAGAGGGAAGCAATTAAAAAGACATAAGTCTGGGCAATGTGCCAAGGAGCTGCTTGAATTTTGTGAATTTTTGTCTCTTGAATTTTTGCCCCACTCTGTGAATTTTGGGGGGCATCATGGCACATGCTAATTTTAGGGAGGACTTTGAAGCTGCTTCACCAAGAGTGATGGAGAGAACTGTGAGCAGAGGAAACAGGAAGGGAAGAATGCACCCACTCCATTTGCTTGTAAGGACATAGATTGAAGCTAATGCTAATCTGCCAAAGCCCAAAACTCATCTAGAAATAATGACAGACCAATGAACACCAGCAAATAAACCTCTCTGCAATGTTTATTTAGCTCTGACACAGAGGTCTCTAGAGATATAGATAGAACATGGTAAAACAATCCATGTATTTGAGAACCCGATGTGTTGTTAGCTCTGTTCTATTTATATGGAGTCTCTGAGAGAAACACATGAACTTCCAGAGAAGGTTTAAGTGCTTGGAGGTGACTGTGATTTAAAAGAGACATCAGAAGAATAAAAGAAGACCAGGAAGATAGTGGTTAATTGACCTTTATTGTGCCTTCTGGTTCATTTAGAAATGGAAATTAAATTAACATGATAATTCAGTCCTACTGTGTTAAGACTGATATAAACCCATTAAATTTTATGGCCACTGATTTAACATTTTTTTCTATTAACTGGGTTTAATTTTCAATATTGTTGTGCAGGTTTTGAAATGTGGTATCTAAAAAGAAGCTGGGTGGATGAGGGACTGTTTAGCTGCTTGATGCCAGTGGCTCAGTTATTGAAAAGCAGGAGCCCAGACTCTCACAGGCATGCACTGATTCTGGCACCTGCCCTATGCAAAACACAGGGAAATACCCAGTAAAAGATGGGCTTTTATCTTTCCAGAGTAAAATTAAGCCTGCCTGCCAACAGACAGCCTAAATTTAGTATCAAGGAAAGAAGGTAATTCTTTTGAACTGTGCCCTCTCCTGATTCAATATATCAGTTTCAAGAAATTTTAAAAGAGGCCTAACATTTGCTGTGTCACCTTGCTCCTTCCTTCCATTTTCTGGGCTACTTCTTCAGAAGGAAAAAGTGATGTACACTTCACAAGCCCTAAACTTTCAGCTAACACTATGTAGATATATGCTGGTGACTGCATGAAGCCCGAATTTGTTGTTATTCCTTTCTATTTGATTACTGTATTTAAATAATTCTTATGTATTCATAAAAATTAACTAATCAAGCTTAAAGTAGAGCTGGTTAGAAATCTTTCAGGAACTTTCATCCCACAAGCTCAGAAAGGGAGATGGAAAATACACACACAGCATGTTCAGGGAAAGGTTTCTTATGTGCACTAAATATCAGTGACAAACCTGGAAACGTAGGGGTAGTCCTCCAAAAGTGTAGTTCAGAAAAAGGTGTTACGTGCTATTCTATGCAGATTTATATGGGTATTTTTTCACACCTCAAAAAGACACTGTGCAATGTTGCCATGTTTTTCACATAAGAGTCTTTTTTGGATGCTGATAGTAGTCTTAAAAAAATAGATTTCTTCCTGTGAGGTAAGAGTTAAGAGGAAGGATATTGTAATTTAACAAGCTTTTCTTTCT
Organism: Hirundo rustica; assembly: GCF_015227805.2. NCBI lineage: Eukaryota > Metazoa > Chordata > Aves > Passeriformes > Hirundinidae > Hirundo > Hirundo rustica. The sequence goes on along the minus strand of NC_053450.1, from coordinate 24,268,068 downwards.
GAGTACTATTTATTTCTATATTCTTATTCTCTCTTAAACAAATTATGTCAAATTCATAATAAGAGCTTTCTTTTTAATGTACATTTTCATTAATTTCTCATAATAAAATACACACTTGCACACTAAAGGGACTTTAGCAATGTAAAAGAATATAGAAAACAATTTGTAACCTTTCTTTGTAGCCTTTCATAACAATACATTACTGACAAAATCCTACTCCAGCAAAATTGACACAAGTCTACCCTACTTTTTTTTTTTTTTTCCCTGAATCTAGAAGTATTCACCGACCTCTCCATGTACCAACAATGTTCTGATATGACACTTGGCTGTTTAACCTGCCAGAGCTGTCAACAAATTAGGGAATAAAACTGTTTCCTACTATTCTTGGCAATAAAAGCCTGTCTGTGTCAATTCACTTTACATCGATATTCATCATTCAGTCAACGCTGCCTACTTTGCCATTTGTCCACAAATGGCCAAGCCCCAACAGCACCTCTGCCAACACCAAGCCATTACAGAAGTAGATCTGGCTCTAGAGAAGCAGCAGGGAACTTTCTCCAAGCCAGTAAACTACCAGAATATGATTTTGGAGGAGTAGAGAAGGTGATGAATTAAAATGGACAAGCTTGGAAACAAAGAATTGAATGGGAAACAGGGGCCTGAGCAGAACACAAATGGCTAAATTCCATATAAGGAATGGTGTGGGTATTATTTATATACTTTTTATCTGAAAAGTCAGAGACATAGGAGGTTTATTTAGCTTTCCAAGCCTGATTTTTAAAGTTTTCAGCACGGTAATTTCTAATTTGTCTTTCAGATGTCTTAGAGTTGGTATGATCCCATCTTTCCACTTTCCTACCACGGAATGCAAATATGTGTTCACATAATCAAATTCTATAACTCTCATGTGCTGTCCTGCATATATATGTTTGTAAGTACCATCATCTCCAGAAAACACTTCAGATGAGGGTTGGATCAAGCCTATGTGGTCTTATCATTGTTGTAGCAGATTCATCAACCCTAGTCAAGGCTATTTCAGACTTGAAACTAGTTTTACTCCTATTTTGTGCAGAATGGTGGAAATTGACCTTGTTTTCCTAACCCATGACTGACAGAAAGTCTGTCTCAGTGCAAAAATTACAAAGATATCAGCTTCTTTGGTACTTCACTGCTCCTGCCTGGGAGAAGAACCTTTTGTTTTCACTGTCATAGTCAGAATAGGAAAAGCAGGACCACATTCAGGTAACTTTAGACAATGCTGAATCAAAGGTGAATTATCTATTTTTTTCTCCAAAGAAAAAGGTCAAAACTAGGAGAATTTATTAGGTAGGGGTCACTGAAATGTGTCAATTACTTTTTTCATATGAAAGAGCATGATTTTTCATTTGAATAGGCAGTCAAAGGGAATATTTGTTTGTGATTGAAGCTTGGAAAGTCTTACTTGAAAAGTCCAGATCCTGTTAGCTAAGAGGTTTTGAAGGTTTGGGATTTGTGGAAGGAGGTGTGCAAAATTTTTTTTTATTATTCTTTGCTAATTAATACAATAACTTTTCTACTAGGACTGAATTTCCACTGAGTTCTAAGGCAACTACAACAAAGCTGCATGAGAAGCTGCAAACCTCCTTAATGCTGCTTCTTTGGGAGAACACAGTGGTTTAGGGAAGGGCCTGAGTCTTAGCAAGGTCTACAGTGGGAGAAGGGAGATAAAAGAGAATGGAGGGGGTAAAAAGAAGGAAAGGAGAGGGTAGGACATGCCTGTATTCCTGAACCATTTGGGTCATCCCAGTTTCCTCCTGCAGCACTGCTTGCAGGACACAGGAAAAAAGAGTCTTTACATCTTAGCTTGGTTCACAGGATCCGTGCATGAACTGATGTGAATCTGGGGACAGGAATTTGGTCCCAAAACTTGCATGCCTTTCATCAGAATTATGTGATTTTATTGTTCTTATGTCTTTGAGTTTTGCAGGGCTTATGGGTTTAAATCAAACAATTAACAACAGAATGTGGTTTCTGTTTGTGGTTGCTTTCCAACACTGATTGTGAAATGCTAGACTGACACATTCCCTTGTCCTTGTGTATCCCAATTATTGCTGCAGATGTACATCTGAACTCAATCAGCTTATAGAGTTCTGCTGTTCATCTGTGTAAAACTAAAGAACAGAAAACAGTCTTTAAAGTGTTTAAGATTTAAAAAAACAACAGCCAAAAAAAAACCCAGGGGAAAAAAAAAAAACAAAAAACAAAAAAAACAGGAATGTAAAGGGAGGGAGAGAAACCACTGAGACAGATTTCTTTTTAAATTCAGTCCAGATTGGTGTTGCCCAAAAGCTGTTCCAAATAGCTCATAGTTCTTCTGTCACCGTTGTGATAACAGTTGGTGGCCAAAGTCACACCATCAGCATGGTGTTTTCTGCAAGAAGCCTCCCTTTCACTCACAGGAAGGTCACAAGGAGCCTCAGCAGGGGGCAGAGGACCCTGGGCCACACAACAGCTCCACCAGGCTCTTCCACCCAAGAGAGGTTTCCAAAAGAGGTTTCCAAGAGAGAAGCTGGACCTGCTCCCTAATGGTAGATTGGGAGAGTGGATCCTTGGGGATGGGGATGAAGGACGCATGGAGGACTGCAGATATTTGCATCCTACTCCTTGAGAGCTCATTCAAAGTCCCATGCCCTTCTTCCATGCAGGCACAGATGGGTGCTCAGACTGTGGTGACCTGCCACTTGGCTGGGCTCTCAGGCACTGTGCTTGGCCACACTGCTCATCCAGTCCACGCCATTACCTAATTTTGTGGGCCTGCAGTCATCACAGGAAAGCATGAAGCAACGTGAATGACTGAAACGTTAATTAATATTAAAATTGTAGTGAGCCATTATTTTAATTAGCTCTTCTTGTGACTGAGTTTTTGTTTCAAGCTTGCACAAACAAATTATATTTCACAAGGGAGCTCTCAAGCAAAAATGTGGTAGTGTACTTCTAGCAAATAACGCAGATCAATACTCATCTTTTGCCAGGCTCAGATTGATTAATATCCATGACATACTAACTGCAAAATGATCACAGTACAATTAATCCTCCCTGTGCAACAGAAATAACCCATTAACTGAAGCAAAAATACACAGTGTGTCAACACCAAGCAAAAGCTTAGCAAGATGAAAACTGCTGAACTTGGGTTTGAATCTGACTGTCAACCCTAAACTTAACAAAACCACAAACAATCTGAATGACCCAATTGCACCGTGTTATCTCACTGAACCCAGCAGAGTCATGGGGCTGATTTTGGGGCTTCACCGGCAGCATTTCGTCCTCATCATGCCAAGGTTTCCTTGCCTGCACCAGGGAGAGGCAACTGCTCTGGGAGATCTTTCTGATTCTCAATAATGGTGTGAGAAATTCACCTTTCCAGGGGACAAACTATTCAGTATTTGATATGGGTTAAAATATCCTGAAAATGAAATATTGTCAGTTAAATTAGTTGTTTTAGGGTTATATTCTTATTTGTTAAAGGAAGACATGCTGCTCCTCAAATCAAGGGAATATAATAAGATTTTCAACTCCAGAATCTCAATGCCATAGCCTGGGAAGGAAGACTGAAAGAAAATCATAGAATCATAGAATAATAGAGTCATAGAATCAAAGAATCATAGAATAGTTTGGGTTGGAAGGGACCTCTAAAGGCTGTCTAGACCAGCCTCACTGCCATGGGCAGGGAAATATTCAACTAAATCAGGTTGCTCAGAATCCCATCCAACCTGGCCTTGAATGTTCCCAGGGCTGGGGCATCTACAACCTTTTTGAGCAACTTGTGCCATTATTCCATCACACTCATCACAAAAAATATTTTCCTTGTATTTAGTCTGAATCTACCTTTTTAAGATTTAAAAATATTTTCTCCTGTCCTATCAAAATCATATCCAGCAGGACAGACACAGAAGAAAATGAATGTTACATTTTGCCTCCCTCAGTTCAGGCAACCTCAGGTATATGTGGGTATATCAGTATCTGGTGAATGATGGGGTCTTTCAGAGAATAAATTCCCCTGAGCACCCAGGCACATTGCCCAGGTCTGGCCCAGCTGCAGCAGGGAGGGGCAGCTGCTGCTGCAGAGAGGTCCCGCTTTCTTCAAGAAGCTGAATGCCCACAGGTGCCCCAAACAAAGAGAGTGTCATTGTCAGCTACAGGACAACAGCTAAGATTGCTTAACTCATCAATGGCACAGAAGTTGGCAAATTGTAATAATACTATTACTCATAATGAAGATCATGGAATGGCTTGGGTTGGAAAGAACCTTAAGGATTATCTAGTTCCAAACCCCTGTTGTCGGCAGGAACACTTTCCACTAGAGCTCAAAGCTCCATCCAGACCAGCATCTACAGATTCTCTGCCACCTGTTCCAGTGTCTCACCACCCTCACAGTGAAGAATTTCTTCCTGATATGCAACCTAAACCTACCCTCTTCCAGTTTAAAGCCAATACCCTTTCTCCTACCACTACAAGCCCTTGTCAAAAGTCCATCTCCAGCCTTTTTACAGGTCATCTTCAAGTAATTGAATGTTGCTGTTAGGTCTCTTTGGACTCTTCTCTTCTCGCTAAACAACCCCACCTCTCTCAGCCTGTCTTCACAGGAGAGCTGTTTGGACCCCCTGAGCATCTTCGTAGCCCTCCTCTGGACACACTTTAATGGGTCCACATCCTTCTCCTGTTGGGGACCCCAGAACTGTACACAGCACTGCAGGTGGGGTCTCACCAGAGCAGAGCAGAGTGGCAGAATCCCCTCCCTCGCCCTGCTGGCCGCCCTGCTTAGGGTGCAGCGCAGGACACAATTGCCTTCCTGGGCTGTGAGTGCACATTGCTCCTTCATCAACCAACAGCCCTAAGTCCTTCTGCTAATAATACCTTTAAAGAGGTGAAAAAGTGGGATATTTTCACAAGGAAATAACTGGGAACAGATGACCACAGTTCAAGCCAGAGTTGAAGTGTTCCCATTTTTGCCTGTAACCATCTTAGCTCATCCAAGCTACTCTGGGAAGAACAGCGTAGCTATGATTAACCATCACCACAGGAACCACAAGGTCTTGACAGCTGTGATGTCTCTTTTCGCAGTTATGGCTTGCTCCATGAGGGAAGATGCAAAACCAGAAGCTTAAAGATTGAAAGCTCTGAGTTCACACTGTCTGGGAGTTAAGCCCTGTGCTGAGAAAGCAAAAGGATCATGGGGACACTCTCAAGCCTGACATCAGAAGTGTGGTATTCAGCATCCCTCCCAAAACTGACTGCCAAGTTTCCCTCTGGTGGAGGTAGTAATCAATGGCAAAAAAATGGGGAAAGTGTCAAGGTGAGGGAAATATTATTATCTCCAGGTACTGAATTCCATTTTACAGTTGCTTTCTGAGCCAAACACCAACTCTGCATTAGCCTTGTGAGCAAAGAATTGCAAAAACCTGGTGCAACTGTAATAAAAGCAGGAAAACTGCTTCCAAACCCATAGAAGTCAGAGGGGATTTCATTCACAGTGTATCTTTTAGAAGATAAAAAGCTATTTTGGCCATATTTTAATATGTTTATCAAAGGAAAGATACAAATCCAACAATAACAACCCAAATTTATCACAGATGGAAAATGGGAATCAAAAGGTTTTGCAGAGAAATCTGTTGAAGTCGGGTTCTGTTTAGACAGTAATTCCCGCAAAGACTATTTTCCTCTCCAGTTTTAACTTGAATTGAGCTCTAGACATCGGAAGCCATCTGCCCTTGCAAATCCAATGCAGACAGAAAACAATCCTGACTGACTTGAACCACAAATACGTAGTTATTTCAGTATGCATCAACAAAAAAAAGTGTTGAGGTCAAACCATCCCAAGACTATTTCACCACAAAATGACTACACAACCATTTAGACATTTGTAAGAGTCTGTCTGACAACGTACAGATGCAGTTAAAATGTAAGGTTGAGTGAAAGTCATATTTTATATCAAAATTTATCTATTACTGCCCGTGAGGGTGTGCAAAGGGAGGCTTCACTTCCACTGACTCAGGAATGGTTGTGATCAGTTAAGCAACAGGGACCGTGCCTTGACATCTTTTAGGTAGGGAAGCAGCAGCTGCATTAACTTGGAGAAATAGTCTGTTTGTCTGTCTTCTCAGAAAGAAGTGAGTCTGGGACAGAAATTAATCATCCTGATCCTAGTAACCAGCTAAAGAGCAATGCCTGGAGGTGAGGGGGCCAGGCACTGGCTAACAGGGTTTGGGCAGCACCTGCCTGCAGAGAGGCAGACCCTGTGGCTGATCCTTCATGCCAGCCACCACACCAGGGCTCACCCATAGGAAGGCTCTTCCCACACAAACCCAACAGAAGTATCACAGTTTCCCATTTTTCAATTGTACACCAATACTTCATGAACATTTTTGGGAATGTTGTCCATTTTCGGTGTTGTGAATATTTTCTTTATGCTTAACTGGCTTGAGAGTAGTTTCAAGGCAATAAAATAGAAGGAAAGTCTAAGGCTCTGTACCTGTGGCCTATTTTTCCATCACAATCCTCACAGTATCCAGAGGGGAGCAACACAGAGGCCCACAGAGCCTGGCACTGAGATACATGTCCTCTGATGGCCAGTGACAGCCCCATCAGGGTCTTTGGCCTTGACTACCATGCTAGGGAGGCATTGGCACCCACAAGCTCTCCAAGGCATTGCTCACATTGATACTGTTTGTAAAAATCTGTATTTCCCGCAAAGAGAGAAACAGAGTTTGACTTCTTAGTACTGCAAAGAACAGCATATAAGTAGAGAACAGCAGCTGGTACAAGGAACAGAAGCTGGAAGATACGCAGGCTGTTGAGTAGAGCACGATAAAGCTAGTCAGGGGCAAAGCCAACAAACTGCCTCAAACAGCATCAACAGTCACTCTGGATGGAGGTGAATACTGCAGTCCCCAGTTCTCCAAACTGCTGCTAGGACAGAAAGAAAATATCTTTCTGATATTTTTTGAAGTCTGAGCCAATGAGACCCAAGGATCCTCCAACACCATTGTCTTGAAACAATCTTATGGGAACTCTTAGTGTAGTATAAAAAACAAAGCAAGTGATCACATGCAGATGCAGATCCCGTCTCTCTTCTCTTCTTCACTGATTGTCTAGTAATGAAAAATAAATAGAGAAATATATTTTTAAATTTATTTAATTTACAAGGAGACTTAATTTTCGGCCTTCAGTCAGCTTCTTTATTTTCCCAAAGGAGGTAGTACAGATACCACAACCTGGACATGCCACACTCCTGTTTTCAGTTTTCAAAATATCAGAATACATTTAACTGTGCAAATATATCTCTCGAGATGACAGGTTATCAATACTACGCTTTCCAGCATATAACATGCAGTATATGGTCTACTAACATGTATGTAGAGCGGGGGGGGGGGATTAATGAGCTAAGCACGGCCTCACTTCTTACAGAAACCTCCTGTCTCCCAAAAAGAGGGTGAGATTTTCTCTGGTATCAGAGAAGATCAGAGACCCTGTCACACCTGTGCCTCTCTCCCACCTTCCATTGCCCAACTAGTAGCTTGTGCTACCCTTACAGGCAAACTGGCCCTTGGATAGGAAATGTGAATATTGAACACTTTCAGGAAGCAAACAGTGCAAACAACAGGAGACCATCCTTATTTTCTCACATTCCACCTGGCCAGAGTCTTGCCATGTACGAGACACAAGGAATCAGATTCCCTGATGACAATTTGGTATCCCAGGGAGATCCAATTGAATGCTCTGCTGATAGGAGACATAAATAAGCTAGGGTTGTTCAACAAACCAAAATATTTTCACTTAAAAAGAACTAAGTAGTTTCGTGTTTTTTAATATCTTTTTCATTGAAAATAATTTCTGAACACTTGCTAAATAAGATTCTGGTTTTCTGGGATTTTTTGAGGGGAAAAAAAAAAAAAAAATAAGAGGAAGAGAGAAAAGAGACATCATGAATATGGGGCTGAAGAGGGAAGTCATGAGAGAAAGACATTCCTGGGAGCTGCCAGATTTGCTGACACTTCTGCTAGCTTGCCAGATGAATCAGACCACAGATTGAATTAGTAAGATTTATGACTGGGAATTTGAGGAAGTTACCTGTGATACAAAACACGTGTGAGTGAGATCTCCTCTGTTCTATCAACAGAAGCGTACAGTGAGCTGGGAGCTGGTCCCCCCTGCATTGTCTTTCTGGAGATGCTCTCTTTGACTGACAGCTGTGCTGGAGCCAGTCAGCCACAGGGAAAACAAGGGCAGCACACTCCCAGGAGCTACACAGCCGGCTTCTCTTGGAAACTTTCTGAAGCTTAGGAAGTTGAAAAGGGAGGAGGAGGAGAAGTAAAACAAGTATAAACTTTCCTTCTCCCCTTCCATCATTAAACCAACATACACACACGCACACGCGCAGAGGATCTTCAGGGTCATCCAAGCACCTGGGAGGGCCGGAGCAAAGGTCACAGAGCCCACATTTATTTACCCAGCATCTGTTGCAAAAAATACAAAAAAGCTCCATTGGCATCTGGCAGCACAAAGAGCTAAAAGGCTACTGTTTTCATAGAGGTTTCCAAAGCACTGGAGCACCACACAATACCCCATCCTCACTGTGCCATCCGGAGAGATTGGTTACTCTAAAAAGCTAATCAAAAATGCCACCTCCCCAGGGCAATCCACAGGCAGCACGAAGGTGTCACAGCTGTTTCTACAGGGCCTTTTCCAGAGCCATTTCCTTTATGGGCAGGTGCCACACCCTGAACAGCCTCACTGAAGGGAAGAGTGCAGAGAGCCCATTGGGCTGCGGCTTCTGTGCCGCATCCTGCGCTTAGCAGTGGGGCTTGGCCGATAAAATACTGCGGGTTTCATCATTCAGAGCAATTTACAGCAGTGTAATTATTATCTCCATCTCATAGACAAGTGGGACAGAAAGCTCCATCTTGTTTGCACCAGCACTTGTGCCATCTTCAAAGCACACAGTTGCAGGGCAGAGAGTAGGCTCCCTGAGTTCACAACTGCACGCGCAGGATGCAGAGGGCCACCTACGTGCTCTACAATGCAAGCAGAAGCCAGTCAGGTGCTTCCACAGATTTATAACCTCATAGTTGCATTCAAAGGGTGCATGGGATCTGACAGGACACTGGACAGCCTGCTGATACCTTTCCTCTTAGCTTACACAACCTCTCCTTGCAAATGTGTCTAACTATAAAACTGTTTTCTCAAACACTCAAGTGTTACAGCTACCAACTAGAATGCACTGGGATGTTTCATATAAGAATAAAATAAATCAAATTTTCCCTTTGAAATTATATTTCCATTACAGAACCTTAAAAAAAAAAAAAAAAAGTTTGGCAGATATCTGTGAAATTGCCTTTTATAATGTCACATATATAATGACACCGTGTTTCTCTTTGGGCAAAGGCACAATGCTAACACTGAGAAAATGCTAACAACGCATAGAATGTGAATGGTGCTGGGAACATCAATGCTGTCCCTTACAAAAAACAAACAAACAAACAAACAAACAAACCCCATTAAATATTATATCTTCATAAATCTTATGGGGTTTATGCATTACTGCCATTGGAAAAACAACAACATATTGAGTGGTGCATTTTGAGACAGAATGAGTTTAGTCAGTCTACCTAACTTAGCTGGACTTCACCGTATGCTGATCTGAAGGCCAGTATCTATCACCCCCACTTTATGATGTGCATTACTGCCAGCATAACAAGGCAGGCAAAAGGGAGGAAATGTGTTTTAACCACGGAGTGAGAGATGTTTTCCCGATTTATTAATTGTTGTGCTGCATCCAATATATTTTTCTACAAGAAAAGCCACACACTCTTCTTTCTTTTTAAAATAAAAAATTTGTTCCATTGTTTCTGTTGTTCCAGGAAAGTGTAAATACATTGTACCCTACTATTTTATGTTTTAAAAAGGTGACCTATACTTTCCATTTCAAATGCGGTTTCTTTAATGAAAATATTGTAATGTCAGTCCATGCAAAGCAAATGCATATTAATATGCGTTTACATCTGTCTCATATTAATATTCATGCCTGAATCCACATCCCTACACAAAGCCAATTTTCTGACCATCTGTGTGATGGCTGGTGGATGCAATGAATAAATTTTATTTGTGAGGGGAGTGATAAATCATGTATCTTCCCTTTTTCACCCACAATCTCTCCTCTTAGGTGCTAAAATGTTTTCATTGTGGTAAAGAACTGTTAAGAAACAAAACTGATTAACCCCTTAGTACATCAAGTAGCTTTATGTGTCTGGTGAAAGTCCTCAAAAATCGTGCAAGACACAATATGACTGAGAAAGTGGAAATGCAGTTTTAGGAGGTTTAATTACTTATGTTCTTGAATTATTCCTGTATCGGAATCACACTCAGAATTGTAGTAGAGATCAATTTTCTCATACTGATGTTGAGTAGTACCTTAGTCTGCACTTGCAGGGGGCTTATCTTTGGAGTTAAATACTATTCAAAGACAATTGCAACCAGAACTTCAGCAGAAACTGTTTCACATGGGTTAGTGTTAAGTAACTGGGTGGTTATCAGCCAAAAAAACCTGATTGCTAAAGCCCCAGCTCTACACCAGCTTCTGAGTTTCCAGAATACAAACTGACTCTGACTTCCTCTGTTAAAACAAGTTTGCTTCTAAATTCCCGAAGGATAAATTTTGACCCTGGTCACACCAATGTCCACCCAGAGTAACTTTTCTGGTAGTGAGAACAGCTTTTTACCCGAGGATTATTCTCAGACAGTTTAAAGTGTAAATGTATGACAACTGCACAAAGCCAAGTGCAATAACACTCAGTTGCAGAGTGTAAATTAAAAAAGAATAAACTCTCAGCTAAGCTTGGGAACCAGGCAGCTGCAAGCCTGGGAAGGCAATTAAAAAGTCTGGTGTCCCAGAGCTCTCTGGCCCTCCAACACTTTTTGGTTGGTTGGTTGGCTGGTTGGCTTTTTGAATGAGACCCCTAAACATACACATTTGCTCTTACTCAGAAGAACTAAGTCTGAACAGGCTCATTCCTGTGTCCTGCCTAAGCACTGCTGTAATTTAGTAGGATGGCACAAAGGGTGCCATGGTTTCCTCTCCCTTGGGCAGACAGACCACACCTGACACAGAGAAGCAGCAGCCCTGGGCATATACACTGGAAAAAATGCTGGAGTAAGTAGTGCCAACACCAGTCACCTTAGGCATGGTTAAAGTGTTTGCTTGAATAGTAAGAGATGTGTGTTTTAAGTCTTTTTCCAGTCTACAGTGCTCAAACCATGGCTGCTCACAGCCCAAGGGAATTCCCTCTCCTTCAGGCTGCTAACTAGTCTTCACCTTTTTCTTTTGAATCTGCTCCTCTGAAGGACGTATATGCATACACAAATTTCAAATCAAAACGTTTTTTTCCAGTACTAGAGTAAATTGTTTCCTCTTACATTCTACAGTGAAGTCAGCTAACTGAATTTATGGTGACACTATTTGGCCTGAGATAAGAAATTCTTTCCTTATTGATGGACTGCACATTTTTGTAAATAAAGGTTATGGCACCAGCAAAAAGGGGAAGGGTTTGGGGTTTTTTTTTTACTGCTTCTAATGTAGGTCAAATCATGTCAGCAACAAATAACCTACTTCTACCTTGACAATCCAACCGTAGGTAGTTTGAAGATTATTGTGTACTGAACTGGAATCTGAAAGAGGAATTGTGAATGAGCTTCACACTTCATCAGCATAATTGGCAAGAAATTATTTGTAGTTCAAATAAAAACATACAATTGCTAAAAAAATAAGCTCAAATGGTACTCAAATGGAAAATAAGCAAGATTGTCAGTCAATCACAATTTCCAAGAAATCAGGTTTGTGAGGAAGTGCTGGCTGAAAATGTATTTATGTCTAATATTCTTTTGTCTTAGTAAATTGTGTTCTATCTACAGCATATCATAATGGAAAAATTGGGCATTTCTAGAGACTGCAAAATCCAGAGGTTTGAATCTTTATTCCTTCATTCCTTTTCATGAGAGAGACAGGACAAAGAAGAAGGTGGCAACTTTCATCACGACCTTGCCACTCTGGGCCAGTAGTGGCCCTGAAAGTTATTGCTGTTCTCATGGGCGTCAAGGGACCTATGAGAAATGAGCTAAATTTCATCAAAGTTCCCAGTGGAAAGCATCTGTATTACAGATACTGCTAGGAACTAATTGGTTTCCATGACTAATGAAATTCATATGGAAATATTGATCAAAACACTCCCCTTAGGTTTGTGTTGAAAGCATGTAAAATAAAGATATTTAATATAAATATATCTAATATTTTATATTGATCCCTAATAAGTTTTAAACGTAAAAATCGAATGGATAGATGTATATGAGCAACCTGGTCTAGTTGAACATGTCGCTGCTCATTGCTGGGATGCTGGACTAGGTGACCTTTAAAGGTCTCTTCCAACCCAAATTATACTATGGTTCTAGGATCTTTTACCCACTTGGTAAAACAAAAATCTTTTCAAAACTGGTTTTCTCTTCTCTTATTAGTTTACTTAATCACTATATCTGCTGAGACCCATGGAAAATCCCTTATTCACAGAAACAGCAAGGTAATAAAACTCCTGATGTTCAAAAGGGCTATTCACATGCCAGAAGATATGAATGTTTATAGATGCTTTATTAGGCTGTGACCTGAATTGTTATTGTCACTTTTAAGATTGCAACTGGCCAGCATAAAAGCTGTGTGTGCACAAAGGGTGCAGAATGAGCCATCAGAGGGAGCAAAAAATAAACATGGCTTGCCTAGTTTTCTGTAGCTTCCCATTTCACATCCTCCACACATTTTAACTAATGGGATGATCAGCCAGAAATTTTAAAAAGGCAGAAATCAATTCTGCAATCAGAGGGCTCCCCAAATCAAGCCTAAAGGGGAATTTTCAAAGTCCCTGCAGATCCACTGTAATTGTGCTGAAAACAGATAAAAGCTACAGAACTGCCATGGGAAAAGCCCCAGGTACCGACATACTCGCAGACATCCCAAGCATGCATTCAGTTCCAAATGCCCTCTCTTTAGTTACCCTGACATTCTTTTTCCACAGACCTCCCCCGACAAAAAAAAAAAAAAAAAAAAAAAACCACGCAGACAAACAACAACAAAAATTGGGAGTAGCCTTGTATAGTCTAAGCTTCAAAAGATCATTTGTGTCTAAACATTAATAAAAGAATTATTTGCAGGTTTCCAGGAATGCCAAAACAGGATGGGTTTTTCCCCTCACGCTTTGGGCAAAAGGTATATGTACACTGTTATTCCTCCAGGACCCTCTCAACAATTCCAGTACCTCTCTGTGAGACTAATTAGAAGAGAAACAGAGAGGAAGCTGGTGTTAGATCAGAAATTCAAGCCTGAGTCAGAGAGCTCGATTTCTTCATTCCCATTCTTAGTGCAAAAGTGGGACAAAGCAGGCAGTAAAGCCCTGCTTATGCTCCAAACGCTGTGTTTGTGTCTCCTTTGTGCCAGAGCACACAGCAGTGCTCACAGAGGCCACGTGCTGAAATTCCCACCACATGGAAAGCCAGCTGGAGAGAGTTGGTGGCTGCAGAGCCTGGCTGAGCCCCTCTTGGTCAGTGTGGTCAAGCAGCACCTCTGACCCATGGTCAGTTCCCAGCACTGGACAGTGACTCCAGCCTGCAGCCATAGAAGAAAGAAAGGAGTATGCAATAGTAAAATAGTTCCTCTCAGACCAATTGCATTTCTTTACAGTCTTTCTCCTCCCCAGCATCCTTGTGGGCTGTTAGAGTCACCCTGGAGAATGAATTTTCATTCTAAAAAAGCCTCTGGTGGATAATGTGCATATAACTCTTCCCAGAGAAGCTGCTGCAATACTTGCAGCAATAATATCCATCCTGAAGGCTGAAATCACTGACAAGTGGAGCTAGGTGCTCTCTTTTGGCATGAGCTGCCCATCAACCCAACGCCACTCTCTCCTGTCCAGTGTGATCAGTGTCTGGGAAGATGCCCTCGGGTCTGTGAAGACAGTTGAGAAGTTTGGAAGTCAGCTGAGATGCCAGGACAAACTGCTGATTTAATTGACGCATTGCAAGTAAACTAAGCTTATTGTGGAAAGGAGATTTTAAAGAGCAGACGGGAATTTCTGGGTTCCCACCAAATTGATGCTGCATGAGTGCACAGAGAGACCCTTTAAGGGGAAGATACCTTCAAGGGAAAACTCTCATTGCTTTTTCTAGGTTTTGAATCCAGTCTTTGCTACGGCTTCACAGGTAGAAATCTGAAATAATTCCCCTGTAAGTCTCCAGTACAGGATGCACTTTTGTGAGATAATGTTTTAACAGCAAATTTTATGGCAAAGAACTTGGAATACACTACTTCATCTACAGAAAAATTTTCATGGAGTTTATCTGAGTACCAGCAAATTTCTGCCAGAAAATCTTTTCCAGCAGCAGAATAAAATTTCTGGTCAAGCTGGAAAAGGGATGTTGGTTCTGCATTTGTAATGGGGACGCTAAGAACTGTGCAAAACTCCAGCTCCCAGACCTGCTCTGTCTGGCTCAAAAAAAAAAAAAAAAAAAAAAAAAAAAAAAAAAAAAAAAAAAAAAAAAAAAAAAAAAAAGCAGCACTTAAAAGAGCCTTAGAGCGGAAATTTTCAGAAGTGTCTCTGGGAATTGAGAGCCTCTGCTTGCCTCTCTGAAGATGCTTCAATCTCTGTTAAAAAGCTGAATATTCAGAAATGTGAAATACTCCTTGAACTGGCACAGGAGGCATAGCCGCGTGGTCAAGGCTCTCAGCCAGTAACCCGGCAGCACACATGGATGAAGGTAAGCTTCTTCCAGGCAGGTACAGTGCCCTGAACACCTTTCCCAGCTACATACATATATCTCTACTTTTCCCAAAAGAAAAACACTTGAAGTTTTTGTTGCTTCCAGAACAGAACAGTAAGCTCCTTTCATCTGCAGAGGTCTTTCAGGCCAAGAAAGACAACCAAGGAGCTCAAAGACACGGGTTTCCCTTCTCATCTCCTGTTCCACCAGGAGATTCTTCCCCTTGGCATGCTTGCATCTTCTTTCCTTCATGCTCTTTTCCATTCTGTGATTCTTCTTGCTGTTTGATGTTTCCATCAGCACTAACACAGGGTAGGTGAAGAGTAAGCATCGCCACTTCCCCTGTGCTGTCACTGGCCAGGCCTGCCGCAGGAAGGAGCCCTCTGGCATCCTGACCCTCTGCCACAGCTCTCTCCATCTCCAAGGGCCCAGAGCTGAGCAGCACCCCCATCCACCCTGCCCCAGCTATTCCCCTCAGCCTTGGCTAATGCTGTTCTCTGAGGCACAGTGTCTCTATGCTGTACTCTCAGGCACAGTGTCTCTCCTGTTTATCACATAGGTACAAAGAATCTGAAGGAAGAGTGATGGTAAAATGTTGCTGCAATGTAGAAATCATTGGTGTTAAACTAGAACTTTTTCCTGAAGAGATACCAGGATATAGGATTGACCTTGTTCCCACTGCTAAGGTAGGCAAATGTTAGGTCAGCACTCCTTCTCTAGTTGAACAGTGGTCAGGAAACATACAGGCTGGTGAACTTTTTTAAACAGGCAAAATTTAACTGCTAAAAAAGTAATTTTGTCTTGGTTTTGAAAGACAGTTGTCTGCCAAGGAAAGCTAAAGCCCCCCCTTGGAATGGAAAATGAAAACCCCCTTCCCTCCAAATTATTATAATTTTGCAATTAGGGGCTTTCAGGCAAAGATATGGGAATAGGAGTAACAGTTCTTTGCTAGGAATATTAAAAAAAAAAAAAAAAAAAAAAAAAAAAAAAGGAAAATACAAATGTAGTAGTACAAAACAAAAACAAAACCAAAACAAACAAAACATAAGCAAGAAAGCAAACAAAAAATCTTGGAAAACCCTGACAGAGTCAGGGATATGACCTGGCACCCTGTTGGTCAGGGTGCTGGAAGCAGTCCAAATAAATCCTCCTGGAGTAACAGATGTGGTTCTGTGGAGTAGAGATGGTCCTGTAGAAAGTCCAGTGGTGATGAGATGGGTCCAGTCTTCCTCCAGGAATCCAGTGGAAAAACAGGATCCCTTGTGTCCTTCAGTCCCAGTTTTTATCTAGCTAGGAACAGCTGGCTCCTCCCACACTGTGTGGAGCATCTCACAATGGGATGATGGAATGTGTCATGTCATTGGTGGGCCCTAATGGCCCATTATCAGAAGATGTCCCCCTGGAGGATGGAGGGGTGGTGAAAGAGATAAGAAACACTGCCCCACCTGGATTTAATGGCTGGGCCATTATCAGAAGGCATCCACCTCCCTCCCCCCGGAAGGGTGAGAGAAGGATAAAACATCTCCCAAAAAACAGCTTTCAACAGATGAAATAGAATACACATTTTTAGGTTACATAATCCAATACACATTTTAAATGGAGAAAAGGGTGAACATTGATAATGCTTGTCTATCCATGCACAGTGTTTAAAGTCCTCCTCTATCAGAAATTCTGAATTCTCAAAATGTTCATCTTGCCTCAGCCTATTTTTTTTCTTACAAACTATTGCCAGTTTTCTCTTCCACCTCCTCACCACAGGGGCTCTGCATGTGAGGGAACTCTGCCATCAGTCCAGTTTATTTGACTGTCCTTAGTGCTATGTCAATTCTGAAAGCAGGCAGAAGTTTTCAGAAAGTGTTACCATCAGAAAATGTAGAAAAACAGTTAATGCAGATGACAGAACTCAAAAGTCTTTCAAAACTGCCTTCTTACCTGCAGGGAGATACCGAGCCTTTGTACCCAACTATGGTCTCTGCAAGATTTCTGATTTTTTAAATAAAATGTTTCTATTCTTGCTCAAACAAACTCTTCATAATTTCCCAAAAGTGGGAAACGCTCAGAGTCCCTCTTTCTATTCTGCAAATAGTTATTTTTAGTTACTTATTTTTCCAGATCATGGAATTTCTCAAAGATGGCAAACAGAGCAAATCTGACCAACTAATTAACCCCTCTCTGTTTCACCATAAGTCACAGTTTCTACGGCATAAAACGCATGTCTCTGTACAGGGAATTGAATTTGTCAATGCTGCATTAAATTTACGGAGACAGTTTGGAGAATCATAAGCTCTTAAAACTCTAAGCTCCCTGTAGTTTCACTCACTTGCTGGACCAATGCCAAACTATGAGCCAGCAAAAAAACCTAGTTTGTAGTTACTGCATTTCCAGATGATTATCTAAATGAAGCCAAATCAGCAAAGTAAAGCCTAATTTTTAATTCAAAAGCAGAAAAGTCTGATTTGAGAAGGGCTGGGTTGTTCTTAGCAAGAGTCTGGAAGTAAAGTCTTTAATTTAGATGTTCCTCGGATCACTTCACTATTTGCAAAATGATATTAGTAAGAATAAGTTCTAGAATGAGAACACTTCATTTTTTTTAGTCAGTATAAATGATCTCCTTAGTACCCTGCTTCTGACAGATCTTGGGTTTTCAGCTAACCAGCACCAAAACCTGTCTCACTGACAATGAGCAAGAACGTCCTGAATAATCGCAGGAACTCATTTATCATTAAAATGTCATATCTCAAAATCAGCTGTCATATCACTTGGCATGAAGAAATAATTGTATTATATTTAACCCCTCAATAACTCAGCTACCTAAGTCATTTTCAAATTATATGTTCCCTTCTCCTAGGCTTTCATTAGACTGACAAATATCTGTGTCACTGTGAGCTACAAGTTCCTTGGAACAAGCAGTCTTCCTTGCAATGTTATTGCCAGCTGATGGCAGAAGCAGGATGAGTGATTTGTTTGCTTTGTGCGGCTGGCTTTCATTGTCCTGAATTCGACACCAACATTTTGCTAATCCTGCATTTAAATCTACGGACACTAATGCGCCCTTTTTTGGATCTCCTCACTGAGGTATCAAAGGCTTAGAAGGGCTAACAATAATTTCTCCATCTGTAGGGTTCAAAAAAACCTGAGGATTAAAACCTTTGCAGTGGATAGGTTGCAAATTATGTATTTCTCCCGACATTACTATGAGTAATTCTGCTTTACTTGGAGTGCTATGATCCAAAGTCAGAAAAAGATTAAAGAATTAATTTCCTTCTTGATTCATTATTGCATGTTTTGTTCCTTTTTTCTTATGCTTCTACTCTGTTTATGTACTAAAAATGTTTTATTCATAGATCCTTACATAATTTTCCATGACCACGGCAAAAGACACATTCAAATGCCTTGATGCTTCAAATAAGCATCTCATTTATGGTTTAGGATCACACAGATCATAACTGCACTGTGTTCTTTTATTCTGATGGTATGACACCAAAACAATTTCATGTACAAATTCAAATTTTGCAGCATAATAGTCACTTTCCTGTTACAAAATATCCAGATGGAAGACTGGGCTGGTTGCTCTATACAGCTCTTTTTGAGAATGACTTTTGCCCAGAGTTTTTCACTTTTCTATCTTTCATATCCACAAAGTTAAAAGACAGAACTGGGAGGGATGGAGGAGAAAATTCTGGAAACCTACACCAAAATTTTCAAGGGATTGTAATACCTCTCATTGACAGCTTTTTCGATGCCAATTTTGATCAATATAAAAGTTATTTGTGCCTGGATAAGGATTTCCAGTGCAGTTGGAATGGCACTGAATTCTTCCAAAGCACTCCTGCAAATGTACAGTCATAGCATGCAATAAACCCTCTAATTAGTTCCAGTACAACATTTCACTCTCTCTTCCAGTTTACTGGTAAAGTTAAGGGATGCTGTGTGCTTGTGTTGAATACATTAAACACTTGGTTCTGATCAGATTCTATGCACATTTCACTGAGGAAAATACATCTGCTCCATCAGTGGTATAAAATGACTATTTCCTCAGGGGTGTGTAAAGTGTATATAAATCTCTGCATCTGCCTGAGATTTGCATAGGTGCTGGAACATAGGTCACTTGTGCACTTGGTTTTCTCTGTGATCTGGGAGTAATGCTGGTTAGCGTTACTCAATGCTGCAGTGAGATCACAGACATTTTTTGCTTACTTGTGTAAAGCTTTATTCTGTTAGGCATAAGGCTCTGTGCTGCATTCCTGCTTTTTACATATTTAGAATTAAAAGCTTCCTTTGTATGATTTTGGTGTTCATGCACCCAATTAGTTTCATGTTTTATGTTAAATTATTAATTCACATATTTTGTCCATCAATGACTCATAACTAGTCTGTATGTTGAAAATATTTATCACAGATAAGCACCCTTTTGTATAGCCTATTGTCTCGCATTAACTCCCTTTTTTCTCAAGGAATTCCCCCTGCAGCAATCCCCACTGTAAGCCATTAGCTGTGCACATCTGCCCACTCTAATGACCACTGTAGTGTACACATACCTGACTGCCATCTAATTTAGACATCACCCATAGGACACTAATACTAATGTCTCCTGGGCCAGCTAAGTCCTGGATTATTGACTAGCTACAGTTATCACTCCATTTGGTCTTTGGAGGTGAACCAAGTGCACCTGAGGTCATAAACAGGTCAAATGATTATACAGCTTGTGAAGGATTCAAGTATTTCTGTTACCCTAACAAGAACCAAAAATATACTTTCTAATTTATTTTGACAAGGGATCCAATTCCTTTGCCTTTATGCAATGGCCCCTTTGTGTAGCAATGAAAATGCAGCCAACTAGGCATAAAATTCTTTTTTCCGTATGAGCTGCAAGTTAAACAAATTGATTCCATTTAAAATTAACAGGGAAAAAAGAAAGAAAATTGGTGGCATCAAATATCCAATAATCAATCTTTTATTTTATAAAGAAAAGAAAACAGATGAAGTCAGGGCTTCTATTTCTAATTAAAGTAGCAAATAGAAATGTGATAAACAATGAGGGTTATGATTGCTGCCTATAAATATGTTGTGGGGAGGTAAATACACAGAGGAAAAAGAGCTATTTAAGCTAAAGGAAAATGGTGGCATGAGACCAAATGGGTATAAATTGCTCCTGAATACATAAGATTGGATTGAGAAGAACATTTTGGGCCATTGGAAGAAAGGGTTCCTGATCAGTCCTCTAATTAATATTAGAGTGGGGGAAAAATACATAAGTGGGGTAAATTGAGCCTTATTGAATAAATTCTATAACCTGTTTGCATCTGAGAGCAAGGGATGGCATATGGTAATCAAGGATTTCCCATTCAGTCTAAAACTGCGTTTGCACACTGGGCCAAACTCAGATCTGTTACAAGAAGCACATCTCAAGCAGTATTTGTACCACTGCACATTTTTACATTGAAAGCAAATTCGCTTCTCTCTAGAAAAGGAAGTGTTGTAATGCATTAATTGGGTTTATATTTGTAATGTTCTTTTCTATCTGTCCCTGCCCAGCAGTGCACAACCCCTCACTGAGATGTAACCTAATGCTGTTTCCTCCTACTGAACACTGGTTGGGCGAGGCCTCTGGGCCCTGCCCCCTGGGGGAAAAAGCCACGGCAGGGGAGGGGCCACCACTCTCTGGCATCGGCAGTCCATTGGATTGGGTCTCAAAGCTGAGCAGGACATAAGAATAAAAGCAGAAATATCCCACCGAAGTCAGAGAGTCAAGACTCTTCCTTTACCTTTGGCGGCCATCTAGTCTTGTGGTGAAGGCTACAACTGGCGCCTAAACTGGGGCTTGAAGCCACAAAAGGTTCCCAAAAAGCTGGAAGAACCACTCAGAGAGCACGTGGCTGAAGAAACCCACGCAGAGACAGACCCGTCAGGCTTGGCGTTCGCTGTGGAGTCTCCAGATACAGGACTCTACAGGCCACAGCTGCAGTTTTCTTCCTTGGACTCAAAAATCCCATCGGAGTGCTGCAAAAAAGCTCATGACCGGCAAGCTGCCTAGGGACGGCCACATGCTCATGGAAAGATGACCCTAGGATAAGAGACTGAAAACTCTTTATGCACCAAAGAGGGGTCTCTAGGTAAAAGGAGTGGTTGGGAAAGAAAGGAAAGAATCGCTGGAATTTTGGTGAGTATTACTTTCGGTTTTCTAAGGGAAAAGGGTTTTTTCTCTGTCGGGGAAGGTTTTGCTTCAGAGTGAACCTCCAAAGTGCTTTAGAGATAGCACGCTTATTTCGGCAGCCTTGGGGGGGGTGGAACCCCTTTTGGCTTTTTTTCTCTCCAGAAAGTTTCTTTTCTTTTCAGTTTCTCGGTCACAATAGGGAGAACACAGAAACCCAAAATCAGAGCCAAAAATGGGTGCAAGATTGTCTGTTCCCCACAAAAGAGTCTATTATTACATTTTATATACCTTGAATAATGATGAGACCCATTTTTCAAAGAAACAGCTGAAAAAATTAACCCTGTGGTTATTTTCTCAGTTTCCACACTTATCACTAGAGCAAATAAGCTCCCCAGAATTCTGGGAGGCTATAACAAAAAAAATAGTTGAATCTAGCTTCTCAAACAATAAAGAAGATGCAAATTTTGCCTTTTGTAGCTTAAAAATTAAGTTTGCGTTGCAAAAGCAAAATAAAAAGGAAAAAAGGCCTGTTCTTTGTGAATTTTCCCCAGCTTGTTCCTTTGCAGGCAGTCCGAGTGCTCAAAACTCCCATCTCAGCAGTCCCTGGGTGGGGCAGTTACAAGATGGAGGGTATTCCTTTGTCCAAAATGGCCGAAGCCATGTGCTCCTGAGCCATGAGGAGCCCTTTGTCTACCCCTCGTTCACTTTGGTGCTGCCCCCGGCACTGCCCTCTCCTCTGACTCTGTCCCCTACCCTCAAACCTCCGCCCTGAGACTCCTCCCCGTGTGACTCAAGCCTCCAGCCCCTCCCTGCCCCTGGTTCCCATGGTTTCCCCGCCCACAGTCCTGGTTCCCGTGTCCCGGGGCGGGGGGGATCGGGACGTGGGGCGGCGGCGTCCCCTCAGCGCAGCGTTTCGCACGGGTGTGCAGGGGCCGGGCCCGCTGGCCCCCAGCACCGCTGTCAGCCGGGGCGGACTGTCCTCAGTGCACCCCGACCGCACGGCACCACTGGGCTGGGCTTCATGGGCCGCACAGGGGTGCCCAGGGTCTGCGGCGATGTCGGGGGGGAGCCAGGAACTCGGAAGCAGGGAGCGATCCCGACTTTTCTGCCATTCAATTAGCAACCCAGCCTGATAAGTCTTTCCAACCTTACAGTAAAATAAAGCAGCTTCCATCAGAACTTTCAGTAATATTTGTGGAGCAGTTAACCCGAGCTATCGAGTTACAGGTTAAGAATGAAGGAGCCCAGGAACAGGTCCTGGAGGAGATGGCTCTGGCCGATGCAAACGAACAGTGCAAGGCAGCTATCCTCAGCCTGTCCGTAGAACCAGCTCCCGCTTTACATGAAGATTCCCTTCATAAAAGCTCATCAAAACCACAATTCCAGAGTCAAGCCACCACAAAAAGCTGCTGCAAACACCGTGCTTCCTGTACCTATACCACGGCCACTGCCCAAGAGAGGAACAAAGTGTCTCCTGTGCGATCAGGCTGGACCTGGGGTATCTCAATGCCCTTTGAAGAAGCCATTTCTGGACTTTCGGGACAATGGGGGCGGGAGGTCTCAAAGGTCTAAAGGGAATTTTTCAAAGAAACTAGAAAATGTAAATGTCAAACTAAATAATCCTGCTTTAACCAGTTCTGCCTTTCAGCAAAAGTCACCAGATGTGATAGTAAAGGATCCAGTGACCAGAGAAACAAAAAATCCTCATGATCAGGTCACCTGGGGTCGTGGGTATGCCTATGTGTCCACTCTCCCAGATCTCAAGTGGGTGCCAGCTGAGTGGGTGAAACCTTTCATCCCCAAAACTGCAAAGCCACCTGCAGAGGCCCCACAAGTGGCCAGTGCTGCCTGGAGGAGGAGAAAGCGCCAAACCTTCTCCTTCTAATTATCATTATTCCTTGACAGTGTCTTTCTAAACAGTTTGCACTAAAGGTCATCTTTCTTTTGTAACTTTAAAGGTACTAAAGGTCCAAACTCTGAGCATCTCCCACAAACCGAGCCTTCCTCCTTCTTAATTTAATAAGAAAAGGGGAAATGTTGTAATGTATTAATTGGGTTTATATTTGTAATGTTCTATCTGTCCCTGCCCAGCAGTGCACTTCCCCCTCACTGAGATGTAACCTAATCCTGTTTCCTCCCACTTATCACTGATGGGGTGATGCCTCTGGGTCTCGCCTCTGGGCCCTGCCCCCTGGGGGAAAAAGCCACAGCAGGGGAGGGGCCAGCACTCTCTGGCATCGGCTCTCCATTGGATAGGGTCTCAAAGCTGAGCAAGACATAAGAATAAAAGCAGAAATATCCAACCGAAGTCAGAGAGTCAAGACTGTACCTTCGGCAGCTGTCCAGTCTTGTGGGGAAGGCTACAAGGAAGAAACCACCTTCTTCCCAAACCAAACAGACAAACTGGAGTTAATACCAGTTTTGAATCTGGCCCACTGTGGAACAGATTCAAATGTTCAGGTTTGTAGTTGAAGCTGTCCAAAACAGAACATTTTGGGGTAAATACTGAGTTGTAGCAAGTAAATGTGGGAGAACAGAAAATTCTGGGGTTTCTCCTCTGGATACTTATGTGCATGCTGGCCCACAGAAAAGACTGACATAGTGAGGACCACATTAGAGTGCAGCCTGGATTTTGACAGCTATAGATTTATGAGAGAATATAAAATATGTGCTTAAGAAACAATTTATTTTTGTACTAAAAAAAATGAGGTAGTTGGACACACAAACAAATGTGAGTTCTCATGCAAATCAGCAAATCTACTCAAGAGCTGAGTGTGCTTGATCCTAGACATCTCAAACCTCATTGCCTTCAATGTGAGCTTGGCACTTACAAACAATGTTTGTAAATGGATCCATGCCAAGATGCCTGCATTAAAAAAATGCCTGTTGTATTATAACATTTTGATAACAAAGTATAAAGTAAAAGAAAAGTAATGTACCAGTTTTTCTGTCTGTTCATTTTTGCATCGGGGTAAGAAGCAGGTTTTCTTCAACCAACTTTCTACAAAAACCTGTACTACAGCAAAAAAAAAAAAAAAAAAAAGTCAATGCTACCAAACCAGGTGCTTTCCTTTTAAATTGTTCTACTTTCACCTAACGTTATCAGCTACTGTATGGAGCATTCTGTAAAATCCAGGGAAAGGATAGTCATTTATAGACATCTCTTTCTTAGGTGTTTTTCATGAAAAGCCATCAGTGATCTGCCCCTCACCTGCCTTTGGTGCTGGGTGAAAGCTGGTGACTGCTGAATTATTGGAACGAGAGGGGATGGACGAAGCATCTGTTCTTGGGAGAGCTGGCTGAGACATGGTGAGACATCCAGGAGCTGCTCCAAATGGGAACCTCCCTTGTTCTCATCACACAGAGCAAGTATCACAATAAATGGGGAGTGACGAGACTTAAAAAAAAAAAAAAAAAAAAAAAAAAAAAAAAAAAAAAAAAAAAAAAAAAAAAAAAAAAGAAGATGAAGAGGACTAATATTCTTACAAACAGCAGCAGCATCCCTAGAGTACCACTGCAGCTCAGAGAACTGTTGTTCTGGGAATTGCTTTGCTATTAGTACTAAAAATTAAGCAGTCTCACTAGATGCAGCTAACAGTTTTTAAACTGTCAAAGTGTTTCATATACAGTATCTCTGTTTCCCAATTCCATTTCCTCATTAACAAAGCCAGAAAAAAATTACTACATTAATTAGTTCTCCTTCAGCTTTTTTTTTTTTCCTTCTAATTACACTGGATCCCCTCCCCTTGCCTGTATATATAAAAAAATGTCACCACCTGCAGGGGAGAGATATGTGCAAGCCTTGGCTGAAGGATCAGGACCAGTGTTGGAGCAAGCACTGATTCATTTTTTCTCTTACACAACAGAGCACCAGAGATTGAAACCTATCCCTTGAACACAGGAACACCAATTGACCCGATGCAATGGTTCACCATCCCTAACAATTTGCACTGGTTTTGGCTGGGGTACAGTTAATTTTCTCAATAGTGGCTGGTGTGGGGCAATGCTTTGGATAGGTGATGAAAAGCATTGACTGCACAGAGATGTTTTAGCTATGGCACAGTGGGGCTTACACAGAGGCAGGGCCTTTTCTGCTTCTCGCCCCACCTCACCAGTGAGGAGCGTCGGGACGCACAAGGAGCTGGGAGGGGATACAGCTGGGACAGCTGTCTCTAACTGACCGGAGAAAAATTCCAAACCATTTGGAATCATGCTCAGCAATAAAACTGGGTACGGGTGGATGTTGGTGGAAGCTGATGTTGCTCTTGGCACCAACCAGTTTGTGGTGAGAAATAGTCTACTTTTGCATCGTTTGTTGTTGGAGTCCAGGGCATTCCTTTGGTTGCCCTGGAGGGTCAGGGACCTGGGCAGGGGGGTCTGGGACCCCAACCCAGAGCCCAGAGAGACACTGGCTTTGATCTCAGTCCATGGGAAAAACTTCCTACACTGAGAGAAGGTTTACAGGCCACAAGAGTGTGAAAAATAGTATTTTAACTTATCATAGGGTGAAAAAATAGTAATTTTAGATTCCTAGCATTGAAGTGAATGGGGACAAGATGGAGAATCTGGGGCGTTGCCTCCTTCTTCTTCTCCTTCTCCTTCCCTCACTCCATTGCTGCATTGACGTGGCACAAAGTAGTTAGGCACAAAGTAGTCATCTTTACTTTGACCCAATCCTCATTGGGTCAAAGTAAAGATGACCTTTTTAGTAATAGTGATAGACGTTGGTGAGAAATAGTAAATAAGAAATACGTAGTAATTAGTATAAAAGATAAGGACGACCCAGCTCGGGGGGAGACGTGAGGAATCCCTGCAGCTGCGAACATCTTGTCGGATTCCGAGAAAATTGTAAGATAAGAAATAATAAACGAAGTATGCAACATTGAAAAATCTAAACCTGAGAACTCCGTCTCTTCCTTCGGCTTGGCTCAGAGCTGTGCAGGGGAGAAAAGGACCCTGAAACCACCTGAAAAACGGGGAAAGCCCCCGACAGTTTGTGTTTCTTGGCAGTGGGGGGGAGAGAGAGAGGGAGAGGTACCTTCCTCTTTGTTGTTTTCTACATCCTTTGTTTTATTGTGGGTGCAGTTGTGGTGGGGTGGTGTTAAATAGGATTAAACTGCCTTTGTCTCAATCTACAAGTTTTCTCACTTCACCTTTCCAATTCTCCCCTACATCCGACAGGGTGGGGAGTGAGCAAGCAGCTGTGTCACTTTGCTGTCTACTGTGGTTAACCACAGAACCATCCCAGGGCTTTGCTCTTTGCTGGTGCCCTGCTTTCTCTCCCAGCCGTGCTCTGCTACTGCTGAGTGCAACAGCCTCAGCAATGCAAACCATTACAGGGAAAACACTGGAAGCTCCAGCAGCTCCTGCTTTCCCACCCAGCTGCAGCAGCAGGTGTGCATGGGCTGGTCACACACTTACCAGCACATTTACTGCACTCAGGCTCCAGGTTTGTTAAGGCTTTTGTTAACATCAAGGTGAAATAAGGATAATACCCCTTCATCAGTGTTTTCCTGGGTATTATCTTCTTTTCTTCTCCTCAACCACAAAAATACTGTTCTCCAGACACTACTTTGTCACTCAGCATTTTACAAGGGAAGAGAGATGGAAGAAATTGTTACTATTTTACAATTATTTTTACAATATAGTAAGCACATGCAAGGTGAAAGGCTGAGCAATGACAGCAGTACAGATGCAGCTGCCGCCTGCATCTCACATCCCTTTTTCAGCCTGTCCTCACACAGCCTACTGGTTTGACTTTCAAAAAAATCCCTCTTAAAAAACCTCTCCCTTGCCAAGAAAAGAAAGCTTGTTCACACTGCACAATGCTGAATTTAATTTGATTCCACCAGCATGAGAGGTTTGCTGCACTGCACAGACACCTGTGCGATGAACCAGCCTCCTCTGTCTCGCTGACACGTACACACAACGTGCACCTGCAAACCCCCAGCTTTCCTTTCAGGAAGAAATGTATAGCATTGAAATGTAGGCATCTTCCAGAATTTTTAGAAATTGCTCAAATCCAAAAAGTGAATGGGTAGATGCCCGGGTAGAAAAGTCTTTGGTGCTATTTCATTGTTAGTCTGATTCTTAAGAGGGACAACACGAGCTCCAGTTTGCATTAACTGGGTAAATGCAAGATCTTAACAAGAGTGATGTCTGTGCATTCAAAACTGGATTTCTTGCAAACCACAGTCACTGAGGCCAGCCAGGCACTGGATGCTTTGTTGACTGTTTAATTGATTCAGCCACTCTTTATCTGGTAACTAAATCAGGAGTAGTTCCACGTTATTAGTTCTCTAAGCATCCTGTTAACTTCTCTGCTTTGCTGTCCTGTGAGTGCTCAGCCCTCCATTCCACTCAAAAATTAAATATCTGGAGAGCAGACAAATTGTGTGGACTGGCAGAGGATCCAGGGACCACAGCAGGAGTGCTCTCTGCCATCTCCATTTGCACATGAGGGCATGTCTTTCCTCAGCATGCACGGGGGTGTGCCCGACAGCAGCCCCCCTTCATGAGCAGATGCAAGATGAGGCTTTTGCTCAGTCCCCCATTGCTGCTGGGAAAGCACAGACAGCCCTGTTTAAGCCCTTGCCTCCAGATCTGCCATCTTCCCCTGTCCTTGCTCCTGCCTGCTGGGGCCTCTTGCTGTGGGAAAAGGGAGAGGAAAGGAGAAGGGTCACAAAGGACATCCTCAGGGAACGAGACAACCCTGCTAGCGTGCCTCAGCCTGAGCTGAGCTCTCCTTCCCATCCCATGCCTGGGCAGTCAGTAGTCATTCACTTCCACTCACTGTACACATCTTCTGCTGCCCTGCCTCTGGCTATGGTTAGCCAAGTTCTCATTCTTTAGGCAAAAGATGTGACAGAATGCATTAGATTTCAATAGAAAAGCCTCTTGACGGAGTTTGTTGTGAAACTTTTTAAAGTTTTTGGATGAAGAGTCATGCGACCGAAAAAATGACCTCTTATAGCACAGAATATCCTCAGTTTACAATCAGCTTTGGAAATACTTTTTAGATCTAAGCTTAAAAACTGCAGACCTTTCAAGAAAGATACGTGGTTTATTTTATTTATTGTTTATGTCCCAGTTTAATTCAAACAGGGCATTACAACCATACTGCTGCTTTGATATGCTAAGTACCTGTCAGCTCAGCAGTGCAAAATGGTTTAAAGAAGCATTCTTATATACATAACAATACGTTAGTAGTATTTAGTTCAATCAACTGCAAAAACTAAGTCTAAGATTGCAATACTATTAGATTCATAAATCTGCATCTGTCACACTCTAAATTCCAGTTCAGTGTGTTGAAGTCTGCACAATAAGGAATTTATAAGACCCAAAACCAGAATATTTTACTCTTAGACTTTTGATATCATAAGGAAGGCAACCAATTTAATAAATGTGCTAGAGTTTATTCTTTCTTGTAAAAAGAAAAATCTAGAGTACCCTGAAATTAGTTTCATCATCCAGAACTTTCAGTGTAACCAAAAGCAGAATGTACCTAGTTCTGCATGTTACCTTGTCTCATGACTGATGATTTTTTAGTGTTTTTGTACTGTTCTGGTTTGCAAACATCCAAGTTTAATTTTTTTTTTTTTTTTTTCAAAATAAATTTGAATAACACAATTGTTGAACTTTCTTTTCCCATTACTGTTGCTGATATCTGCACTCCACCAAAAGAAACAAGTTTCGTCAAGGAGAGAGGAGCAGAAAGTTAATTTTCTTTTTCTCCACAAAAGTAACAACAATATTTATGAACAGGAGAAGATTGCTGGGAACTAAAACCCTGACTTCCTTCCCTGGTGTGAGAACTACAAAACTCTTTAGCTATAATTAATGGGAGATCTAGGTCAGAGCTTGTAGTGATGACAACAGTTTAGTGAATAATAAGGGAATGAGCTTATGAAGTACAGAAGTATTTCTTAGAATGTACTTCCCAAGCTGCACACACCACATTTTATAAACAGCTGATCTAAGTGAGAATGCTTCAGGAAATGTTGCCTTTTTGAGGACAAGAACACCAGCTATCTTCACACTACCTCACACTCTGTCTTTGTTCAACATCTTTACACCTTCACCATGCAATTTAGCTTTCCTCTGTCTCACCAAGCACTTTCCTGAAATTATCTACATTCACATCACTTGCCATTCTCAATAATCCAGTCCCCAAGGTCCAAATAGCTGCATGTGGCTCAGATCCTGTCCACAAGTGTTTTCCATCCAACCTATCATATCCTTCCTAGACAAGACAGAGATGGAAGTTCAAGTAGCAAACAATATCCAAACAGTAAGAATTTTCTCTCTTCTGTTTCCTACTGGGTCAGGTAATGTTTGAGAGGTAAAAGATTTCTCTGGTGTCTAGACTATCCTAAAGCATGGTAACAACCAAAGAGACAGATTGGTGTAAAGATACATAACCTATTCATTCCCTTAATGGTTTTAGATATTGACATTTTGTCATACATATAAGGTATTTTTAACAAAGAAATAAATATTAATAATGTTTCTGCACAACAAAGTTCCTGTTTCATCTGCATTTAAGTCAGTTGTTGCAGTTTTGTTCTCCTTTGGACAAGGGAGTCACTAACACAATTTTTTTTATTGCTTGTCTGTGAACCAGGATGGAAAACAGTAGCTCAAAGAGATTAACTTCTGGTTTTGGTTACAAAATCCTGAAATAGGCCAGGATTACAAAGCAACCTATGGGCTGTTTTTTATTTTAGTTAATAACACCCTAACACAATTTTGTTCAGACCTATTGGTGTAGAATATCCACTTTTTTCCACCCTTGTTTTGTTTTTCCACCTCCTAACCCTCAGCTATGATAACTCCACCTTACAGCTGGTGTATCATTAAAACACAACTCCGTCATTCCAAGTGTATTTCCCATTCCAAACAGATGCTTCTAGTTTCAGTGATTTGACTATTAAGATCATATTGAATGGCTGTATTGCTCCTTCTCATTTTCCTTTTAGTCACAAGGAGTGCTTGGAAAAGCTGGACAATCCTAAATAATTTTGACAGCCAAATCCCCCACCTACATCACTGCTTATCTATTTTGCATTTAAACTCAGCAAAGCTTCCAAAATCACATTTTAATGATTCCCATTACCTTAATAAAAACCCTTCCTTTCTGTAACTTTGTGAGGTCTCTGAGGCCTTCAGAAATGAAGACTGAAATTTAATTTGCTTTATTTCTCTAGTAAAAATGCAAGGGCCACATTTTGAATTGTTCACGCTTTTTCCCCTTTAATTTTTTCCCATTTCTCTTTAATTTCTGCTTCCTTTTCTCCTTTCAAAATCAAATCATACAAGATTCAGGTTATGTGAGTAGTCAAATCGATTGCACTCACATCAGCTTTATTTTATTAGAGAAAACAGGTAATAGTACCCAGGTTCTTTCCCTCATCACTTCTTTTATGCATGACCTAATCAGGACTCATCACATGCACCAGAGCTACTGTCTAAGGGCTGTACCAGCTGTACCAGCTAATAACAAATATCTCTGCAGTCACAGTCTCCTGTTTGGTGTTCATGCTCAGGAGACAAGAAATGGATGAATTCTACATTGCTCCAGTTAGAGCAAGGTGGGATCTGTTAATTAGCACTTGTTCTGATAGACAGTGTTGAAGTCTCCCAGGCTTAGATCTAGAATGGTGTCACTACCAGTTTTTCCAAAAAGTTATGTTGTGCTTAGCTTCATTCTTCTAACTCCTGGTCACTGACAACCTTCCAATTACTAGTCTCTCCTGCAGCACTGTGCCACTCAGTAAGCTGTCTCTCCTCCCAGCTTTTCCCTCACTGACAATTTTCAGCCCATCACCATCATACATCTATCTCTCTGAACAAATCTACTTCTCTCTTGAATCCATCTGTGAATCCTGCTAACAGTACTCACAGAAAAATATTATATAGCAATAAACTTTGTAATCTTAACTAGTTCTTGATATGTACAAAAGCTTACAATACATCAGTCCCATCTGCACTGTGCAGATGCCTAGACCACTCAACACTTACTTTCCAGCCAGACTATAACCTTTTTCATTCCTGGCTTTCTCATTTTATTTCTTGCCTTTGTAATACTTCACTTCTGGTCTCCTGTATATGATGTATTTTTTATAACTCTTGCAGATACCACCTTTGTGCAGCAGCTAAACTTGTTTCTCAAAATCACCCTGATCTGCAATTGAAACGTTTATTTTCACAGCAAAATTTAGTCACTCCAAAGTGTTTTCAAGTCTCCAGCTTCAGAACTACAATAAAAACCCCTGTAATATCTGTTTTCTTCAACACTGTTACCTGAAAGTCTGCAAGTCTAAAATTACTTTGAATTCACTCATACTTAATGTCCTACAAATACCTGTAAAATTATTCCAGGTGCTGTCTGCAGAAAAAAATCTGCAGAGTGGCACCATTTATGAAGCTCTGTTTACTGATTCAGCAAGTGCAGTAAGTGTTCATATTCTTACTTCCTACACTGAAATAAATTAATAGATTCACTCTCAGCTCCACCGCTTTAACACAAATCACAAAGCCTGACCTGAGTATGTAGCATCTCAGGAGAATCTACAACACTGAAAAAAAACAGAAGATGAGCTGGCTTTTCTCCAAGAGGAAAGCTAAGTGCCAAAAGAACAGGCAATATTACCAGTATTAACATGTTTATCGCTGCGCCTTTTTTTTTTTTTTTTTTTTTTCCCCTCTGCTCTGCCCAGGGTCTGCTGAATGTAGCTAGGGAAAAGCTGCTGCATAGAATCAGGTCTGACTCCATGATCTACTTCTCCACTTCTAGTTCCAGTACTGTTTAAAAGACACTTTGGGCCACTCAGATTTTATATTTGCTGGCCTAAAATCTAAAGGAACATCTGCTCTTTAAGGACAACCCCCACACAGAGAAGCCTCCTTAGGCATGGCAGACATCCATAATCCTGCAGACATTGGAAACAAAAAGCATGGCAAAACTAATTAGAAGCCACTCTGGTCCAACTCCTCAGTAGAAGAGGTTGGATGTCTCTAGAGCACAGCCTCTGCTGACTGACAGAGCAAGCCATGCTACACTTACTGAAAATTATGTGAATAAAACAATTTACTAATTTGTTTTACTTAGTTCTGTATCATCAAAAAGTACTATTATACTTCTCTTTTACTCAAAAACCATGTTCACAGCTTCTGAAAATGTGCTCTTATTTCATCCTCACACAGAAGTTTTACTCATGATGTAATAAAGAAAGCAGAGACTTTTGAAGATTCTGTAATGGTTTGGAAAAGGAACCTTAGTATTTAAAATTCTAATTATGACATTAGATAACTTAAGACCATTCCAGAAGTCCTATTATTACCTATTGTGCACACAGCATAAAACTGGATTTCAGCTTAAAAGCAAAACCATCAAATGCAGATAAAAAAAGGACTGCCTGTGAGAGTGGCACTATAAATATACTTTTAATCGTAAACATCATGGTAGCAATAAGACTTGAAACAATAAGCCAGTCTGTCAGCCATCCAGCCCCTCTTTTCTCCTGGACATCCCAGCAGGAGTACTAGTTTGGCAACTCTGGTGAGTATGACTTAGCAGGCAATGACATAAGGTGATATAATATTCATGGGTGTGACAACAATAAGTTTCAGTCATCCAGAACATGGATTTGAACAAATCTGCAAAGTCCATTGTAATCCTTAAATTCTCTAAGTCACCTACACCCCCACCCACTTTTAACACAAGCACGTAGTTTCACCACCTAAACTTAGATTAACACCATATACCCGATGGAAAGAAACAAGCTCTTCAAGGGGGTGACATCTAAGGAAGACATGAGTTATACCAAGTCACAAGAAGAAGCATTTAAACTTTAAATGCTGTACTCTGGCCTAAGTTGTAACTGTTCAATAAAAGCTCTCACAAAGTGTAGACTACCTTTGGTGATTTGTACCCTGTGTTGTTGCTCAGTGAAGTCAGTGGGGAAATTCTGCATCCATTAAAGGCAATAAAATTTCCCTACAGCACCAACAGCCTTTCACTTGGTTAGCTCTGAAACAGTTCATGCCTGGAAAGTTATCCAGCCCTAAAATCTGAAAACTAGGGCTCGAGACAGAAGCCACGTATGCATTATTACAGCATAGAATTCAATAAAACAGCTGGAGAACACATATTTGCAAATATTTTTTCCAGATAATAATAGAAAATCCTTACAAGTGATTCCAAACTTTTTCATGTTTAAATGGTATAAATCTGAAGTAACTCCACTGGAATTCATGGAGTTCCAGGGCTCTAAAATCTGTATCAGTGATCAGAGACTCAAATTTATTCATTTTTGGCATATGTACCAACTTTTCTTTATGTATCTGACTAAACCACTAGGTGTAATTTAACAAAGAGAATAAGAATTATTTGAATTTATAGGCTAAATGATTGCACGTCCTGCAAAGTACTTCTAGCAGGTGCACTTTCATCTAAAGCAGATTCAGCTGGGGCATCATTGCTAAGATTGTTGGCACCTGGCTCTTTGTCGCATAATCTAGCAAGAGTTATGGCAAAAGAACAAATCGGTTTTGGAGCAGATAATGTGCATTAGACTCTGGGTATGTGTAAACCCAACACATCCAGCTGCATTCTAGGCATTAAAGAGTTATATATACCCACTGGAAGTCTACCATGGTTCTGGCAGAAGTTCAAGGATCTCTGAACTTATATAACCCCCAGAAGACTTGTTTAATAACCGAAGTCGATGAAAAAAGTCTTTCTTTTTTTTTTTTTTTTTCTTATATAACAATGCTTCTGTAAGCAATGAAACTAAATTTTCACTCTGAAAACCCTAAATTACCTTCCAAAGACAAAATTTTCAGAAAAGCCACACTGGAACAATCTTGGGGGAAAAAAAATTGGTCTAAAAGGCAAAACAGAAAGTTAATGAGTTAAACAAAGAGAAAAATACATAGTCATGGGTATAATATTGATAGCAGACAGACACGAATGAAATACAAAACAATACAATAGGTAATTTTTGCATCCAATAATTAATAAATACTTTATTGGTATAAACTGTCCATTCACAGTACATCAATTGAAACGAACACATTCTGTGCTGAAAACTCATGACACTTTCAATATTCTCTTTATTTCACACAAGTTAGAAGAACTAATGCAGCGCAGGTTCTGATAATAATTACTCTCCTTTGTCTTTGTATTATTCAGAGACTCAAGTGGCTTTGAGAGCAGAATCAGCCTTTGTTGTTAAATGGTAAATCTGCATAACAGGCACTACACACCTGAGACAGAGACAGATTAATTTCACAAGATACCTCCACAACTATAATAACTGAAGCACTGTTTTGTAGCAGATCTCACCAATCTCTTACTCAAACATCCTGGGGAGCCTTGGGGGCCTGGAAGTGGCCACCTGCAGGGATCTAAGTGGATTCAGCTCCTTTGAGTTCAAAGTGTTCACTGCTTCTTTCTTCTGGATCTTTAGACTTTGTTCCCATTTTTGTTTTTGAGGCTCGCTTTAGTGTTGATTTTATTCTCTCAGTGGTTACACTACTTTCTCTGTCTTTCTAGGGACATTTTCCCCCAATTTCCTGTTCTGTTCCTTGTGTCACATAGACAGCCCATGGCAGCACCTATGCTTGACTTTGCAAGAGAAAAGTTCTCAAGAAAAATGTTATCACTCTAATTGCAACCCATGTCAGCCACCATGTTTGTTCCACCTTCCTTGAAGGGACATTTATTCCTTTAATAAATGAGACTTTTATCAGCATCAAGGCCTGGCATGGCAGGTGTCTATGGCATTTAAAGCTTACTGGGAAGTGCCCACTGATGCAGCCAACACTTCTTGGTGGCCAAGACAGAGGCATTTAAGACTCCAGCAACTGTGAGTGACTGACCAGCCAAAGAAAACCATACCATGGATATTTGTCCTTCTTCCAATTCATTCCAGTATCTACCACTGTGATATACTACTGCTAAGGCCATTCTGGCTGCTTCCATAGCATGTCTCATAGTTATTGAAAATCCATGTGTTCTAATATTTCTTTTACAGCAAACAATTTCATATCAGTTGCATTTGGGGTTATATTTTGATGCTGGGTACAGTATTTAATGACTAATCAAGCAGAAAACACAGGTGGTTTAGACAAAAAAAGCACTCAATAACAGCTACGTTGGAGTCAGTAAACACAGTTTGATTGGAAATGTCATTAATTAAATCAGATTCACACGTTGTTCTGAAACACACACATCTTTTTCACACACATTCTTTTCATACATGAGCTAATGCTGTTTTCTTATACTTCTGCAGAGTGATCTTAAAATGACACACCAGGCAACCATTTAACTGAGAACTTGATCCTGGATAAAAGTGAATAATTTCCATGAAGCCTGTGCTTGCCACTCTTTATCCATAGCTGAATCCAACACAATCCTTCTGATCTCAGTGGGGAGGACAATCTCCATCTCGGCGCATCTGCTGCAAGTGCTGTTTGCAACCAAGAACAAGAGATTTAGGTTCGTGTTTTTGTTCTTACTTTCTATCCTTTGAGTACTTTCAATAACTTTAGATCTTTTCATTTGTGGATTGATTTTTTTTTTTTTTTTTCCAGATGAGCAACACATCTCCTATGAATGACTGTTCCAGTACTGTGGCTTGGCTTCTGTTCAGTTAGGAGGACTCAGAGATCTTGTACAACACTGTAGGGGCTCCAGCATTCATGCTACTGATCTGCCTGACTTCCCCATTTCCTGCTCCTCTCAGCGCCATGGCCAACAAGTAGGAACAGCCAGAATTCATATATGAAGCAGCTGCATTTAGGGTGGACAGAAAAGATGTGTTATGTAGCCTGAGTATTAAATATTGGGCAAGTTTAAGCGCACTTTTAAATTTTTTTTTCATATTTTCAATATCTTTTCATGTAGCCTTTATACCTTGACTAATATGTGCTACTCTTTATCTTTTATTTAAATATGTCCTGAATTCCAACTCCTTTGTCAGAGTGTCTTTTCAACTGGGAACTATTACCTTTCCTGCCAAACTTCTCACAGATGTGTTAGTTTTGTCACGTGCATTGTATCCTCAGTGCTATACATGTAACAGCAAACAGGGGAAACCCTGAAATCACAAATTTGAAAGTACTTCCACCCAAACAAGCCCAGAGATGCCATAATATTTACTGTTTTCTCTGTCTCAGTCAGGCTACATTTTGATTTTTCTGCAAAATTAAAGACAAATCCTCAGCTTCATGATCTTTTCCATGCATTTGAATTTGAAAAATAGAACATGTTTTTCTGGCCTTTCTTCCCCTTTTTAGATTTAGGTGGGGAAGAAGTCTCATCCCCTGAAGTGTCAGCAGGTGTTTTTTCCTTTGACTCTCTGTTACTCAGTGTCCAATTCTTCATTCTGCCAGATGCAACAAGCATTCTACTTTATCCATCTTTTCAACATTTGCTTCTAATGTATGCTCAGCTACCTGGTGGTGTGTAGCTGACACTGTCTTTAACATGCCTTGAATCCATCTGTCTGTTGGACCATATGGTTGTAATTTATTTGGCAGCCACGCTCCTAATCACAAATGGAGCATCCTCAAGTCTCTTATATTCCAGGAGATGCAGTAGTTCCTCATTCCAGCATTAGGATTATTGGGAGATTCATTTCTCGGGCTCTCCCTCGCTGCTTTACAACCTCTTTCAGAGCCATCCTCAGCATTCAGCAGTTCTCCCTGGGGATGTCCAGCAATGCAAAGCCTTTGTGCAAACCCTAATGCCAGACACAATCATTTATAATTTTTCCTGTGACATACAGGCCCAAGTCATAGCCAGCTTTTGTCAGAGAAACATCTGTCCTTTCGTTGTCTGAGCAGCTGTGCTGGCTCTCTTCCTGTAAGTTGGAAATACTTCAGTCAGTTGGTGAAAATATAAGTTTGGGATAAGAAGGGTCCATTTCACAACCTGCTCTATAGTCTAGACATCCTCTTGTGAGTTTATTACTTTTGCATGTAACTAACTGGTGGTCATAAATGTTATATTCCTAACACACATCACTACATCTCGCTTATCTTAGACCATCAGGCACCACTTCATAATCTTCTCAAGGTTTTATTCATTCCTGAATTTCCCTGAGGGTTAGCACATGTTAACAACCTGATTTGTGTGTTTAGGCACTGTCAAGTTTTTATCTAAGTTGGTATGTTTGTGACGCCATACCACTTTCCATCCCAATCTATTCCACTACATCAGAGAGGGTTAGATCTGGTGCTTGCAATACTATCTTGCCAAAGTTCTCTGTCCTTCCTCGAGATGATGGAGCAGGCCATCTCTTAAAGACTTACAGCCTTGAATGCTGAAGCTGAAGGGGGTGTGCTCTTTGCTGACTGCATGCCCTTTTCCTGCAGAAAAAGAGCTGGTTCCTCACTACACATTCTGAAACAGGATGCTAGCAGTGGCTGATCCACCAAGGTGTCTTTTAATGCTGCCATCTGTCAACCTGAACAAAAAGTAACAGCAACTTTTCCTGAATCATTTTGCTAATACTTACAGTCCCCGTCACACATCCCATGTGAGGTGTACCCTCTCCATCGTAATCTGGGCCACTACGAACCAAAAAACCTATTCAATTTTTGGGCTTTGTCATTTTTACAGTACCATCCAAAAAGAGAAGTTTCTGTGGTTTTGGTTTGGGCAGGAAGCCCTCAGAGCCTTACATTGCTTTTTCTTCATCTGTCAACAAATCAAAGACAGCAGCAGTGATGGAGATAGATCTTGACCTCCTCCACTTTGTTCAGCTGAAGCAGTGAAGCAGTGGCCCCTTGGTTATCCCAGGGTTTGATGTGGCTCTTACGAGCTTTTCCTGACAGCAGATGCATCACCAGGTGTGTCATAGGTGTCTCTGTACATGCCTCCCACCCAGTCAGCTATGGCTGGGTGGGAAGCATAGACATTTGAAGCTTGAATTGCTAACTTCCAGTTATTTCCAATCTATTTTATATTAATGTATGAGGAGATAACTGTTCCTGTGTCAAAACAAAGTTATCTTGGCGCTTCCACCTTCCTTGGGTTCAGAGAAGGAAACAGTGATCCTTCAAACCCCTAGTCCTGCCTGGGAGCCTTTCTCACTTCACTTAACTTTCAAGCCCACCCAGAAATCTGATGCCAGAGTGATAAATGTGGGTAGTGGGCAATCAAGAGCTGAGATTAAAAAGTCCATTCTCTAACAGACAAGCTTTACTGGAACATACACAACTGTGAAGAGATAAGCAGTGATATGCAGCTTCTGCTAATAAGCTCTCACTGGTTCTGTTGGCCAGATGTCCTGTGAGTCATGAGACTGGAGATGCTCTATAGCAGAGATCATGCAGATTCAACTCCTTAAAGTTCAAAGCATTCACAAGTTCAAAGCATTCATATCTCCTCTGTTCTGTTCACCTTTTACAATTTATTTTCCAGTTCTTTGTTTAAAGCTGGTAATGACTCATCTTACCTCAGCAGTCACTTTCCCTCCCTGAGCTGTTGCATTCCTTTCTTTATCTTTCCAAGGAGGTGGTTTTTTTGGGTTTTGGGGTTTTTTGTTGTTGTTGTTGTTGTTTAGTTGGTTGGTTGTTTTTTTTGTTTTGGTTTGGTTTGGGTTTTTTTGCTTTCCTTATCTCCTGTTTTGCTTATGGAGTCTTAGATAATGAAATGGCATTAACTACTCTTGTTCCTGAGGAGAGAGGGAGGAGGGAGGGTTCAGCCATAAAACAATTATGTCAGCTGTTACTTGTGTTGGCTACAGGCTACTTGGCCTGCAGTCTACTGACTTAAAATAAATTATAGATTAATTTAAATTTGGCTTTCAAATATTTAAATCTAGTCACACTAACTCATCACTAATAATTCTTTACTTCTTCAGTATTTCAACAGATATCAATGTCTTTTAAAATCCAAGCAAATGGTGGCTATGAATTCTCTTTATCTGTTTTTATGTTGAAGTATTTAAAATATTCTTGCTCTACAGATGCAAGATTTTCCTTTATACAACTGTCATTCATGCTCTGTCATCTCATGTCATCTGGATGCTTTATAACTATTTCTAGCTATTTCATCCAGTTTAACTAGTTTTATTGTTTTTTCTAGGATTGTCCCCAAATTTGCTATTATTCTCTTTCATAGTGTGGTAGTTTTAATTAGCTGCAGTTCCAGTCCAGGTCATGTGTAATTGCAGGAAACTTTTACCATATCCTCATTACTGGATGTCTTGACATTTCCTGGGTGTTCCCTCAGAGTCCTGGAGGTATTTTTCCATTGACTTTAAAAAATTGTTCCTTTTTGTCATTCCATCTTTACCTGACACAAGCAAGATCAATGTAGTGAACTCCTCGACACCTTCTGAAGAGGGGACCTATACAAAGAAATTATTCATGTTTTTGGCAGCCTGTGCATCTGTCATAACCACTTGTTATTCTTCAAAAGCTGGCAAAAACCATCCCTTCCTTTATGGGTTTGCTGTTCTTGATATACGTAAAAGTTCCTTGTTTGTGCTAATGTCTCCATAGAGTGATTCACTATATCCCATTTAATCAGGAGAAAAAAAAGAGACTTTAATTAGTATGTACTCCACACAACACAAGGAAACAATTCAAATATTCAAAATTATGTAAACATATGTTGAAAAATAAAGAAAAAGGGAACATGATTAGAAACGGTTGGCATGGATTTACCAAAGGCAAATTCTGCCTGACTAATATGATAGCTTTGTAGGATGAAATGATTGGCACAGGGGGCAAGAAGAAAGCAGTAGGATAATTTAAAAAATTACTTTACCAAGGTCCTCCTCTTATGGTCATCTGTGGCCAAGTTGGTGAGATATTGGCTGGATAAGCAGATGATGAAGAGAAAATAGTCTGGATTGCCAAGCTAAAAGCGTTGTGATTGGTGCTACAAAGCAGTCATTACCAGTGTCATCCCTTAGAGATTGATATTGGGGCCAATACTGCTCATGAAAGACCCAGAGGACTGTCAGTAAATGCAGATGATCAGACTGGGTGGAGCAGTTAATATGCTGCAGGTAGAGCTGCCATGCAGAGACTTCAACAGTCTAGAGAAAAGGGCTGGCAGGAATCTTATGAAGTGCATAGAAGCCAAATGCCAAATCTTTCAATTTAGATGTAACAATACTAAGCAATAATACAATCCGAGTAAATTTAAAAAGCAGTAAA
Source organism: Hirundo rustica (assembly GCF_015227805.2). NCBI lineage: Eukaryota > Metazoa > Chordata > Aves > Passeriformes > Hirundinidae > Hirundo > Hirundo rustica. Next base: position 24,227,903 of record NC_053450.1, on the reverse strand, counting down.
AAATGGGAAGTTTTGCCAAAAAGGACTTTTGTGTTTTAGTAAGCAGTACAATGAACACCATCAACACATTAGTCTGTCCTAACAGGAGTGTAGCCAGCAGGTTGAATCAAGTGGTTCTTCCTGTGTTTGGCACTAAGAAGTCTGAAGAACTACGTCCAGGAGGTGTTGCCAGTCCAAAAAAACCACAGACATAGTGAGCAAGGCCAGTAAAGGGCAGTCAATATGGTCAGGGCTGGAGCACAAGAAACCTGAGAACAGGATAAGAAACCTGAGAACAGGATGAGAAACCTGACTTCAACCTGCCAGGACAAGGCACACTGGAGCATTTTGCTGCTGTCTTCAGCTACATGACAGGAGAGTAAAAGAAGATGAAGAAACTCTCTTCTCAGAGAGGTGACCAAAGGCAGCAAACACAAGTTGGAGCATACAAAATTCCCACTAAATATTAGGATAACCTCTTCTACTAGAAAGACCATCAAATACTAGGTCCTAAGGGTTTATGGATCCTCCATCTTTGGAGCCATTCAAAACATGGACATTGTTAAATAAGTTGATTTATTTGGGCCTCCTTCAAGACTTCATTCCAACCTCCCTCTGTAAGTGAGTCATTGAAAACCGATATAGTCACGGACAAAGGCCCTCTAACCAATTAAAGTTAGAAAGTGGTATGTTTATTCACCGGCGGGCGGCACGGGAGTCATCTCCGAAAGGCATGGACGCCCCAAACAAGGCTCTTTGCTCTCTATTTATTTTCCAAGATCTTACATACGATACATATGCATAACCCCAGCACCTCCCATCCCCGCTCTGTATTGAAATGAGGCTATTAGTTCTTTGCACATGCGCAATTCTTCTCTTGAATTGGGTCAGTGGTCTCGAATTGGGTCAGTGGTCTGAAAGGATGAAGTCAGGAGAGTCTTCATCAGGTCTCTGTGACCCTCTGGCACGATCCAAGGTCCCCTGCTTCGTGATTGATTGATACCAAGTCCAGGTGCTGGCCATTGTTCTTAGTGCTTTCAATCTGTTCTTATGACAATTCACTTACTCCACTTTTTCTATAAATAAGCTCATAATGTAACAGTTAGCTCTAGCTTGGGCATCTAATAATCATTAACTTACAATTTACTAATCTAACTTACATCTTGATCAATATAAATTGCTTCTAACCCTTAGCTAAAATCTTAACTCTTTAAAATCATATTTCAAAGTATACACCTTGATACGTCCCAGGTTGCTTCCACTTTCTCTGAGATTTTTCTTTGCAATCAAAAGTTCCCAAATTACTCCTATTCCTGCAACATTAATTTTTTTGCATTGAGAGCTGTGCTAGAAATAAACTGGAAGGGCTGAGAGGGCGTACCCCATTAATAGAATTCAACAGCTTCTGTGAATCAGATGATTTCTCTGAGTCAGAAGCTGGACACTTCACAGCAGCTGGTTGTCACTAGAGGACACAAAAAGAGTGATATTCACACAGCCAAGTTCAGAGCAAAAAGAAGGGAAGTTTATTTACTTGACCTCGCTTATATAGATTCTGGACAATGACCAGGGATTGGTGAATAAGATTGCTGCCTCTCCATCCCACTGGCCAGACTAGAAGTCCATCAATTGTCCCTCATCAGAGAGGAATGCAAAAACAACCACTTTGTTTATGTTACAAGCGTGAGAAGACTCCACTACAAAAATGCAAACAAATCAGAAGGCTAAAAGAAGATGGCAACAGCTGGTTGTTATATATATCACCTATATATATGGTACCTAATGTAAAGATGGTTCAGGTTAGTCTTCTCTCAAGCAATCATATTTCATAGCTGATATGTAAGCTTAACCTGCATCCTCTCCTATTACTAGTAATCAGTAGAAGGAGGGTACTGAGATAGTGACATAGTTTTAGGAGCTCTCCTCCCAACAGATGAGATCACATTCAGATCTCCTCTTGTTGTTTGAAATTTTTCTCTCAGGAAGCCCAACATGACTGCTGAATGGCTGAATTTCCACTTTGGTAACTGAAAACATTGACTGCTGTGTTCCATCCATTCTCCCCCTGCTTTTATAAGAGGAGACAGCAACACTATGTAGCACCTATTATTTACACAAGTTGGGCTTGGGGGTTTTTCTCCAGAATAAATTATATTAACATAACACGTGATAATTCAGCTACACTTTTGAAGGGAAAGAAGTAGATTTGCCATTTATACTTAGATTTATGCATTGTCCAAAACAAAACAAAAAATCATTTCCTCAAGTCCCCTTCAAGTTAGCATTACAATTAACTAGAAAATTGTCTCCTGACTTGAAGAAGGGATGAGAGTTATCCAAATAGAGTAAACAAGCAGCTTTCTCTGCAGTGGACCCAACAACACCCTGCTGGTTTACATCTCAGGGGGGAAGCTTTCCACTGGGATTCTTTGATGTCTTTTAAAGAAAGCAGACTTCCCTTTGGCAAGGTCCTTAAAAGGGCTTCTTTTCTCTACAAGGATTTCTACTTTTTCACAGAATGTTTAAGGACACAGTGACTGTAAGACTTCTATCTCTTCATTAAATTTTGTAGAAATTGGTCAGACAAACATTAAGGCACTAAGATGGATGTATTCATACACCTTCACAAACATAATTCACACACATGTGTGTGCCCATTACCACTTTCTTATTTCCTTAAGCAAGCAAAATAAAGATATCTTCACAGAAAAAAAAAAAAAAAAAAAGCCCCATGAATAACACTCATCCTCAGTACTTTCATCCTAAAAGTTTTTTTTTTTTTCCCAAGCAATAATTAAAGAGCAATTATTAATAATTCATTACAGCAGACTACCAACCAACTACTTACAGAGATGGCTCACAACTATAGTATAAAATTCTAGGGGGGAAAAAAAAAAAAGAAAAAAAAGAAAATCAAGGTAAATCACCACTTTTTTATGTTGTTCATACTCTTCCAATTATGAAAATCAATTTCAGGGATGATAATCGCAGCAGGATTACAAAGGGTCGGTGTTAACAATTCCAGCTGTTCCAGCCCTCTCCAACAAACACATAGAGTCTCAATTAAGGAATGTCCCTTACAATCACCCCCACTTTCAGCTCCCCACCTAGCTGAAGAGGACTTCAGCTAGTAATATCATCCTCTACCTCCATGACCAAGGACAGTAAAGGATAGGCCATGGCACCACCTGTGCCTGCAATCAAACTCATACTTCTATCTCTGCCCGCAAGGCAAGTATTAAAAATAGTTAGAAACATTGACAGCTCTAAGCCAAAAATTCATGGGAGGTTTCTTAAGCTGGCTATGTTTTCACTCAGTAATTTCCAGCTCTCTCTGTGCCTGTGCAAATAAGCAGCCCATCACACCCAGCCACCACCACATCTTCCCCACCACCTGCTTGCTGCCACAGCCTTTTTTTGCTGGTACCATGGGACTGTCCACCTTAGTCAGTGGAGACACTGGGTGGTGACATCCATATGAACCAGACCTACTGCTGCTGAAAGGTTAGCTTCTTCTCTGTGTAAAATGTAAAAAGCTGAAGGTCCTGAAGCCCATCCCAGCAGTAAAATTAAAAATTATGCACAAACCAGTACAGGGGAATCACTGCAAATATGTACTGCGGATGCTGTCAGATCTACTTAAACCCAGGTTGCATCTCTTTGTTTGTGCTGATACCTATCAATGGAACCCAAGATTCAGTCCATGTGAAAGGATATTTGCAGGTAGATTTCCAGAGTGTGACTTAAAATTGGCTTGGTTAAACTCAAGTAGGTTTTGAGCCTAGAACAGGCATAAATTACTAGTATGATCTTTCCAACTGCCAGAGTAAAAAAATTATATATTCTAAAGACTACTAATCATCTGAAAGAATTCTAAAATTATTCTAAGTGAAAATTATCATCTCTATGGGAGATGAAAGTTAGAGAGGCAAGCTTCATTAAAATGCATAATTAGGTACAGGAAATACAAAAGACTGATCATAAAGCAGCACAAACTAAAGCCCTGAATTACTGAAAGTATTCCTGAAGGATTATCCCAGAGTCTTAAAAAGGTGATTTGGATTTGATCAAGAGATTTTAAACCCGTGAAGAAAATTAGTAAAATTTAGGCTGAAGTTATGCCAATGGGAGCTTGGTAACTTAAGTGTTGTAAGAAATATTCTACATTTATAATATACAGGGAAATTTGCACACTGGAATTCAGGATGAACTAAGTATACATCAAATTTAACTTACTTTTATCTGTTTTTCTGTAATTTCATGGCATGAAGGTGTTTTCTCTCCAACCTTCCTTCTATCCATCAGCTCCCTCCCCCTCAAGTCAATGCCAAAATCTAAAAAAACACAGAACAGGTGAGGTTGGAAGGGATCACAGCGGGTCATCTGGTCCAGCCTCCCAGCTCAAGCAGGGTCATCCCAGAGCACATGGCACAGGATCATGTCCGGATTGTTCTTGAATATTCTCAATGAGGGAGACTCCACAGCCTCCCTGGGCAGCCTGTTCCAGTGCTCCATCACCTGCACAGTGAAGTTCTTCCTCATATTCAGGTGGAATTTCCTGTGTGTCATTTTCTTGCCATTGCCTCTTGTCCTAGTGCTCAGCACCACTGAGAAGAGCCTGGTTCCATCCTCTTGACACCTTCCCTTCAGAGACTGATAGATGTTGATGAGGCCCCCTCCCAGGTGCCTCTTCTCAAGGCTAAAGAGACACAGCTCCCTCAGCCTTTCCTCATAAGAGATATGCTCCAGTCTCCTCATCATCTTTATAGCCCTCCTCTGGACCCACTACAGCAGCTCCATGCCTCTCTATAGCAGTGTCCCCTCACACCTGGCAGGTGTGCAGGCTAGCTCAGTTCTGCACTGCTACTACGAGGTTCGGTCAGGGTTACAGGCAGGGCGAGTAACCTCCTCCCGGTGGGCTCTTGGTTCCCCACACCAGCGAGTGGACCTGATGGAATTGCGACTGCAGCGACGGAAAAAGAGTCGTCTCTCTTTAGGCAGGGTAGAAGGTAGTTTATTAAGGGGAGTCCGGCAAGGAGCTCCACCTCAGACCACTGCTGCCCAGAGAGAGCAGAGATCAAAGCTTGACAGCCACTTATAAACGGGGGAGGGCTGACAATGGGTCAGCCAACCAGGGAACACGGGGGTGGTAACAGGGTGTCAACTTCTGAATCATTAACAAATCACAGAAGGGTAGGAGGGGATTCCCTGGGCACCAGCCTATCACTCGACACCTCTCCTGGATCTTTCCAGAATCCAGGGAAGGGTCCTGAAGTGACAGACTGGGCGACCACGAGGAGAGGGGGGGAATTGACAGGGGGAAGGAATGACTGACAGAAAACGTCTGCTTAAATACCTAACTCATAAGGGGGAAAACTATTACAAAACACAAGGGGGTACAGTGGACTGAACCATTACAAAAATAACTTAAAAATCTTACAAAAATAACTTAATAACTCAATAAAACAACTCTCACACCACTACACCTCTCTTGTACTGTGGAGCCCAGAACTGGACAGAGCACTCCAGATGAGGCCCCACCAGGGCTGAGCAGAGGGGCAGGACAAGTCACCTCCCTGGACCTGCTGCCAGTGGTCTTGCTAGTGCACCCCAGGATCCCATTGGACTTACCACAAGCTCAGGACCAGGCCCACCAGACCCCCCAGGTTCTTCCCAGCAGAGCTGTTTTCCAGCAGGTCAGTGCCCATCCTGTGCTGGTGCCTGGGGTTGTTCCTCCCCACGTGCAGGACTCTGCATTAACCTTTGTTGAATTTTTCAGATGGTTCTTCTCTGCCCCTCTCTCCAGCCTGTCAGGGTCCTTCTGAAGGGCTGCACAGCACTCTGAGGTATCAGCCACTCCTCCCAGCCTTGTGTTGTCAGGGAACTTGCTGAGGAGGCCTCTGCCCCTTCACCCAAGTTACTGAGGAAAGTTAAGAACCACTTCTATAAAACTACAGTTTGACTAGTTTGAATTTATTAATTTCATTTCCCAGATTAACTTCTGCAGGACATTTTAGTAAGGAAATACTTCTTTTTAAGTAGCTAAACTCCAGTCCTTACTGTTGTCTGTGTCACAGAAGCAAAAGTCACTGCATAACCCTTAAGAGTTCCCAGTAGTCCATGGAGAGCAATACGAGTTGACACAAAGTTACCCACAGGGCGCTCCTCACTTGAGGCTGTGGTGCCAGGGGGCTCTGCACATACTTGCATCACCTCAGTAACACAGGAGCTTTCTACTTTCCCTGGGCTACACACACACATATTGTACTCCAGAGCAGACTTCACTGAACTCATCCAGAGGAGGCAACGAGGCTGGTGAGGGGCTTGGAACACAAGCCATATGAAAAACAACTGAGGGAGCTGGGGTTGTTTAGCTTGGAGAAAAGGAGACTCAGAGGTGACCTTATCACTCTCTGCAACTTCCTGAAGGGTGGTTGTAGACAGCTGCTGGTTGTTCTCTTTCTCCAGGCACCAACTGACAGGGAAATATAGATCGGATATTAGGAAAAAGTTTTTCACGGAAAGAATGAAAAAGTACTGGAACAGTGTGACCGGAGAGGTGGTGGAGTCACCATCCCTGGATGTGTTTAAAAAAAGACTGGATGTGGCACTCGATGCCATGATCTAGTTGAGGTGTTAGGGCATGGGTTGGACTCGATGATCTTGAAGGTCTCTTCCAACCTAGACATTCTGTGATTCTGTGATTCTGTGAATGCCATTTTGCTATCAGCTTCTCATCCACATGCACCCCAACCACGACCAACGTTACCACCAGGCAGAACTGCTGCAGCAGCATTAGGTTGGTCAGTGGTCCTGGCACTCATGATACTCTCACAAAATGTTGCACTGTTGCTGTCATAGCCTGTAAATCCTTGCAAAGCACCCGCACATCTGCAGGGAGTTCTGAGAGTACACACTTGGATGTGTACTGCCTCTTCACAGTCTTACACTGCATAGAGAGATGCTGTATTTGGTTTAATTTTTTTCCCTAATACTCAGCCAAGAGATGTTCACTCAGCCAGTTGTTTAATATTCTGTTTTAATGAGAATATTTCTATTTTTCACTAAAAGTGAGCAATCTCTACATACTTCAGTTATCCTTTTCTATTACATACATATATTATGTCTAATTTGCAAATATATATAAAAATTCTTCGGGGATGTAAATTGTGCTTATCTTAAACTACACTATACACTCCACATACAATATTTTTCTAAGAATTGGTGTGTACTTCCCTACCCATCATTTATTAATAGGCTTGCCATCTGTATTCATGTTTAAATTCCACCAATTAATATTCTCAAGCCTGGAAACACAGTGGGTACAGCTTTCATAATGTGCAAAATCTGATATGCAATTCATTTTGCACTGAGGAATTTAACCCAATACCAAAGAGATTTTAAGAACAGATTTGTTGCAAAGACTTAAAATAAATTGATTTAGTTGGATGAGACAACTTTCACAGGCATTCATTTAAACACTAAACTTCACTGGCTGCACAGAGTTAACAAATGTGCTACAAAGCTCTTCAACTCCCACACAAGATGACTCACACAAGATAAAAAAACTATTAGTTCTTGAAAGAACTCTATATTTTTCTTTATTGTTCCAATGACTTCCTCAGTTTTGAGGGGCACAATTTCAGAAATGTACACTATAAAGAAAGTGATGGTTGGAGGTGGATGGGTGACCAGGTTATAAATGAAGGAAAATAGACATGATGACAAGTAGTTTATGTCACCACCCCAGCTGCAAAATTCATCCAAAACTCAGTAATTTATCCAGTGTATCCATTACTTTTCCCACCAGCTAGCAGCCCATCCAAAGCAAGCACAACCATCACTGTTCAGTTCCTTCTTTTCACTGCATCCCTCTCTTCCCATCCTTTTTTTTGTTGCTGGCATAACTTATGGCACATGTCCTCAGTTATTTTGCCCACACTACTCATTTGTGGGTCTAAGTACCATTTCATGTGACTCACGCTCTCTTATAATACTTTTTAATCTCTGTTCCTCTAGAATGAAGGGTTTTTTCTGATGGATCCATACAGACCTGTCAAATGTGTGTCTGAAGCCAATGGCTCATAAATGTCAAATTTAGATCAGATATCTTTGTTTTAATTTTGATTTGTTTCTATTTATATTGATATTCTCAAGAAGAGGCCTTACAGTTATTGCTAGGAATGTTATTTCTTTGCTTTGTGTTATACATCTGAATGTATTTTTACTAAAAGCAGTGACTTGCAAAGCAGGTAACACAAATACAGCCTTGTGTTTCCTGTCTATTTTTGTCTGAACTGGGTTCAAATATAGACAAGCCATGAAAACAAAATAACAAAATCCCTGAGTGTTCTTGTCTTTTAGGCTGTGTTCAAGCTGGGGCACCTTGGAGCACTTCCAATCTCCTTGGGCTGTAATGTACACTCCAGAAATCTGGACTTGGGCAAAAGGCACACACACCAGCTCCTTCACCCTGGCATCACCTGTTTTCCCTGGAGTGAAAGCCAGAACACGAGTCAGAGCTACCCACGACCTGAGCCTTCAGGGGACTGTGACTGCAGGCATGCTGCTGTACCACATGCACCAATTCATTCACACACAGCATTAGAAAAATAAACAAAATCTTTGGACCATGTGAGTTATTCCCCATGTCTACCACTACATGGTCTTGTAAAAAGTCCCTCTCTGCCTTTCTTGTAGGCTTCCTTCAGATACTAGAAGGCTGGAATTAGGTCAGCCTGAAGCTGTCATTTATCCAGGCTGAAAAGTCCCTCAGCCTTTCCTCATAGAAGTGCTCCATCCCTCCAAACATCTTGGTGGCCTCCTGGACCTGCTCCAACAGATCAGTGTCTTTCCTGTGCTGGGTACCCCAGAGCTGCATGCACAGGTGAGGTCTCACCAGCACAAAGTAGAGAGGCAGAATCCCCCCTCCACCTCATGCACACGCCTCTTCTGCTGCAGCCCAGGACACATTTGCCTTTCTGGGCTGCAAGAGCACATTGCCAGGTACATCCAGCCTCTCACGCACCAGCAGCCCCAAGTCCTTCTTAGCGGGGCTGCTCTCCATATATTCATCCCCAGAACCTTGCTCTTAGTCTTGTTAAACTTCATGAGATTCCCATGAAGTTCCCGCTTCTAGACCTTGTCCACGTCCCTCTGGATGGACACCATCCTTCAGGTGTGTCAACTGCAGCACTTGGCTTGGTGTCATCTGCAAATTTGCTGAGGCTGGTCTCAATCCCTTTGTCTATGTCATTAATAATGATATTAAATAACAGTTTTCCTAATATGGTCTCCTGAGGGTCACCACTTGTCACTGATATCCACTGGAATTTGAGCTGTTGACCACCCCTTTGTATGCAACTCTTGGACCTTTTCCTCATTCACCAAGGAGTCCACCCACCGAAGGCATTCCTCTGCAATTTAGAGAGAAGGATGTTGTTGGGGACTGTGTCAATGGCTTTACACAAGTCCAGATAAATGACACCAGTAACCCTCCCCATGTCCACTGATGTAGTCACCCCATCATAGAAGGCCACTGTCCCGGTCAGGCAGGACTTGCCCTTGGTGCAGCTGTGCTGGGTGTCCCAAATCACCTCCCTGTTTTCCATGTGCCGAAGCACAGCTTCCAGGAGGATCTGTTCCATGAAAATTCATTACTGTGAGTGTGGTGAGGCTGACGAGAGAAGCTGTGGATGTTCCATCTCTGAAAGTGTTGAAGGACAGGACTGGGGACTCTGAGCAACCTGGTCTAGCAAAAGGTGTCACTGCCCATGTCAGAGGGGTTGCAACTAGATGAACTTTAAGGTCCCTTCTAAGCTAAACCATTCTATGATTCTGTGGATTAAGTCTTATACAGGTATCTCAACCAGAAAGTCAGGAACATGAAAAAGCAGTCCAGAACAAAAATTATTTTAAAAGAAAGCCTGCTGCTTTCATGAAAGGAAGGACAAAGAAACTGCCCAAGTAAAGGTTTGTGGGAAACTATAGGAGAGAGGACTGGAAAGGGGGCTCCAGGAAAGACCTGGGCAGAGGAAACCAAGCCAGTCGGGTACAGAAAGAGCTGATGATACGTCTGAAATGTGTAAAGATGGAAAGGATGGAAGAAAGAGAAGACTGAGTGTCTAGATTAAGACTAAATTTGAGTTTAGATAGTGATGTGAATTGCTCCTCTGGTTATGTATGGGGAAATTACAGGAGGGGAAGAAGGGAATGCAGTAGGTTTTTTGATCCATCCTGCCACCGAGGATGAGAATTCCTGGATCAGTCTTGAAGAAGATGAAGCAAAACAAACAAAAGTCTGTGCTGATCTGTACATTGATATGTAGAAATAAGATTAACTGCAGCTACCACTTGATCTATTGATTAGATGCCACAAGATGATGAACTGCGAGCTAATGGCAAGCTATTACCCAATTCAGTCTAGGAGCAGTGGAGAAAATCAATACATAGCAGATATCTGACTTTTATTGCCGGTTTGCAGGGAGGAAAACCTGTAAGTTGCTACATTCTTTAAAGTATGTACAATACAGATATGCACCTTAGGAACTACATTTGGCTCTTAGATTTCATAAGACAATTAAATGCTTTTTCTTCGGTGGCCTAACTGCACCATCATTATTGCAACCTTAATCCCAGAAGTATCACTAGCTTCAGTGTTCAAGCTACAAAATGGATTTCGACCTCAAAAGTAAAAGGAGGAAAGTCTCTACAGAAGACGCAGATAACACCCGGAACTCTACCACTACTGGAACAGCCAGCTTAAGTCAACAGGGGGATTCTCATTGAAATTCTGGAGTATGTGGCTTTCATCCTGTCCCTTATGCGGAGATTAGGCCTTCCTGCCCTTTAAACTTAATGAATTTTGACAATGTTTATGATTTTATTTCTAGAAGGTGGAAGAAGAATATTTTTGCAAATGTCACTTTGAATATTTGAAGGGTTATAGCACTCTGAAGTCGAAAATCCAAATTGTAGGATCAGCAGTATCAGTGACCAGATGTCATACACTTCAGTGCTGGGGATGAGTATGATATTAGTGTCTCTCCAGATTTAGAAAGTCCTTGAGATGAGTTTTATAGAAGTTTTAAAAAGAAATATATCAGTTCAAAATGCTATTATTTCAAATGAATGCGTTTCTTTGAAATAAACAGTGGAAAAGCATGGACACAGTGCAGCAAGACCAGTGAAGAGCCAACAGTGTGATTGGAAGCCGATATTGAGACAGGATGAGAAACCTGAATTTGTTCTACCTGCAGAAAGAAGGCTCAGTGGAGCATTGTACTGATGTCTTCAGCTACCTGATGGAAGAGTACTGAGAAGATCGAGTCACTCTCTTCTCAGAGGTGCACAGTGATGCAACCAGAAGCAAGAGACACAAGCTGAAACATGCAAAATTTCCATTAAAGATTAGAAAAATCTCTTTCACTGCAAGGGTGGTCAAGCAGTGGACCAGATAGCCCTGAGAAGTTACGGATCCTCTGTATTTGGAGCTGCTCACAATTTGAGTGTACATGACTCTAAGTCATTTGATCTAATTGGACCTGATGTCCACAAACTAATCTATTTTGAGCCTGCTGACACTGTGTACACAGACTTCTGTAGCAAGCAATTCCCTGTCTTTGAAGTAAAAAGAGTATTGTTTCATGTTTTAAACCAGTCCCCTACTGGCTTCATCAAGCACCCTATATATCTAATATCAAGAAATTTGCTAAAAAGCCATTCTGCATTCAGCTTATCCAATATCCCCACAATTTCCAATTTCCAAAAATCATACCGCAACCCCAGCCTTCTTGTCAAACTTCTTGTTTGAAGTATATCAGTCTTTATAGTTTCGCCTCTAAAGAAACTACTCCACCTTCTTAATCATTTTAGCTGTCTTTGTACCATCTCCACACTGTCCTTGATATGCAGAGACCAAAATGTCATTCGGAATCCCCTGCCTTATTCCGAATACCCTTCCTGATTATTTCCAGAATTCTGTCAGCTGTGTTTACTGCTTCACATCAATAAAAAATTTTATTTGGTTTAGTAATGAAATTAAAAATTATTAAACCCATCATGCCACACATTAGTCTTTCTGAGCTACACTGTGAGCTTATTTATTTACCTCAACCTCAGTCATAAATTCATAGGACAGTTTGGATTGGAAAGGACCTAAAGATCACCTAGTTCCAACCCTTCTGCCATAGTCAGGGACACCTTCCACTGGACCAGGTTACTCAGAGCTCCATCCAACCTGTCCCTGAGCACCTCCAGGTATGGGGCATCCACAGCTTTTCTGGGCAAACTGTGCCAGTGCCTCACCACCCTCACAGTAAATAATTTCTTCCTAATATCTAAAGTATGACTACCCTCTTTCAGTTTTGATACCATTACATAATGTCACATTTTGAATAAGTTTACAACTTTCTCATGACAATGAGCATGTCTGCTACTATATTATGATGCGCCCATAATACTCTTGAGCATCCTGCAGGCCTGATAGGCAGGAATGAGTATAGCAGTTATAGTATTAAATGTGAATTACTGCACTTTGGGGCCAATAACATGAAATTTTGTTACCAGTTTGTTTACTAATACACAGAGATTTAAAAAAAAAAATAGGGTTTTTTACTGATTATATGGTTTATCCTAGGCAAAGGTGTCCACAATGGAGGTTATTTTGGCATGACAAATCATTCAATTTAGGATTAACTGAGTAATGCATAAAGAGGATTGTCATTACTGCCATTGGCAGTACTGTCAATAGTAAATTCTGATTTGGAATGCTGTTCATCAGCTTGATGACCAATTCCCACACAAAAAAAAAAAAAAAAAAAAAAAAAAAAAAAAAGCAGGGGGGTGGGGAAATGCTGGAATGGTCTAAAAGAACTATTGGGGGGGCAGTGGGGGGGGGGGGTGGACAAAGAGTCAAAGAGCTCAGGTTATTAACCTAGCAAAAGAAAGTCTCAGATGAGATAAAATTTCTCTCTAGGAATATAAAAGGAGCAACATCAGGGCTTGAAAGAGCTGTGTAAATCAAAGCAAAACACCAACTAAAACGGCCATGAATAAATTTACATCCGAAATTCAAGACCAGAACCAGAAGAAAGAGAGCAGTGCGTTGCTGCAGGAGGATTTGATGTTCAGTCAGTTATTAAAAATTGCTCAGTGTCTCCTAGATCATGGAGACTTACTTGAAAGGTTCCCAAGAGCAAACACCTTTTCCAGCTGGGGACAGCCTAGCACCTTGTCCCTTTATCCTAACAACCAAAACCTTACGCTGTTTAGCAACCAAACAGGTTTCTGCTGGAGGTACGGGTCTCATAAAGAAGCCTCAGCAAATAATAAACCTCTAAAATTCCAGAAACTAGATAGCGAGTGGAAAAACACTCCCATAAAAGAGTACACAAAGATACAAAAGATTCAAAACAAGGTGGGTATTTTTAACTTTAGGGCTATAGATCTGTTCAATCTGCAAAGTTGCTGTTGTCTGGGTCCGCTCTGAACTTGTTCCTCTCTTTCTGTCTGTGGAAGCAATGCTATGGAATTCTATTCAGCAACAGATCTGTTTGCTCTCAGCTGGAGAACTGTGTTTAGCTGCTTTTTAATAGCTCTTGAGAGGGTTTAGAGAGAAGGCATGTGCAGACACATGCAGAAACTCAGCGTTGGGAAGTATTCTCTTGTGAAAGGACAGGATCAGTAAGCCTGCCCACCCTGGGGAGAGCCTCTGACATCTGCTCACAGAAACTGACAGCCAGGATGTCATGAAGAGAGAAGCTCTCATGTGGTGATATGTCTCAGGTTCTTCCTTCCAAGAACTGAGGTGAGACAGTGAACTGTAGGCTATCCCTTCTCAGGAAGCTGAGAGGCCATTTACAGAGGAAGAATCAAAGATCTGGTTCTAGCAGCTCACAAACTAAGATAAAAGGTGAAGTCCTGCCTTCCAGTTATTAATTTTCATATTGCCTGCAAAGTTCATTTTTCACTCAAGTATTTCACAGGTCAAATACAGAGAGGAGCGTGAAGCGTGAACTGTCCCTCCCCTCATGCCACAGTGCTTATTCTGGAAACCAAGGAGGGTCTTCAAATGTAACTTCTGTTCCTCACAGCTCCTGATGATATTAGAAAAAGTAACATTCTGACATTTATGGGAGAAACCAGCAATTTATTTGATTCATTTTTGCTATCCTTCTTGTTAATAATCATTACAGCAAAATAATTTCCACTGCAAAATGGCCTCGTAATTTTTTCGGCCCTCTGTCTGGGTTATTACTATATACAGCAATCCCACAGAAATGTGGGGAAGCAAATGTTGGCCTAGCATATTGGTTAAAGTCCATGAAGTGTGAACATAAATAGATCAATCCAGATTTGAAAGCCTTATCCTCAAAGTTTTGTTTATTCAGTATTGCTCCATTCATCCACTTCAACAAAAGATTCCAGATGGTATGACAAATCATGATTACAGACAGGCTAAGTTCTTCAATTGCTTCTTTCCCCATGGTCTGAGAAGGAAATGATGATCACTCTCCTAATGAGATTTCACAAAAATCTTTCTTATTGAGAAATAAAATGGGGTTTTGAGGACATGCAAATGTTCCTGTGAATCAGATAATTCTGTCCCTTGGCAACTTTTCAAAAGTTTCAATATTAGGCAGAAAGTCAAAGAGTTATGAACTGGACGAGGGCAAGCCCTCCCAGGGAAAGAAGAGAAAAGCTTGAGGATGCATGTACATGCCCTACAGGGAAGCTTTCAGATCAAGATCCTTTCTGACTCATTTCTGGTGTCAGCTCAGTGTAAGTTAATGATCACTTTGATTTTTCAAAAGAAGTCACAATTTCTCTCAACTGATTACTAAAACTGCACAGAGCATATTATTAACCACATAAAGGACTGATTTTGTCACTACTAGCAACCAGGCTTGCTGCTCTACCTCCATCTCATAAAAGCCATGGGGGCTTCCTGCAAACTTAAAAGCCTACTACAGACACTGCATCTCACAGGACCCGTGTGCCTCAGTAGGATGGCCAGTCTCTAGGGAGACAAGCTCAGGTGTGGTGTCTCTGGTCACACCTTCTCACTGCCGCAAAACTGTGACCAACACTCTGGGTTTCTCTTCCGAGATTCAGGTGGTTTTAGAGTCTTTTTGCCTTCTGCAAAGCTCTGAGCCAGATGCAAGAAAGAGACAGAGTCTTCAGGTTCTGATTTTCAAGGTTGCACGCTTTGTTTATTGTTTCTTATCTTACAATTTTCTCAGTGCCCAACTAAGATCTGTGCAGCTGCTCGGGCATCTGGTGACTCCTCCTCACTGGGCTGTTGCTATCTTTTATACTAATTGTTACGTGTTCTTTATTTATCATTATTTGCCAATACCTATCACTTATACTAAACAGGCCATCTCTACTTTGACCCAATCTCTTTAAACTACTTTGTGCCACCGTCACTGCAGAAAATGGAGTGAGGGAAGAAGAAAGAAGAAGCAGGAGACAACACCCAAAATCCTCCATCTTGTTCCCATCCACTTCCATAGTAAAAACCCAAACCTACTGTTTTTCACCTTCTGATAAGCTAAACTACAATCTTTCACACTCTTGTGGCCTGCAATCCCTCCCACAGTGCAGGAAGCCTTTCCCATGGACTGAGATCAAAGCCAATGTCCCTCTGGGCTCTGGGCCGGGGTCCCAGACCCCCCTGTCCCGGTCTCTGACCCTCCAGGGCAGCCAAAGGAATGCCCTGGACTCCAACAGACATGAGCGACACACCAGAAACTCAATGAAAAGCAAAATGTCAACTTTCAATTTCAAAGTTATCCCTCACCCTGTTACCTTCAAAAGGGTTCCCAGGAGCTGGATGTATTTCCCTGAATTCTTTCAGCTGTAATTTCAACATCAGCCTTCTTTTGCCACCCAGCATGCCTGCCCTCTTCTTCACTCAGGTGATGCAAATCCAGGGGCTGCACACGAGGTCTTGACTTCAGTTTGTGCCATCACAGACAACTCATAACTAATATGCACAGGTGTGCCTCTCCTCTGGACAGTCATTCATGCACAAAGCCAACTTTCAGAAGGTGTAACACTCTGAGACCTAGCCAGGGACCTTGAAGGAACCAAGAGGACCCCCACAAGCTGCTGGACAAAGCTCTCCTGCTGTATTCCCTGGCCAGCTGCAGGTGAAGCCTTGTGCCTAACAGCTTAATGAACCTTCTCAGAAAGGTGGTGACTGCTTGGGTATGGAGCAGAAAAAGAAAGGAGTATCAGGTGACTCCTTGTCTGAAAGGCAACTGGTGGAAGTTTCTTAGCCTTGCACACTATGCAGCTCACCAAGGACCAAGCTGCTTACTGGAACTCTCCAATGCCTCCAGACCTCTACATCCAACCAAGACTTTAACCTCTCTTTCCTAACCAAGCCCTCTGCTCCATTACAGCCCAACGCACAAGCACTTCATTACACCTTCTCATTGAAGCTGCTTTCCATCCACAAAGACAGATATCTGTAAGTGGTCATATGGCTGCAATTTCAAAATAAAATACACTGTGACCCCAATAAACCAAGTGTGGTGATGAAACAGGCAGTTAGTTTAATTCAAAACCTGAGTAAAATATCAAGCTGCTATTCAGAGAGCACAAGGTTGACGTGAGAGAAAATCCTATTTAGTTCTGTTTGCATTTTTCTCTAGCAGAAGTGTAGAACCAGTGCAACAAGTGTAATTTACTACAATTTAATTATTCAGGCAGGTGTCCTCTCTACTTTTATTTGCTGTTACCCTGAAATTAGTCATTGAATTTTTAGAAGGAAAAACAAGAACTTGTGAACAGAGATGCTAAAAAAAACCACCCAACCAAATAAACCAGTATTAGCTCTTTTAAAATATAAGGAACAATACTCTAATTTAAAGAAAATATTATAAAAATATGGTTATTTTTAGCATGTCATTGGATTTCCTGTTAAGTATGCATTCCTGTTTCCATTAAATAAAAGGTTAAATTAACAATAAATTATAAAATATCATTTTTTATTTAAATTATATTTAACATTTGTAATATCATTCACTCTTTTTTGGTTTTCTAATAATTTCTTAGACCTCTTTGCATATAAAACCAAAATAAATTTAATTGAAGTATAACTTTAGCACAATCAGTCTTCATCAAATTTCTGCAAACGGTCCAAGTATGTTTGCACCAGGAATGTATCCTCCTGCTGTCATACTAGAGACAGGAAAGGACATTCTAACTTCCAAAACAAGACTAAACACTCAACTGAATCCCTCAGACCTGCTAGTTTTCCAACCATGCTTATAATTTACTAAGATACCTGCATTTTTTTAGCCATCCCTTTCCATATTTCTCCTCTTTTACCATGAAGCATGTTTTATGTACAAATGCCTATGGCCAAAAATTGTCACAAGCTTTTTGTGGTAATTCACCATTCAATTAACAAATTATGTTTTAAGCTTCAGCACACACAGACCCAAACTGTTTTAATTTTAAAAGTGTATTCATAGAAATCTTCTAACACATTGTAAACTGTCACTGGAAATATCTCTGTGTTTTCTATATTTTAGTTTTCCTGGTAGAATATAAAATTGCAGTTGTGCAGTCCATACCTACCAGTAATTCATATGAGATAAAAAAAATTTTAAGTTTCATTCAAATGAACAATATAAAATTAACCACCTTGTGGGAGCATGCTTCATTATTTTCTCATCTTCAAGGCTGACAACATAAAATCTCTATAAGCTCTTTGACGGACAGGATACAGTGTCTGCACACAGTCTTAAGAAGAAATAATAATGTAGCTATTTCATTTATTCATGTATTATGTATTACAGCAGCTATACAATTAGTTTTAAACAAATAACTTTTCCATTTTTATTAAGTTGTATACCCTCTCCTTCAACATGATTTGGTACGAAGGATATAATGTCATGATGAAGCATTATTGAAGTTCAAAGCTGGAGTCTCTTGGAGCTGGAGACACTAGAAATGGGGTATTAATAATGTCTTGAAAACAATCATACATACGGTGGATGATTCTGCTTTAAACTGTGTAGCTAAAAACAATTATGGGAAACATTTTAATATTTCCATAATTTCAGTCCAAAATAAACACATGACCATTTTTAAAAGTCTTCACCTTCTCAAATGAAAAAAGGATATAATATATTGTTAACAGACAGAATATCTGCTGTACCGGATATATCATTTTAGCAAAGAGAACTTTAGAAAAACAACACTAATTTGTCATTGTTATTACTCAAGCTTTGGAGGTGAGCATAGATCCTACTGTGCATTTTTTATTCACTCTTAAGGAATTTTATTTTTATAGATGTTAGAAAAAATTTCTATGAGTTTTATTTGAAGTCATGTTAAAACTTTTCAGACCTGCTTTTGCCTTGTACCTGGCAATCCACTATGATTAACTGCAAAATTTCCGCATAAGCTGCAGCAAGTCTGGAGAGACACATTCCATTATTGTCTTCACTGAACCAAGCATCCCATTTCTCCTTTCCACCTGGAAAGTGTTAAGGGTTGAACATTCGGTATCACAGCAAGAAGGTGACATGCCAAAGTGCTCCCTAGCTGGCAGCTGTGCAGCCAGGATAAAAACTCTATGGGAAGAACACGACCTCAAGGTGGCCAGGCCCTGTCAAAACAACCCTTTGGTACTACATTTCCAAGCCTTGTGGCAAGCACTAGCTGAACCTCTGCAGAGAACATCCTTACTCACAAAGCCATTAGCACACCTTTCCAGGGATATTCTTGAGTGCCAGGGTCTGATCTAAGTTTAAAACTGCAGAGATGCCAGGGTTAATGCAATCTTTTAAAGGACAGAAATGATCAACGATTTATCTTTTTTCTGTTTTTAACATTGGCTAGATACACAAGGAAAATCTTTTATGAAATTATTTTTAGGGTATGTCATCTTCTTCTTAGCTCTTAATTTAGGTTTTGCCAAAAGATTTATCTTCCTTGGGCTGTCTTGATTTCTGAAACAAAGTTTAAGCAACAGTTGCCCTGCTTAGTGCTGCTTTTCAAATCAACTTTTACCTTACTCGTATAACAAACCAGAGACTGTTATACTGAGGAAGCTGTAGAAAAAGTGTACCATGAATTCTTCATCCAGTACCACCGTCTCTAAGAGAATTTGAAATGAAAACTGGAAGATCATTTAAAATAAAGTTATTTTCAATGTAATTAAGGAAAAAACCTCTCCATTTTCAATTCCTTTCTGATTAAGTTAAAGGGTTTATGTGTGTGTGTGTGTGTGTCTGTGTGTGTGTACATGAAACTCCAGCATGTGCTGGGATGAATTTATTGCAGTTCACAATATTGTACAGCTAGACTGCCTCTACAAGTGCTCTGAGTGAGATATTGGATGGATTTTTTTTTAAATTTAAGCAGCAACAAAGGCTTATTTTGCTTATTTCACTACTGTCAGTCAGAGGTGGTTTAGGGTTTTTTATTGGCTTGTAAAGGTGGCCATGTTTATTAAAGTAAAAGGGCCAAAATCCTGCTTTTTGTCAGTTTTGTGCAAAAAAACTGGGAACTGTTCAGAACCATTTCTCTGTAGGAAAACTAAGCCATCTCCTGTGCAAAGAAGGGAGCCTGTTGCAGGAAGCTCCAGGTGAGCATCACTGCTGTGCAGAAACACCAGCTCACATCCATCAGCCCACAGACAGCGCACACTGTGCCTGGATGGCTCTTGGAGCCAGCACCAACCTCCCCATCCCTTGCTGCACCTCCAAGGGCAGCACACAGCCCTGCTGTCTTTTGTGCCCACAGCATATTTATGCCCTGATATAAGGTAAGATATATACTAAGAAGGTATTGACAACTCTAAGCTAAGTCTCAACTTTTCTTTTGTGATCTCAGTCCTAAACTTCCCGATCTCTTTGTGTTTGAGCTTGTGCCTGTCAAGCTGGCTTACTTGTCTTCTTCTGTATCAAAATGAAAGCATGGCTAGCTTAAAAGGGCTGACAACAAAATCCTCTAGTCTAAATGAAAGAAAGCAAAACAAAACAAAAACCCTAACTCAGCATAATCATCTCTCTACAGCATGAGAAAGAAAAAAGTGACAGCAATCTGCAGATTTTAAAATTATTTTTATTGATTCTCATTGATGTCCTTGCTGAAACGTGAACAAAATATTGAGTCATTTACTGAGGTCTATTCAAGACTTTTCTGATAGCTTAACCAATAATAACAACTATAAAAACCTCAGCTAGGTGGAGGCAAAGATGCTAAAGGGTATCTTTATAACAAGGAAAAGAGTTCACAGAGCTGCCACAGGGCGGTATACTCACCCTTGAATACACCAGATGCATTTCTGCATGGAGGTTGAAAGGTGGAGTACCAGCTTGGGCATTGACTCTGCTGGTTCTGCCCTTCTACAGTGTATTTGGTTTGCATGGCCAAGCTTTGGTGGCCAGGGACCTACAGAGGTGTCTTCTATGAGAAGCTGCTAAAAGCTTCTCCTTTGTCCATCAGAGCCAATCCCTGGTAGCTCCAAAGACTTGTGCCATTGCTCAAGAGTGGGCCAATTACAAATGGTGGTAACACCTCTGCAGTAATATATTTAAGAAGAAAAACAAAACCAAGTTATTGCATAGTTGTAATTGAGGCCAGAGAAGAGCAGGGTGAGAACGCATGAGAGGAACAACTCTGCAAACACTAAAGGTCACTAAAGAAGGAGGGGGAGGAGATGCTCCAGGCACTGGGATTCCCCTGCAGACCATGGTGAGGACCATGGTGAAGCTGTGCCCCTGCAGCCCATGGAGGTCCATGGGGGTGCAGACATCCACCTGCCGCCCATGGAGAATACCCACACCAGAGAGGGTGGATGCCCAGAAGAGGCTGTGACCCTGTGGGAGTGTGGAGAGAGGAGCCTACCCTGGAGCAGCCTGTCCCTGAAGGACTGCACCCCGTGGGAGAGAGACCCACACTGCAGCAGCTTGAGAGGGACTGTTGCCCATGGGATGGACTCACATTGCAGCAGGGGAAGGACTCCTCTCCCTGAACAGCAGGAGAAACCACAGGTGATGAATTGACCATAACCCCCACTCCCTGTGTCCCTGCACCTCTGTGGGGAGGAGACAGAGCTGGTAAAGAGGGAGGAGATGAGGGGAATGTGTTTTTAAGTTATTTTACTTCTCATTATCCTGCTCTGATTTTGTTAGCAATAAATCCAATTAATATCTCTAATTCCAGCCTGTTTTGTTTGTGCAGGTATTTGGTGAGTGATCTCTTCCAGTCCTTATCTCAGCTCATGAATCCTTTGTTATATTTTCTCTCCTCAATCCAGCTGTGGAGGGGAGGGATAGAGAGGCTTTGGTGAGTGTCTGGAGTCTGGCCAGCATCAACCCACTCCACAAGGGAAAGGCAGATTTGGAAAATTATTGTTGTTAGTAGTAAGTTATGATTTGACTAGCACAAGGAACTTATTTGTTGAATTATCTTTAAATCATCACATTTCAGAGTAGAACCACACTTTAAATATGGGAAATGTTATTTGCTGTATATGTATTATGTTATTAAGCATAATTAAAGTTGAAAGCCATGAACCACACTCGAAGCTACTGCAAGGCTATAGAACATTTCTGTGGCCAACAAAATAAAGTACCATGTGCCGGAGAAGTCAGCAGGCAAGAAGTAATACACTTAGTAGCCTAAACTACAGTATGCTATGCTATGGGCCAGTATCTGTGAAAATATTTCATAAATGAGTAATGAATAACTATTTTGTTCTGAGAAAGAAGTATGTGACTGCTAGCATCATAATTTCTAGATATGAAAACTGCCAAAAACTAAACTTAAACTTTGGAGAACAAAACCTCTCTTTTTATGGGTGCAAAATTCTACAGTGCCTTGTCTGAAGCATCTCAAAGATATCATATCTAGCTAAAGTATTTCACCTCTTGACTTTTCTAGAAGCCTTGCTGTGATTTTTTTTCAGGCACTAAGTCACACAGAATATTCTACATTTCCTTTGTACCCTCAGAAGTAGACAACAAAAGCTTTTTTTTTTCTCCTTTATGCTATGTTTTATTCATAACCATTGAAAAGAAAAATCGAAACTCTGGTGTGAGTCACTCTTTAGACTTTTCTATTAGAAAATTGAATCAGAACTGTAAATGGTTTCAGACACAGATACCCAGGACCAGCACTGGAAACAGAGCAAAAACTAATGCAGACCTGGAAAAGACAGTTCCAGTGCAATGTTTTAAAATGCAATTGAAATGAGACCTGATTTGCACCAGAATTGCCACAGAATCATTCACTAGTGGAAGAAGTAATGGCTATCTCTGAGACAAAAAATCATAGCTGCAGGCTTCATTGGACTCCAGAAGAGAAGTGTTTGACTGCGTGCATCCTCCTGCCACAGCTCTGGACTGAGCACCCTCAGGGGAACCAGCTCCCCCCAGAAAGGTCACCACGGGCAAGAGTGGTGCAAACACAACTCACGGTGGTTCTCCCTCAGCCAGAGGCATCCTATCTAATGCTCTGGGATGTTTCTCAGCTGAATGAGAGTTTCTCCATCTCTGTTGGAACAATCCCGTTTCTTGACCTGCATAGCACTGAAATGATGACAGCTGGATCCTGATTCTGTTAACACTGCTATTTCTGATATCTGATACTTGGTAAAAATGCCCTCTAGGCTAGAGGCTATGCAACCCACCTTCCCAGCCAACAGCACAGAGTTTGCATTAGCAGAATGTACTGAACTGTGGCTGCCTTCAGTCTCCTACATTCATACGTAGTCATGAGGAATAAATTACACATTAGAGAAGCTCAAAAATTTCATCAGGTTATATCTGGAGCCAGGTTATCCCCTAGGTATGTGGAGCACAAAGCTTCAGCTCATTCTAAGAAAAGAGCCAAAGAGATAAAGAGTCAAAACAAGACTCTCTACGGAAGTTGCTATCTGACCGGTTCCCATTCCTCTAGCTCTGCACAAATTCAACTAATGAAATTTTGAGAAGAAATTGTGTATTTTTTCGGGGGGGGAAAAAAGGAAAAGGAAGGGATCCTGGGGGCTACAAAGTTAGAACAGCTTCTGCAGAGGTAGATCACTGACTGAAAAAAATATAGATGATACAAGATGTTTAGTCAATTCATCACCATTTAGATTACAATACATTGGCATAAGCTTTTGTGAACATACCAGGGCAGTGATAAGGAGGGCTATAAAAAACATATGCTATGTAAACCTATGTAAATAAAAGTGAAAGACATTTAAAATAAATCTTTTACTTTCAATATTTCTTTCTTTCTTTTGATTGTATTAATCAACACTTGTGAATTTATCAGTGGTGGGGGTTTTTTTTCCAAAAGAAGGGGTAGCCCTACTATTCTCTACCATGTGTGGACAGAGCAAAAAAAAATCATTCACATTCCTTTAAATACCACAAAACAAAACAGATAAAAAACCCCAATGAGCTCATAGTTATATAAATACTATAACATTTGTGTCATGTACTTTTTTATATCAAATGAACTGTAGCCTTAGAACGTTAATGAAAACCATAATGTTTGTATTCATAGTTCATAGTTTAAAAACCTTACAATTGATAACAGGAGTCCAATGCATTTTATCCACACTATTTGTCCACTTAAAAATTGGGGGTGGGAAGAAAGCAAGGAAAGCACCCGGTGCCTGATCCTGCTCCCATCAAAGACAGTAGGAAGTTTTCCTGTTCACTACAAGATGCTGGATTGTGCCTTTGGTTTTGCTGGCAGAACTGTATGTGGCTTCTTGTTTCTCTTGTGGCTAAAACACAGTCATTTGCTGCCCTCTAGAAGCAGACTGACACAGACACTTTACTTCAATACAGGTCTTCTCGATGGAATTTTAAAAATGCACCTAACAACAATGACGAGCAATGTCAAAGGACTAGAGGGATGCGAGGAATTACAAGGTACTGAGAATTTTGAAGTGCTCTCTAAATTTAGTTATTTGATAACATCACTGGTTATTCTGTTTGAAACATGTAACAGTGTCATGTATTGTTCCTGGGATTATCAAACTTTCAAGAAGAAATTAATTCAGATTATTGTTTTATTCTGCTCAATAAAACTGAAAATTAACAGAATAGAATTGTGAGTGCTTTATTTAAAACCCTCACCACACTGATACAGGACACCGAAAGGAATGGGAGATTCATCGTGTTAGGACAAAAGAACAACAAAATAAGTCAGAGAGTTTCAATTGATAGTAAAATCTTTTATTGCCTCCAAAAGTAGCAATCTCATCTAGAAATGATGATTTTTTAATCAAGTGTTTCAAAATTTTTTTCAATTTTATTTTGATTTTATTAGTGGTGGGGGAAAAGGATAAAAAACCACTGGGAAGTGCCTGATTTCCAGAAACTCCCCAATGAATGAAAATTAGGAATTAAATTTATTTTAAATTAAAAAAAAAAAAAGAAAACCCCCAAACATTATAACTTCAGCTCCGAGAGGTTAAAGAATTCAAGCATAAAAGAAACAAATTAATAGCTCTCAAAAGTCAAGATGTCATTCAATTATCATTGTGTAATGCGATTAAATTACAAGTATATAGTTTTCTTAGATTTTTATTTATTTGTTCATTTATTATTTCACTTCCATCACAAGTGGATTTTATGTGTGAAATAAAAGTAGAAATATTGTTCTAGTACCAGTTCACAAACATTTTTAAGTTCTATCTCACACATTGCTCATTGCTATATTATGTTTCCTGAAATGACAAAGGACTTGCAGACCAAGTCTTGAACAGCTGAAAAGCTCTTGATTCTCCTCACACCTATCAGAAAAATTGCCCACTTAAGGATATATGCACTAACCAACTAAAAATCAATCCATAATTAGCAGCCATTTAAGAACATTCATCTTAGAATCACTGAACTATTTACAAAAAAGACTGTTCCAACCTCTCAAGTCCAGCCATTAACCCTGTGTTTGCTTCTCGTCTCAGTACTTTGACAACAAATACAAGCAGGATAGGCTTGCAACTTTAAATCCGAAGTTAGGTACTTCTAAGACTGAAACTGAATGTGACTGTTGTGCTATATGTCATTTCAGAGACAGACAAAGACCTTCAAATTAAGATTTTGGCAGGTGAAATATATTTCTGATGTCTCATTTAAATGTCAAAATGTAGGTAAAGTTGAATCTGTAGTGGCTTATTATCTCCTAATAAGCATTCTTTAGAAATGCCAATGTTTCACACTTTCCAGAATTAGTCTGAATATTTTTCCTTTACAGTGTAAATCAAAGATTCATGAAGTCTTTCTAAGCACACTCTCCCCTTAACCAGATCTATGCTATTTTTGCTTCTGATTGACTCATCTAAAATCAAACATTATTTTAAACTCAGGTAAGGTAAGCAGCAAGGTCAAGACCAAGGGCCCAAGAGCTTAAGCATGTTTCCTGTGAATAAAAAATAGTTGAACAGTCTTCCAAAGAATGGCAGCGAGATAGAGTTTAATCACTTTGATTATCTGAGTCAACTGCAAGGTCAATAAATGTGCATCCCCCCACTAAAATACTAACAGAAGGTGGGTCATGCATGTCAGGCCCTGACCAGACCACTGTAAGGTTAACTATTTTAAACACCCTTAAGGAGTGAATGTCAAGCCAGGCACTCCCAAAATTTTCTCAGATTGCTGGCTGTGGAGTTTTCAGCTAAATAAAGTATGCTGTGGATGCCACCAAGTGGTAGCTGTTATCCCATACCAGTGTCTTCAACATGGCCTCACTCTAGGCTATCACTTCAGCTGCAGAAAATCTTCCTGGTACAGGCATTTGCCAGGAATGGAATATTACCATTGCAAAAAGAGGAAAAAGAATTCTCTAAGGAAAAAAATTGATTCCTACTGCTAATGACAGAACTGTCAGGACTGAAATGAAACCAATACCAACTTCCTTTTGAAATCTTATAAAATACTTATAATCTTCTGAGAGCAAATTCAAGGCTGATCAAAAGACCACATCTGCAGTTCAGATTTACAGGAAATCTGTAGAGAGATACGAGGTGTACCTGGAAGAGACCCTGCATGTATAACTGATTCTTTGGGTGTATATACACTGTTAAAAGTCACAGGGCCATGAGACAAGTCCCAATGTTGCTTAATTGTCTTATCACTGCCTTATTTTTGTCAGTTTCAAATTACTCTCTCTCAGACAAAGTATAAGCAGAGTGCTGGGAACAATTTCCTCCAGGGAATGATCACAAAAGCTAGTTAGCTGAAACTGCTCTGGGTTTGCCATGCCCATTTGCTCTGTGATCATCTCCCTGTGTTCTCTATCATCCTTCAGCATTACTGCAGCAAGGTTTGCAAATATCTCATAAACCACATCTCAGGACATATACAGCCTCTGTTCCGTGCCATAAGAGCACTCACGAGGGCCATTTCATGCCTTTGCACTGTTTCAGTCACAGTGGCTCGGCAAGAGGCCCACAGGATCCATCCAGGCACACAGCACAGAGGTGGGCAGGCTCTACCCCTACTGAGCCAGGATTTACAGAAAGAGTGTAAGACAACCCCTGCCACTTGTGGGAATTTCTAAGAAGTTGCTTATGTGAGAAGCAATTTAGAAATACTCCCCGTCTATGATCTCATTCTTGGAGAGCATTATAGACATCCTTCAGGAATTCTGCCATGACTCCCAGCACAAGTCTGGTGTAGAAGACTTGAAGAACTTTCTATCAAAGGCATTGCACCTGGTACATGTTGGAGAGACCCGGTTCAAATACGTGAGCTCCACCCATATCATCACTCTTCCAACCTCACTCACTTCAGTTGTGAAGGACCTAGGAAAAATTCCCTGCCTGCTGAACGGGGCAATCAAAGAACTCTCTGCTCTACTTTTCAGTCAGCCAAGGGACTTGCCACCAGTTTTGTAGTTTAATAAATACCAAATTGAAAGTGAATAATTCTGACTTGCTTGCTCTTGTTGACTCATGCTCATTTCAATAATAAAGTATGTCTGGAAAAAAACCCTATTTACTAATTAAAATTATGTACTATGTTAATAATAACAGTGTCTATTTAATTAATGTGTTTATTAACACAGTTATCTGAAAACAAAAGGCACATTAGATTGCTTCTGGCACTAGCCTGAGGGGAATGGCAAAACTGCCTGGCTCCATTGCTTACCTTCATCAATCAGAGCCCTGAAAAGCTGAGCAGGCTGTGACAGTGCTACTGCCACTGAAGAAAGGAGAGACATGACTGCAGAAAGAGTAGCAGACCCTCCACCCAAAACTTCTTTTCCTCACCATCTGTACACTAAGTTCAAATAAATGCTTTGCTTTTTACTAAAGATTTCCATGGAGATGTGTAGTAATGGTCTCTTTGCAAAAGTCTCCTCGTCTGTCTTTCCAAGAACAGAAGTAGATTGGCACAGGCCCTTTGTCTTTGACAATGTTCACAATGTGCTCACACAGCTCAGGAACTGCGAGCAGACTTCAGGTGAAGCATTCCGATAGCCTAATCTTGGATTTCTACAGTGCAACCAACAAAAACCAGGGCACCATTTGTTGGTAATGAATAAGAACATTTAGAATCACGTAGAGAGTGAATCCAAGAAACAGATGTTTTCCAATTCCTTCCCTGGAATATGAATCAGTACTCACCAAACATTACTAAGATCATAGTCTGCATCACAACAAATATGATTACCTGAAATAGAGTATCAAACATCATAAATCAATGTCAACAAAGAACATCTTCATCTGTCCATATTTGAGCAGTTGGTCTTAAAGATAAACCAGAAAAAAACATGGATTAGTCAGGCTGGGGAAGCAAACCAAGGACTCAGGGTCCTACTACAAAATAAGAATTTGGGAGAAATAAGTCTGAAAGCTTACATAGTAGAAAAAAAGTGGGAGTAACACTGAACAAAACCTTACTGTCTTGACAAATCACTGAAAACAAGACACATAAAAAAAAAACTTGTGCAGCAGCATGTTCCAGACATATTTTGCATTTCACCTCTGAACTCAGTTTGCATAAAGAGAAGCACAGGAGCAGAAATATGTACACAGAGGTAAACAAGGAACCAAATAAAAGAAATCCTCTGTTTATAAAAAAAAAATATAACACCTTAAAAATATGAGTCCCTGTGCTGAACAAAGACCCTGCTAGCCCAGCATCCTGCCTCTGACAGCGGCTAAAGCTCTACTGCAGAAGTAAGAAAACAACAGGGAAATGCATAAATCATCAAGAGGCTGCTATGCTTTCACCAATACTGACAAAACGGATAACAGAAGGTTATACCAGCCTGCGGGTATTAGCCCGAGGAAACAATGTTTTACTGTTTTTCTAATTATGTTGACAATTTTTTCTCTAACAAACTAACTGATTTTTAATTAAGATATTTGAAACTTAGTATTGGAGACTAGTGCATCAGAGAAGGATGTTTCCCAAAAGCTGCCTCTTGTTCCTGAGAAAACACAGAGCTAGGAATAAGAGGTGGTCTAGCTCCTGCATTAAGTAAGGGAGCTGCAGACCCGAAGAAGTGAAATAGCACAAAGAGGGAAATGGTTGCAGAAGGAGAAAACACTTGAAATTATTAAATCTAAATAATGCCAACTCTGCTAGGAGCTAAATTTCTCTGTTAAAATTATGTTGTTTGACATTCAAGGTCTACAGTGATTGCCTTTCAATACATATAATAAGACTTGATAGCATAGGTGAACAGGAAAATGGAATGTTATATAAAAAGCTTAAAGATTACAAAAAAAAATTTTAAAGTTATAAACACACTATGAGAAAAGAAACAGTAACATGAATATATAGGCAGCTCATCAATTTCATAGACTTAATCAACCACAGTGCACAGATAAACCTCTGGACCTGTATGGATCACTCTGTGATTACTATACCATACAAATTAAACATCAGTTAACAGAAACAAAAGTTGACTGAACAGTCTGTTGATATTTAAAATATATCTAGAACACACTCACTGATGAAATTCCAACCCAGAAATATGACTTTACCTTACTAATGGCTAAGGCATTCCCTAAATATGATGAAAGAAATTCTATCCCAGTTAGTGTTCCTGAAGTTTCCACAGACTTATGCATACCCTGTTTTTTTCTACACAGTAATGACAAGTAATTCTTCACTGCTGCTGAACACTGCTGGAGTTACTTACTGTTGTTCAATAAACCAGTACAGAGAATTTACTCAAGCTGATTTAAGTCAGGAGTCTGTTGCTTATCCTCTGGAGGAATATTGGAAAACACTGTCAACTGGATATTGGATATCAACAGAGCTTTCTTATCTGCAGAATTTGTCATTTACAAGATGTCATCATCTTTAGTATGTTATTCTGGAAACTTACTTAGAGGTAATGAGCAGGAAATTTGGCATTACTTTCAACATAATTCTCCATAATTATTTCCAAATCATAGTACAAAAATATTTTTCCACTCCATGATTTATGCAGCTTGTGCTCTTGTACACTCTGATGACTCAAAATTTCAACAGGCCCTCATGACATTATTTTCAACTTTCTATGTGCAGCTGGAGCTGGTGGGCCATATATTCTAGGACTATCTACAGCATCATATTAAGAACTATTAAGTCAAACCATGTGTGAAATCAGCATACACAAAATAATTTTTTAATGTCTATGCCAAGTACCATACTTCAGGACTGAAGCAGAATTAGTTTGCAATAACTGAAGATGAGCTGTCATTCCTCTTTCACGTCTTACTCCAATGACAAGTACTTCTTGAACTTTAATCACAAGTAACTTTTCCTTATTTTCAGTCTTTTATCTTCTCATTAAGCGGCAGTCTCTGTTTCTCACTGACCCATAATTTGAAGCAAGTAGAACTGTATTTCTTTTTACAGTTTGTATAACACCTCATATAGCACCATTCTGCTGTTTATTAAGAATTTCTGGGTATTCTGGAACTTTCTTTGTGTGGCCATTACTGGGTGATGAAATCCAAACATGCCCTAAGTAGCAGAATAGATGTTTTCAACTTTCAGAACTCTTAAAATTTGTGAGTGAGAGGTCCTTCTGGAGTACAGGTCCTTGCGAAGAGACAAGACTAACTCAAGAGACCAGGAGATTGTCCAAAGAACATGTCACAGGCAATGACTTGTAATTAAGCACTTGAGAGCAGGATGCTATCTGAGCACAAAAATAGTGGGGAAAAAATAAATTAACAGGATAAGCCTTGCTCTGGTGTGTCAATTGTCTACATAAAGGATAAAGCACTTAAATGTAAATGGAGTCAGGTGAAGGAAGGAATAAAATGGAAGGGTATGTCTCAGAAAGTATGCCTCAGTCGTAGTGGTGTGTAATGAACAAGACCCAAGAGTGATAAACTTGGATCTTGCTACAGTCTGGGCTACTACAGGATTGCACAAGTTTATTTGCCACTACAGAGAGGGGGTATGGGGTTTTTCTAGGTTTTCAGCTTCGTTTGGCTTTGTTTTGCTCTACTTTTCTTTAAGATCTTTCCTGGTGCTCCATGGGATTTTTCTCATGGCTGTCCAACCTCAACAGCTCTCCCTTAGGTGAAGACAAAAAGGCTTTTTTTTTTTTTTTGGTAGTGGGAGAGGCTCTAGTTTTCTGGTTTTCTGCTCCTGTACCAGCCCAGGCCTTGACACTGCACTTGTCCTTGAACAGACTTTGCACTTGCCCCTGCTCATGTCCCCCAGGGATCAGTATTGGTCCCAGTCCTAGTCAGTATCTTTATTGATGAGATCATCATCATGAGGGATGAAGGAATCAAATGTACCCTTAATAAATCTGCAGATGACAGCAAGTTGGGAAGGAGGGTTGAAAGGATCTCTGGAGGGACCTGGACAGGCTGGATCGATGGGCCAAAACTAACTGTGTGAGGTTCAACAAGCCAAAATGCCAGGTCCTGCACTTGGGTCACAACAACCCCTGCAGTGCTACAGGGTGGAGGAAGAGTGGCTGAAAAGCTGCTCTGTGGGAATGGACCCGGGGTGCTGGTTGACAGTGGCTGAACATGAGCCAGCTGTGCCCAGGTGGCCAAGAAGGCCAACGGCATCCTGGCCTGGATCAGCAACAGTGTGGCCAGCAGGAGCAGGGCAGGGATTGTCCCTCTGGACTGGGCACTGCTGAGGCCACACCTCGAGTGCTGTGTCCAGCTCTGGGCCCCTCAGCACAAGAAGGACACTGAGGTGCTGGAGCGTGTCCAGAGAAGGGCAGCAGAGCTGGTGAAGGGTCTGGAGAACAAGTCCTATGAGGAATGGCTGAGGGAGCTGGGGGTGTTTATCCTGGAGAAAAGGAGGCTCAGAGGAACCTTATCACTCTGGACAGCTCCCCAAAAGGAGGATGTAGCCAGGCAAGGAACAGCCTCTTTTATCAGGTAACAAGTGACAGGACAAGAAGGCATAGTCTCAAGCTGTCCCAGAGGAGGTTTAGGTTGGACATAAGGAGGAATTTCTTCGCGGAAGGTATGATTAGACACTGGAGGGGGCTGCCCATGGAGGTGGTGGAGTCACCGTCCCTGGAGGTGTTTAATGAAAGACTGGACGCGGCACTCAGTGCCATGCTCCAGCTGGCACGGTGGCGTTCGGTGAGAATTCGGACTCGATGATCTCAGCGCTCCTCGCCGAGCGCACCGATCCCGGTTTTCTGGGCCGGCGCGCTCCCGCAGCGGCGCCGCCCGGCCGCGGAGCTGCCGCAGCCCGTCCCGCAGGCCGAGGGGCGGCGCCGGGCCGGTGTCCATGGAAACCGAGCGCACGCGGAGCGCCGCCCTCCTTCCCTGCTTCCCTGCTTCCCGCCCGCCGCCGCAATCGCCACCATGATGCTGCTGGGCCGCGGGCTGGACGCCAGGTACCGGGGCGCGGGGGGCCGGGGGAGCCCCGGCTGTAGCCGGGGAAGGAGGCCTCGCTTCGAGCAGCGTGCCCGGGCGTGGCGCGGGGGTCGGGGAGCGATGCGGGCCCGCTCCTTCTTAGCGCGTCCGCCTCCCGAGGAGATGGGGGCCGCCTCTGCCTTCCTCCGCTAAAGGCCGCAAAACTTTTCCAGGCCTAGTGTGCTGTGCAGAGATGGAGCGAAGCTGTGCTGCCGATATTTATGTGGACCTCTCGCGAATAATTCTGTGTTCTAAGCGGTCGCGATAATGAGGGGGGGAATAACAACTTTTACACCCCCGTAGAAAAAAAACGTAGTGTTTCGCGTCCCAAAATGATATACTAGTTGCATGGGTGTACTGTAAGATTTGAATTGTAAAGTGGGTGATTACGTCTTCCTCACGGAGGGATACACTTTCTGACATGAAGATCTTTCAAGAAAATAGGAAATACATATCTTTTACTGAAGATCTTATCAGGTAGTATAATTTTGAAAAGCAGGTTTTTTAGTGCTTAATGAAATTCTTACTTGCGTACTCACCTTCACGAGTGAAGAAACCGTCCCCATTCAAGTGGTTCTGTGCTCCAGCATGTCCTGGAGGACTGAAAAACTTCCTTAGAGTTTTTTTTTTTAACCTTAACGGAATCTCTTTTGAACAGTCTTCCAGACAGCTTGCTGTGAAGCAACCCAACTGGGTTTTCGCCTAAGGCAGAACTATTTTTCATTAAATACTTTTCCTGAAGTAAAGGTGCTCTTCATTTGAATTGATTGCAGTGTTGTTTAGTGTCAAAGTACCACATTTCTTCGAATTTTTCAGAATGTCATGGATCCTGATACAAAGTCAGTATTTAAATATGGATCAGCAGTATTGGAGTAGCTTAAGGATATGAAGGAAGTTTTTGTTTCTGTCTCTTGCCAAGACAGTGGTAGGAGTGAATTCTCTTGCAGAGAATTCTAGCACTTCACATCAATAACCTTGTGTTAGACCATAGAGACTTCTTGGGACCCTGTATCTGGCAGGTGCTGTTAGCTGAATTGTCTTACAGATGATTCACTCAGATCAACAACTGACATGAGTTCACATCACCATCAAATAATACAGGAATATGAAAACAAAATACAAAGTGAAATATGTGAGTTACTGGAACGACTTATCTAGATCATTAATAATGAAACATACAGGCATTGGATCAAATAAATTAATTAGATTTATGTAGCTTAAAAGAAAGTAATTTATCGGTGTGATGAAGGTCCTTTCAGTGGTATTAGAATTTTCCCCTCTTGTGTCTGTTCACTTTTCTTCTTTAATTCTCAGTGATATTTATCCTCTGTAGTGCAGTTTAGCAATTGTTTGCAATTTAAAGAACAATTAATACCTTTACCAGTTTGTCCTCTACTGCCTAATTGCCCCAGCCGTTGCCTTGCCTGTTTAGATTGCAGGCTGTTGCAGGAAGGGGTGGTCTTGCAGAAGTCTTGTTTGAAACGGCAGGTGTTACCACTGTGCTAGTAACTAATACCACTAGTAATGGTGAACTTTTGCTTAAATGCAGGAGGAAAACTTCCAAGCAGATTTTTGTGATTTTGGTTTTCATCTATTGGATCTTTGAGTGTAAACCTGCTTTTTTGTTTGTTATTCATTCGTAAATAAACACCTATTACATCAGTTACAACATTCTCCTTTTCAGAATAAATTTCTACTTTGCACTGAAATGCGATATCCAAATTATTAATAATATAATTATGTAGTTTTTCTTCTGTATGTGTTGTAAACATTTCTGCCCTTCTTATTTTTCACTTATTTTTCTTTGATATCCAGGGACAATCAGACGAGACAAATACAAGATGCTGTTTCAAATGTGGAAAAACATTTTGGTGAATTGTGCCAAATATTTGCTGGATATGTACGTAAAACTGCCAGACTACGAGACAAAGCAGATCTTCTAGTAAATGAAATATATGCATATGCAGCTACAGAGACACCAAACTTAAAAGTTGGACTGAAAAACTTTGCAGATGAATTTTCCAGACTTCAGGATTATCGCCAGGCAGAGGTACAAAATTAAAGCTGTACATGTTGTGTTTGCCATCTGAACTTTTCAGTTACTTATCTGTGATTTAAAGGGAAATCATATACTCTGAAATGGGAAGAGAAACAGGAGAAAACACTTCTAAATATATTAATGTCTGAGCAGGGTAGGCTGCCAAAGCATTCATGATTTACCCTCCTAATCACTTCAGGGAAAACTGCCTAAAATTAGTCCTGTTGATGTCAGCAAAACTATCCTTATGAACACATAAAGATTTTGAGAAATTGCAAGGTTTTTTATTAGTCTTAGACTTTAGATTATGATTTATGGTTAATAAAGTGTTCTTTTTTAGTTGTGTGACTTGAGTTGTCTAGCAGCAGCTGAGGCAAAATCAGTCATTTTCCTTTGGCTAAGCATTATCAGAAATAGTATTCAAGAGGTACTGTCAGGGACCACTGTAGATTTCATAAGTTTGTAGTTCAACATTAAAAGTACAAACTTGATTTGGACCATACGTGACTATTTTGCCATGTTTCTGTTAGATGAATGAGAGAATAAAGAAAGGTGTTTAAGCCACTTAAATGTTTATATAAGTGTGTTTACCATGTGTGGTGCCAGTCAAACTTGCAATGCAGAATTCCAAATACTGGGATTAAAAAAAAATCATTTGCATGTACTCAAACTAGTTTTTGGAGTATGTATCTATTCTTTTAGTAGGACATAGAAAATTCCCATTTATAGTTTTGAACAGCTAAGACCCACTATAATTCAAAAAAGTGACCGAAGTAGTTGACATTCTTTATGTCTTCAGATAGGACTTTTTTATTTTGGAGAGCTTTGCAAGTCATCTCTTCATAATAACAAAGTGGAAAAAGAAAAGCTTTTAAAAGTAGTTAAAATATGATGCAGAGTGTTTGAAATACAAGGAATATGTGTGGATCTTTTAACAATCTATTTAGGGAGGGATTTTTAAGAAGTAATAAGAAACCTTAGGGTGCATGCGATTTTTATTTTTCCATAAGCTCATATACATCTGTCTCCAGCTGAGCCACGTGTAGGTCCTTATGCTTCAATTGATGCAATAGCAAATTATCCTCTGCCAATGAAATTATATTGTGGCCAGAGGTGAACGAAAATTCAGACTGCATGATCTTTCTGTTTTCATCATTAAACTATGAACCTGCAATTTTGAGGTACATATATAACAACTTGAGTTTTGCTTTTGTTGATTTTAAATGTGTTTTTAAAAACTGACATTTGGCCTACATCCTCCTGCCACACCTGTCTGTAAACCAACACTGCCCTGTGAAAGAAAAAAGGCAGAAGCAGCTTCTCCTTTGCTCCTGAAAACAAAATATATTATCTCAGCATTGTTTCTTCTGGGCATCAAGTCACTTAACAGTTTTCCTGTTTGCTGACAAAGTATGCAAGAGAAAATTAGCTTACAGGGATTATCAATTTCTGGTCTTCAGCTGCAGTGCTAGATACATAAATACTGAGGGTGAGGGACCACAGCATGTGTTAGGGTAAGTAAGTAAGATGGGCAGGTTATTTGGTACGTCTGTAACATGTTGTTTAGAGCCTTATTCCTTTCTCTTCTGTTGGCAGTTCAAGTGAAATTATTTGACAGTGCACTGGTAGATGGTATCAAGGAGAAATGTTTGCTCAGCTGGCATAGATTTTGGCTGACTGGTGATTACCAGTATAGAGGGAACTGTCCCTTCCCAGTAGAGGTATGCACGTTGTCCTAATCTGGATGTAACGATGATGGGCCGCAGGACTCACTCATGGTCCGTAAGTCATTGGCAGATTATGCTGGGGCCACTCAGACACTTTTGTCAGATTCGACAAGCGGATCTTATCCTATTGCCTGTCTGACCATATGTAGCTGTTTTTCTGATTAGGAGAACTGAAACAAAAATTCAGAACATTCATCTGTGAGAGCATTTATGCATTTTACATACCCTGTTATGGGTATTTTTAGTGCACTCAGTAACAGCAATGCTGTTTCCATTATCTTTAAGAAGTGTTCCATTTTGTACAGTATATTTGATAGCAAAGATTCCATAGTCCATAACTTATCACTATGTGTAGAGCAAATACACTGATCTTTAGATACAAAGCTACAGAACTTCAAGATGCAATGTTGGATGTATTTAGTACTCAGTTTGATGTATTCAGAGTTTTCCATGTTTCATTTATCCTGATCTAATTAGGAAAGAAAAGGAATTCCACTAGAATTCCACTTGAGAATTCCACTTGAGCTCTTCAGAAAACAAATTCTTTCTTGGTTAATGTACTTGCCTATAGTTTTTACAAAATTTTTTAAAAACTCTTATCCTAATATATTTCCAGCATATATGGATTTAATTTGTAATAAGAAGAGTCACTATTAAATTGTTTCCCATTTCTGCACATCATGCATATGGATGATTTTAGCAACCTTTTGATTTCTTTCTATAGGTTGACAGGCTGGAAGCCAAGGTTGTTGAACCTCTGAAATATTACGGGACCATAGTGAAACTTAAAAGGGTAGGTTAAATATATGTTTTCTTACAAGGTATATTTCAGTGTCCTGGCCACTCAGTTGAAAACTTTTTGTTTATTGAGAAAATGGTTCTGATTTTTCATAGTTCAGTAATCAGTTTAACTTAATTATGTAGTTAGACATCTGAACTGAAGCTATATATATGTTGGAGGAAAGAGCTTTGATGTGAAGACAAGGATATTCAGGCTCTTTGAGCACGAGAAAATGCTCAGAAAAGGCATTTATTTCTTCTCTTCCAAACTTCCTAGATAGTGTAAATTCAGGACTTTTTATTTATAAATAATGTCATTTATTATTGTTTGATTTTGAGGATGATGGTGGTGATGGCTGTTAGTCATCAATTTGCTGCCTGTACCAGCTTTTCTAACTCAGAATTTTGTTCTACATTAAAATTCAGAACTTAGAAAACACATTTGAACTTCATGAGTAGGTAGTTGCCAAAATCCCTCTCTGTCAAGTCATCATGATGACCTGAAGATAAACAAAAACTGATACCTCTTCATTCACTATATTTTCAAAACAATGTTTATGGGGGTGAAATATTCCCTTAGAATATCTGTAAGTTTCTTTCCTCCAGGAAGGATAAGCTCGAGCAAGTATTTTTTAATAAGCAGATACTAAAAGTAGATGTTCAAAATACGTGTATCTTATGCAGAGAATACCTTAATCCTGCAAATTCAAGTCTGTAATTGATGTATATGTCTGTACCATAATCTATATAAATCAAAAACTTAAAATATTATTTTTATCCAATGATATTTTACAAAAATACCAAAACAAAAATCTTGTGGTGTGTTCATCATGATTAATTTGAGTAGATTGTGGCACTCCACCTCAAGAAGGCAGTTTTCCCACGTTTTTGTTGTGGTTTTTTTCCCATATGGTGAAAAACCAAGTAGTAGTTTGGAACTCACTGCACAGTTACCTCCCTTGGTGGTTAGAGAAACGATTGTGAAGGAAATGCATCCCATGGTAGTCCTTAGCAGAGCTGTAGATATAGAGCCTAAAACCTGGTATCTTAATGGTCACTCTGAAACTCAGTTTGTGAGATCTAGGACTAAGTACTTTGTAGGGGATAAATGTTGAGGGTGGAAGACAAGTTTCATGTGTTTGTGGCAGTAGGGTTGCTGAAGAGACACAAAACATTACAGCAGTGCTTGTGGCTTCCAAAGCATTGAAGATACTTGCCTTGAGGTGCACTGCCACTGGTAGATAGCCAGTAATGCTGAGGACAGAAGCAACTGAAACCGTCATTGCTTGCAACAGTGAATTGAACTTCCTGTGGTCTTTGCCTTTCAGAATGTCAGAAAGTGTTGCATAATGTTTATTTTAGCTACAGTGACGAGTACAGGAGCATTTTTAAACTGTAGATGGGATCAACTACTTTACCAGTTTACCTTTGAACTAAGATAGAGTTCACTAAAGATGTAGGCCATTAAATGGTCATTTTTTTGCCCATTGCACGTTGACCTTAAACCTTGGTTAAAATTTCAACTACCTGGTCTTCAGTTGTGATCTATAATCACAGGAACATATTTAGTGAAAGGAATTTTTGTCACTCATGTAAATCTAGCACAAGCTGCTAGTTCTAGGACTGCTTTAGCTGTAACGACATTAGCAGACTACGTAAAACCAGGCAGAATATGTCATTATAGCTACTTTCTATAAAGGGGATGTTCTCATGCTGCTTACTTACTGGATCTGTTCCAGAAAGTACACAGCAGTGTTTCTGTGCTAAAAACAGCTCTTGCTTTTTCTGTGTCGTAAGACATCAGTGTCCTGTGCAACTAAATGCTTTAAAGAGGCCCAGGTCAATCAGTGTTATCCTATACCTGCTAATGAAGTAAAATGGTTTCATTCACTTGTTCTGGTTTGCCCTGCTGAATAGCTTCAGTGGAAGCTAAAACATTATTCTTGTCCTGTAACACAGCTTAAATGTAGGATATTAGGATTTCTTTCTGTTTCATTGTTCCATATATCAATCCTCACTTTTCTGCTTTTTGGCAACATTGTTCCTGGTTCCTTTTCTTCATGTAAAACAGGACATCATAAAACCAAGGTGATCCACATGCAGAAAAAAGGGTTGATTTGCTTTAATAACTTCAGTGACTAAAGCAGGTAACAGTACAGTGATGAGACTCTGCCAGCTCATTGTCTGGTGGATGAACTCTAGCTGTACTTCAGTATGATTTGAAAATAGATGGGTGACCAGAGTTCTTACGTGTGACTTGAATTCATAGTTAAAACCTAGAGGAACTATAATAATTTTATATTCTTTGTACCTTTTATCTTATTACCTATTCCATTCCACTTTTCCTTGAGTGTAACTAAAGCATATTTTCCAAGATACGTCAAAGCTTTGTCTAAATACACTGGAGGTGAATGTAGGACTTGGTGGTAGTTAGTGGTTAGTTGATGTTTGTGGTGTTTTGTTTTAAATGAAAGACTTCATCTGATCTTCAATTCTTGTTATATGCTCCACTGAGATGAACGGGCTCTGTAATGCTTCGGGTTTTTTTCTGAATGAAAGTATTTAGATGCTAGTAAAACAATTTTTTTCAGGTTTTTTTCTGTTAGGTACTGTACACCATGATTCTTCCACCATAAATTGCATTTTCTCCAGCTTTTTAATATTTTTATTGGGTTTTTTTCCTGCATCCTTTTCTTGGACAAAATATGTATGTAACTGGGTCCTACTTTTGTACATCCAAAACTTACACACAGGTTCACCACTATGCCCCTAGTAGCACTAATTCTTTGTCACACTTCAGCTAGAAGAGCAGTATGTTTCACGGTGGCTGTTGCTACAGAAAACAGAGGTAGAGGAGGGAACAGCTCAGTCCCTGTAGGTATTTCCGAAGTCACTACCTGCTAGAAAGAAAATGCTGAATTTAATAATGGTAACTCTAGAACTTTGCATCCTTGAGTACACTTTGCATGAAAGTCAGAATCCTTTCAAGCCACAGGGTCAAATTGGATTGACTGTTTTAAATGGGCCTAGAAAGTCAGTGCTTTTAACAGAGCTCAGTCATTAAATAGCACTCAGCTGTGACCACTAGATAGAAAACTTAGTTGTTTCAAAAATAAATAGGTTCTTTTCTCTTTTTCTACCTTTAAAACTTAAAACTGGAAAAAAACAATTTTAAAAAATTCTGTTATTGCTTTTCTTGTGACCAAATGGTATTCATAAAAGCAAAAGGCCTTTTCAGTAGTCTTTGACCTTAGAGGTAAATTCCCTTGTGAAAGAACAGCAGTAAAGTCAGTTTTGATGGGCTGAAGATGAAGTAGTTTTTATTATCAGAAGCCAGCTCTGTGTCCCTAGAGATGAAGAAAAATGACAGTTAGATACAAGGACATAACAGACAGTAAGGATAGGAACAAGGAAGAAACTGCATGTTTTGACCCGGGCGTCATGTGCAGCCTTGTTATTGAAGGAACACACAGCACTGTGAAACTTGGCAATCCTGTGCTTGTCACTGAGTAGTAA
Source organism: Hirundo rustica (assembly GCF_015227805.2). NCBI lineage: Eukaryota > Metazoa > Chordata > Aves > Passeriformes > Hirundinidae > Hirundo > Hirundo rustica. The sequence goes on along the minus strand of NC_053450.1, from coordinate 24,188,044 downwards.
TCTGGTCACAGGATCACAAAACTTGCTGAAAGACACATTCTTAGTTGCCTTCTGAGTGATGGAGACATAAAAGCATTAAATTTGTGAAATCCAAGGAAGGAGTACAGACAACTTCCCAACATGATAGTTTCTAATAGCTCTAACTCCATTATGAAGTAGTAAATAAAAATGAAGTGATATTTTTAGAGTAAAAGGTCATTTGAAATGCATGCCCAATCCTGCCTCAGATTTTGTTAGACCTTAGGCTGTATTTCTGCTTGCTCTAAACTACTGCTCCTTTAAACTGGAACTGCCAAAATTAATGATCTTTTCCATACTAGCATCAATGGAGTGATAAATACTTGACTGATAATCTTACGTTCACGAATGTCAAACAGTTTGCAAAACTCAGTTTATAGCCTGAGCAAAAATTAGAGAAAACTGGTAGATGAACATTCTTAAATTGTCACAGGTCTTCCTAGAAGTACATAGTACTTCTTTGGAAATGGAGCAGAACAGTTATCAACAGTTTCTGCCTTTTCTAGATCAGTTAAGTTTTATCTTCTCCAGCTACATCATTACATGGATGTATTTTGTTTCAAATGGTTGTTACTAAATGCATGTATATAAATATGCAGTTTAACCCTTTCAGCCACAGAATTCCTACGGTACCTTGTAGTACAGAATTGTTAGGTTGAAAAAGACCTCTGTGATCATTGAGTCCAACCATTGGCCCAGCACCACCATGTTCACCAGTAAACTATGTCCCCAAGTGCCATAGCAACACCTTTTTTGAACACTTCCAGAATAGTGATTCCATCAGTTCTCTGGGCAGCCTGTTCCAATGCCTGACCACCCCTCCAGTGCAAAAAAATTTCCTAATACTTCATGTGAACCTCTCCTGGTACAGCTTATATGTCCTCATCCTGTCACTGGTTGCGTGGGAGAAGAGACTGACCCCCACCTGACTACAGCCTCCTTTCAGGGAGCTGTAGAGAGTGATAAGGTTCCCCCTGAACCTCCTCCAGGCTAAACACTCCCAACATCCTCAGCCACTCCTCATCAGACTTCTGCTCCGGCCCCTTCAGCAGCTCCACTGCCAGCAGTGACAGCAGTTGGCAGTGGACAGGTGACAGCAGTAATATTTTCTTCATAACTTCTCCTTGGTACTGACTGCTGCCTGGTTTGAGGTTTTTTTAATGATGCCACTTTATTTGATGCTGCTTTTTATTTATTTGATGCTGCTTTTTATTTCCAAGTACCACATTTATTCTATTGCCAAGTCAGGGAAGAGGGAAGAGTCAGGGAAGAGTCTGCAGCCTTCATGTTTTGGGGATTTCAGCCTGTGACCATCTGCTACACTTTTCTTGTAAAGCTGTGAATATCTTTCTCTTTCCTTCCCCACATTTTCAACTATAGTGTGTGCTATAGGGAGTTGCGCACGGTGCTAAACTCTCTCAGCCCCCACTAGCTTCTCTTTCAGAGGATCAATTAACAGATCACTAAAGTCTGGTTTTATTCAAAGCAGAAGTTTTGTCCATGTTTTCTAGGCAGTGCATGTATGAAGGAGAGTGTATTTTGTATTATCCTAGATGTATTTCAAACATGTCTAAAACCTTTTATTTCCAGGATGATCTTAAAGCAACTTTAACAGCAAAGAACCGAGAAGCCAAGCAATTTTCTCAACTGGAAAGGACACGTCAGCGGAATCCATCAGATCTACACATTATTGTATCCTGCATTTCTAGTCACTATGAGAAATATCTTTAAAATTTCTTGGGAATTAAACTGTTATGTTTAGGAAGTAGTCATAACAATATACTCCTTAGAGGGACTGTTTCCAATGCTGAATCTTTTCTTAAACTTCATGTAGAGCTACAGCTGCAACAGAGCAGTAGTTACTCACTTTTGAATTGAAAAGAAACGATGAATTATTTGATATGTTTATGCAAGAGAGGTGGGCATAGATTATATCTAGGAATTTGGAAGTTTTGAAAGTAAGTGTAATCAGACTTTTTTTTTTTTTTTTTTCTGTGGATTTATTGTTTTATTGTTTGGGTTTTTTTCCTGCTATTTTGATAAATGTGCTTCCTGGTACCTAGATGGGATATGAGTTTCCTCCAGCTGCATGAAGGGATAAGTTGTCTTAGTAGAATACTCAACTAGACTACTCTTCCTTTACAAAGACCAGTCACTCCCCCCAGTGTATTATTCTGTATCACAGCAGGAAAAATTAAGCTTCCATCAAACTCAATTAGAATTTCCATTAAAATCTCATTGAAGTTTCAAATTTTGAAGCAATCAGAATCTAGGGCATGCCAAAAGAAATGGGATCAAGACAATCCTACCTCAGTCCCTTTATGCTTACATATTATGATACAGGATCTAGGTTCATGATGTGCTGCTTACTTTTTATTGGATTTTAGTGTTGGACTTGGGAGTCCTTAAGCAGTCCAATTTGTTGTTGGATTTTTATCAACTCTTATTTCAGAACCTTCAGGATCATTCTAGTGACTGGGGCACGAGATTGTAGAAAGAGGGAAAATGACTGTGTTGATCAAACAGAACACAGGAGAGCTATATTTTATTTTTGTCTTTGCCAGAGAATTTCCATTTAATACTAATCAATTCAGTTAAGTCATGACTAATTAGAATTCTTCATGTGATAAAGACAGACATATGTCAGCCACAGGGTTAGCACCTGAGCTGTGTTGCAAAATTCTCTTTTGTTGGAATTAAGGGAGTAAATTATAATAACAAGCCATTTTCCCCAAAGGGAGATCAGTCCCATTTTTCTCCCCTGAGCTAATTCCTATTTCATTTCATGGATATGTCACTGGACCTAGTTAATTTCTTCTTTCTTTACTAAGCTTCTCCAAAATACTCCTCTGTGACTTCGTTTCTTGTAACACCTGTTTTTGGTACTTAAGGCTTTGCCTGAAGAGTTATAAAATCTCAGTACAATCTGATTCTGCACATGGCAAAGGCACCAAATGCTGCCTATTTGCATTTTAAAGTGATCGACACAAAACACATAAGAAAGTATTAGGAGCAGGAATGTGCTCTTTTGCTTTTGAAGCTGTGTGCAGGTCAGCTTTCAGGTCTGAGAGAGGCTTTTCCACGTTAGAGCACAGCAGCTGGGCTACTGCAGGGGTTCTCCTATTTTTGAGCAACTGTGATGTCGCAGCAGTGAACAACTTTGGCCACAGATAACAACTTTGGCCACAGATAAAAAGGATCTGTACTCACTCCCATCTTACAAATGGGGTGTTAGCAGGGCTTTGAAAAGAAAACATTATCAGATTTCTAAAAATACAGAAATATACTTCTGTAAATCAAAACAGATTTCTTAAGAAGTCTGCTAAACTGTAGGTTGCCTGCTTTTATTTTATTCTTCTAAAAATAAATAACCAAACCCTCAATCCAAAACTAACAGCTGTCATGAAATGTTTTAGCCCGGATACTTGAATTCTAGCAAAGCTCTAACAAACTCCACATCTTACACCCAGAAGCTTCATACAACATGATAATAGCACTAAATACATAGATGTTTTGAAATAATTAAGGTAAATAGTTCACAGTGTATTAAAAGTGGAAGTGAAAATGACCACATACACGAATATTGATTGTTACATTGCCATTTTTTCCTTTACTAATATTTCCAGTCACAGGTGAATGTTCAGAAGAGAAAATATCAAACTGCTGTTATCCAGACCATGCAGGCTCTGCCACTTCAGACACTTCACTCTAAAACAATCAGAATTCCTCTCCCAAAGCATCTGTGCACAAATTATGTCCAATCTAAGATATACTGAGGAGATGTATTTGATTATCATGGAAATAACATACTGTATTTGTATGTGTAAGGGCTGCATATGCATAATAGCTGCCATCACTTACACAGTGACTGATTGAAGTAATTGAAAATACACAAAATGTCTTTTCCTCCCTCCTGTCACTTGGGCAAAATCAAGAGAGAGAGATGAACATGTGACCTTATGTACTACTAAAGATCATTATCAATTCTGTTTGCCCTGTAATGGCAGAGTTGTGTCTATCATTTTAGGCTGTTTTTGAAAGGAGATTGTTTCAAATTGATAATTCTGTGTAATAAGATTAGCAGATTACAATCAAAGAAGTGAACAGAACATGCCTTATGCTTTGGGTTTCTATATATGTAACACTAAAAGCTAGATTACAGGAACTGGACCTGTGGTGTCTTTCCATTAAAAACAATCCTCTCTTAAGTTGCAGTTTTGTAGAAATGGGAAGAACCCTACAACTTGATCATAGGATACAGTATTTGATCCATATACTACTTTCAAATCTCACGACAAAATAGATTTGTGATAATACTAACTGACTGAGCCTGTAAGTATAATTAGTGTATGATATTTGACCAATAATGTATGGAAAATAACAAGTTTAGACCCAAATCTTGTAGCTTTCAAGTGCAAGCTCTTAAAATTGTACATTGTTAATTTGTAATAGCGCAGAGTTCTCAGACTTGACTTAATCAGAATAGTTTCAATATCTTTCATTAAATGGTAGTGAACTTTCTGTAAAGTTCATAATTATATCTAATTAAAATAACTATCTAAAATGCTTTTTATAATAACAAAATAAGAAAAACTGTGTATTTATGTGTTAGGAATTGGTTGATGTGTCCCCTACCCAGTGCCCTGTTGAAGAAGTTTTTTATAAGTTATTTTAATAATACAAAAAATACTAAAAATATAAAATGCCTGAAATGCATTTGAATCTAAAAATTACAATAACTCTAACCTGCAAGATTGAGATATTTACAGGATAAGTATGTTAGTTCCAGCTGCTGCTATAATTGTCCATTTAAATAATTTTTAAAAAGTTAATAATATGACGTTCAGCACACTATACTGGAAAAGATTCTTTCTGGACCCAGCAGGTTGATCTGCAGTAGAAAGCAAGGGGTGATCTTTCCTGCTCACCCACCATTCTGGCCTGTGCTGGGTTAAGTACTTAAACCCAGTCACTGTGTTGTCAATGGGGTGTCAGGGCTGAGTCAGTAAAACTATCACATGATTATTACAGAAAACGAATCAGGGCAGAGGGACTTTCCTGACTGGCTGCAGCTGGCCATCTTTCATGTTTCACATCAAAGTCACAACAGTGCAGAAGGAATCTTTATATGTTCATTAAGCTACAGATTTAAAATACTGTAACACAGATATGTGTTGCTATGAAAACTCAGACTTAAACGTTTTCATGGCAATTACAGGAAATAGCTTTGTATCAAACGCAAGACTAATTTCACCTTTGTGTTACTTTACCAGGCTGAAAATGAACTGCAGAGAGCGACACTGGATGCTACTCGAACAACTCGGCACTTAGAGGAAACCATTGATAATTTTGAGAAACAGAAGATAAGGGACATCAAAGTATGTGTGCTCACATTTCATCTAGCATAATAAAATTAGTGTAGTTAGTCAGGGGCAAGATAAGCAACATTCAGTATTCACTGAAATGGAGATCTCATGGTATTCATGAATATTTCACAGAACTGTAAATTACTGATATGTACAGAATCTACAGATAACTTATCCTCAACCTGTATAAAAGGCTATCTTCAAAATAGTAAAACTTCTGACTAACTACATCTTGTGAATACATATTGGAGATCAAGTGAGTTTGCAGTAAGACATGTTATTCCTAATACATTTCCTCTTTACTTTTGAGGTATTTATTTAGAATTTATTATTAAAGAACAACTGCATAAGTTATAGCCCAGCCAGCATTTATGTCTAATTTCTAAAATTCAGGTATGACTACTTAAAAGTACTAAGTACCGTGCAGTTATTTATATCATGTAAATAACAAACACAGACTACAGTAATTTTTTGAAGTGAGAATGTATTTTACTGCATTAAGAAAACCTTTCTTTTCATTTGCTTTCAGAACATATTTTCTGAATTTATAACTATTGAAATGTTGTTCCATGGGAAAGCTTTAGAGATATATACTGCTGCCTACCAGAATATCCAAAATATTGATGAAAATGAAGATTTGGAGGTAAGAGTGACTGAGATTTGCTTTTCTGTTTACTTCCTATGTAAAGACAGTTTTCACATTTGGGCTATACACGTCCCACACACAAAAAAAATGGAGTATTTCAGGTCCCCAGAACAAATTCATGTAGACCAAGCCTCTTTTTTTGCACTTCTTCAGCAAGAGCATGCAGATTTATAATCTCAGAGAACACAGAGAGCAAATGCAGTGGCAATCTAATCTTTCCCACAAAACACAGAAAAGAGACTCAGAAAAATACCTGCCACTCCAAGCTCAGCTAAATACAGTTTTTAAAGAACATTTCTGCAGTGAGTCTTGCTCTAAAGATGCACATAGAAAAAAATCTTAACACTGCTGTGATAAGATAAAGACTTATTACTGCATTAAAGATCTCACTTTAACCTGAATTTTGTTTGATTGATTTCATCTCTTAATCATTTTTATTTGGCTGTTCTAGAATTATGAGACATTTGTTATTTACTACATTGGGGTTTTTTGCCTTGTGGCAGTAACCAGCTTCAAGTCACCTTTTCTTTTCTATTTGAATTATAGTCTCTCTTTCCCAAGATATGCTTTTCAATCTTTTATTCATTCTTGCAGTTCTTCTGATATGTTGGGCCTTTAAACTTAGGATCATTGAAATGTGTGTTGTGTATATAAGTTTGGTTTGTCAAAAAAGTTGGATCATTTTCAGTCTTTTTTTGTAAATGCCTCCAGTCATAATTTTGTCTCTGACATAGCTCGGAACCAAGTTAGCACAAGACTTAAAAAACCATGAATCTTCAGTGACAGTCATATTTGAGACTACTTGGTAACTTTACTTTATTTAAAGTATGCCGTGGCAGTTTTGTACTGTTTTAGTTTCACAATTATAATGTTACATGGCACCAATTCAGAAATCTCCTTTAAGTCAGTATTTTGTCTTTAACAACCAAGTTTTTAATCTCATTTTAAATTTCCTGTTAATTGGACAATTATTTACTTTTCATAAAAATACTGACCATAGTATACCAACCCTTTGACTTAAAAGTCTTGCACAAATAGCTGTATTGGTTATTGAAATAACTTAAAAATACAATGGATGTTATGCTCTCCTCTGTATTCTAAGAGGTTTCCCAAATTTTTCCTGAGTGGTACATCTCCTGTACATTGCAAACAACATTTTTCTGTTGCAGTTGTGACCAACAGCAGGGATTTGCTTCTGAAGGGGCTGAGTTCATCTTTGCAAGAAATGGAGATCCTGAAGGAGTTGCAGGGGTTCATAATTCTAGCTTAGCCTGAAACTCAGCTACATATGTTGGTGGGAAACCATTGCAGTTTTCCCTGTATAAGTGTCCCCAAACCTCTGAAGATTGCTTACCTTGACCACATAAGTATGTTGATGTGTCTCAGGTTAAGCAAGGGCGTTGTTTCAGCTAAAAGTGATCAGTCCAAACTACAGCTGATGCACACCTCTAGGTCAGGTTTCATTGTCCAATGCTGCATTTCTGCAAGAGTCAGTCTTGGTGATTCTAAGCTTGCAAGCATCTAAGTCACAGCTTTTCTCCATTTGATTAGGTATTTCGGAGCACACTTTATCCACCAGACTACCAGTCTCGCTTAGACATAGTTCGTGCAAATTCCAAGTCCCCTCTGCAAAGAACTGGCTCCTCAAAATCTTCACTGAGGACAGCACAGGTAAGAAAAAATTTAAATACTACATCACTGTATTAAAGCTCTACTTAAGACAATCTTTTAGCTAATGCACGTGGATCCACTGTCTTTACCCAGTTCAGGACTGTCAGAAATGTAAAGAAACTTACAATAGCATAAATATCGTATTAAGCTCTTGATAATGCAGCTTTATCATTGAAGGGAAAAAAACCTCAGCTTTTAAAGCTGTGTTGCTTATTTTTCACAAATGCCATTTCCAGCAATACTTGGTCTTCCAACAACAAACTCTGGCATCTTGCAAAGAGATCTAGTAACTTATTTGAAAGAGTAGTGACATTCTTTAAATACTTGCATATTTTTAGTATTCAGATGCTAAAGTGTGGCCTCCCAGATCCTAATCCAGACCACTGATACCTTCTAGCAGCAGAGCAAACCCATGACCAACAGACCTCTCTTTTTATACTCTGAAAATTCACCGGAGGTGAGGAAAAGGATGATAGAAATCAGTGAAACAGTTGAAGACAGTGCCACTCTTTTTGGACCTTGCAAATAGCTTTGCCACTTGTTTACAGCAGTAAACTTGCAGATATTGGAAAATGGCTAAATTATTTTTAATTTATTGCAACTGTAATCCTGTAACTACAATGATTCTTACAGTGTTTCAGTTAAAGACTGAAATGTCACATTTAAAATGTATCTATCTTACCTTTCTTCTTTGAATAGAAGCATGCATTGATACTATAGTAACGAAAACTTTTGACTTCATACACACTTTACACCTTCTCTGCTTTTAACACAGAAAGATCAGTTATTACAGTTGAGCTGTTCCATTGTTGAAAGTACGAATTGTGTCACCTGAAGGGATACAACCTAGTGACTCTGCATGAAGTACTACCTTGACTGAGTTACTTGCCAGTCCTCTCTGTCACTCAAGCAAATTTCATGTTCAAGCTGCTTCAGAAAATTTAAGAGATAAAAAACACAGAACAAGAGTACACAGAGTATGTGCACTGTGATTTCTCTGAGAGGTGGAGTGGAACTCCATTTTGACTAACTTGCAAGTTAACCTTTCTCATTTCCTAAACTGCTGTCTTAATTACAACTTTGGATGTTAGTGCTCTCATAACCTTTCTAGATCTAGAGGGAAACTGCAATGCAATTCAAAATAAGGTCATCTTACTTGGCTGTGCAGTGTGTCTGCAGAGGGGATCATATGGCAGAAAAAAGGGGTGGAACACTCTACTTATGCAGTCACCACAGAGCAGTGAAGAAAAATTCAGGCAGCCCTTCCTGATTCTGTAAAGAGTGTGGTGCTGAATTACACTAAGGGCTCTAATCTTTGGAACCAAACATCTCATGAGAAAAAAACCTGCTGTATTCAAAAAATCTTCAGGTGATTTATCTTTTCTGTAGATCTTTCACTCTGAAATTTTTGCCAAATCTAGTTTCCTGCTACACAGTAATCCTTTCCTGTCTGTAATGAAGTACTTTGCAATTTCCAATGTAAAGCAGTATAAATAATGTGGAAAGCAGTTCACAGAATCACACAACCCAAGTCTGTGGGGCAGGGGAGGACAGACACACGAACACTAACCCATAGGTGGGGGACAGTGTGGGAAGTCACTGCATACCAGATGGAATAAAGTGTGCCAGTAACACAATTCAGGTCTTTTCAGAGGACTTAACACATACCATCCTTGAATTTATTTCTGGCTCTGTGGATTAACTTTCTGTATTATCTGTATGTTACAAATCTAAAGTAGTCCTTGAGCTTTCATTTTCTCACAAAGAGCTATGTCCTTTCATTTTGCAACACTTGGCAATTTATCCTCAATGTTTTGGTTTAACGATTCAGGTTGGTATATCTTACATTTTATAACTATAGCAAAACAGAATGATCTTTTCCAGATATTTTAAATCAAACTTAACTACACATATTTTATCTGCATGCATTAAATATAATAAACTTTTGCACTGACACTCTGTAGGACAGCAAAGTATCATTTTAACCATTATTGAAAATGCATCCAAATGTTCTAACACTAAGATGTGGAGAGAATTGTCATGCTTCTGTAGCAGCATCTGCAGTGAAACATGGAGCTGAACTGCTTAAGCAAGGATAGTCATAAAATTATTTATGGTCAAAAAATTATAACATTCTTTTTTGCATTAAGTTATGAAAAATTAAATTTCAATCTTGCTATGTTTTAGTTCTTTGGCACAGTAACTTGGATTTAAATTGCATACTTTATTTTTTCATTTTCCTTCCCCTTAGGGATAGTCATGTTAGCACCACCAATGATAATATTTGATCTACTATTTAGTTTATTGCTGCATGGTCAGAGGTAATTAAGTAATGAACAGATAAAAGCCATAAAGGCAAAACACTTCTTATTTCAGGAGAGGGGAAATGGGGCAAGCTTTTCTTCAGAAATATGATGCAAGTTCTGCTGAAAAATTTCAGATGCCCTGAACTAGGAAAAAAAAAATTAGAAAATTAGTCTATCCCAGTAAAATTCATTTCACCTTAACATGCTCAATCTGCAGCATTCCTTAAACTCCAATTATAAATCAATGCCATTGTCTTTTTCTTCTTTCACAGAATGAGAGACTGCTGCTTTAGACATTTCAACTCAAGTTAGCCCAGCTTCACCCAATGATTAACTCCATTTTCTGTTGTGTTCAGGAATTTGTAAGCAAGTATTTGCTTCAAGTTAAATTATGTAGTTTGTGAGCATCAACAAAACTAAGGATTTTTCTGCTTTCCAAAGTTCAATGACTACAGTTTGCTTTATGCACACACAAAAAAACTTAATTACATACATGGCTGTATGAATTTTAACATCTCAGTGGTCAATTTAACTAGGAGCATTTAAGGACTTTTAAAACAGGGGGCTACTTAAAAAAAAAGGCCAAGTTCTGTCTTCAGTACAGAAGTTTTTATTATATCACCGTATGCAAGAAGACACAGAAAATATAACCAAAATTAGAGCTGCAGATGCCTTTAGAGAACTACTGAACCTGAAATAGTTTTTGAAAAGCATTCCAGATGACTTGGATAACTGTCTTCAATGTTCTTTTTCTCATGGGGAAGGAAAAAAAAAATAAATATATCCTTCTTTAAATTGTAAATGTTGCATAGTCTGTGAAGAATCTATCTTCAATAGGAATTAGATTGAGCCCTCATTAAAAAAAAGTACAGACTGCAGAGAATCTGTCAAATGATATGTAAGCTTGGGAGCTGGCACTTGTTTTTAATGTCTGATGAACCGAAAAGAGGAATCGCTCTAAAGGCAAGCACTGATGGGCAGGGAAAGAAGTTCATCTATGAATCAAGACTCTTTTACTAAGTTTGTCTAATTCATTCATGAAAAAAGTAAAAAGCTTAGAGCAGCATAGTCTTGAGCTTTTAACTGAAGAGGTTTGGTGTCTTCAAGATAAGATTAGGCCCTAATACTCATCTTCAGCCTGCTGTTTCAACAACTGACCCAGGAAAAAACTGATTTGCATCTAGTTGATTTTTAGCATTAACTGGGTAAAAATACCATTTTCCCTATCCTATAATAGTTGTCAAGGACTACATGGATTTTTTTAGCTTTTAAAAAACATTACAGTATTTTTATTCTGTGTCATTTATCTTTCCATTGGTGTACATGTTATGAAGAGTTAATAAATAAACAACTTACCCCCTCCCCAAATAAAAACCCTACAAACATTTAGACTGAAAATGCCAATGGAGAATTATTTTCTGTTTGCAGAGAACTAACAGTTGGTATCCTTTTTTTGGATTTTTGTTTTAGCAGATTTCCCGCAGAATGCTACAAAAAGATGAAGAAGAGGACGAGGAGGAAAATGAAGATGAGGATGAAGAGGAGGATGAGGAGAATAAATTTGATGCTACTAAGGAAGTGAGATAGCAAAGCTGTTCTAAGAGGGGGTTTTTTTTATTAAGGGGGAAAGAAAACCCTTTACCTGTAGGCTTTTTTATGTTGGATCTAAACTTTCACTGGGGCTATATGTTTAGAATTCCAGCAGGAGCAGGAATCAGCACTGACCCTAGAGTGCCAGACAACAGATGACTGGTTTCAAGGAATGGAAAAATCCATTGAAAGTGGACAATTTCAGTAGCTAGAAAATAAATATTTAAATAGATGCCTGTATTATATTTGCATAAATGTTATATTGTAATCACATTTGCTTTAACTTACGTGAACAGTGTCCAAAAACTGCACTAAGCTTTCATGCAGTTATGAGCATTGTTTTCTTGTTACCTTGCCAATATATTACCTCCCTAGCCTATACACCTCTTGAATATATGAAGTACTCTAGCTGTAACTATTATTATTGGGTTTATACATCCGAAACTGTAGTAATTAAGAAACTGTTTGCAGCAACAACCCGTTAAGATTTCACTTTGCTATCCACCCTGGATGGCAGAAGGCAGGGTGAGGTGTACTTTTTTGTCTTATTTTCATTTTCCTCAGGCTTTCACCAGGTTCAGATGACTTTTGATTCCTTTACACATACAGAATGAACAGTCACAAATAAGGATCTGGCCCAGTATTTTCTGTTCAATGCTGCTTTGCTTTTAAATAAAAGTGCCTTCATGATAAAACTAGTGGATATTTTATGTAGTTGATGTTTATTATATTAGTTGACATGCTATACATAGTTCAGATTTCATGTGTTTAGCTACACAATTCAGTTACTGGTTCCATCAAACGTACAAGAAATTACACATTTTGAGTGTAATTTCTCGTTCTGTTTGGAGATAGAGGTTGCATGTGTTCATTTTTTAACAGTGTATGACTGTCTGCTAGAAAGCTGCTACCACATTGTTCACCTCCAGCTCTAGTATCTGCTATAGAACAAAACCAGAAGAATTTAAACTTGTGACAGGAAAACAGTTTTAAGTTGTAACAAAATCTTTCAGTTACAGAAATAAACCAGGAAGTGCATTTATAATATTGATGCTGCTTTCATCCACTGATGCAAATTATGCAATGCCTACCTGTTTTAATGTGAAAAAACAGGTTTTGCCAGAATTTTTTGAGATGAAAATAAGTGAAAAGATCACAATATAGGGTTCTGTTTTAAACCCAGAAAATAATTATACACCAGCATTACATACCATTGACACTGAATTACTGCTGGCAAGGAGTAAATACCAATGAACAAAACTTTTAGAAGTATCTATGTAATTAATTCCCATGTATTTCAGCAACTAAGGCACTTCAATAAATACTTGTATCACATCAGAATTCTGGTGATCACTTTACCATTTCACACACAGTGAAGTTGCCCATCTCCAAAACAGATGGCTAACTTCATAAAAATTTCAGTTTTTTATATAATATACATAGATACAAATAGCAAATATTTGTGTACTATGCCTTGAGAAAGCAATTCTGAAAAAAAGGCAGTTTTGTTTACATTAATTTCCCTCTAAAAGATTATGCAGTTCACAAGCATAAAATTCATTCTTCCTATGTCACAAAAGAAGTCAACTTCAGGAATCACAGAAAAACTTCCAGAAAGGAAGAACAAGGTTGGGAAACGTTTTCCTGCATGCCATGATGTCTTTATTTTGCATGTTGCCCAGACAGTGTGACCTCAAAACTACAAAAGAGTACCTGATTAAAGTACTTCACAGCCAGAATAACAATTTAGGATGTTAGTAAAGAATTAAATATTACCTAAAGATACTTCTACAAAGAATTTTCGCATGGTATGAGAGCATACTGCAAGACTGACTTGCAGTTACTCCACTCACTCATTTGTATTTTTTATTACTGGCACCTAGATGATGCAGGAATGTATCCATTCTTGCCTGGACTATTTTGCCTCTCTGTTGAACATACTGACACATTCCTTTGGGATTAAGGGTGCTCATCACTGCCCTGTTAGGCCTCCCCTAAATGCCTCAAACTGCTTCCGTAAGTGATCTCTATTTCTAGTTTTTGACAACAGAAACTGTTCTCTTTTACATCAGAATTTTTGGACTGGTAGCAAAAGCAATTTCAGAGAAGGCATAATTATGTTTTATATCAGCATCACAAACTGTAGCACTTCATTTGTTACTCCTTATTATATGGATGGTACTTAAAAAGGAAGCACAGCATTTCAAGCCATGTAATTATAGACAGTCTCTGATTTGTCCTTTGTACTGGAAATACAGTGCCTCCAAACCACTAAACATCTGATGTTATAAACCCTATTATCAGCAAATGCTGTCAGTACACCATGCACCTGTACCATCTATGCAGGCAGAATCAGAATATAATGCCCAGGGGCATTACAGAAGCTGAGGGAACAGAGGCAGACGGACAGGCACAGACCCAAACCACCAATCGGGTAACAGCTATAAACCTCCTGTTAACCATAGGATTTAACTGAGGTCCTGGCATCCCTTCCCAAGTTTCCATTGCTTCAGTACATCTCTACATACTTTGAGATACAGCTCTTTGATAGACAAAAAAAAAAGAAATTTTTTTCAAGGTCTATAATCAAACATTTCAGATTAACCTAAAATAGTCATAAACTCTAATGTGGCTTTAAATTAAATACAAATCAGCTACAGGGCAAACAAAAGACCATTTTGTAATGCCTTAACTATGACCTCTGCCATTACAAGCTTTATGACACTTTTTATATGTTCACTAAGGGGAAAAAAGTTTACCATCTAATAGTATCTTACTAGCAGTTACTCTTAACCTTTTCTGAAAACACGTAATTTTTTTCTAAAAGATAAACTTTACCAGCAAAACAACCTACTAAACTCTTACCTTTCCAGCATCCAAGTTTGAAATCTATTATAGGAATGCTTTAAAATCAACAAATCATCTAAAACTGATTAACTAGAGAAGTTAGTTGTATTTACATTTTTGACACAGCTTAGTAGTAAAGATACTAACTTCAAAAAATATTCACAATAAATTTTTCAACGTGATGGTCAGGGAAGCTAATTTTGAGGATTCTCATGTTTTTGTTTTCCCTGCAACATCTTCTGGCTCCTTGATCTCTTACAGTAGCAAATAAAACACAAAATTGTTGGGTTTTAATTCCTTTGAAGTTCAAAGGAGGATTCAAAACTGTATGATTCTGAAGCTAATTCCTACCAGTAAACAAAAACCAGTATGCTAAGTGTTCAGAATTTGAAAACTTGGTCATTAACATTTCTTTGCTCAGAGGAATCTACATATACAGACCTTGCATTATCATTCAAAAAGCTTTTTTCTTGGCACTCAAACCACAGAACAAATAATATGCAGAAGAAACAAAGCTACACTCATCTTTTAAATATTACAGAACAAGAAATTCCATTCATTTTGTTTGCTTGAACCAAACAGTTGGCATGGAAGTTCTGCAATCACAAAGATGACTTCACATAAAGTAATTAAGGTTTGACTACCAGTGAGGGAGGATCACTCACTAGAAAGGCTGCCCAGACAGCTCTGTCCTTAAAGCTATTAAAGATGGAATGGACAAGGCCTTCAGTAGCCCATTCCAGCTGAAACTTGTTTTGAGGAGGGGATTGGAATAGAGACTCCCCACTTCATTAACTTAGGATTTTTGGGTATTGAACAAGCAAAGGTTAAAACTTTTCACTGCCAAGTTGCAACTTTGTTGTCTCAGTTTGAGGGGACTGCCTGTTTTTTAGTACTACAGATACTACTTTGCACAGTTGCAATGCCAACAGAAGTCCTTGCCCACACAGTTTCCTACTAAGCCTTAATTTTGAAGATACAGCTTTTCCAAGCTACCTTTTATTTCTTCCTAAAATTTAAATATGCTGGTAACAAACCAATAAAAACAACATATTCTAAATGCTGACATAAGCATTTATTTTATTACGTAAGAAAATAACATAGGTGGTTGTCAGCTTGGTTGCCAGTAACAGATGTTAGTTAAAACTAATCAGAGATTGACCTGGAATGCATCCAGATATCATTAGCCAATTAGTATTCATATTATGCAGCATATGAAGATAAAACCACCAAAGTCAGGATTCTTGATCTAACTCCAACATTCATTTTCTGCCTCAGGGTACTACAGAGAAAAAAGCCTAATTGATAAATACAGCCTCTGCAATCTCTGTAAAGTACCCATCCTTTGCTGTGTTGACAAACTATCAGTTCACTCTCCAGGCAAAGCAGCCAGCATCATTCTCACCAAGACCCAGAGCTGCTGAGTGTAACAGTTGAGCCCATTAACTATACAAGTTTTAAATATAAGACACACATTTAAATGGCAATTTCCTTTTTATTTTAAAAAAGTTGCAAAGCCAGCTAATGAGAACAGGAAGCTCTTAAACAGGAATGCCTGCAAACACATGAAACCGAATAAAACCTGAAACGTTTGCACAAAAAGAAACAAATAAAAAAAAATCAGTAATTTTTAAAATTTTACTAAGCTAACCTCAGTAAGAAGTCTCATTTACTAATGCAGGTAGCACTGAAAATCTTCTATTTGAACTGTTTGTGTGGTCAGTCAACCAGCACTTACGTTTTTATTTGATGCAAAGACGTAAGACTGGAATTAATCTAAAAAAAATAAAAACAAACCAACCCAAAGCATTACAACTCCATATCTTTATACCTTGATGTATGACATTCAATGTCCTACAGGTATTTCAACCAAGAGCTAAACAACTGAACTGGGTATTATTTACAACCGTTGATGGAAACAGTTTTGCATCTTCCAGTAATTAAAAGATAAAATAACTGTCAATACTGTCAAACCTAGAATGTGTTATTAGAGCATCTTTTCCTCCTTTACAGCAAACTCAGCTTAACTTTCCGTGGACCAATGGGCCTATCGTTCAGTTCATTAATAGCAGCCATAGCTTCCTCATAGTTTGTCATAGCAACAATGGCATCACCAGAAGGCAATCCTTGTTCATTGTACTGCACAGAAACTGACTCTGGTATCACTCTGTAGCCATAGAAAAAATCCAGAATCTCATTAGGGGTAGCTTTAAAAGGTAAATTTTTCAATAGAATAGGAACAACACGTTCAGAACCACCACTGAAATTTGGATCTGGCATAAATCGTCCTTCAGGAAAATTTCCCATTTTATTATTCCCAAACTCCATTCTGCTAAAACGTTCACTATCACCACCAAAATCCATGAGGGGTGGTGGACCCCTAAAATCCTTAGGAGGGCACATGAAGTCCTCAGGGGGATGTCTAAATTCAGAATGATGCCTGAAGTTCCCAGGGGGACCAAATGAATGCATGGGTGGCCCTTGTGGTGGCCCAGATGGTGAACCAACTGGACGGGAGAGGTCATTTCTGTCATACAGATGTGAATGGCCATGCATTTGATTTGGTGCAGATAATGGTGCAGCTACACCAAACTTCTGCATCTGATCTTGAGATATAAGTCTTATTAAAACTTCCGTTCCCAAAAACGTTTGACGATTTAAATTTTCTGCTTTCATAGCTTGTTCTTCAGATTTAAACTTCACTAGTGCTTCTCCCAGTCCAACCCCTTTTTCATCATAGAGCAAGTAAATATCACCTTCGTCAATATCAAATCTCGAAAAGAACTTTTGCACTTCCATTTTTGACACATCAAATGGAAAATTCCTTACATAAACACAAGTCTTAGGGCTGGAATGACCTTCCCGGTAGCTTTTTTCTGATATGGCCTGTCCAAGATGATCTCTGTCCAGTGATCTTTTCCTCTCACAAGAGTCAATTATTTTCAACATTGACTTTCTTGAAATTGGAAAAATGTACACGGGACGATTGAGAAGAACCTTTCTATGACATTCCAAAGCAGCCTGATATTCTCTCTCACTCCTTAGCACCACAAAGGCATCTCTAGTCCTTTTCTGATGCTTATCTGTTAGAATCTTGATCTGCTTGCTGTGTATATCCAGATCAGGAAAAAAATCTCTCAAATCTCTCTTTTCCACATTAAAAGATAGATTTCTTAAGTGTATGTAATATTCCTGACTGGGAGATGAACGAGAATGTGTTCTTTGTCTCCTTGGTGATCTTGAACGAGAATGCTTCCTTGAATACATGTAGCCTGAACTTCTTGGAGAATGGTCATCACACAAAAAGTGATCCATTTCATCTGGCATGTCTATCCTCCCACCGCATTCAATCCACCGTTCCTCTGTAGTTGGACTGATTTCTATAAACCTCTGACCCATGTATTGTCGATGACGTTTAAGTCCTTCCAAGGCATCACCAGATGTAGCACATTTTACCAAGCAATCGCCATTGTTTAAACCATTGCGGTGCTTTATCAGAATCACTTCATCCACACATATCCCCGATAGGAAAGCACGTACTTCAACTTCTGTTGCAGAGTAAGGTATACCATGTAGAAATAAGTAACGATCATCTGGGTTAAACGGGTGGGAATCCTTTCTTAACTGATAGTTTGACTTAGGTATGCCCATATCACCGTATCTTGTGCCGTTGGTATGGAAACCAGCCTCCAGGCGATTTGGTGGCCCGTAACTAGGTTTTCTTATTCCTTTTGGAGAAGCTGTAACTAAATGTGGTATATCTCCAACATTTGATGCACTAGAACCATTAGTACCTGTTCTTCTAGAGCCAGACATACTTTCTCGTCCCCCACGGTCAAATCGTTTTCGGCTCATTTCTATGGTATTCTGCATCTCTGCCTTGCTGCTGAGAAAGAGCTCTATGCGCGAGTCCTTGATAAACCCTCCCGAACAGCTCATGGCACGCCGTGCATCTTCATCTGTTGCAAATATAATAAAAGCCTCCCCAATCTCTCCTCCAATAATATGCACACCTCCATCAGGAATATTCAATCCCAAGAAGAAACGACGAATATCTGGAGGACCCGCAACAACAGGAAGCCCCTGTAAACGGATGACTACAGCCATGCTGAGCTCAACACACAGCAAAAATCACCTGCAGACAAAAAGGTACACATGATAGCACGTCTTTAGTACTCAGCTATTACAGTATCTTATCACTTAAGAAGCTAGAACCTTTTTAATGAATGCCTTGTTTCATCAAGAGAGAAGGTATCAAAAAACCCTCAACTTCTCGAGAAGATTAAAACACAATTCACTGAAATTTGATTAGTCAGAACAATTAGCTACTTCACCGGCACACGCGCACAAATCTATCAATGTTCCCTACCCTAAGGGCAACAAAATCCACCTAGGTCAATCCTCACCATCCACAATACCTAAAGAACACCTCAAGTCTTTCACAGCATAGTTACTATATGCCAGAGATCTCTGCCCACTCCTAAGGAACAAAAAAATCCAGTTTATTTTTGAACAGGACACTAGTTGATAAAAGGACAAAGGAAAAATAACTAGGTCACTGGAAAATGAAGTAATTCACAAACAGTGATGACTTTACTGCTTTGACAAGTTGCTCTACCCAGTGATCAGTTCAGTTCAATAATGAATGTTTTCTCAGCATTCAAAAATGTTGTCTCTTTGGCGTAGTCAGAGTATTAACTGCAGTGGCCACAAGCATATCCTAGCTGCCAGCCACAAGTCTGTGAGGACAAAAGGCTGTGTATGATCTTGTCACAATACTCAGTGAGAAGTGTTAAGCTTTTGGCAGCTTACCTGTTTCTGCTTTGGAGACCTGATTAATTCTGTAAAATCAACTTAACTGTGGAAAGAAAACGAAACACAATTAATGGCTGATACCTGTACTTTGCTTTACACACTGCTACACTGCTGCAGCCCATCCATAGCAGTGGCTAATACTAAAGCCAAGCATGTTATGAACCCATGTGAAGAACTCCTTCCAAATTCCAAGATGCCATGCACTGCATCTGTTTCCGTTTTAGAAGCAAAGGAAATTCAAAACTTAAGTTGACTTCTGGAAACGATGAAATACGATGAGATTACTTGGTCATCAGTTGTGCCACACTGAACTGTTGCAACAAAACAGATTGACAATGTATCAAGGGAACAGTTCTCAAATGAGAACTTGAAAGGTCCTTAGGTCCATCTCAGGATTATACGACTTGTTCATTCTTCTGAAATCCACCTGGTTTCAAACTTCACAAGAGTATGCTACTCAGCAGTCCAGCACTGCTCTTAACGTACACAGTGAAGACCATCAAATGAAAGAGCAAAAATATCCAACAAGAAGAAACTTCAGGAAGTACCTGGATTTACAAAGCCAACTTCACTATTTTCCCTATATCCTTAGTCTACTGCCTTTCAAACATAAGAACAAGAAAAGCTTGAATACACTGACTTAACATACCCTTATTTTCAACATTTTCTATCACACAATAAATAGCACAACATTCTCAGAACAAACACAAGCCTCTGTAGCAAATTACTTCATCTGTTTAAAACACATCAGCCCAACGCTGAGCATTTGAGAATACTCCTCCGACAAATCTTGTTCTATAAAGCACTAGATCCTGATGACAAGTTGTCTATCAATAACTGTGACTGTAACTCCACCTGAACTTAGCAAAACAAGAGCAAAGCCCAAATTCTGTCACTAGTGGACTCCACACCACTTCTGCACCAGCACTCTGTAAGCACGACCAAAAACAACTGCCCATTTAGAAACTTCACTAAAGACCATCTGTTCTGTCCTTCTGCAGTGAGTCAACCCCAGCCAGTAGCCAAGCACCCACACAGCCGATTGTTCGCTCCTTGTCCCCATGAGCAGGACAGGAAAGAACAAAGTCAAAAACCTTGTGTGTCAAGACAGTTTCATCAGTGGAAAGAAAAACACAAAACAAAGGAAATCACCCTTCACCTTCCACAGGCTGACTGATGTACAGCCTTCCTCCAAATAACAACTGCCTTGGGAGCCAAGAAAAAATTCCTCCAAAGAAACCAAAACCATCAAAATACTTCTTCCTCTGCCACAGTTTTTGTTGCCCAGCACGACGTTATATACCACAGAATATGCCTTTGGTGAGTTTGGGTCAGCCGTCCCAGCCATGTCCCTCCCAGCTTCTCACCTACTCTGAGCACACTCACTGGAGGAACAGAGTAGGGAAAACAGATAAAGCCTTGATACTGTGCAAGTGCTGTTCAGCCACAGCCAAAACACCGATGCGTTGTCAACATTCTTTTAGCCACAAATCCAAACTGAACTGTACGGGCTGCTGTGAAGAACGTTAACTCCATCCCAGCCAGACCCAGAACACTTTACAACTTGTCTTCTCAACAGATGCAACAGCAGTGCCAAAAAGCATGGAGAATTCAAGGGCAGAATTTTCATACAGCACCGTCGTGTCTTGAAAAAGCAAATCCGCTGCCCTGCTACTTCATGATGTATTTAATCTGTAGTACTTCTGGATTCACAACTCCACTTTCTTATCCCAATTTTTAAACATCATTCACAACAGCTTTCCTCCATAATTCTTCGGTGATAAACAGCAAGTTCTCCACGATGCACCAGGGATACAATACACAACCTTCAGTGGTGAAAACCAGACACTGTGATTCCAGATCATAATGTGATCGCTAAGAAGTCCATAAACAAATGCAAGTCCAAAGAATAGCTCTTACTGACTGTATAGCAAAGAATCACACAAGGGTAGAAAGCACAGACAAGCCATCTAACAACTTGAAAGTGCATAACCAAAAAGAGTTGACTTGTCATGAAAAGTAAGAGCAATTCATTAACTGAAAAAGGACTTCAGAGAGCAAGGATGTGGAGAATAAATAAACGACTTCATGCCACAAATTAAAAGCACAGAAGTGTACAGAGTTTTATGAGATTTTATATATGAGAAAAATCGGCTAGAAAACAGCACAATACCTATTCTTCCACAGCTTCGGGATATTCCAAACATTAAGGTCATTAAAATAATCCACAACTTGTAAACACAGTAGGAAACTAAGTCTGCACTAGACTAGTATTTTTATCATAACACTTAAAGATTACACAGACTACAAGCAAGAACACCCACAGAAACACCCCGACTATGAAAATGGGCCAGTATAGAATAACCAGCGGAACAGGGGAAGTTTTCTTATCCTGCTCTTCAAAACAAGCCTTAATAGAGGAAGCAGGCTGCTGCGAATAGCAGTTTTCACAGTGGTGAAGGAAAACGTGAGTGAGCTCTGCAGCTGGGCCCGCTACACGGTCGAATGTAGCACGGAACGGCTTCCGAGCGAGTCGCCGCGCCGGCACCAGCGCTGCTGCAGGCAGCCGCCGCGGGCGGCAAGGCAGAGAACAGGCGACGGGGACGGGGCGAGGGGAGGCCGCCCCGCGCCACACGCGCTGCGGCCCGCTACAGCAGCCGGTGCTCCGCCCCCACGAAGAAGCCCATCTGCTTCCCGACACCGGGACAGGGCTGACAGAGGCGCGGGGAGCGGGGAAGGGGGGTGGGAAGCCCTGGGATACGAAGAGGCCGGGGCACACGGAGCTGCTGCGCAGCGGTTCCGCGAACGTCGGGCAACCGAGAATCGGCAAATTCCGCGCCGCCTTCGGCCACACGCCACACCCCGGGGAGGCGTGCTCTGTCCCTCACGCCATCCATCCACGCACCCACCGGACACGCCGCTCGGACGGGTCCCGCAGCTCCCGGCTCCGCCAAGATGGCGCCGCCTCCGCTGCCCCCCTCAACGCTTAGGGGAAGCTGCGCTCCGCGAGCGCTTCCGGCCCGCGAGCGCGGGCCTGCGCGCGCACCCCCGGGCGGGGCGGAAGACGCGGCGGCGCTGTGACCCCGCCCCCTCCGCTGCAGCCGCGCGCGCGCGGGCCGCGTGCCCCCCCATCGGCACGCGGGCGGGAACTGCGCCGCAGGCGGTGCGCATGCGCTCTCCGCCCTGGAGGCGGCTCTGTGGTTCGCGTTTAAGATCTGAAGGAGCTGTGTCATAACAGGTCCGTGTGATTCTAGATATGCATAGTGATACAGCTGCACGGTGATGGGTCTGTACACAGAGATCGGTCGCGCAGGGACCGCGCCGCTGCCGCGCTGTGCGCTGTCCTCAGGGTCATTCCCGTCGGTGCGGGTGTGTGCCGAGCCTCAGGCACCACTCGTCGCGGCTTTTCCTATACCTGGACACGATTTCTAACGCAGCTCGGGGCTGGCTCACGCCCGGGTTGTGAGAGGGAAGGAAAGCAGGGATGGAGGAATGGAAGAGAAGAAGAAAAAGTTCAAAGTTAACCTTGGGAAGGGCAGAGGCAGAGTAGTTCGGTTGTGCAAGCGAGGTATTTTATCCTGATGTTTATCCTACCTGCCTTCCCTGTCTTCACGTGTTCTCCCCTGTGTCTTTCTATGCATGTCCAGTACTTGTCTGCTCCATTTTACGTAGGAAAACAAACAAACAAACAAAGAACCCATACTATTTATGGTAGATTAATCTAGCAATCTTGCTGACTTTGGGAGCTCTCTCAATACAGAGTCTTGTTTAGAAAAAAGACATTGTTCATTCTGTGCAGGGTTAAAGGTGTAGGTTTCCACAAATCAAGCACACCGGTAGAGGTAGAAAGTTACATCTTTACACAGTCAAATTTACATTAACTTGATCCTGGGGACAGATAATTCGACTTGAAAATATCAACTTAACCTTTTAACAGTAGTTGAGCCAACAAAATTAACCCAGTGAGAAACATGCTAATGTCGAAAACCATAATTGTTGGGCAGTTAGCACGCAGGAGAGGGACAACGAGAAATAACGAAAAAGCGGGACACGGTGTCTTGCAAAGTTTTGGTAACATCTGAGGGAATGAGAGAAAAGGCAACAGGTAGAAACATGCACAGAAAGTTCCACCTGAGCATGAAGAACTTTACTGTGCAAGTGCACTGGAACAGGCTGCCCAGAGGTTGTGGAGTCTCCCTCACTGGAGATATTCAAGAACTCTCAGGTCGGAATGCTGTGCCCTGTACTCTAGGATGATCCTGCTTCATCAGGGAGGTTGGACCAGCTGACCCGCTGCGGTCCTTTCCGCCAGGACTCATTCTGTGATTCTGTGCAATGTGAACAAGAGAGTGACAAAGGTGTCAAAGGTAAAGGGGAGTAACTTTGGCTGAGCATCCATTGCTCTAGGCATTTTGTGTTTTCACCTTGTTACCACTTTCCTCTCTGGGGAGAAATTACCAACACGTGTTACATTTGTATGATACACCGTGCACCAGTTCTAGAGATGAACTACCGGAAAGTGCAAACAGGGTCTCGGTGTCCGCTCGTTTCTCGCTCCTGATCTCGCACAGGGCGAACAAAACTCTGCAGAACAAATCCATAAACTAGGGCTTGTGCCCCCTCCCCCAGCCTTGCCCTGCCCGCCCCGCGAACGCTTCGCGTGCTGCGGCGGCGGGCCCCCGGCGCTCGCCGTACCGCGCGGTTCTGGCCAATCGGCGCGCGCGGGCGAGGCGCGCGGTGGCCATGGCGACGCGGGCCCGCGGGGCGGCCGCCGCCGCGCTGCTCGTGGCGCTGTCAGCGGCGCTGGCCCCCGCCCGCGGCTTCTCCGTCCCGCTCCAGCGCCCCGCCGACTGCGGCGCCGAGCGCTACTTCGACAGCTCCCGCCTGGCCTGCGCGCCCTGCGGGGCCCACCAGCGGCAGAGCGCCGGCGGTGAGCGGTGGGGGAGGCGGGGCTCGGGCGGCTCCGCGCTGAATCCGCCCCCAGCAGCGGGAGATGCGCAGCCGGGGCCCAGGCTGCGGCCGAGAAGCGGCCGGCCTCGGGCTGGTCTGGAAAAAGCGCTGGGGGGCCGGGATCCCGCAAAAACCTGAGAGGCCTCAGCACAGCCGTGATGTAGCTGAAATACAGCTCAGAGAAATCACTTTCAACCTTTTTCTAATTACCATTTTTTCCTCAAGCATTGTATTGTATTTCATTTTCATATGTAAAATTCCACAGGACCCTGAAATTACGTTCTAGAACACTTCTGTAACTTCGAACTCCTTGTCAAATTTGAGTGTGTGAGATACTAAGTGTCTGAGATCCTCAGGCTGTGCCTATGCCAGTCTAAGTCCCACTCGGGAACCTGGAGCAGATACAGCACAGCCTGAGAGTACTAAATGGAGTGTACGGATAGCTGGCTGCTTTCTTTAGGGCATAAGGAGGTATTAAAGAGTCCATCTTTTATAAGTACACAGTCCAGCAAGAGTGGGAGTTGCCTTTACGTGTACAAATTTGAGACTAAAACCCAACACCATCTCTCTTCAGAGCTGGTACTTCAGTCAGAAGCAGCGATGTGGAGGGCTCTGTTCACAGCTGCTGCGTGAAAGCTGCTCAGCTTTTCCACCACCGCCATGGTGCCCTAAAGACTAATCCCATAGTTCACTTACTGGAAAAAAACACTCTTATTTGTTTTCAGATTCCCTGATAACATGGGTGTCTAGATCCATAACTCCCCTTTAGGCCAAATCTTCCTCTAAATAAAGGGCTTCAAGGAGAGGAAAATTCCAAGGGGAGGTCAAGGGTTTATTTTTTCCTGCAGATCTGACTGGAGCAGTGTAGCTAGGTGGCACTCGATGCTGTTTGCATCTTGACCGAATTCCACTTGTGGTTGCCCATACACTCCCTGGCTAGCTCAGCAATCTGGATTCTACTTTCAGGTGACATGCCTAAAAATCTACATATTGTCACTGAGTGAGTGTCACAACTCGAACTTTTCACTGATCTAATCCAATTGGGCTTTTTCTTCTTTAGAATGAAGTAGAAATGGTTGAGCACTTTGACAAATATTTTTGTACAGCTGGTCTCGTTAGAATGTGCTTTAAGTTTATAAAACTTTCCACAGAATTTGATGTTATTTTTGCCTGCACAGTTCAATAAGCTTAAACAATAAAAACAGTTTATTAGTACATTTAATCAATTTTGGTTTGTGGTATTTGTTTAAAAGTACAGAGAGAAGTTCTTGACACTGAGCTGGGAAAATTTCTTAAAAAATAATGTGTTGAGCACTAGCAGGTGGGCATTATACTGTGCCATGAAAACAGTGTTTAATTTCATATAAAATATGTTCCATTCACTCACTGAAAACCGTTCAATATAAACCATTATCCCCATGCACAATTTTAAAATTCTTGAGTTTAAAACAGCTTTTCATACTACAGTTATGTTTTGAAAAAACATTTAATAGGAACACATTCTGGGTTTTGGACTGACTTCAAATTGAAAAAATAAAACCTGTATACAAACATATAACACTGGTGTTGGAGGTAAGGTTGCGGCAAGATACAGATGATTATATCTATTACAGACCAACTGCTAAAATTTGATTTAATTTAAAACCCCATAAAATACAAGTTCTGTGGTCCCTGTTCCACCCTGGTAGATCAGTCAGCATTGTAACATCCTCTTAAAACATCTGTGTGCAAACTGTAACCTGGGCATTTTTTAAAAAGCAAGATGATTTTCATTCACATCTCACTCAAGTGTTTTATGTCTCTCTAATAATCCATCTTGATCTCTTGAGAACAATAGTACTTGTTCTTGGTATTCTGTTGCAACCAGTCAGTTTTATATAGATTAAAAGTGCCTTTGTTTTGTTTTCTTCAGGTAGTTCCTGTGTATGTGAGCCAGGATACAGGATGGTTTCTAGTAATGGTGGGTTCTCTGTTACTTGTGAAAAATGCCCAGAAAATATGGTAAGTGTTGAATGTTTCATGTTTGCCATAAGGATAAAATGCTAATCAAAACCGTTATGGGTTTTTTAGTTTTAAATTTTATCCTGGCTGCAAGTTATTTTTCATTAATTTAAAATATTTTTTCTCAATCAAATAGTTTTTGATTGAGAATTTTTAGGACCATGCTTGTATGTTGTACTTTTTTCAATTTAGAATTATCTATTTCTATTATTTAGCAAGCTTTTTTTTCATTACAAATTTAACCCCACAGACAAAATAAGAAAGAAATTTTTAAAGTGTTTTAAGTTCCTTCCACTGCGTTTCTTCTCTGCTTTGTCCTCTTCCAGAGAGCAACTCCGTACAGTGTTAAAGATGCTTTTCAGTTCTTAGGTATTTTAACTGATTATTTATGTAAATACCACTATTGTAATATTTAGGCTGTATCTTCATAATCTGCAATATTTCATCTTCTTACTTCAAAATGAGCTGCTCGTACTAGGCTACTTTAATTATAATTATAGGTTGTTCTTCTGACCTTCCTTGACAATTTAATTTTGTGTCATAGTCTCTGCATTGGTCCAGAGACACCAGGCTTAACCAGATTTTTCCCACTATAGTAAGCAAAGAGATGTATTTTTCCAGCAAATCAACCTTTGAGGGTGAAGCCTTTCTGAATTCTTCTTTCCCTTCAATAACTATAGAAGCGCTCTCAGGAGAGCAGCTTACTTACCTGAGTTAGGTGTTCAGTGGCTAATGGGCTATGTAGGTAATTTCCCTTTTCTTTCCATCTTCTTGCTCTGTTAGACAAAGACTTTGGCACATATCCTTTTGTGTTGTGATCTTTTGCTTTTTCTTTCTCTTCCCTGCAATGGTGGCATTTGCCTTTGATCTGCTGCCAAGGCTTTTGCAAAAATGAAATGGTGATGGTGGAGAGGGGAGTAACATCAGTAGCACTTGAGGAGAAGCAGTTATCTTCATTTTCCTGAGTGTTTTTTCTCTGTAGTACAGTTACTTTGTATTATAAAATAAGTGTGGATGTGAACTGTCCAGGTAGGCACAAAATTCCAAACCATTATATAAACTTTGAACTCTTCCATTTCCGTTACTTCTCTATATTTATATGCAATTGCAATATGCAAATTATATGCAAAATGTCTGTATATGCATTATTATGTTTATTCAATGTATCTCTTTTTAAACATTCTACTTTTAATTTTCCCTGAAGGATGTAAGCGAACAAGTTCATATGAACTTTTTCGTGTGTGTCTGCTAGAAATTACTTTTGCCAGATTGTTTAGCCTTTTTTTATCTTTAAAAGCTTCATGAATGTTATCAATGTTTTATCTGAACACATTTTCTAGTAACTAATGGTTGGATAAGGCATTCTTTACAGATACTGGGTGATTCTCTATAGTTTTGAAAATTCTAATAGTTTTATGTTTTATTTTAGAGTGGAGTTACTCAAGATGGGTGGAATTGTATTACTTGCCCCAAAGGCCTGACTTCAAAAGGAAATTGTAAATGCCCCAATAATGAAATACTAGGTAAAAAAAT
Organism: Hirundo rustica; assembly: GCF_015227805.2. Taxonomy (NCBI): domain Eukaryota; kingdom Metazoa; phylum Chordata; class Aves; order Passeriformes; family Hirundinidae; genus Hirundo; species Hirundo rustica. Next base: position 24,160,301 of record NC_053450.1, on the reverse strand, counting down.
TTATGCCAATTATGAGACGATAGCACTTGTTTTAGATACTTTGTTTACTAAGATAGGCTCTTCTGTTAAATAAGAAAGAATACTTTACATTTGTTTCATATCTAAGGCAAAAAATTCAACATTGCTCTTGATTTTAGTTGTAATTTCTGAAAGACAACGGATAAATCTGTTCCATTGCAATAAAAATTATTATGCAAACATTCCATAAATGAATACTGGTGTATCACTTCCTTCAGGCTCTTTGGCAATGGAATTAAAGTTCCATTGTCATTAAAGCTGAAATAAAAACAATATCAATATAGACTATAAAACATTACAATATTTTGAAGTATAAAGAGCCGTAAAGGAATTGTACTAACATGGGTAGGTGGAAGAGAACAGGCTGAGCAAAGCTAATGGCATAAGTGTCAGTGGATTTCATGCCTCCCTGAGGCACCTCTACCTGTGACTTTCTGAGATGTGCTTCCCTATATCTGTGCTTCTTACTTGATGCTCTCTAGTAGTTGCAGATGGTTTTCAGTAGACAGAAAAATAATGTTAAATTTAGTGTTTGTGTTAAATGGATTTTTGCTTATTTTGCATAGTGGAAACATAAGAGCAAAGTACAGTTTTCATCAGTGGTGTAAAACAAAAGCTCTTGCAACCTCTGGTTTTCCTTATTTTCAAAGACATGGAATGCCTGTAATTCTTTGAATAAGTATTACAAATGTCCACTTTGATTACATTTCCAACAGAGTATATTAGAGAATCACTGTTTGCCAGATCAATAATTTTAAATTTTCCTAGTAATCTGGAAAACACTGAATACCAGTCTTCTACCTTAAACTTCATGAGAGTTACAAAATACATTCCAGGCCTTTATGATAAAATATTGAGAGCAAAGCTGATTCCGTAATTTGACGTGCAGGTACATCAGTACTGTATTTTTTTGATTCGTTTTGCATTGGATTTTTTTTTTAATAATTAGATTTGAGATCTCTTGCCAGATGATATAGTTGGTGGAAGATGCAGTTTTGAAACGTGGAAATTGTGACTTTTTCACGAGTCATTTCAGATGAAATGTAATTTTTTTTCCCAGTAATTTGCAAACTTGTTGTTTTGAACTTTTGCTTTGCAGTGAGGCTTTTTTTATGAAATCTTACTCAGAATGAAAAACAGAGGAACAGCCAAACCAGACATGAAATGTTACATTTCTCATTTAAAATTAAACTGCACGTGCACATACATATGTACATGAATGTGCATTTATAGTGGATATTATTTGCATGTTGTGCTCTTGATTTTTTCTAAAAAGTATCTAAAATAAACTCTGAATTTATTTTAGATCTGCACAGACGCTGAATTTTTTCACACTTCCCTTAGCCTATGTGACACTTTGCATCAGGCAGTTTTCTCACAGTCGCTTTGCTTTTCTGCTTAGTGGAAAGAAGCATCGATGGCGTTTTGCTTAATGAAGCATTGTGCATACCTTGTAATGGAAGTGAGCAGTCCTTCTCTGCCCCAGATGCATCAGGAGGCAGGTGGGTGCTCTTTGCCTTTTGTGATGATAAATTTGAATGTGTCATGCTAGTTTAAATGGAATATTCCTGAGGAACAGATTGTATCTTTGGGATAACAGTTTTGAAGGCAGGGAATTGGAAATCCTATATCAAACCCTCCGTGTTTTGTGCTCACTGAAGGACTGAAGGCCTTATATGGTCAGCGGCTTAGTTTTTTTGTCTTGCTTTAGTGTGACTAAAAAGCAGGCTTTGGATTAGAAGCAGAACAGAATTATTGTTCTGATAATTAATTATTTGATTTATTTTCTACTTCATTGATAGTAGAAACAAACCAGTAATAACTTTTGAATTTCAGTTCCAACTTGTGGAGTTGCTGGTGCTGTTCCTGGGTATGCTATGTAATCAGCTTTCACTGAGGACTAAATGTCATACTTAACTACATTTTAAGTGCATTCTTCATGTTTGTGATCCATAGGTGTGTAAGATGTGAAAAGACATTCATCCAAGTAAGCAAGTCTTGTGACTGCAACAGCCCAAACATTCTAGTAAGTAGAAGAATGGTTATTGTATTGAAGTTTAGAAAAAGAAAAGTGATTTTGACAAGTGCATAAATATGTTATCAATATTTTTTTATTCTTCTATTTCTTTCAGACGGGGGGCTTGTGTTTCTTGGCTCGTGAAGGCTTACCCCCAAAGGGAGTTGCAGCTGTTCGTTTTGCACAGCTAGTAAGTGTATTTATTCTAAAACACTTTTAAGCTTTCTCATTCCTTACTTTCAGTAAGTATTTCAAATTCCTATTCTTGGAAAACAAAGGCGAGACTTTTTTGTTTGACCCCAGTGATTTTAAGGTCATTTGCATCAAGATAGAGTGTAGGTATGGGCACCAAGCAAGCATTGTTCTAATGGAGTAAGCTTTTAAAAATTCATGCCCCCTTAGAAACTGAAAAAGGAAAGTAATTTACATGACTTTAGTATCAAAACAAGTAGCATGTGGCCTTTTGTATTAATTGTGTGCATTTAAAGCACACTTGTATAACACAAATATGCTGAAGAGTCCATGAGTGCCTCTGGACTTTTTTACCATATGAAATTTGTATTTGTGTAAAACATTTGAAAAAAGATATAAGGCTTGAGTTTACTGCGTGATCTTAGAGCTTATAGAAGAAGATGGGCACCTTTAAAATTTGAGAGTGTGTATGAAATTGCTGAACTCCTTGAATTGGCTAATGCATAAAAATATGTTCTATTGAGAAGATGTTTTCATTGTTTTTTTAATTGCGAGTTTTCATTAATTGCGAAATCTGCTTAAAGTTAGGACCATTTTCTACGTAGTTCTGAATTCAGGAAATGCTATCTGGCTAAGAAATGTATTTTGCTCCTGAATGAATTGATGTTAAAAGCTACCACTTGAAAGAGTAAAAAGCCGTCTTCAATTTTTCTGATATCAAACATTGGTTTGCTCCCTGAAAATGCCATCTTCTAAGCAATATTTTATTGAAAATATGTCCGTTCAGTTGTTTACAATATGTATGAATGCTATGTGTAGTTCAAGTGTGAGTAGTTATAAAAAGGAGGTTGTGAAATAATTAATTTGACATATTTGGTCCTGAGTTAGATTTTCCATCAAGTCAAGATCTTACCCTTGAAGTTGTTCTTACTTCCCTTGTGAGGTAAAGAAAACTTCTGCATCACTGAATCCATATTCAAAGCTTAAATATTTCAGCTCTTGTCCTGTATACTTTGTCTAATTCAGTGAAGTAAAAGAAATCATTGCATTATGGTTATGTTTTGAACTGATATTGTTAGACTGAGATATTTACAAAGGACAGAAAGCTCTTAGAAAAAAATAAGTATCATCTTCTAGCTGACACAGTTTTCCAGACTGTTACATTATGGATGGGTTGTTGTGAACAAAGACAGTGAAAAACTTCCTTATTTACAGGGTATAACACTGACATCAGCATGGTTTCTGAAAAACCTGCAGTCCTCAGCTTTTGCTTGTTGGGTGAGTTTCATTAATGTATGCAGTTCGGTTTTTTTATACAAAATGGTACTCTATATAAAGCTTGTCACTTTTGTTTTTGGAAGTTACCTTGCTTATTGTTAAAGAATTTTATTTTGAGATGAGAATAGAAAAGAAATAATTATATATACCAAATGCTTAGAAATATTGAGGGTTAGTAAATGTTAATGCAAGTCTACAGAATTGGAATTTTCATAAGATGAATGATGTTAAAGAAAAAATCCTTCAATATTCAGTAGTACGTGACCCACTATCCATATATTTGGATATAAATAAGCATAACCAGTAAGGGATCACTCAGAATTAACTTCTTACCTATCCAGTATTTACTGGCACCTGCTCTTTACCTCTTAGTTTATTTTCAGTTCTTTATAACCATGGAACCACCTTTTTTAGTTTTGCTTTCTGTATGGAAGTGTTATTTACCATTTTGTTGCTCTGGGTGACAGTAACCATGGGTGAAAGAGTGGCTGAGGTGACAGAATCACAGACACTTGTGAAGGGCATGTGCCTCTGCCTCCCTTTTACCAACTGTTATCACACATTCTCATTTTCCTTCTGTATTGCCCTCCTGAAGATCAGATTTTAACTTCTCAGGTTCTACCTTTTGTCCCTATCTGTCACAACCCAAAGGGTTACCTGGTCTAGAAGTCTCTAAAGATCACAGTGTGAATTTGCAGGATTCCGTAATACACGAGCACATGGAGTCTTTATTTCCTACATTTTTGATTAGAGTTTACTGCAAATTATTGCTGGTAAAGTGAGTACAGTTATGATCAGTAAAGCAGGTGTATATGTGTACTCCAGTGGCAGCAGCATCCAATAGTAGCAACAGGCATACATTTCAATATTATGAGTTGCTGCGAAATGATCACTAGGAAAGCAGCAAATGCACTTATGATGAATTACCCATATGTGTGTGTATTATTCCAAATAGTATCAGTACGGTACTCAAGAAACCACTCCCAGGAGTGGGACCTCAAAACTATGACAGATGAAGTTTCACTTCAAAGACGACGGACATTGCAGAATCTGGAGGCAGTCAGGCATCCCTAGCCACAGTCTGGTAACTAGAAAAGTTTCTGTAGGGGACCTTCTCTGTGTGTAGATATTGTGAGAGAGAGATGAGAGGCAGAGACAGATTCACGCTCCATTTTGGGTAAAATGTAATTTTTATATCAGAGAGACATAGAGTGCTCTAGGGCAGCACCACCTGGAGCAGCTGATAGATGACAGTGTTTTGTATCTCCTGCTTCTTTTTGTTTTTTTCCAGACTGTTTTTCTATTCCTTCATGAACAGCCATCAATAGCAGTTGCCTGTTCTTACTCTTTTGGAATGTTTTCCCTCCTCTAAACCCTAACCCTCTCCTAGACTCTTTTTCGTCCTTCCAGATGTTAGGTTGCTGTTACAATTCCTTGGGTTTGTGCTTATTGATGATATCTCAGGAGACCTCTGAAGTTCAGGTACCCAGCTGCACTTCTCAAGGATGTTTCAGACTCCCAGGCCATCTTCCCAGGCTGGCAGGTGTTCTCTCAGTCAGTATTTCAGCAGACTTATGTTCAGAATTTTCTCAGATCATCTTTGCTCCTATCACCATCTCATATACACAGCTCTGAGATGTATTCTCCCACTGGTCCCATTCCTTATCACTGACATAAGTTTATCCTGTTTGCCTGCCTCACCCTGCTCAGCCATTCAGAGCTGCTGCCTGAATGTGATGAGCAGCTGCTGGTCTGACCCACACAAATAGGGGTAAGGAGGTGGCAAGTTAATACCAGTGCAGTGACCCCTGCATACAGATGCCAGGTGTCACCTCTGCATATCACTTGGCACTGGCGTGTTTACCAAAATTGAACAAGGTACATAAAACTGAAGAGAAGATTCTTATACTACATGCATCTTAGTTGTCAGTCTGAGGTCTTTGAAGGAGTCATCTTTGCCATACAGTCTACGTGTATTAAACATTTTGATTCTTATTTTGTTTTCTAAGTGCAGATTTTGATATTTCTATCACTTTTTCCCATCTAGTGGATGCAACTAAAATAAGCTGAAAAAGTGAGAGTATTGATTTCATGCTGCCATCTGCAGATCTATAAAAATATGGTACCTGAATACTTGGGAGAAAATACTAAGTGTTGACAAGATGAAATTACTTTCAAGTGAAAACAAAGGTTTAGAAGTGGCTTCTTAAAAATAACATTAATTTTATGACTTCCTATCAAAAGGGAGGGGTAATTAATTTTTTTTTCTGTGTTCTTGTTTTTCTCCACTGCAGTTGCACTCTAATCTAACAGCATGCCAAGCTCTGGGAAATATGTGTGTGATGAATATGAACTCATTGAGTTCTTCAAGTACTGATGCCTGTGGTTTGTTTCAGTATATTTTTGTCAGTACAGCAACATCAGGCATCATTCATTCAATACCCTACTGGTAAGTTGCCTTTTCCGTAATTTTTAGTCTTTAATAGCTTTGTATGGAAATTATTAGTCTAAATGTTCTTTGATGAAAATATTATGTTTCTTTAGAGAAAACAGTGTAATTCTTTTCAGGAGGCATAATCTTCCATGGCTGTATTATGGTGACCAACCAGGATTAGCATCCCAAGTGCTTGAGAAAAATCATTTTCCTACAACTTTCACTTTTAAGGGAACAGATAAGGTAGGTGTTGGGTCGTAGACATAGGGAAGCATACATTAGGAAGAGGACATAATCACATAAAAAGGTTTCGATTTATTGTAGATGTGACTCTACTAAAGGTAAATTTTAAGTAGTTAGTGTAACAAAACTCAGTGTGAGATCTTATGGAAGAGGAAGGTGATATTTGCGTAAATAATGTCTAGTCACTTCCTTTGCTTACACTCTCATACCCACATTCTCATAAGTCCAAGCCTATGTGGTCTGACCAGGGCATAAGGAACAAAGGATGCCAGCTTTTAAGTGTTCATTGTGTCCCCAAGGGCCTGGATTGGCACTGGTAAATTAGACAAAGTAATTAGACAAACCTTTTAGACATCTTAGGAGTTGTTTTGACACTGTCTCTTGCTTCAGAGCTTTGTTTACTTCCATCTTCATAAATCTGAACCAAAGTTGGTCTTTGCTTTTTTGAATGTTTAAAATATTTACATCCTTTTGTCAGATTTCATGGTGAACTAAAGTAAAAAAGAGGGATAAATGTGATGTGCTGTATCTTTACTGCCACCCTCCTGGTGTGCCGAAGTGCAGGGCCTTTTGCTGACAAGATGTCTGTGCCATGTTTTATCACAACCCCTTTATCTGTTCTGCAGCTGGCAAAAGTGTTCTTCATCACTGTTATGTGGTGCCTAATGCTTTCCCTTGCTTACACACACATTTCTCCCCCTACTCGATTTATTTGTCATTTTTCTGTTACAAATCTCTACAAGCTGATTCAGAGATAGATTCATTGTATTACTCTAGTCTTTTCTTCTTACTGCAGTGAATTAGGGGAAAAAAAAAGAGGTGGGAAAAATAATTTTAATATTAACAAAGCCAGATATCCATCCCTGAGGAGGGATGGACTGCTTAAGTAGTTTGTTAATTGGCACATTTTTATGTAGAAATCAGATAACAAATCAAACAGTAAAGTGATTTCTTTTTCCAAATTCATTGTAAAAATAGAATAACTGGAATGGGTTTTTCAAGTTCAGCTAATCACAGAAGATAGTACTAGTCATAATCTGATTGTCAGTTATACTGCCAAATTTATCTAGAGTTTTCTTATTGACTCAAAAATAAAAAAATAGCCTTTTTCAGCCATATTCTACAAGAATACTGTGTTTTAAGTTAAACAATGTTGCAGTGTGGCATTTTTTTTAATAACTTAAATATATGTTGTTCCTCCCAACACTGAAGGTTCTGGAAGCCCTCTAGATTGCAGCAGAGCGTACATTAGAAATCTGCATAGATTTATGATTAGTTTAGGGCATGTCTATGTATGTAGAAGTTCCTTTGGAACGTTTTCCATGTCACTAGTAAAGCTGTAGAAGAACTCTGGGTTTTTTTAAAAGTAAACTACCAAACCCAAGGTTATAAACAAAATCAAAAGGGCAAAAAAAAAAAGAAGGATTGTGCTGAAAGTTTCAGGCAACATCAAACAATTAGACAGTAGTCTTTAAAATGTGTATGCCCACTTCAGGACAGTTTCATTGATCTTTATCTTTTTTTCATCAACAGGATGTAAAGCTGAAATTTATTGCAGCCTCATTTGATGCAGCAGGAAACTTTCTTAAGTGGCAAAGTTTGGAAGGAGGTATCTTACAGGTATGTTTGATTTTAGTTAACTTTTCTTCATAGCACAACATCCTGAGTGCCTTTAGCCAAGTTAAGACAAAAGCCAAGAGTCTGGTTATTACACTAATGACACTTCATAACTGTAGAGCTAAGTTAGGGAAAACAGCCCTTTATTCTTCTCACAATGATCTCTACAAAATCAGAAATATTAATTCATCAACACTGCTTCATCCTTTGGACCAGCATAAATTTGGCATATTGGAGAGCTCTGAAAAATAGTGTTAGTCATTTAGAACCAACTATGTCTTCCATTCAGCATAGTTGCTCATTTGTGTAGTTTCTTATTACACCTTTTTCTTGTTGACAAAAGTGTATTGTTTAGCTCTTTGTCCACATGTGTTTATAGATGATGGTATGAGTATGTCCCTATTAGATGCCGTCACCTATTTGCACACATCATAGGGGTGACAATCAAATCAGTGGTTATGTCACTGTCAAGGGAGGTAAGGAAGCTGATCTACACCATTTACTTAGCATTGTCTTGGGATTTTTTTTTTTTTTTTTTTTTTGCTTGCTTGCTTATTTTTCTTTTGGTTTTAAATATAAAATGTACACTATTGTAGAAATTGCTTCCTCCTGCTGCTGAGGACTCCAGGACGGTGTAGATAAATGTAGACGAGAGATCTCTGAAGTTAGGTTTTAGAAGATGAGGTTTATTGTGAGGGATGTGGGGGCCTTGCTCTGAGCTGCCAGACTGCAGCTTGTGGCAAGGCCTAGGAAAGTGGGGGAAGGGAGAAGTAGGGAGAGGAGATTCCAAGAGAGGAAAGTCCTTGGGAAAGGGTGCAAGCAAAGAGACCGTCCAGCCCCTCTGAGACCCCTTATCAGGGGTCTTCAAGGTGGGCTGGAACAAGCCTTGGGCCAATGGGGTTACAGATACCTGATACTTCAGGGGAGGGGTACAGGTGTGGGATGAACCATACATTGAGGGGTGAGACAGGACATTCCATTTGACCTCTGGGTCTGGCTGCAGGTAACTTTCAGATGGTCACATAACTGTTTTCCCAGACATCCAGTATCTAATACATCTCAAACATCAAACCTTACTTTCAATTCTATCTCACCTACAGGTTTCTCATTCTCAGAATATAGGCAATCATATTTATAGGGTTTTTTGGCTTCCTCCTCCCCAACACAGTATGACCAGCATGTGCATTTTTCATAACAGAAAGTTATAAATACATGGTGGGAGACTTTACATGGAAAGGGGAAATACTGGCTGGAAGTAACTTTGGACACTACACCGTCAGATTTCAGGGATACAAACATTCTACTTCGGCAGTACCATGATGTGTAGTTAGGCTGTCAAAAATGCAAGTAAGCATCAATTAGAAGTGCAATAGTAATTAGTCTATCAGAGAGAACAATTGGCAGCTGCAACATGTTACAGAATAGAATTTGTTTAGCAGTCCAGTGGTGGTCTAGGCACTCTCAGTATTTCCCTAGGTAGACAACAATGGGAACACTAGCCAGTATGATTGAGAATTGTTGGTTGCTTTTCTGTTGGAGCACGTCACTTCAAACATTTCATGGTCTGCAGAAGAGCAGCTGACATTCAGGATTTATTTTGTACCCATCTTGTGTCTGTGTCTCCAGTTTAAAGGAAGACTAGTGTTTAAGAGAACAGGTTACTAAGACAGTTACTATGCATAGAAAATTATATATTCTGACATATAAATTTAAGATTATTGGGGCACATTTATTTTCTAGGGCAAAGCTTTTAACAGCTATCAAGAACCAATGGGAAAGGAATAGCTTTTCCATTCAAAGCGTCCTTTAATGTAATAAGAGTGTGCATGATGATAAGACATCACAGTGCTAAAGTGGTCTCAATGCATAATTACAGCAATTCCCGGAATTTCAGTTTCACACTAATAGAATTGTGTTTTATGCAAATTTAGACTTGATTCTCGTTTGGGGAAAATGGTTCTGCCCTCCACTAAGTGCTATGCTCATTTAGTTAGACTTTGGACAATTTTTTTCTGGATTCAGCTGAATCTGCTGTTCTTTGCTGAAAATATAAGTGTTGTATTAAAAAAAGAAAAAAAAAAAATCTGTTACTTGGTATAACTTTGATTCTCTGAGAATGCCAGCTTAAGAGAAAAAGAGCTGTATGCATGTGGACTTCTTTTCTTATGGGATTCTTGAATTTAGCAGAAGCCACTGATTGAGCTTGAAGCAGCACAGTGCATTCAACATTCGCTCCACAAAAAGATTATTCTTGCCTATTTGGATACTGCTGTCCACAGATTTCAGTGATGGAACTGAAAAATACTATGCAAGTATGAATAAGCTAAACCAGCATTTTAAGAACATCAACATATCAAAATAATTGTGTTTACTCCAAAATAAATCCTTCTCTTATTAAAAAATAGAATTAAATATCTTTTGTGAGAACTGAATACATAAGTGCTTATAAATATTTTCACATGAGAAGACAATACCTTTGAATTAACCTAATTATAACTATTTTTTATTCAGCTTTGTCCTGATACCCAAACTAAATTGAATGCAGCTTATGTTTTTGGAACAACTTACCAACAAAGTGTAAGTATGATATAAAATGCTATTTTGAATTTTGAATTAAGCTGCCTTATATGTCATTAGTTCAGCGCATATTGAAGAACATTTGGAGTTTAGGCATAAGCTGCAACATGAAGTTCTTCCTCGGGAAATTGAGTCAAATAAGTATGGGGCTTTTGAAATTATTTAACTACATTGCAAAACTACTGCATAGCATGATCACAATAAATTAAATTGCCTGAATTATGACAGCCGTATGCTTTGTATCGTATCTCCTAATTTTCCTAAATTTCCTAATTTTCACCATCTTTGGCCAGTTTTCATATGGAAAGAAGGCAAATCCAGTCATGCCATGCCTGAATATTGTTTATTGTATGGCGTGATTTTAGTGAATTCAGTAAAGAGATTGAATATGTATTTTAATTGAAAAGATGACTCATCAGAGGAAAGAGATTCTTTAGCTGTCTTGACCATTAAAAAAAAAAAAACTGTTGGGGTTTTCACACTTCACTAAACACCAGGAAAGGAAGAGGGAATAGAACACTAAATTTTATGAGCCACAGAAATAGTTCTGCCAGTGATAAATCTTCATTAATTTTTGTCACTTAATATGTTAAATGGGAAGGTGATAGTCTCTTTCATCAAGGGAGTGAAGAAAGAAACATCTTTATAAAACTTCATATATGTGCACAGCATCTCATACCTATATATTACTGTTGTTTATTAACTCATCTAACATTGAAAACCATTTCCCACATTATGTGTTGAAGTGTAAAAATACAAAACTGGGGCTCCTGTTTAGGTGGTGTGAAAGTCTTGGAAGGTAATAGCTGTCAAAGCTTAGTCTGGGGAAATTTAAAAAGTTTACCAAATAACACTGAGAAATCTTTGTTAAATATTTTTACTCTTCCATATTGTTTAATGTTGTTTAATCCTTATTTCAGTATTTCAGACAGAATGAAAACATGTACTATTTAGGATCATTGAACTAGTTGAGTATGGAGTTTTTTTCTTTTTAAAATCTTGAATATTTGATAATGAGTCTGTATTACGTGTTGTTAAGTATTAATAACAGTTAATACTGTTAATGTTGTTGGGTTTAAATAGATACATCAGTAACCTACTGAGTATTTTTTAATATAGTTTTCATCCATTGTATGCATTACTTTTTTTTTTTTTTTCCATGTGGCTTTGGAGAAAACATGGTTGAGAAATTATATGAGTATTTGAAGATGCATGGTTGTTCACATTTGCAAAAAGTTACCTGCTTTCACATCTAATTTCTTCACAGAGTCACAGGGTGGTTGAGGTGGTCAGAGACCTCAGGAGGCTGTCTTGTCCGCAAGACAAGCACGGCCATGTAGAGCAGGTTGCCTAGGACACGTCCACTTGGGTTTTTAACCCCAGGGAGTGAGACTCCACAGCCTCCCTGGGCAGCCTGTGTCAGTGAAAACCTGTCTTCTGATGCACAGAAGGGAACCTCCTGTTTCAGTTTGTGCCTGTTGCCTCTGGTCTTGTCACTGGACACTGCTGAAAAGAGCCTGTCTCTTACACCCTCCCTTGTACAAATCTGTACATATTTGTACACAAGATCCCCCTGAGCCTTCTTACCTCCAGGCAAAAGAGTCTCAGCTCTTTGTGGCAGAGATGCTTCAGTCTCTTCCTCACCATAGTGGCCTGTGCTGGACTGCATCGAGTAGCTTAATTTCTCTCTTTTACTGGTGGACCCAGAACCAAGTTCAGTACTCCATGACTTCAGCATTTATGTTTCTTGACTTTAATGTTTACACTGTTTCAAATTTTGTGTCTGAAGTTTGCTAGGATTTTTTTTTCCAAATCCGTTGAAAAATTAAGAGCTTCATTCTCTACATTCTAGTAAATTGCAATCATTTCCAAGAAGTTTGCATAAAATCATTAGTACCTTGTAATTGCATGCAGATAGCTGGAATACCTTGTCTATCAGTACTTCAGTAAAGCATTTGACACCGTTTCCCACAGCATTCTCAATAAACTCCCTGCTTGAGGCTTGGACAGGTGCACTCTTCATGGGGTCAAAACATGGCTGGATGTCAGTCCCAGAGAGTGGTGAATGGAGCTAAATCCAGCAGGTCACTGGTGGTGTTCCCCAGGGCTCAGTACTGGTCCTGTTTAATTAACATCTTTAGCAATGGTCTCGACAAGGGGATCAAGAGCATCCCTCAGCAAGTTTGCACCAGATTGGGTGGGAGTGTTGATCCTCTGGAGGGCAGGAAGGCTCTGCAGGGAGATCTGGACAGGCCGGATGGATGGATGGGCCAAGGTCAATGGTGTGAGGAAACAAGGCCGAGTGCCAGGTCCTGCACTTGGGTCACAACTACCTCATGCAGCGCTCAGACTTGGGGAAGAAAGCTGGAAAGCTGCCCAATGGAAGAAGACCTGTGGTTTCTGGTCAACAGCCAGCTGGTCAAACATGAGCCAGCATGTGCCCAGGTGGCCAAGAAGGTCAATGGCATCCTGGCCTGTACCAGGAATTGTGTGGCCAGCAGGACCAGGGCAGTGATTGTCCCTCTGTGCTTGGCACTGGTGAGGCCACACCTCGAGTGCTGTGTCCAGTTTTGGGTCTCTCACATAAAAAGCACATTGAAGTGCTGGAGCGTGGAGAAGGGGGCACGGAGCTGGTGAAGGGTCTGGAGCACAAGTCTTACGATGAGCAGCTGAAGGAGCTGAGAGTGTTTAGCCTGGAGAAATGGAGGCTCATGCAGGACCTCGATGATTTTGTGATTCTCTCTTTTGTGAAGAAGTAGGACAGATTCCACAATAATTTTGTAGGGAAGGAATCCACAGCCTGACAAAATAACTAAATGGTTAAAGTGATATTTTTATTTTCTTTTTTTTCTCTTGTAGTGCAAAATTTCAGTTTCTAAGATTTTACTGGATTTTGCTAATCCAGTCTTTTATGACCTGTTCCTTGAATATAATGGTGGCAATGGACAGCAAAATCTTTGGGCTGTGCCAGTTTTAAATTTGAATCTTCAATACAACGAAAACTTTGTTAATCAAGGTAAGATGGTGATAGTAACATCTCTGTGAATTTATAAACAATCTTAAACTTGTTTCCATTTTAAAAATGTAGTATTTGTGGGCAAGTTCTGATAGTTTAAGTGCAAGCTTTTGTTGCATACACCATTCTAGTCAGTAATATGCACAAATAAAATAATCTCATTTCATTATATATTTGTATAAGTTGAAAATAAACAATTTCATATCCTCAGTAGTAACTACATGTTATACAATTATGTGTTGTTTCTAATACATTTCATTGTTTTTGTGTGTTGAATCAATACATGTGTGAAACTGTCATGTTTTTCCCTAGACAGTAATATGAACAACTGGCTTTTGATTCGTCGATTTTTTTTGGTGGATGCACTTAGTGGAAAAGAGAATGACTTGGAAAAACCACCAAGGGTAATTCGGATTGCTAGCAAAATAACAATAAGGTAATTAATTCATATAATATGTAGCACATAGAAAATACAACCAGTGTTGTACAGTCTGCATTTTATTGTCTTAAAGTTGTTCTGTTATGTATTTTCTAATATGCCTAATATGTAATATGCTTTTTCCATTGCATATTTGGAAATGGCATGAATTTCCATAGCTTTTTCTGATGAGTGAAAGAAAACAACATTGACTTGTGGGAATTACAATCACCATGATTCCCTTCCAGGTACAAGGATCAGACCTTGTTTGCGTAATGCAAATTAGCAGGTATTATTCAGTCACCTCTTAAAAGCAGATGTTGTCTGAAAAGACCTGAAAGCTCCTCTGTTAATTCTTTTTCAACGTGTGTGTTGCTGACTGTACAAGGATCTTATTTCATACTCCATATTCTTTTTTGCAGTATTTTTACAATCCATTGCCTATTCTCTTATACAATCCAGAATAGGCTTGTAGTCATTTAACTAAAATTGTGAGACTTCCTATTAGGGTCATTACTGATTGCTCATCTCAGCTGGAATATAGTTTGGAAGAAACTTTTTTTCTCCTTCTTTATGTGATGTCCTCCTGTAAGATGCATTTGGGTAAGGATTGATTCAGGTATTTTCTTACAAGTAAACAATCATTCCCATAATTTGTTTTTATGTATTTCTGTACATGTCTTTGTGCACTCCAGTTGCTTTTAAAATGTGAAGTGCCATGTCATTGGGTTATAAATTCACATTTTATTTATCAGGTTGTTCTCTTCATGTAGTATTTTCTTACAAGTTTCAATGACTGCTTTCCACGCACTCATCCGTTTTTTTTGTGTTAAAAACCATACTCTGTATTTCTGCAGTATTCGTCTGGTATCCCATACCCAGAGAGGAACAATCTACCCTCCTCTAATTACTGTTGCTTACACAGATGTGCTTATCCAAAACCCTGAAACCCAGAGTGTGATGGTGAGATCTTTGTGCTACCTTAATTACACTTTTAATTCTATTGGAATTCTGGGTTTTGGTAGTGGGTTATAAAAATCAAAATCTAATAAGCAGTTTCTAGTTCTGATCAGTTTTGAAGTTACAAGTTTTCACTAAAACCTTTTAAAACAAATCACTTAAAATTATTCTCTTTGCAATTTATCTTCAGTCTCTTTTAACTTAAAACACTTCTAATTTTAAGTTGGTTTTATAATGCTGAATTGGACTACAGTTCAAATAAAATTATACATACATAAAATAACAGATAAAGGATTCTATGGAGCACTGCAAGAAGTTTATGCAAAGAATTAGTATTTTTATTTAGAACAATGCTTTAAGAGGAGGTTGTGATGATACAAACATTTCAGGTCACCTGTTGTTTAAGTTCAAATATTGGTAATATGTTTAAAACATCCTTTCATGTTCCATCTTTCTGTACTGAAAACCAACAAATTCTGCCGTAGCAGCTGCAGAAGGGGCATTTCCTACTTGCTCTTTTGCCTGCCTTCGTGGGCAGCAGCTCAGATGCCCCATTCTTCTGTCTTGTGTGTTAGATCACACTACATTAAAAATAAAAGCGTTGACCTTAGGATGATAGGGAAAAAAAAAAAAAAGCATTTTCTGCTTGTCAACCTTTCACTGTTAAGACTTCCACTACAACTAGACATCTGGCTAGAAGAAATTTTATGGTGCTAGAAGCATTCCCTGAGTTCCATATTAGTTGCATGAAAGTAAGAGAATTAGAAAGATAGGAAAATCAAGAATTTTTTTTCTTGCCTAAGTGATGTCTTTATTTAACTGCTGAGACAGCACTGTATCTAGAAAGTAATTAATTCAAATAATGATGGTACATTATTTCATCTTTACATCTATGTGAGATCTATTTAGGTATTGTCAATTTTGGATGTCTTGTTGCATTTAATAAATTTTATGCAACTAAAAAGATACATTGAATTTTATTTCCAGTTTCTGTAAACACTGAGCTTGTAGTAACTGAGGATAGGTAGACTTAAGTCCAAGTGCGGTGATAGAAGGAGGTCTGACAGGAGCAAATGTTTGGGGAAGACAAGATGTCAGGAAGGAGGGATTGTTTGCGGTGGGGGGGGTGAATACTTCTTTTAAACTTAATCAAAAACACTATTTATTGTCATGCTTGTGTTAAATTTGGCTGTGCAGTGACAAAGACTCAGGCCAGAATATTATAAAACAAAGCCAAACATTTTCTCTTCCATGTACAAATCTTTCTAACCAAAGTCAGAAGAGGTCTTAGGTTATATTTAAGCTGGAGGGTACAATTTTGGTGCTGCATGACAATTTTTATTTCATTCAAGCTGAAAAAAACCTACTATCTGAGCTGTGCAAGTTTACCATATGATTTTGCATGTTGATGTAATTACATCAAGGTTACTTTTTGATAAAAGGGAAGGTATCAAACATTCAGTGTCTCCTTTCAGGAGGAACAAAATCATACACATTTGAAAGAATTACAGAGAGGTTTAGCTGGTAGCTTGCAGATGGCAGGCACCCATCCCAGCACTGCTGCTGATAAAATCTGCAGTAAGAGTAGCGTAGGACACACTGGTACTGAGCCTGGCACCAGAGCACACCAGGTCGTATGCAGTAAAAAAAGATGTATGTGGTACTGGTATGCCTAGATGGGAATTTCCACCAACTTAAATTGGAAACTATCACTGTCTGTAATGGTTGTAGCACTTCAGAATTTCTATACATATTTACTTTGTGTATTTTAATAATCAGGTTTCTTTCGCAGTCAGCTATGAGATGAATCAGTCAGAGGCTCAGATTCAGACTGATGTAAGTTGTAATTCCCTTTAATTTCTTGACACAATGATTTACTTCTATCTCTTGTATTTTAAAAATATCTGCAAATAATTTTTTGTTATTTTGAGATTGCACTGGGTGTGTTGGGTGGACTGGCAGCGTTATGGTCCCTTCTCAAGACTGCAGGCTGGAAGAGGCGGACAGGAAGCTCTATAATTGACTTGCAGGTATGGACAGCTGGCAAACTGAAATGGGGCATCTCTTCCTCTCTTTAAGGGCACCTTTGCTGCCGTTCCCTGTGATTATAACAATTTGCTTTCTTAAGGTAACTGAAATAATTTCTAGCCTAGCTGCATAGAACTGTGCCCCAGAGTTAGGATCGCTTGAGGAAGTAGATTTTTTGGCATTCTTTTTGATTCTGATACTGTCATTCAGGAAATGCTGCTCTAAGAATAAAGGTATTTACAGGGCTATTCTGATCAGTTGAGTGGACTTGGTTTTCAGATTAATTCTTTGAACAAAGACCAGCATGCAGGAGTTTCAGGTAGTGAACATACCATAAATACATAACCACAGTGGAAAGCTTTTATTCAGGGCCACTTTTCAGTACTAGAGTTTCTTATGTGAGCTACATAACATTTTATATGAATGCATTATGAACATGTGCATTACTTAATTAGCTTTACAGATGTCTACAGCATGTTTTTATAATTGCAGACATTTTTCAAGTTCTTACTGTTCTATGCTGGAGACCTTGCCAACGTTTTCTTTATCATCACAGTGGGCACAGGGATTTATTGGCTTGTATTCTTCAAAGTAAGTGTTTTTCCAGATTTAGATGTATGAAAACCTAGTAATATTAAATATATTTTTACATGGACATTAATTTTCTTTTTCCTTCTTTTTTTTTTTCTTGTCAGACTTTTGAGGCAAGTTCTATATAATATTCTGTTTTGTGTGCTTAAATTTTGTGTTCACCTGTTTCTTTTCCTTAGGATTTGTTTTACTTGCTTAATAGTCACTTAAAATATTTTACACATTCATTGATCTTTTTCTGGAAAAGCTTATTTACACTTAAGCATTATTTATGTTGTCACGTATGCCAGGTGTACTGTTTCAATGTGATTTCTTAATTATAGGCTCAGCAGTTTGTATCTGTCCTTTTACCTCTTCCATCTCAAGAAGAAGATTTTGTTACATACATAGCATGTGCATTTAGTTTAAAGGTAAATAATTTTTTCCTCACCATAAAATACATGTCAGCATGCTTCTGTATATTTCCAGTAGGCTTGTTTTTAAATATCTTGTACAGTTAATTAGTGTGTAGGTGTTATGTCCTAATAGTTATGTTCCTCTAAGAATTAAGTCATTTTTCCATAGAAACTTATTTTGTGGAGTCTTTATAGGAAAATAAATGTCTCAAGATCACGAAAGAAAGACTGAAAAATCTTTCTTTCAAAGATAAAGGTATAAAGAAACCCAAATAAAATAGCATCATATCAAGAAAGCAAGTACTTCAATTTAAAGCAGAATGTAAGTGCTGTGAGTTCCTGATTAGAAAGAAGACAGATCCAAATCTGTCTACATTCTACATTCAAATATGTAGAATTCTGAGATCACTGTTCTGTCTTCATGGCACATACAAATATTGTATAAATTATGGGTATTATATTGAATCGGAACTCGTAGTGCAGGTTAGTATGTTATGGGGAAATATTTTTTTTAATTTGTTGTTTTGCTGTATTTTTTTCATAATTTTAGACATTGTCACACGACTTACCATTATGCCAAGCTTTTAAACAAACAAGAAATTATCAAAAGTTGGTAATAAAGTTGCAGCCTCATGTATAATCAAGCTGTTCCTCATTACGTTTAATGAATAATCTGTGCAATGATTATTCCTCCATCTTTTTGTATATGCTGTTTCTGTCTTTACTTTTCTCTCTTAGGCTCTGCAGTTCTTACACTTGCTGGTTTCACAACTTGCTATTGATATTTTCTTTATTGACTGGGAAAGACCTAAGGGCAAAGTTCTTAAAGCAGTCGAAGGTAATTCAAACTTTGCTTTTTTGCATAAGGAGCTTTGGTAAAATTCAGATATTACTGGTATCTATTGATATTCAGATATAAAATTTTAGAGCTTTACTGTATGTATTCTTTTTAGGTGAAGGTGTTATTAAAAGTGCTGCTGCACCTGTAAGCATATGGAGGACATACTTTATAGCAAATGAATGGAATGAAATTCAGACAGTGAGGAAAATAAATCCTCTCTTTCAAGTGCTTGCAGTTCTTTTTTTTCTGGAGGTAATACTACTACTATTACTATTATTATTACCATTTATAATTCACAACCAGAATGTAACATAAGGGTCTGATGTTCAATTCTTGTGTTCTGTGTGGTAACAGCAAATTCACTTGAAATCATGTAACTTAGTAAAATAATTATTTCAATGCTTTTTTAAATTTATATGTATGTATAGGTCATTGCAATATTTCATTACGGAAGACTTTTAAAAAATCCAACCTTTAATTAACTTAGAGATCTTTGTTAGTTTTGTTTGGGGGTTTCTTTAAGGTAATGAGTTACCTTAAAGGCCTTGAGAGACTGATAAATCTGTGTTCACACTTGATTCTTTATTTGCCTACTAGCACCCTCCTGCCACAGTCTACAGCTTTATTTCTGATTTCATATTTGTCTGAACTGAGCTTTCTTCCTGCTAATTTGCTGCAGCACCCTTTCCTAATGCAGGAAATAAAATGTGCCAGTTCTGTTTCCGATGGCAGTGTGCCTTCAGTTACAGCCTCAGGATATGTGAGAAACTGTGCTTTAGCTTTTAAAAATGTTTGGGCTTGTTTCTTTTGTAGTTTAGTAATTTTTTCTATCCTGGGAAATATTCTTAAAGTGTGTGACTTATAGTTGTTTTTTGTGAGGTTCTTATACATATTTTAACACTTCTTTCAATTTTATAGTTCTTCATAATAAACTTTTTCCTTTAAATTAAAAAATGAAAGTCCTGAAACTTTCTTCATTCACTATGTGAGCATTTTTGCTGTTGCTAAATACAGGCCAGGACCAACTTAGGTGCAATGTTACAAGGGAGGGAGAAAAGAGAGCATCTATTCTTACTGCACTCTGGAGCTACCCAAAAGTAGGGTGTAGTGAGGTGGGTGTCTCTTCTCCCAAGTAAACAAGCACTAGGACATGAAGAAATGGTCAATCCACCACAAGTATATTTTGGTCCAACTTTTGTTCTGAAAGATTTTCAGTAATTTTTCACCTCGTGTTTCAATACATAATGCTCCTCTCATCTTTTTATTTTGGAACTTTTTTTTAGATTTTTTTTCTTTAAAATAGATTCAACCAGACAGAGGGTAGAGGAAAACACATTTCTTTTGAATAAAAACAAAAGAAATCAGTCTTTTAAGAGTTGAAAACCACGTTAAAGTTTGCTTTAATACTGAAATAAATAGGACCAAAGTGCTGAAATTTGGCAGAAGTTATATCCCTATGCAGTACAGCAGTAGAATTTTTTGGAGTTTTCCAGTAAAAGCCAATATTGGCTTTTTGTGAGATTTAGCTGCATGTTTTTTAATTTACCTATCAACCCATATATGTACAGGTTATGTTTTAATTACGTTTCTCAGTAACAACACTGGATCACACAATTGAGCTCCGTCATAGTGAGCAGGCTATTATACTATTCCCAGGTCCATTATTCATTATTTTTTCTTACTTCCTGTTATGATGGAAACAGCATTAATACTATTCATTCTCACCTGTTGCTACATTGACCTTCTTATCTCTTCAGGTGGTGGGATTTTCAAACCTGGCTTTAATGGATGCCTCTTCCAGTCTTACAAGAAGCAGTGAGAGCTATGTAGCTCCCTGGAGCCGCATTTTAAGATTTGGTGTGTCTGCTGCACTCTGGGTAGCCATTGCCATCCTACAAGTATGTGAAACACGTGACATCCTCAATTATCATTTTCAGGCTAGTTCTTGGAAGCTAGAATAAATCACTAGACTGTCCAAACTGCTTATCATAATATGGGGTATGTTCTTAACTGTTATGCTGTCTCAGTTTTGAAAGACAGTTGTTTGCCAAGGAAAGCTAGAGCCTCCCTTGGAATGGAGAACGTAAACCCCCTTCCCTCCAAATTATTATAATTTTGCAGTTAGGGGCTTTCAGGCAGATATGGGAATAGAGTAACAGTTCTTTACTAGGAGTATTAAAAAATAGAAAATACAAATGCAGTAGTATAAAAAAACAAGCAAGGAAACAAACAAAAATCCTGGAAAAACCTTGACAGAGTCAGGGATGCAACATGGCACCCTGTTGGTCAGGGTGTTGGAAGTAGTCCAAATAAGTCCTCCTGGAGTAACAGATGTGGTTCTGTGGAGTAGAGATGGTCCTGTAGAAAGTCCAGTGGTGACAAGATGGGTCTGATCTTCCTCCAGGAATCCAGTGGAAAAAACAGATACTTTGTGTTCTTCAGTCCCAGTTTTTATCTACTGAGTGGAGCATCTCACCATGGGATGATGGAATGTGTCATGTCATTGGTGGGCCCTAACAGCCCATTATCAGAAGATGTCCCCCTGGAGGATGGAGGGGTGGTGAAAGAGATAAGAAACACTGCCCCACCTGGATTTAATGGCTGGGCCAGTATCAGAAGGCATCTGCCTCCCTCCCCCCTGGAAGGGTGAGAGAAGGATAAAACATCTCCCAAAAACCAGCTTTGAACAGATGAAATAGAATACACATTTTTACGTTACATAATCCAATACATATGTTTAGTTGTTTTAGCTAGTACACGTTTGGCACTCAATCTTCTGAGATATGAGACCTCTGACTTTGGAATCAGAATTTTAATCCTCTCAAAGACGTGAATTTATGAAGATACTTTGATTTATTTTAAATAACTTTGAAGCACCTGACAAGTTCAAAATAAAAAGCAGGTTCTTACTACAACTTCTTAAAGGAGATAGTATGTCAATCCTGTTCCATTAAGTGCAGTGCAATGGTGGCATTGCTACAGAAGTCTGTTATTTGTGGTTGTTAAGTGGTGAAATTAGTTGCTTAATAATGTCAAATCTGATGAACTAATAAAAGAAAACTTGGTTGATTTATTTCAGGTTATATTTTTTGCTGTGATTTATGAAAGATTTGTTGAAGATAAGATAAGCCAATTTGTTGATTTGTGTTGCGTGAGCAATGTAAGTATTTCTTTGTCTCATTTGTAGTGTGGCATTTGAAATAGAATAGTACATAAGATAGCGCTAAGAATATTAAATAATATTTATGCATTTAATTTAGATTTCTAGCTAACAGCCAAAGCTGATGTTTCCTTTAGCTCATTCGATTGGTGAACTCTGCAAGATTTCAGCTGAATTTTAATTGGAAAATTATTTCAGAAGCATAGGTATCAATATGTTCTTATAGACATCTGATTTTTTAGGTCTTTTAGTTGTTTTTCTTTTTTTTATTTTAAATTGGTTACATGTGCTGATACACAATTCAAAAATAACAAGTTATAACAGAAATTAGGTGTAGGACCTTTTACTGCAATACTGTTTATTGGTTTGTGGTTTAGTCCTTCTGACTGGCAAGTTGTCTTGATTTTATGTAATACATATATGTCCAGTGTCTACTCCTGTCTTGTGCTTGTCCCTCAACTGCTGAACTTAACAGTTACCACCTTTGGAATGCATTTTCTCTTACTCACATCTGAACTTTCTCTTCTTGACATATGGGTTTTGAAGCTTTGTACTGCAGGAATTGCCTTTTAACCAAAGAGAGTTCCAGTCAGAACAGATTGGATTACCTCATTTGTCCATAACTTCTTAAAAATACCAATTTACCTCTTCTATCCGTCTTTCAAGCCATGGTCATTCCTCTTCTGTGAAACACCCATGTAGGACCTGGGTTGTAGAAAATAGTTAGTTTTGGAGTTTATGTGATACATAAGCATTGTATCATACTGAATGAAGTTCTGTTAAATACAGTCTTTTAGGGGTTCAGCTGGAATCATGCATACATATTGTGTAGCACAGAAATAACCTGGGAATCAAAATAAAATCTAGTAGCTTTAGCTTCTTTGTTCAATGGAATTAAGCAGCAGCAAATTCTTGCAGTTGATAAACTAAACATGAAGCTGGTATGTGTTTCTAGTTACATATAGATAAAACTAATTAGTAAAAGAGTTGCTGAATATTTTTCTCTCGTATTTTTTTCAGTACCTACCTACTTTGTATTTGTAGCAGGGCTGGCTAGTTTGATTGATCTTCACTATGAATTCAGAAGATCAAATATAAAATGATAATTGATGATTAGTGTTCTCTCTTTTCCCATCTTTGAGATTTCAGTGTTTGTCTTGTCACACAACTGTTTTGGTCATTATATCCATGGTCGCTCAGTGCATGGACATGCAGATACCAATATGGAAGAAATGAATATGAACCTGAAGAGAGAAGCAGTAAGTAAAAGTATTCAAGTTTATACCTTCTCAATTATTTATTTTATATTAAGACCACACACGTTTGCATTATGGATCTGCAATTGTGCACTACATTGAACCATGTTACTTAAAGATAACAGCTGTTGGTATGTAAATATATGACTCAGTAGTTTTTTTAACTAGCTCTTCATCTTTCTTTTTCTTCACTGTTTTGTCTTGTTACTTCTTCACATTTCAAGGATATAAAATACCTGTTTCTCTGAAAAGTTTTTTTCATGTATTTAAGAACCTTCTTTTCATTATTTAAGCTTTGCATAAGGTCACAGCCACATTCAAAAAGGTGCATACCAAAAAAGCTTCATAAAGAGACAGATCTGAAACACTAATACAGAAACTTGTAATCTGCCAATGAATTCTTTTTTTCCATCTCTTCTGCTGTGGTGATACAACCTGTTCTTTATAGAAATTACTTTGCATAAGTATTTTTCCTAGTTTATCATATGTTGTATCTTTGTTGCAAGATCAGGCAAATATAAAATGTCTAATACAAGGTCAGAGACTGCATTAAATTTCATGGCAACTCGTATCTTTTTGGGGACAACTAAGAAAGTACCTTAAAAAACGATATTGCTATCTCAACTGGATGGGGAAAAAACAACCATGTGAAAATTAAATCTCAAACATTTAAATACAGTGAAATCTTATTGATAATGTTTTTTACTTACACGTTCCTACAATTTTTTTCCTGATAGCTTATTTTAATATAATTTTGGGAAAAACAGGGGTTTTCCCCATGAAGATGTCATTTTTTTTATTTTCTTGGAATTTCTGAAATTTATGAAATATGACCTGAAAAACACATGGAAAAAGTCAGGAATCCGAAACAAAGAAACAAAAAAATAGCAAGACGAGCATAGAAGAAATTACAGACCTAAAAGAAAGGTTTTCAGAATAAATATCAGAATATGTATTATTAGAAGGTAATGAACCAGACACAGGTGAAAGGAGAAATATGACTCTGTGACAGCAGGGGTCAGGATTTCATGCCCTAAGGAAATCTTGTTGCAGTGGTTTCAAATATTTAGAGATGTTATCTATGCATGAAAGAGAGGAAATTAAAAGCTTTTGACTATTTTTGGGTCCATGAATGACATTAATAATGTTAATTTACAATTGCTCTAATTGCATAGGAAAATCTGTGTAGTCAGAGAGGTTTGTTACCGAACACAGATGGCCAGACATTTCAGATTTCCATTTCAAGAAAAATGAGACTGCACTATGACTGGATTCATGAAACCTTAACAAGAGTAAGTGAGATATTGGTATTATTTAAATGTCATTTAAAATATGAAACTTATCTGTTAAAAGTATTGGTCTTGTATTTCAGAAACGTGGTCCTGCCAGGCTTTTGGACTCTTCTGCAAATACTTTCGAACAAAGCACAAGGGCTTACAATGCCATGAACAAATTTCTCAGTTCTTTTATTGATCATGTATGTATACTGATATTACTATATTAAGGGAAATATTCTAAGTACAGACAAAAACTGTAAATCTACAGGACTGTAATTCCTCTTTAAGTATATGTGCGTTAAGATTTGTTATTAAAGATTTTATGGCATCCAGAACAATGCTTCATTCACAAAAAAAAAAAACAATTGCAGTGCTGTCCAGCAGTGCAGACTGCACTTAAAAATGACAAATCCTTTTTTGTTATGTACTTATTTTTGTCTTGGAACAGACCAGTGGGTTTTGTCTCATTCATAGAGATCTAAGTAGCTGTACTTCACTTTGAAGCAGATTTCAAATCATAAAACAAGGAGTGTTGTTTTTGTTTTTCTTACAGGTTCATAAAGAAATGGATTATATTGTTAAAGATAAGTTGCTGCTTGAACGAATTCTTGGCATGGAGTTCATGGAACCAATTGAGAAAAGTATTTTTTATAATGGTAAAAAGATGTGTGGTATTTGTACTATTTTAAGAATCCTGGTTTCTGTGTAGATTTCTTTCCCAGGATTTACAGTCTAAAATGGACTTTACAGCAGGAGGGATCATTGAATGACTGCTTGTGAGGGAGGTATTTAAGAGAAGTTCTTTAGGTTACAGAAATCCTGTTTATAATTTGTCATTCGACATTTGTGATGTTTTTGACTTAAGGCAGCTGAATGTCCACATGTGCACATGTGTACAGATGTGCACGTTTATGAAATTCATAATCTTAAGCATTGATAGAAATACCTTGTTTCATGGTCTAGACTGCTATGGTTCCCAGAAGTATAGCTATAAATCAGGATTTCATGGTACTGAAATATACAATTTATAATGAAAATTCATGCTTTCCAATCAAACTTGTATTGGACGTTTTTCTAAAAAGTAGGAAGAGGGAAAAGAATATGTTTCTTGTAATTGTTTACATATTCTTTTCTCTTAAAGAAGTGGTGCTTTTTGATAAAATAAAGAGGTAGATACATAGTCTAGAGTACTTTGGCTATGAAAAAGGTATTTTCACCTTAAAAGGCCTGTTTTCTGGGGAACCATTAAATAAGAATAATGCTAAGCTCTGAACCGCCTCCTAAAATAAGGCATTAAGCATATGTTTTTATATTTTGTTGCATTGGGGCCAGAGCTAATAGTTACTAAAACTTTTAGTGACAAGGAAGTTACATCTGCTTCTTGGTTTAAAGCAAGTTTTTAAAATAATCTGATTGAGAATTCAGGAGTAAGTAGAGTTGTGTGTGATACATAGGTTTGACCTGTTGTGTTCATCGGTATGATGCCATTTTATAAGTGAAAAGTTTGTATTATCTTTCAACAGAATGACAGGACAATCTCTGTGTTGCCATAGAATATCATAAATTGCTCTATCTCTGATTTTCCTTTTTCTTATCAGCTTCCACAGCATGGGCTGATGAACTCCACAAACTTGCAACTCACAGAAATACTAATTTTTTTTTAAAATGTTCTCTTTCCATAGATGAAGGACACTCTTTCAGTGATGTTCTCTATTATGGCAATGAAACAACACTGCTCATCTTTGATATCCTGTTTTTCTCAGTTGTGGATTTAGCTTCCCAAAGTTTTGTTTTAGCAGCTATTCTAACATATTTGCAACAAGAGGTAAATTTTAATTTAAGAACAAAGTAATATTTTTTAAATGGGAGTCAGTATGGTGGTTTAAATAGTTAACTAGATAATAAATGCAGTGAGTTAGCAGTGTGCAGTGAGAGAAGATTATACAGAGGTCTTATAAAACAGTTTTTTATTTATTTTGTCAAATAGACTTGTGAGAAAAATTTTTCATTCACATGGTGATCCTGAATGAAGAGGTTACAAATAATTTTCAATAGAAAACACAAATATCTGTTAAAATTAATCTCACATAATTCTATCATAATTTGCAGTGGAAAGGTAGTGGAAAATGTTTTAAACATGCTAAAGGAAATTAAGCACCTAATTCATGGTTATGATTTAAAGAAAATCTTATGATTTAAAGAAAATCTGAAGTTACTATTTTATGTTAGATACTTTTATGTAGTTTTATGTTAGTATAAGTATTTCTTCATTAATACATGTTTTCCAAAATGTTCTTAGATATTTAGGTTTATTCGTAATACACTTGGGAGGAAGAATTTGGCATCCAAAACCTTGGTGGATCAAAGATTTCTCATTTAATTGAGAAGATGAAAAACTGTTAAGGTTTTAATCATGGAAAGTATGAACATGATAGAAGCGTCTCTGACCTGCAGCTTAATTGTAGTGCACTTTCCAACAATAACTATGTAACGGGTTTGAAACTTGTCATTTTTTATATTGTGTGCTATTAAGCTTTATTTTTCTGTATTTATAGGGTTTTTTTTTAATTTGTGAACACTAAGCCATAGGCCTTTAAAAAGAAAGGTACATGCAAAGAGGACAGAACTAAACTTAACTGTTGTTATTATTAGAATAAGATAAAAATTATTTTTTGACTTTTGATAAGATATGGACCACTGACTTTGAGGCAACAATTTGAGCATCTGATTGACAGGAGAGGTTGCCAACTATGAAATTCTCTGAAAATACCTTAATTTTTTTATTTTTTTAAAGTTATTTTGAGGTGTAACATTTAGCAAATATATGTTGAATTTTACACAGCACAAGATTTGTTATGAATTAAGTTAGTATTTCAGGAGGAATTTTTAAAGATCACTTATGTGCAGTGACTTCCATTTGAAATTTTAACGTTTCTGTCTTGTGTCAAACAGTATTGTATAATTTTGTCTGATCTCTTGGAGTTTATCATTGTTTTTCTTGGGTATGGCCTACACATGACATCCCAAAGATGTATTTGAGGTACAGTGGTGTTACAGTGATGTAGAGAAAGAGGCTATGATAGAGCAGAGGAGATGGTCATCAGCATTTGGGATTTGTTCTTGATCTTCTCTCTTGTGATGCAAGATGTTCTGTGATTACAACAGTAATTACTCTGTTCACTTTTTCCACACAAGTCAAATGGAAGCAATTTTTTAAAATCTTTTTAGAATTGTTTTCACAGGTGCTCATGGTCTCTTTAATTTTCTGATCTTATTAGCTTTAGATATAACAGAGACCATAACCATTTTACCATCATCATATTTCGAAATTTAGACAAGTTAATAATTACTCAAGTGCCAAGGGAGATTGTGAATCGCCTTCAAATCACCTTAAACTGAGGTGAATACCTCCCATTTTTACCACTGGAAAGTGTCCCTAACTTTTTATACTTAATGTTTTTTTAATAAACAGTTAAACATGAATTGTGTTTGCTGGGTTTATATCTGTTACTTGTCTTTAGATGATTCAACAAGGGGCTTACACGAGCAAAAATACCGGAAAAATATCAGTCTACATCATCTCATGTTTATTCTGAAACAGGGACTGAGGACATGATTAGTTGAACTTAGCAGATTTCCAGTGCAGACATGCTTATCTGAGCTGAAGCAGCATTGCATTTCAGACAGTTTTTGGCTTCATAAAGAGGAACATGTTCTCATGTCAGTACTATGCCGTATCATACTAAACTGAGAGTAGCATGGATATAAATCTCTCAGTCACTATTGCTTCATTGCATTTGCTTTTGGTGTTGCAGAGCCTGTGTCACTTGCTAATCCAATACAGTTGTATTGAGTGATAACCCCAGAAAGGCTGTGACCAGAGAGATAGCTGAAAAGTTGATTTGCAGTGGGACATCCATTTATTAATGTGCAGTTTAGCATGGGCATTTCCATTCTGTCTGCTTATGGACACAATTCAGTTTGTTGGTGCACACTATGCCTCAGAAAAGGTGTGCATGCAAAACCTCTAATGGAATGAAGTGTTCAGGATAAATAAAATTAAGGTTGTTGCATTTATGGTGAATATAATAATTAAAGTGTCCCTTAGATTCTGGATCTGTTTAAACAGCCAAAAATTGTATTTTCACTGGGAACTACAACTGTATGACCTCATCAGTTGTGAGGTTTCTTGTCAGTGATATACTGAGAGCCAAAACTGTAAATTAAGCTAAGGAGCCACCTGAAAAAGTGTCTGCAGTAGGACATTCACAAGGCAAAGTTAGCGTCACCTGGTGTCCATGTATTTTTTTTTATATCTTTGCATAGCTTAAGTAAACTTAAGTTCTTACAAGTTCTACTGCAAAGTCCGTGCATGAGAGGAAATAAAATTTTTGTCATGTGACCATATTTACTCATGCTAACAAATGTGACTAGAGGGGTGTAGGGAGTTGCTGTGGTCCATTAATGAGTGAGGGTAACCCTGGTGAAGTGCCCTATTAGTGGTCTTTAGACCAGTAGAACTGTGCATAGAACTGCATATCACTGTCAGTGGTCACAGGCTTGTTCTCTCTGAGTTCTGGTGATGTGTTCATGATCATGAAGTCTTTCCAGGGAACAGAACCAGATCTAAACCATACTTCCTCCAGTGGTTAGATTAATGACCAACTACAGTCAGAATAACTAAACCAGCTAGACTTGGGTGAAGCAGAGAATGTCTGAAAGATGTGGCTGTGGCATCTGTAGGTGTGTGCTTTTAATTAGTTTCGTTTTTATCAGTTCAATACCAGCAGAAATGGAGACATTTTAGCATGTGGGCTCTCACTCCCTACTCTGCTCTCAATGCTTATGCTAACCAGGTACACCTCTCCATACAAAACTCCTACTTTAAGTTTGCTTTAGATACGCCTTTAATTATCTACTGCACAGTAGGTCACATGAAAGCTTTCATGACCTTGCATTTTGCAAGAACTACTGCTAAAAGCAACTCTTCTTACAGGTAAATGATAAATTAATCTAAAAAACATCCTGTCAAAACAGTTCAGTCACTTGGCCCTCTCTTTATCCTCAGTGTACACAATACTCTGTTTTGTTTTATTTTTCCAGATCATTTGTCTAAAATGTTAATATATCTAACATAGGCACTCTACGTGATTTGGAAAATAATTACAGGAGTCAAAAGCTCCAGGAATTCATAGAAGCTTTTCTTCAATCTTGCTGTCCAGTGAACACTTGGAACGGGTTGACTGAGCTTTGTTCCCCTGTTCCTTGGTATTTCTTCAGGAAATACCAAGCTTGATACTCAAGAAATATCCCTTGTGATTGTATTTCCAGCTTAATGTTTTTTATTTTTTTTTAATGAATATGCATCTACAATTGTTGTTCATGTGATGAGTGGCGTTCAGGTTTCTAAATGTTCTGTTTGCCCACATGGCATTTCAGTCGTTCCTGTCTTTCTCTGAGCAACAAAAAAAAAGTCAAGGATTTGAGATGGTTTTTTTTCCCACTTGTTAATTGAGTTGACCCAAACCTACAACATTTCTGCTTCCATGCACATGAGAATAGGGCCAGTGGCTGTTGCTGGCTCTATTGTCCAGAGAAGCTCTGTCAGAACAAGTATGAGAAAGGGGTTTTGCAGTCTGTGCAACAGTGGAGGGTATGGTTTCGGATAGCCAAAACTAATGGAATGAGATGGTTGTTTTTTGACAAGTTAGACACCAAACAAATTATTTCTACATATAATTAAAATTTGTATGTACAGACAAGGTACAGTAACTTCAAAAATATGTTGAAATTTATAGGTTTCATGTCCTGGTGAGGACTTGCTGTTTTACTAGGACATTCATTTGAATGGTTGTGTCCGGTTGTGTCCCCGCTCCGGGTGGGAGCTGACCCCCAGCTAGCTCGGGTCAACACAGACACAAAGTTTCCAGTTCGTTTTGGCTTCTCGGCTTAGCTGCTGGACCCAGAGGTGACAGTCAACAGCAGCAGAAGAGAAAAGGCTGGCTCTCAGCTTAGTAGGTTAAAAGATGTTTATTAGCAGAGATCTCCAAGCTCCGAGGCGAGCGGCTGAGAGCTTCCAGGCTGAGAACCCAGCGGCTGAGAGAGCCTCTTCCTCCCTCCTACCCGTTATAAGCGGGGGAGGGTCCCAGGGAGGATACAAGAAGACAACAAATCAGGGGATTCAGGGGGTAACAAGGTGTGCCCACCCCCAAGCTTCAGACCACTAAAATCTAGAGCCAAAGGAATTTCCCCCAGGCTACCTATCACCTGAAGCCCTCTCCCGGAGATTTCACAATCCGGGAGGGACCCCGGGAGTGACTGACAAGCTGCCCCAGAGAGGGGGGTTGGGGCAGAAGGGATGTTACATGTCATGTGAGGTATGGGATGATTGACACAAAACACCTTATTATACAGACAACACAAAAGGGATACAGAATTGGGGATACAGTGAAACGAACCATAACATAAACTTCTTACAAAAATCTAATAAAACAGTTCTGCAACACCACAAATGGTAGGGATGGGTGTGTTACTGAGGTAAATCCTACCAGAGGTGAGAATTGGAGCTGGCAAGCTGCTCAGCTTCCACCCTCCCATCAGCTGCTGCAGCCCAGTGATGCCAGCCAAGCCAGCTCGAAGGGGTTTGCTTTGTTTTCAGGCCCAGCAGGAGTGTTTGAGCAGTGGGTGAAGGGGACAGTGACATTGTGACACACTGCTAAGAAAATCACAATGGATGGTGGAAGGAGGTTACTACCAAACTTCTCAAAACTGGTTTCCCTCAACACTACCTACTTTTCCCTAACTTTTTTTCTCTACCCCATATCACACCCATTTCTCATGTACCATTTCACTAATTAAAAGCACTGTTCAACTCTCCTTTGCCCCAAGCCACTGCCTTCTGGCAGTGCCTGACACAACCTCCTCCATCACCCCATCACTGTCAACTGAGATACAGATCCTGCTCCTCCCTTCCTGCAGGTCTGGCACCCAGGCTCTGCCAGGGCAGCTGCTGCCTTTCTCCACTTCCCTGGGCAAATGAGGAGAGCTGTGACCTCAGCAGGAGAATGCTGCCAAGCTGAGCAGCACTGTTTGCCAAGGTGTGCCTCAGGGTTGCAGCACAGGTTCTTTGGTGAGAAAAATGAAAATCCAAACACGGCCTTAAAAGTCAGTTTAAAAGCTCCATGGGAGATGCATTTGCCTCTCTGCAAGCTGAGTTATATTTTACCGCGGTAGAGCTTCAGTAAGCTTTGATGGTCCAGAGGCCTGACGAGCTGTATCCCTCTCTGTTCCAGGCTGCTTTACCAACCTACTGATGCTACTCAAGACTTGTCACCCCTTTGGTTTTCCCCTGTGACTTCAGTCACAGCTGGAGTAGCTCCAAGCCTGGGAGCTGGTGAGGCAACCCTTGGGGTTAATGAGGAAATACTTAATGTTCAAAGCTCATCTGTGGAATAGCCCTGCAGAGGTCAGGAGGCAGCACTGCATTAGCTGACACTGAGAATTTCCCTTTGAATGTTCAGAATTATTCCTTTGTTAATCTGTAAAAGCTGAGCCCGCACCTGTCAATCTCACAACCTTTGGTGTTCATGGAATCAAACCAGAGGCCGAATCTGAGCAGAGAGAAGGAAATGTACTTGCTGTAGCACTAAACCAGTTATTCCTAGAAAACCTGCAGCAATTAAGAAACAGATCTAGATGGCTTATTTTAGTAGGTTTGATTTTTTTGTTGTTGTTTTTTGTTTGTTTGTTTGTTTTTTTTTTAACATAAGTGCCTTTTATTACAGAATTATCAAATTTTCATTTTACAGCTTTGTGTCAGAGTAGCAGAAAGGCTCATGCAGTATGGAGGAAATGGGAATGGATAAAATGACCTGTAACCCCATGGTCACCGTAATTTTCTCACCCTGGTTTACAGCTGCAGGAAAATAATCCCCTTCAAATCACAGAAGAAATAAGTCTCCAGTTTTTCCTGCAAATGCTTAATGGAGATATTCGCTTTTGGCTTTACCTGATCTCTGGGACAAGAAGAGTTGCACCAAATGACCTCCCAAGCAAACAGCTCAGTTCCTCCCAGAGCCTGATTCCCCTTCTTAACCGTACCCTTCCACTTGCAGCCAACCTGGGATGAGTAAATTTTGCACTTTCACATGCCCCAGTTCCCCCTGAATCCTCTACACACTCCATGGAGCTGTTGGGGCAGCATCCCCCCTCTGCAGCTTCTTGGAGGATGAATCTGGGCACTGGCTTTGGGGCACATCCCTGGGCTGCTGCCCCACCTGCACCAGCCCTTCTCCTCACCTCTTCCTTTTCAGGCTCACCTGGGCCTGCAGAGAGCCAAGCCCCAGAAACAGTGTCAAGGGGAGTGCAGCTGAAAGCTGCATTCAGCTGATGAAAGCTGATAAGCTGAAATCTTTGTTGAATAACAGCTGTGCTGAAAGCTCGGTATTAATTGCACTATCCTGGAAGGTCAGAGCAGCAATGACGCCTGGAGAGGGACTACTCAGGTGTTCATTTCTCCTAAAAGCATACAGTCAAACTAGTTTCTGGTTTTTTGAGAGAGTGAGACAGGGAAGGAAAAGGCTGCATTTCCCATTTGCAGCATTTTCTTTGTGTGTGGGGGGGGGGGGAGGTATTAAGAGCTGAGCTTCACTGTTGAAAAGACCAAAATTACTTGTACCTTTGCAACAAACACTGGGAAATATTACTGCATGGTCAGGCACATGACAGGACATGCAGATTGCTTTCTGTGGAGATTACAGTGAGCGTTTGACATGGGGCACCCAAAGCTCAGTACAGAATTTGCTGAGACTGGGTTCTCCCAACATCATCCTAAATCCACAGGGACGGGCTTTGCCCCCATCCTTTTCATAAGGATGGAGGCAAAGCATGACAAATTTATCTGTGTAGACATGGTTACAGTTCTTAAAAAAAAAAAAAAGAGAGGGAATATGACCGCCCAGCTTGCACAGGTCAGCTGTGCTGCAGCTCACTGGTGGTGAACACTGATATTTCCACAGCACCGTGCCGTTTGGAAGGCAACACAACTGAATTCCTTTGAGGGCTGCACATGCTATGCTGAGTCTCAGGGGTTTGTGAGCATGGTGATGGGAAAGTGCTGGGTCTGAGACCTGTGGATCAGGACCATCTGGTCTGTCAACAGGAAGCGCAGAATCCTACAGCGATGCTGTCTGGTTTGTAGCTGCAGATGTGCAGCTGTGACATCCCTGTTATACAGGTTGTAAGGAAAGGTTGGCTGCTGTCAGTGAGGAAGTTTTGCTTCTTCACCCCAAATACTGTGAGCAAACCACAATTTCCTCAATCTCTAGATGTTTAGAGTTAGCATTGCTCTCCAGTGGTTTATTTCTGACAGTCTGAATAAATGCAGAGAAATGCTTTGATGACGCACTTCTTTGAAATAATAATATTCATTGCCCATGCTCAGCAGACATGAAGCCAGAAGAGGCCATGAGGTAATGGAATCTCCCTTAGTGGCCACTGAGGGCTCTTGGCTCCTCTGGCACAGTCACACTGATTCCCATCCCTTGTCATCAAGGGAAATGCTGCCTTCTCAGCAACCATTACCTGGGAAGGGCTGGGATTCTTTACAATGCAATTAAGTAGCAGATATTTAAATGTATCTAGATAAGATAACGGAAAGGAGTTTATCTGCTCGGGGGAATGACTTCTGTCTCTTGCTTCACCTGGGAGAGCTTGAAACGGAAGCAGTAGGTAAGGGCAAAATTTAGAGAATTCAGAAAGCTTCACCTCCCACCAGTGATTGCCATGCCATCCACAGTTATAAAAGCTGTACTGGAAACCACAGTGTATAATTAGAGGTGGTGGATGTTTTCACATTCTGTGCCTGTGTGTATGCAGGAGAGTAAAATCCCGGCTGCTCTTCACACCCCTTGTCAGTCTCTTGGCTCAAGGACGGCATAATAGACATCTGCAAGCAGCGCAAGTCAGCTCTGCAAATGCTTGTGCTTGGAAATAAACACCTCTAGAACCCAGCTCACAGCTGGGAACAAGCCTCAACCCCTGATATTATCTGTGCAGTGGCACTGAAATTGATCTAGCTGGGCTCAGAGGTTTGTTGGTGGCAAGGAACCCTGACAGGCTTTGCTGTCCTGCAGGACCAGGATGATGCTGGTGGCACCAGGTAAGGGGAGGAAAATGTGGAGGAGCCAGGCCTGGGAAGAGGTGCTTGGTGCAGCTGGCCTCAGTTTCGCCCAGAGACACTGGAGCAAAGCGCAGCTCCAGCTCAGGATGACAAGTTCTTTCAGCTGTGTTTTGGCATTGCACAGGAAATATAAGGCAGCCCGTTCTTGCGTGCTCCTTCTCTGCAGCCCCTGTGCCGCAAGGAGAGCATGCAGTAAATGTGAATGCTGAACACACGGTACTGCCCCATCCCTGGCTGCCAGCAATCCACACACCCAATGGGGGCAAGCTGGGACTACAGTGAGGGTCCCAAGCCAACGCAGTGGAGATAATCACACAGTGATGACACCTTCTCACACAGTTTTGTATTCAGACCTTAGCCAAGAATTACCAGGTCCCCTTGTCCCAGCAAATACCTGAAAGAGGTATTTCTTGAGAAAAGTGCCTCAGTCCAGGAAGTTGCCATCTTCCAGCTTTTCCATATGACAAAGGTGCAGGAGATGAATGGTACAGAAGGCTATGTGCACGAAATTAAACTCTGTGGGATGATTGAAGCCATCAGCAAGGTGAGGAGTAGAGAACGTCTTGAAGGGCTCCCAGCAGTGGGTCTGGGTGACCCCAGAGTGCACTTGCTTCCTGCAAACCACCTCTGCAAACAAACTCAGTGTTTCCCAGCAGGGTGGCCACGCTGGCAGGTAAAAGGTACCTGTCCCCCAGGTGTTTGTAACGATTAGCCCAAGAGTCAGCAGAGACCAATGACCTTCCTGGCCTCAAGTCATTGCTTAAGAGTTTAGAGGGCAGTAAGCAATGATAAAATGCTCCAAAGCTCATACTCCTGTCCAAAATCTGGGGATGCTGCAGGTCTTTGTCTGCTTTGTTGCCAAGGAGTGATTTAGCAAAAGGAAAGGGGAAATCACCCCATTTGCTTTAGCTGGAAAAGTTTTTTTCTCAAAGAAACCTACCAAGCACATGCTGAAACCCCACTGGTGGTCTGATTCCCCTTGCTGTGTCATAGAACAGGCTCTTGCACAGTTTGCTCCCCAGGTAATTGTTTTTAGGTTTAATTTCTGAGCAGGGGAAGGTATTCATGCTCCCAAACAAGCTACACTGTTAAATACAATTTTCCTCTGGGTTTACACATGCATAAGAAGATTGTACTCAAACCAAACCTGGAACAGAAATGTTTCAAACAACCTCCCTCTTGTTTGTTCAGTCCCAGAGCAGTATTGACTTAAGAATATTGTCTTGATGGTAACCTCTTGGAAAAGTTTAAATTCCTTTCACAACCTGGAGAAAAAATGGGGCCTCTCAGTGAAGGTTCCTCCCAGCAGTGGCAGGGGTTGGCACTGTGCTCATTAATTCTGCAGCCGTCTGTGCTCATTAATTCTGCTGGAAGGCTGCACTGGCCCATCTTAGGAAAAAAAGGTCTCTGGAAAAGCACGAGTTAAAGTAGCTGGTAATTCCCCTTTTATATACCTGAGCATGCATGTTTAAATGAGATACAGCTTCATAGCAGTGATTTTGGAAGGCTGTGCCAGTGCTGGAGCCCTGCTGGAGTTGGGCTGGCTCCCGGGTCAGGGGGCTTCACTCCAAAAATACGGAAGAGAGCTGAAAGGGGCGATGTGTGCAGGGGCATCTTTGGGAGCGTGTAAAGCTGTGGGACAAAAGGCACACTTGTGTAAGCCGTGGAGGCTGAAGGAGGAAGGGTGTTTTCTGGCATCCCTTCCTCTCTCCAGCTGCTGCTTCCAGCGCAGCCGCAGCAGCGCTCGCACACCCCTGCGCCTCCGAGAGGGCTCTTCTGACAGGGGAGCGTCGCGTTGGGATCAGAGCATTGCGCAGCAGCAGCAGCTCTGCTGTCAGGCCGAGCTCTGCTCAGCAGGAAACTCTCGCAGCTGCAGAACGAGGAGCCGCAGAGGCTCTGGACAGCTGGCCCGGCGCCCGAGGGACAAGGAGCAGTTGTCACGCTGGTCTTGGACGTGTTGCTGCGGGTTGCTTGGCTGCCGCCCCAAGCTCGTCTTCCCTTTTAAGCTCACAAGTCCACTCGTTCATCCTCTCTAAGGACACTTCCTCGCCTTATGCACCTGCCTATCCCGAACACTCCGTTTCTAATTACCACCATACTGCAGGACTCCAAGTGTCTCCCTGCCCCCGTGCCCCCCAGCAGCCAGTCCCCATCCACTGGGAACCGGTGCTGCTGGGCAGCTCTGGCTACCACCATCCTGTCCAGTTACATTCAATTGTTGACAGAAGTCAGGCCAGGCAAAGCCAAGGTTTTTCTCAGACAGAAAGGAACTACAGGACCACACTTGGCCCAGAGAAATTCTCCATCCAGGACAAATACAAGACACAGTTTTGTTTCCCGGGATAGAGAGGACTGAGCCGAAGAGGGTAGAAACATCTGGGAACATAGGAAAAATGCCTTTTGATGAAATTACCTGTTTTTTTCAAAAAATACCTGGGTTGAATGCTGAAAGTTTTGGCGTGGCGATTTAATTTACGTGATGTAACTGCAGCACAGAGAGTTGGGGATGCCCACAGAGAATGGTGGTTTAAACACTCCAGAATACTCCCAAATACTTTGCAAACTGTTGTATCACCTCTTTGCCATCAAATATCTGCCAAGCACTTGGAGATCCCTGGCCCAAGCCTGCTCTGTGCAGCCTGTTCTTGTGCAAGGACGAGTTCTAGCCTAAACACTGCCTCCCAACAGCAATCCCAGTGCTGCCAGCAGGGTTTCAATGCTGAGGCTTCTTCATAGTGAACAAAAGTGTGACCTCCCCAGACCACCCCATTCATCGACACTCCTTCTGCTGGCTGCCAAGGGACCAAAGCCAAAGGAACAGCCTTCAACTTCTGCTTGTTACAATCTCCCCACTGAACTCCAGTCAAGTTACTTAAGTGCCTAACAAAAGCATAACATGTATATTAAAGGGACTTCAAAACAACATAAGAATAGCATCTCAGTGAGGGAGGAGCATAAATATGAAAGTATAGTCCTAATTAAAGCTAATCTCCCTGTAATTATCTCAAGTTAATGGTAATTTTGTAATGTCATGCCTACAATAATCTGAGTTAACGTTCTTTTATGTATGTTATATATATATGTTATATGGAGAAACATGCAAATCACTTCAGGGTTATCAGCTTGTTGTCATCCCCATCTATATCGTACGGCTTTTATGCAGTATGAATTGAGCCAAAATACCTAGACCTTACCAAAGCCCCAGTTATTGTAGATCAATTATGATCAGAAATACACTTCCATGAAACCATGGGGCCAAATAGCCACCTGCATACTCGTACATTCCCTGGTCATGATCTCAGTCAATTCAGGGGTTAAACCCACATTTTTTTCTCACCCCCAGCATAGCAAAATGTAAATAGGCCACTTGTTTTTCTGCTCTTCTCCGTGTATCTGTCACAGAGGGTCCAGAAGTTAGTGCTTAGCAGGCAATTTTGCTTATAATAAGGGAGGCAGAGCAGTGTGTCCATTTACAGCCACATCACCTCTGCTGACAGAAGTAAAAATGAGCCTTTGTCAACATCAATAAACAAATTAGAAACTGCTCTGGAGAGACAGAGCTCTGGTAGCCCCATTGTGCCAACAGCGAAAGGAGGGGAGGGCCAGGCCCTTCCAGCCGCCGAGTGCAGGGGATGTGAGGGACCTGGCTGCCTGCAGCGCTGCTCCTCTCTGCTGCTGGCCTGGTGTGGAGGCAGGACCCTGCTAGGCACAGAACGAGCAAGGCTACGCTCCCTGGATATGGGGGCTCAGAGTTTGCTGGCCTGGCTCCCACTAGTCACTGCAGCTCCACCAGGCAATATGTCCCACAGCTGGAAGGAATTTTTGTCAAAAGAACAGGGTTTTTTATCAGAAAATGCCAGTTCATCAAATTCAGCAGGCTTTGAACCAGCAGAGCAGTCTCTAATGGACTTCTTAAAAAAAAAAAAAATATTCTTTTCAGGACCTGCCTCATTCCTTCCTGGTTTTTTTGAGCTGCACAGTTGCCAAGGACTCACACATCCGCAGCTCCACAGGGCTGCTAATATTTCAGGCTTTTTATTTTCCAGGGATGAGAAGCCTGGAAAGGCCTAGCACAAATAGGGCTTATAGGTCCGTGCAGAACAGGACAGAACCTGGCATCCTGGAGGATATCATATTACACCAAGGACATAAAGGTTCCAATGCCCAGGAAACAAGGAGCCTGGACACATTGACAATGACT
Organism: Hirundo rustica; assembly: GCF_015227805.2. Taxonomy (NCBI): domain Eukaryota; kingdom Metazoa; phylum Chordata; class Aves; order Passeriformes; family Hirundinidae; genus Hirundo; species Hirundo rustica. Next base: position 24,121,602 of record NC_053450.1, on the reverse strand, counting down.
TGGATAACACAAAAAGAAATTCCTGGACTAAAGAAAGTTTATAGGAACACCAAACCCTAAACCAATTAAAACCCCAGGATTTCCATTCAGGATTCATACTATCAAAACTTCATTTTGAAATTCAATATCTCCTTGGTTGTCTGTGAGGAACAGACCCACCACCTGTCCTCCCACCCCTGAGAAAGGAGAATGATTGTATTTTCTAACTCTCATCCTTTCCTCTCACTTCTTGCAGTATCTGCAGGTTTTCCTGCATATTTCTTATGGGAAAATACATTTCCCACAGTGCTGCCTTCATGATATTGAATTTGTTGTTTAAGCCAAGTGCTTATCTCTCCTGTGTTTGATGTTTATAAGAGCTATTTGCCAGTGATTTCCAAGGTGTTTTAATAACAGGTGTTGCTTCCTTTATGTATGCCAGAGTGAAATTGCCTGAATGAGATCCAGAGATAGGGCAAAAAAGGGACACACTGCTCTGGCTAAGATAGTGTCTTCCTCTGGATAAATGTTTCCTTCAACCACCCATGGTGAGACTGGATGTCCGATTGGGTGGGTCATTTAATGCTGCTGGATGGAGCAAAGGCTACTCTGTGCAGTCCAAGGGCTCTTCATGCAAGGTGACAAGTCCACAGCCCTCATTGTCTTACCCGTGCAGAGCTGTTTGGATGGCTTTCCAACCCTCAGCTCAGAGAAAACTGGTCCCCAGGGCTCATGCTAAAGGTGACATTCAGGGAATTTTGTAAACATGCAGGTGCCTAGCTCTGACAGACACATTTCCCAGACCCCAAAGGCACAATGCATACACATATAACCTTCCTCACCACTTGAAGTGCTTCAATTGCTGTTTCTGGATTATTACCTGTGGCTAATCATCTGCTTAATTATAAGGACCAGCTTGAACTCCTCATTAACAACCATATGAGAGATCCACACATTGCTCCAGAGCTCTGGTTCAGCCTCACATGGTGCTGATGGGCATAAAGAAGCACAAGATGCAAAGGGCGTCAGACCCAAGCCAAGAGCAGAAAAGGCGTCCCATAGTTCCACAAGGTTTGGAGGAAAGGCACTAATTATATTCCTTTTCTTTTGCTTGAGAGAAGTAAAAGCAGCAAGTGACACAGGACACAAGAAGAGAACATGAGGAAAGATGATGGGGAGAGAGAAGGTTTCCCCATTGTCACCACTGAGGTGTTGTGCCTACAGAAGGGATTATGAGATGACTTCTGATGTCAAATAAATCATGGCCTCATGCACCACCCTATTTTTCTTACAATTACTTGATCACCAGATCACCTTGTGCATTAAAAGTGCCTGCCTCAAGGTTGTAGTATTGTATCTTCAGCAGAAACAAGCAAAAATCATCATCATGCTCAGCATGGTGCTTTTTTTGGTCAAAAAAACATCATAACCACAGGCAGCTCAGATGACAATGCTGCCCTCTGTAACCAGGTGGCTACCGTCTCAGAAACAGAACAGATGCGAAAAATGAAATGTTACGAAGAGCTTAGGATTCAACAAATGGAGAGACAAACACTTTGATTTGGGGATTGGCCTGCCCTTTTCTGATCTGGATTGCAGAGGTTTACTGAACTCAGAGACAAAAGACTGCTCAGCCCTTCATCACTTTCTCTTTGGTTGTCTGCTTTTGTTGTGTTTGCTGCTGGCAGGACAAGTTCTGCACTCAGTCACTCACAACCAGTTGTCATGAGAGTTGATCAACACCTTGCACAGACACCTGCGCACAGACACCTGTGCACAGAACATGCCTTTACTGACTGACCTCCATCTCCAGCAGTACTTCACTCTGGGCCTCATCAGATTTCCACCACAGGAAAATTTGGGCACTCCATCCAGTGCTTTGATTTTGATTAAAAACATAGCTTTAATTCTACTCATAATTTTGAAGAACTTGGATAATTTTAACAGCTTAAAAAAAAAGAAAAAAGTCACATGATTTTTCATCTTCTAATTACTGCACCAAAGCTTGAAAAATTATAGATTTGCTATGGTCCATGTTTCAGATGAGGGCTCAATGCCAGTTTGCCCCTGGGAACTAAAGATAAAGCAAAGATGAAAGAGTAAATGCAGTCCTGCATGTTCAACACAGAAGCCAATCATACTGTTTCAAGGCACATTTCAGACAGCCACATAACTGATTTGGAAAGGAAAACTCAGCTATGGTTTGAGAGAATTCAGTGCTAGCTGGAGCAATGATCATTCGCTCTCTTAATGGAACTTTACCAGAAAAACAATAACATCCTTAATATTTCTAGCACAAACCAGGCATGGATCCAAAAATATTTTAACTCTGAGCAACTGAGGAAGTGAGCTTTTTCTACAGTGCATTCTACTGCAGTGACTCACCGAGGAACTCAGCCCCCAGTGTAAGGCATCCTTGCATAGTGATCCATCAGGAGCAATGCTCAGCCAAGCATATGGCACCACAATCACAGGCAGCAAGCAAACGGAAGATTTATTTCACTGTGGGTATGAAATGCATATTTCATTATGTCTACTATGCAGATGAGCTGGGCATATAACTTCAGAGAGCTCGATTACAACACTAAGACATGGTGAATGCTGGTTTTCCTTAAAGTTCTACCAGTATTGTATCAAATATTCAAAACAAAGCTCTGTTCATGTCAGTTCATTATGGTTTGTCCCAAATGACATGGGGATCCCTACCGTAAGGCACATACATGCATAATCCTGTCTTGGAAAAAAATTACAGGAAAATATTCACAGGACAAAGGTTGGCCTACCCCATCTTGCGCTGTGAGTGTTCCCTCCCACCCACCATCTCAGGAGAATAAAGCATATTTATTCTCACTACTGCATTAAAGAAGAGATGCTCTTAAGAAGAGATTGTTTAATAAATCCTTTGGTAATACATACCTTTAAGCTCAAGAGGCATAGCTGGATGATGGAAAAGAGCCAAGAGGACAAGCAGACCTGCCTTCCTTGCTCCCCTTTGCTTCTCCCCAGGTCAATGGCTCCCCTTGCCCCAGCCCAGCCACCCCCTGCCTCCACCATGGGCAGATTCAATTCGCTGAACCAGCCGTATACAATGCCGGGGGGGGGGGGGGGGGGGGGGGGGGGATGGGGAGAGGAGGGGGGGAGTGTTTAAAAAAAGAATAGTCATCTATTTCCAGCTTTGGAAGTTGTGTTGTCCTGGCAAAGGATCTGTGAAGCATGACAGCCGGCACATGGAAGGGGGCTGGGCTGCAGGTGAGGAACGCGGGAGCGCGGTGAGGATGCATTGTCGCCGCTGTGCCGCTGAGCCGCTGCCCCGCTCGGGCCCGTGAGCAGGGGAGGCGTCGCTCCCTCCCGTGAGCACTGGGCAGATCCAGATGTGCCGAGTCCTCACCTGCAGGGCGCTACGACCCAGCTCTCAGTCTGCTTTGTAACGGCTCAGGAGCCTGACAAAACGCCTGAATCATTGCCAATTATTTATGCGTCATTTTTGATGTGTTAGAAAGCAGCTCATGGAGACGAGTTGTTCTGACAGTGAGACATATCTTGTTGCTGCCCAGCTAGGGGAGAAGGCATTTGTTTTTCGGAGGATATTACACAAAGTTCTTGATGATTCCTGCTTACCAGCCACCATACTGAGACCTATCCATACCACACAGAAGTCAATGTTAAGACCTGCCAGCTGCAGGTCTTAACACCGGGGCTGTTGGGACCTCTGTTTTTCATCAAAATAAATGCCAACATAATGCAGGTCTTTACATGCAATATATCCTATATAAAAGGAAGCCAACAGTGTACCTGTTAACTTGGTGGTGTATATTTTTGCAATTAATTAATGTGCCAAACTGAATTTCAAGGACTAGGCTGAAGATACGCAGAGAAGGCATGCAGATTGGGTGCAGGAAGTACCATGTCACTGACTGGTTTTGGGGGAAACAGGACAATGAAAAATGTCCCTCATCTCACATTTTCTCAAGCATTTTTAAATGAATGTGCAAAATCTTTCACACCACAGTTAATTACAGAGATAGAAATGTGTCTCTCACTGTACCAGAGCAAGAGAAGGAAGATAAGAAACCAGAATTACAATACAATAGTGCCAGTTTCTGAACTCAGCTGTAACTATAGCAATCTTCATTCACAGTATTTAACCAAGACTACAGAAGAATAGTGCACTTAGCAAGCTTGAATAAATCACTACCTCACCAGCTTACAAATGTTTCAAAGACATGAACTTCTACAAAAATAAAGCTTCATATGAAATTCATATTTGCAGAAATCATTTGATATTAATTCTGCATTGCCTGTTCACGTTGAGTACAGGGACTTGGCTTTTCAGAGTAGCCAAGCATTGAGGGAGATTCATTTCAGGAGGACCGGAGGGGGGAAAAAAAAAAAAAAAAAAAAAAAAAAAAGGTACAAAATTAGATATTGACATAAATTCTAATACAATGCCCTGTTACTGTGCAATTATTGTTAAAAGCTGGTACTGTCAGCAATAGTATTTTACTTTTCCTGGGCTGTATAAAATCTAAAGGGACACTGGGCCAAATTCTTCTCTCACTTTCATGTGTGGTTTTTCCTCCCACCTTCATTGGCGTCAGCAGCCTCAGTTCGATACATTGTCACAGTTCCCAGCGCTCCCCATACCTAAGCTCAAATAAAGGAGTAGTGTGGTATTAAGAGAAAACAAAACAAAGCAGAAGAAATGGATCGACATAGCACATTTCCTCTCTGCATCCAGCTCCCCCGATATTCTGGGCTGTCAGGGGGTTCCGGGCTTCACTCACCAGCTGCTCCCTGGTATGTAGTCCAAGCCTGTTATTCATCTCTGCTTCATACAGCATTTTCCTCTACTTTTCTGGTACATAAAGTAAAAGCAAAAGGATGAAAATAATAATTTTCAAACATCAAAACCAAACCTTTCTTACCAGAAGTGATTGGTTTGAAACAGCCAGTGAACAAGTTTTTGCTTGCTATTTATTAATGTCCAAGAGAAGCCAGAGAATGCTCTGGATGCTGTATTTATTTCAACATTCATTATACCAATGCATCATGTAGAGCAACTGCACCATAGATGTGTTTGGCAAACACTTAAGCTAATCCTTAGCCACACAAGTTTGGTTAGTGGTGCTTGGAGGCAACAAAGAAGGCATTTCTAGCTCACATGGATGGGCACATTTCTGGCAGGACTCATCACTGAATCCCAGCTCTGTCAGGGACATCTGGCTTCCCAATATCACACTACATCTGGTGATTTGGCCTTGGTAGCAAGACCAAACAGGCATGGCCACGGTAACAAAACAAAAGGTAAAAGTGGCAAGGCACTTGGCAGAATTATGATTACCGCAGGCAAGATAAAATCATGAAAACATGATGGTCTTCACTGTGAGTGCTGTATAGATGGCCTTAAGGAATGACTGTGGAAAATGGTACAGTGTGGGAAGAGACTCAGTCATGCTATAGTTCCTTTTCCCTAAAGTTTTCTTTGAAACTTTTTTTTTTTTTTTTAAAAAAAAAAAAAGAAAGACCTAGCAGCAAAACATTTTTAAACTTTTCTTACTTTTCTTTACTGACATGATTGGAATGTTTGGGTATTAGCCTTGCTGCAGTGTGTGTTACAGGCTGAACACCCTGCAGTAAGTCCTATGTCTTTGAGCACAAGCTGAGCACGGGGAGTGCACTTCTTGTGCTCATGGGAGCCCTGATACTTTGCTGTCTGGAAACAGTTCAGAGTTGTCAACGACACAGATTTCCTAATCAAAACTCCACATGGCTGAAGGACACACACACACACACACACACACTGACCTTTACTACAGCCCTGGGAATGCTGCAGTAGCCTGAAATGACTTTATGGAGTTGCTCCCACTGTTTGAGTTCTTTGCAAGTACTGGCGGTGATACTGTGCCTCTGAACAAAGCACCTTTTAAATATGTACTTTACAGAGAGAAGGGAAGAATTATCTCTGATTCAACAGGGCTTTCAGATTACTTTCCAAATTCCTACAAATTACTACAGTGGTTTCATTCAGTTATGCAGACTTCAAATTAAGAGTTAATGAAAACTAACACACATCTTATTTCTCCTGAGGCACATTTGCTCTCCTATTCAGATAGCTGAGAGGAGTAAGTCAGAAGAAAATGCCTCCTTGTCTGACAAAGGGTTCAGGGATTCTGGGAACTGCCTGGCAGCAAATTCCTGCATCAACTCCATTGCTGTAGTTTTGAATCAGTTGTGCTCATTTTCCAAGTGTTCTTTACAGCCACTTCCCACAGGGCAACGCATAAGCAAGTAAAGTATCATTAGCTCTGATGGGCACCCTTTGTCTTCCCAGGAAATGACTAAATGTTATCCTCAAAAAGCTGACCATTGGAGAGAAATTACAGACTCATGTTTGGCACAGAGTGTGGTGTTCGCAGCTGTACTGACTGCCTGCCAGGAGCTGCCTGCCTACAGAACATGCTGTCTTCCAGCTGCTCGACCCAAGATAGTCCAAGAGGATAAGAGCAGTGTTAGAGAAGTGAACAGACTTTCTGTTTGCAGATTTCTCTTGCTTGGTTTTATAGCTCTTTTCTGGGGAAAGTGAGCTTATTGCCAGTCTTCACATGATGGCAGATTCAAGAAGCGTTTCCTGGATTAACCTAAGGCACTACTTTTTGACTCAGTGCAAGGTGTCCATTATTAACATGCAAGAAAAATCCCCCACCCTGTGACTCATATACTCTAACCACTGATATATGCAAATACAAACCAGAATTACTTGAATACAGGAAAATAATTGGGATTTTTTTTTTTTGCTACCATCTTTAAACCCTTATGCTTCATAGAACTTGCCCTTCCTTATTCCAGCTCTTCTTTTAGCTGTTTCTGTTTAATCCTAGCAATCACCTTGAGTCATGACACTGGGTATAATGCAATAGACTCACATGTACAACTCTTGTATTTAAAAAGTGCTTGTTTTTCTGAACACAGCAAAAAGCAGACAAACAGCAAGAGCCCACCTGTGCTTACATTCAAGCCCTTTCCAGGAAGTCCTTTGCCCCAGTGTTCTCCTTCTTTTCAGTGTCATGTCCCTGAACTCAGTTTGGTGTGCCCTTTGCCTTTCTAGACTTTTTTTTCAATAGTTTTTGCCTCTCCTACATGCACATGTATGACTCCACAATTTCTGGCTTAACCACTTTCTCTCTGTATCATTTATGAGTGCACTGCGTTGCAAGCCTATATGAGGACATGCTATTACTTAATTTTGTGATATTGGTGCAATATTTGGGGAGGTGGATTGTACTGGTTTGAGTTTCAGTAATCAGAGTAGTTTAACTACTTCCTCATCCCAAACCAATTTAATGTATTTTTTTTCCCCATCACATAGCTTTTTCTTACTATTTTCAACAAGAGTTGATGTGATCACAAGTTGATTACATTTTGCTGCACGAAAAGCCAAGTCAATTAGAATTGTATACGTGAATTTTGCAAATGTCCAGAAGGATGCTGGGATAGCCCCACAGGCTGATGGAGAGATCAAAAATCACTGCCAGGGTGTGGTTCTGTATTCCCTTCTGCTTCCCTGGCCCGCTGTAATGCCCTTCTCTGCTAAGAGACTGCTGCTTGCCCTGCTCTGCATGCTGAGCAGTTGGTGGAGTCGTGCCCTGAACTGTTCTGTGAAATGATCCAAGTTTGAAAGTGCTTTTGGGAGAATTCAGAGCACTTTCACTTTAAACTATGGCTGCATACACTTTTTATGGGTGGTGACTTGGAGGGCCTCAAAGGGGACATGAAATAGGAAGCAAGAAAGGTCTTTCTATAAATGAGGATACAGTTGGATGGCTTAAATGAGACAGTAGACAGAGTGAACAGAAACATAGCAATCTGCCCCAGAGACCCCAGGGTTATCTGTTCTGGTACCTTTAACCTGCATGGCATTGGTATGACTGAGCCCGTTTACACAAGGGCACAGTGACACATCACAACCCAGTTGTTCACTGGGTAGATTAAAGCACTCTGTGCACTTTGACCCTGACCTTTATGTCTTCCATTGGGACCAAATGGTAATGGAGAGTAATTGCTGTGAGCACCAAAAATGAATGAGCGTGAAGACTGTGCCTTTGATGACAGTATTTGTGAATGCATTGTTTTCTAATATTGAAAGTAAATATTTTATTCATTATGTCATGGGAATGCATGATTATATCAGCAACACATTTAAAAGAAACAAAAACATTGTGTGCTGTGGCAGTTTGCTAAGGAAACTGAAATAGTGAGTTAGGTGAATCAGTCCTTGATAACCCAAACTGTAATTTAAAACGCAAATGCCTTTCTGAGCTCATCTATTCTGAGCTGGATAGAGCCCAGGCATGTTTCTTAAATAACTCATTCCCATGACCTTTGCAATTCACTACCTTACACAACAGTGCAAAAAAGAACCTCATACACATGACTCAGGCTGCCTTAGGGTTCCTGAAATTTAAGAAGGCAGCCTACATAACATGATCACAAGCAAAAGGAAAATAAAAGACAGCTTATATAACATCCAGACAAATTGAACAAACCTCTGCAGTTACACAAGGCTGCAGGCTGCAGAGATGCATCCAAAGTTCAAAGAAGTTTCAAAGAAACAGCCTGATGTGGCTGGTGTTTAGCCCTAGTGTTTAAAGTCAACACTAATAGAATAAATAATCCTTATTCTTAAAACACTATCCAAAAACACTTAGCTTGCAATTTGGACTTGCTCCAGGGCATTTGAAACACATTGAGTAAAATGATCATTGGGAAGGAATAAGGTGCCTGGACTGCCAACTTGCAAGCCCAAAAGTTTTGCAGGAAACAGCTCCTGAGAAGAGGCAGGGTAGCAGTCATCTTTCGCTTATCAAATGTTCTCTGTGTCTAGATCTTTATGGAGGTTCCTCAGAGGCACAGCCCATCTGTGGGGGAACATGTGATCTTGCACCACCTCCCTAGCCTCTGCCACAGGGACGTCATTGAGCTGTGCAACAGAATATGCAGGTTATTCAGACTTGCAAGCCAAATCCAGCCCTGGGCTGGAATCCAGATTCAAGGAAAGCATCCCAGTGCCAATGCAGGGTAAAATTAGAATGGGGATCTCTAAGTGACCTTATAAAAATTCCCCAGGAAAAGAAAGACACCCCTAAAGCAGGCCTGATGGAAATGATCACAATCAAGCCTTCTCTTTTGATTAAAAGCCTGGCACAGGAGCACAGCTTTGCTCTGCTGAGAGGGCCAGGATCTCTCAGAGGAAGTCGGCTGCCTCCAGTTCCTGAATACCATAAACAGAGCTCCAGATTCACTTTTAAAGACACAGTGTTGCTCTTTCTGCTTGTTGCTGTCTTACCATGTAATGTAACCTAATGGCTAAAGCTCTCAGCTGTAAAAGGCTGGTATAATTGTCACCTTCATTCCACACTGCCTCTTTTTCCAGGCGCGTCCTGTTACTGTCTGGCTGCAGGTCAGCTGAGGCGAGGGCAATGCCTTACCATGAAGTGAAGTCCAGTTACTCACACAGGAATCCACCACGCCTTGGCTCAGAGACAGAAAATGAGACTCTGTAACCTTCTGCTTAGGATACCTGCCTGGAAGAACAGAATACTGGGTCGAGTCAGGGAAGAGGTTAGAACAAATACATGTTTGGTTTGTTGTTTAAAAATATAAATGAAACATATAGTATAAAGCAAATGGTAAATATTTATGTAGATGGGATCACTTGAGATAAGAAGTCTATTTATCAAGCAAGGAAACCAGTAACCTAACTCATCTTTTTTCTACAGAAGAAAACAACAAACACTTATTTTTTTTTTACCATCAAATACAAACCCTAAAAGATGCAAGGTCTTACTTTCCCAGCATTTAGATAAGGCTAAACTGAGAAAGGCAAAGAGGAATGAGAATGAGGTCACTTTAGTATTCTTTCTAAACTTCCTTGTTACAAGTGGAAATGTGACCTGATCTAGCCCTGAGCGCCAATACACTAAAGAGATTGGTTCAGAGCCTACTCTTGGTTCTAAATTGAAATTTCTAATTTTATCTTCCATGAGTACTTTTCACTTCAAAATACCCCCTCATGCTAACATCAATATTTCTAGTAGTTAGCGCTGGTTGCCCTTCCTCATTGCTGGAGAAAATGTTAGTCTTTAACATTCACATTTGCATAGAAAGATCTCAATTCAAGCCAGCTGTTTCTATAGACCATCCACTGGCTTCCATCTCTTGACTCCAATGACCTCAAGTAAAGACAAAAGGCTCTATTCAATTACCAGCATCTGAGCAATTTTTATTTCAGGGTACCAAGTCTAATAAAATGAATCCAGGATATCATTGTTCCAGCAGCATTAGGTAAACATTATTTTATCTGTTGAAAAGTGTAAGCTATTCTCTGCATGGAAAAATGTGGGCAGATTCCCCTTCCAAGTTTATTCTCCACTATTTCCCTTGAAGTCTACTGAATGTTTTGCACGGCAGCCATTATAACTGCAAATGTAGTTACTTTTTTAAATTACTGTAACAAAGAAATATGAAAAATGCACATGATGAACAACAGCTGGAAAAGGGATCAGACCCTTCAGAACCAAGGTAATTGCTGGATCTAACTTTCTGATATCCTGAAACTACTTCCTAATAGCCAGATAATTTCTGATGATTTCCTAAGCATCATTCTTGAAGCTGGCCAAAAAATTATTTTTCTACATAATTTCCCTCACTTCATCAAGCTGTCAGAATGCTGTATTCCCCAAACTGGATACCAGACCCTGAAAAATCAGCCCAGGTGAAGAGTGTAAACTAATGCACAACTACTAGCAAATGAAAAAAATGCATTTAATTCTCTGCTAATGAGATGGAAATCAACATATAGGATGGTACAAATAAGCCCTGAGGGGCAAGAGGCAACAGATACAAGCTCAACATGGAAGATTCTGCTTAATTAAAACCTAAAAATCTTCAGAATGAAAGTGGGGCCCAGGCAGACTGGAGAACCTCAGTCCTCAAAGATATCCAAAACAGGACTGCCCAAGTCCCTGAACAACCTGATCTAGCTTTAAAGATGGCCCTGCTTTCAACAGGTCCTGTCTGACCTCACTTTCTCTGAGTCTACAAAGTTGGATCTGAACAGCTGAGTGAGTCAGGTGCATTGATTCATTTCAGAAAGGGATTAAGAGTGGAGATACAAAGGGCCTCCAGGGGAGACAAAATAAATTAAACTATCTGTGAATCCCACAATGACAGCAAAATACCCACTGAAAGCAATTGTCTGTGATTTGCCATTGGACTTGCCTTTAGAAAGGGCAGGGGAGAGGTGAATCATGTGGCTAAGTACTGCTGGCTTACTCTAACGTTGATACTGAGACGTATTTTAAAAATCACCTTTTGCAGGGCTCATTGTAAAACTTCAGAAATGTTCACTGTACTCAAGAACCCAGCTGTGTTGAGGCAGGACAGATGCACCGCCCACAGCAAACAGTCCCTGAGAGGGCAGCAGAACATTTAATTGTACAACCAAACTCTCCCTTTGAAGGATACTGAAGAGCACAGGCCACTGCTGTTTGCAGGTTCTCCGTCTGCTGTGAGCTCTACTGACGCATTGATTTTTGCCACATAACACTCCTGATTTCTGCAAAAAATAAATTGCTGCTCTGTGGAACAGCTCACTTAGATTGCTGTAATTGCTTCTGTAATGCTCTCAGGAAAGGAAAGAACACAGCTGAGTCCTGTCCAATCCTTCCTGTGTATTCCATACCTGGATTGTTAGTCTCCCTCATTTTCTCCCTTGTTAGGCTTTTCTTTCTGCTCTCAAAACTTATCTGACTCTTCTGCCCTTTTTTCCTGCTCCAGGTTGGTATGGCAGCCTGCCAAGTGGAAGGGTTTGATCCATGCACTCAGTTTTAAGACAGGTTTTATGAGCAACTGCTCTTTTCAACAAGCCAGGAGCAACATGGCATTTCTGTAACATTGTGTGCAAGGATGTCATAAGAATGTTGTCATAAAAACAAGTGGAATATTATCCCATGCTCCTGAACTAGCTTTCAGGAAAAATGAGTCAACAAAAATGAATCAATAAAATATTTATACATAAGGCAGAAGAAGCTATTTAAACTAGAAGGTTGTTGCAAACACTTGATTTCAAATGAAAATGGATTTTGATGATCTGTAATAGTTTCTCTGGAAATGTATTTCTCTGGAAATGTGTCTTAGGGTAAGTACTGCAGCACTTTAGCCCCTGTGATAATGCATAGCTGTCTGTTGGTTCTGCAGTTCAGAATTAGCCACTGCTGACAACAGGTACATTAAGACAAGAACTGATGTCTCTTGTTACACTCTCTTGATAATCCTTTCATCTAGGGAAACAGGGAGACTTTGCATACCTTGAAGTTGTTACAAGTAATTGCTTTTCCATCAGTCTCTGGTGAAAAATATTAAATGTGGAACAACATGTTTTTATTCATTAGAATATTTTTTTATTCTTAAGAATCAGCAAAAAATGGACTGTTGCTCAGAGTGCACAAAAAGGTCTTGGCAGCGACAAGACGAAGAGAAGGAAAATCTAACTTTCCAGTTAAATTGCAACATCCAACTTCTGGCAGCCCACCAGCAAACTGACATAAGCTTGAGGAGTAAAATGTCAGCCAAATTTTAGCATTTTGTCTCTAATTTGTGGGATTTATATGTGGCTGCTAAGACTACAATCTTTTCTCACTCAGTATTTTAAAATTCAAATTTTGTCTAATGTTCAGATATATCAACAGGATACTGTGAGACAGGGAGCTACAGCTTCCAAGACCAGCTCTAAAAGTAGCTCCTCTCCTTGTTGTGTTTCTTTATGTGACCAGACGACCGCCGATGGCAAAAGGAAAGAGTCTGCTCTCTCTCACCAGGGGAATATTGGCTTTATTCTGGAGTCCTGCCCTTCCTTGGCTGGAGCTCTTTCCCAGTGGCTCACAGGTGCCAGAGAGAGCGAGGCCCCACCCGTGTCGGGGCTTTTTCCCCAGGGGCCAGGGCCCAGAGACAGGGACAAACCACTACCCAATCAGGGATAAAGTGGGAGTGGAACAGAGTTGGGTTACAGCTGAGCAAGGACAGACCACGTGATACAGATTACAAATCCGATGAAACACAATATAAACCCAATTAATGCATTGCAACATCTCCTGACCTTAAATCAGGAAGAAAGGGATAATTAAAACAATAAACAGGGAACTGTACCACTAACCTTTCCATTTCACAGCAAATTACAGAGAATTGAACTAATGGGCACAAGATGTTCTAAAGACCAAAAGTGCTAAATGCTAACTATTTTGTGGAATATTTTTTCTAGGTAGGCAACTCTAGACAGAAACATTCTCTGTGAAAGTCATACATGAAGCCACTCTACAAACTCCTCGTCTTAGAGGTGTCTTCATCCCAATCCATTTCTGTGTTATCTACTTGTAGAATGATGACTCAATCCATGCAGGCAGAGGACTGTCTTCCCACAACCTTCTTCCTTCTGACAAGGTAGGAAGGTGGCTTGATAGTGCACCTTTACATAGTCTGTAAGAAAATTTCTAAACTTGGGGGGCTTTACAGTCACTTGCTGCAAGTAGAAAATTATGTAAATGGCTGTTATTTCAGCACATGCTGGCAATCTATTTTTAACCATATGCTACCGTTAAAAAGGAATGCAAATGATTTGTTTTCCACGGTGTTTACTGAAGTTTTTAATGCATAATGGTGTCTGTCAGATGCCTTTTTTTTTCACTTCTAAAATAAGCCTCAAGAGAAAATGGTGTCGTACCATTCTAGATAAACAAATAAATGTCTCAAAAGTCACCCAGAACACCCAGTAAATTAAAATTTTAATACTCTGTGTTTTCAACTACTACCATGAAAGACTTGCACTTCTAAGGATGGCATAATTTTATCTTTCTAGCTGATTTTTACAGAGGGTCATGGGGCAATACTTTCAATACTCCTACATTTCAAGTAGAGCTCTTGAGTCTTCTGGGCACTAAGTACAGATTTCCCTTTGTTTCTTCTCCTGGTTTTGGTATGCAGCTGTACACATCCTACCAACTCAGGAAAGACGTAAGTATAGTCAAAAAAAATCCATGTTCTGTTATAGCTTGTGAGGGAATGCTAATTGCAACACTCCAAGGCTTGTTAACATCTGCTGCCAAGAAAATACAGCAAAGTGGGCATCCCAGTGGGCACCCCGAAAAATAGTAAGGAGTGAGAGCACACACATCTATAAACAGAGAGATGATCAAGGAAATCAAAATACTGTCAAAGTTATATACTTTCCATATTCAGAAATGTACATGACAAGTAAGTCTAGATCAGAGTACCTCAGAAGCACATGCAAAATTGAGTGTTGCCCTAGAGATGTGGAACAGGGACAGGACAGTAATTAAGAGCGGGGAGGAAGAGGAGGGAGGAGAGGCTACTGCTGCTGCCGCACCGGCAGGGACCACAGGTGTTGCCCTTCTAGGGAAGGCCTGCTCCTTCATACCCACTGCCCTCCACCCATTCCTTGCCGGCAGTGACGGCCGCAATACGGGGATGTCAGGGCACAGCGGTCCCTGGTCTTTGGCACTCCACAGCAGCCTGCTTTGCCTGGAGAGATTCTGGAGAAGACAAACCACGGGGCAAATTATTAAAGAAAAAAAAACAACATAACCCCCCCATGTTTCAGTATAAGCTTCAATGGCTTCTTGCAGACTTAACGTGCTTTGTGACTGAAAGTCAGCTCGAACATCGCCAGGGGAAAAAGAAAAAAAAAAAAAAAAAAAGTACTACTACTCTTTAACAGAGTAAATGCCAATACACCCTACAAAATTTAAACATTCTCCCATATTCGGTCTCTGTAACAGTGGGAAGTTGTGCGACTCTTGACTCCTGACCAGAGGAATGTGGGGGTCCTTCTCAGGGCAGAGAGGTCCCTGGCTTAGGGCTCAGACTGTAGCCGTCTCTTGCGGAGTTAACGTGCTCCGTACCTGTTAAAGACACTTGACGAACATGTCGGGGGAACGGCCCCGGCCCCATTTCCCACTCCCGCTCCTCGGCGGATCACCCTCCCCTCACGGACACCTTGGGGGGAGGGGCGCGGGCACGGCGCGCGCCGCCGCCTTCGCGCCTCCCTGCGCGTGCGCGCGCAGGCAGCGCCCCCTCCTCCCCCGCCCCCCGCGCGCTCCCTCAGCCTCCGCGTCACGTGCCCGCCTTGCCCTCCTCAGTAGCCAATGGGCGGCGCGCCGCGCGCCGCAGGGCCCTTTATAAAGTCGCGGCGGCCGCGGGCGTGAGGCGGTGGCTGTCGGGGGTTTGGGAGTGGTGGGTGCGTTCGGGGCGGCGCGGTCCTGTCCCTCCACCCGCTTCCCTTCCTGTGCCGCGCGGCCCTTCCACCCGTCTTCCTGAGCCGCCCGGGAAAGGCCCAGGTCTGTGCCCGGGACGGGAGGAGGAGGTGGTCGTGCTGGAGGCGGGCGGGCGGGTGGCTGGCTGGCTGGGGAGGGGCGGCCATGTCGGGGCCGCGCAGCGCCTGAGTGGGCAGCCGTATCCGCCGCGGCGCGCAGCGAGAGCGGGCCCTGCCCCTCGCCCTGCCGGAAGGGAGAGCGGGGCCGGCGGGGCTCGGTGCCCGGTCGGGCGGCGGGTTCGGGCGGTCTCTGCGCAGCTGGCTCAGTTTCATCGTTGGGCGAGCGGCAGCAGCGGCCCCGTGCGCCCGCAGAAGGGCTGTGTGTGCGTGTCTGCTCCTGTCTGCCGTCCCGCCTCCGTGCCGGAGCTCTACGTCTTCTCTGACAAACTCTCTGCCTTGCTTCTCCCCCCGCCCCCCGGGCTTCTGCTTTGTGGATGTTGGCGGCTTCATGTTGTGACAGGAGAATGTGTGTATGTCCTGGGCCCAGGCGGATCGGTACGTATCTCCCTTCGTGGAGCGACGGGCTCGGGGGGTCGGATGGGACCCGGGGAAGGGGCTGCTGGGCTGGGCTCTGTCTGAAGGCTGAGGCCGGAGGGAAGGATTAACGGTGCTGCTTGTGTTGAGTGCTGCTTATTCCTCCTCCCCTCCTCCCTGTCCTCTCCAGCTAGCTCATTCAGCTCTGTCAAGTGTAGGAAAGGCACCCGACTGAGTGTTTTTACCTGAAGCCATGGCTGTCTTTGGCACAGTGTTTTGGAGAAACCTGTGAAGTATCAATTAGCCCTAATAGCATGGCTGTAGCAAACCCTTATTAAAGAAGGATGGAACATTTTTCTGTTTTTTTAGTGTAGTACTACAAAACCCATAAGTTGGCCATCTGACTTGTTATTGGTCATATTACATTTACAGTTTGAAAAATAGCATTTGTACCCTGCTCTGGGCTTGGAGAGGTATTTACAGTAGATTGATTCTAACATCTTGACAAATTTTGATTGAACTGTAAAATTTCTACTTCTTTTTCTTCTCTGCCATCTCTTGATCAACCATAATGATCTTGGGATCTTAATTATTTAAAGGGCATGTGGAGTGTCTCATATTTGGGGCAGCTGTGTTGGGGGTAAGTGGGAGTGACTTTAATTTCAGTTCAGGTTTGGACACTTGGAATTAGGCATTTATTTAATCAACTTGGAATTATTGAAGCTGGTACATGAAACAGACTGGTCTCTTAAGCTGGCATAGATCTACTGTAAATGATATGAGCTATGGAAAATGTGAGGCCAACTTCTTACTACTTCCTCTTGTATTTCATGTAATATTTGATAAACTAATGATCAAAAATCATAAGAATATCCTCCGGTGGCACTGCAGAACTGTTACAGCAGCAATACCTTTGTATTTTTGTGTCATCATGGACCAGCAAAACTGTCAGAATAGTTGAGGCACCGCTGTGGGTCAGCGCTGAACACAAATGCTGAGCAGTCAGGACAGCTTGATCCAGGTGGAGTCTAATGGGAGACCAATGCTGAAGCTGAGGGGCTGCTGTAGGCCAGGCACATCCATAGAACCTCAAGCAAGATTGTTGCTTTTAAATGTCACGTGAAGAAATATACATAATTGTTACCAAAATAGCTCCCGTCTAATTAGAAGGCAGTGAATAGAATTTAAAATCTATATTTGGAGTTGCAGTCTATTGCTGTCATGCTGTGTGTATGTGGAGCCTGGACTGGAGAAGCAAATGGCTAACATAAATTCAGTATGCATCTGGAAGCTTCAGCCAATTTACTGCTCCTCTTTGTCTGGACTACAGCCTGAGCTCTTCCTGGTACCTGCACAACAGAAAACTTCAGTCTTCAGCTGCCAGTGGGAGACTCAGGAGAGTTTTTGTCAATGCATGACAATCACTCATTAGTACTGTGGAGTCAGCGGAGTAACAGCAATGTGAATTCCATTCTGCTTTCAGCACTTGCATGTAGCTGAGAAATGGGGTCTACTCTGGTTTACTTAAAAAGAACAAACAAGCTTGGAGAGAAGAATATGACTTGCTTCCCTTTCTTGAAACAAGGAGAACGAGGTGAAGCTTCACATGTTTCCGGACACTTCTCAGCTGGCCTAGCTGATCAGAATCATGGCTGAAGCTAATGGAATGGGGTGATGCAAAATGCAATTTCTCCTATATATTGCGTGATCCTTTAGGCTGAGTATTGGGGCTATTGGGCTTGAGTCTCATCTGAAATACTGGTATGCCTGCTTGGCTAAAAGAAAGAATCCATTTAATGACTGAAGCACCTTGCATAACACGGCAATATCCATTTCTTCAGTAAAACAATTTGACATCTAGCAGTGCTGATAGATTAGTACTTACGACTCCAGTAAGCCTTCTGATGGTCTTTGCTGGGAAAAAGCTTTTGTGACAACTTGATCATAAAAGAGAAAATTGAATTTGCCTTAAATGTGTGTACTTCACACAAGGTGCAGTTCAACTCCATTTCCACTCTCGAATTGTCTCTCAGGTATTACATTGTAAAAGACTTCCTGGTAATGAGACATTGTGAATCAGGCTTTTGAGACACACTCTCACTAATGTTGTGATTTGGTATGTAAATGGGAACAAGGAAGAGTATGCTAGTATGCTCCGTGAATAAGTAAAACTTTTAGATGTGGTAAATAGCAGTAGAATATTTTGTTGGATACTAGTGGTTTATCTTCACAGTGAACTAGCTTTAGAGTATTGTGCAAACCTCTGTTCTAGTCATGGAAGCAAACAATTTGCATTTTAGCTTTAATTGAGTAGCTTTTTAAGGTGTTTTATAATCTTAAAACATACTGGGATGGAATAGCTGTTGGAAAGCTTTATTTCCTTTCTACCTCTTACATCTTAAGCTAGAAAATTGGCTGCATAGACTGCTGTGGCTATTTTGTATATGTCACACAAGTTTGAAGTTTTATATCAGTTCTCTGTCACCTACTTCTTGCTTCTGCTATCTAAACCATCTTTGTTGTATATCATCTCAGAATTGTTTCTTGGGTCTTCTGGTTAGATGCTTTCTTTTCTTCAGCCTTAGAGTTTTCTTCCTTGTGTGCCTCATCTGTCTCTGTCAGCTGTGAAATCACCAGGAAAGCAAATAGCTGTAAAAGTCCTATGCCAGTTCTGTGGAGTGCTCCGTGATAACTGTTGTGCTGTTGTTTGCAGCTTCATTGACTGTCTGGGTGGTGCTTTCACTTCCTGCCTGCTATCTGAATGGGTATAAGAGCTAAAATACCTGTGCTGAAGCACAGTATAGCTTTTTTGTTACACCCCAATGTAGTGTCTGTAAACAAGCTCCTCGTAATGCCTTTCTTTGTCTAGTCCTTTGAAGCTATGAACTCCATATAATAAGCAACTTGGTCAGGAGCTGTAAACATCTTAACACAGAATTCTGGGGAAAAGAATCTATTAGCTGTCCCTCTAAGCTTAGCTGTTCTCTTGTCTTTCAGCAATTCCAGTCCGAAGCTCCAGGCTGCCATTGTTGTCTGATGCCATGCCAGCACCAGCTCATCTGTTCCCATTGATTCGTAACTGTGAGATTAGCAGAATAGGCAGTACTGCGTGTTACTGCCACCATAGACATCTGTGTTGTTTGTCATCTCATTTTGCTCACAGTCACTTCAGATATGCACCGCAGAAGAAATTTGCGTCGCTTTACAGGCCAAAGGAGCACTTCAATCATTTTATTCACACGAGGGATTATGCTTCTACGCCACAGAGGTTTTACCTCACCCCTTCACAGGTCAACAGCATTCTGAAGGCAAATGAATACAGTTTCAAAGTCCCAGAATTTGATGGTAAAAATGTAAGTTCTGTTCTTGGCTTCGATAGCAACCAGTTGCCTGCTAATGCTCCGATAGAGGACCGGAGGAGTGCTGCCACTTGTTTACAGACAAGAGGGATGCTTCTGGGTGTGTTTGATGGCCATGCCGGCTGTGCTTGTGCTCAAGCTGTCAGTGAAAGACTGTTTTATTACATTGCTGTCTCTTTGTTACCTCATGAGACTTTACTTGAAATAGAAAATGCTGTGGAGAGTGGCAGAGCTCTGTTGCCCATTTTACAGTGGCACAAGCATCCCAATGATTATTTTAGCAAAGAGGCTTCCAAGCTTTACTTCAACAGTCTGAGAACTTACTGGCAGGAGCTGATTGATCTCAACAGCGGAGAGACTACTGATGTGAGAGAAGCTTTAATTAATGCTTTTAAGAGGCTTGATAATGATATTTCTTTGGAAGCTCAAGTAGGAGATCCAAATTCTTTTCTCAACTACCTAGTACTGCGAGTAGCATTTTCTGGTGCAACTGCCTGTGTAGCCCATGTGGATGGGGTTGACTTGCATGTTGCAAACACAGGTGACAGTAGAGCAATGCTTGGCGTCCAGGAGGAAGATGGATCTTGGTCTGCAGTTAATTTGTCGTATGACCACAATGCACAAAATGAGCATGAAGTGGAACGTGTGAAAATGGAGCATCCAAAGTCTGAAGAGAAAAGTCTTGTGAAACAAGATCGTCTCTTGGGTCTCCTGATGCCTTTCAGAGCTTTTGGTGATGTGAAGTTTAAATGGAGTATTGAGCTGCAGAAGAGAGTAGTAGAATCAGGCCCAGATCAGCTGAATGACAATGAATATACAAAGTTTATCCCTCCAAACTATCACACTCCCCCATACCTCACAGCTGAACCAGAAGTCATACATCACAAGTTACGGCCACAGGATAAGTTCCTGGTTTTGGCCACAGATGGGCTGTGGGAGACAATGCACAGGCAAGATGTGGCTAGAATTGTGGGGGAGTACCTCACTGGTGTTCACCACCAACAGCCAATAGCTGTTGGTGGCTATAAGGTAACTTTGGGACAGATGCATGGTCTCTTAACAGAAAGGAGAGCAAGAATCTCTTCAGTATTTGAAGACCAGAATGCAGCGACTCACCTGATACGTCATGCAGTGGGTAATAATGAGTTTGGAACTGTGGATCACGAGCGACTGTCCAAGATGCTTAGTCTTCCAGAAGAGCTGGCTCGAATGTATAGAGATGACATTACAATTATTGTGGTGCAGTTCAATTCACATGTTATAGGCACTTATCAAAATGAGGAACTGTGAATTTATACAATGAGCTAGTTACCAAAGTTGTAACAAGGGCCAGTATGAGCAGCAAATTTTAAAAATCCACCCAAAAATAAAGTTAGGAAAAACCTTTGGCAAACCTTTGGTTTGTTTGTTAGATTCCGCATATCTATTGTTCCTGCCTTTCCCCAGAGCTCTAAAAAACATGGGAAGTGCTATTGACCCAATGCAAAACTTGAAACAGATGTCCTAACTTGGGAAAAGAGTTTTTTGTAACAACTTTGCACTATTGATTTCATGAATGCTGCTAAAACAATGTCTCGAATTTGGCAAATTTGGATGAGGAAGGAAGTAGCATAAAGAATTAACTATCAAAGATCTGGCTGTTCAAGAAACAGCTTACTTATAAAATGTCTGCAAATATATACACTTAAGGAAAAGACAAGTAAAAAAAGTATTGTTGAATTTTTTACAGGGCTAATTCTTGCAATGGTTATCTGTGAATATATTGTCTATTGTTTCTTCTAAGCAAGTCACTTCAACCAAGTAAGTCTTCAGTGTAACAAAGTTGTCTCACTTTCATATGGACAATGTCATTCACATAAGGATATTTGTCTAAGTGTTGACTTTAAATGCAGGTCTAAGCCATATCAATACCTGAGATTCTGTTACAGCTTAATCATATCTTATGCATGGTAATTTCTAAATTTCTTGTGCATTAATATTTGGCTGTGGGTTTCTGCACAACTTGTAGGGCAATAATGCATTACAACATGCAGCAAGATACCAGATTACTTTGTGGAGGACTTCAGTTTTCAGTATAAGGAAACGTTCAGACTTTTTGAAAAGTCGATGTTGGTTAAGGCTATGTTTGCTTTCCTAAAGGTTATGTCCTCCATGGACTCCACCTCTCCCTGGCACTGCTTATCTAGTAAATAATTTTTCACCTGAAAAGACCGGGAAATCATTGCTGACCTCTTTGTAGCTTTGTAACTTGCACTCATTTTCACTTTGGATATTTTAAAAGGTCACATTATATGTCCTTCACTTGAACTTATATGTGTAAGTTGGGTTAAAATCTACAAATTACAAAAAAATTGAAGTATGGCTTGTAAATAGCATTGTAATTGGGAAACTCACTGGCATGCATGTGTATGTTCAGTGGTTATTTCTAGCAACTTCTTTTGGTTGTATGTTTCTGGGCAGCTGGTGTATGCACGTTTTTACAGTCCAGAATGCTGTCACAGAGCAGTCTCTGAAATGGGTCTCTCTGGCTTGAAATGGTTGAATTTGAACTTAAAAGACTGGCTATACTTGTGTGCCAAAACTTCTGGGCTTGTGATGGTAAAAGTAGAGGCTGACAGCTAAGTGGTCATCATTGCATCTATTTGAGGTATGTTGCATTTTGTAAGGGTTTATTTTACGCTGCCCTTAGGTTAAAAACTGAAATGCCTCCTGAAATATTAGTCCTTGATGACTGAGAGAACACATTTACCTTTATTCCTGGGTTCTAGAGAACAATTAAAGGTTAGTCAGTTTATTTCACTTTACCAAGGTGTTTCAGTTAAAATAACTCCCTAGCCCTCATCATAGCTAGTTAAATCAACACTTTACTCAATTAACTGAGATATGCTAGGTATCTAAAGTGGCATTTTCTACTGAATATGTCTTGCCAATTAATTCTGCTGTTACATAGGTTGCACTTAGTTTGAACAGTGAACCTGTCCTATGGTAAACATTGACTCCTCAAACTCACAAATGCTATGTGTACTCAGTGGCCTGCAGCTTTAGTATGTCTCTATTTAACCTTAACTATCAGCATCAATATTGCTGTAAGGTTAATGATGCTTAAGTTCACCTTAAAGATGTACATAACCCTTCTTTATTTGAAGGGGAAAAGGGAACTCTAAAATGCTTAGACAAGTACTGGCTGTTGACATTGCTTCTGTATGTTGTGTTTTGGTGACTGTGTCATTAACTAGGTCAATAGACTGTTCTATCATTTGAATGCAGTATGTATCTCAGCTGTTGCAGTATTTCTCTTTCTTACTTTTTTTACTGTTAAAGCTCTATTAACATGCATTGATGTATTTAACCTATGATTGTTGGTATGGATTTGGTGCAAGTCATAGCTTGAAGAAATTCACATTGGTCCCATGGATACAGCTTTTATTGAGGAGAAGCTGCTTTTTGTAGTAAAGATACTTAAGTATGGGGTCAGACAATATTTGTGTTGCTTGGGAACTTGCTCAGTATGTATGCAGTGAACAGAAGCAGCATGCTGAACAGGAGATCTGAACAAACATCTTTTAACAGATTCCAATAAAATGATCAATTATACAGAAATCCCTGTGTATTGAGTTGATGTAGAATGTGATAACTGTTCTGCTAGGACTTTGTTCTTTTGTGTGATCTCTGTTATGAATATATCAGATGGCCAGTGCAAGTGAAGTATAAATGGGAACAGAGAATTGAACTTCAGAGCTCTTCAGTGCCACTGTGAGACTCAGTGCCACCCTGCATCGGGCATGCTGCTGCTGCCTCCCCCAGGCAGCAAAGCTCAGATCCTTCCATCACTATTGCTGTGTGTCTCAGTTCCCACCCAGCACCTCATGAGTACCTTCAGGGGCAGTGCTGCTGAAGAAGCAGCATCATTTCGGATCTTATAGCTGTGTACTGTACTTTGTTTCAAACAATACAGCATTTCATAAACAGTCCAAAATATGTGCAGATTAAATTGGGGCAAGAACAAGTTGATGGTGAGTTAAACAGAAACAGCTTTTGTGCCACAGGCTGAGGACACATTTGCCTTGTCTACCAGAGTTGTTGCATTGTGGAAAGTACAGATTTCGTGTATGTAAGGGTGATGTTGGGATTACTTTTTCAAATAAGGATTTCACAGCTGCAAATACGTGATTCAACCATGGAGAATGGCTGAATCTTGACAGTCCACACAAGATTTACTTTAATCTTTAAAACTGTTGTAGGTGAATGTGTCAGTTCAACAGTAATACTATTTGAGAGGAGTGGGAGATGTGTTACCTGTACTTGTAACTTAAGTCTCTGTTAACTGTGTTCCCTTGTGTTTAGTGGTATGTGTGTTGTATTTGCAGCCCATCTATCCAAGTGCTGAAGCACAACCCATGTAAGTTGTACAAAGAGCGTTGTTTCTAATTGGAGCTTGTGCAGAACCGTATTCAAAAGCTTCCTTGACAGGTTTCAGTATTAATTGCTCACATCACTGACGCAGTGGTTGATGGCAAGTCCATCACGTGGTGGTTGTAT
Organism: Hirundo rustica; assembly: GCF_015227805.2. NCBI lineage: Eukaryota > Metazoa > Chordata > Aves > Passeriformes > Hirundinidae > Hirundo > Hirundo rustica. The sequence continues at coordinate 24,097,869 of NC_053450.1, read as the reverse complement.
TTGCAATGCAATAGATAAGTCTATTGTTACAATGCTGGTTACATCTTCTGTTTTACTTGCTGTTTGTGAGTATTAATAATAAATTTCTTGGTAGAGGGAAAGGATAATCTGACTTTCATAACTGGATCACATATGAAGTATAAGTTGACAGGAATGTTGTGTGGCAAAATGAAAAGTAATCTGAGATGCATAAATGGTCTGTTCCTATCTGTTCTGCAAGGTTTGAGGGTAAAAACCCCCTTAATTTCTCTCATGTATTGATCAGTGTGCAAGTGTTCTGAAACTGCAGTTTTTGCAAATGACACACCTGCAAATGACAATCAGTCATGAAACTTACCAGGATTACATAAAACAACATAAGAAAATAACAGGCACCATTCAGTGTATACCATTATAAGCAGATACTTTTAGTTTGTGGCAACTAATAAGCATTTAGTTTTTTGGGGTTTGTTTTGTTTTTTTGAATTTTGGGGTTTGTTTTGTTTTTTTGACGTTAAAAAATAAAAGGAGTAAACTGAAAGTTCTCTAGCTCAAAGTCAGCACCACTCAATATGTGATTGTTCTTCCTGTATCATCTCTTTCTGAGTTGAAGGAAGAAAAAAAAAAGAGATGAAAAGTGCAAAGTGTGTATCTGTTTTGCTTCCTAGTCTGGGTAAGTAAGTAATCAGTATTACAGATTTCAGGGAATGTTTTATGCAGCAGGCTGTTAACTGTACTCATGGAAGATCTTTCTCTGAACAGAAAATGCTTGCTTTATAGTCTTTCTATTAAATTTCCTAGGTAGAAAATTCTCTTTAATAAAACTTGTGAATACTGAACTATTTTTATAGCATCATGAACAAACTGGTTAGTTTTAATATCAGAAATGTGTTCTTAGGGTAGCTTATAATGTATTACCTCACATCTTAATTCCAAGAATAATCCAGTTAGGGCTCTCTAATTGGACATCATGTGTCCAACATCACAGGATGCTGAAAGACAGGAAAAATGCCTCATAAATAGGCAGATCATTAGCATTAACATGAAAGCATGCATGAGCTGATGCACTGCCATGCATCAAGCATAGTTGCATTCAAAAGTTCTGTATATTAATTGAGTCTGTCAAAATTGCTATAAACCTATAATCATTATTTCTGTAGTCTTTCCTGGTGCTTCATCCCTAGTACTTCTTTGCTCACGGTGGTGGTGCAACAGCAGGGCTAATAAGAATACTATTTTCCGTGATTTTGAGAATTTTGTGCAAGGTGACTAAAATGGCTAATAGTAATTAGTGTTCTCAGGTTCAGGCAACTGGGAGGGGAATGGATGTTTCTTCCCTGGTAGCGTCCTCTTCTAGAGGGGGGAAGATGTAAATCTTTCTCTTAACAAAACCTGGCTGCTGTACAGAAGACCTAGCCGTAGCACAGCAGTGTTTGATAGGGATTTATTACTCCTGCTAAAAGCAAAGTGTATTCTTTTGTACAGCATGCTACATTAGTGCAGCTGCCACCCTGCTGCTCTGGAAGTAGCTCAGATGTCCCTGCAAAAGTTGTGGACCTCTGTGTATGTATAAGCACTGTCACTTACGGACAGATGCCCTGTTACAGGTGGTGGAGCTGTGTTCAGTGCATGCTGTGGGGTCTCAGTAGCTGTTGCCTCCATTCAACTCCACTGAGCACAGCAGAAGCTTAGTCACCTTGTCCACATGTAGGTCGCTCCATTTTGGTTTTTTTGGAGGCAAATCTTAAACATTTTTTCCCAGTCTTCAAAGGTACACTTGTCCTGAAGTTTTTGCATCTGCCACTTTTGCATAATTACTTTGGTGCTTTTTTTTTTATTGTTTTGTACCAAATGTTCCTGTAATTAGCCCTATTCTGAGGGTTTGTTCTTGCTATTTGGTTCTTAGAGTATGTGGAAGTGCAGCTCAAGCTCCAGTGTCATCTTTTATGTTGACCTACACAGGTCACAGGATGTCACTGCTGTGCACTGTGAGGTGTTGCTGTTATACCAAGGACTTTTTTTGTCTCCCCTGCTCCAGGGCCCTGCCAGTGTTCAGCAGTTAAGTGAGCAACATACAATTTCCTTGGCATAACCTCTGAAGCCTGCACTTGGAACATTGTTCAGCACTCGTCGTTGCTTGCATGAGTAGGAATCTGTAAAGCTTCCAACACAGCTGATCAGGGGAATCTATGTGCTTCTATTCATACTTTTACAAAGCTCGATCCTAAGAACAGCTTGACAGAGGAGATGATCCATGTCTTTACAAAGTCCCCCTTTATATGAAAAAGAAGTAAAATATCCGAAACTGAGGAGACATGGTCTTTTTATCAAAATAGTCTATGCGGAGTATTTCAAAAGTACACAGAAATACAAGAGTGTGAATCCTAAAAAAATTCAGGATAACATAGGAAAAGGTAAGTAAGAAAAAGCCTGTTATTATGTGTCTTTAAAACTGAAATTGCACACATGAAGGAAAACTTTTGATGTGTGTCATAAAACAACTGCTGAAGGCAGCACAGTAAACCACAATGATGTTAGGGATGGTGATGAAGAGTAGGGTCTTGCATGAGTTATGGTTGGTGATGTCCTGCTCAGAAAAACAGCCATCAGATCAAGAGATCAGAAATGATTGAATGTCTAAGCTGAAGATTAAAAAAAAAACAAACCCAAAACATCAAAAGCTGAACACAGAACGTCTGCTGTTCTGATTTTTAAATGTTTACTGTTTATGTGCAAATATGAAAACAGAGACACAAGTCATCAAAACAAATGTGTGGGTGCAGGGAATTTAAAAATCCAAGGGCAGTGCACGTGACAAAACAGTACTTCCTTGACTTTTATGTTGCAATGGTACCTCAGTACAGAAGACAGGAAGAAATCTGTGAGTGAGGATGAAAGAAAAAAGATCAGAAAAAACTTAGAGGGAAGAAAATCAGAGTTGAGGAGAGCTTGTTGTTACCCTGGCTTTTCTGAGTTTTTTAAAGCCTTTTGATTGTTCCTAAAATGGAGTCAGACTTTTTAGCTACTGTACAATATTAGGAGCAGTTTTCACTTTTTCTCACACATGTAACATAAACAAATCCTTTGTTTTTCATTCTCTGTCCTTTGTTTGCATATTTCTAACCTGAAAACAATTGTAACTGACAATTGGTCTGGCCATTTGGCTGGGAGGTGATAATTCCAAAAGCCAATCCACTGCCAGACCCAAAAATGTATAAAAAGTAAGAAATAAACAGGCAGAGGCTCTCTGCCTTGTTCTCCACCTTGGCTCAGCCTTGAGCTGGCTCGGAGGAACCCTCTGCCCTGCGAAAATCTCTTGACTCGGTGTGATTGCTTTGCGTATCCCAGTCACAGCTTGTCACTTAATTTTCTTTTTCCGTCAGTCTTCTAATTTGAGTGATGCCTGTGTGGTTTTTTTCATAGGTTTTAGAGCCCTGGGGCTATGTTTGTAGACCATCAAAAGTTAAGTTTGGCTGAGAATGTGGTTAAAAGCGACTACATGCTGACGTTTTCACAGTTGTTAAAATGCCAAACTAGAAGTTTTCTTCTCCTGCATTCCACCAGTTGCTGTCCAAATGAATGCTGATCGTTGTGGCATTCCTTTGTTCAAGAAGTTTTTCTTGTTCTCCATACCTCAGGTGAATGCTGCTATCCTGAAGAAAGTTCATTTTGGCTATCTTCAATCACCCTCACCCAAGAACAATGCTGCAAGTATGCAAATGGGTGTTCATGTGCATTCCTTAAATGGAACATCCTCAAGGTGTTTTGGGATCCTGACGGTCCATCAGAGACCACTGGGGCAGCTACTACCAAGAGGGGAGTAAATAATCAGATGAGTGAATGGTTAGCAAAACTGGGAGCATCACTTGATGCCTGGCAGCTTCATAGGCAGGGAACTAAAATTTTTATCATAGGATAAAAATAGGACTTTTGGGAGTGTTTCATTTCCAGAACCTTCCTCTGAACTAAATTTAGTTGCCAGAATATTCCACTGGTGGCGGTTCAGTAGAACAGTGAATATAGCTGTAGTGATGGTGTGATTGATTGGGCAGAACCTGCCAGGAGCACAACTGCAACACCTATTTCAACTTTGCTATAGCAAATTGATCAGTTAGTGACTGAGCTAAGCAAAAATTGCATTCTAGAGCATTTGACTATGAGGGACAGTAATACATCCACACTTGACAGCAAAACATCAGGAAAGTAAAACCCAAAGTAAATAGAAAACTTGACTCAGATCTTAATAATTTAATAGGCAATCCTATATATAGCATGACAATAAAAGCATTATTGGTCTAGATGAAATTTTGTAAAATATGAAGTAAAATAGCTTGTTCCAGCTGAAACAAACAAACCAAACCAACTAAAAGCCTAACATACCTTCCATTGTAAGTTCAAAGATTTTTTTGTGAAAGAAGGGTAAAAAGCTAGTGATTAATAATAAGGACAGAGGTAATGTTTGAGCAAATGGATACGAGTTTTGATCTACTCTTGATTTTTTAAAAAAATCAATAGACTACTCAAGAAATGGGTCTTTGCAGATATATTTGTAAGAGAAAATGAAGAAGCAGCATAAGTTACAATGGCTGCAAAAGACATCTTGGATTCAAAATGTGTATTAGTTTTCATATGCTTAAATACATTTCCAAGGATTTAAACAAATGAATTTGCTGAATTACTCTTCAAAGAAGCACTGAAGAGCAATACTAAATATATAGTTATCTTTTTTTCTTAAAATTTCAGTTACACGAAACCTTGGTTTTTTTGGTTTTTTTTAATTAAGAACTGGAATAAGACATTCTGCATCTGTAAACTGCTCCCAAACAGGCTGCATCAGCTCTACTTAAAATTCTTCCACTCGAGTCAAAAATAGAGGGGGTCAGAATAAGGAGAAAATTGTGGTTTAAAAGTTTCTTAACTCAAAAAATGCTCTGGACATTTCTTAAATGAGAGGCAAATGGTAGGTGGATTTCATTAGACTATTTTCTCAGAATAGTAGGGGTTGCCGGAAACCTCTGGGCAGTCATCTCGTTCAATTCTCCTGCTTTACCTCCTGGTCAGTTAGCAAAGCTGCTGTTGCAGCTCAAGCAATTGAAGTAACACTTCGGGTGGGTCAGGAGAAGTTTGGATAAAGAGAGTCTGAAGACTCTCCTGAGGCCTTGCAAGTTCAGTACAAAGCTTATGGCCCATTGCTAGCAATGCCTGTGCTGTATTACAGGGCTCCGTGGTTACAAAGTTCACGCTGGCTGCCCCCGGTAACCTTTGTATTTGAATTATATGGAGGTGCTCTCCAGGAATGCTTGCTCCATCACCTTCCAGAGAACAGAGATGAGGGTGATGAGCCTTTAGTTCTTGAAGTGTCCTACTTGAAGACAGGAGTGACATTCACTCTTTTCTACAGTTTAGGAACTTTTCCTGATCACCATAATCTTTCAAAGATAATTGAGAGTGGCTTCAATGACATCAGCCAGCACTGTCAGGAGGCATGGATACATTCCATAATGCCCCATGGACTTTAATATGCTGCTTTTTTTTTTTTTTTTTTTTTTTTTTTTTAATTATTAAATGTTTCTTAACTAGGTCTTCTTCCTCTTGCTCCAAACTTTCACAGGTTTGAGAGCATGAGGTTCCTGAAGGCTGGCCTTACCAGTAAACACAGGTAGCTCAGCTTTCTTGTTATCAGGTCCCCTACCCCATTCAGCAGCAGGCCCACATTTTCCCTTGTCTTTTGCAGGTGGTATATATGTAGGTGTCTTTGCTGCTGTCCACAATTCCTTACCGGGCTCAAGTCCGCATGGATTTTGCCTTTTCTAACCCTGTCCCTGTGTGCTTGGACAGCATCTCTGTATTCCTGGCAGTTCACCTGTTCTTGCTTCTGCCTCTTGTGGAACACTTCCTTTTTCCATCTGAGCTGTGTCAGAGTCCCCTTGCTCATATTTGCAGCTCCCTCCTGCCTTTGACTGATTTCCTGCACATTGAGGTGGATCATTCTGAAGCTGAAGGAGGTGATTCTTGAAACTCAGCTAACTCGTCTAGTCTCTTCTCTCTGTGAATTCATTGCACAGGATTTCTCCAAGTAGACACATTAAGAGGCCACAACCTGCTCTTCTGAACTCCAGGGGTCAATCCTGCTATTTTCCTTGTTTCTTTTTTGTGGAATCCACCACCATTTCATGGCCCCTGCAGCAAAGGCTGCCTGAGACCTTCACATCCCTGTTGAATTCTTCCTTGATTGTATTGGTTTTAAGTGTGGGGTCCAGCAGAATGCTTTGCCCCCTTTGGCTCTGTGATCAAATTTTTAGCAACTGCCCACTCCAGTAACACCCAGATTGCTTGGGTCCTTCTGGGCTGACTTCCCAGCCAGTATCATAGCAGGGCAGAGTTTTGTTAGAATGCAAAAACACAGCATTTAATTGATTTTAAGACAATCTGCTGAAGGTCCTTGTTTCTGAATAATGCAGAAAATAAATACATTACTGTGAGTTGGGTTTTTTTTCTGAAGTCTTAACAGCTCAGGAAATTTCATTTCACAAAGTAGGAAACAACTTAAACAAACTGAAAAGTAAACAAGATAGCAGCAGACAGATAAAAAAAGAGATAAACTGCTTACTTTACTGTGGATTCTGGGTATGTAAAATAAATACACAAACAGGAAAGAAACACCACTCTGCTTTTAAAGTGAATGAGCTGAAAATTGAGCTAAAGCCCACCTACATGAAAGAAATCTTGAATTAAATTCTTCCTCAAGTGAAATCAAGAGAAATCTTTGCTTATTCTTTTGAAGCATCTGGCAGCATTTGATTATCTTTGACAGGTATGGATTTTGTTCATTATTCTACCAAGAATGACTGGGTAACTGCAGGCAAGTTGCTCAAGATGATGTTTTGAAACAAGGTCGCTTAATTTGCAAACCTCAGGTTTGTGATTACAGTTTCAAAAGCCCGTGCCCATGCAGGCTTAGAGTGCACATGCACGTTTTTGGCTTCCAGTGGCTCTCAGAAGGTTCAGTACACCTGGAAATCGAGCAAGAGGAGTCACAACTGCACAACTGTTTGCATGTTTGCTGTTCCTACTCTTCTCCAGATTGTTGTAGCTGTAAGATAATAATGAGGCTATTCACGAAGACAGTGCTCAGTTAAACTAAGCTTTGTGGGTTATACTGAAATGAGCACTGTAAATTCAAATAAAAAGTGCTGTTGCACATTCGTGCAGTAACTTTACTGTGTAAATCTTTCTACTTTTACTGTGTTTCTTTCAGCATCATCCTGTAGTTCCTAGGGGCACAGTTTCACTTAATCACACCTTCATGCCTGGGCAACAACGTGCTTGGCATCTCAACTAATCGAGTGTAAGGAAAAAAAAGATTGATTTTGTAGGCTCTTGTTGTAGGCAGCTGGTCTTTGATGTTCCTTCCCTTTGGGGTCATTTCTAGTCACAAAACATCTGTTCTCCTTGTAATTGGGAAAAGTTGGGATAATTTAATTAGGCAAACAACCCTTATCTGGCGAATTTTCTTTCTGATGGGAGTTTAGTTTAGTTCTTTTATCAAGAAGCGGTTCTTTGCTAATCTGTTTAGCCTGGGAACGGCTAAGGCAGAACGCTCATCTTTTCAATGAATTATTTGTAAATGGGGCTCCTCCTTGTGGGTGATGTTCGCAGCACAGGGATGGGCACAGGCGGGCCGGGCCTGCAGCCGCCTGGGTTTAGGCGCAGCAAATCATTAATGTGCAAAAAGCCCTTCAGTCATGTGCCAGCACTTCACACCGGAGGTTCGTGTGCAAGCCCGAGCGGTGGTTGACGGTTATGAGCTCTGGAGGTGTTTTTGTAGAGCCAGGCCAAGGCGGTCTAAAGGAAGATGCTCTCCAGAGGAGCCCATCCAGCCTTTTATTCATAGCAGCAGCTTATGACTCAATGGCTGCAAGGCACAATGGCTGATACCAGCAAGTTTACCCACCACTCTTCAATTAATGTAAAATTAATTTTACATGAACTGGAGCTGATGCTGCCAACAGCATCAGGCTTGGCAAGGGCTAGGAGTCTGGGAAGAAACACTCCTCTTTGTCCTGTGCCTGCAGTTTTATTTCATGGTGATTTTTCAGTCATATATTCTCTTAGTAAAGCTGGAATAATGTGCTGCATTTTCAATCTTAAAATATCATAGCTGAGGATTATGTGGAAATGAAAGATCCTGTCGAAGTTGAAGCTGCATTCAAGTGTGAAAAATTCAAATTTTACCTTAATAGAATTTATAGATAGCTCTTATATGCAGTTTTTTATTTGATGTTCTATATTGTATATATCTCCAATCACTAAACATGTTCTCCATCTAATTTTGAAAAGTTAAAATAAAGTTAGGTCCACCTGAAATAAAAACTGAGATTTTCTCAATATAACCCTTTTGAATTTTCATTAATTTAAAACTGGTTATTTGTGAAAGGCAAACTCTTTAAAGGAAACTGACACATTCTTTACAGAAATTATGAAAAATGTCTCCCTTTCTTTTATATTAACTGCTCTTTTTATAGTGTCTTTAGGAAGCACTGCTTCTCTTTGTACTTCGCATTGAAATTACCTAGGCAGGAAAAGCGATGGAGGATGGTTCTGGTCCTGGTGGGATGTTTGTGTAGCTCCCAGCTTTGGCAAATGGCAAGTATAACATCCACACTCACTTGGAAAAGAGGGGAGGAAAAAGTAGTCATTCAACTTAATTTCATTTTAGTACTGTTTTCATTTTTAAGCTGGAAGGAGAAGAGGAAGCAAAATTGTATGTCTATGCATTGTTTTTATTCTCTAGTGAACATGTTAATCAGGGATTTGTTACAAAATTTCTATGAAAGCGATATGCAGGTGATCAGACAAGATCCAATACAGGGAATAGCCTCTACGGTCCTCCTTTGCTTTGCTCTTGGTCAGATTTTCAATTCAGACAAGACATGAGCAATGACATTTCTGTGTCTTTCAAAGTACAGCTGTGACCAGATATGCATCTGTTCCTGGAAGTGTGAGCAGTCACAAGTGCTGGCTCTGGCATGCAAGCTCCACACACTGCAGCTTTGTCTGTATGTCAGCTGCTATGAGCTTGCTTGGCAGAAGGAACGTTGTCCAGGACTTCTCATGTCCCTTTCCTCATGCTGTAGCTTCACCCTACTGAGTCCTGAAGTGCCACCAGAGCAACCAGAGGAGTCACCAAACCACCAATTTGGATTTCTCGTGGGATATATCTGCACAGGTCCTTGGGACATGAAGATGACCACAATGCTGTTGTGATTTTCCATTTTGATTAGAGTTATAACAGTAGAAATATACTATGAAAATAATAATTAAAAAACCTAAGTGATCTGACTGAGTCATTATCTACTATGCATGCTACTGAGTGCAGAGAAAAAAAAGTCCTATACAGATAGGTGAAGCTTTTTTGTACAGGTATTTGAGAAAATAAGCTAATTTGTTTGCTCTTTGTAATATGGAAAGAATATATTCAACAGCCATGAAAGGAAATAAAAGTAAGAGCTATTAAAGAAAGGGTTTCTTACAATCAACCTGTCAACAGTCTTGCCAAGAACAAATGAATCAGTTATTATCTTTGTGTCTATGTCATTGTCACAAAGATAATGATAACATAAACAGCGGAAGTACTCGCAGGATTTTATAAGTGCATTTAGAAATTAGAATTAGTTCCATACCTTTAAAGGTGAAAGCTATTTTGAGCACCCTAGGAAGTACATTGTTTTAGTGACAAGTTATTTTTGACTGCAAACTATGGATTTCCTCTAACTTTCTCAAAAAACTATTATGTTGGCTTTGGAGATGGTATAGAAGCTAGAGGATAATGGAATGTGAGAAGAATGGTTTAGTAAATACATAAATATGATGGGTGGATTTATTGTCAGTTGTATTCCTGGTTGAGTCAATAATCCAAATGAGCCTTTCCTGCAGAATCTAATGTCACTGTATTGTAATTAATGAAAGACTGGCAGAAAGACACCTTTTAAAATTCAGTGTGCATACTGTTCCTCAAATTAGCTTGAACAGTTTCAGAAGAACTAACAAGATAGAGATTTGAAAAATACTTGAACTGACAGAACTGTTTTAGGAGAGAAATTGGTATTTGAGTGGATAAGCATGAAATTATGATCTGCCTGCCCATGTTACCATGTAGAAAATGAACAGCCACTTCATGGTAAGGTGGTTTTTTTCTTTAAGTTTTTTCCCCTACGATTAATCCTATATTTTATGAGAACTTGATCCTGACATTTATGACATATTAATTCTATTGTTGTCTTATACATAACAGAGCTGTTAGTGCTAAAATTTGTCTGAGCTTCTGTAACCCTGATACGGCCTAGAAAGAAATACTACTCCCCTGTGATAGAGGCTGATTTTGGAAAGGGAATTTATTGAGATGATTATAACTGCGTAGATCCTCTGGTAAATCGCATTATCCTAGTGTTTTGCACTAAATGGACTTCTGGTCTGAGCTATCTAAAAATTATTATGTTGCTAAAAATGCTTAGCAAAACACAGTCCTCCTCTTGGTACCTTATGGGAACCAGGTTCACCTGTAAGAAACCCAAATGATTTGTCTAATATACTGATAGGGACTAAATGTAAGACCAGAGAGGTACAACTGTGTGAGAAGCACTTTGTTTTGTTGTTGTATCTGTGAACCTTCTGGACATTCCTAAACTTGGCCTCTCAATGGCAACAAAACACCCCCCATTACTTGCTGAAACAAAAGCTGTGTGATGTTTGCTTATGATGCCCAGTGTGCTGCCCTTGGCTCCCGGAAGGAGGGGGCTGAGCTACTGAAGTCAGGGGGGAGTTGTAGCATTCACATTCTGCTTTGAATTTGGGAAAAGTGTCTGCGATAATTGAATTTACTCCCTGTGACTCCGTGCTGGAAAGCACCATCTGAAGAGTATTCTGCTTGTTATTTTCTACATCTGTCATAATTCTTGTTGCAGGCCTGAGTGTGGATGTGCCCTGGCTGGCATAAGCCAAATGACTCATGAGTCAAGAATGCCTCTCTCCAGATTCAGCTCAGCTTTATGGATTGAGATTGCTTGGCCTTTGCTTTTCAGCTGACATCAAAGACTACAAAAATAGTTAGGGTTTTGTCTCCAGGCATTTTCCTTGGTTTAAACTGGAATTCTCAAATATTTCCATTTCACGGAGCAGCAAATAGAGTGCTTTGTGCCCAGAGTTTTTCCTCACATGGCACACATTGAGCAGCCATGTCCTTCTCAAGTCCCTCCTTCCATTATTTGGCCTTTGGTCTCATTACTTATATGGATGATCTTTAAAAGATGAACTCTTTGTTATGTTTAAAAACAAATTTTTAGAGGGAATTATTGGAAACCTTTTTACTCAATATTGAATATAAATATAGCCATTTTGCAAAGACACAAGGACCAAGACTTGTGCCTTTAATGGATGAGGCCTTCATTTTATTCTCATTTTCTACCTCTTAGCAGCTTAGACATGCATCAGATTTCACAAGGGGCTGGCAGGTCTGATAGCTCTGGTTAGTTCTTCCATCCTTCTTGGCACATGACAAGTTTAAAATAAATTCTAAATTAATTTTTCATTTGTAGTAGGGAGATCCTAATAAATATAGCCGCTAGGATGTTTTCTTTATAGTTAAAGCAGCTCCAAGGGACAAAAAAAATGTAATAAAATAAAATAAAGAATAAAATAATAACATAATCTATGATAAAAAGTAATGGCAGGAGAGGGATGCAAGGTATGTCAAAATGAAAATTGTCAGCTTTGAAGTCGGAAATTTGTTTCAAACAGGCCATTTTTATACCTCAAGAAACCTCATTTACTTCATACACTAATACGCCCAAGAGTCCTTTGGTGTGGCACAAATATAGTAATTTTAAATTATCACTTATGCAGGCAAGAGTCCTCTCAATAATTCATTTCTTCTGTTTGTAACTGTACATTTGAAATAGATGTATTGCAGTCGCATCTGTCTGCTGAAGCCACTGTTAGCCTTCCTTGGTGTGCCACAACTTGGCTCAAACCCTGAGTCAGAGAAGTCAGTTCACCAGTGTAACTTGGGTATTATTTTGACACTTAAATATTATTGTTACTGAAGTGGATGTCTGCAGATGTGAGGATTATTTAATAACCAGGAATATTTTCTTATTATTATTCCAAGCATCATTTGTCTCCAGAAGTTTAAGGATAATAGTGTTAAAATGTTAAAAGGCTAAAACGGGGATTGGCCTATTCCAGTGTGTTGACACTGTGTGTTGTTGGCATTTTCTAAAGCCTTGTATTGTACTGAATTTAATTAATTTACAATCATTCACATTTTAGTGAATTGGGCCCATCCTTCCAACAGAATATGTAATGGCTTGTTTTAAAGAGTCAGAATGAGTCCTTTTACACATTTCTCACATCTCCTTTCTCAGAGAGCTACTGCCCCACAGGCTCTCAGCACCACGCAGGAGTACTGAGCAGACTCTGTGACCCTGGGAGTACTCTGGGTTTTAGATCATTTTCACAGTGCTCTTGTTGCACTCCCTGACAGCATCTGAAAGCTGTGCTGGGTAGGGCAAAAGGAACAGCCCTCGTCTGCCACACTCAGTAAAACTCTCCCCTCCAGATTTCTCCTGTGATTCACCTCTTCTCCTGAAGTCTTGGAGAACAATGTTCTTCATTTCTGTGTGAAGAGCTATTTCATAGAAAAGTGCCAAAAATTTAGGGGACCCAACATTTATGGAAATAAGTTATACTTACTATTCATATCCTAAAGGGCGTGTGGGCATATAAATAATGGAATCATAGAACAGTCCGGTATGGAAGGGACCTCAGAAGATTACCTAGTCCAACATTTTATGGGAAAGGGTGTGCAGATGAGATCAGCAACCACCCTGTTCAATCACGTCTTCAAAACCTCCAGTTACAGGGACTCTACCACAACCCCAGGAACATAGTTCAGTGAATGATTATTCTCACTGGAAAAAAAATTTCTTTATCTTCAGATAAAACCTAATGTGCGTGTCCAAGAGTGCACGTGGCCGTTGCTGTGCCTGCCTGGGTCAGCAGCGCATGAGCAGTGAGGTGAAGTGGGTGACTCACCTGTCCTATCAGCCACGGTAGGGTAAGAGTCCTGCCCAGTCGCCAATATGTCTTGGAAAAAGCTGCCTACCCAGTCATTCTGGCAGAGGTTTGACCTGGGTTCGTTATCTAAACAGGCTAAAATTATCAGCAGAACCGTTAACCTCAAGTCCTACTGGCAACATCTCATAGTGAGAGGCATAATGTGACACTGGTAGAGTTGCTCATAAGTTGACCAGCATAATGATTTTTCACTAGAAAGTGCTAATTTATCAAACTCTGTATTGTAAAACAACAATTTCAATCAATTTAAAACCTCTTTTAAGATGCCTAGAAGTTGTTCAAATATCCTACTTCAACTTTTCAGTTTGATTTTTTTTAAAAAACCCATTTTAAAATTTAAATTAAGTTTCAGTAAAATTAAAGCCAAATTGAAACAAGTATTTTGATCATCAAAAGGAAAAATTATAGGTCCAATCTAAAGTTACTCCTTTGCAGGCTTTCATTAGTTAAGCATACTTGAGATAATTATATATTTTCAACTGAAGATAGCTGATAAGATCTTGACTCATGGGTGAAGGCAGTGACAAAATGCCTGGCATTTTGATGGTGTCATAATTTTACCCTGTCTCTAAATATAATGTTTTCCTACAGCTTTTAATTCGTTAAGATTTCTTTATATGCCTATATAGTTATATAGAGAAGTCATGTTCTCTCAGTTCCTCTGAGATGTTTCTCATTTTGTCATTGTAATGCGAAAAATAAGTTTGAGAGAATTCTTGTCCTGCCATGGCAAGATGACAACAGCTCTTCTGAGCCACAATATGATGCTTTGGTGCAGCTATTTGCTCAGGAATCTGGGTCTGTTCTGGTACTTTCACATTTTTAACTTTTTGGCTGCATGATTAAATGTCCCTTATTTTCCCTCCCATTACTGGACCCTCAGTTACCTTCCTCTGGTCTAGAAATGGATGGCAAATCTCCCCAGTCCTTAGAACTACTCATGTTTCTCTCAATTTCCCTTCTCCAGTCCTCGGCTTTTGTCCACACAGAATCTGACATTGCATTCTGGCAGAGACACCCAGGTATGCAAACCTGCATGTAAAGATGAACAAAGCTGGCAGCATTGTGGGTTCATGTATCAACAATGTAGAGCTGCTTGTTGGCTTCCTCCTGTTCATAGCACATAGCAGTCAAATTATACTCCATGCTTATCTGGCAATAAGTGATATTGAAAAGTCATGGCAGTCAGGTGAATTCCTTTGTGACAGAAAAAAGTGAAACATTGCACCCATTTTTAAAAACAGGAGAAAGGAGGGCTCTGGGGACTATGGACCGGTCACCTCTGTGCCCGGAAGTATCATGAAACAGATCCTCCTAGAAGCTGTGCTAAGGCACACAGAGGACAGGGAGCTGATTTGGGACACACAGCATGGCTTCTCCCTGTGTAAGTCCAGCCTGACCAGAATAGTGGCCTTCTATGATGGGGTGACTACATCAGTGGACAAGGGAATGGCTGTGGATGTCATCTATCTGGATTTGTGTAAGGTCTTTGACACGATCCCCCACAATGTCCTTCTCTCTGAATTGGAGAGAGATGGATTGGATAGGTGGACTGTTAGATGGATGAGGGATTAATTGTATGGTCACATGCAGAAGGTAGTGATCAGTGGCTCGTTGTTCCAATAGAGATCAGCGACAAGAGGCGTCCTTCAGGAGTCCATGTTGGGAACAGTGTATTTAATGTCTTCATCAGTGATACAGACAGTGGGATCAGTGCACCCTCAGCAAGACTGCCACTGACACCAAGCTGAGTGGTGTAGCTGACACATGAAGGATGGGATACCACAGGAGAAGGTCAAGAAGTGGGCCCATGGAAATCTCATAATGGTCAACAATCCCACGTGCAAGGTACTGCACCTGAGTTGGAGCAACCCTCAGTATCAATAACCTGGAGAGGAAGAGATTGCAAGCAGCCCTGCTAAGGAGGACTTGGGGGTGCTGGTGAATGAAAAACTGAATATCACCTGGTGATGTGCACTTGCTGCTCAGAAAGCTGACTGTGTCCCGGGCTGCAAAGAGGTGTGTGCAGCAGTGTGAGGGAGGGGATTCTGCCCCTCTACTCTGTGCAGGTGAGGTCCCACCTGGAGTGCTGCATCCAGCTCTGGGGTCCCAGCACCAGGAAGATGCGGATGTGTTGGAGCAGGTCCACAGGAGTGTCACACACGTGATTAGAGGGCTGCTCACTATTTACGAAGTACAATGATTCACTTACATTTGCATAGCAGCAAGGCTTCTAGGTCACCTTTCTGGACAGCCCTTGGCTCCCATGTTGGCATCTTTCCCCCCAAGTCCAGAATAATCTGGATGCAGACATCACAACTCCCACTGGTCATTATGGCTTAAGCACGGGTGCAGAGAAGGGTGGGAGAATGTGCTGCTACACTGTCCAAGGTCTCTACAGCATTTGAGGCTGACTTTGACCGGGTTTTTTGGAAAAAGAGGTTGCATTCCTTTTGGAAATTTAGCAGAACCTGGAAGGAAACCAGTGGGATTTGCAGTGTTGATTTTTACAGCTGGAAGGAGCAAAATAGTGAAGGAACTTAACTGCAGCTTATCTACTTAGGTACAATTTCTCCGACAAGCTGCAGACTCCAGTTATAACAGGATGCTACCGACTTGGTTGTCATTCAAAACAGGAAATGCAAAAAACCCCAAAACTAATAAAGTATCATGAAGTCACTATAGTCCAGCCCAAAAAGATCTGAGATAATCTACCACTGTCTTATTACATGGGACTTAGGCTCTTCCCCTTTTAAATGGTGCTCAGCAATTTGAGCAACTGTTCAGTCAAAGTGACCTTCTAGTGCCTACAAAATATATTTTCCCAGGGAAATATCTTTTTTTTTTTTTTCCCTGTTGTTCACCACTATCTTGTTG
This sequence comes from Hirundo rustica, assembly GCF_015227805.2. NCBI lineage: Eukaryota > Metazoa > Chordata > Aves > Passeriformes > Hirundinidae > Hirundo > Hirundo rustica. The sequence continues at coordinate 24,081,879 of NC_053450.1, read as the reverse complement.
GGAGTTCCTCCTGTGGCATACCTGCCAATTTGGAGTGGAACTGTGGTTTTTTAGTCTGGGAAAACTTGAAGGGAGGTTGTAGACAGGTGAGGTTGGTCTCTTCTCCCAGGTAACGAGGAGCAAACAGCCTCAAGTTGTACCTGGGGAGGTTTAGATTAGATATTAGGGAAAAAGTATTCTCTGAAAGGGTAGTTAGGCATTGGAACAGGCTTCTTGGGGAAGTGATGGGATCACCACCCCTTGCAAGTATTCAAAAACATATGTAGACATGATGCTTAGAGAAATGATGTGGCGGTGGACCTGGCAGTTCACAGTTGGACCTGATGATCTTACAGGTCTTTTCCAACCTTAGTGCTTCTGTGGTCCTAATATTCCATGCCAGGAGAGACAAAAGCTGCGAGGCTCGTCCTCTGCCTGGAGGAGAGCTCAGGCGGGGCCGGGAAAGGAGAAGCCAGGCAGGGGGCAGCATCTGATCATCCAGGGCCCCGCTCCGGCCCCGCTCCAGCCTCGCTGTGTCCCGGGGGCTGCAGCCGCTCGGAAGTTTGGCTACAACGGAGAAAGAAGTTTTGAATTTCTTTGACGTCTTGTTGCAGATTCTGCGATAGCGGTGGATCAAAGTAGCGGCGGCCTCGCTGGTGAAGTTATTTGTGCAGATATCAAAGTGTTCTGCGGCAGGAAACCTACGGCCACATCACTGGTGTAGCATTGGTGGCTGAGAACTGGGTGCTGAGAAAAGAACTGGGGACAGTAAATCGGACATCTGACTGCGGACTTCTGTAGTTATCTGGAGGGCTGATTTCAGCTGAAACAGATCAAAAAGTGACAACTAGTCCAGTTTACTGCTAATCCAAGAGTTACTTACTACTTCTTATACATATGTATATATAGGCCCTTTTTTTCTTGGTGGTAGGTTTGTTTACGTAGAGACACAAAAAGCTGCAGGTTGTGGTGACAATTTGAATTGCAGAACATATATGCAGTTATTTTCTTCCACAGCTAACACTGGAAGCCACAGATCAGGGTACGAACTGTAAATCTGTTCTTGGGCCTCCTATAAAGAATACGATACAAAAGGGAGTAGAGATAGTTCCTTTTTAGACCATGAGAATGTAAAAATGATCACCTAACAGTCAGTGCGACCAGTCCTAGGAACCTTTGTGGAGTTAAGCCTGTGCAAACCAATTAATGCCTTTCATATGTAGTTTGTTCTTTCTTTCATCTTATTCCTGTGAAAACTGTGAGCAGTGAAAGGTTTGTGAGATGTTTGGTCCTTGAGAATGTCAGACTTCGATTGCCTCTATTCAGCAGACATGGCACTCTCCATCACTGGGTGGGTTCAGCACTGAAGCCCCAGCTGTCTTTACTGGAGAGTTACAGGTGCTGGGTATGTGTTCTGCATCCTTTTTACCAGGGTGAAGTTAAATGCTAGCTCTGCAAAAATGCAGATACATGCATCTTACTGGCAGAGGGACCATGGCACATCCAAGCACTGATCGGAAACCCAATCTTGAACCCAGCCAGGTGAGCTGGTTCCACCAACCCTCACCAGTCCCTGGGGCTTTGGATGCACCATTATATCCAGCTGCCAGGCATCAAGAAACTTGGCAGATTGCTGTCTGCAGCATTAAAGCAATTGCCTCCTGCAGAATGGTCTGCACTGTGCCAAAATGAATAGGTGTGCAGTCTCCTTTTTTGTGTGGTGTGGTTCTGGATTGCACCACAGAGACCTTCAGAAGGAGATACAGGGGATTCCGGGAAGTCAGGATAGGCTGCGTTGACGAGCTTGCAGCGAGACGGCCCAGTGCCCTCCGGCAGCTTGTTAACACCATGGCCTTGTGCTCACTAGTCCTCCTCCCTGTGTTAGCACACATAATGCCCACCTGATTCTATGTTAGAGATTCATAATGCCCACCTGATTCCTCAGCCAGGGTTGAACAACAGATACCATCTCTCCCACAGCCCACTGGAGTGCAGGGGAGGTTTTTCATTCCTTAGAAAGGGAACAAGATTTGTCCTTGAGGGCTATATTCAGAAATTAATTCAGACAGACTGGATATTTCTAGTCCAGAAGTAATTTTTCTTTTCCTAGATATTTCCCTTGAGCTCTTTTGCTGCCTGCTGAGATATTCTGAGTCCAGGTCAGCAGGTACAGGGCTTCCCTCACAGTCAAGTCAGATTAGGGGAATTAGCAAGAGTGGTGCAGAGTTCTTCGAGAACACACATAGGATACATCTTTTTGGTGAAGCAGATGACAGCAAAAAGTGCTGTCAGGGCTACCACCTTCTTCTCACTGCTGCAGAGCTGTTTCTGCCTCATATCTGTGACTTCTTAATATAAACTACAGTCATAATCTCACAAGAGGGAACCACAATGTTCCCTCACCTTCGTCAAATGTCCTTACCCAAAACCAGTGTCTCTAAGTCTTCTCAGTCCCTTTCTCTCTGCAGTCCCACATCTCTCCCATAAGACCCTGAAATGGCATTCAGTTTTTACACAAGGACTTGTGTTCCTGTCTCTTCTTTCCTCCCCTGCTTTAGCAGTTATTGCAGGTATTTCGAGCTCTGGTCTCTTGCTTTCCTAAGGAGTACTCATCACTAGTCAAAGAGGCAAAAAGTGGGTGACAATTTGAAAGAAAACAGTGAATCTTGCTCCATTCCTTGAAAGAAGTGAGGTAGGTATCTTCTGTCTGAAAGATTTCTGGCTTTGGTTCCCATAGGAGTGCAAGAACCCATCTGCAGACCTGAATTAATCCCCTCCGATCCTCAGAGCTCCAGCTTCCTTCCTCTGACTTGTTTGGTATTTTAAAAAAAGTTAGATGTCCATACAATTCATGGGATAGGGTCATATATGTTGAAAGAAATAGTCAGAAACCCCTCACTCAGTGATGCCTGACCCCATCCCCTGGGGTGTATGGACATCCATCCATTCTGTAACAGGGAATGCTGTGCTCTACTCAACAGGTTCAATGTTGCCTTAATGCCTTACGGGTTTCCCAGGGATATGGGTGTTTGTGTTTAATTTTTTTTCCACAGGTTGTCCATTTTAAACTGTTGGTTGATTTCAGATCAAGTCTACAGCTGTTCTGAACATCTTATGGTGTTAAGCCGAATGAAGCCAAAGGGTTTGTACAGGAAGGTAATGACACACTTTCTCTAGCCAACCTTATGGCCCAACCTATGTCCAGCTTTTTATGGTGCTCTAGTTGGTCCATCCTTTTGTTCAAATAAACAGAAAAATGCATTGCATTAAAAAGAAATATCTCTTTCAGTCCTTTTCCTTCCATAAATTTGGAAACATGCATGCTAGCACTGAGAGCAGGTGGAGTGGGGGTCCTAAGTATTGTTATGACTTGCTCAGGGCTGAAATTTTTGCATGTTAGATGCTTTCCTATTCCAGTTATGGATGCATGTTGAAACTCAAATTGATTTTTTTTTCCAATGAACAAGCTACAGTACTTAAAAGTGCTGTAAGGATTTGTGAGATCAAGTACTTGTATCATTCTCTACAAAGTTAATTAGATTCAAGCAGCTTACTCTTCATGATTAGGATCTTCAACTTCAATTGCATGTGTTTCGTTTTTTCACATATGAGCCAGACTGACAAAATTCATAAATACTCAGAATCATCCTAAAATTCTTCAAGCATGTTTGTTTTCACATTCAGTTTTAATGAGGACTAGACAACTGTGAATCATTTGAAAGGTTCTCGGGACCCGTTTTAATGACATCTTTTCATCTCTTTTTTTTCATGCAAACTTTACCTGACATGCTCACAGAAAAGATAATTAACAATATACATATATACTCCTCAGAAATAAAACTTGTATTTTCTTCTTATTCAAACAAACAAACAAACAAACAAACAAACAAACACATGACTGTTATTCAGGCGTGACAATTTTCCAGCTAATAGATAAGTAAGTGAACAACTGAAGTGAAAAGTTTGATATCTCTCTATTTACAAGTCCTTACTCAGATGTGACATGGGGGGATTAGACAAAAAAAGATGGGGAAGACTCTTCCCCTGCTGTGAAAGTGCCTGCTAGAAGGCTGGCACTTCCCACCTGCAGTTGCTAAAATGGAAGTAATGAGCCCAGGTTAGCTCTGGGGGTATCTCCATTGCTCCATTGCTGCCCCATGCCTGTCTGCCCAAAGCAATGTCATCAGTCATTGCCCAACATGGTCTATCCACATTTCTGAAGTGGTCACACACATAATACACAGTGGTGCTGTGCAGACAAAACAAAGCATCTATGTCAGTGTGAGTTGAAACTGTTTAGAAGGGGCAGACTGCCTTCACCATGTTCTGTGGTCTGGTTGTTGACCTGAGCAGTGGAGTGAGCTGCCCAATCATCTTTTGCTTCAACCCTTATGTGAATGTTTTATTGCCAGCCTAAGGCATTAATGTATAGCTTTTCTTGATCTTCTTTAAGAGAATTTACACTTTTTCCTAAGCATGTATCAGGAGATGGTCCAGAGAAAGCACGGTCCTGTGTCCTTCTACCTTGAGCTCTTGATCTTTATTGATCAATGCAGGAGTCTCTAGAATAATTCCTTGCTACCATGATTGTTGTATCTTTTCCCAGTTCATTTACAAATTGGACTATTACCATGGTAAAAGTTAAACTCTTCATGGTAAACTGCTTCACCAGCACATCAGGGTTTTTTTCTCTCAGTTAATCTTGTATGCAGGACTATCCGGGTGGCTCTCCTTCCTTGGTTGCTGCTGACACACTGTACTGTATTGCAAACTAACTCCTGTCATTAATTCTGCCTGGGTTTGTTTGTTTGTTTGGGGTTTTTTTTTGCCAGGATGACTTGCTAGAGTGCAGACAGTGCCAAAGTCTACAAAAATTTCCATGTGGCTGAAGGATATCTGCAGGGAGGAGGAGAAGATGTGAGAGAAGTCACCTTTCATTAGTGTGTCTTGAGTGCAACATACAGAAAAAAGTGCAGTGAGTGGCAGCTTCTATAATTTCCTTTTTTCTGCAAGGATGAGTCCTTTGTCAAGGAGTCAAAGTGAGTTTCATGCAAATGTATAGAAACACTTAACTCTCGGAGTGATAAAAACATTCTATTAGGTTGACTAAAAACTTTCTCTTCTGAAGATTTATATTTCAATAGGTGACCCCCAGTGTTACGTACCTATATGCTATACATCCACTACATGAGCCCTTATCTCCAGGCCTTTGAAGAAAGCCTGTGAAGAGTGCACCTACTGTGTGGTGCAAATTGATCATCTGTGCAGGGTGGATTCTTTAAACTTGTTGTCTGTTGTATAAGAGCCTTAGTGGGATGGGTGGTGGTCCTCATCTTAATCCCACTCAAGTCAGAGGAAGAGCTCCTGTTCCCTCTAATAGGCCTTGGATCAGTGCCTGTGGGAAGCTATTTTACAAATCCCAGCTTGCCTTGAGTAGTGTTCACTTCTTATAATTTACTAGGACATGTTTTGATACCAAGGCGTTCTTTACTCCATTTCTTCTAGGATTGCTTGGAGTAATAAAGTCACCCTGTTGAGCTAAAATCTGGGATCTTGGAGGTGAGAATAAAAAAGTTGTGGTAGGGTCAGTATTTTCTTTGATGCAGTTCTGTTTATTTGTGAAGGATGTAAATAGCTCTTTTTTTCCCCAGAGCACAGCTAGGATCACAAAGGTTACAACTCTTTTGCTTCTAGCACTGAAACCTTGCAAAATCATCTCTCCATCTTTCAACAGATGTACTCTCATGCCTGCCCACAATGCAGTTATTGTAGGACCGTGCAGCCCTCTCTTGTGCAGTCTGCTTGCTTTTTTTTTCCATTATAAATTAGATCCTCACTCACTGTTCCTCTGATGAGAGACTATTTCCCCAGTTACCCCTGTTTGGACCCCATTTATGCTGGATATTTATATTTTTATACATTTTATATTTTTTGCATTTATATTTACAGTGCAAGCTTCTGAGGGTGGTGACCATTTTTGTTTCCATGTTTATACATCATTGGTCTCTTGGTCCACCTTGAGGATAACAACCATAATAATACAAATGAAAACATGGTGTTCTCAGTTCTGTGCTGCTCTGCCCAGCACTCCCTCCACCCAGTACTGCTCTGGTAACCCTGTCTAAGCTGGGTTTCCAGCTGCAAAAGAGCTTATAGGATGGCTGTTTCCAGCCCCATAAATCCCAAAGGAGTAGTTAACTGAAAGTAGCTGAAGGGATAAGGAAAGTGGACAACAGAAAGGGAATGACTTAAAATAGTGTATCTGGCCACTTCTTTCCCAACTGAAACTCATAAAAGGATGAAACTCACCTGATCTAAGTCTGGGGACAGAAATGCAGGATTCCCAAGAAGCCAGAGGAAAAGGCCACATCCAGCATCTGCAGAGGGCTCCCTGTGCATGTGGGCAGTGTTTTCCACAGACAAGTGGTGTCTGAGAGGTATTGAGTTATTAATGTGAGTATATGAAAACAAATAGCTTGTCAGGCCTCCTACTGACAGGATTTCCTATCTTAAAGCTTTGTAAGTGAGGGGGAAAGATTTTCTGGAGACAAATTCTGTTCCTTGATGAGTCAGTTGGTAAAAAGGAAAGAATTCACTTTGATTCCATCCAATTTGTATTCATTGCTCCTATGCTTATCCTGCTTTAGCATGGGATTGATTTGTGGATGTGCAGTGTTTACAGAGGGGAACGTGAGCCGGGCACATCCAGAGAGTTACAGTTTGTCAGTGCAGTTTCTCTAGAAGGAAGATTATATGCAAGCATTTGTAACGTAGTTTGGGTGCCAACCCAATTCTGGGGAGCTGCTGTGTTCATTATAATGGTACATTGCATTCCTTGCTGCTGGGAGATCGTTTTATCACAGCATTTGAAGTATAAACTGAAGTCAAAGTAAAACCCAGCTTTTTTATTGCTGTTGGGAAGGTCATAATGTACCCTGCTGAAAGAGTGCTGGGGCACAGCAGAGGGCATCCTTCAACAGGTACCAGTCCAGCCCCCTGGCACAGCTGTGCAGGCAGCGGCATTTAACTTCAGCTGGGCGATTGCACCAATGCTTTTCATGCAATCACTGTGATCCCAGAGCTCCTGCTGCCCTCGTCTCTTCTCACAGTGGGATTATGTGGCATGAGGCAGTGCCATACTGAGACACCAGCCCTGAATGTGCTGCCTTGTCTATCAGGAGCATTTATATCATGCTGGGGCAACACTTGACCTTTCTGAGAAACCACATGCAGTTGTTCAAGATGCTCTGTGTTGACATCCCTGTTTTGTTTGTACCCTTGCACCACATTGAGTATCCTCTGCTGAGCCATAGAAACAAAATTCATGTACTAGCTTTAGCCAAACTGTCCTCTATGGCCCTGGGTACTGTGAAAGATATAAAAGTATAGAAAGTATAAAGTCCTGCAGATATAAATGAAAAAACATTCCTCTTCTCTATTTTGGACACATTTGGTCTCCTGATATTTTGTCCCATATTCTTCTGACATATTTGAAACTCTGGATGGTGTAGGAAAAAATAAAGGTTATGCTGAAAATACAGGGCACTGGAGAACAGCTGTGTTGTGCCTATCTATCATTAAATAAAGAATAGAGCTCTAAAAGTGTTTACAGTTTATAAAACAAAAGCATATTGAATATGTTTTAAATTCTAGGAACTAACCTAAAATTTGCTATAAAACAAATATATGGCTTACAGCTGGAAATCTGTCAAAACACCCAAGTGATTGCTCTGAATTGTCTGGAAATAGTTTCTGTGCCCAAAGAGTTTAGAACAACAACAGATGTACTATTTCATAAGAGAGACACCCCTGTTTTGAATTTCAGTTTATAGGACAGAGAGGCATACAAGAGAAGTAAAGTTCTTTTCATCTTACCCAGGTGCCTCTGCTTCCTCTTTAACATCTTGCTCCATGTAGTTCTCCTGTGTTAAAGCGATTAGCAGAGATATAGAACGATGGGAACATACATCATTTTAAGAAGAGAAAAAGCCATCTGGTTCAGTGTTTGTGGCTGCCTCTTAATTCAACCATGTTGAGTTTTTTTTCCATGCCCCTCAAGCCCCTCCCTTTCCAGAAACAATCTATGTGATCCCACATCTCTTCTTCAGTAACGCGTTCCAGATGGTCAGCTTTGTGCAGAATGGATTTGCCTTAGCTTCCCAGGTTTTTCCTAGGGCTTTTTTTGTTTGTTTGTTTGTTTGTTGGGTTTTATTTTTTTTTTTTTTCAGATTGCTTTTCCTTTATTTGAAACCTCTTTACCCAATCGTCTAGCTCTCCCTGGATCCTTTTTCCTAATTTCTATAGTGCAATCAAAAGATATTTTTCTCACATGTGTATTTTTACCACACTCATTCCCTGCCACGCAACAATATTGAAGCTTTTCTTCTCTTTAAATGAAGGTGTGGAAAGAGAGGTTGTGGTAGGCTGTGTAAGTAGGCAGCTTTATAGAGGGCATTCAATTAATCAGTATGAATTCGGCATTTTTATGGTATGTTTTATTCAGTGGATTAAATAACATTCCTAATATCAGCAGTATGGCCTTTTGCACTTTAGGATGGCATCTACACTTCAAAGAGCTCAGCTCTGCAGTTCTTATCTGTCTCCCTGCTTCCTGGCTGCCCACATGGCACCAGTTTGCCCCTAGCCTCTCTTTTGGTTGAACTGGTTCCCTGTGAAACACAGTGTGCATGTGGTTCTGGAGGTCTCTCCTCCCTCCTGAGACCTTCCTAGAGGATGAATTTGACTGCCTCCACTTTCACAGCCTGCTGGCAGTGTCCTGGAAGTGTCCTGTCTGTGTGCTAGCCCTGTTTAGTCTATTCACATCGGTGGGACCGAGGAGGTTGTATTTACAAGAAATTTTAGAAACTGGAAATAATTATGAAAACATCCTGAGGCCTCAGGGGAGTTCAATAATTCTGGAGATGGAAAAAGATGCTCTTTTATAACTGGAGTGTTATACCCTCAGTCCTCCCTGCAAGGAAATAGACAGTTTTCCTGGACAAGAAGTAAGACGAGTCTCATTAGGTTAGGAAGATTTCCCACATTTTCCATCTGTTGGTGCAAATTTTTGAGGCAATGAATGTGTGACATTTCACAAAGTCAAGAGACTCTCTCAATCAAAGCTGGGGGCTATTCCTGCTCGATGAAAGCTCAGCCTTTAATGTACACATTTCTGGGAGAGAAGTGGTCTGTGGTGCCAGGACAGAACAGCTGGAGACACCCAGGCACAGTCTGTCACCAGCCTTGCCATGGCTCGGAGGTCTTGTGGGAAGTCGACTGGTCACCTATCCAAAGCCCTTCAGCCCAAATTCCTCTCTGAACTGCCGATTCTCCCTGCCTGCAGCCACAGGAGTGCATTTATTAAATTCAGAGGCATAGTAAAATGCAAAATAGGAGAATTTCCTCTATAAATACACCTTAAAACAAAGAGTTGAGGATTTTTTTTTTTTTTTAACATGGAAAAAATATTAACTGAAACAGTGGATATCTCACATCTCTTATTGTTTAAAAACAGATTTTATTTTTCCAGTCTGCTCTTAATTTTTCCATTCTCTCTCCATTTGGAGGACAATGCAAATACAACACAGCTACATTTCTGCTTTCTATCCTACACCTTGCAGATCACATTGACAAAAATTTAAGCAAAAGGATTGCTCAGAGTCACAAGGATCCTTTGATTTACAGAAACCCCTAGACTGGAGACACACCATGCTCTCCTGCAGGAGCCCAAATAAGAATGTGGTGTGAATTATGTTGCATATTTTTACTAATATCTTTGTTGTCTCTCTGAGTTCATACCAGTTATGAAGAGGAAAAACTTTTTGTGTTAAATCCTGCGTATCAAATTTGATATGTAAGCTCAGTTCCAAGTGTTTAAGAGCAATGACAAGAAAATCAGTCAAATCAACTTACTTTTTTCATATTCCCTGGTGGGAATATGAAAGTCTTCTGAAAACTAGTTGTTTGTATTTTTGTTCAGTACAGGCATAAAGTCTAAAAGAGCTGCCAGTATGAAGAGTATTCATATTAATTTAATATTGCAGAGTGTTTTGTGGGGAACTTTATCAAGATAAATGCATTATATACACATACTTCTTGAAGGCTTATCACTGCTTTTTTTCTATAATAGTAATTGAACAAGAAAACACTGCAAGTATGTTCATCTGATTTGAAATAGGACTGAACCACATTTGCAGTTGTCTCATTTCATTTGCCATAGCTTTTGAGCATCTGAGCTTACCTAATTACCCAGAAATTATTAATCTAGACTCCACTTGATAAAAAAAAAACCCAACCTGTTGTTATAATTAGGTTTTTCACCATAATGTTTCTGATGAAGATGTCTCCTTCTAATTGTACTCTCTGCTTCTCTCTCTCTCCCCCCTTATCTCTGAGAGTGCAATTGAATTGTGGAAACGCAAAACTCAGGAACATCTGGATTTGCACTCAATGCACTGTAGGATCAGGGCAGCAGTTTTGTATACTGTGTTTGCTAAGCACCACTGTTGTGGAGTGATTGCCCTGCACAACCTAAGCCATAGCTGTGTCCTACTTGTGATTATAAACCCTGATCTACTATATGATCACCATTCAGACTATCACAGACTATGCCTTCTGCAAAATTTTGCTGCCTCTGCAATGGAGTCTGCAGCCTGTAAGATGCCCGGAGCTGAGCTGTACAGGGGCTGTTTAGTTTTCGCCTTGCAGGCAGGATCATGCCTTTGCTCTGAGATGTTTGTCTCGTGACAGATACAAGTGATTTAACAATACAAATACCATGGTTCTAAAGGTTGCTTTTTATATTTGTTCTTTAATCTGGCAGTTACACAAAAGTTCTGGGGATAATCCTTATCTGTTGGGAGCATGCCCTTCTCTGTTCAGGGGGATGTGGAGATTGTGGCAGGTAGATAGGGCATCTGCTGTGCTCCTGGGAGGCTCTAGATCTGTGCTTGTCTTGTGCTAGCTCAAGGTTTTGTAAAGTTCCTTAGAGAAGGTGTTAGGGAATTGCTGTGGGTGGGCTGACTCCCAGCGTGTCACTGCAGGAAGTAACACTGCCGAGGTCCAGGGGAACAATGTCAGCAGTGGCAGGTGGTGACAGTATGGTCTCACAATAAACAGGGAAAATGGCTTTGCAGCAGATGTGGGATGCAGCAGAAAGCCAAGGAGAGGGCATGATACTGCAGCCCCTGTGTGCTCACTACACAGGTCTCTGGTGGGAGCCACCATAGCAGCCTGGTGGATGCTCCAGGCCGGCAGATTTACCAGATCCATGTGACATTACATCTTTTGGCAGGAAAAACTTTGTGGAAAAAGCAAAAGTTACAGTGGATCTTGTTTTGATTATTTGTTTCTAACCTCACTACAAATGGAAAACATTTTTGTGGTGTGTGTCTGCTTGTTATTTTCCTATTGTTTTATCATCCTCCCTGCTGTCAGTAGGGACTAATAATCCTCAAATTCTGCTCCAAAGGCTGACACTTAGACCAGGTTATAGAGCTGCAGCACTGGAGATGGATCTTTTCCTTCTCTTTTTTTTTTCCTTCACTTTATTCTGCTTCTTCTCCACTCTCATCTTTTGTTTTTCTGTCTTTCTGAGTACCAAGTAAAACCAGTAGTCCCTTCTGCAAACGACCCCTCTCTCTTCCTCCCAGTTCTGTTTGAAGGTGGGAGAGATGGTTTGGTTGTGATAAACATGAACATTTCCATAATCAGGACAAGTGAGGTCTAAGCACGTTGTACACATAACCAGCATAAAGAAAGACATTTGGTGAGTATTTTTCCAAACAAAGGAACCAAAAAAATAGTTTTAGGAAGAGGAAAATTCGTAGTAAACTTGCAGCTCCTGAATCAAACTGAACCAGACTGTGTTTGAAATGGCCTTTCTAAAGCCTATATGGCCTTTTGAACTTCAGAGACTGAGCAGAAATCTCAGGTAACTATGGGCTCTGCACAAGAAGAAATTTGTTCTCAAAGAACTGAAATGAAGATTCATAGAATCATAGAATGGTTTGGATTGGAAAGGATCTTAAAGTTCATCTCATTCCAACCCCCCTGCTGTGGGCAGGGACGCCTTTCAGTAGAACAGGTTGCTCAGAGCTCCATCCAGTCTGGCCTTGAACAGCTTCTTCACTGCTTGAAGATCAAAATCTGACACAGGAGAAAATCAATAATGAGGAGATGGAGAGAAAGACAACAGGAACAAGTAAGCTTCTCTGCAACATCTGTGACCTTTGCGAAGTTGGATGTCCCATGTCACTGGGCAGGTACATTGAGTTTTTTACTAGAGAGTGAGTGCAGGTGTTTTTTTTAAGGTTAAGATGTTATCTCACACAGAATCACAAAATCAGGTAAGTTGGAAAAGTCTTTGAGACCATCAAGTACAATCCATGACCTAACACTACTAAGTCAAGTAGACCAAGGCACTGAGTGCCACATCCATCTTTTTCTTAAATGATTCCAGGGATGGTGACTCCACCACCTCTCTGGGCAGCCCATTTCAATGTCCAGTCACTCCTTCTGTGAAGAAATTCTTCCTAATGTAGAATTTTCCACTGGGTAGTAATAAAAGCCAGTCAACATATATATATATATATATATAAAACTTATAAGAAATATATATAAAATTATCTTGAGAAGTAAATTTATTTCAGAATAGCTTTAAGTTCAGAGGGTTTATGTTCCAGACAGTAAGAGATGCATTACAGTGCCTAAGTGAAGTAGAGAAAGATTATGCAATGCTTAACTAAATCTAGATCTAAACTTAGGCCTTTCCTTTCTCACATTTAATGTCTTAATTAAAAAAAAAAATTTTGTTACTTTATGTGAAAATATAAAAACATTCACAACAACTTTTGTTCTTTGCTTTTAGGATTAAAGCATGATTCCTCTTGTTAAATAGTTGAAAAATTGAATTGTAACATAAACACAAAAATTTTTTTATTGCTGCTCTTAATTCCAGCTGCCTCCATCTTTTCTTTGCCTGAAATACAAAGCAAGAATGCGACAATGTAAGGAAAGAGCACATTTGCCCGATCCTTTCAAAGCATCTTACCGTATGTGCAACCGTTGTTGAGAGCGGCAGCACAAAGCCCTGATATCACAGGTGTCCCAGCTTTCCTGTCTGCTGGACCTCACTCTTGGCTCTGTTTCATGACACAGATCACTAGAGAAGGTGAAGGTTATTCATGGTGCTTTTCCAGATGCATTGCCCTATCCTGCCCCGAAGTCCCAAAGGATGCGTGGTCTCAGCCGCCTCCTAGGCCAGCAAAGCTCTTCAGTTTTGAGGCTGTATTTGCCAGCTCCGTTAAAGAGGAGATCCTGGGGGCCTATCAAAAACTTAACTAGTCAGTCATAATCTCTTCTACCAGATCACAAATTCTTGATTGCCTCTTCTAAAAGCCCAGTGGCAGAGCAGGATCCTTGCATCCCTATCCCATTCCTCTGGGCAGAGTCTCTTGCCACATCCCATCTTGCATGACGTGGTACCTCTACTCTTACTGAGCTCCACAGTGCATTTAATGTGATGTTCTGTGATGAAGTCCAGACCACAGACGAGCTTGGATGGAAAACAGCTGAATTTCAGCTCCTGCAACTAATGGAATATTGTAACGATATTTCAAAATAGAAGATATTTATGGTCAAAATGTGCTTTTGTTTCTTGTCCAATGGCATGAACATTTTCCATGGTGGCCACCTATTTCTTTGTGATGAAATTTGTTTACTCAAAACCCTCATATTCTCAGTAACTTTTTGAAAATGAGAGACCAATTCCAAACCATGCTGTATTTGTTTACTATGGACTGCCCTAGTCCTCTTTGTTAAATTTAAGGATGAGATATTTGGCCTTCAAACTTCGAATTTAATTCCCCACTTGAGTGAAGGCTGCCATGTTCCGACCAGGTTTTTCCAGCCACATCCATGCAGCACAAATACTGTGATGGAGTAGACCATGGGCTGCTGATAAGACAGTCAGCCTTTACTCTTCCATGGAGATATCAGTCAATCAACCCCTGTGTGCACCCATGAGCCAAATTCTTATTTCCTCACTATATAAAAGCATTTTAGATTAAAAGTTTGAGTCTGGACCCTTCTTTATTTTCTAAATAAAGGCGTCACACAAAACTTAAGCATGTTTTTGATAAATGATGTTAACATCACAGAAGAACATAAATGTCTGAACGATACTAAAAAACTTTTCTATTTTTGGAACCTCCTTTCCCATTATGCCTCTGGATCTTTTGTTTTCCTAGTCTGATTGCAGGGACATTAATAGAATCACAATTTTATTAAGCAATTCCCTTCTTTAAAAAGCAAACTTCTCTTTTTTTTAACATTTGCTGAGCACTAATCTTGGTAAAATCTTGTGCTCATAAAACTAAGCACTGCAGTAGGAATTTTTTTCGAGACTGAGTTATTTCTTCCTGCTGAACTTTAAAATTACAAGAAAAAATATATTGCCCTTTTCTAAAAATATATTATCCAGTTAAATTAAAAAATAAATCTGTCAGCAGGTATCCTGATATATGCAGACTTTACTGTTACTAGTTAATAAAAAATTAATTTGTCATTCTAAGTCTTACAGTAACTTATAAATGGACAGTTTATTTCACCTCTGAGGTTCATTATTCTGCTGTTTGATAAGAAATAATGACTTCTGTTTATTTTCCCTTTTAGCATATTGATTTTAAATACCTTACTGAGGGTACCTAAGATACACCTTCAGAAAAAAATTTGATCTAATCAGTACACCTTCCCTTCCCTTCCCTTCCCTTCCCTTCCCTTCCCTTCCCTTCCCTTCCCTTCCCTTCCCTTCCCTTCCCTTCCCTTCCCTTCCCTTCCCTTCCCTTCCCTTCCCTTCCCTTCCCTTCCCTTCCCTTCCTTCCCTTCCCTTCCCTTCCCTTCCCTTCCCTTCCCTTCCCTTCCCTTCCCTTCCCTTCCCTTCCCTTCCCTTCCCTTCCCTTCCCTTCCCTTCCCTTCCCTTCCCTTCCCTTCCCTTCCCTTCCCTTCCCTTCCCTTCCCTTCCCTTCCCTTCCCTTTCCTGATGATTCTGTAATGCTATGATAAATTGGCACTAAATCTCATTTTAATTTCCATATGGTTTTCATCTGGAAAGACATTGGCTTGCTTTTTCTTTATATAATGTTAATTAACCATGACAACTATAAATTTGCTTTACTTAATTTCTCTTGTAAAGGTTTTTCCAGAATTCATAAATTGCAATATTTCACAATGCACATGAGGTAGCCTGAAAAATCAGTTGGCAGTAAAAGTGGGCAAATATAAACACAGAGGGAAAGGCTTTGCAATGGGGACAGAACATCTCCTTGGATCCACTGAAACTCCAAAAATGCAAAGAACCATAAGGCAGACTCCTGAGATCCAACCCACCTTTTTTACAGCTTATTTAATAATCTTCCTTTTACCTAGATATGAAAAGTGATAAATACTCTCAATTACATTTTAAGATCTCCCTTTCAATTCTTCATATCTTTGAGTAAGAAAACTGAGTATGCCTAACTGAGAAAGTACCTTTCTGTTTAAATAGCTAAGGGACATTGTCTTTGCAATTGTTTTCAGGAGATATTTTTGGCCAAGATTTCATTAAAAGTGTTTTTCTTCTGGAGCTCATGGTAGCAATAATAAATACGCTTGTTGTGATACAGTTGTTGCTTTAATCTGTCAGTACGGCTCAAAACAATTTCTTACAGAATTAGATATTACAAGGAAGAGTATGAGAAATATCTGCAGATAAAGAGTTTTTGTCCAGACCAAATGGGAGAGAAATTTGGTTTTTGAAGATGAAAACTGACACTGAAAGCTCTTATCCTTCCTTAGTTTTTGCTTCATTCTCTTGAAGAACCACTATCAAAATCAAGATTCATGGTTTCCCCCATGGCTGCAGAAGAAAACATGTTTTTCATCATCTGATAAAGCTTATTAAAATGTTGTCTACAGCACTTTTCTTAGGTTATTTGTTCGGAGTGGCATGTTACACCATTTAAAACTATTCCCAAGGGAAATAAAGGTCACATTATTCAGCTGTTGCATATATTCAAGGCCAGACTGAGTTAAGAGACATTCCAAATGAAAGGAGATATATTAACAAGAAAACAATGTAAGAGTGCTCTGATTCTCGCTGATCCAAGTCTCCTTTCCGTTGTTCTTCTTGGGAATAATATTGGATTATAGACTGAAAGACTTGATCCAGTGAACTTCTATTTAACAATGTTCTCGCAGAAAGTGAAATCTACTCAAATCTGTGTTTCTGACTGTACAAAATCATGGAACAAGTTAAGGGGAGGAATAGCCCAGTACTATGTGGTTGCTCTGAGAGGAATCTACAGAGCTCAGATGTGCTTGTCCCGGACAGTCACTAAGTCACCAGGTACAACAGGAATGCTGCAGCAGCAAGTGGTACACAACCATCAATGTACTAGTAATAAGGGAAAAACCACAGAAGAATTTTTGAGGTATCAGTCACAAAAGAAATTCATAACAGTTCAGTAATCAGGTCCCATTAGTTCCTAAACAAGAATATGTGTTTCTGGATGCAAAAAAATGAAGTATGGGAAATAAATGACCTTTCATTCAGAATAATTGGAGTCTGTGACTGTCTGTATTATTGTTAATAATTTGTCAACAAAAGAAACCAAAGAAAAGCAAACAGAAAACCTACCAAACTAACAAACAAAAAATCCCAACCAACCAAACCCTAAAAGCTACAAAAGAAGAAATGTTTCATTCTTGGTCTTTCAGCCATTTTTACTTCTTGAGTCCAAGAGGGTCACTACCCACAAATTCAAGGGACCTTGGCAGCTTGGAGAGAAGCAGACTCCAGATGGGATGGAAGAGTGTGGCAAGGAGGGTTACTCATGCAATCTCATTTTTGTATGTTTGTTTGTTTGTTTTCCCTCCAGTAATTAAATTGTAACATCTTGAAGTGGTGTTTGTCTAAAATGGAGTCTTCATTAATTTAAGTCCTTGCAGAAATAAATTATAAGCCAGAAAGATTTCACATCAGGTGGCCCCTGAAAGAATATGCAAGCTCTAGAGGTGGCATTAGTTCTGCAGCCATGACCTTTAAATTGTAGGGCCACATCACTACAAGGGCTGGAAAGTGTAAAGTTGGCCCTGAGGCCCCTTCAAGGAGTTGATGCTCAGGATGGACTGAGCTGACAATCAGCTCCAGCAAGCCAAGGGCACTTGAAATTTCACGTGTGGGTCTTATTGCTACAATCCTTGAGAGCCTGAGGAGAAGAAAGGGGGCGACCCAACCAGATCTCTGACAGAAGGTTTGTTAATTCCCGTTAGATTTAGTACTGATGTCTACCAATGTTGTGGTTTTCATTTGTAAATGTGTCCCAACCCTGGAATACGTTTGGTATTGTCAAGTTTTAATGTCAAATTAACTTACTTAAAGTTGAAGCCAGGCTCTTGTGGTATCTAAGCAACTGTTCCAAAACAGTGGTTAACAGGAGGCTGGGATGTGCAGAGCTGGAGGCAGGGAGCGCCGGCAGCTGCACATCCACTGTCTCTCCCTGTTGAGAGCAAGGTCGTTTGTACACGTGCACCTGAGGGACTGTGTGACCATCTTTGGGCTGGAGTCAGCATGCTGCTCACTGCAAGGCTTTTTTCTCCCAGCTTCCTGTAACAGCCTTTTCATGACAAAGCACATTTGAAAAATGGTGCTTTCAGATACAACAAGCCACTGAATCCAGGATCAGAAGCTATAAACCAGAGGCAAGTTTTTCCACCCACACACAATTCCTTTGCCTGTTTGCCTGGAACCTTTCCTGATCCTGTTTTCCCTTCATTTGAACCAGAAGAGCCAGAAAATACCTATGAACTGTCTCTGACCTTGAGAAGTCCCCTTTTACCCTGTTGACCTGGCAGCAGGCACAGCACGTCAATGTATGTTTCTGCTGTTCTCTTGATCCTGCTGTTCTTTTCAGGGGCGATCAAACTGCCTGTGTGTTTCAGTTTCCAGCTAAGCCTCTGAAGAGTAGAGCTGTTTTAAGGGGGAACAAGAGCCCTTGGTGATCAGTCAAAAGAGAAAGATGAAATGTGCAGAGGGTAATGCGGGATGCCAAGAGCAAGCTCTGGTGCTGAATTCCTTTCCAAAGGTGGCCATCTCTGTACATATTACCTGTGTGAGAAACCCAGAGTGCAACATCCCTGTCAGTCACCTGGGTTACTCCAGGTTGCAAATCCTCCCTCTTTACCTGGTTGGTTCTCACTCATGCTCTTCTTACCTTGCTGACTCATCTTGAAAGCCTCCTTGCTGCCTAAAATGGATGTATGGATTTATTGTTTAATTTAATCTACACTACATTAAATTAGAAATGGGGCTTTGATGTGTGGGTATGGGCAGAGAAAGCACCAGCTAGACCTCAGCTTGCAGCTGCAAAGGCTCACATTTGTTAGTTCAGGTAGTTTGTCTTCACAAATCATATACAGTTGCAAATGTCATGATATTGTTGCATGCGTACCATGACACCTCATCTGAGTTCATAAGCAATTCAGACCTCACACTAAATGGAGGGAATGGCTTACGTCAATAAAATCATTCAGGATCATTTAGGAAGAGAAGAGCACTGAAAGCTGCAGGCTATTTTGCTCTTTGCTTAGCCCACAGTAACTCTCAAATAAGAATATTGAACTGAACTAGATTGACTTGTGTCCTGTACTGTGCTCAGTACACTGCTCTCCTGACTGACATTTAAATGGAAATATCACTATTCTCCAGCATGGCATGAAGGCTGAACATGATCATGTCCCTGCTGACTGCTTACGTTCGAGTCGCTCACCTGGATGATGTGTCAGTGAGTACCAAAATGCAGACACCCCCAGCAGTTACTCCCAAAGATGTGGTTCACTGATGATTATCAAGGCCACAGAAAATGGTCCATGAACCATAAGAGATTCATAAGGGCCTCGTGTTCAGGGAAAACAGTGTCTGCAGAGACATGTGGCTGCCTCTCCATTGCAGGATCTACAATCCTGCAGAACTGTCCCCAAAAAACAAATAATTGAGAATAATGTATTTCTCTAGTACACAGAGACCCAGCATGGGGGCTGATCACAAAAAGAGGAGGTAGCTGAGGCACACTACCACCCCAATCTGAAGCGTGACTGTGCCTAACTACGTGACTAAGTACCACTCTTTCTTCCAGACACAAGAGATCAGATTTGGTTTTGGATCTGATTCATCCAAAATAGCTGACAAGGGCAGTAAATCCTGGATTTGTTTCTTTCTGATTTATTTCCAATGCTGCTGAGTAATTCCCTTTTATAGAGCTGTGTTGTTGAGATACATGTCTCACTCTTAATTTCCACTTCCTTTTACTTCTCTGTCTAAGTATTTTCTTGCAGAAGATATAAGTAAAGTGGAAAACTGAAGTAGATGGGGACTTGGCACACAGGCAGAGGTTCACTACAAAACTCTCCCCTACTTGTTGTAACTGAAGATATATGAAAGAAAAGACAAAAAAAACCCAGGGTTTTATACCGTATTCTTAAATGTTGTTGAACTCCCGCTTGTCACAGTTTTGACTGCCTTCTTTCTCCTGCTCTGAGTTAAACAATTTTCAGTGGGAGTCCTTTACAGTGGATACTTCTGAGCAGTTGGCACTGATTTTGCTTCTCTTATATTCTAGTCTCCTATTTATGGGAAACAGCATGTCCTCAAAAAATGTCTGGGCTGATCTAGAAATCTCTAATTTTAACATAAATTAGTATCATATTTATATCTCCTATTCTGTATTCTTTTCAGGATTTTGTGACTGAGGTGTGAGTCTTGTCAGCCCCCAACCTATGCAGGCCTGAAGTGAGACATACAGCTAGCTCCAGGGAAATGTTAATGCTTGCAGCCCTCAGTCCTTGTCTTTAAAACTGAAACTTGGATCATCAGCTTTAAGTGATCTTTCTGCGTGTCAGTCTTGTAAGATACTTGCTTTGGTGATCTTTGTTATTACTTTCAGGGCGGCAACGTTATTGTAACTTGGTTTATCTGTAATTGGCATGATACTAGCCAGCCTGAGAGCCTAACATTGCCAGAGGGACAGGGATTGCAGTTCAGCCACCAGAAAGCAAAGTTCAGTGGCCTGAGCCTGTCTGCAATATGATCATTGCATTACCACATGTTGGTGACTAAAAGCCAATAAGAGAATGATGGGGCAATTCAAACCAAAGCATTTGGGAGGGTCTCTGTGTCCAGCCTCTTCCCAAAAGCTCAGTCCACTGGCAATGATTTTTTTCCTCAGTGTAAGTGCCCTGAGGCCATTTTACAAATGATTCTATAGTTCCAAATAGAGTGGTGATATTTTGAGAGCTGAATCCCATGAAAACAACTCAGGAAAGTAGCGATAATTCACAAGTTACTTCTTTTTTGCTAGTGCCAGCATCATACATAATTCTGAACTTTCACTTTTGGTGCCTCTTTAGTTTTGCCCTGTGTTTTGAACACCAATAATCAGATATACAAGGTCTATAGCTCTGAGCACTGAAAGCCAGCTTCTGATAATTTTCATCCTTTGTTTAGAGAACAAAGTGTTGTGCTAAGAAAAAAAATGATGCCAGCAACCAAAACTTCATAGAAAATGTGGGACATGAGAGAAAAAAGCACAAAAGCTACCAAGCACTGAGACTGAGTCCATGCTTGCTGAGGATGGGTGCCTCCCAGAGATATAAATCCCCATGCCTCCCCACCCAGTCTTTTCAGATGATGTTAGAAAAGGTCTAATAAAATGTTCCTGTTTTAGTTAATCATTCCTTCAAGCTCTCCCAGCCAAGCTGAGTTGCACTTCATGAGGTCAGCACACTCCTTGTACTCACAGCCAACGTTCCCTTTTTTTATTAGTATATCGACAGCACAGTTTACTCCAGTAACAAAGCAGCGTCAGGGCCTCATTTTCCATGGCATGAAACTATTCCCACTTCACCTGCTAGCAAACACAGCCCTGGTTTTTTTTGAAGTCAACAGACTATTCCTATCTTGTACGCCTTGACTTTGTCTTGAGAGTTTCTCCTGACAACGTACAGGCCAATTTGTGAGTTATTACCCAGTCCCGCAAAAGTAGCTTAATGTCTTTCCCACGGTGAAGAAGGTAATTTAGAAAAAATGTTCTCAAAGCCATGTCAGTTGTGACTGAGTTATTACCTACAGTCCTTATTACCATCTTGTCATATGTGGGTTCTGTAGAGCTAACAGCAAACCGGGAGGCATGAGTTTAAAATGCTGGTATGTCAGCGTCTAACAAGTTCTAAAATATCAGGATGATTCTGAAGGTTTTGGGATTCTCTCAGGCTGTCAGAAACATGCTAATTATGAAATCCAAAGGAATTACAGAATCAGAGAAGCCCCCAAGGTGGGGGGGGCAATCCTTCTCTTCCCAGCTGTCAGTGATGGGAAGAAACTAAAAGCCAGAACGTGTTTGAAGGCTGAAAAAAAGAAATAGGCAGAAAAGTTCCACCTTTAACAGGGGAAGACAGGCATATAAAAAGCTCCAGGCTCTAAGCAGCCAAGGAAGTCTTAGGAGATAGGAGAAATTTGATCCTGGTCTCTGCAAGGTAAATAAAGCCCCAGATCAGCTAAGGAGGAGCCCTGCTGATAAACAGGATCTGTAAATGCGTTTCCTTGTTTGATGTTGTTCTTTTGCAACATTGCTTGCATTTGCAATGACTCAAACATCATTCTTAGCTTGTTGATGTACAATTAAAAGTGCTAATTTCTTCTGATTTTCATCCAGCATTAAAAGCAGTTCCAGAGAAATCTGACACACAATAATATTCCTGGAGATGATGTACCCCAAATGCCATTTTGAATATTAGTCGCAGAGACAGACACATCTGGGTCTCCCCAGCCAGCAAAATGCTTTCCTCTAAAACTGTGTTTGTGAATTGAATAATCAGATGTTTAGTGAAGGAGGAAAGAGAAGTGTCCCTCTCTGGTCATCACCATTCCCTCTGCTACTAGGGAAAGGCAGCTGCACAGCAACCAAAAACTTTGCAAAGATGATAAATGGAATGGCCAATAAAAATGACCAAATTATTGAAAATTAAAAAGTAGGATCTGTGGGGAAATCTGAAATCAAAGAGATTCCTAATCAGGCAGAAGACTGCCTGAGAGAGACTCAGAGATCTCTTATCTCCTCCAAAGGAAAAAGATTTTCTATTTCTATGGGGCAAATCAGCATAGATTTAATAGCATGGAAAATATGCAAGTCCTGCAAAAAGGCAAGGAGATGTTACCTTGGAGCAGTCTTGCTTTTATGCCAGAAGCCAATAAATATTTGGAGGGCAAAGCAAGTACTCATACATTTCCAAAAAACATAGGATTAACAAGAACTTCACAGGAACTTTTTTTCTAAACTAAGCAAGCAGTGTTGAGTGTTTTTTATGTTAGATGTTCACGTTTTTCATGTTAGATAATGAAGCTTGAAATAAAGGACAATTCACAGACTAGTTTTCTGAGAAATCAGTGGGAGGATGGTTGGTTGTTTATTTTAAAATTCTTTGTATGGGTTAAATACTTCTCCCTCAGTCCAGTTTCTGCCTGGAGGGAAGCTGAGAGAAGAATATTCTATTGCAAATTCTTCTGGAACTGTATTTTCAGCATTAGCTGTTTAAGGGAAGAAATTGTATAAGAAAGGCAAAATTTAGCAATATGTTAAATCTGTGGTTCCATAGTGTTTTAACTGTCTTTTTATTTCGACATGCAAGACAACATGTCAGAAACTCTTCTAGCTTGAAAGGGCTTAGGCTGAATCTTATCATTTTAAGCTGAGAGAGTCTCACTGGTAAGCATGGAAGTCCTCAAGGTGTGTGAAGTGCCATGAAATTTACATTTCCCAGAGCACATGAAGTGGAGGAAAAAAAGAGGTGATTAGTTTTGAGGGGGGAGAGCAGCCAGACACAGAGGTGGCTCTGGGAGGAGCTGATCCTGTTCTGGCATGGTTGATAAAGAGCTGGGGATGAAGGGCACTGAGGAGCTGGGCCCTGCCTTGCTGAGTGGCTGCAGGTACCTCACCTCCAGGAATATTATTGTGTGGCAGATTTCTTTGGCACTGCTTTTAATGCTGGATGAAAATCAGAAGAAATTGGCACATTTTACTGTACATCAACAAGCTAAGAATGAAGTTTTAGTCATTGCAATTGCAAGCACGGTTGCAAAAGAAAAATACCAAGTAAGAAAATGCAAAGGACACATTCCTCAGACTGCTTTCCTGTACTGGTGCCTGCTGGCCCAAAGTGTTTGGCCTCTGTGCTACCAGCTCCTTTCCTCCCCATCATCCAGTTTGTCCGACCCTGGGAAGAGTCCCTAACCATACTGTCTCCCAATGTGCCTGGTGACTCCTGGTGGGGATTCCAGGGTGCAGGGCATCCACCCAGCCGTCCCACAGCTCGGCACAGCCCGGTCCTGTCCACCCTACGTGTCTAGCCAGAGCCGACACCTCAGCCAACAACACACGGAAAATAGCGTGAGCTGGACCCAGAGCTGTGCTTTAAAGTGGTGTTAAATAAATGCCCAAAGTGGTGCTTGCATGACTGCTCCCTTCAAGCTCCATTCGAATTGGTTGTGTGTTGACAGTGGCAGGTCACTAGTTTCCATTGAGATTTCGTTGTTGATCAGCAAATGTACAGACTAGCCACAGGGTAATTTCTTCTCCTTATTTAATCAAATGGAAACTTTCAATCCATTTTTGTGTTCACAGAACAGCCATTGCAGTTTATTTAAGTAGGTTAAATATAAACCAACACCAAAAAACAGCCCAGCAGCATAACAATGCACTCATTTTTATTTCTTGATAATAATTTGATATAATTGGAAATAATTTATATTATCTTTATTTTCTTTGGTCTTGTGACTTCTCAGAAGCGTTTCCTATAGTGCCCATTGTCATGTGTTTGCTAGTGCACAAAGCTCTCTGATTTATAGGCTTTGACTTGGTGCTGGGGCTTCAAGGGCAACAGCTCAGCAATTGCAGCTCCAGCCCAGGGAGAAAAAAGTGGCACTATCCTCTCCACATTAAAATCAGGAACAAAGCTCTCCATGGATTTAAATGGAGCACAATGTGGACAGTTTTATTTTTTCACTATATATAGACATCACAGTCTGTCCTCCAGATGTCCAGAAATAGGAAAGAAGAAGATGTAGGTTTTATACGGTGGGATTCACTTGTACACAGTGTGATGAAAGGAGGGTGAGGGTGGCTTTTCCAAAGGCACTGGGGAGCTCCCCATGTGGGTCATGGCCAAAGTGTGCATCTCATAGGAGCACAGGTCAGGGACACTGTAACAACATAAGATATTTACAAAAATTGACTGTCTGTCAGTCAGTTGGTGCTGTGGATGACACTGGGATGCAGGTCCAACAGGGCCAGGCAAATCTGTACTAGATGTGGGTGGAAGGTTGGAAAAATTCCTCTTCACAGGAGAAGTTTGGGTTGGGGATTTTGTGTTTTCTCATTTTCACATCCCCTGTAACAGCTATACACATGGAAAATCAAAAGGAGGAAGTGAGAGAGCAGGAGGGATGTCATTTACTTGAGGAGGTCTGGAGAAGATTTCTGTCACCACCTGACATGGCTTGGCTCCTTGAGTTCTGTAAAACAGAAGAGATGGGAGTAAACTCTTCCCAGCTAGGGAACACTGAGCAATTGCAGAATTAAAAGAAAGTCAAACAGCTCTCAGGAAGATGTGATTGTTTGATAAACAAGAACATTTTATGGTAAGCTCTGTATTTACAAACACAAGGATGGGTCAAATGTCTGCTCTCAGAAATTTTTTTCTAGCAGAAATGTCCTTTAAAGCCTAGCAGTCAGAAAATGCTTGTGCTAAAAATAACTTGTAAAAGGGCTATATCCATCCATGATCTTTCACTCACAAGATTTAGCGTTTTGCAAATATTGCTGGCTTTTAGATCACTCTATTTTTGCAAGGTAATCTAAAGTCCTTCATATCAAATCATAGCACCTGTAAATCTCAAAAAAGACTTAACTTTAGGCACATCTGGGAAAGATTTCAAATATAATGTCTGATGCTGAAAACTCAAAGGCACCAGAACTGCAGAGGATGTCAAAGACATCCACTTGAGTAACTTTGGTGACAATATGTCTAAGAGTACATATACAAATGGATATATGTTGACCATTTAGGACATTATCCTTGTATACGCCATTCTGACTAGCAAAGTGTCATTAACAAATGTAAGAAAAATTCACAAAGATATCATTGAAATATATTGACAGAATTTGATGTTACATCTGTAATCTGTCAGTATTTTTATATACATTGCAGATCAAATTATAACTAAGAAGGTAGAATTTAAAAATCTATCCTGATTGCTTGGAAAAAGTATTTACATTTCAGACATCCTCGCTATGAGGTGTTGCATGCTGCTTAGCGTTTTCCATTATTTTAGAAAAATGCAGATAGATGAAAGGAGCAAAAGGCCAAGAAACATTCCTCTAACTACCATGGTCCACATCCCATAGTCTCATTTCACTCAAAATTCCCATTGTCTTCAGTTCTGCAGTAGAAATTTCATGGAACTAGAGAGAATTCTGCCTAGTAGGACTACGTAAAAGCCAAGCTACCTCTGTAGTGCTTGCCTGTTTTGTTTGCATCATATGTTTTGGAAAGTTAATGTTGTTGACCTAAAAGACCTTTATAAAAGTTGCATCTGTAACCAGATGTTGAGTGCAGCTCTGAATGGATAGTGCACAATAGCTCATAACAATTCAAACTGAATATCCTCAAAGAATTAACAGTTTCGTGTAACACATTAGAAAACTCCATTAATACAGAAAAACACTGAACAAGACTAGACATAATCATCCTCTCAGATTTGATTCAACACTTTTTTTTTGTTTACAAAGAAGCTATTTTGGATTACCGTGCCCTTTCACAATATTTTCTGCATCCAACTGCTAAGGTATTTGTTGTTAGTTCTAATGTTTTGCAATGAGGATTCTGTGTATACTTTAAAATGTTTTGTTGTTAATTTGCTATTGAAACAACAAATTAAGTCATTAAACAACTATATCGCAGCTTATAATATGTTAATTTTAATATCTAGTGTATGAACAAGTTTAGGAGTTAAGTCTTGTTAGAGAGCTCCAAAATAAGATTAATGGGATGAGTAAGATAAATGTTAATTCCAAAATTGCAAATTGCAAGCTTTGATGCAGCTGATGACTTGAGAACATTACCACTCCTCTAATGTTGCATGTAGTCAAAAACAATTACTGTTCCAAATATAGAAACCTTGGAAAAATATCACCCATTTGCAAAGGGACCTACTATATCAGAAGATTGATATCTATATTTCCTACCTGTTTCCATGGTAACATTGCCACTTTTCTAGAGACATGCGTATTCCCTGTTTGAATAATATTGCCTGGTGTTAACAATGAGGAGGTAATATGCCATCACATGCTGTGTTCCTCTCCACACCAGATGTTCAATCACCATTATTAAAATAATATTTTAATGATAAAAATAATAAAAAATATGATCAATAAGTTCCTAACAAGCTACTTCTTATAGCTGGTGTGATGTTGGTGAGATGCTGATTTTAGGAAGATTGCAAAGGCAAGGGTAAGGTTGATGGCAACAAGATCCAGTCATCATTCTTTTTAGGCCCATCTGTGTGCGGTAGTATATCCAACTTTACCAGTACTATAAACTATTTGAAACAAGATTAATTTCTAAGGGTTAGAGAATAACTGCTTTCCCATCTTCATTTATTCTTTGGTGTCTCTTCCTAGAGGTATGCAGGTTTTGATGGGGGCAGTAATTTTCAGCTGTAGACGTCTGTATTTTAAAAATGTAGTTTCAAGGTGCCACAGCTGAGTTCACTAGTTCTTCCGCACAGTGATCAGAGGTCAACACCTTCTGTTCAACACCAGCCTCAGCTGTAACAGAAGTAACGATATGGCAGATGTGCTATCATTGTCACCAATGTTTAGCTAACCATCATTTTCCAAAAAGAATTTGAAACTTAGCCAAAAACTGTTTGGATATGTACAACAGAGAAATATAGTGAAGAGGGTGAGAGAGAAACATACCATTCTTCATCCTACTCGTTATCCCGAACAGCTTTCTCCACTTCCTTGTTACCTAATATAGTAGGGAGAGCTCAGCATCTCATGGCTGCTCCTGCCTCCTCCCCACAGCCCTCCAGACTCCTTAGCTCTTACAGCCTGGAAGCATGATGTTTAAGAAGGTATACCTGCCTGTCACTTCTCTCTAGTGTGGCCAAACATTTTGAATGAGATTGGATGATTGATAAAGTGAGGCACTATGGATTTATGTTAGACACCACAAAAGCTAGTTAATAACATTCAACCAGTATTCCATTATATAGTGGTAAATGCTTCCTTTATGACCAAGAAGATCTGAATGACAGAAAACTTCTCCTTTGAGGAAGCCATTTTTTCCTTATTGTCCTTTGTGAAAAGATGTGAAGAACACAACGTTTGATTGGCAAAAGCAAAACATCAGATGGAATGTACTCACCTCTGCCTGCTTTTTCAATAAACTTCTGGCTGTTGTTCTTTCCACACATTAGCTAGTATGGAGACAACTTCTCTTCCTGTGAGGTTCTTTTCTTTATGGGAGGTAGACAGAAAAGGAAAAAGCTCTTTTGCTGTTGTTCACCAAGGTCACAGGCACAGGCTTTGTGGTGTTTTTTTTCGATGCCGCCGCTCAACATGTGTTTGATCATCTTCAGTGACTTAAGAGAAAGGGTCTCTTCACTAAACACATGGCCAAATCTGCATGTCTGAGCAATGTCAAAATCCAGAGCTTTGGATTCTGACCTGGCTCAGCTGTGCAATGTCGTTTACAACAATGTCCCTGAGCTGTAGGCAAGGAAACACAGAACTGGAGTCTGTAGCTGTGTTTACCTCATCATGAGGCAAAATAAAGCAACATTACAAACAGATCTGGAATAAGCACATGGAATAAATACATGTAGCAAAACCCCCACCAAATTGGAGGAAGGTTCACTAGCAAACAGCAATCTTATCTATGAAATTCAGCAATAGTCCCACAAGTGGTTGTAGGCATCATGACACAGAGTTAACTTGGTGAAGCTCTAGGAATTTATGCGTACAAACACTTACAGTAATGTGTTCCCAAAATGTTAACAAGGATTTTGCTTGTACTTTTCACCTCGGCCACTTTTCACCTTGGCCATAACACGTCCCCAGGAGGAAGGGAGCATGCCCACGTGCCAGGGACATTGGGGAGGCACTGAGAGCAGGCACGTGGGAGGGCAGCTGCCCAGAGGAGGGTGCTGGCCTGGGATCCCCTACCAGATCCTGAGAAAGGAGCTGGTATATGAAAAGATGCTACAATGGGGAGAAGCAAGCAAAGAGCCATTGCAAGAGTGTTTTTTTCCACAGGCAGAAGTTAAGTCCTTTCCACTGGCCCCTCTCTGGGATGAGAGCCCGGCAGAGCAAAGGGGAGTGGTGGGAGAAGTCCCGGACAGAAGGCACAAGGGAGTTGTGTATGATTTGGTGTGGAATGAGGTATGACTTGTGCCAAGAGGGCCCAGCAACACATGGGAATGGAGCTACTCCAGGAAAGAATCCTACATAGCAGCAAACTGGCCACGGGGCTGAATGCATTTAGAGTTTTCTTTCTTTCCTATAGTTTTGGGCTTTGCAAGACTCCATAAATTAATTCATAGCCATGGTATTTGATTCTGAGGTGGAAGATAAAGTCCTTCACTGGCCTGACTGCCCTACCGGTCTTTCCTTGGAGGCACATGGTGGTACAAAGTCCTAAAGAGTGAAAAAGTGATTGTACTGTTTGACTTTTCTAGCTTGCCTTGAGGCTGCTCAGGACTTCAACTCAAACAGAAGGAAAGGTCTGGTATCTGGTTATGGGATTCAGAAGGATACACCACTTCCCAAAATTAATATCTTCTGCTATCTGAGACACAGGAAAGGAGGAGCTCTCTGCTTTCTACAGCCCTATCATGGTACCAGAGAGCCAGGGGAGCAAACTTCCTTCTTCCTATTCCACCACAGCATGGTGCAGGCATAGGCATGACTTTCACCAATAATTGATAAAGCAGTGGCTGAACCATAAAATTTACCTCAACAACATTGATTGCTCCTTCTGAAACTTATTGAATTATCAGTCATATTATGATAAAACTCTTAGGTATAGCAGCATCCCCAGATACATCTTGGGAAACATTGCAACAGCCTCTGTAAAAACATGAACTTAGGCATTGCCTGACCCACAAGCTCCTATTTTAAGTAGACTTAAAGAGGTAGAAAGAAAAGCAGAGGGACACAGGTGAAGGGATTTATTTTCCATGGACTGTTGTGATCTAAGGTTCAATGCCCTACTAACAGAGTGCCTCCTTTTAAATAATGACTAACATGCAGGAAGCTGCTTCTCACGTTTTTTCAAGCAACAAATCACAATAAATTACTCTTGACACTAGTATGTGCATGCAAAGCCTCAATTAAATTCCAAAATGCATTTTGTTTACAAAAGTATTTACATACCTAATTTTCTTAGGGTTTTGTGGTTTTTTCTGTTAAAAATCAGTCACACTCAAAATATTTATCTTCTCTTTAATGGAAAAATTGTGAAGTCACAACCCTGAGTGAAGATCAGCAAGCAAATCTCTCTAGGCCACCATGCCCTGTGAAGAGAGGCCACGGTGCTGGACAGAAGGTTGAGCTGCTTTGCAGAAGATTTTCCAAGAAGAAATGTCTTTGCATCAGTCCCAAGAAGCCTGAACCTGGTAGATGACATAGGATGTTGTAGTCAGTGGAGAGGGAACTGGGAAATACATTTTTTCTCACGTACGTCACACTCACAGAAATCAGTGCTCAACTTGTACAGCTTCAGTGCCACCCTGATGGTTGGGATAACTGAGGATGGCTGGTACAGTACAGCTCACAACGGGCCTTGCTGCCCTTTAATTCTTCTGAGAGAACCCATGGGCCAGAGGGAGGCAGAGACGGGAGGGAGATGTACTGCACCAACACATACAGCCGTCTGTGTTAGTCCCTGGGAGCTCAGAATGTTGACACAAAATATCATTAGCGCCAATATCAGTGTCTGTACTTGGGCGTCAGTGGAGTTTGCTGTCCCACTGGCTATTTTCTATTTAGCTTTACAACATGACAGTTCTGGCCAGGCCATTGTTCCCACAGTTATTTTTCCACCAGCTGCATGTGGAAAATTACTCCTTACTATTACACTGAGCCAAAGAAATTTACAGCTGATACAAGAAATTCCATGAATAAAAAAGCAAACTAGAAAGACAGCAGAAATTGTAGCGTGGTATCGTAAAATGCTCACAGAGAATGAGCTTGTTGGGTTAATCCCAGGGGCAATTTCCCTTTGGAGTTCCTGTGGAGAGCACTTTCCACTGTACACACTGCACTGCACTGTACGTGGCAGACAGATACAATTTCAGCCTCATTGCAAATTCTGGGGAAGGTCCTCGATGATCTTGGTGACCCTCAGGTTCCTTGCTCTTTTTGGGGTTGGTATGGTTGGACAATACATGGATAACTGCACATGCTTTTCATTATTGTGTCCCCCCAGAGATTTTTGTATGGTGAATGCTCAATGGACAGCACCACTGAGAGACAGCTGTCTCCTGATTTGAGGGCAGCTGCTGAGCTGATGCACATTGCAGTGCAGTTTGCGTATGAAGTACCCAGGAGAAATCACCAAAAAAAGGCCAGAAAACTTTAAACTTGACAGTAGACAAACAGAAATGGGCATGATAAACTTTTCAGAGCTATCTCACTTTTTCAGAAGGATGAAAGAGCAAGTGAGTGATGGCAGGATGTGAACTGGACAACTAAAAGAAGCCTGTTTCAGCGGAGGTCATCTATGAAATGCTGGCTGATGTCCAGAAGGTGCTGTGCTGGACACAGCCTATGACCTGATGCTGTTCTCAAGCACAGATCAGTATTACTGCTTTTCTGTGGAAATCACATTCTAAATACCAAAAGAAACATGAGGACAAGACAAAATATTATTTACTCCACTCAAGGCTGGATTTTTGAAATGATATGAGCAGGGTGTTATAAACCAGAAATGATCTGATGGTGCTCAGCAGTGACTCATCTGTTCAGCAGAGATTACAAACAAAAGAGACCTCTGGCTTTGCTGCTGTTGCTGGCCAGTGCCGGGATAAACACTGATGAACATGTCCATTGACACGAAGAAAAGAAACACGTAGAGAGAAGGATTTGCAGAACAAGCTCTCTGCCTTTCCCTATTGAATATTCCTGCCAGCAGTTCTGTGTGCAAAAAACCCCTATGGGCTTTACCTCTGTGCTGCACTCCCGCTGTGTCATTGCAAGTGATGGCAACAACACACACATGGTTCAGACTTGAAATCAGGTGCAGATACTAAAGCCTGGTTTTGTCTGCTCCTCAGCAGTCAGTCTGTAAAATCTCAAACTTTGCCTCCTTTGTCTCCCTGGTGTTGATGTTGTTCCTTTACTGGGCAATGTTTATCACTTACCTGGAGCTAGAAGAATACCACATCTGAAACAGTCCCATTTGAGTCCTGAGAACTTCTGCTTCCCTGCTTTGGAGATGGTTATGGAAAACTACTGACCCCTTCCTGTTGTGCAGGCGCCCAGCTCTTCTTGGAGGAGGTCATCAGCGACAAAAGAAGACCTCACTCCTTCTAACTGGGTTGTGGCATCCCCAAGGCACAGACCAGGGACACTTCCACGGCATGTGATCCTGGGAGCTCTGACAAAATTCAAAGCTCTGGTGGGAATGGTATCTCTGGTGCTTAGAGAAGGGACACCACTGACACAGAGGAGTGCCTGTGGTGTGACACTGATCCTTGAGTTGTGACTCTGCTTGTCATGATACAGTGTTTTATGAAGCTTTGCTTTATTCAGATGTGTTTCTTGATTTCTCTTCAAAACATGGACTCAAGGACAAATGCTACAATAAACATGCCAATTATGGGGGATAAATATTGAAAAGCTTTAAAGAAAGCACTTGCCAATTTTAAACTATTAGAGGGCTAAGAGACCCTCCTGCTCACATTGTTAAATAGAACCATGAGTTGATTACTGAACAGCTTTTTTGGTTTTAAGCAGCTACAGACCCATAAATATTTCTGCCAAGGCTTGTCATCTCCAACAGCAGTTCCTGCCGCTGTTCAACCATACCAGCAGCAGTTCCATGAAGGTTTGCAAAGGCAGTGTTTGTGCCATCCAGCCAAGCTCAGGCAAGGAGCTACCTGATAGCATTTGTTATTTCCACTCCATGAGATTTGCAGAGGAGCCACTGCAGAGCAGCCCTCTTGTCAGGGCAGTCACCCACCGTCCATCCCGTGCTGGAGCTGGGGCAGTTCATGGGACGGCTCACGGTGCCGAGCTGTGTACTGAGCCAGTGAGACATCCACCCCAACCCTCACCCCCCTCTTAGCAGCTGAGCTCCAAGTGTTGTTTAGCTGTGTTTAACTTTTCCATAACAGATATTTTAAAACAAGCTCCTGCTTTCAGTGCAGAGTTAAAGATCATTCAAGAGTCACATGGGGACACTCAGTGAGCATGGTCCCCTCCAGCCCCTCAGCTTCTTGGGATGCGCACAGTTCTGCACTATAGATGGTTTTTCCACTGCATTTACTGGAATGACCCTGTCCTCCACCACTGCCTAAGTGCTCTGTTAATAAACTCAAGTAACTGTAATAAATCTTTCTCAGCACCAGTGCTGCCAGAACTGTGAAGCCACCTGTCTTGGGATGATGTGAAATTATTGATGCACTTAGAGCACTAGAAACCTAGACCTACTATGTGCAATACCTCTTTTCCTGACCTACACAGCTTACAATTAACCACCTTGGCTGTTCCACCTCAGAAATCCTCCTCAGTGCAGAAGAAATTTAAAAATTGCCCAACCTACCTCAGGCCTGTGCTGCCAGTGATGTTCGCACGCAGAATTCCTTTGCCAGTTATCAGCACTTATTCAGTATTACTCAACTCTGAGGCCGCTAAGGGAGGGAACAGGACAGCCAACGTGAAGCACAACGAAACATACTGTGTTTATTGAGGACCAGAGCCTGCCTGCTCCAGCTGGGCTACTCCCACTGCCCACAGCGAGGGCGTGAGGATGGGGTCTCTGTTTTGATCCTGCCCCATTGTACTCGTCCTGCAGAGAGGGAGGTGGCAGCTGCCCTGAAAACCTCCATGCTGCAGGGTCCTGGTGGAGAAAGGGTTAATGTCAAAAAGCAGAGGGTATG
This sequence comes from Hirundo rustica, assembly GCF_015227805.2. Taxonomy (NCBI): domain Eukaryota; kingdom Metazoa; phylum Chordata; class Aves; order Passeriformes; family Hirundinidae; genus Hirundo; species Hirundo rustica. The sequence continues at coordinate 24,048,644 of NC_053450.1, read as the reverse complement.
CACAGCAATGTACAGAACAGCAGAAGATATGTTCTTTTTCTAGTGGACAGAGCATTTTTGGCAAGCCTGGAAAAAGATATTGGGAATAAAGGATAAAGAAAAGGGTGTGAATGGCCACACAAGAAATAGTATTTTTTTTTTTCCCAGTGAAATATGTCATTCATGTTAAAACTAAAAGTTTCCATGGAAACATGCGTATGTTGGAAATATTTTATTTTGGAAAAGGAAAACCTTCAGAAGCCTCTCAGGAAGATGAAATATTCCAATTTGTTTGGGGTTTTGGTTTGGTTTTTTTGTTTGCTGTTTTTGGTTTGTTTTTTTAAAAGTCAACAGTCAATTTTAAAAGTGTTTTTCTGTTACTTCAGGATAATATTTTTGAAAATATTTGAGGCTTTTCTCAGTGAAGTGCAAAAGTCAATATGAAATATTCTTATGGACAGAAAATGGTGGGTTTTCAGCATTTTCATTCACTTTGTGAAAATTTCATGGTGATCTGTTTCAATTAGATAAAGAAATTCCCCAAAACAAATATTCTGAATCTCTTCTTAATCTGACTCCTATTTCAAGATGGGATCAAAAAAGAAATTTGATTTGTGTTTAATTTTCACCTGTGTTCCAGCACTGTGTCCAGCTGGCCAAGAAGGCCAGTGGCATCCTGGCCTGTACCAGGAATTGAGTGGCCAGCAGGAGCAGGGCAGGGATTGTTCCCCTGGACTGGGCACTGCTGTGGCCACACCTTGAGTCCTCTATCCAGCTCTGGGCCCCTCAATTCAGGAAGGACACTGAGGTGCTGGAGAGAGTCCAGAGAAGGGCAACAGAGCTGGTGAGGGGTCTGGAGACCAAGTGCTGTGAGGAGCAGCTGATGGAGCTGGGGGTGTTTATCCTGGAGAAAAGGAGACTCAGGGGTGACCCTTATGGCTCTCTGCAATTACCTGAGAGGAGACTGTAGCCAGGTGAGGTTGGCCTCTTCTCCCAGGTAACAAGTGACAAGACAAGAGAAAATGGCCTCAAGTTGTGTCAGGGGAGGTTTAGCTTGGATATAACGAAACGTTTTTCAGAGGAAGTGTTATCAAGCATCAGAACAAGCTACGAAGGAAGTGGTGGAGTCACCATCCCTGGAGGTATTTGAAGGACATGTAGATGAGGCTGTAGATAGCGCTCTGCCGGATGGCTTGGATGGATGTAGACAAGAGATCTCTGAAGTTAGGTTTTAGAAGATATGGTTTATTATAAAGGGTGTGGGGCCTTGCTTAGAGTTGCCAGGCACAACTAGTGGCAAGGCCCAGGGAGTGGGGGAAGGGAGAGGTAGGGAGAGGAAATTCCAAGAGGAAGGTCCCAGGGAAAAGGTGCCAGGAGAGAGAGAGTCCAGCCCCCCGGGGACCCCTTATCAGGGGGGTTCAAGGTGGGCTGGAACAAGGCTTGGGCCAATGGGGTTACAGATACCTGATACTTCAGAGGAGGGTTACAGGTGTGGGATGAACCATATATTGCGGGGTGAGACAGAAATTCCATTTGACCTTTGGACCTATCTGTGGGTAAGGGGCATTGTTTAATCAAGGGGGGATTACCTTCAGCTGACCATATCATTATTTTCCAGACATTCAGTAACTAGGACATCTCAGACATCGAAATTGCTTTCAATTCTATCTCACTTGTAGGTTTCATATTCTCAAAATCTAAGCAGTCATATTTATAAGGCTTTCTAGTTTCATCCTCCCCAACATCAGGCATTTAGGAAAATGGTTTAGTGGTGGACTTGGCAGTGCCAGGTTAATGGTTGGACTCAATGATCTTAAAGGCCTTTTCCAACCTATTTTATACCATTATTCTATTATTCCATGTTCCTGAATGCACCTAGATGTGTTTTAAGTTTAGCACCTTCTTTGTATCGTTAGCAAACTCTGAAATCTTCTGTAATTTTGTGCCTTCTGTTTCTCCTCTCATCCAGCTTCTGGATGGGTACTGGCTAGGTGAGTGCTTCATGTCAGCTTTCTCATTCAGCTTTCTCGTTTCTTTTCTCTTCTTTTTCCTCTAGTTGCTATCCGAGATATCTAGTTGTGATTCCCCTGCTTCTTCTCACATCCTATATTCTCTGCCACAAGTATTGGTTTCTCTTCTTGCTTTCCTAAATCCTGGGCCCAGTGAATCTCAAGTTATTCACACACTTGCAGTTAATGTGAAACATGAGTATCTGACTCTTAAGGTCCTGTTCTCTGGAGTGGGCACTAGAGCAGACCCAAGGCTTTTGGACACATCCATCACTGTGCAAGATGAGGAATACACAGCTGCCTGGTTCCCATCAGCCCTGCAGTGTATTTATGTGCTTTAAAAGGCACAAACTCTAAGGGAGCTGAAATGGAAGAACAGCAGTGACATATAAAGAGAAAAATATTTGCTTCCTGTGCAGATAGCTTCATCCAAGCTTCGAAAAGATTTTGTAACTTTTAAACAGGGCAGTTCTCCTAATAACGTCTATGATAAAATGATGGTAGCACCTAATCCACTGTAGGCACTAACTTTTGACTGGTTTTGATATAATTCACTGACTACACTACTGAAGACATTTACTGTTACAAGGAAAATAACTTGTAAGTTATGCACAGCTTTTAGCTTTATTATATAATGCATGGCCTGGGCAACTGTGATTTTTCTCTAACTTTTTCTGTAACAGATAACCTTCTACTGCAAGAAGATGGTACTGTGTAGTCTATAAGGGAATACATGTTTCTGGAAGTCCCAAAAAAGGGAGCACAGTATGTGTTCCCCCACTGTGGAATGGTGTCAGTGTGCATGTCCAGCAGCGACATAGTATAATCACACAAAACATATAATAACAATGCATAAAGCTTAACAGCCAGGATGGCAGGGAGACCTTCTCAGTCAGATGGGAGGAATGAATTGTACTACTAAAGCAGAGCAGGAGTGAGAGGCACTGCTGGCTGCAGAAGGTGAACATTTTTGGATTTCCACTCATACAACATTTAAATCAAGGTCTAAGGAGAGCTGCAGAGCTCTGGTTAAACCAGGCTGGCTGCTCACACGTAGGGATTCTTGTGGTGTTCATGCCACCAGCAACAGGGGCCTGCCTCCTCCTCTGGAAACACACAGGACCACGAAGCACAGTGTCCCGCTTCTCAGACAAACCTGTAGAGTGCAGTCCTTCTTTGCAGGGATCCTGTAGCATATATACCAAGCAAATTTCTTGTTCCAGTGCTACTGCTGGGATGACGTGCCAGCCTTGGTCTTCTGAGTCATAAAAGCCAAATTCTTTGATCTACATAAATGTTGTTTGTAACTAGTTTAGATTTCCATCTTATGCCACTTTCCCTTATATAGATGTTTTCTTCCCCTGGTGTTTACTCTTTCTTGATGTATTTTTAGAAACCTTTTGTATTCCTTTTCTCTTCCCTGCTAAGCAGGCGCCAGTCTCTCCTGTAGGAGAGTCCTCATTAATCTGATCATTGTCTCATTCGCTCCTGTTTCAATTAATCCTTTTTGACAGGAGATGCCCAGGAATTTCTGCAGTGCTTCAGATTGGATCTCACAGTCTGAGACACCAATATTCATAATTTGCTTGGTTCACGTATTTGCTTCTCTCACGGCTGTGTGGCAGCAGTCATTCACACTCAAGTAGCATCACGTCACTACAGTAGGCTTCCCCTCAAGCCATTTCCTTCTGTTGTTTCAGAATCAGCAAGTCATTTTTGATGCCCAAGTGATAGTGGCCTTCACAGTATTAATGTTCAACACATTCCTACTACCTATTTCTCAAGGTCGCCTTTTATTCCTTTGTGATACTCTAGTTCTGCATTGTGCTGACAGTCACAGTCTTCTTATGTCTCTCGAAAAGGCCGTTGGAAAAGTACAGTATTTGCTGAAGACCTTCCTGAATTATGTTAAGCATTTCCCCTTTGATAGTGTATCAAAATACCAGCTGACATTCAGTGGAATTAGATCAGTTGGTTTTTTGGTTGGTTTTGGTTGTTGGTGGGGGTTTTTTTCCGGGGGAAATTAATTCTTCTGTCAGCCTGGGATAATTAAGCTTTGTAAGCCCATGTGTCTTTCTTCCTGTTCAGCAATTATTTTTATGTCTTTAATGACTCTTTCTTTTCAGTTATTCTTGTTCTTTAAACCCATGCCTACTCCTGAAGTCAGGAGAACTGGTGCTGCCTCAGTACACTACTTTTTCCTTCCTGAATCATCATATTTGCTATTCTTTACTCATAATTGCAACATTTTTAACTTGACACCACAACTGTGGCTACTAAAACTGTGGTTTGCTGTAGCTAATCCTTCTAGAATTTAGGAGACAGAAGCCCATTATTAGAGTACCTGAAGTTTTGTTTACACTTCAAATGCTATAATTTCTTTTAGTTGCCTTGCTTGCTTCCAGATTTTATTTCATTTTTCTTATTGCAAACCAAGTCAATGTATGAATTAGACTTTTAAGTGATTTAATCCTTGCTTCATTGCAGCTCATCTTCATCTTTCCTTGTTATTTTTCCTTATCCTTCACACACTGAAAAAATGCTTTCTTTTTCATTTTCATTGCATCATCTAAAACTATCATGGTTTTTGGCTTATTCTTGCTTTACATCTCCACATCCTGATGTACATTTGGTTTTATTTGCTCCTAAGGATTTGTTTGTGGTCTTTAACGACCATAGCTTTATATGCTCATAAGTATTTGTTTATGTTCTGTAAGGACTATTCCTAAGGTCTTCTTTGAGAGGGTACTCTGTCAATTAAGTCTGGAGTGCTTCTCTGTATCTCTGTAAGTTTGTCTCTCCTTACAAGTAGTTTTTGTATCTTTGGTTTAAAGAAGCACCAAGATTAAGTCTCATTCAGGTCTCTGAGTTTTTCGGTTCTGTCAGCTTCACCATTTTTCTTTGTTTTTACCAAAGTTCATGATTTAGGACTTGTAATTTTGTTTATTGACCTATATTTGGCAGCCTTTCTAGAAAATATGGGTATTTAATACTATGGCTAAAGTTATATTTTATAATCAGGCCTTTTATAATTTCCTCCTACTAACTTAAAATAGTATTGCTTTTGTCTGTTCAGCAGCTTTTTAACAGTATCTTCTGGCTAGTGTATCTAGAAGCAGCTAAGATCCAGTTCTTCAAGCTGAACTCAGGAAGTTCATGATTCCACCACTTTAAGTCGCTACATGCTAAACACTGATTCAGTTTGATGACTAAGACATACACTGATGGTCTGCTACCTGTTCTCAGCTCAGTTTCCAGAGATCCTATCTTCTCTGTTTTACTCTGTTTTTGGTCATGTAATTGCTCTTCTGTTTTTCAGTGCAACTTTATCTTTTTCATTGCTTTATTTCTGCTTTGTACTCCTGTACAAACTTTTTCTTTTACTCTTCCTTCCTCAGTGTGTTTTCTTCTCTTGATACCACACTTCTCCTGCTCCCTTTCTCACACGACGATGCGTGTCCTGTCCATATTCAGTGTTACTACCTGCCCGCGGGTGCTCTGCACCAACAGCCACATCAGCTGGGGCTTCACGCGTAAGTAGTTACTGCCAGGTAACTCCTCTTGCAATTTTTGTCATCTTTCTCACCACATCCATTCCTGGAGGTATCTATACCTGCCCTGAAAAATTAAGTTAAATTGCGATGATTGAATTTCTTTATCCCTTACTTTTTTTTTTTTTTTTCCTCAGTTGTTCCAGGGAACTCTAAATATCCTTTTAATAGCCTTTATTCATTGTTTTCCTCTTGTTTAGCCCAGTCTAGTCAGCCAAAGAAAATCCTTTCCACTCCCTACGTACTGCAGCTGAGTGGCATGATCTTAGAGCTGCCCTCAGCATTCTCCCATGTCTCACAGGCAGTGACAGATCCTGAAATGAGAGACGTTTCCTCCTTGCAGCCTCTCCTGATTCCAATGCAGCTGTTGTTGTTTAATGCCATACCATTACCACAGCCAAGACACTTGACACCGTGCCCAAGCTAGAATGCTCCTGGGCCTGGGTTTAGAAAGCTAGGAACACAAATCAAAACATTATCTGGGGGGATGGGGAGACATTGCCATTATACTGCCAAATCTTGGAGTAGCTGATGCATTACCATACATAATATCATGTGGTTCTATTGCATTAACAACATTAAAGGCATATTTTCCCTACTCTGTGAAAAGGAAAATGCCATTCCTTCCTGGTGCACCCAGGGTTGTTCTGGAGGTTGCTAGTGGAAGGTGAAGTTCATACTAAGGGCAAGTCCAGGCTTTTGTCATTGACGTAGACAATGGAATTCTGCACTCTTCAGAAATTCAGCATTTCAAAGATAGTAGGAAGTAGTACAATTTAAGATGGCTTTCAGGAAACACACCTGCATTTATCAGAGCAATGAATGGAAGACCATACTCTACATCTCATACACAAATTTTGGTATCTTTAACTACCCAAATGTCTTTGAATGCTTCATTAATGCTTCAAAATTTTTTCTGTAGTGTTTTAATGTTAGATTGCTATATAGCACCATAATACAATAATCACCCATTTTCTTGAAAAACTAGAGTAATCTTTGTATTCCCTTTGCCCTGGGACATCTTTTTCAACATAATCTGTCTATCTAAACCAAAATAAGTAACAGAATAGTGGTATAAGTGGTATAAGCAGTATTTCTGTATAGTGCCTTCCAAGAGACCATAGACATTCTTCTTCTGGATCATTGTTTGGATACTGGGAGCTTGGATGCTGCTCCAATAAACTAAAAAAATACAGTCTGCCTTTTGGATGTGTGTTACTAGTTCATCAAAGGCTTTTCAAGTGAGTAGCTTCCCCAGCTGTAGTCTCCCAAATGGAGATTTAATGTTTTGGGAAAGTCCATTCTGCCATGGAGAAACCCATCAGAACTCTTCTTTTGGGAACAGATTCCTCTAAGGTTTCAGTTAAATCTGGGATATCAAAGCAACAGACAGGATGGTCCTTGTTCTCCTCAGTGTTTAGATTTCTTTAACTTATCAGGCAACTAATCAAAACATCAAGACAGATACTGAGTAAAGGGAAAATGCAAGTTATACTAGTCTGAGTTCCAACAGTGAAAAAATGTGCAATTTACAGAGGTCATTCTGCTGGAATTATCCTAGTAAGAAATTTCCAGTAAAAGTCCTAGTAGAGATCTGCCCTATCTTGGCCGACTAAAACACCTAAGACAGACTAAGACTCGAAGGCTGCTCTGTTATAACAAGGTGAACTTTAATCCTGGATGCACAAATTGCATTAGAAATCCTGGAACATGGACAATTTCTGGTGGCCAGACATATGAACCAGAGATCTGAATATCTATTGACTCATGTTGTGCCTGAGATCAGACCAATCCACAAAGGCCTGCAGCACTCCATTCCATCCAGACATCAGTCTCCCTGTCTTCAGAAATCATCTTTGAGCTGTCTTCCTCGCAAGACCATACCTGATGACACCATCCTTGGAAATGGATGGTTGTGTGCAAGGATGCCCCACTGCCCTTTAGGGCATCTGGTTCCACGTAGTGCTGGTCAGAATAGTTTCAGGCTGATTTCTTCTACCTGGTGGTAAATCCTTAGTCTTCTAAATGTAATTTTCAAATCTCTCTACGTTGTTCTGTCAGCTAGTCCCCTATGTAGGAAATCAGGTGACACCACCGACTTCTGAAACTTCATCACTGTGATATGCTGTATGCCTAATCCTCAGCCAGACTTGCTCAGGACAATGCCTCCGAGTCTTCATTTTCCAGGGTGCTTCTTTGTCAGCTTGGAATTTTCTCTTCTTCCACTATGAACTTACTGGATGCATCTGAATCCCCAACAAAGCACAGCTGATCTGCCACTATGCCAAGGAAGATTTTTCAAGAATATTTGCATTGCTTCTCTTTTAAAGCCCTTTATTTTTCAGCTGACATTTGAGTGTTGGAAGTCCTCAAAACACAGGACAATTTGTCACTTGTCTAAACCTGTTTTCAGCTGAAGCATTGGTGCATGCTGAGTTTTCATGCCTAGCAATACAAAGCTCCAGGAAGGATTGCCCCATTACACAACCGAACCCTTTTCTGTTCGCTCACATCTCCTCGTTTTCCTCTCCCGTTAGTCGTGGTCATGACTCTCTTTATGACGTCTCCCACGCCCATGATGGCTTTATTGTCACACGTATCTTGAAGAGCAGGGGGTAGTGCCCCACACTCCCACATTCACAGGCTAGGAAGGGTCTGCCCAGGCTATGGGGGCCTGACCCGGGGTCTGTTGGAGACCTGCGCTGTCGTGGCCCAGCACTTCAGGCCGGGCAGGACACCCAAGTGCTCCTCCGAGCAGACTCAGCACTCAGGGCTTGTAAGCATCTGTGACTGCTCTGACCAGCATGTTTACCCTTCTCCAAACGCTCTCTTCCCTACCCTCCTGCTTTTAAGATTTCCTGACGTTTTTTGTTACTCCAGACTGCACTCCTGCTTTCCCATTGGATGTGCCATGCTCAAGGCTCACTAAAGTTTTGAATCATGACTTGACCCTCAAACGTGGACCTGCCTTGTCCACAGTTCCACCCTGGCTTTGGTCCCAGCTTGTTCTGTTGCAAGTCCTGTCTACTTCTATTAAATCTGCTCTCCTCCAGTTTCAACTGGTTCACTGTGCGTTCTTGGTAGCAGATATAAATTGCAAGTTGTTTGCCTTTCTTTTCATGCCATCAACCTCTGAAGGCATAGTGGTGCACCCTGAGAAGCAGAAATGCCACTGGCGGGCTGCCCATGGTCATTATGCTGTAAGCATCATGTAATGACAAAGCACAAGAAGTGGCATAGGAAACAGCATGATGATAGAGAGCTGCTTTGTCTCCTGGAGCTGGTAGTTTTTACAGGGATGTCTCTTGTGGAAGTGTATTATGGAAATACTTCCTTGTTAACGCTACTCCCAGCTAGCATTCCCATATGCAAATCTGCACACTTTTAGAGCACCTTCAGACTGTATTTGGGTTGTACCTCTTTCTATTCCTCCTGTCATTTGCTTTGGTAGTATCCTTTGATACCTCTGATGGAGACGGAAGCCCTGTTTTTTACTGCAGTGTTAGAAAATGGGGCTTCACAGTGGGTGTTGGCGAGAAGTCAATTTTCAGATGAATATTTTGTGTAGTCACAGTGACCATGGTGGCTAATTTCTGAAAACAAGCCCAAGGTCTTACTGTGGGAATTTTTAACTCTCTGCACCATGGCAAAACACTGGTACGCAGTGCAGCAGAATACTTGTAGAGTTTGTTTAAAGCTCTCAATAGTATGAAAACTGGTTTGAAATATTGGTTTAATAGCCACAGGCCTGTCTGAGGAGCTGAGAGATTTCCTAGCAGCAAATGAAACACTGCAAAAGGAAATGAATGTGCTTTGTGCATATGCAGGAATGCACATCAAAGGCAGACCAAGGGTGGGTGATAGGCTCTTGCAAATCAAACAGGCTCTGGAGATTGCTAGTATCAATAGTATTTAATATCCAGGGTATCTTTCACTCCCAATATTCTGGGAAAATGGCTATAATCACAGCGCTGCTGTGATAACGCCTCCCTGAGCTTCTGGGAAAACAGCTCTTTCCTCTTCTCTGGAATCTGAACATCCTTTACGTGGCACCCACTGAGTCACTTGGCATCTCAGTGTCTCTGGCCAAGCTCAGTCTCTCCCTGTCTCACTCCCTGGTATTAACATTTTTCCAGGCAGGGCTCTTGCACTCTGGGGTGCTCTTCTGGAGCACCCTGGGCCAGCACTGCACTGCCACTCTCACCCATTGCCGCTAATGCCAGGCATTTGCTTAGTCTGTACAGAGATGTCTGTGTCACCAGAGCTGGGGACATCATCCACACAAGCAGCCTGGAAGGAGCTGGGTGGTGGCTGCAGCCTTGTGGGTGAGCTGCTGGCAGGCTCTGTTTGAGACAGCAGCCCAGTGAGGGCTCCCCAGGGCGTGTCCACAGCCCCATGCAGATGATGGAATTCCATGATTTGACTGGAAAGGCATTCCTTATCAGGTCTGGCTTTTGCAGATGAGGTGTGCACCTGGCAGAGAAGGTGCCTGCTTACAGCTTCCAGGAGCTAGGCCTTAAAAAATGGCACTCACGCATGGGCTGATGACTGCAAAGTGAAGAAATTGGCCGTACAAGGAGGGGACACAATGGCACGCCCTAGCTGAGGGTATTCAGAGTCCTGCTGTCCCTGGGGTCATCCTCTCCTGCACTATCACAGAGCTCTGGAAAGGCAAGAGACATTAGCAAGTGACAAATCTACAAGCCCAGCATCCAGGTTGTTCCTAAAATACAGGGTATTTGTGACTAAATTACTTGTTAGTACAAAATGGTTTATTGATGCTCAAACCCACATAGCCAGAAGAATGGGTAAAACCAGTCACTGCCTAGGGTTTCACATGTGTCTCCTTCTCTTTTCCTTCTTATTTTAACTAATTAGTTAAAATAATTCATTTAGCTTTCTTTTGGCCTCAGGCCCCTGATGTAAGCACGTCATATGTCCTGTTTCTTATACATTCATCCAGTCTGCTAGCCCACACTGACAGTCTGACTTACACAGAAAAAATAAACCCCTCTTAGCTGTGCCTCACCTAAAAGAAGCGCACTGCGCATCATGGGGAAAAAAAAAAAAAAAGGAGCACAGCAAAACACTTAACAACTGGAACCTAAGACAATAAACGTAAGGCTCCAAAAATTAGACTTGGCAAAAGTCTGACGCAGATAAAATCAATCAGGAAAGGATAAGAATATATTAACACAAAATATTTCCTGGGGAAATGGAAAAAGTTTCATAAGAGTAGATCTTAACATCAACAGAGTTATCCAAAGGGCAAGAAAAAAATCTGTAGCCTCTCAGATGTTGGCCAAAAATGAAAGAAAAACAGAAGCCTTCTCAGTCAGGTCTGGCAGCAGCAGTCACTAGCAAAAGGAGCTCAAGAGGGGTGGCACCTGGAAATCACTTGTCTTCTGAAGTCCCTGGCACTTTGCTGCCTCTAATCCTTCTGTGACCACCAGGTCCAGGATGTATGTGCTACCTGAAGTTCACTGACATCCTTCCAGGTAGGAAAGAGAGTGATGGTTCCGAGGAGCTGCACAGCCTTCACGCCTGTACACCTATTCAGGTCTTCAGCTGGGGCTCAGAGTAAGCCTCTGCTGCCGTGGTTTGATGTATCTTGTTTGGTGCTGTCTTCCTGTTCCTTCTACCTGCTGATACACCCACCATTACCTCTGCTGGTAACTCTTCACTATGCAGACTGAATGTGTGAAAGAAACACAGCAACAGCTGTGTCAGTCCCCATCTCTTGTTAGTCTGCTCAGCTCTTGGCTGGGACAAGTTATTTCAAAAGTCTTCTTGAGTTACAACTAAGGTAAATCAAGCCAGTAAATCTTTACTGGCATCACTCTGGTACTACTAGTCCTCCACCGCTTTTCCACAATGGCCTTTCTGTGCTGAGTGAGCATAGACATGCCACTTTGCTGGGAAGGGACAAGCACCACAGGTGAACTCAACTGCACTGCACAGAGGAACAGGATAAACCCTCTGTGAATCTCACATGAGGGAATGTCTTGTGGATTCAGCTGTTTCATCACTTCAGCTTTGCCAAGCAAAAGAAATAATTCAAATGTAAGCATGTAGTTCTGCAATGATGGCCTCAGGGTGATCTTCAAAGAGACTGTTTCTGGCAGGTGGCGAAACAACAGGAGGTGCGTGCCTATGCTGACTGCCAGCAGCTGGACCCCATCTCTTTTCACTTGGTGATGGGATTAATGCACTAGGGGGATCTCCCCTGGTCTCCATATTCCACCTTCTATTATTTCTGCTCACTTCTGAGAGCCAGGAATCACGTGCTAGATCTACACCTCCCTAGAGAAATTTTATGTTAATGTTAGTCCTGAGGAATAGTGATCTGCAAAAAGAGGTTGTGGAAACACATTTCTTGACCATTTTCAGCTTTATGGAATGACTCAGGAATGGTGAGATGGTGCTTGCTTAACCCCCACTTTTGATACTGATGTCATACCAGACGTAAGTGGGCGATAAAAGTTGTCATCTTCTTAGCTGCAAACACAAGACACTTCTTCCCTCTTGAGCTCATCTGTGGCAGAATATCTTTTTGCAGCTATAACCATCACCCATCTCTGGTCCCAAAACTGTAAACAGAACAGGCTCAAGCAGTTTTTATCCCTGTGCTGTACAGTCTTTCACTATCAGTGGAGGAACATGCTGTCCAGCAACGAGTTCAAAGAGCTCCTGCTGGTTTGCCTTTAATCTTCTGTTTTTCTTTTGGAATATGTAATCAAAAAGCTGGAAATGTTTTTCCTGGCTTAGGGTCCTTAACATGATCATGATGTCCATCTTGCTGAATGTTTCTGTGGTATTTTACTGCACTACTGGATGCTCATGTACATCATTGTAACCCTTTGGTCACAGCCTGTGGTGCTTCTTTTTTCTGAGCTCTGTCCATTAGAGGATCTGAGAATCACAGAATATTCTGAGCTGAAAGGATGGTCGCTTGCTGTGGCACAGACTTGTATCTCTGGGACTTTGTCTGGCAATTGAAGCTGCAAGTTTCTGAGTCCTTTGTTTAAGACCTAAAGTCAATCTAGAGGGAAGGAGTGGGTGAATGTCATTGGAATCCCATTTAAAGAACTGAGCACAAGATCTCTGGTGTCTAGAAGCAGTGGTGACTCTGTGGATTACATCTGTTCCTTGCTCTAGTTTGTAAAAGCAATTACCTAATTTTAGTTCCCAGTTTTGACAAATCTGTGGGGGAAAAAAAAAAAACCCCAAACCTGAAGGAATAAATGTGTTTATTTATTTTAAAATAAAGTCTTCTCAAACTCCTAGAGAGGTGCATTTAGGATTAGCTGCTACACAGAGGGATTGGGAGAGGACCCATCTGCTTTCAGCCAAAAAACAGCTGCTCTTTATCAGCCAGTTTCCTAATCCCACCTCAATTCCCTCTCTGCTCCTCCACATGGTACTTGCCTACTGCAACAGCACACCTCACAACAGAGCCATTTTGGGGGTGAAAACACATTTCTCTCTGCATTCCCCAGATCTGGGGGGGAGTTTGTTCCCCGACAGGCGCCGGTGGCTCTGGCCAGCTGCATGGCACAGCCACCCCAGCCGTGCTGCTGGCACACAGACCTCCCCACCCATCCCCAGGCCACCAGTGCCTGCTCACCTTTATCCCCATTAACATTAACATTACCCCCAGTAACAGCTACACGTGGTGGATACAGCCTTGTACATTTGATCACAAGAAGGCTGATGAATTCCCCTTCAAAATGTGGATTCAGGACACATTTTCACCCTCCCCCCCCCCAATAGCTACTGTTCTGTGGAATTTGTTCTATAAAGCCAGATAAAAATCTTGTTCTTACTTTTCAAGTTTATATTTACAAAGGGTGGAAAAAGAGGCATAATGACAGCTTAATTAATGCATGTCATTAATCCTGGAGATAATCAAAAGCCTGATAAGTCTCTAATCTTGTAAAAAAGAATTAGAAAGCACTGAAACATCTTTTGCTATCTGTAAACCTTTTAATGAGATGCTGTATGCTTGGAAGAGGAGCCATGGAAAGGAGCAGTTCCAGGGGACATAGTCTCAGCAGATTTCATCACTGGACTTCTTGTGTGATATTGTTCTTGGCAAAAACTAGAGTCCAAAGCCATCAATGTTGTTTTCAAAATTTGTCCTTCTCCTATCAATGTATAAAATTATTCTAGGAATTTGTGGATATAAATTAGGAGAGCTTTTGCTCCTCTCCCATTTTCTTGTAAGTATCATATTTAAAGCACTACTTCAGCTTTAATGCTTGCAGACCTTACTAATTGCTTCCTAGTTTTCCTAGTTATTCCTGCAGGTGTGAAAATCCTGCCAATATACAATATCTACTATTCAAGGGAAAAAAAAATTATAGAAGGCAGGCAATATTTCCAAGGTGTTTAAAAAAGTAATAATGTGGCCAACTTCAGAGATTTTTTTTTTTTTTTAAGTCTGCAGAACATTCTTGTTTCAAAGCTGTCTGTAGCTTTGCACTTTTATGTGTAAAGTGCAGTTTATGTGTTGTCAGTCATTACCAGTAAGTGTCAATGAAGCAGCTTTGGAGGATGCAGTGACAAACAGACATTGTTCAGATTTTGAGGAGCTCAAAAAGAAGTGCCCATTCTTGAACTCGGAGCAAAAGTGTAATACACAAGGGCAAAATATCCTAATGTCTGCCACTCCAGCAGAGACCTGGGAACCAGCTAGAGCTGGTGGGAAGCATGGTGGGAAGGAATAATAATAAGTATTGCTTATTTTCCTCTCCAGAGACCCAAGGAAAACTGAATTTGTCCTCTGGAAAGGAGGCCAGGGCCAGCAGTCTGCCACAGACGGAGTTAAGGCTGGGTGAGAACTTTTGTCTGGCTCCCAAAAAAGGCTGAACCAATAAAGGATCCAGAGCAGGACTGTCTTAAATAAACCCTGGAGGGCTGGGGGAGAAGTCCTGGCAGGCAGGCATGGGGAGGGTGAAAAAAAATGAGAATATTTGTGTCAGGGTTGGAAATGAGGTTTCTTTCTTTTTTCTTTCTTCTTCTTCTTCTTTTTTTTTTTTTTTTTTTTTTTTTTTTCCCTTTATTTATTTTTCTTTCTTCTTTTAAGTTTGAACAGTGCAAGAAGCACTAAGAAGGAGTGGTTGCCCAGGCACAGGTTAGCCAGCAGCTGCACTGCTTGGGTATACCCGTGCAAGCACGAACATCCCAAATCCCTTGAGCACAGGGGGCTTTTGGCAAGTGGGCTGGGGAAGGGGGCAGAGGTGGGGTGAGGCAGTCAGGGAGCTGCAGGCCCTGCCTGTGCTCTGATGCAGGCAGAGGTGCAGGCTGTCAAGGGGCCATTGCAGCAGCAAGTGTGCTCAGCCCCTGGAAATGTCACCTCAGGGCAGATGCCAGAGAAGGAACACCCCAAGGTGGTTTCCTTCAGACTCTCCTACCACGTGTGAACAACATTTAGTAAATACCTGCAGGAGGGCTGATTCCCAATGCACTGAGGCTGAAAGTCTTCAATACTGAAAATGTGTTTAAGACCCTGAGGCGGGGGAACTTTTTTGCTTGTCTGAGGAGCTCCTCTTTCCACCAGTCTGTGGGCAGGTGGGAGAGGGTGCAGTGAATTACCCCATGAGAATCAAGAAACACAGGCAATGTTAAGCTGGGGACTGGGACAAGGTCCTGCTGTCAAACCAGTCCTGAATGTAGGTAAATGAGGAAATTTTTTGACCGTTCTCCAGAAAAGAAGTTGTTCAAAATAGGAGATGCACTTGAGCAAACTTAGTAAACACAAAGAGAGGTCAGGGAGATAGAGCAAAGGGAAACTTCTGCACATTTTCCCCATCTTCAGATAAAGCCGTCTTGGTATACACAAGTACAACGACTGCTGAACTTTGTCTCCTTTATTTATAAAACAATATACTAATCTTAATCCCTGGACACACTGACGTAACTGAATGTCATACTTTCCAAATATAATGGATTACATTCCCATCATAAAATAAATACATTCCAGCAGTGAGCCCCCCAGCAAATAACAGAGCTCCAACAGCTGGGGCAAGAGGCACAACAATTGGATTGTGTTGCTGAAGCCCGAAAGCAAAGTTTTTGCTGGCAGCATTCTAGGAAAACCTATTATAAATGCAATGCTACCAAAAAAATGTTCTTTTCTTTCTAGTTCTGTGCTGCATGCAAAAGCCATTAAAAAAATCCTGGGTAAACAAATATACTCTTTTCCATATGACCTTCTCTTGAATGTTTTCAAAAGTATATTGTCTTTTTGGTTTAACACAGTATTTGTCAACTTTTATTTATAGCTTAAAGGAAAAGTCTTCCTCAAACTGTCACCAAAAATTCCCTTCTATAGGCATGCTGTCAGGGGAAAGGCTTCTTTCTCTGAGTGTCACCCTGGGTCCAAATACATTTTACTGTCACTAGGATAGGAGTGGCTCCAGCAATCGTTGCATCTTGAATTGGCTGGACACATATCCCTCTGGCCTATGAGCCATTTTTGACCTGTATTATATGAAAGTAAGTGTTAAATACAATAGAGAACCAAGCAGCAACGATTTACTCTCATAAAGAGTCTCATTTATTATTTATTTTGTAAAACGAGTAGGGACTAAAGTCTTTAAAGAACATTAGTATTCTTACATTTTGTGTAGGGGGCAAGAGCAATATTTGCAGCAGGATGACAAACCAGCATACTACCCACATCACTTGGTACAGGGTTTTTTTGACATAGAAACAGTAATGAAAGGCCATGGTGTTTCACAAACTGGTTTTACTCTGTGGGATATCAAAAAAGAAAAATGGAAATGTCACACTGATAATACAAAGTCAGCATAATGTAAGCAGGCATGACCCAAGGCCGATTACAGATTGCAATAAGTTTGGGATCTCCTTTGCTGAGAGTCAGAGAGATTCCTACAACTTCATGGGGTATCTTCAAATGTAGGACTTTATTCTCCAATCTGCTCTTCAGTGACTCATTGAGTTGGAAAGAGACAAATATGCACAGGTTGACAAAATGTAGTCTGTAAAGTTCATATTTACTTCAGCTGTCCAATAAAGAAGACTGGTCCCACATATAGATCCCTGAGGGAGCTCAGCATTCAGTGTTGTCATGAGTTAACACTTCAGTCAAAGCTGATGTGCTTTTTAATGGGTGCTGCTGAAGGTCACACGCGTTTTATGTTTTGTGATTAAATATTATTAAATACAAAATTGAGGCCAAACCCCTGGTAGTCTACTTTTGCATGTTTTTATCCTGTCTGTGATAGCACATCTCTTGGCTTTGGAAGCTCCACAGATCATTCCCTCACAACCCAAAGGGTGGTTTTGTCTCTTGATGCAACTGTCATTAAGCCAGTCTGTCAAGCTCAGCGTTATCTTTTGCATCTTTGGGATGGCTCTTTTCATTTTTCTCTTTGTGTTTCATGTGGCAAAACACACCCGCTAATATGGCACCTGAAAAACAGAGAGTGTTTGTAAAGGGAAGAGTAAACTTTCTGAAAGATGTTCCAGCGAGGGCCATGACACTGCACTGCGATATCCACAGTGCTTTACCTCTTGAACAGAAGCAAACAGCATTGAGGAAGGACCGTGCAGCACAGGACCAAGAGTATGGACCCAAGGCACTGCTGGGCAAGATCAGATGCCTTGGGGCTCAGAAGCCTTCCTCCAAAGGAAAACATTTCCTCTAGGACCTGACCAAAATGCAAAGTGTCTACTTCAGGCCCCCTTCCTCTGATCAAGGATTTGTCATATTTTTCTTGAGATGCAGTCCCTCTTTTATGTATATAATGTATAGTTTGATTTTTTAAAATCAAATTATGAGCTTCTTACACTGTATATAAATTTATTTCCTCTTTATCAGTGTTAGAAAGAATATGAAAGATGTAAACATGCAAAGCTGAAATAGGTGACTAAAATGATAACTATAAGTACAGATAACATAAGTAGGAAGCTATAATCTGTATGCCCAAAACAAAGCTCAAATCTCCTCCCTGACAGGCAAAGGGCAGTAAGTAGCAATGAAAATACAGTATGCTACAAGTTCAGCAGTTTCTTCTGTCCTAGCTGGTTGTTGTGCCGTTGGATACTTTTCTTACAACCAAAAACTTGGCTGCAAGTTTGCAGCATCATGATACACGATCATGGGATCTTTCACTCATTCTGCAACACGCATGCCAAATCTTCACCCAACAAGTGAATTAGTGTCAGGAATGCAGCAGCACCATCATATCTCAGAGATCGGGCTTCAAACCAACCAAAGTGACTTACCTATGATGATCAGGACTGCAAGGAGAATCCCAATTGCCTGCCCAGCGGTTGGCCAGGAATGAGGACGGTCTATTTCGATAAAACATGAATTTTCACTGGAACACTTGCAGATGCTTACTGCAAAAGGAAATGCCATGAGGTTAATGAGAAGCTTAGTAGTCACATTTGGTTACTTATAAATGTAACTGTTGTTTTGAAGCTAATAGTTCTGTGCATAGAATACCTTTAAGATTCACTCTGTTTTCCAAAGACGGATTTCCATTGTCATTAAGTATTATTGGAACTTCATACGTCTTCTCTTCAAAGTTAGCATGTTTTGGGGACAGGTAAGCGTGAGTAGCTGTAAGTAGGAAATGGGACATTCATGTCAGCACTAGAAAGAAAGTTAGTTCAATATTTATACCAGCTGCAAGTGTTTTTTGTTTTGGTTTTGTTTGGGTTTTTTTTGTTTGTTTTTTTTTTTTTAAGGCTGCTTTGCCCAGTAATTTCTGTTTTCCTCTATGTCTTCCAAGGTCTCATTGGTTTGCATACATTTAGTAAAAAGGGAATATCTAGAAGCCTAGTCTGGCCTTCAGCATAATATCACTATAAAATCTCCTTCCTAATTTCTACACCAGGCCAAATCTCATCTTGGGTAGTGCTACACTGATAGCATCCCATCTAAACCAGGAATAGTCCCCTATACTCATAGAGACCATAACCAGATTAAATTGTTCCCAAGGAAACGTAGGACAAACCATCCTTCTAGTGAACTTACACTGTCACATCTAAGGCTCTTTAAAAACTGGAGAAAGACATAATAGCCATTGGGATCAGATCAAAGGTCTGTTGATGTAAGTATTCTGTCTCCAGAAAAAAATGGAGATTACAATGAAAAAGCAAGCATGTATTTTATTTTCTCCTATTGCCCTCTCACCCTTTAAACATTTTCAGCTCAGGGACTTCTTTAGCAAGATGCAATTTCTTGCTTTGAACTTGTAGAAAATTTCTGCACTGACAACACCCTGCAAGAGCAAGTTCCCAAGTCATCTACCTCCTCATTCTATATGCACTGGAAATAATTCCACAAGCTTCACTTGAGGGTCCCAGGTTTGTGCACTGGAAGAGAGAGCAAAGGATGAACCCTTGGCCACCCTGACCATAGCACTCATAGTTTTATATCTCTCTGTTGTATTTTTCCCTACCGTTTTTGAAGATAAAAAGTAGTAGCTTACTTTGCTGCTCCTATACACTTCCTTATATCAGGCCACTCTGTAACTCTGATTATCCTTGTCACCCTATCCAAACCTGTTTGCAGTTATATTGCATTTTTATGGAGATAGAGAGAGACTGGAGTTCAAAACTTGAAGAAATCATGCATTTATACAGGGGCATAATGATGTTCTTGGATTTCTTCTCTGGTTGTTTCTTGGTAAGCCTCAATATTTCATTTGTTTTTATGAATACTGTTAATAAATTGATCTCACATTTCCATGGAGCTGCTTACAGGTCTCCTTTTTAATTCATAACAGCCAGCTCAGCACCCCTGATTTCAAAAGTGAATTTGGGAGTCCAGGGTTTACTGGCACCTGTGAATTTTATTGTTCAGTCTTGGAAGAATGCTCTGAAATTCTTCAAGCTTGGTTCCTACTCAAATAATTTTGTATAATGAGTAAACTCTGCCTCCTCATTGCACACCCCTATGTACTGAGTTATGCAGATCCCAGCAAAAAACCTTTGGAAAACCACACATGAACTCCCTTCACTGCAAGAGCTGACTGTTTGCACCAAACCCTGAATTTTAAATTATTATTTATTCTTTCATAACTTTAAATTTGTGGCAACCCAGCTTTCTCTAGTGGGATAATTCATCAAACATGTTTTATTAATTCAGACAGGCTCTATCAGCCAAGCACTTATTCATGTGTTTACTGTCCCCTTCAAAAAGTTCCATTCATTTTGTGAGGCAGGACTTCCTTTTGGACATGAAATGTCAGGAATTGTACAGATTGCAAACTGCTCTATTTCTTTTTCAGCAGTGATTTTTGTTCGTTAAACACGCATATATTTCATACTTACATGCTTCTTCTCTCTAAAATGTTCATGAAATTACAGCTTGTAACATACTAGGTTTTATCTCTTGCAAAAAAATAATTTGGTGTTCTCAGCAACCCAGCCTTTTTCTACATGGAACACTGGTTATGCAATAATAAGAGTAAAAAGGAATTCTGTAATTCTTCATATTCACCAGAGTACCGAGTGAGTCCCATACCATTGTAAGAATGGCTGTATTAGCTTACCATTGAATTTTGAGATTTCCCAATTATTTCTTGTATTCATCTCATCCGCAAGGGAAAAAGTAAATTTTGAATAAAAATACTGTTCATCAGCATCAGTAGCTTGAATAAGAGTCTTCTCTCCTCCACTGACCGGGTAGCAGAAGAAGGTAGGATAATCCGTAGCTATTTGTGGAGGGTTGTCATTCACATCACGCAAGTGCAGAACCAAGAACGCTTTGGATTTCTGAGCTGCATTATCTGTCGAGTTTAACAGAATGCAAAGTTACATGCACATCTTGGATTCACACTCTGGGCTGTTGCATTCGCAGCTATCATGGAGGGACACCATCAGACAGGCAGTGAGAGGCAGCGTTGCAGGAAGTTGCAACGGAAGGTTGCAGAAAGAAGGTCTCAAGAGGTCCTGAGGGATTTGTGGTAGCTGCCACTACTTTTTAACAAGCATGGTTTATTTACCACCAGTCCTTGCTAACTACAGAACACAAGCAAAGGAAAGGAGGCAGTTTGTATCTAGCAATCTGTCATATCCATCATGTCTGGCAAACAGTCACATCCAAAGTGACTCTCATGACTCCAGTGCTCTTTGGAGCACTCTTAAGCATAAAATGTCTTGAGTTTCCCACCTCTCTTCTATATACAGGAAATGCAAGCCAAAATTGAAAGATTTTAATGGCTGAAACTAGAAGTCCTAATATATTTCAGACTTGATGTAGTATTAGTTTTAATAATAATAAAATTAAATTCTGTAGAAGGCTACAAACTACCCTCCAGGCATATTTTCAGAATGCCTAACCATATCTAGGAGAAAAATTAAAATCTTTATAGCCGTAGAGAAAAAGGTGGCAGAAAAATATTAAAACAGAAAACAGTGAAAAAATTTGAATCTTCTCTATGCGCCATGTGGTTCAAACAAGTATAAGACCATATCCAACTTCTTTAAAGCTATTTTAATCCTTGTTATCTACAGAAGCAAGAGTTCTGCAAGAAATTTAAATTCTTAAGAAATATATACTTCTAATACACCACAGGATGTATACCCAAGATTACATGTTCCAGTACTTTTCATGGGTTTAGTCAGGGTAAGTATAATTCCTCATAAAAGAGTAAGGACAGGGGATTCCTCTGTGTGTATATTTAGTTGTTTCATCACTTACTTAGCTCTGATGCAACAACCTCTATAGAGTATATTTCTTCTTTTTCTCGATCCAAAGGGGAAGCAGTGTATACCTGCCCAGTGGCTGAATCAATTCTCAGCCATTTTCTCACGTCACCTTCCAAGGAGTATCTTTGGAAAGAAATAGAGGGGGAAAAAAATCACATCTACTGTTCCAAACTGGGAAAAAAGTCCAACAAAGCAAATTTTTTTTGTTGATTTTATACAAGAAGCTTGAGTACAGTTGCGCTCAAAGAGAGGGTTCTTGGAAGAGTCACAGTACTACAGCCAACCAGGAGACACAGACAGAGGAAGACAGGCCAAAATCATCCAGAATAAGACTGAGAGCAGAGCTACAGAAATGCCATCACTGCTGCAGCCTGTGTACTTGCAATTCCACTTTCCCTCTAAATGGGGAACCTGGGATGGCTTTTAGTCCAGAAGTGTGATTTTTCCAAACCTCATGTCCCTCTCACCCCATCACATCTCCCACATCTTGATTTTGACAGGGGCACAAGCCAAGGGCTGGGGGCCAGTGCAGCCAGGCACCCTACTGTAGATTGAGAAGGGACCAGGACCCCTAGGTGAACTAAGGTGATTACCTTCTGCTGCTCTGGAGCAGCCCATAACTACCATTGGGGCAGCCTTGGAACAGAGAGTGCTTTAAGCATCACCACATTATGGAGTTTATATCACCAAGGCCCCTGGGTATTTACTTATACAAATGTAACCATGAATGTTTGACCCAGTTAAAGTACATGCACTTGCTTGAGTAGAAGTGACCCGACCTTCTCATTCAATGTTTTTGTTCTTTCAGTACCCTTTGCAGCAGAAACAGCACACTTATACATCTTCTACTATTTATACTTTTGATTTTATGCCGTTTAACCTATTTTTAGAAGAAATGTGGTTTACATATATCTGAATTCCTCTCGTGTCTCTGTCAACATCCCCCAGAGCTTCTGGACTATGTGGCTCACTTTCAAACTAGTTTGACAGAAGGCCAAACATGATAAGTTCCCAAAAGTTAGGGACAAGTAGAAAGCCAGATGAGAAATCTCTGGGAATAAGAATTCACGGGAGGCCTAAGAGTCATATCATGCAACTCCATTAACCACTTGGTGTTTTGCTGAATTTTAGTTAAATTTCAAGAACTGTTTATTTTGAGTTGATCTGTTCAGCATTCCATCTGGGAATTGTACAGCAAAAGTCACAAATAATTCTTCTATCTGACTCTACTGTGTAAGGTACATTTACACCGTGCAACACAACGCAGGAGTTGTCTTGCACAGAGCATTGCCTCCACAATAGAAAGAGGTGTTTTATCTCTGACAGCTAGGAAAGAAAATTAATTATTTTTCAATTGTAGACTTGGGGTTGTGTATTTTGGTGGAGAAAAAGCTGAGGTTGTGTATTTTGGTGGTTTCTTGTGTGACATGAAAAACAGCTATTCTCCGATTGGTTCAGGGGTACACAGTATATGCTTCATTTTTTTGATAAAAGCATTATGGACATGGAACCTTGTTATTCTCAGTCTAGCTCTACCTTTTTCCTGAAGATATAAAGTAGTCTGCTTCCCTTGTGGTTTCTTGTTTCAAGGCTGATGTTTGTCACAGCACAGAGAGAAATCTGGTCAGAAAAGCACTACCCAGCAGTCTGCTGCAGGTGGATCGCTAGCCCACATCCCACCACACGTCCACCTTCTACTAGGAGGTAAGACTTCTCTAAAAACAGTATTTTTCCACATGCCAAGAATTGCACATATTTTCCTTGCACCTCCTTTAGAACAATTTTTGAAACCCATAATTCAACTAATTGATCACAGTCACTGTTTTTACCGTACAGAATCCCCTTCAGGATCATAGGCTCCCACCGTCATGACCAAGGTATTGACAGGAATGTCTTCAGACACTTCTGTTTTGTAAACTGGTTCCAGGAAAACAGGTGGCTCATCCACATTTGTTATAAAAACTTTAAACGTGGTAAGAGAGCTTGCATTGTACTCCACGTTTGGCACCAGCGGTTCAGGGTTTGTGGCATTGATCACCAGGTTGTACTCAGACATTGTTTCAAAATCAAGAGGCTGGATGGATTAGAAAAAAAAAAAAATTATTCTTGAAGCAATGGCTCTGCTGCCATTGGGAGCTTCAATGTAAAACTAAAAAGTGCCCCTCTCCTCAAGGGGGAGATTGCATCCCAAATACAGGCAAAATAAGGGAGAGCTGTCAGGAAAAAACAATGCTGGGAATGGTCAATTTAAATGAAACCATATGCCTGATTAGAGGCCTCCTCAGCAACTGCATTTTCCAATAATGTTGCCACCTGCCCGACTAAGTTTAATAGCAATATCCTGTTTACAGAAATAGTATTTATAGCTCTGTATGAAAAGGCCTCAAATGACCTTCGGGTGCCAAAAGTCATGCGAGAGTTGTCACACCACAGAGTTTCTCACAACTGCCTCCTTGGGAAAAAATGAGGCTGAGGCTGATCCTGAAGGCGGTCCACCAAATGCTGCCTCTGCCTGTGCTTGGGCTGGTGGCAGCACACGAGCAGGATGCACACAATGTGGCACCCCTTGGAAAATGAGTGATAGGTTTTCTGGACCCATAGGCCAGAAAGTTAATTTCAGTTTCAAGAAAGTTAATTTCAAAGGGCACTTTTGCTATTGAAATTCATGGAAGCAGCAAAAAGTGTTCCTTATATTCCTGTCTCCAGCATTCAGCATATGGGCTCTATCACCTACTGCAGCACACGCTGTCCTTGGCTTGGTCACAGCTAATGCTTCCCTCATCAGGAACAAAGAGTTTCTCCATGCTGACACTAAGACGTGCTGGCTACACTTGCACCTTACTTTGCAAAGGCTGCCAATGGCCAGAGCAACTGCAGGGAGGAGAATCTGCCCCGTCACACCGCACCACTACCACCACAACCCATGGAAGCCTTAGCTGGCTTTCTCTTGTCCAGAAATGCTGCTGCAAAATCACTCAAATAATGTCATCTTTTTGTCTTCGTGGTGTATAAAGACCTTCTTCATTGGCCAGAACCTGCTCTACTGGAGTCCAAAAGTGGAGCCTCCTGCAGTTTGCATCATACTTAGGGTATCCCCATCCACCACCAGTAAACAGCTTCCCCACAAATCATTACCAGGGCAGTAACTGTGTACGACAAGTAGGTAAGATTAAAGGAGAAGAATAAAATCCATCTATGCACCTTGTTAATCTTGATGAACCCTCGGTTTGTTTCAGAGTCTGTCTCTATGATGAATGTGTTGTTTGGATCGCCTTTTTCCACTTGGTAAATGATGAGGGAGCTTCCTGTGTCAGGCTCATCTCCATCAGTAGCTTGAATTTCTAATAGCACAGTTCCTATTGGGATGTTTTCTGCCAGAGTCACACTGCCATACTGAAGAGAGAGAGGTGTCAGTGAAACATTATGTCCCAAGAACCATTTCTGGATAAAAACTTCAGTAAGCCACAAGCTTGTGACCCTCATGCATGGATGTATTTTAACCCGCCGTAGCCACATGAAGGAGGGAAGCTTTTTAGCCACACATTTATGGTAGGTGATGGGATCTATGTCAGTGCCACCAGTCCCAAATCTTTGGCTCCTCTGTCAAAACCAGCCCATGATCACACAGCAGAAATAGTACAGCTTCTCTGTACCCTGTGAGCACCCTGGCGACTCAGTGTTAAATATTTGATTGTTTCATGCACCATAGGCTATTGCCACATTGGCATCCCGGCTCTTCTGACTCTTTAATGTGTGCTCTTCCCCAGAAACCTCACCCTGAGACCAGGTCCTGGACTGAGACCTTGAGGTGAGATGGTGTAAAACCTGCCATTCAGGCACCTTGTCTGCATGTGGCTCTGCTGCCATTGCAACCAACAGAGAGCTGGGCAATGCAATCTGCAAGGTCCCAAAACCAACACAGCTTCCCTGAAAGGACAGCTATTCCTGATAAGCCAGACAGCTCTCCTGAGCCCACCACCTACATGGCCTGCAGGAGTGCTGTGTGTACGTACTTCAGCCACTCCAGGGTCTGCAGAAGGCTTGGACCATCAGGCAGAAGTCACAAAATATCTGCAGGTCTCTGCCAGATGCCAGCACCTTCACCAGAGAAAAAGCAAGAGCCTGACACCTGTCCTGGAACCAGGTACATGTTTGGGCATGGATCACTGGACCACTGTTTCTGGCCAAACCACACAGAGCTTTTGATTCCCAGTCACCCTCTGGCTGTTTTGGGTACACTAGTGCTGTGATTGGTAAGGTAATTGGGAGATGCCAGCTTTTTTCCATTTAGCTTTAGTTTTATTAATTTTAAAGCCTTTTTTTCCCCTTTTCCCTTCAGAACTTGCATTTCTGGAATGAACTGCTTTAATAGAATAATTTCTTTCTGTACACATAGTTTTCCACTGAGCAAATTACCATAAATTTTATAATTAGCTGTTAGTCTATCCCATTGTTCACTGTCTAGATAGAGCTTATATGCAGACATACAGCAAAATTTTTCCTTTATTTTTACTAGTGGGTCACACTGTTACTTGTTTTGTCAATGGCTAGTTTCCCACTGACATTCTATAGACATTGAAGGTATGCTCAAACAATTGTCAAAAGTTATTGGAATGTCCAAAATACTCACATGTATTGGTGCTAAAAATACTCACATCTGATTTTTCAAAGATGGGAATTTGATCGTTGATGTCGATGACATGCACTTCCACATCACAGATTGTTTCAAATTCTGCATGGAAAGAGACAAACAATGTCACACCAGCCTTTCTGCTGGAAACTTTCCTCCAGAAGGGTTCATTGTGAGCAAAAGTGAGCACTGCCAGATTGCCCAATCTAAGCACTAAGTTGAGAGAAGCACTTAGTCAATGACTCTTAGTCAATGACAGCCTCACTCTCTATCTTACCATTGATCTTCCCAATTTCTTCAGCACTGCCCCATCCTGTTTCCTTTCCCTCCCTTTTTAACACCATATCTGTTTATTACCAAAATGATGATAGCTATGACTTGTGTTAGCCATCTCATCATCACTTTTCCATGTCAAAAAGTATGCTCCCTTGTCCTCTTGGTCATCAGGCAGCACCCTCAGTTTTGTTATAGCGAGACAAACGTCAGTTCTATGTAAATCTAATCACTACCTGAGCAGGGGCACCCATAGCAATGGCAGGTTGTGATTTTAGAAGCATAATATATCCATATATAGATTGATTTTAGTGTTTTATAAACATACTTCATGAGGAAAGTTAAGGAAAATTCTAAACAACATTGTTTGGATAGAATTCAAATACGCATCCAAAACAAATCACCAGCTTTTCCCTCTGGAAGGCTTTCCATCAGCTGCCAAAATTATGTAATTTCATTTACAGACATGTCACACTGCTTTCTTTACATGCCAGTTCCTTCATGCACAAGTTTTGCCTGACTGTAGGGACTTCAGCACAAAGCTGTAAACTTTGGAGTTTGATTTCCTTTCCATTCAGTGAATCACAAAGGACTCCTGACAATTTACATAAGGGACAAGATTATTTTTGAAGTTTAAATTCAGCTTAATTTTCTCTTAATGTTTTAAAACATTGTCTGGACTGTATGAGCAGCTGTGTTTAATTTCTTGATTTTTTTTTTTCTTTCTTTTTTTTTTTTTTTTTCCTGTTAAGTCCCTTTGAAAGATCTGGGGGAAAACCACAATCATGATCTCTTCATTTTTTCCTCTTGTGGAAGGAAATCTCTTACTGAAGTACTTGTTAACAAGCTTCCCAATTTAGCCACTACTCTATCCTAGAGCTGGTTCCCATTCCATGCTTGCATTATGAATCATAATTAATCTCCCTGCATCTCAAGAAGAGGGCAAATACCATGCCAGAGCAAGATATTGCTACTGCCTGTAGCAGTACATTGGTACTCTCCGTGCTGCTGCCTGCTCAGCAAATCCTCCTTGTCTCCCCACATCCCTTAGACACTGAACGCCAGTCATGCCAGTGTGAACAGAGTTATTCCAATGTGTAACAGCAGGCATTACATACTTGAATCTGTCACCAGGACCTTCAAGGAATACTTGGCTGAATCACGCTTGTTTAAGGAACGGCCAGATAATTGCAAAGTCCCAGTGTCTTGCTGGATATAGAAGAGACTCTTTGAGGGAAATTCAGGTTCCTGACTATGGATGTGGAACTGCAGACGAGAGTTAAGGGTGTCCTTCTTATCCATGTCCGTGGCAAACACAGTGCCAATATTACTTCCTGTAGCAGAGTAGAGTCAGACAGATAATGCAGTGGTCTTGTTTCTCCACAGAGGTACACCGTGACAACAGTGACACCAGTGCAAAGAGTAGAGGGTCAAAAAAAATAAAGTTGCATGGACACAATCATTTCACTTCTGTGAGTTTTCCTTTAGCATCCCAACATACTGGTTTAGGGTCAGGGTAACAAAAGATTGTAACAGCAGACTCTTCAGTCCTGGAACCAAATAGCTGACGTCAAGACACTGGACAGATTTTGGTAATGGTCCATTGAAGTCAAAGGCATTATGCTGGAGGAGCAGCTGGATGAGGAAAAATGGGCTGATACCACTTTAAGAACAGTATTTCTTGTATTGGTAATAAAAGAGGGGGTTTTTTTCTTTACCTAGTCTAAACTGTTATCCAAATTTGTGGTTGTGGGAAAATACAGTTTTATGTTTTAAATAAAACAGACTTTTTAAAGTAGGTGTTTTTAAAGTAGGACTTTTTAAAGAGTGTATCTTTCTCAGGTTCTTTAAATACTTTCCACAAGAATTATTGAAGGGAGAACAGGAGGGCTATTTGCACAGGAAAATATTTCCCTGGGATAGCCACGTTTCAGTCTTTGGGATCAAAATTTCTAGCTTCATTCATACACAGCTGGAAACAACAGGACTACAATAAGGTATAGAAATTAACAGAAGCTCTTTTCTTACCTCCTATTTCATTTTCTTGAACTTCAATTATGGTGAGGTTCTGCTGGCACACAGGGGGATTGTCATTGATGTCTTCCACAACAATGTGAATTTGCAAAGGCTTGTCCACCAATTCTCCCTTGTCATCTTTTGACACCACGAAGAATGTATACTGCAACAAAAATATAACAATTAGATGGTTTGGATGTCCACTGTGACAATATTTTGCATTTTAGTATGTAATAACGGGAATATGAAATATCCTCTTGTGAGTTTGTTCAGCATTTTCTCTCTGTTTAAATCAGAACTCTTCCATCACCCCTTAGCTTCTGAGTCCTGAGTTCTCAAAAGATTTTAAAATCTGTGGTCCCCAGGGTCAGAAGTAGATCCAAAACCTCCAGATCTCCTGCACTCCACACTTCCCAGCACCTACCTTACTTGTGCACCTACAGCCCTGCCACAGCTGGTCCATGTTGTACATTGTACATGTGCTGTGGACAGTGATTGCTACTGCCAGACCCACTCTAGGGTAAGAACATGAAGACTGTTCACAATATAGTAGGTGGATGAACTTTCACACATATTTCACATCATTTCCAAAAAAGAGTGACAAGAAACAAAGGTTTTATCTATTTCCCTTTCCTTTCCATTGAGCTTTTTCATATTTACTCCCACACCAATAATTAGCTTCCTGTTGTGATCTCTGCCATCAGTGAAATGTTATGTGTTTACTTACAGTATCCTTTTCTTCCCTGTCCAATGGTTCATTCACATAAATATCCCCATTCTCACTGATGGAAAATGGGAGCCTTGGCTGCTTTTCTTTTTCAAAAATGGCATAAATTACACCTGGTTCATTTGACTGCACCTAAAAAAAAAAAAAAAATAATAATAAAAAAATCAGGATAGGAAGTCAGATATGTAGACTGACATTTAACAGGGATTATTCCTGGACCATAGACAAACAATTGCATTCCTGTTAGCTTCATAAACCAAAAAATTAACAGTTTGGCAGGCTCTTGGGACGAACTGCAGAAAATCAGACTGATAATCCACCTCCGCTCTCTGAATTGTGTGGTGAAGCCACTTTACCTCAGTTTCTCCATCTATCCACCTGGGCTACAACACATCTTTTTATAAAAGGGTTTTGTGATATGGAGATAAATAGTTTAAATTATTAGAAAAAAAACCCATTATTTGCATTTGAATATCTTGATACTATTTATTTCTGTTTCCTTACACTCTCTATTCCTGCCTATTGTTTTGTTTTATGCAATTCAGAGAAGTGCAACAACAAAACAACACTAAATTAGGAGGAACTGTCAACTCCTTCCAGGACAGAAAGGCCCTGCAGATTTGATAAAGGTTTTTCACACACAGGGTTGCTGGGCACTGGAACAGGCTCCCCAGGGAAGTGGTCACAGCACCAAGCCTTCACAAGCTCAGGAAATATTTGGACAATGCTCTCAGGCAGATGGTGTGACTCTTGGGGTGTCCTGCACAGGGCCAGGAGTTGGACTTCGGTGATCCTGATGGGTCTCTTCCAACACAGCCTATTCTACAATTCTGTGATTCTTTGAAAACAAATACCTGGTACCTATCTGTAAATAGGTGCATGCACACTCTGCATTCATCAAAGCTCATGAGAAAGGCTCTTTTCTGGGGTGTTACACATTTAAAATGAAATTAAGTACACAGACTGGGAAATTAATAGGGTCAGAGTCAACGTTTATATTCTACATAGCAGCAACTGCATTTCATTTTCCCCTAGGCAGGATCAATATGCCATTGGCTACCACATGAAATTTATATACAAGTGATCCCAAAATGGGTGCACCCTTACATGTTAGTCTTCCTTCCATCTGTTTTCATTCTGGACTTCATTGGGCTGTCACTGAGACCAGTGGGAATAGCACCAAGCCAGTTACTCTTGTGAACAGGACACATGGAATCCTGCCATGTTTAAGGGATGACAGCATTGGAGGTGTCATTGCCAAAGCATTTTTCAAAGTCAAATATTTCTGAAAGGCTGTTGGCCTGTTAGTTAATATGTACTGATGTATACACTGCTATTGGTCTGCAGTTATCAGCAAAATATTTTGTGCTTGAACTGTGAAAAGAGGAACACTATGAGAATGCAGGATGTGAAGGAGAGCGTTTCAGTCCTTTCTAGGTACTTTTGATGTAGCAGTTGTGCTGCATGATAAAAAACTGGTCACTGCAGTTGTCCCTGAGTGTGGCGGACTGCCCACATCAGGGCTGTTGTGGAGGTGGTCCCCCATCCTGCTCTTCTGCAGGTGGAAGAAACTAACCTCAAAATAAGCTCAAAAAACCCTCTTAGTTTGCTCAAAGCCTGGAGGACCCATGACTGGATTTTGCTCCCAAACTGAAAGGCAAAGTCCAGTCACTCTAGTGTTTGTATTGACTGTATCTCAGTCACCTTCAAATTATTAACTTCCATGCTAAAAAAAAAAAGTCAATGAGACCTCCAGTAACAATAATTTCCAAAGGATGCCATATTAAAAAAATAACTGTGAGGTGCCAAAGTCCTTCTGAAAAACTTGGTGTTGAATGCAGTGGGGGCATCTTCACAGTCACCTGTGAGGAAAAAAATTGTGTGGTACAAGGAGAAGTTCAGAGAGTGTGGTCAAGAACCCTACCTTGCTGATGTTGACAGGGTGGACCTGGGTTGAGTTTTCCTTGATGTAGATTATGGAGGGAGCTTTCCACAGGCTCTCCATCACAGTGATGATCACATCGACACTGCTGGTGAAAGCATTTGTTGTCTTCCCTGCCATGTCCTTCACAGAGACAACAAGTGTAAAGGTGTCCTGCTTTTGAGGATCCAAGTAATAAGAGCCTAGAGACGGAGCAAAGAGTCAAGAGAAATGACACGGAGGCTGCGGGGTTTGTTCATCTGCCCATTGCCTCCTACATGCACTAAGATTCTTTAGCTGCTTCAGACTTATCCCTTAGAGGGTCCTTAGGGACAAACCTCAGCAAGCCACTTCCTCTGGGGTCTCTGAAAAATGCAGCATAGCACCATGTGGATGGAATCATGAGGCCTCTATGCTGCAGTCTCATTTTGTGAAGGTGCATCACTGAACAGCCCTCACCCCAGTTAGGTACTTGTTCAGCCCAGCAGAATAGATGGATGTTTCTAAATCATTACAATTTCGTTAGGATCACATGTCCAGCTGAGCTTTCTCTGGATTTTTTGTGTTACTGCTTTTGGGTTTCTAGATTTCAAGGCAGAGAATTAATTCCAAGATATGACGCAGTGTAGTCCTGAAAGCCAGAGGATCTATCTCTCTTCTCAGTGTACTTTTAGATCGTAATCTCCATTTCTGCTAGCTTCCCTTGAATTTGGTGGGACAAAAAACAAGTTCCCCAAACCCAGGGCTTTAGTGGAGTGTGTCCCACTGATCACATTGATTGAAAATGTAGCATCAGATCTGTGTAGTTTTGTTCCTATGCACACTCCAGAACTCACGCTTGCTCTTTGCAAACAAGAATCTTTTTACATACCTGTCTTGCTTGGTGAGATTGCTCCAGTTACATTATCAATCTGGAAAAGCATTTCCTCATACGGGTTGGGAAAATGATGGAGAATGCTGTATGACAGCTGTGCATGGGGAGTTGTAGGATCATCATGGTCAGTGGCATGGACATACATGAAGGGCTTGCCTGTTTGGATTGGAGAAGAAACAGTGGTAAGAGAGGAGACTGGACCTCAACACATAATTCATTTGAGCAGAGCTCTCAAACCAAGAAAGCAACTTATGGGGAGCTACCATTGTTCCATAATGCATCTCTCATGGGAAGCCACGTGTAGAGGTTACACTGCTGTATGCCATCCCACAGGTCAACCCTCCAGCAGCTCTGCTTAGGAGGATCACAATAGATGGGGTGACCAGTTGATGAAGAAAGTGACAGAGTTATATCTGCAGAGAGCTATCACACAAGAGTGCCTGAACCCAGAATTCAGCTCATTGGGATCTCTCCTTAAGGCCGCTTTGCAGCTCTTATACAAACCAGTTAAACCCAAAGCAAGTGGTGTATAGAAGTGGCAAGCAAATAAAAGTGGTGTATGGCCTGAGATACAGAGATAATAAAAGACCAATCATACATTAAAAAAAAAAACAAAAAAAAAAAACCAAACAAAGTAATGTAACTCAACTTTTACCTTTTGAGCACCAGTGCAACATTCAAAATCTTTCTGACTTGGATGCAGTTAAGAATACAGTAATATGTTTCAGAATGATTTTCTGACCCCATGGAGGTTTATATGCATATTCTTTAGCAAAAGTTTCTTCTTTAGTCCATAGTCACAGCAACAACAGCTGTATGAGTGTTTTGTTTCATTTCCAAGATGTAAGTCTCAAACTGCTCTCTAATACTCACATGTCTCTTGGTATGGATCACTGCAATCCATAATCTAAGACCCTCTTTTAAATGTTAAGGTTCAGCCCATGTTCTGAGAAGCATCGGTCATGGTAAGCATATGCCCCGTATCTACCCCTGGCACTTTCTTTCACTGATATGTAAAGATTCAGCTAGTCTTAGCATTCTCTTTCTGTGTAGTCTTTGGTAGCCTTTAAATCTTAAACCCCTCCTAGCATAAGGGTTTGGGTTTTTTCATAGCAATGGAGAGAGTTGAAATATTTGCCTGTTAAGTGATACTTGAAAAGATTAAGAACTAAAAAATATTTCTGATTGCACTCATTCCTTTAGGCTGCTTAGTGGTCACCTCTTTGCCCTTTCATTATGTTACAGAGGCTTTCATCCTTATTTTGTACAGTCCTGTGGGAAGAAAGACCGATCTTTTTTCCAGCTTGTACAGCAATCACTTTACCTTCTTGCTTAATTTACCTACCTTCCTATTAATGATAATATTTAATTATGGTGGCAATTACCTGGACGAGAGTTCTGCCTCACTACTCCAAAGTACCTTGTCTGGTTAAATACTGGTTGGTTGTCATTGATATCCTCCACATATATTGTAACAGCATATGGACCTTTAACAATGCTTCCACTTCCATCCAGACTTTCCACCTGATTTGAAAAAAAAAACCAAGAACAGCAAAGAAGTATTTTCACGCAGATAAGCAAAAAAGCATGAATTAACATCAGGATGTCAGATGCCAGGTCACTCTTACTGTGATGCAAATCTGGTGAGAGCCATCACTGGGTAGCTCCACATACAAGGACAAAGTTGTCACTGTAGTTCCCTGACAAAAATTTGCCACAGTATATAATGGCAAAAAAGCAAAATAACCCACTCCTGCTTCTGATGACACCTTTCAGAGGATAATTTCCCACTTCCATTTTCAGCAGACTACTTGTATTTTTGCACAGCTTACAATTCATGTTTTTCTTTAAACAGCAATATATAGTTTCTAGCAAACAAGGAGAAAATTCTACAAAATATAGCATTTATAACTAATTGCTGTTATAAATATAAATCAGATAAATAGTCTGATATAAGGGTTAGTAAATAAAAATTAATTTCTAATTCTAATGACTTTTTTCCCAAACAATTTGACTTATTTTCCAGCCTTCTTTAACTTTAAAGCACCAAGTATATATTATATCTGTCACACTTCATTTTATTTGCACATAATAGATAAAATCACAATTATTTATGCCTAACCAAGCATAATTTATTTATTCTGTCATCACTTCCTGTCTATAAATGATTCACATGCCTAGGGTTATTAACTTCTGGGGCTGGAAAATTGTCCTCTCTAATTCCAATCCAAGAGTGTTTCAGAGCTGATAACGTGAACCCATGAAACCTGAAGTGCTTGTCTTTAGAAAGACTGCTAAGGCTGGCTAAAAAATCATCATGTACTTTGTCTGTTCAGATACTGATCCTCTCATGATCATCTCTTTCTCAGCTGCTAGTCCCTCAGAAAAAGACAACACCATTTTTGACATGGTTCTTATAAGGGGACAGGGCTATACTGAGACCCAAAGACTCCCTATCCACTGCTCCACTCTCAGTAGTGTTTGCATTAGTGAGATCCTCATGCAAAGGGTATAATAGCAGGACAAGCACACAGAGCTTTTTCTTCTCCTGGAGTGCAACATGTGCCAAACATCTTTCTGCTGTTATCTGACAGAGGTTACATCTGTGCCTCTCTGTCTAAACGTGTCTCACTCACACTGTTTCACAGAGTCACAGAGTATTCTGAGCTGGAAGTGACCCACAAGGATCATCAAGTCCAACCCTGAAGTGAATGGCCCATACAGGGATCAAACCTGGGCATTATTAGCACCATGCTCTAACCAACTGAGCTAATCTCAGTTTGTCACCAAGTATGTTGCCTCCTAAATTATTACAATAGTTTGTTTTTCCACTCCAGACATGGAAGTCACCCTGTTGGCCTTCAGGGATAACAAGAGAAGCTCATTCATGAGGCTAGATTTTACTTCCAGTCAAGTATTCTCCTCATATTTGGAGAGTAAAAGGGTTGGTGTTGGCATCACAGTTTTTGTTTTCTCAACATAGCCTTCCTCTGCTAAGGAACATTTTCCTGTTCAGTCTTTGAGAGCTACAAAACTGCATGTTTTCCAGCAAATCTTGGTATTAAAAATGAAAAAGCTTCCCGTAAACACAGGCAAAAGAAAAGATTCAAAATTTCAACAGATGTCTGTTAGTATCAGGTTTACCAAAAGAGGGTGAATGTGAATACTTCCCCTTTCCTATTTTTCATTGAGTTTTTACCTGCAGCTTGTGCACATGTTTGGTCTCCCAGTCCAGAGACCCATTGATATACAGGATGCCTGTCTTCGCCTCAATGTCAATAATTCCAGCTTTTTCACCAGACATTCTGAAACTCACAGCAGGTGGCTCAAGTGTGAACTACAATGGCAAAATAACAGAGGGAAAAATCATCATTTTTTCAGCATTTTCACCATAATAAAAACAATTTCATGCTTTTGTGACTTTTAATATCTTTTGCCAACAGTGTGTTTGGCTGGGAGAATGATACTCCCAGAGTCTGCTAAAACAAGTCTGCTCTTTTCTGATCCTCAGCAGAGGAGTTTTCACATTATTTCCTGAATGCTGCAAGAAATCCCAACTGCAGTTTGTCTCCAAAGCAAACGTCTGCTTAGGACAGGCTTTGTCTGAGCATGGGAATGGAAAAAAATGACACACATCCTCCATTTGCCTGGGAGCTGGATCTGTCCTTCTGTGGTTATGGCTTTGAGAGGAAAACCTCAGAGTCAAAGGAAAATGATGACACAAGTTACATGGAAAGAAATTCTCCAGGAATGCTGATTTTATTAATCCCTGTCTTAGGATATCCTCTTAAAAATATGTTTGAGAGGGGGTTGTCTCCTGCTCTTTGCATGAAGGCTCTTCAATTCCCAGAGAGAGGAATTAAACACTAATTTCAGATCCTCCTGGGGGGCTGTTCTTCCCACCAGCACAGAGACAACATTTCATACGTGTTGTCTGTGCAGGCTATGGGGATTTTGACCAGAGTGGATAACACAAGACACTTGATTACCTGGTGAAGGATGCGAGGACCCCCTCCTTCTTGGACAGAGAAGTTCATGGCCTTCAAAGGCCCACTTACACTCAGGCCCTCCAGATTAAGCCACATAGCCTGTGAGAGAGAGAGGGGGTGGATGAAGGAAAGCAGCTGAGGGATGTCTGCTGCCATCACACACAAACAGCAGCTCCCCACCACTGAGCCTCCTGCAAACTACCAAGAGTAAAGAGAATAAGAAAACAGGTGAATGTAGACTGAGAACAGAAGGAAATTCATAAAATCATTGCTGGATCTCCCCTGTGTCCCCAGCAGGACCATCCACAAACCATCCAGGAGCCACAAAGCCCTGTGAAAACAAGTGTCTGAAAACTGAACATCACACCTGGGGATGGGGAGGAGCTGTGGCTGCACCCTTCAGAATTTCCTCAGTATATCAAATCTTGTTTGTATGGGAATGAGGTGGCCCTCCCTGGGTCCCTACATCATCCCCTCAGTGCCACAGCCATCTGGGCAAGCCACTTGAGCCCTGTGTCTTGACATCACTTGCATGTGAAAGCAAACCACAGAGAGAACGAACGTGACCTTCAGATCTTTGGTTTTTACCTGACGGCAAAAATGTCATACAAATCTGTCTCAGCCTCTGTTTTCTTCCTAATGGCTAGCAATGTCTTAACATCATGGTTTTTTCTGCCAAATTTTTAAGAGTTTTATAACCACACACTCCCCAGTGCCCAAAGACCTCCACGCTCTTGCCCTAATATTTCAGGGCTGTTCTTGTTTCTAAACAAAAAAAAAAACAAAACAAGACAACAAAGCAAAAATGAGCCTATCAGGGCAGGCCTTGCACACAACTCCATTCACACTGTGGTTTAGATAATCTACCTGTTTCTTCAAAGGCAAGACCAAGTTTCCCAAATTCCCTCTTCACCACCCATCTTGACAACACTGAGGATCTGCCTGTTAGAATTAGGGCTCCATTGTTTGGCTGCACAGGTAAAGTTTCTTTTCCTCCATACTAAAAACTAATTCATTTTGCTTTACAGATTTAGAGTGCCATTTCCACCCTGTCCATCACATCACAGAGCTGAGTGTGCGTTCTCTGCTGCATGACTTTTCCTCTGGGTTTGCTCCTATTGCTGCTGGGACAGTTATTCAATTTCTCACAGAAAAGCACAGTCTGCATATTACCAAGGGAAAGTTTAATTCTGCCTATGACAAAAACATAGCTAAGTTTAGCACAATTCACCCTAAAGCACTGCTCTGTGTGTGTGTGTCACAAGCAGTGCTTCAATGATTCCATACTGTTGTTAATAATAGCCAGAGATGCTGTCCCGCTCGCCTACAAGGCTTTCTGACTCCTTTTGACAACAGGAAAAGCAGAGAGCTGGGGAAGGAGAGGGAGGGATGCTAGTGAACACTAGTGTCAGCAGAAGAATATCAACAAATGCAATCTGATAGTTATGCATCCAGGAAAATGCACTTTGCATCTACCTTTTAATACTTCTACAAAATGCTGACTGCTGGCCTCCGCCAGGGACCAGATATCAGGACCCTGAATCTGACTCACTATGGTTATTCCCATGTCACACAGGTTGGCACAGTCTGGCTCCTGGAGGCTTTTCCTGGGGCCATTTTCTTTATCGTGTTCCCTGCCACAGAGGAACAAAGGCTGGTGCTATAAAACCCAAGAAGTTCAAAGTGCAGCCTATGAAGCAAGTAAGTGATACCACTTCTTTCATTAAAATTATTTTATGTGGACCATAAATATTTTCAAACATATTTCTAGTGCATGAATCACTGTTCTGGAGATTGACGGGGAAAGAGGTCCTCTTCCTCTACCTCTTGGTCCATATCCATCGGCATCTCTTCTGAAGATGGCTATAATGCCTGCAGAGTGGATTCATGGTGGGGGGCAGGACTGCCACAAGCAGCAGCTTGTGAAATGGGATGGGAAAAGGAGGGGCTCACTCTGGCACCTCTCAAGGTCTCCCTATTCTGAGGCATTTTTACTGAACTTGAATTAGATGCATTTTTTCAGGCTTTTCTGTTAATTTCAATTGTGAAGTGAAAGTCACCACTGCTGTAGCCTTTACAAACATCAGTAAATCTATTGAATTTAATACATAGGATCCATAAAGAGCATAATTAATGCATTTCAGTTCCAGAAAATCCTCTGAAAAGGGATTCACGGGAACCAAATAATGAGGATATATAATTAATATGCACAGTTTAAACTATGTGCCATTATATGTCTTAGAAACATTTAATATGTCAACACATGTATGGATTATAAAGCAGAACACATGATACTGATGTTTTCACTCTTTGGTGATTAGTTGCAGTACATTTAAACCTTTTCTAGCATGAAATTCACTCACGGGAAACAGCGATATCTAAAGAGGAAGTAGAAGAGGCAAAACAAGTAAATTGGTGCCTTCTAGGCTTTTTGAAGTTGTTGTTTGTTTTTTTTTTTCCTAATGACTGAGATGTTTTCTTCATTTGCTGTGGGGTCACACGCATGTGCCAGGGACACACTCCCACGCCCAGAGTTCCAGCCACTCTGCCGACACCGTGCCAGCCTGACCTGCAGGCTGGCACACCCCATGGAATTACAGCCCAGAGGCTCGCAGGCAGCCTTTGCCGTTCGCTCACAGACAAACAGAGGAGAGCCCGTAACTCACCGAGTGAATGAGAAGCAGAAATGGAAGTCCACACAGCTTAAGCATACTGGAATATGCTTTGCTTCAGCTCCTGCAAAGAGATGACAGTCACTTTAGCCCAGTCTATTTGCAAACTAAGGCAACAGCTGAGTTTTCCTGAAGCTGCAGGGAGAGAGCTGAGAAGTGAGCCCTGAAGGAGAAGGCGCAGCTCTGCCAGAGAAAGGCGAGACCAACGGTGCCCCTGGGCTGCCAAGGAGGGCTGTGCCCATCAGGTTGTGCCTAATGGTGCAAAGAGATGCAACATGTGAGAGCCCCAAAGAGCTGTCAAAGATTGAACCCGGCACAAAAGTTCAAGCCGTGCAACCGCATTGCTACAATGATTCTGTACTGCAAACCCATTTTCATTTCCGCTCTGCTGAAAGCAGAGACGTTCACAGGGAATGCTATAACCACAGGACAAGAGTCTTGCAGAGGTCATCCTCTGTCTTCTGGTTCAAAAAAACCAACTGTTTCCTGCAGATTGCAGAGGCAAAGGAAACCTAAGGCATCCGTACCCCCTAAAACAACATAGCTACTGGAAACAAAATTTCCAAGTCCAAGGAGCACTCTCTGCCTCAAATTTCAAAGAAATGTTGAGCACACATTTTCACAATTTACGTTTTCCTGATTATTAGATGGCTTTCTGAAATTGCAATCCTACTTCCTCACTGCCTCTAGATTTTAACCAAGACGATGAGGCCAGTTCTGGAAAGAGGTGAAGCTGGCATATTGTGCTGCCATCTTCAGTGGTGCTTCATGTTATATGGCTCACACCTACAGGAATCCTTCCACAGGATGGGAAGCCTCTGTCCCATGGAGGCAGCCAAAGGGGAGAACACAGTGTGGAGGCACGGCTCCCTCCAGATGCCTTCCTGCTTGTGCTTTTCATCATAGCTCCTTTTCTTTCCTCAATGGCTGAACAAAAAGGGGACCTGTAAATATAGAGACTGCTACCTACACTGCTGTTCTCTCCAGCACTCATTCCAGGGCATGCCATAGGACTTTATCTTCCAAATCCCATTCTGAGCTGGGTTATACTGTGTGTGCAATTACACCCTTTGAAAGTAACGGGCTCTTTCCTTGGGCTGGATATAACTGTGTGGGTACTGAAAGAAATTAATATGACATGCTTTTGAAAACAGAAATGATCAGGAAAATAATTAAATTTGTGAGGAGACAAGGGCTGAAACTGAGCCTCCTTTAGATGCTTGGCTGTGATGCCTCCTTAGTGGGTCCTTCACAGACCTCCTGAAGCCAGAGGAGGTGGCACAGGCAGGGCAGAGAGAAGGAGAAGACACCTTGAACCTCCTGGAAGGACACTTTGAACCAAAACTGTTGCTGATATTCCAGTAATACAGTCAATGACGATTCTTTCAGTTCCTCTGCCTGTACAACCTCTCCCCTCCTCCCCTTCCCTCCTGCCACTCTCTTGTGAATGTATTGGCCAGTTTCAGCTGCACTTAGTAGCCGTGTGGGAACTTCAAAAAACTCATTCCTTATTAATTTGGGGTGGAAGGTGGGACAGAGTACCCAAGCTGCTCCCTCTCCATCCTGTAAGGCTGCCCTTGGTGCCCAGGGGCTCCCTGCCGGGTTTT
Source organism: Hirundo rustica (assembly GCF_015227805.2). Classification (NCBI taxonomy): domain Eukaryota; kingdom Metazoa; phylum Chordata; class Aves; order Passeriformes; family Hirundinidae; genus Hirundo; species Hirundo rustica. Next base: position 24,008,703 of record NC_053450.1, on the reverse strand, counting down.
GTCTGCCCCTCTGGAGAAGGCATGGCTGGAGGTGTCCCGTTCTTTGCCAGCCAGCAGTGGAGGAACACCAGGCAGCTAAAGGTACCGGGGGAGGCCATCAAAAGGGAGGAAAAACTCTGCGGGGTGGTCTGCAGTACCATGGTCTGGATTCAGGGAAAATAGAAGGAGCAGGACCTACCAGGGAGAGGAGGAAGTTTTGGGGATACATCCAGCCTTACTTTTGGGGACAGAAAATGCTGGAAAATTAGTTGCTAAATGTAGCTGTGTCGGCCAGCATTCTCCTGTCCAGATCTGACTACCAAATGCAGCAGCGGAAATGCAGCCATTTCACAGTTTGCATGACAAGTGCCTTTGATGTTCTCCTCTCTTTGAACATAAACACAATTTCCTTATGTCATGCCATTTATGGTGCCTACGGCAAGTCTTGATCAGTCCTTGAACATTTATTTTTGGGTGGAAACTGTTACCAAGTCTCATGAACCATCTCACTGCCAAGGACCGAAGCCCCAAAATCCATACTCCTCTGTCACTCAGAATAACATCTCAGTATATATAGATTCATATAAAACTTTTCAGTAACAGGCAGTTTCAGGATTAGAATAGCATCAACTTAACTAAAAGCAGCTTGAGATCTGGCTGAGGACTGGAGCCATATTTCCTCCTTCGTTTCTTAGCCTCATCTCAGTGCTATATCCATAACAATCCCTCACACTTCCCATGACTGAAGAGAAATCTCTAGGATAACCATCATACAAATATTCCAGTGCCTTTCAATAATAAACATTCAGAGAACAAAGAATATTCCCGGAGATTAAAGATCAGTAACAATCACAAGTATTTGGTTCCATGGAATAAAATACTATTTTCTTTAGTTGATTGATTTCAGATGTTCAAATTCAGCAAAGAGAAAACAGAGGAAATTGATCCAAATCAAATATAAACCAGACTAAGCCTTAATACAGCAGTCATCCATTTTACAGGGACAGCTGAGTTCCTAACGCTGCCTGAAAATCCTTTAGCAAAACCCCTGCTTCAGCTTTTAAAATCTTTCTGTGAAATGTCGGTTAGATCATCCCTTACCTGTAACATGAAAAGTTTATTTTGCTCTAAAAATGCTTCTTTCTTTCAGTTGTGGGAATCACCTTTGCACAGGTTGGTGATGTCTGTCTGTGCTTATCCAGTTTATAGTTCCTCAGACTTGCCCTCAGAGATTCAGCAGTTCAAACATTAACTGCATGGGCAATTATTGATTCTAATGACTAGGTGTGGTATGAAACAGCAGCCCTGTAAGGAAGCAAGGTAGCTCCAAGGTAATTTACAGTCTTCAATATTCTTAGGTCCTTTGTGATTTTCTTTCTGATTTATTTCTTTTTCAGTCAGGTTGTGACAAAAAAACATGCAGGGCATGGGTTGGAGCCACAGGAGAAAGACAGCTTTTCTGTAGGAGAGCAGGTGGAGAGGAGAAGGCATTGGCCTTGTGTGGAGAGAGTGTTTGCTACTTGCCTGGCTGCAGGAATAATTCACATTCGGAAGACAAGAATTTGGACATAAAGGTGGCTTGTTTTCACAGCAGATCGTTTCATGGGAAGGACCCAACTGAGTTATGAAAATAATTCATCAGTCCTCATGTTGGAAAGTTCATATGCTGTCTGAGCTCTGATAAAAATTTACTTTGTGTAACTTTGGGCAAATCAGTCTGTCTGCCCTTTTCCAGATACTCATGTCATAATGGATGCAATCATTGTGCCATCTTTCATGTCTGTTTATGTTTGCAGCCTTTCGAGGGAACTAGTCCCCACTAGTCTCTGAATTATGACACTTGCCATTGAGGGAACTGAAATCAATTGGGCTGTAAAGGGCAATGGTAAAACAGATAATAAATAAAATATATTTGGAGAAAAACATGAGTTTTTGAAAAAATTAGTGTTCTTAAAATGTTATGCTTTTTGTATCTCACTTTTCAATATCATGCTTATTTCAGAAGTTTTGGACAGGCTGCTTTTATTGTCTTGAGAAATGTTACTTTTAATCCAGGTTCTGACTTCTGCTTTCAATTTCCTCAGTCTGTCAGCTTGCTCTTGAACACTGTTATATTGTTTGTGCAACACATTATTTTCTGAATTACACATCTAAAGAATGAAGTGTTTCGATTTGATTGCAGTTCTAAGGTGTACAGTTCTGGGGAAAAGCCTTCTGTTTGTGTTTCAGATCACACATTTCCTTTGAAATCAGCATTTGTTTCTCTAGGAAAAAAACTCTCGGCTATGCTTTCAGCATGCTTTAAAACACAAGTGTTCTCCATTCACTCATGCACTCAGAATGATTCAGACTTTCTCAAAGCTGTCTGCTAGCAGTGAGTTATCTTTAGAGCACAGCTGAAAACGAGTTTTGAATAAAGCATTAAAATTAATTGCTGAAGATTTCTAAATAAATATAATAAGGAGAGGCAAATTAACTTTCTCAGAAATATGTTGATTTTAAGCGACTTACATGCAGATTAACTGTGTACTAGTTGGATATGAATGAGCAGTACTTTCAACATGAAGCAGTAATTTTAAAACAGCGAGACTTTGCGTGGCAGAACCAAATACACATACACAAATTCCTAAAGACATTTTTGGTCCTCCTTCACATGACAAGTGCAGAGTAACTCAAGTCATGATGTCAGAAGTGAGAACCCTATAAACAAGTCAAGCATTTATTTTTCAAGTGCTAGTGTCTCTGCTTGGAAGTTCAATTAATAGGAAGTGCAGTGAATTATTCGAAGTACAAATACACAAATGTAAGGTACCTTGTATGCCTAATTGAATGTCCCCATTATTTAAAGTCAGAGGTGAGCCTGTCATACTCTGGCTTTCTCTAGCTGAAAGAGTTTCCCAGGCACAGAGCAACTGCTTGCAGGTTGCAACCGCACAGGAGAAAAAAAAATCTCCCATGTCAAATGCATTACAAAGTCCAGAAGCACTTAAGGCTTTACAACAGTCATAACACAGTGCCACAGATAAAAACACAAGAAGAAACTCAGCAGTGAGACTGCGTCCCTGAGACAGCTGTTTCACTGAGTAAATCCAACAAAAAAAAAGGCAAATGTCCAGGTGTTTATTGTGTGAATCATTGTTCAACGAGTCAGTTTTTCCAGAAACAACTCTTCTCATATCATTAGTCACATCCTTTTCACCCTTCCCATTTATCAACTTTGTAATTTCTCCCTTGCTCTTTTATAATACTTTTCTTTTTGTCTTTTTACTTTTACTCCAGGTTTCAACTCAGCTGATATCTCTTCATGTACCTCTTCCACTTACCAAACTAGCTGGACCTGCCTGGCCTCAGCTTCTTTCCCTTTCTGTTTGTTTAGAAAATATTTCTTTTATGGATCTATTAGGGTATGATAATTTCACAACATAATTAATGTGTGTCATCATGAGATAGTACCACTGGAGGAAAAAGAAGCACAGAAAAGTAATGCTGAAAACAAGCTTAAGTTTCTATTGATCTAGCTCCTTCACTACTCATGAGGCAGAATTGCCTATACCTGCAACCTCCCTGATTGTAAAAAGTGCAAATAATGACCAGTCTTAGTTTCCATAGGTAACATCCACTGTGGCACTTACAGCATCTGCTCATTCACAAGGATGCCCTCTGCACACTGCTCAACTGCTCCACCTTTGCTGATGATCTCCGCCCCCATATTGTCCCAGACGAGACTTTACAACACTGCTGAGGAAAGGTTCCTACAAAAAGTATCTCCCAAACAATGTACCTCTGACCAATGCACTTATAATATATTTTTATGTTATCTTCATTGCACTGATAGTTGCACTGACAGAATTCGGATTTTGTCTGTATTTGCCTACTCTATATACTCAGTTTGGTGGTGTAACCCACTCATAACTGTCTGAGCTTGTTTGTAAGACTGAGAATACTGACGAGCTCTGATTTAGCAAAGATTAGCTCCGATTTAGTTTTTTCTTACTAGCTCTCCTAATACTACTTTTGCTTTGGGACTTATGTCATTCACTCCATTTATAGAGAGACCTGGTCATTCCTGCCAATGTTTTTCTTTGGTTTATTTCTTATGAAATTCTTCTTATCAATAAAGTTATTTTATAGAAGTCTGCTTTTTCCAAGTTCACTGTGATTTTTTTACTTTTCCCTCTTTTCCTTTGTGATGACTGTGGATTCTCATTTTGGTATAATTACCAACACTGATATTAATGCTATCTCTTGTACCCCGCACTTCAAAATAAGTACATGCATCCCCATCAACATTTCACTTTTTTTCCTGACAGTTCTATTTTCCTGACAATTCTTTCTGAAACACTTTACCCTTCTACACAAACAATTCAGTCTTAAATTATTCAGCCAAATCTCTGCAGTTCTCATAACCTTGAGAATATATTAAGTGTTAAAGGATCACACATTCCTTCCATTTAAGATAATTCTTCAAACCTTCCTTTGACATCTCTCACTCTCTTTTGGTAGCTTTGCCCTTTCTATTGTTTATACACCAGTTCACATTGAGATAATTTGTCTTTATACAGCAGTATGAGAATTGTGCTGGGGAGAGGATACCTAGACAAAAAAAAGCACAAACCAAGAAAAGCAGATGAACAAGTTTTTGTGAGCAACCATCCAAAACAGGAGACATCATGGTAAAGGGCATAAGGGGGAGAGGTAAACCATGTAGGCATGTGTTAGGATAGGACCAAAGCATGGCACTGACTGTTTAGCAAGCTCTGCACAAAAGAGGGAAGGTGGAGGTATCCAGTGGTTCACAGTATTAATGCTTGATGGCCAGAGTGAGTGAAGCTACACCATTTGCGTGGCCTTTCTCCTGTCCAGGAAATATGGCTTTTTGACTGCCATATGTGTTCTGTGCCCTGGATAATGAAAACCTTGCCTGTATCATCCCTGTTCCCAGAACACGCTCTTCAGATTTGACCTGCTAATCTTGATTCTCATTTGGATCTGTTTTCCTGTCTGAGGCAGCAGGAAACAGATAACCAGAAACTCAGGAGAGGTACCTAAAAAGGTTCCCCCACACTGTCTTAGAAGCAGAGACACTTCCGGCTTGCTTCCTTCCTTGCAGCAGTCATTATGAATTGCCCATCTGCTGGAAGACATGGTCTCTGTCCTTTCTCAGGGAAGTTCACACACAATTTTCACCCCACTGAGGGGTACATTCCTTCCCTGTTGATGCTGCCATATATCTCCAGCTTCTGTGTTTGGCAGTCCTCAGAGTACTCCATGTCCACTATATTGATGCAATTCTCCTAGCCACTCTTGTGTCTCAGCCGAGCCACCACCTCCAGCAGCTCTTTACACACACCGTACCTCATTCTTGACTTGCAATGACAGCGATGCCACCTTGTAGCTCACCAGGGCTTGGACAGATGTCTCCTAAGGTGGTTTCATTTGTTGGTAGGTGTGGCTACTCTCAAAGCAGGCGGAAGCTGAATCAGCAGCACATCTGACTAATGAGCAGCACATGGACACCTTCATTCTCAGAGGATCTCCTGGAAGGGCTTGGTCAGCCCTGTCCCTGCAGGAGTTGCCTCCCACGTGTGGCTCTCTCAGGCGCTGTCCCCAGGAGTGGCAGTGTGACCTCTCCCGCTGCACATAGGCAGACCTCACTGTCCTGCCTTCTTCACCGCTGGCACAAGAGGCCTGCTGAAAAGTTCCCCAACTTGCTGCTGCCAGACCCTGGCCCCTGTTAGCTGCTGACCGTATGCTGTTGAACTGCTCAGCTATTAAACTTGCACAGGTCAAGATGATAGATTTTAGTTTTCCTTTTTCTTCTTGCAGGCAATGACATAATGGAACCAAGTGGCTCTTCTGGAATAAACAATGCATATTCTAGAGATTACTTGTGTTTACTCTACATGCAAGACCTCCAAAGAAGATTAAAACTCGTGCTCCATATTGTAGCATGGAGATATTCCCTCTCTTTCAAGATGCTGGTGTCCTGTAACGTGATGTCTTAAGGTGTCATATGCATTAAGACTTATAAACTGCATTATTTCAAAATTAGTTTTTCCTCATAAATGGAGACAAAACAATTTTTTAACATCTTGCATTCATAACTCAATACCTATTAAGACATGTCCAAACTGGCGCAGCTCAAAATATATAACATAGTGTAAAATCTAAAAAGATAATGCAAGCCTTTCCCGATCTATAGTCTTTTTATAAAGCTTGATAGTATTACAACATGAAATAACCATCAAGCTGACAGATTGATACTTCTGTTTTTCTATTCACACATGTATGTAAATGCGGATAGTCTTAGAGGACTCTATGGTCTGGATGTTTGTGCCCACCTGTAGGACACTGAAATAGGCATGATAAAACAAAGTAGTCTCTAGGGCTTTGTTTATCACTGTGATCACATATTCTGCTGCCTGAACTGTGACATATAGCAATCCCTGCATGAAAATCAGAAATAAGCTCAGCAGCAGGACCCAGATACCAAGATTTCTCCTTCAAAATGAAGCAGGACTTAGGAGCTCTTAATTCTCTTTCTCTTACCAGAAATCACAGCTGGGCAATCCCCTCAGATCTTGGGCAGGATCTGCAGCTCTGGCTCCCAGGTGTAGGGACAAACACTTTTCCTGCAGATATCCGAGCCCCAGAGCTGGGGCAGGAGCTCACGATCAGTCGTGCTTAGCCTTCTCTTGAAAGGAAGTCCCCACTACTGCAGCTCACTGCTTCACCCCTAACCTTCTGGGTTTGTTAACCCTGTTAGCTGAGTCAGGAATAAAGGCTTAGAGCTTTGTGAATGAATTTTGTTCTTTGCTTGAGAAAAAAAAAAAAAAGCCCAGCATATTATATCTTGTTCTTAATTTCTTAATTAAAAATTAGTATTATAATATGCATTTTGTGTATATGATATATGAAGCATGTTTATGGTGACTGACTTACAAAGTAAACTGGAATTCAGTTTACTGAACATACAGACAAATCTGCAGTGCCTAGGCAGTCCATGTCCCTCAGCTCAGAACCTGGAAAACTGGCCTTTGAATGAAAACGTTTCAAAAACCAGCACGAATGACTGGAAACTTATGCTCTCTGTGTCCCTCCCTCCTAGCCTCTCAGCTGTGAATGCAGAAGGAGTTTCTGCTGCTCAGGCTTACCTGACTCTCCCTTTGCCATGACTGTGTAAAACCAGGAACATGAAGGAATATCACTCCAACACCCTCATTTCAAGTCTAATGACTCACCTAAAGGGCAGGATTTATTGTTGCCATGCTAGTACAAACCTCAGAAATGCAGAGCTTGACCAGTGAAGACAAAACTGGTCAAGGTTTATAGTTTATAACCGACCAGTTGTTGTCCTGGGATAGGTTAAAAAAGACGTGCTTTGCCTGGGCAGGGAAAAGTCAGAGTCATTTTCCCCTTGGTTTTAGCTCTTCTCTTCTCCCTGCAGAAAGCATTCATACTGAAACTGCTTTACATCACAGGGTGGAACTTTCAAAGCCTGATAAGATAACAAGTGTTTCCTTGAGCACAGGACTTCTTATAAATACTTGTACCAGCAACTGTAATAGCAAGAAGAGCAGCAAACTTCATCTCATCAGGGATTCTCACCGGTAGTTGAGTTCCCAGAGTATGCTTCCCTAAATATTAACTGCTTTTCTAACACTGAATTAGCTTCCTTGAAGCCTTCGGCAAGGGTAGGAATAGATAGCAAGGGACTGAACATTCACATTGATTTTAGCATGCAATGAAAGTACTTTATGTCTAAATATCAAACTCAGGGTACATTTTAGCACACATTCCTTTCAGAGGAGCTTCCAGACGGCCCTAAATGTGATTCCTGCTGAAAAAATTCTCACAAATCAGTTGTGTTACCATTCGTCTCAGCAGGACCATGGTTGCACCTGTGCCTCCCACCGAAAGTATTACAAACTTCCAAAGCAGTGACAAATTTGGAGTCGAACCTTCTAGGGTTTTGGCAATTTCACTTCAGAGTCAAATTACATGGCTCACCTGATAAACCTGAATCAATGCTGAGACTGGCCTTTAGCTATTGGAAGGAAATCTATATTCATTGGAGGCCAAGACAAGCATAAATAATTGCACTAATTTCAATTACCTACTTTAGTAATCAAAACCTAGTCACATGGAGGAGCCATTAGAGGATAAGGCCTATGGTCTGCAGGAGAGGAGAGTGCATATTTTGTGTTGCCACCACCTACAACGAACACTATTTAAAGAACTAATTCCTGTGCTTAGAATAGAAAATGTCAAAAATACCACATAATTTTAACTTCTGCCGGTGATGGATGACCAGCTTTTGTTGGCACACCATACTTAAGCTAGGACCTCAAGGGACTTTCTGTGGGGCTTTCATTTCTGTGACTAAATAACTGTGGTATTGGGCTATCAGTGTATGTACTTCATGTTCACTTCTGTACTTCCAAAGATTACATTTTAGCTCTTTTCCCGTCTCCCTTGTGACTTATATGGAAATGCCTCCCTGGACATACACCTCTGCTTGACATCTATGGAAACTCCATGACTTAATGCCCTCCATCATCTCCTGCCTTAAAGCCTCAAGTGTGCATCTGTCTCATTACCTTTCAAGTTATAAGGACAGTCGGCAGGGTAAATTCATCAGTTCAGAAATATCTCAGCCTTTTTGCATCTCAAGGCCAGTGCAGCCAGAGAATAAACCAGTGCCCTTAACAGTGCCCATGAGAAGAGGTGCTGTAGTGCTGGCCTTGGCTGCTGGTACCAGTATCCATCCTAGAACCCAACGATCCAAGCCCAGCAAAGCTGAAACTAAGTGCTGTGCATTCAGGGGTTTGTTTCACGCTCAAAGACAAGAGGACAGACTTCCTCTTGAGGAGCCCAAACATGAGCTCAAAGTTTTCACTTAGAAGCACAAAGCCACTTCCTTTTACCTTCGACTCCAGCAAGGTCTTGTGATTGGCTGTGCTCAATTCAGAGCAGCACCTCCCTCACGTCTGCTCTCAGGCTTGCATTTCCTTCCTGCAGGTGCTGCCCAGGCCATATCACCAGCATAGGTACAGCAGGGCAGGACTGAGCAAACAAGAGCCCCAGCTCACAGCAACCTCAGTGCCACGGGTCGGATTCTCCTCCCAGTCCAAAGGGAGAGCAACTCGCTTTGCGGCACATCTATAAAATCAAAACCAGCCCGGTGAAGAATACTTTGCCTGAAATTCTTGGTCTTAATGTGTCTTGTCTAAGTGCTGACTGCACACAACAGTTCGTGGAATATTGAATAAGTTGCATCGATTACTGGTTAATAATTAGTTACATTTATATAATGCATTATAGGAGTTACGAATATTTTGTAGACTTGGATTAATCAAATTCTGCAAGATCTATACGAAAAGCCATCTTCTTTCCACAAAAGTGATGCTACCATCAATTCCAGGAATTCAAAAACAATAATTCAGGCCTCAAAATACCATGGTGGTCTTAAAAAAGTCTCAATAAGAACAACAATGTGAATGAATGAATGAATTAATTAATGAATAATCTTTCTATTCACCTTTTGCTGTGTGACCCTCAATGTTTCATTACAGTTATGGAGATTAGAGAGAGTTTTTTGAACAACAGAAACCTTCTCACACACTCATAAATTTGTAGAAGCTATCAGACAAAAACAAGACTGTTTCAACATAGTGTGCTTAGGAAATAAAAATACAACTTTGTCTGAACTTCCTATGTACTTTTCAAATGAATTACTGAGCTATTTGTAACTACAGAGATATTTATCTCCCATCTCTAACTAATCTAAAGCATAAAGAGCTAGTTATCAGTCTCAGGACTTTGAGTTATGTTCATGAAACGGTAGTTCTGGTAGTAAGTTTTTATGAATGACTTGCTGGTAAATTAAACAGGACAATGAGCGGCTAATGCAGAAAGAGAAGCAATACATGTACAATGTCTTTGATAGTCAAGCAACCTACTGTAACTAGATCACAGAGGGGAGAGATGGGATGAGGATGGGATATTGATCTTTGTGGTACCTGTCCACATTCTTTTAATAAAACTGGAGGAGTTTCTGTCCTTTGTTGTCCAAAATATGTCTAGCTACATTCCTATATATTCTTAAAATATTTTACTTTTACTTCAGTCCTTAGATTTCTGTGTTTTATAGTTCTTTGCTGGTTTTCTCTTAGAATCACGGAATTGGTAAGGCTGGAAGGGACCAGACCACAGTGGGTCATCTGGTCCAACATCTCTGCTCACCTACAGTGAGGGAGACACCGTGCCCTCTCTGGACAGCCTGTTTCAGTGCTCAGTCACCCACAGAGGAAAGAAGTTTTTCCTCATGTTCAAACTCCCTGTGCATCAGTTTCTGCCCATTGCCTCTTGTTCTATCACTTAACACCTCTGAGAAGAGCCTGGCTCCATCCTCTTGACACCCTCCCTTCAGAGACCGGTAGACATTGCTGAGGTCCCCTCTCAGCTGCCTCCTCTTGGGGCTGAACAGGCCCAACTCGGCTAAGAGTTTTAAGATATTCCAATCCCTTAACCATCTTTGCAGCCCTCAGATGGACCTAGAGTCTTAACCTATTTGCATCTTTTGGTTATCGCTACTTATAAAAAAGTGTCTAATTTTTTTTTATTTATATCCTGTATTTAAGAGGTGTGTCCATCACTTTTGCCCTTGTGGTGGTGGTGCAGGGGGACAGGCATTCCCCAGCCCCATCCACTGCACAGGCACTCCCAGGTGGATGCTGGTGTGCGCCCTGCTCATCCCAACCAGCTTTGCTGGAGGCAGGGTGTTCCCATTAAGGATCGGCTGCCATGACAGCAGCTAACTGCAAGATCATCTTGACCAGACATTGACTCTTTTATTAATTCTCTCTTTAATTGAAGTTTTGTTTTAAAAATATTTTTTTACTAAAAATTGGATTTTCTTTACATTAAAAAATGCAAATTGTTTTAACTCAGAAAGAAAGAGTGATGCACAAGCCTAATAATGCATTTGATATTCTGGTTGTTTTTAAAAGCAGCCTTGAGAGAAGTAGCAGGTTTTGACAACGGTATAGCATTTCAGGTAAAAATAAAAGCTGAAACTGTGTGTGTGTAGTTCTACTACAATGGAATTTTTACAGTTAATTCCTACAAAGACTAATCACTCTTAGAATTGGTAAGTTCATGTCCCTGCAAGTTTTTGCTGAAGTCAGCTTGGTGAGAATGACAGGAACAAATTTATTTTCTTCATTTTCATTTTGATCCTTATTTTTTTCTGTTTATGGAGTCTCATTTTAAATATGCCAAATTTGCAGACTTCCTGCTGCTCTTTAAGAGTGAATGTCAGTTTTAATGGATTTAGGTTTGTGTTTCTTTGCTTTTTGCTACTGTGAAGTTATGTGTCAATAATTTTATGTAGATATGCTCTAGGCTGCCAACAGAAATAAAAACAATTTGTTGAGTAAGCACAAGTATAAGGGAATGTTATATAAATGTTAAATAAATCCTGTTTAAATAGCACATCTTTATTGTTTATCATAAATAATAAAGATTTTATTCATGTAACATATAAATTCATATGTCCTTAATTTATTTTTTACATATTTGTTCTTTATCTCTTACGCATAATACAAATGCTTCATATCTTTAGCACAATTCCATTATGCCTGTATAACGGTACCTGTAGCACTCTTCTAAATTTTTGTTACTAATTTTTACCCAGTCTGAAAAAAATTCTAATATTTTATCAGAGATATATTTTCCAGATATATATTTTCATGCCATTGGGGATCTCTGTAGGTGACTTGTTTCAAGGGTCAGCTTCTAGGTGAGCCTGTTGAGGAACACAGTCAATGCAAGTAGCTCAGGCCAGGTGATCAGGCACTCAGAGACTCAGAGCCAGCAGGAGAGCTCAGCAAGGAAGAATCCAGAGTAACACCCACATAGACTGTCAGGGTATAAAAGCCCAGGGTTTCTTTTGTTCAGGGTTCCTCTGACCCTCAACAGCTCTGTTATTCCGTTGTTGTACCACTCTTAAATCACTTCAAGGAATCAGAGCTCCCAGGGGCTGCTACAGGAGACCTGGAACCAAGCTGCCAAGGAAATCTGGTCTGACTGCATGAGAGTGGGATGTGCAGAGAGTCAGGGGTGCAGCCCTGGGTCACTGGAGCTGCCTGCTGCAAAGGGGGTCGGTGCCAGCACTGAAAGCCTGCAGTGCTGGGTGTGTGACTGCCTGAGTGTGTGACTCAGACTGGCATCTGAGTGCTCTGACAGGAAAGTTTCCTTAACAAGCTCCTGGAGCCAGGGGGCTGTTGTCAGATCAGCTGATGGCAGCTGGGCAGCACCACTGGCTTCGTGGGCTCGCTGATATCTTTTGATGCAAAGGCCTATTGCAAATTAGCAAAGATTGAGGTGGAGAGAGCTGCATTAGAGCTACTGACACAGCCTGCGAGGGCAGAGCAGGGCCACAGGGCTACGTGGTCCTCCAGGGGATGTTCAGAGGTGCTGTGCTGGAGGCTTCTGCTATGCCAAAATCCGTGCAGGTCTGGAGATCTGCACAATAGAAACACTGTAGTACTTCCTTATTTAAAGTAGTTTAATTTTCTTTAGCTAGACTGGTTCTCACCATAGATTTTGGTGTACGTGTAAACATTTGACCAAGATTATTTTAGTTCTGTAAATGTGGTTAATATTTCCGAAACTGATTTAAATACGTATTGCATATGGTGTTTTATTTCTGTAAACGTGGTTAGTATTTCTGGAACTGCTTCAAATATATATTGCATGCAGGCGACAATGTAACTTCTGAAGACAAGCGTAGTTTTTAATTTTATGTTTCAAGGTCAAAATCTCAACACTATATAACTTTATGTCTTACATGCATTCATTTGCCATCATGCTAAATTAGTTTTTATAATTAAAGAGGGAAGAGTTTATTGGTTTACTTGTATTGCAGTAAATGTTGGCAAATATTTTGCCAAGGATAGACAGAATCACTGCTATAACTGCAGAGTGGCAGAGCCTGCACATTGTCTGAGGCTACGGCTCTGCAGAAGGGTTTCCTCTGCCATGTAGCACACATCATTCTAGAGTGTTTTAACCACCCACAGGTGGACCAGGAACAAGGATTGTCCCTCCAGAAACCAGAGTTGTTACTCATAGCTTGTACTTCAGCACTGAGCAGGTGCCATCCCCAGGGATGCAGATGTTCTGCACAGTCCCTGTGGCACTCATAGAAAATCCTGCTTTCCAGGGAAAAGTATTCAAATATTTTTGTGGATCTGAAACACTCTGGTCATTTGTCTCTCCAATTTAAATAAAAATTCTCAATCACTACACTAGTGAAATACTGCAAGTAGAAAATATAAAAGCCTTCAGATGTGGAGCTGGACCATCAACAAGGTTTGCCTGGGCCACCCCCAGCAGCCGTTCTGCGAGTCCTCAGTCTTCTCATGGCAGACCCCATGCTTCTTATCATCTTCATGTCCCTGCAGAGCAAATGCACCGTGCCCGACATGCGATTCGCAAGGCTGGAGGTCACCTACTTCTTCCTGAGGAAAATGCTTCCCAAAACACCGTGGGCAGGAATGAGTCCTGGCACTCAAAATGACATTTTGCAACCACATATGGCAGAAAAGAAGGCAGCGCCGCTCTCAGCATGAAGAGAGCATGAAGAGATGTACGTTTGTTCAGCAGACTGGCTATAATTGGATCTGAAGTCAAGGGATTACAACTAAAATTAAGATGTCATCCTTAACACTGAAGTTGCTGGAAGCTCAGAGGGATCTCTTTCCAGCCAAATTCTATCCATGAAATTACTTTTTCAGGGAAAGTGGGATTCAGCTAGTGGATCTACATGCTGTCACATGGATTGTAGTTTTTTTAATGGCTTTTGGTAATCTGGACCACAAGTTATTCAAGAAGTTGCCTTCGCTAACTAAACTAAATGGAAAATGATACTTGCACGGAAATTTTATTATCCTTCATCCAACATAGCTCCAGTTCTGAGCAGTTTAGAGAAAAGTCTGTGCTTATTGTCAATACAATCTTGTTTCTATGTGTGCCAAAGTACAGAGCATTTCCAGGCCCCCACCCATGGGAGATAAGAGCATGCCTGAAAGGAAGTAGCAGATGAACCAGGTGAAACCATGACATATTTCTTTCTCATGCAGGAGAATGTCATAACTTCTTATTCCCAAGCAAAACAGCGGGTCCTTTTTTGGCACATAGTGCTTTCTTGATTCGATGACAGGGACACTGTCTGGTCCTCAGAATGCCATTAGTGTGAGTAACATCAGCCAGACTACTTGCTTAAGCAAAAATCTGCAAGCATATTTGCTGCAGGCAGCTGTCTTCCTCCTCATTGCATGATGCAATCCCAAACACTGTCAAGGATGACAGAGCTGCCTTTTAACAAATTTTCACCTCTTTTCAGGTTTCCATATTAGATCCTTATCTACAAGAAGGTCTTGATCTGATAATACTTATGAAGAAAATCTTGTTGCACTCAGCCTATAGAAATTGTAACTGGTAACCAAACTTATGTGTTTAAATCCATAACTAGGACAAAAGCATTACAAATCGGTAGTTTTCAAAATACTGCATGAAAGAGATTCTCAATGTATTTAAATGGAGTAGAGTTAACATAAAAAATATTTTTGGTGATGAAAGATCTCATATGACCGAGTGGGTAGAAAGATGGCAGGTGAGCAGCCACAGTGTACTGTGGTCTGAATATGGTGTGTAATGGCAGCCAAACACATCAACAAACATGGACTTAGTCAAAAAGTGAACTGAAAGCAGGAGAGAAAATTATGTTTTATCACTCTCTCACACTGGAAAGATTATGTTTTATCCCTCTCTAAAATTTAGCATCTAGAGCAGAATGAGCTGCAGCTTCTCTCGCTCTCTTGCAGAGTGTTAAAGAAGGAACAGTGAAGGGCAACAAATACAATTAAGTTGTTGGAGCAGCTGCCTTAAAGGAAATACTAACAGGTTTGGGACTTTTCAGTGTGGAGAGGAGAAGGCTGAGGATGAAATGGCAGATAATTTCAGTTTCACAAAGCTAGTGGGAAAAGAGAGTGAAAAAGTGCTGCCCACAAGGTCCCATAGGTGATATTCTAAACAGCATCTCCTATTGCTTCTTTCAGAGACAGCACAGAGCTGGAAGAACCACAAGTCCAAAGTGGTAGGGCATTTCTTTTCTCTGGGTCCTTAGATTCTTTTTTCGATAATTATCCAGGGGCAGTCTGAAGTCCATAAACCAAGGAATATCAATTTGCTTTGCCAAGCTGTACTGGCAACCTCTGTTCCCAGAGCTTCATCAGCTGGACACACCATCCCAGCCCCAGCAGAGATGCCAGTGGAGCTTTTTATGTCAGAGTCCATGTGCCACACATCCTGGTGGGGCTGGGTTATTTCCAAATACTTCTGCTGGCAAAAATCCTACCGTGGGTGCTAAGGGTGCATTCCAGCTCCGGTGGCTTACTTCTGAATGGAGCAAGGTGAGGAGGAGCAAATGCAACCATTTGTGACACAAGATTGCACCAAGAAGAGGAGGAAAACCTTAAAGCACAGAAGACTGAGAATAAAGTTAAAAAGCAACTAAAACGGCATTGTGGCAGCAAAGCTTGAGAGCATCCCACCGGGCACCGCTCAGGGATTCAAGGTGCGCAGAGAGGGAATACATCCTGAACAATGTGAGAGCAAAGCCATGGACTGTAGAAATACAATCATGTTACTGAAAGCCACAAGTAGACACAAAATAGCAGCCTGGCCATGCCAAAATTATTGCAGTCCATTCTGAGCTCAGTCGAAGTTAGACCAGAAAACAATTCACTGAAACACAGAATGAGCATCAGAGAATGGGTGCAAGGCTCAGTGGTGCAAAGCTCAGTGGAGCTGGAGGTCCTTCCTCCAGAGGAGCAGCCACCAAGCTCCCCCTCATCCCTGCATGGGAAGGCTACCAGCCCAGCGTCTTCCCATTGCTCCTCCTGCTCTCCCACTGCTCACCACGCCTCAGGTGGGCAGTGCCAGAGCTTGGGGGGGACATGGTGTCCCGGGCTTGCCACACCCGCTAAGTGCAAGGAGGGAAGAAAGGCTGGTCTCTGCATGCAGTTAGTACAGATGCAAGAGCTGAAGTCATGCACCCTTCAGTGTGATGTGACATCAGTATCCATGTGACAGTCTGAATTTTCTCATTGAAAGTTCCCACGTGCTTTTCTCCTGCTGGCCCAAAGAGCAGTCAAAGGTCTTCTCTGGGCAACCTGTGTCTACCAGAAGGCTTTGAAGTGCACACATGCAGGGTATCAGAAACAACTCCTATTTAGAAAGTAATTTAATTTTAAAATGACTCATGCATAAATTTCAAGACTTTGAGGAAGTGTGTTACACTAATCGTTTTCTCAGCAAATTATTAACCATATTGTAGGCAGCACTGTAAAATGAGGCACACAGGACCTGTTGTGCTCTCTTGTGGGTGTGTTGTCCCCACTGTCTGACAGCAGGGAACCTGTTGCAGCAAAATTGCTAAAATCACAAGTAATTTGCACAGTGAATTTCAGTGGCTCGAGGCAAAAAAAACCCCATTACCTTGATGATCTCACATTTGTGGTTACAGAGGATAAATGCAGAAGAATTGCAGGCCCCTGTGTCAGGTGGTCACTGAGGGAGGAGTGGGGCTTGCTGCAACACGTCTGGGAGATTTCTAGAGTGACAGTACCAGGAGGGGCAGGTGGGGAAGTTGTCAGATTGTACACTAACACCATGGGTTCTCTGGTCTTGCCATATACTGGGATTCACCCTTTTTCCTGCACCCATCCCTACCCTGCATTGCATCCCTACATCTGGCCCATGGTCCCTTCTGGAAACAATGGCAGAAACAAGGCTTCTCCACAGCTTTCTGGTGCATAGTAAAGAGAAAAACATGGTGTTCCCATTTTTCAACTGCAGGGGGTTACATTTAGAGAATTAGAAGTCACTCTATAAACCTCCCACAGAGTCCACCATGTTTAAAAGTGTTGGCAGCATATGACCAAGAACGTGACATTTTAGCAAGATTTTAACACAAGATGCCACATGTATCTTGGGTGCTGCTGCAAGCCTACTGTTCAATGGGTCCTACAAGTGACAAAACAAAAAAGGAAAGTGTTTTGTCCTGCCCTCTCTGTCCTGTGCTACCACCATGAACCAGAAGTGGCGGGGACTGCAGCCAAGGCAGACAGATCTCATTAAATATTATTTAATACACTTGGAAGCCACATCTGATAAAACCTACAGTGTGCTGAACACCACCTCAGCTCAAAGCATTTGCCCTCTTAACTGAGCAATGAGTTAGTCCAGGAAAGAGAGCCAGAGGAGGACCAGCCCCAGAGCTCACACCGGCATTTATCTCCTGTGCTTGTGAGTCAGGCACAGGAATAATTCACATGAGCATTCAGCTCTACAGAGGTGTCATGAGAAATGAGTTGCAGGGTTCACTTTTGGAGAGTCAAGAGTTTGCTAGTCCAGGGATCTCATCCGTACATTGTCCCTTCTCTGTGTGCCATGCTTTCTCTAAAATGCCTTCCCGGGGAGAAAGAGGAGCTGTAGCAGATCGTAAAGACACAGAACCCAACTGCTTCCTTCCTCTGCAGCTGCCCTCTATAGATCCTGTTATCTTCATCAGTACTGCTGCTGTAAAGAGCCCTTTCTCCCATTTGTATCTGAACCCCAAAAAGCCCAAGACAGAGAACTCAGGTCTTTATAGGTTGATGTTGAAAAGCTTGTACATGTGAGGGTCAAATCCTCCGTATATCCACTGATTTTACTGAAAATATCTTTCTTTTACTTGACTAAATTTTATCAATAATTCTCCCACATCCTAAATCCTGTAGCACCATGGAAATCTGTATAGTGCCATAATAACAAGTAAGTGTATTTTCTCCCAGAGCATAAGTAAATTTTTCTTCATGCAGTTCATCTGTCACAATTAAAGATTACAGAGCTGGACATGCTCTGTAACTCCTCTTACAAATCTGATCTATCCTCTTGAAGAGAGCTTTTTATAACAGCTATTTCACTATAATTGGCATTTTGTGTGTTCTTAGACTTCTTGTTTCTGTACTTATTTTCTTTTATTTTATTTGGACTCTGTGAGTTTTGCCATTTTGGCCTTGGTGCGCTCAGTGCTGTGACTCATGTATTCCACAGCCACTGCCAAATCCCTGGGTCCAGAATTGTAATTATCACATTAGGATCTGTCATTGTAGCCCTGACTTAATAAATAGCAGAACAGTGATTAGAATCGCTGATTGATCCATTCCACTCTTTTGGACACTCATATCTGAGATGAACAGAGGGACTGTTTAAGACATTAAAGACTTGAAATATCAGCATTCCAGAGTAAATTAGTATTAATCAGTCATTCCAGGTACACTAGCTTATATATATATATAGTAAGAGTTGCTCTATTTGGTAATCTGGTGACCATCAGCTAAAACCATGACTCAGATTAATCTCATGAGCTGTAAGAGAAAGCCCCAACCCTTCCTCCATGCCCAGCTTGCTGTAGCCGTTGAGATCCGAGCATACGATTTGGGTTCCTTCAGGTGGAACTCACAGTGCCCTTCAGGAGTGTGTCTCAGACACTGCAGTCCCAGGTGGACATTCAATCCACAAACCAGACTAGACCAGGTTCAAAACAAGAAAAGCCCCAAAATGTGCAAAGTGTAGATGCTCAGCACCACGTCTCTCACTACGCATCCACAGGTCAGAAATAACACACTCTGGAGGTGTAACTCTGAGGTACAGCTCCATGGAGGAGATGCTGCCGCTTGTGCATTTTCACCCTTCAGCTTCCCCCATGCTCTGCCTGAAAAACCTATGGCAAGCATGGAGCCTGCAGGATGAACCAAAAGGGCCGGTGGGAGGTTGACTGGGACATGAAAGGTGGGGACATGTTTAAATTGTTTTGGTGCAAAGGCAGTACTGTGCTGTTCAGAGGCCAGCAGCAGCCCCAGAAAATAGAACTGCAGTGATATCTGCTTGCTGTGAACAGGAAAAGTGAGGTGACATGCCATGCCCACTGCACAGCTCTTTGTGGCATCTTGTGACATCTTGGGGGAATGGGCCTATCTCACTTTTTTTTTTCTTTGAAAAATTATATGTTTTAGAAAGAAATTCTGTTATCCTGGAAGGAGTGGAAGGAGATAAGCGAGGATATGAAAACTTACTGGGCAATTCCAAATTTTTACCATACCATTGATGTATCTCGATATCATAATGACAGTATGAACATGAATGGCTTTTATTCCTAAGGGCTGTATGATCAACATGAACATTTTGCATTTCTTCAAAACCTGCCTTGTTTAGATTTGTATCTAGATAGATATAGAATAGACTAAGGAAATGTACTGGTTGTGCACAGCTATACTTTCAGTTCATAAATATAATCTTAAAAATTGTTTGTGCAATTTTGTTTTCATTTTTGAACAGGGGAAAGGTCCTGACAGTTTAAAAGTTCTGAAAACTAAATTCTCTAGACTGCTCTGGGTTGGTTTAGGGTTGCATGCTGACAGCTCAAAAGCGTTCATCCAAAATCCATCAATATGGAACTTGTCTCTGCTCATTTAAAAAGGTTTCTATCTTTCCGTTCTTGTCAACACTTTATTCTAGATCAGAAATTTCCTTCCAGGGAGATCTTAATACCACACAAGCATTGAGTCATTCTGCAATGGGATGTTTTACCCCTAGAGAACTGCTAGAATTCATCTCTTCAGCTGAGGAAATTGTGGGCAAACACTCAGCATGCTCATTCCTGTCCAGAGCATTTGGTACATGAAAATGCAGCCCAAATGGGGAATCCAAGTTTCACCTTATTAGTGTTGCATGTTTTTGCCTTCATCCTCTGGGAGGACGAGCTGCCAGGCTGGACATTTGGCTTTTCTGAGGCACGTGGTCAAAAATGTAAAGACTATAACTCTGACCAGCATAGTCAGCATAGTCAAGAGGGAAACAGCACAAATATGCCCAGCAGTGGGTGAGGATTAGGGTACACCATGCCAGCTACCTGCTTTCTGTCCCTGAATGTATCATTTCTCTTATATTCATCTCCAAAACTGGGGTAACAGTACTCATCTCCATTTCTAAAGCGCTTCCAGGCTAAAGGCCAAAGACCTTCACTAGGAGTGATTTATTTTTAACTCTGTCACTGCAGCTCCATTTTTATGTGAGGGATACTGTGCACTCATCTTTGAGGCTCCTGGTGCTTCCTGCCTTGAGATCCAGGGTTGCTATGCATCCTGTGTTCAGAGATTTAAGGAATCCTCACTGCACTTCTCAGGCAACAAACTTGCCCAGCATGCACAATCTTTTCTCTGCTTGAAAACATTCTTAGGGATTTTCTACTGAGGCTCAAAGCAGTCATATATTTTATTTATTTTATTACAAGGCATGTAAATAAAAACTTGCATATCTGAAAAAAGATATTAGATAGAAAACGGTAATAAAATTAACATTATTATCTTAAGAAAATTGGTAATAAATACATTTCCCCTCGACATTAGAATGCTTGTTATTTTGCACAATAATAAATACAGCATAGCTCTGGCATAGAGAAAGGCCAAGGATGGATACAAGAAGTCCATGTGGTGGCATAAAAAAGCTCAGGTGATTTTTAAAGGTTTGGCATCCTGCACTTGATGCTCTTTGATACAACTTGCACTTTAATTTTACTATGATTTTTAAACAGTCCCATAATACGAAAACATGAGAGGAAAATCTGTTTGACTATAGGATTTTTCCTTTAAATATTTTCAAAGTAAGAGATGTGTAAGCTCACTGAAACTAATCCTTGAAACAAAGAAAAAATACCGAACAAGTGTCTTTGTGGTTAATCTACAAAAATGCATTTTTTTTCAGCTGTGGGAGCTCAAGCCTGACCAGCCAACTGACAAGGGACCAATCTCCAGTCAGTTCCTCAGTTCTTTACACAGTTTTAAAAAAGAAATATTAATAACAAGGAGAAAGAGTAAAGACAGTAGTATTCACTTCCCAAGGTATGGCGTTTGAGGTTCTTACACTATTATCCAAAGGTGAGAGGATAAAGGAGAGGTGTATTCCAGAACAGTTCCCAGCATAATTTTGGGTCATTCTGGTCTATACTTTCCTTTTAAAACTACCGACAAAAAAGAAAAAAAAAAAAAAAAAAAAGAAAAAAAAAGAAAAAAAAAATAGATATTTCCATGCACTGTGCTGTTCTTATGTCAGCACATATCACCACAATCACAACTGTGAACCTAAGTCACTGATAGCCCAATCTAATATAGATTGATTGATTGTCCTATGACAAAGTTAGATAATGTCCACAAAATGCCACAAGCTCTGGCAGAGTCCAGCAGTCTTAAAGTACTGATAGGTCATGGCAAGACTTGGACTTGAGTTTGAAGGCCATGTTCTTGTTGTTCTTGGCAACTATTTTGCCCCAAAACCGCCTGGCTTTCTTGGGAATGCTCTCCCTCCGTTTCTGTAGGGCCAGTCGCTTCTCATTCTTTTCCTTGCTGTCCCTCCGGAGCCGGACTTGCCGCACGATGCCTTCGAACAGCTCTTTCACATTGTGCTGCACGGCTGCTGAGGTCTCAATGAACTTGCAGTCAAACACGACGGCACAGGCTCGCCCCTCTGCAAAATCACAAGGTGGACACGTTACATGGGGTCACAAGGCCCAGGGAGAGGGCAGGAGCAGGGACAAGCTGCCACGTGTGGGGGAGTCAGAGACACCGGGGAATTCCTCAAGCCTGATATAGGCACAGATAAATCTTTAATCACCTGATGCTCCCTGCTAGCCCACAATCCATCTGCCCTGTGTCACAGCTGCTTCCCGGAGGAAGGAGGGGGAGGAGGAATGGAGGGTAAATCCCCTCCCAGTAAAGCCCAGCCTGCACTGCTGGCTGTGAAGGCAGCACAGAATGATGGATTGAGCTGAGACATTGATGGCTGGGAGGCCAGCAGGGGCTCAATACCGCCCAGCCATCTTCGATGAAGACTCTCTCAAGCTGCACTGATGGATGACGATGGCACACTCCAGGCATACAGCACAGCACTGGAGGCAGGACACTTTCCTCCTTCATGGGCCACAGGTGTAAACCAGAGCCTTGGAATTGTGGCAATTTCAGCAAGAACAGACACATGTACATAACCCTTAATAAAGGTCTGCGGCTTTAGGGGTTCATCTGAAAGCATAGTTCTCATTCTCAATTACACAAACCTAAGCTAAACCTAACGCCTGTCTTTCACACACAAGCAAATTTATTGTCTTGCTGTGAATTCATTGCCAGGGCCAACCTGCCATCTTTCTAAAGAACGTTCAAGCCGGGCAAAGAGGAATGAGAAGGCAACCCTGGGCTCCCTATGAACCCCTCAATTCAAACTCTTCACTTGGGGCAACTGTGACAGGAGCCAGAGGAGCTGCGGACATCCGCAGAGGAAGGAAAAACAGTCTTGCTCAACTGGGAAACAGAAGAGCAGAACAGCTGCAGAGAGAAGAAAATGCTGAGCAAAAGAACCCATGTTTTGATGGGCCAAGACGAGAACGTCTAATGCATGGCTGTGTATTACAGTGTGTCACCTCAGCCTTAGGGAAGACACTCCAAGAGGAGATTTTACTGATGCTGAGAGCCAGCAGCAGTGTTCCCAACAGTCTCTCCATTCCTATTTATGGGCTTAGTGGTTATTCATTTGTGCAGCCAAGGGAAGGCTGATTTAGCATCCCAAAGCAAGGCAGTAAGGAGACCTCTTCTGAAAGGCTGCACAGTTCCTGCCCAGACTAGCAAAACAAAGATTGAGAGGGAATTCTAATTCATCAGGGACGACAGAGAACTGGTTATAAAGAAGAAAATTTTTGGCAGCAGAATAAAGGGGGTTAAACTTGTTATGCATAAATATGCAGTGGGAATCCAAAGAGTTTCCAGCTACCAGAGAAATCACATATTGGAGTGGTCTTACACCAGGAGCTGGAAGGGAAGAAATCCCGTTTATGATGGTACTTAATAAATATAGAAAAGGTATTATCTGACATATGACAGACCAAGGAAGGCTTAAGGACCTGGCAGACCCTTCCCAGTTCTCTGCCCTCTGTTCCAGTCCTCTTGTATTTTATTACTCTTTTATTGCCCAGACCTGATCACAATGTACTCCCTCAGCCAGAGCACTGCAGTTTGTCCAAAAGCTACTAGACGACTTTTAATATTTATCTCAGGTTCTCAGGTTTATGTTCATCATTTCCTTTACCTGCCACTGAAACTTCACGGCACCTGACAAGGTCACTTTTGTTGCCAACCAAAATAATGGGGATATCTTCTTTCTGGCGTGCCCTGCGGAGCTGTATTCTGAGTTCAGAGGCCTTCTCAAAGCTTGCTCGGTCTGTGATGGAGTAGACGATCAAGTAGGCGTCTCCCACTTGCATGCAGTGGTCTCGAATCCATTCTCCCTCACGCTGTTCAAATTAAATGGTCAGACATCGTTATGCCCGGAGCAGATTTTACTTAGAAAGTAAAACATTAGAGAATCCAAGTGCATTCCTGCTGTAAACTGTAATGGGTATGTATGGTTTGAATCACAGTTATACTACAAGTAATTCCAATGTGGTGATGGTATGAATACTTCACCACAAAGGAGGGCAAAAACTTGCCCCAGATAATTTATTGTGCTGGCTTTAGGCTGAAATGAACACAGTCTGAAAAGAAAGCTTGAATGTTTTGTTTTATCATTAAAAAAAATTAAGACTTGCACTTCTCAGGCTCACAGTGCAGAGCCAGTAGGCATGCTTGCCTTGATATGGGGTAGGGTCAATCCTGTATCTTCCTCGATCCTGCTGTATGGAAAAACCTATTTTCTTTCCCAAAGGAAACTTACTTTTTATATTAGGAGTTATTCATATACACTTTCCTTTCAGCATTTGACTAGAACAAATAAAAGTACCTTATTATCCCACATGTCGAGCAGTATAACAGTCGCACTTTCCCCATCCACCATCAGAGCTCTTTCATATGTGTCTTCTGGAAAGAAAAGCAGAAAGGTTGGTGAAATATTATTTTGTGTCATCATGTATATTACAAAATTCCAAGTTGTTGAATGTGGGGGATTTGTTCACAGAGTTATTGAGCCAAATTTTAGCCGGCTCA
Organism: Hirundo rustica; assembly: GCF_015227805.2. Lineage (NCBI taxonomy): Eukaryota > Metazoa > Chordata > Aves > Passeriformes > Hirundinidae > Hirundo > Hirundo rustica. The sequence continues at coordinate 23,984,590 of NC_053450.1, read as the reverse complement.
CATCCAGCTCTTTCCTCATTTCCATCATCATTGAATCTGCACTCTGTTCATTACTGGTTGCCTTACTTTCCATGATAGATGAAAGAGACTGAAAGATCAGGAAACAAAATGTTCATTATTTTGGCTGATAGTTTCTCTATCTTATGTGGGAGAGAGAAAATAGTACCAGTGGAAGAAATAACCAAAGGCTGAACATTTGCCCCATGGGAGCAGCAGAGTCCAGCGAGGCTGAGTAATGGAAAATATTTGCTTTCGCTTTAGCATGGACAATTTACGGGTGAACAGACACTGCTGCTGAGAGCAATAAAGTGAGCAGCCTACCGAGTGAGGAGGACAGGGTGTTGTGAGACAATAGCTGCTGAGTTTGAGAGAGACTGAGACTTCTGTTGCACACTCTCTCCCACTACACAGTTTCTCACATCACCTTTGATGTCATATAGCAGAAAAATTTTAAAAGCACATGTCAGTTATTTTGTACTGCAGCCATAAAAATTCATACCTAGATTATAAATGCCATGTGGCAAAATTCTTCATAGATCTAAGGAGGCTGTTGCCACTATGAATTTTGATCAACCCTTGCTGTGAAATCTGCTTCGAATACCAATCTTTCTTCTCCCCAAAGCTGGGGACATTAGGATTAGCAGTAAGGGATTTGGACCCATTTCTGATCTCAACTAGCGGTCAGTGAAAAAAAAAAAAAAGCCAATCTTAAGGTACTGCAGCATTTAAAGGATCTGCCCCAATCACACTTGTAGATAAAGCTGTGTCTAACCTGTGCCTCCTAAGGCTTTTGCAGTGAACTGGTGAAGTGAACTTTCCCCTAAATTTTAATCAGAGCCTTTCCTCAAAGCTAGGGATCTACATACCAGCAAAAGAATAAGCCAAAAATATTACACATTTAAAATAAAGTCAAATGGAGCCCATGCTTAAAATGTCAAGACTAAAAACACAGAGCTAATCACTAGGAGTGGTTTCCCTTAAGGTCCCAAGAGTATAAGACTTGTGTCCATGAGTTAGCTTCATCTTACAGTCAGTAGCAAAGCCTCTCCATAAAAGCAGTTGTACTCCTCTGTGAGCTGGTTACCCTGAAACTATCCTCTCATGTGATAAAATTTCCAGTGTGTAAGCTAAAGTTCCAGTTTGTAAAGCTGAAGTAAATATCTTCTTCAAGTGACCAAGCATCTGTGTGAGAAAAGCTCCATGCACACCAGAAGACTCTTTCTGCACTGAAGCTCCAAATGCATGATCACACTCCTTGAAAATACTATGCCTAAATAGCCAGATTCAGCACTGATTTGCACCTTGGTCAGTCCTAAGGAACTTCTATAGCATATAAAACACACTGAAAGTGAGTTCTTAGTTAATTTTGTGCTGTTTTCAAAGCTGACACTAAAAAAGGAGAGAGGTAACAACAGCAAGACTTCCAATTATCTCTTCAGAGCTGGCCTTGAAAATCTGTCACTGCTATACTCCAAGCAATGCTGCTGGGAGTGCAATGGAAAGAGGAAACCACACGGCTTCACATGAAGGAAAATAAAACTGCCTGACAGGGGTGTGCAAAGCAAACCAGCTGCACTTTCTGATGTCTTGTCCAAGGATCCTACTCTAGTCTTTTAGCACTAGGAAAACTTTTATCAGAGATACTCCTGGCTGAGGAGCTGGGAGAACTATGGAAAAAGCTGATGGCAGAGCACACCTAAATCAGTGAATTTCAAATCCCCCAAAGGCATAAATCTCTGTTTACCCAGTCTGAGACAGCAAGCAAGGAAAATGTGAGTCCAACCTTCTTGATACTGGGCTTTTTAAAATCCTGGGCTAAGCTTCCCCTAACCAGAGAGTTAAACACACAAAAAAGCAGCTGTCCTGCCTATGCCCCACTGAAGGCTGGAAGAGAAGCCCAGAAATTCTCTGTGTGGGCACTGACACCAGCACACCAAGTAAATACAGGCAGGAGACAGACGGGATACGGGAGAGACAAAGAAAGCCCTGCAGAGTGACAAACAAAACCCACAGCCAGCTGCATGATCCCTAGAAGCAACAGTGACTACGTTCTTAGAGACACAGCAGATTTCTGTGGCAGCACAACCCTCCCACAACCCACATCAACATCTTGTACGCAATATAGCTCAGGACTTGGTGCTACAGCTTCACCTTCTTCATGGTCTGATCTTTGGGATTAGAGAGTGCTTTGCAATCCAAAGCAAAGCAAGGGGGAAGCATCAAAGAGTACCCTACAGCCGGTGTCTTTCCCCCGCTGGGCAACAGGAGTTTTCCTACTTTGTTGAAGGTCCTTTATCTTTTTTCCTCCTGGAGAAGCCCATACTGTGCAAGTAACATGAAAGAAGGTATTTACTCAAAAGTTTATATCTTTCACTCGAAGTCCACTCAGCCTGTGCTAAGGCAACATGTTTATACAGAAAGAATGAGATGACTTCTAATGGCCAATATTTTGGAAGTTACTTTTTCTTTATATATGATTTAAAGTATTTAGTTCTTGTAAATCATGAGGACCTTCAGTTGTGCTCTCTCCAACAAGGAAAGCTTAAGTCAGCCCTGTGATGCCAGTGGTGACACGAGTGTCGGACCAGCATGAAAGCTGAAGCAGACTCTCATACAGCATCAACACAGGCAGGAGTGAGGCAGTTTCCAACAGGTATTTTGGAACGAAACAGCATGGGAATATGAATTGCTCTCTTTCAGTGGCTTTCAATCATTGCAGGAGAGTATATTACTTAGCTTATTTTGCTTTCTTGTTCTCTTAAAAGAGGTGCTTGAGTTCAACCAGTTTTGATCATCAGACCCAAATGGTTGTTACCTCTGGTTTACATTAAATGGCCTCTCTATTTTTCTGTGCCAATTACTACAGGCAGAGCTGACTGCAAGCAAACACCAACACCCCAGGATATAATTACCTACCTCCCAGCACCTCACAGTCACTGTCAATGCTGTCATGCACCCCTGCAAAGATGTTGGCTAGCGAGGATTTCCCCACGCCATGCTCCCCAATCAGCACCACCCGGTAGCAGCTGCTGCCAGACTCAGAGGAGATGACGGAGTCGGATGACTCCGAGGACCAGCTCCTTCTGTAATATTCATCAGGGCTGATGGTGTATCGTTTCTGTGGGTTGTACTCGTTGGAGTCTTTCTGGACCAGCAGATTCTTCCCATCAGCAGGGATGCTCCATCGCTGCTGCTGCTGGTGCAGACTGCTGTTGTGGGTGCGACGCATGGTAACGTTGTTGAGAGTCATTTTTATCCCCTAGTGAGAAATAGGGAAATCACAAATGTTACCCACAAAATATTTAGAAATGCTCTCTTACTAGCTTCAAGGGGCCACATCATGCTCCTCTGTAGGGACCTAATACGTGAGAAAAGAAAAATTAGCCTTTCTTCACTCTTGTGTACTTGGTGGCACACAAAGAAATATTTTAGTTATTAGCTAGTGACACAGAGCCTGTTTCCCAGGAATAATACCACCCTAACATGCTAAATCCTATCTTCTTTAGCCTTTACTAGCTCAGGGCTGTGCTGGGTGCAGCCCAGTCCCAGAAAGAGGGAGGCACTGCCATGTCCCAGGAGGAGAAGGAAGGGACAGTGTTCACCACACTGGTCCTACACAGCAGCTGCAGCCCTGCCGAGAGACTGCCTGTGGGACAGGCAATGTTCACCTCCTTTTGGCTTGACTGGGGCAAACACAGACACTGGTCTCAGTTGCCACCAAGTACCGGTGCCGCTGGGTGTACAGCATCTTTCTCATTGTCTCAGTTAAGAGCTAAAACTCTGAGCAGGGCAATAAGGGAGAATTCACCGCACTCTTAGAGAACCCTGGTACAAAAAGTCATGCAAGCAAGTCTTGCTGCCATGGGGTGGATCTGAGTCTTGTCTGTGGCCAGGTAATGAAGAATGATTCTGCCTCAGACAGTGACTTTTTGGTTGCTAAGAGAGAGAGGACGTAGTGAAATCTAACAGCTTTGCTTAGGAGGTACAAGTTATAGCATCTACAGGAGATATAACTGGGAGAAAAGGCTCATTAATTTATAGATATTAAATCAATAACCTAATTACTGCACAATTAATTAGATAAGTTCACTCTTCTTACATAAGCATAGTTCTTAATTATATTTTACTCAGCAAACTCTATTTTGCCTTGCTTGGAGGCAGAGAAGAGTGATGTCATTCTCACAGGCCAATAGCTACCATTTTTAGGAAAGTTACTTTGATGCATTCCAGCTCCCAAAGTGACCATTATTTAGACATTTTTTCTTTTTTGCCCTATATCTGATGTTTCTCGGCTCTCTCCTCCACATCAGTAAATAGGGTAATTGTCCATAAAATTCACCCAACCACTTTCAAACCTCAATAAAAGGTGATGAACAATAAAAAGTACAGTAAAGCAACACATACAAGTTGGCTATTCTTCTTCATACAAAGCTGTCTGAAAACTTCTGTGAATAAATTCCCAGCAGGACCTAGGACAAATATATATTTAAAAAGCGCTGTCTGAACTTATTACAGCATACAGAATATTTTCTCTGTGATGTGCAGTACTTTGGGGCAAAATGAGATCATTTGCATGGTCCTGGTCACAGTAACTTTGTCAGCAAGAAATACATCTAATGAAGAAATCGTGCACTAAGCAAAGGCTGCTTCACAAACAAAATTAAATATTTACTGTGGTTGAATTCTAAAATGCACTTTTTCCTTACACTATCCCCATTGAAAAGACCAGATGAAAAAAGCCAGATCTGATTCAGTCAAACAACAGAGAGTAACTCACAACCTACAACAAGCAGTCACTCACAAAACCATCACAAACACAAACATATTACAACTTAGCCTCTAACAAATTGTCATCCCTCATTAAAAAAAGCCAAACAAGTCCCTGTCACACACTGTGCTCCAAGTTCAAACTGGTTTTGCTACCCCTTGCTGCATTTAGCTGCCTGGGTCTCCAGCACCTCCAGGAAAAGACTGGGTCCAAATCCGCTCTTACTTGTGCCAGGCTCCTGCAGCCAGTCCAATCCTTTGCTCCTACTGCTCTTCTCTCTTGGTGGGCTGTGACACACTGAGCAGCTCTGCCGAAGTAAATCCTCTCCTGCTTTGGGGCTGCCTCTTTAATTCTTTCTCAGCGAACCTGGTTTATATTAAGCCCATCTGATCAGAGACAGGGCTTTTCCGTGACGTGGCTGGCCTTTCCATACAACAGCCAGCCCCCAGCTGGGAGGAAGCAGACATGCAGAAGAGGAAAAAACTTGCAAACAATCTCAAAAGACTTACTCAAAATCATGTGATTGTTTTAATATTGCCAGTAAAATAAACACTTTTGGTTCTTGCGTGATGAAAACAGGAAAGTGGAACAAAAATAAATAATACGTGGCATTTTGCCTCAGACTGCTTTTAATTCAAATGTTATCAAAATTAATGATGATTTAAAAATTGCCTAAGCTTATTTAATACATTAAATTCTGTAAATGTATTATGTATCTGCTCTCTGTCTGCAAAACACACTTAACCCCCTGCTGGACAAAACATTTCTCTGGAATGAAATATCTGAATGTTATTTTGAAATATCTTAGAAGTAGGAATATTATTCTAGGGGCTTTGTTGGGGTTTTGTTTGTTTCTTTGTTTTTAAAGCCCCAATATTTACAAATCTGTTATACCCTGTTAGCCTCCAAGTGACTGTACCCAGTCTCCTGAACTGTGTAACCATCTCTGTCTCACTTCTGCTTCAATGTTTTACTACCAAGGGCTTGAAAAGACATCCAACTATGAATTCAGTGTTACTGCAGCTGGATGTTGGCAGAGGTGCATCAGAACACACAAAGTCTGCACAAAGTCACACAGTATTGATGCTGTGCACAGAACAATTGCTGCATCATGTACATGCCACAAACCCAGGGTCTGGTCCTTAAATTTTTATAGTCTCATAGCTCATTGGCAGAAGAAATTTTGCCAGAAGGAAAAAAATCCAAATGTGTTGAAACTTGTAACATACTTCTTCATTAACAAAGGAAGAGTAAGAAACTGTTTCAGAACTACTTGCTAGGGCTACCACAACTTCTACATAAGCATACATAAACCCTGTAGTCAGGTCCCAATTATCCAGCCTCTGGATTAAATATAATGAGGTCATACAGCTTTCTTTTATATTTACATATTTATATTCTATATTTACATTTATATTTACAATCTCCTGGTCCCTGAAACTAATGGGACAAGTTCTTATCCTAGAAAGTCTGAACAACTTTGGCTTTAAACAGCGGAAATAAATATTTTCCATGCTACAGGCAATCAAATCTTTAACTGACAATGTACCTTTATTGAAGAGAACACTGATGTGCAGAAAACATCTCTTGCTAACACTGCAATTGTAATCTCCTTGCTTTATTTCGCCTTTGGCTTTACTGCATTCCTGTTTTTCACGCAGTTTTTCAGGGACCTCCTGAGCCATTCTCAAGTTTTAAAAGCCAAGAGCTTTTCATAAAGTAATAGGTACTCATCAATGTACATGGAAATTATGCAGATCTACCAAGGGTAGAATTTAGCAAAAATATGCCCTGATTTTCCTTCACCTGTATTTCAGTGCTTGGCAGCAGCCAAACTGGCCCCAGGTCCTGAATCTTCACCTCACCTGTCTCGTACACATCAGGCTCTGGGCCTCTGTTGCTGAGTAATAATCCCAAAGAGGACAAGAGGCACTTGTAATAGTTTACTGCACAAAAGATGTAACTACATCTCTCTCCAGAAAGATGTGTGGCATGGACAGTACTTTGCAAAAATACTTTTCCTGTTGGCATACTCAACTGAAGTTGCTTGTTTTTTTTGAAACATGCTGGAAACCATTAAGGTGAGTGGGTGGTTGGAGTACTATGCTCTGCACCTAGGATTTGCATAGCTCTCTATAACTCATCTGTAATTTGTCACTGCTGAGTAAAAAAGCAAAACCTGTCCACTGCAGGACTGGAGAGATTTATGGCTAGTGATTGCAACAGAACTGCAGGCTCTAATGTCTCACCCAAATGTTTAACATATCACAGCAGAAAGTGCAGACAGGAGAAATAAACCAAAGTCAGAAAACCCTTTGTGTTTAGTTGTAGTCACTGTTAGATTAGGAATGGCTAGACATCATCTTTCGTATCCTCTTCATAAAAATTCAAGGCAGACAAAGAAAATACATCTCTCCAGAACTGTACAATATGTCTCTTCCATAAAGCCATCCAGAAGGGCTGTCCCAACATGGCATGAAGCGCTCGTACTTGGGGAACTTGCACATGTGTTTTCCTTCCTACTGTCTCTTCTGAGCCTACTCTGCTTTTCCAACTGGACAATTAACTCTCCAGGTCCCATTCTGTGCTACACATCCACAGGATGAAGCGTTGTTGCTCCTCAGGGAACGCCATCATCACTCATGAATGTCACTCATTCCTGTGGGAGAAACACTTTCTTACTTGAGAGATGCAGCTTTTTTAGCCTCCGGGTGCTTACAAGGGATAACAGCAGGTTGATTACTGAATATACGGACTGAGTTCTTCTCAGAGACAAAAACAACCCCATATATTGATGGAAACTGATGCAGTCCTGGTCTGTTCAGCCCTTTTGCACTCTTTGCTGGTCAACACTTCTGCCAAGTCTTGTGCGTGCCTCAGACACAGGCACAAGAAGAGACAAACCATAAGGCCAGTGCTGTCGCAAAGCACACGAGTGCTTGAACGTAACTGCCTGGTGCAACATTAAAATTCAGAGGCGTTGTTTTTCTTCCATCTTATCCACTCTGTGTTTTGTTAATCATATCTTAAAGGAATTCTCCCTGCAGCCAGGATGAAGTAAACACTGCGGCTGCAGAGTAGCAGCTCTGCAATCCTTCCCCACCCAATTACAATTAGACCAGGTGATGCCCAGAGCAATTAAGCAGAAATTTTCCTTGGGATATAAAAGCAGTGCTTTTTAGCTGACAGTTAATTAGCCAGTTTGAATTTATGTATATGATGGCAAAAGTAGTTCCTCAAACCTTCTGGTGTAAGGATTGCCCACAATGAAGAGGACATGAATCATCTTGGAGTGGGAGGGAAATTCAAGGGAGGAAAAATATTTTAAAAAAGGAGGAAAATCAAAATTCAGATTTCTTTCAATGAAAACTGGATGCAGCATGTTTGAAAGTGCACTTTCTCCCTATACATCCAGCAGAGGAGTTCACCTTCATCTTTTCCCTCAGAAGACCTTAGTAGACACTGTTCCCAATAGTGAGTTGCCTGCACAGTCAGTGAATGAGGTCTGCCCACCCTATTCTCCTCCAGACCATTGTGGCATTCACATTTTGCTCTGCTTCTCACATCTGGCAGTGCTGGCAGGCCCCTGGCTATTCTCAGCCCTACCAACAACAGCAGCTATGGACAGAAATTAATTTGGGTGCTGGGCTGGATGGTGCTGGACACACTGGGAGTGCCCACAGTCACTGCATGCCCTGGGGGAGTTGCTTCATTGTCCCCATTCATTCCTACTGCACAGGCGGCCACAGGCAGCTTGGTGAGCAAATGTAGAACAAAAGGCAAAAATAGATGTGGGAGGAAGCACCATTGGGCCCACAGCAATGGGACCATTGGATTATTTACACCAATTTATGTCCACAGCTTTGCCTTTGCCTATCCCAATTCACACACAATGACTCAGTATGAAGTTTCATACTAACTGAAAAGGTACAAGGGATCAAACACTCAGACTAAGATGTATGAGGAAGGGAAATTAAAGGAAATGTGCCTGAGGTAAATTACTGAGGGTCTTAAGAGGGGGACAGGGCAGAGAAAGACACTGAGAAATTAAGGAATAATAAAATGTTGAATCACTTTAAGGAAAACAGTTAGAACCATCTAAAAGTGCCAGCATCCAATCTAAAAAATAGCCATTGCTCTTTTCAGTGGAGAAGATTTGGTAGACCCTGTTCCTAGAGTGGCTTCCAGGGAGTACTGAATTTGTTCCACCAGCTTCCTTCCACCTCACAGCAGCATTTTTACAATTCTTTAACTGGACACTAAAAACAGAAGATGACCCTTTGGTGATGAGTGCAAGGATAGGAAAGAAGTACTAATCTGCACTGCTTGTGCACAAGTTAACTGCAAAAGCCAACATTAGACCTCTTAGGGAATAGGATTTCCTTTAATCAGCTGACTCATTGGTGAACCCCGTATTAGTCTATTACTTGCAGATAATCTCATTCTGATGTACCAAAAGGGATGTGTGCTCTATATCTGTGCACTGCAGAGCTTTGTTGACTATAACCAGTGTCCAAAAATATTTTCCCCATTAATGCATTAAGCCAGCACAGTGGAAGATTCAGCAGAAAATGAGAAATGAGCAGTCAGAGGAAGCGATGCAGTTCAGTTCACAATAAAATACAAGTTACCTTTTAGCCTAGTTAACTGAAAATATATTAAAACAACTGTCAGCTTTGAGGGGAGAAAAAAGAGCAACAATAAAGAGTAAATGGCAAAACTGGATTATTTCAGTAAGAGTTACTCAGCAAAAGGATTGTCTATTTCCCACTCTTGCACTCAAGGACGTTAATGATAATGCCGATAATTGCTCAGGGAACGGGATCAAGTCATATATGACATAAATAAATGTGTTTTTCAATGCAAATGTTAAAAAATCATAATATACTAATAATAGTAGGATGTGAGCTAGCCATAAATGTTCTTCAAATATTGAGCTAAAAAAATTCTTTAGATGGATGGCATCAGCATAGAAGATTTTTTGGCAGCTGGGGTTTTTATATGTATGTCACAGACCTCAGTGCAATCAGGTTCAGGAGACACTGTGTCCTTTGCAGCTACAGGATTCACAGGATTTTATATCTTGATTTTATACCCCTAAGTGAAGATGGTAATTTAACAATAGGCAACTGCTGCATCAGCAAAGCACGGGTTAGAAACTTCAGCAGAATTATGCTTTTGTTCTGACCTTCAGACCTGTTGAGGGGAGATCCAGAAAAAGGTCTTTTGCTCAAACTCAATTTCTTCTTCACTGTGGTGTCCAAGACCCTTACACTGAGTGCAGCCAACAATAATTATCAGGCATACTACAAAGGAAGCCCTCAAAACCCTGCCAATAGAAGCAAATCTACTTTAAAAATACCACACGCTGTGACCAGATCTTTACTTTCAGGTCCTGATAGCATTTATCTACACAACAAGCCAGCCTGGGAAGAGAGCACCACTGAGCTCTCTGACACACCTTGGCTTGCAAAACACCTTTTGCTTTGCATCATCAAAAATGTTTTGGACTCGTTGTCTGAGTGAAGTCCCATTGCTGGTTGGGGCTGATGTGGGGTCCCAGGGAGGCTGGAGGAGCCCTGGCAGGGTGGGCAGGGTTGTGGGTGTCTTCAGGACCCCATCCCCCACTTCGTGCACTCCTTGAGGAAAGGTGGTGGCACGTGGTTGAGGCAGAGCTGAGTTTGCTTGGGCTGGTTCTGTCCAGGTCACACCAGCCCTGCTACTCACATTTGCACATTTGCACCAGGAGAAAAGTGACATGCTAAAACACATGTCACACAAAACACATGGCGGTGGCTAAACCAGGTCTTCCTCCAAAATATCAGGTCACAGCTGGGGTGTGGTGTCTGGGTGTCATATCCTTCCCCAGCTCTCTTTATTGTGCAGTCAACCAGAAGGAACAAAATCACAGCTAAATATGGTCTTCTTGGAGGGAGCTCTCATCTCTCCCCGTTTACAGTATCGTCCACCCAACGTCCCTGGTTCAGCTTTCGGCTGCCTGCTTGCCACACTAGCACCTAGTAAAGTGATGCTTCATGTGATTGTTCAGTGATTCACTGCCTTGTTTGGATTTTCTGGCTCCTGGGCTTATGTTTATCAGCAAAACACACACTCTCCAGTGTCAGGCTTTAAGCGGATTGGAGCCATACAAAATGCCTTTGAGCAAGATGCTCTACGCAGTCAGGCGTAATGTCTACTTAATTGAACAACAGCACCTCTTTTATTTACATGGCTTTACCCTTATGTCATTCATCATGTACTTTCCACTTTCCAAAATGCAAGATGTGATAATGAACATATAACTGAAGATATGTTGTTTATTTTCTTTTTGAAGATTTAATTCTTCATCTCTGTTGTACTGTGTTCATGGCAGGTCAACTGATCACTGGACCCTGCATGTAGGATTCATTTCACCTCATTTAAACTGCTTGTCTTGTTTCCCAGAGTGAAGCAGACAGGGTTAAACAAGTAGCTCCAGGGTGATTCATCTAACACAGGTTTCGTGAATCATGGAGATGCCTCTCTCCCCACTGACAACAGAGGGATGGGGAGATGAGTCTCTTTGCACTAATGCTGGTTTTAAACTGCACTGGCTGAAAGCTGTACTGGCAGTCAAGCAAAATGATGAAATCCCTAATGGCCCAAAGGCTAATTTTTATGATGATTTTTACTGATGTGAGCAGTAAGTAAGACAAGGTTTAAGATTTAATCATTGTACATGGTTAGAACTTTCCTCCTCTGGTATAGAAAGTGCATAAATACACAAGCAACTTGGTTATAAAATAGGAGAAACCCATACCTGTGCCATGTCCACCATGGATGGCAACAGGGGTGTTTTCCCAGTAGCTGCTGAGACACTTCTGGGGAGGAATTACTTCTGCTGCCCTCCACAGTGACCAAGCACCAATGCTGTTTCTCCACAGCCTCAGACATATGGAAATATGGCTTGTGGAGTTTTCTGCCCTGCTTCTTCAAGCCAATACATGCTGTCAGTGTTTCACTACAGACGTGTCCTCCTCAATCCAGCCAGCCTCCTGAAAAAGGGAGATCATAGCCAGCTTGTTCTTCAGGGAGCATACTCAATAAAACAGCAGCAGTTACAATGCTGTCAGCTTCAATCTTACGCTGTGAAGCCAGTTCCTTGCCACTGAAGGCTCTTGCATTCTGTAGGAGCCAGGAAGGGGTGGCACAGCTGCAGCAGGATCTTCTTGAGCCCTCTAGCTAGGACACACACATGAACACATGTATGAGGATGTCCAAGCTGCTGAGTGACCTCCTACAACAACCACTAGTTTGCCTTTTGCTTTCTCTCTATTGTTTTAATCACATTTATTCATTTTGAAAGCAGGCAGTAAACAGAGGAGCTGGGCATAATAAAAAAAAAGACATCATTAATAATTCTAATCAACCATCTTGATGACTAGCAGAACTTCCAATAATTTCACTGCACTGTGGTCCAGTGCAAATCACATCTCTGCAAAATGTGCCTCTCTGTGATAATGTGTGGGACACCACCATCCTTCTCAGCAGAGGACTCTGCAAGGTTTCTGTCATGTTTTTCCTCCTTCATAGCAATTAACACATCATTTAATACTTTCTAAAATTTCCCATGGATAAGGGAGGACTTTTTCTCAACATCTCACTGAGCATGCTACGGATTAAAAGATGTAAGTGACTAAAAAAGAAAATGTGTCACTTGTGTGTCAAGCCCATTTCTCAGGTAAGCTGCTCTGAACCGGGTACCTGACATGCATTGTTCCCTTGAAGTACAAAATTTGAGAAACTAGTAGGAAAAAGTTCTGATATTTTGAGCCTGTGGAAGTAGATTAAGCCCTGTTTGTCACAGATCCTCTGTGTTACTGGAAGTTTAACCAACGGTCAGCCTGGCAGTTTTAGAAGCTAAAAGCAAAATAGCTAATTCAAAGTCACAAGCTCAAGGAATGTATTTCTAGCATGACTTATAAACTAGACCTGAATGTTGATGTTCTACAAATCTCAGTTCCATGAGCTCACATTTGGAGCTGAGCAAGCGAGGCAGCTACACGGCCCCGCTGTCCCTCCCACCGCACTGTGCCCTCTCTGCAGCCCCGGTCTGACAGATTTTAAACATTCTGTCATGCTGTAAAGTAAGACCCACAGACATGAACAGAGATGATAAAACATATCAGAGTGAACAAAGAGAGAAGCAACGGGGAACAATACAGACACATCCCATTGCAAAAGGCAGAGAAAATATTTTGATCTCCTAGTTACAAGCCCACTCCCGGTTGACTTCTGACCCAAGACTCTGCTGCTGACAATTACATCACCATTCCTGGCCAGTATAACGCTGCCTCCAGTAGCTCTTTGCCTTGTTAGCAGGGTATGCAGAAGAGCAACTTCATCTCAGTGGAGGGAAGTGGGCTCCTTCAGCAAGGAGAGCAGAGCAGCTAAGGTAGGATTTGGCACTGGGTTGCCTCCCGTGCTCTCCCTCACTCACAGCTTAAGGAAAAGATGAAGTTAAATGAGAAACACCCTTAGGGTACAAAATGTTCTTTCGTTAGAGGGTCACATGGAAAAACTCTCTTTGACACATACCTGAATATCTTCAAATATCTGCTCCTACAAAATACCTCTTTCTTCTCTCACACTGACATACATCAGAAGCCACCCTTAAATTTAGTCAGTCAAGCACATCTGAGATTTAAAAATGTGTCCCAATGATGGAAAGGCAAAACAGCAGTAAAAGTCCACATGTTCCACAGGGGATGAAAATTGTGTGCCCCATATACCTGCACATTTCTGGTTCAACAATACTGCATAGCACCTGTGCTGGATGCTCACACTTCTCACAGAGAACAGAATGTATCTACTGCCTTCACTACCCGGGACTCTCTCTGCTGTCTTTGCTTGCCCCATTGGAGGCCTTCAACATCACCACTGGGTTATTTTCTGATTACATTGCATGTAGCTTTTTAACTCGATGTCCCAGGGTGACTTTATGATGCTGAATTGTATCCCCATTTGTCTGTTCAGCCCAGAAGTAAGTTCTGCACCTGTAAAACTAGACCTGAGTGTGAAGGGGAGGAGAAGAAAAAGTAGTGAAACTTTTTTCGCGGTTGTATATATTTTTGAAACACAGAGATAAGCAGTGCTCTCAGAGTTCTCCACTCTGCAGACAGACAGGGAGTTTTCCCTTGCTGTTTTCTCTGGATTTTCTCTCATTAGCTGAGGCTAGAAGGTTTTTTTGGAACTGTTCAGCCACTGTTCTGTCCAGGAACACCATGACTCTTGTCCAGGGGCCTCCCAAGCTGCACTGAGGCTGGAACACCAGACCGAGCCCTGGAGAGACTGAGAGAAAACCGGGGGCACACCCACAAAAAGAACTCTGAACCACAAAAGGGCTCTCTCTGAATTTGCCATCTCTTCAGAACAATGAGATGTTCCATTGTTTAATATTATTCATTTTCTCATGTTTGTGAATACTTTGCTCGTTAAATAAATAGTTTTTTCCACTTTTCTCAAAGGAGGTTTATCACCCAAACAGGTGGGGGGAAGGGCCATTTGAATTTGCTTTTTAGAGGGACCCCTTCAGTGATTTCCTCCAAAATTTGCCCTTGTTAACCTTCTATCTGAATAAAAAAAAGATTAACTGATGAGAGAAAGAGGTAAGGAGACAGAGTGTCAGAGAGACATGTCCTACTCGTAGAATAGACTTCTCGAGACCATGTAGGTTCAAGAAGTGTCCCTAATTTGCAGATAGTATATTATCTGCAGTGTTGTTCACACTTTTTACATTGCCAGGATCCCAGGAAAGTGCTCTCTTTGGAGGCCCTTAGGCTCCCAGTTCCCAGTCTCTTATTGTTCAGTCATGGGACGATGTGATTATACTAAGGAACCAAACCTTCTGAGCCCAAAGGAACTAGGAGAGACTCAAGTGCTGCACCACTTCAGCCTTCCAAAGTGTTCCTCAACCATCACTAATACAACAGCATAACAGTCCCTTTTCACCTAGCACACAGGCAGGGGAGAAGTTTCTTCAGCTTCCTGATAAAACAGAAGTTTCCTCATGGGTGCCCATGCACTGGCTGACTCCAAAACCATTACAGACTCACATGAAGTGATCATCAGCTGCTCTGTTCACATCAAGGGCTGTGGAGCAAATGTACAAAGTCATGAGTGTGCTTGTTCAAATTCAAGAGAAAAGGGAACCTGCTCATTCAATCAACTTGAGGCTGAAAGTCAGTGGAACTGGGATAAAGTGGGGATGAGGATGTGGAGATGAGGACAACCTTCATCAACAGCATTTTATCAGTCGTGAGAGTTGAGACAAGATGAGGTTACTTCTCTCTCATCCAGGGAGCAGTCAGGTTTTGCAGGCATCAGCCACAAAGTACAACTTTCTGTGAAGGACATTCCACTGGTTTTTGGATTTATTTTTTTTCCCCCCCCCCACATCTGAAGAACACTGAAAAACATTTTCCTCAGTGAGGAAAAAAGTTCCTGAATTTTAGAAAAGTGCAATAAAAAAATCATGGAAGTAAAAGGGCAGATACGTAACAGACAATATGTGAGTAGTGAGTTATTTAATGGGTTGCTCCATAACTTGAGTGTACTTGGCAACACTCTGCTGTTGGCCTTACCACTCTAATTTCACCTCCAGACCATACCAGTGTTTTCTCAGTGGCAGCTGCATGTATCACCTGCCCCTGCCAAAGATGCCTCTCCACTTTCACCAGTTCAGCATCCAATACTTATCTTTATCCTGGTCCTGGCTTGGTCTAGAAGTAATGGAAGTAGCAATGAATTTTTTAAAAACTAAATCCAGTGACAGTCATAGTGATGTGTGAAGACTTACAGCCACACCAGCTCTGTACATTCTGTAGCAATGCAAAAGGCAGAATAAACCCAAACTAAGACACGAGAAAGTAAGATATAGTGCCTTGCAGAGTCAAATGCAACGCAATGTCTCTAATATTAATTACTAATTATGTTAGAGCTGTACAAATCACCTGGTAGTAACAGTTTTATTTATTTAAAGTCTGCGTCACCACCATAGTTATTGTCTTTCCATGATGCACTTGTGGAGTGTATACTTTCCTGCAAACGGAGCAGCAAGTTCCCAAAACCCACCTGCTTAAATACACAAACTCTCCCATATTGCATTTGAGGGAAAAGTGATTTATCAAACACCAACATACATGGAGAAATTCCTGAGCAGGTTGAACAGACCCTCTTGCCTGCTGTCACCTCGCCAGCTGCAGTGGAGGGAAGGAGCTGCCAAATTCAAAGCTTCATGAAAACACTCGCGGCTGCCACAGGCACTGTCTCCTGCAGGGCTCAGGCAAGCCAGGTACTGCCTGGCTGGGAAGATGCAGGAGATTGCAGCCGAACCAGGCCAGCCCAAAATTTGGGGGTCATCATCACATTGTTACATATTCAAGCCAATGTGGTTGTAAGTGACAGCAAACATAAAAAAGCACAATATAAATTTTATTTAATGCAGCAAGTCTAAAACATCTTAACGATATAAATAACCACTGCTAATACTTGGTGTTACCCAACAGCTGAACTAGGTTATACTATTTTTTTTTTTTTTTTTTTTTTTTTTTTGGTTTAATTGGGGATAGCCCAATATATAAATAGATTGTTGTTATGTTTAGCTGGGAACAAGGATTAGAGGCTTTATACAGAAGTAGATCCTGATTTCCACTTTGGAAATAGAAAGAGATTAACTTGACAATAATAACAGAGCTCAAGAACCAGTGCATCATGGATTTCCCTACTCAGGGATGTTTGTCATTGACAGGAGCCTGACATCTCTGCTCTTTGTGTCATTTCCTGTGCTTAAAAAGGGCATCCCTAAAGTATTGCAAGACAGGTAAATGCTCCAAGGGAATAGCGCTGAAGATTCATTATTGCTGACACTGAGGGCATACACCAGGTATTAGAAGGCACCTGTTGTACTTCTCATGCTGCCTCTCATCAGCAAGGCACTCCCTCCAGAGCAGCAGCACTCCATTTTCAGTGGTTGCACTGCACAGTTTTATTCAGACATCTGGAGCAGATCTCTGTATCATTAGGTCTTCGGCTCTAAATCAGTAAAATGACACGGGCATAACACAGTGCCTGTGAGGAGTATTGGAAAAAGCACTTAAATTATTTAAAGAAATCATAACTGATGCAGAAAATACTGTTTAAATAATAATTTGCTTCTAACTGTTTAAAAGAGGACTTCTGAAATAGTTACAAAGATGGAGATTGAAACAATTGGAAACAACATTATTTTTGGTTGACGTACACAGAAACCAAGCTGCATTGTGCCAAGCACTATACAAGCATATATCAAAAATATAACCATTGTCCCAGGCATCTGTCAACCTCATTACTAACCTAGAGGCATGGGAAACAGAAGGAAACAAAGAAAGAGGACGGGTCAACAGGAAAGGAAATGGCCAGAGCAAATCAACATCACAACAGGCATCAAATATATGCAGAATAGTCAATTACTTTTATGCAAACTAACAGAAAATTAAATAGCTTTGTGATCTTGTAGGGATCTTTTAGGCACAAAGGACAGCAGACAAAAATATATAGAAGAATGAAAACTGTAGATAAATTCTCCTTCATTGCTACAGATAAGAGATTTTTTGGTGGGAGAGCAGAGTTGAGTACATTTTCTAGCAGAATTCTAAATAGCTTTGGGGCTTTTAGGACACCTTTACATTACCTATAGAATTTATCATCCATTTCCAGGCCATGTTTGTAATAATACAACATTTGGCCTCAGATAGTCTGTTAGTCTGAGTCACGCTTGTATTTCTCAGAAACAGAAATCACAGAAAATAACACTTTGCCACTATTTAGATTTTGACCTTTTTTTTTTTTTTTTTAATGTTTATAACACCTTAATCTAAGTTTCCAGAAGTTAACATTAACTCCTTGATGCCCTTGTACTTTAATGTTTTCTTTAATTGTCTTTTTAAATCTTGTGCCATAGAAAAAGCAGTGTCAAAAAACTAGTTTCTTACCAAGCTTATTGAGCTAGGCACAAAAACCTGTGCCTGCAAACACAAGATCTTTTCTATTAAAAGACCAAAGACTTTCCTATGTAAGAGCACAATGAAACATAAAAACAACCACAATGGAAAAAATTGAATAGATTTACAGTTCTAAAATAGCATGCATGATACAAAAGTTCATGGCTCTATTTAAATTTCAACAAAAAAGTTGGGGTTTTTTGTTTCTTTTTTTTTTTCATTACTGCAGAATGCATTCATTGTGGGTTTTAAGTGCCTCGATTTAGAAGTTGAAGGCAATTTTTATTAATATCACATGTAATCCCAATGCAACAGATTCCTGTGGCAGATTCATTGGCTCCTTAAACAGACATCATTGGCATCAGTAGAAAAAGGAGCTGGAAAGAACTTCTTGGCAAGGGGGGATCCCCATGGCAGCTGGGTCCCTGCTGGCAGTGCCACCTCACTGCTCTCCCACAGGCAGTGTAGGCTGGAAACTTCCTGGGGACAAGGCACGGATGTGCCTCCCCTCCCATCTGGAAGGAGATTCCACACAGAGATATTCATGAGCCGTGAGGCTTCCTGGGTCTAAAACACCTGGGGTATGAGAACCTCAGGGCGCTGTGCCCCTCAAGAGGACACACTCAGTGGAATGTGAGGAAGGAAAGGCCACCTTGTTGGCTGTCACTGGCTGCAGCTGACAGCTTTAATCTCCTTTGAATAAACCCTGCATATTCTAAGAACTCTGACATACAGCACGTGCTGGCGGAATAGGACTGACACCATCACTGCAGTCCCTCTGGTTACTACGTATGGATTCAATTTGTGTCAACCTTTTCATGGAAATAGTTCTTGTGAACCAAGCAAGAAAAGAGAAAATATACTCTTCCCACCTTCTTGGGAAGGCAAATAGCCTAGGAAAACCCTCTGTCCAGTAGAGCTTGACATTATGGTAAAGATGTAATAAAAATAAATGTCCCACAATCCACCTTATCACAAGCCCTGGAGATATGTTTCCTGAACTTACAGATCCCCAAACTCCCCCTCCCAGAGAAAGCTACCTTCCACTGCATGGCCACCAAAACAGGAAATCAGCTCAGGAACTGCAGTGGGCAGCCAAGGGTAGTCACATCTCCAAGGCAGCTCACCACTTTAAAAAAAAAAAAAAAAAAAAAAAAAAAAAAAAAAAAAAAAAAAAAAAAAAGAAGATTTTATTAGGAAGCCCTGAAGTTAAAAGGTAGCTATTAGTCCACAAGGCATCAGAAAACTCTTGGTTAAAATCTTTAGATGGGCAAGGAAGAGTGAAAAAGTAAAGGGAAGGTTTTAAGAAGAGTATCACGCAATTAGACAGCAGGAGTGAAAGAGAGCCCAGAGCTGCAATGACACATCCATCCCTCTGACCGTCCTTTGAAGGAATTGAAGGAATTAAAGTAATGCCAAAAATTGGTCTGATACTGTACTAAATGGCTATTTTTCTTCTTGTTATAAACTTGACGCTAGAGTGATTTCTGGCCCTAAGAGATGAATTCCAAGCTGTCCTGAAGGTAAAAAAAGCTGTCATTACCAGTGGAGTCTCTAAAATGAGCTACATAAAGACTAGGACTAACTGATAATAAATTCCAGCTGTTGATGCTCCCAGTACACAGAACAGAGTTGTCATGAGCTACAACAGCTCTCAGGAGAGGAGAGAGAGACGCCAGGATCGCAGAACCCCTTTATATCAATAATTTTACATAAAGTTTCCAGTGGAAACATTTTGGCACACCTACCCTTGAAAATGTCCATAAAAACCTTGCATGAAATATGTTTATGCTTTTCAATTTTTCCTTGCTTTGTATATTCTCCTAACATCTTGATAATTGCCAGTGACCTAATTCCAAGTCCATTCCAGTGTTCCATAAACCAGCAAGCAGTCGGAGTGAGAGAGTTTTTCTGTTGCTGCTGTCACAAAGAGAATTCAAGGTAACTGCAACTCCCTGGCAGGGATCTGAATTAATGTGGAATTAGTTTACCAATGTTCATTGCCCAGGCATCCTCTGCTCCTAAGGAGTACAGTCACCTTCTGTGGTCATGGCATATACTGGCATAGACTTTTCTTGCTCCTGAAAAGCCAGTTCTTAAAACATGCTTTGGAGGGCCTGAAGGCACAGGATGCCCTTGTGACAGAGGGGGCTTCGGGAGAAGTTGCCCTGCAGCCAGGTCTGCAGCAATGTGACAGAGACTGGAAAGCAGTGACAGCACAGGGAGCCAAAGGGGCTTGCTTGGCAAACAGGACATGGCAGAAGAAAAGAAGCAGACAGCTAGTGAAAAAGGCACCTGCTGCAGACTAAGCATTGCTAAGCATGGAACAGTACGAAGGGCAGTCCCTCCTCACCCAGTGCAAGAACTGGGCAGAGTCAGGGAGGGCCTGCAGCCAGAGCACACAGCAGAGAACTCATAGACGTGATAAAAGCTTAGTACATGCCAGATAAGGCCTGCAAGTAGAATAAAAGATCCACAGTGTCATGAGCATGACACTATTCTAAATGTATGCATCATTCTCCAAAGCCTTTCCAAAAATGACAGATGATCTAAATGCAGATGTTTCTTTATGTATTATTCCCTTTTCATATGTCTACTTTTCCTCTTACAGGCATTTTCTGACACTTAGGGAAATGATTAAGTAGATTGCAGAACTGTCAAAGGCCCAGGCAGTTGTCATGATACTAGAGATAACAGACATTACATATTCTTTTACCACTGAGATGGTCCTCATGGTGAGATGAGTGTAAAAAGAATTACTGCACGATAAAACTAACTGTAAAAGAAGGGAAAAAAAGGAGGATGACAGAAGGTCAAATTAAATTATGTAGAGCATCAATAAAATGTCACAACAGAAACACTTTTCTGTGTTTGTCTTTTTATCAACAAACATTTTTACAGGCAGAGGAATGTTGCATCCCCTGCTGCTTCTGAACCACTGCTTGAGCACATGGGCTTTGCATGAATTTGCACATGCAGCAGTGAATGTATAAAACGAAATTTACACACAGAGCTATACCACTATATGTAGGTTTTTGGGGGGGGTTGGGTTTTTTGTTTGGAAGGCATCTTTTTTCCATAGTGCTAAAAGATGAGCAGAAAAATCTGGCATTATAAACTGAGACATGTGAGCTCACAGATCTAAAAGCTACAGCTGTGGCCCAGAGGCTGGAATATATGCAAAAATATTTGTGTATTCATGTAGGCATAATCAAGTTTCCATTCTAACTTTTCCTATGTGAAAAAATAAAGAATTTCAACCAATTACATAGACATTTAAATAGCTGTGTGCTTTATAGCTTTCCATTTTCTGTGGTCTTGCTTTATTTCATGTGTGCATTTACCACCTCCTGTTGCCAAAGGTTTAGAGCCCAGTTCTAGGAGCTTTCTAGTAGTTCACTGCTGCAGCAGGCACCAAGCAACAATGTTGGCTGTAACAGCACGTACACTCTAGCCATGATTCATTATTTTTAGTTCCTAAGAGTATACATGATCCTAATCAAATTCATCTGTGAGTCAAGTGTGCTTGATTAATGCTAACGAGGAAAATCTGAGGGCAGATAGGCATGTAATTTCTGCTTCATTTAAAAACATATTGGAAACTGAAAACCTCTATTGGTGCAAAGCCTGTTTCTAAAACATTAACTATATTTTGTTTTCTGCATCTGTCAGCTGTAACTACTGACAGGTTAGGAGCACAGTTTCTCCATTGCTGCTGCAATGTGATTTTTCTTGTGGAGATGTATGTGTGCCTAGTTTTGCAGCCACCTTACAGTTTGTCCCTAAGGCCATGAAATATTTATAGGGATTCCTCTATGTATTTGAATTGCAGCAAGCAGAACAGTTCCACCTTCTGAAAAATTAAATTTAGTCATTATGTCCCCGCAGATTTCAGTAGCAGGAACCTAAATAACTTGCAGAATTGGGGCTACCATCACTCACCGAAGAGGTAGAAAGTAAAAATAAAACAACAACAGTTTGTAACCATCTGCAGTAAAAGCTACAATTAGCAGTAGCTAATAGATCTCAGCAGCAGCACTGATGAAAGTTCCATAAGCCTCAGCTTTGCCATAACCCTGGCATGGCAGCTGATGTCTGTTAACACAGGTGGGCATACAGAAACAAGCCCAGTGGGTGTAGATTACCACAGGTAGGAAATAGAAGCTTGTACAGTAACAACTCTCTCATGTAAACCTTTTGCTAGAAGCCACAGTGCCCAGAGAGAGATGTGCCAGCAGCAGCAGGGAAATGTGTTATTCTGGCATCAGCATAGCCTTCTTTTCCTGGAAGTGCGCATGTGACTAAACAGCCTAATTTACTGTAGCTCCAGTGCCTGCTCTGCAGGTCTGTGACTGCCATCTCAAAGTATTCCAGTAACCCTGTTCATTATAAATAGCAGAGTGTCGCTGCAGGCTGAGAAACAGCTAATCACAGCAGCAACACTCTGCAGCTGGGACATTATCCTGCCGTGCCTGGGCTCTGCCTCCCTTGGAGGGAACAAAATAAAGCCTGCTCGGCCTCACCCTCTCTCGGCTTTAGGCAGGGACTGCTCTGTGCTAAGGCTGTTGAGGAAGTGTGCAGCATACAGGAAGGGAAGTTACTAGGGTCACGTCCAGCACTTGTAACCTGTACATTACTGTGAGCACAGAAAAGGCAATGACTGCACCGGTCTTCATTTCTAGCCATGGTGCAGGGGAGAAAAATGTGTGCATGAGTTCTTAAAGGCAATACAAGTGGGAATTTGGGTGACCAACACTAGCAAAACAAGCTACCAAACCCCACTAAAGTGACAGTACACCTGTGGGTGTTATAGGCCCATAGGATTTTGCCTGTGTTCTCAGGTGCTTCACTATAAGTGCCCTTGGGTGCCACTGCTGTGGTCAAGATGATCATAACCCCTCTGCTGAGAATCACAGACTGGTCACTGTTTTGACAGCCTGGTCCCTTAGGGAGTCCTAGCATACACCTAAAGTGTTCAGCAATATCCATTTAAGAAAAAAACAAAACAAACAAACAAAAAAACCCCCAAACAAACAAACAAAAACCAAACAAAAAACCCCACCACCTTCCGAAACAGTAGCCATTTCTGTCCTGAAATGAATTCCAACAGGGTTTTCATAGCAACCTTGTGGACTCAGAACTCATGCAGGAAAGGGAAAGCAGTAAGTATTCCTCTGTTTCCCTGGAAGGGACTCAGAGCCATGTACACTCTGGGCTGCTGCTGCACTGTATCCCCAAGGAAATGACACAGGTCCCAAAGAGGAAGCCCAAGGCCCCCCTTCCAAACCCAATCTTTTGACACACACCGGGTCTTGGTCACCTGCAATTCTTCTATGAACCAGGGTGTCAAGCATGCTCCTGAGAAGAGGAAGCTGCAGAGCTGAATTCCTTCAGAATATGGAACCCCCCAACGCAAGAATGGTGAAAGGAGCTGACTATTATCCAAAAGGGTGCCTTACCTTCCATGCAGGTCCCTCTTTTCATGGCTGAGAGAGAGACAAAGATAACAGAGCAGGGGGCACACAGACATTAGGTGTGATTTTATGGGTTGTTCTATTAAGGCTAGGCCCCCATGCTTCCCCTACACTGCAGCAGAAGAGTTCTGCTCATTTTTGGATCCAGTCTTCTCTCTTTCTGACACTCCCAACAAGTGCTGAACCTGTTGCTGTGTTTGCACTCACTCAGCTCTTCAGTCACCAGACAATACTGGTGGGGGACTCTGAAGCCCAGTCTCACACAGCACTTTCCAGGCATCAGTTCTGACAAGCACTAGAGAATTGGAGCACTCATCCCTGGTTAGGGACACATCCAATATGGGACCCTTGGGGCCAGTTGTCCTTAAGTTCTTCATGCAGGGTCACCAGCAAAGGGCTTTTGGAATCTGGACCCTGTGCCTCCCTTCCTTTTACACTCTTCTCAAAGAGCTGAGCAAATACCTGACTTCAGCTGAGGGGAAAATAAATATTTTTGTTTGCATAGTACCTCCCAGGGAATGGATGCTTGGAGACAACTAGCAGCAAGCTTGCTTGTCCAATGAATTTAGTGTCTAAAATCATTTAAAAGCTGTGCGGACTCAATCCTCTGTGTGCATGCAGTCAAGACTGTCGTGTGTCTACTGCAGTTTGGAGCTTTGGGCACTCATCACAGTCCAGTTGAAGAGACTGTTCCAAGCTCCATTAGGTTTTATCACTCTCTTCATGGATTTTCTCTTTTGTCTGCTGTCTTACTGTTATCCCATCTCCTTCCCATCTATTGCCTTAAACGATATGCGTGGCACTACATCAGAAAGTGACCATCTGGCAGCTTAACTGGCTGCAGTAAAGGAGATGCAACCTGAGGTAGCATCCCCTGCTCTTGCAAGGGGCAACCCAAATCTCTTACTTGTGCACTAAAAGTTTAGGATATTGCTTCAAAACTGGATCAAAAATCTATGAGCTAAATACGAGCCTTTTTAACCCATTTAGTGCAACAGGAAAGTCTTTTGGTGCAGCAGTCTCAGCTGTTTCAGTGTTGCTGCTGCCCATAAAAATGTGGACAGTGGAGCAGCTTAGAGCAGACAGAGCCTCTTGCGGGCCTCACAGTTTAGATTTTTCCCTGTGCGGTATTTTGCAATGACTAACTTTTGCCACAACTGCCTTAATGTGTGTTTCTATATGCAAATCTGTCAGCCTGACAAGAGTCCATCACAGCTTTTGGCTTTGAAAACCTCTCTTCTGTATCAGCAATGATGGCAAACAGAAGGCACAACCATCCTGATTAATTAATCCCCACACAGCACCTCCTAGCAACCCAAGGCTGTTATGCTAACACTTCTAGCCGGAGCTTGTAAGCGTATAACTTAACCACATGGGAATGCACTTTCTCACTCACTCTCATGAGCTCAGAAGGCTTTAAAGGAAACCTTACCTACCTCAACGCTTTCTCTGAGACACCATCAGTGTCTGGACACGCAGCGTGACCAACACACAGTCACAGCAGGCAGCAAGAGAAGGCCTGATAATAAAATATGTAGTTAATTAGCAACTCTTCCATTCTTCCAAAAGGCTGATGAAGCCACACACTCAGACCTTAGCTCTGTGTCCACTACAGCAAATGACAAGGAAGTCCAGAGATGAGCGGCCTCTTTGGAAGGCACCTAAACCACTGAGTTTGTGTCAGCGAGTTTGTACAGCATGAAGTGCTGATAAATACCTGGAGGACTGCTCATTCAGGATGCAGGCAATTCACACCTTCCATGGATTTTTGTCACTCTGACAGATGCCGTCTTTGTGAGAGAAGTCTTCAGGGTCCACATTCCAACACCGCTGGAGCTTCTGCCACTGAAGCTTCTCACATGCACTAGCGAGGGCAATGTCACATCCCACAACTTCCTGCAAAGTTAGCTTAAATCCTTCTGCCTGACTTGGCATCGACAGGTTCTTAAGGTGCTACTTCAAATGTCTGTAACCTTGTGTTCTTAAAATGTAACTTTTACTAGAAAATATTAGTTAAGCAAAGTTAGCAGAGAGAAGCATCTCAGCCATCCTGAAGTCTGAGGAGAAAGCATCTGTCTCCAGTGTTTATACTTGAGGCAAACCAAGAGACTCTGCCACCAATGCTGTTGATTTACCTCCAGTAACTGCTTTCTATTGGAGTGCACATCCAGCTGCCCCAGCTACGGGAGCTCAGTTTACATGTTCTTTGCTGAAATTAATTAACACAAGGAGCAGAAATTTAAATAGTGACTAGTTAGTTTTCAACATGTTACATTTCCAGAAAGCCCACGGAATGTTTATAACCAATGGATCTCCAGGAAATAAGAATATAGACAGAGAATATTCAGGATTAAGGCTCCTACCTGGCATCACATACTGGAGCATGAAACTGCACCAGATAGACTGGGACAGCTTTAACAACTGCAGATTAATTCTGTGAGCCCAGAGTGCATAAAGGGGTATATCAGGAGTCCTCACCCATATTATCACTGGTTATAAATTGATGTTTCTGTTCTAACACTTGCAAATAATTTTTAAATTCTAGAAATCTGTGGGTTTTTAAAGTTTTTCATTTAAACATAATAAAATGCATTTCATTGTCACTGAACTTTTCTCTGGTAATGAGAGGCACGTCAAAGTGATCTGGGAAATGCCGGCACTCCTCCCTCCAGGCAGCACTGCACTATCCACTTAGGAGACTGGCATGGTTCCTCATCAGACTTGTCTTCTCTGAGCAGCGCATCACATCAGTAGCTATAACATCATCTTCTCTGCAGGTGTCCTCTCACACACATTTCCAGCACCACAAATGCATCTCTTCCCTCCTAAAAAAGGCAGAGAGACCCTTTATTGAGGATAGCCAGCCAAAAGATTGAATAAAGTTGTTCTTTCCCAAGTCCAACCACCCACAGCAGCATTAGCTGGAGAACTCGAGGTGGGAGTGGGAAGATACTGGGGTAGGTTTTCACAGTGGGGTGTCAGAAAGCAGCAGCCACTGCACCTGGGCTGGGGTTGCACCAGCAGCATCCCCACACAGCCCTCCAGTCCACTGCCACGGCCACAGGTGCACTGGGAGAGTCCTCAGGAGCTGGCCTGGGGGACAAGGGACTGCTGCCCTTGCTCCAAGGCAGTGCAAGATCAGAGCTCCTTATCAGCACAGCACACCAGCACTGAACTGTTGCTCAGTGCAAATCACGTACTGAATTCTTTCAATCAGATTCCCTAAGGACAAAGGTCCATATGTTTTCCAACCTGATAAATCATGTGGGAAGCTGGAGGAGGGGGGAGAAATTACTTTGAATGTTGTCTGATTGAAAGGAAGCCCATCACCCTTCCTACCCTGCCTTACTCTGCCATGCCCAGGGCTGGTGTGGGTCTCCAGGCCCTGACCTGGGTGCAGCTCCTTGCTGGCCATAGCCACAAGCACAAGGGTTGTTCCCACAGCCAGAGAGGGAACTGGAGAGTGTCAAAGCAGCTCAGCACTGAGAGTGCATAATTTCCAGTCTAAGAGGAACATTTTCTCTCTGAAACTTCTCCTCCTTCCCAGTTCCTGGTTTTTTGCTTCCTAACCTATTTCCTTGTAGGAAAGGAAAAAGGAGAGAGAGAGAGAAATGGTTCCTATTACAGACATTCTGCAGGGCTCAGCAGAAGCCTGTAGTGGGTCCAGACACAGCTCCCGCCTCTCTGGCAGCACATCCACCCTCAGCCACACCAGGACCTGCTGTTGACCGCTGCTGGTTGCAGCCAGAGGCTGGACATTGGGTAATTAATTTCTAACTTTTCATTAAACCAGTCTGTGCATCAGCCTCATTGGCAGAAACTGTCTAAAAGTCAGACTCATTCAAACACCAGCTCTCATCAGTCTCAGCTCCAGGCAGTTCAGCAGGTTCTCAGGGGTTTGGGCAAGAGGAGGAGCACACAGTTTTGGCTAATAATGAACAACTTCTGCAAGAGATTTCTGGTCAGAAGAAGTTATCTGCCCAGCATACTTCCAAATGAAAAGGAACAGCACCCACTTTAATAAGCAGTTATCAGTGATGCAAGAGAATATTTTCTCACATCTTACCAGACTTTTCCTTGTGACCTTTCTCAGGTGATACTTTCTCAGTTCTTACAAATGCACTTCAGATGTCATCACACTGGAATGATCCCAGTCAGTCTTGGTTTGGATGCTGTGGAAGATGTGTCTAAGTGGGACATGTACTGACCACATGGTGAGCACCTGGAGGTGAATAAAGTGGTCATATCTGAAGAGACTAAACAAGCAAGACACAGTAGCTTCAGATACCTTCCACAGCAGGTCAGCTGCCCATATTCTGAAATCTATTTGCAGCTGAGCACTCCTAAGGTGCAAATGGCTCACAGGTAACAGGAAAAAAAACAGCTGGAGAATGCCAGGCTTGCTTGAACTGACTCTGGGCACATTCATGATTCAGCAAAACACCAAAAGTCCAAACTTGAAGCATTGACCATCTTCTGCTCCGTTCTTACCCAAAGATTTCAGGAAAAGCATGGCCTGAAAGAAATTTCGTGTGTGGTCTCAAGATTTTATTGCCTAACTGTAATGCAGTAAGAATTAATTATGTCCCATGGGACTCTGACCCTCCCAAATGAAACTCCAAGATCCTGGATCCTGATAGAATGATGCAAAGTGGCCAAATTTGGTAATGGATTGAGTTGGGACCTTCCATGGTCTTAACCACTACTGAGAGAAGGTTTGAAGGTTATAATGTTGTGATGGAACAACCTCTTCAAACTATTACAAGACATTGTAATTTATAGAATTGCTCAGGCTTAAATCACTTGCAAGATCCTACTGATTTCTGCTGGTCCTGGAAATAGAAGGAATAGAGCAGTTCTGTGCAGTCATTTTTACTTTTTCCTCTTGGCTTGTAACCAAACCTTGGAGAAGGATGCTGGCATCAGCCCGATGTGCAGAGACACAGATGCTCTGAAACTCAGTATTATAGCATCAAGCTTTTCAGTGTTCTCCCCGTGTTCAGAAATCACAGCCCCAAGCTGAGTGCACAGGCATACTCTGCAATGCCTGGGGAGAGCTGAGGACCTCAGCTGGGGTCCACAAATGCCTACAGCATGAGGAGAAAGGAAAGACACAAGGGCATTTTAATCATGGTGCCAAGTCTTTGACAACTAAACACTGACCTGAGATCATCCTCCGGGAATTTATTGGTTGGGGTAGGTGTTTAGTGCGTTCAGATGTCTCACAGCTCGGCCTGCAGCTGCGAAGTGGTTTTAGGACTCTGAGTTTTTCAGTGTCTGTAGCAGGACTAGGGCAGTACTCAGGTACCTAAATTCCTTTGCTTCTGTAACCCAGTGCCTGCACTTGTTTCCTGGAGCTGCCAGGTGCCCGCGATCAGGTGTCAGCAGCAGCTTTGATTTACAAGCTCTGGTCATTCCCTTCAGTTATCAGCCTGCAAGGCCGCACTGTTCCTCGCTGGGAGGTGCGATCCCATCATAACGCAGGACCAAGCCAGTGCCTGGATTGAGATATCACTGATTTCAATGCAGCAACAGAGAGGCTGCGCTTTACTGCTGCCTGGAAGGAGCGGTCAGATTCAGGCAAAATCTGTTCTGTAGCGAAGGCACCTTCCCGGGACCAGGCCTCCCGAGGCCTGACTGGCCTTTGGTCACCTTTGCGAGGCCCCGGGCCAGGCCTCCCTAAGGCGGCGCTCCCGGACGGGCTCGGCGGCCTCCTCGCTCGCAGCCCTGGGACCGAGGGACCGTGAGCAGCTGCTGCCACCCTCAGGTCACCCTCTCAGGAAACCTCGCTCTCTGCCTTCGCTGGAGCCTCTGCAATGAAAGGAAATGAAATGAAAGGCGAGCGCAGCGGAGCTGCTGCTGATAGGACTCCCACACCTTACTGGCGTGTTGGCATTGCCTCCTGTGGGTGCGCCAGCAGGTTTAATCTAGCATGTGCGTGGAAGAACGGGAGCAGAGGCATCTCTGACATGAAAGGGCGGACCTGGAGGAACAGCAGGGCCACAGTCATAGAATCATAGAATTGTTTAGGTTGGAAAGACCTCCAAGATCATAAATTCGAACTATTAATCTGGCACTGCCGAGTACAGCAATAATCATGTTCCCAAGTGCCACTCCGTCCCTTTCCCAGGCAGATTGTCCCAGTGCTTGAGTACCCTCACGGCTGAGTTTCAGTCCAGGAATGGGGCTGCAGTGCAGACCTGCAGGCAGGGAGCAGCACACAGTCCCTCTCTGCTGCATGGTGCCTTGGCTCTCCCAAAACCAGCCCAGCACACCTGGGCAGCCAGCCAGGCAACTGCATCCAGCCTGCAGGAACACATCGTTCAAAGGCAGCTGTGCCTGCCCCAGGAGCGTGACATCTGCAAGGACTGGAACTACAGGAGGGAAACTGAAACCGAACCTCAAGAAGGAGGTGGCCTCAAGTCACCTTAATACCACACTACCAACGCTCCAGGTAAATCCCCATCTGAAACCAGACACTCACACCCTTACACTTCTCTTACCCAGCAATAGTTTTTGCATTTGCAGCTAGAACCACTGCTGTGACCAAAGGTGGACAAAAGCACAGCATTAAGCAATCCTAATTACTTTTTAACAAGTGTTTTGCTCACATTTGTGCCATCAGGCACCACCTACATCAGCTTGCACCAGCTGAGGGGCATAGGCCTTGACAAATGTGAGATGAGAGAGCAAGAGGGGAGAGAACTTCCAGTGCTGTGAGGCAGGGTATCACTCCAAAGTCAAGAAATGCACCTTCTCGCTTCCAGAGCTGCTGCACTGCAGGGGGAGGGATGAGTTTGGTGGAGAAAACTTGGCTTATGGCAGTCCTTTGCAACCAGGGACTTGGCTTTTACTGCCTAGCCAATTAAACAAAAAACAACTTGAAGATGGGCCAAATCCATGCTCTTATTGCTCTCCTGTGATACCTGTGGTCTCTTCAGCACTGTGATACCACCGCAATTCTCCTAGGGAGAGGAAAAGAAAATGTCTGAGGATAACTTTTACAGGCACATCTCAGTGCACAACTAAATAAGCAGTGTCCTGGGGGAAATTTCATGCCCTCTTGACGATATATGCTCCAGCTGAATGCTGGTGAGTAAGATTTTTCTTGGAAGCTTCTTTCCAGAGGTTTGCTTGCATGCCAAAGTTGGGGGAAAGCAGAAATTATTTTCCAAGCAAGTTTTGTTCGTAGGAGTGTCAAGTTCAGCAACATTTTTATCTCCAGCTTGTTCTTCCCTTCTAATACAGTGTCTGTTGGTGTCTGAGACCATCAAGGTAATTTCTGGGTTGTGTTTAGCTTTCAAATCAAAGGTGAGATTTTTTGCAATACTTCAGCAGATTCTTCAACAGCTTCTCAGACCATTAAACCTTGCAACGCCTTTGGGAGGAGATACAGAGATTACTATTGCTTTTGAATTAAGCTTTTCTTTATTGTACAACTATGCAAAACAACATAGTTTGTCAATGGCTAGACAAAGAGTAGAGACATTGCTAAAAGCATCTTGATGAAAGCTGGCACTTCAAGCAGCTCTTGGATTTAGGCAATCCTCCACTGTTCATCTGCATGCCACAGGCTCCTTGGTTAACTCTGGCTTCTGGAAGCTGCCAACACACAGTTAGTAAAAGACCCCACAACACTTTTCAGGCTGCTGATTTCATTGTGGTCATATTGAGTTTTCCTCCACAAAGCAGGATTCCTGAACTCTTTCATCATATCAGGTTTTAAGACCTCACTGCTCCTGAGCAGATTCTTTTGTTCTACATCTATCACAGGTTTTAGACCCTAAGGAGCCCTTGACAATAGGCACATGCCTTGCAGATCTGTATTTTCTCCGTATTCCTAATACAGTCCAGGAGATCACTTACATTGGAAAGAGCCTTAGGAGATCCTCTAGTTTAACCTTCTACTGAGAAAAGGACCAACTTCAATATTAGATCAGGTTACTTGGGATTTTGTTTCAGTCTGCTTTTAAAAACTCCTAAAGATAGAGCTTCCTCTGACAGACCTCTGAGAGGCCTCTTTCAAATCTCTTTTGCTGTGGGGGGGGGTGGTTGTTTTTATTATAATTATTTATTATGATGATGAAGATTATTTCCAGACAGATTTCAGATTTTCTCATTCTACCATCAATAAGTCTCTCCTCCTACTCTTTTGTTGTGCACCTCTGATAAGAGTTCAGATTTCCCTTCTCACTAAACCTCAGGTGGGATTACTGATTTCTCCCATATACAGCCAAGTGTTGCAGGGAATTTGACTAATCACTGCTATCTGATGAAGAGTTCCTGACTGCACTTATGAGGTGGAGCATAGATACTAAAGACAGCAATTAGAAGTCACAGAACCACAGAATAAGCTGAGTTGGAAGTATCAAGATCAGTGAGTCCAACTCCCAGCCCTGCACAGGACCATCCCCAAGAGTCACACCATGTGCCTGAGCGTGTTTTCCAAACACGTTTTGAACTCTGTCAGGCTTGGTGCTGTGACCACTTCCCTGGGGAGTCTGTTCCAGCGCCCAACCACCCTCTGGGTAAAGAACCTCTTCCTGACATCCAACCTAAACCTCCCCTGAGACAACTACAGGCCATTCCCTTGGGTCCTGTCACTGGTCACCGGAGAGAAGAGATCAGTGCCTGCCTCTCTTCTTCCCCTCATGAGGGACTTGCAGACTGCAATGAGGTCTCCCCTCAGTCTCCTCCAGGTTGAACAGACAGACCAAGTGACCTCAGCTGCTCCTCATTCAGCTTCCTCTCACAGCTCTTCACCATCTTTGTTACCCTCCATTGGATGTTCTCTAATACTTTAATACCTTTCATATATTGTGGTGACCAAGACATTGGCTAATTTGGAATGACTGCTATGAAATGATACCAGATTTCTGTATATGTAGAAAATATTCCATTCCATTTCATATGTTGAAACAATTCCATTCACATCAGCTGCAACACAATTTATTCCCAGGTTGCTGTCCATCCTCTTTGCTGGATGAAGCAAAGAAATAGAATACACGTTCACACGAGACTTCACTCTGATGCTTATGTACAAGATCATTAAATGTCCACAAGGCAACACTAATCCTGAACGTTCACAGCTTGCAAAACAGTATCTGTGTCCTTTAAGAGGTCATGCTGCAATGAAGGTTGCAAACTTTTCCATCTGGATTATACTTTCAAATTTCCAGTGATTCACAAATCAATAGCAAAGAAGTCAATGACTCTCACAGCTTACAGACGTGAGCTGAGAGGAAACAATTGCTTTTCCAATGACTCCACTGGTGTATTTGGTTTGAGTAGAAAGATTTTGGCAGCAGAGGTCTTCAGGCGTGGCTTCTGTGCGAAACAGCTTAAAGCTTCCTCCATGTCTGATAGAGCCAATGCCAGCTGGCTCGGAGACAGACCCACAGCTGGCCAAGGCTGAATCACCCAGGAATGGTGGTGACACCTCTAGGGTAATGTGTTTAAAGGGGGGACAGAAAGGAAGGGTCTGGAAATGTGGAACAGCAGCTGGAGGAGAGGAGAGGAGAGGAGAGGAGAGGAGAGGAGAGGAGAGGAGAGGAGAGGAGAGGAGAGGAGAGGAGAGGAGAGGAGAGGAGAGGAGAGGAGAGGAGAGGAGAGGAGAGGAGAGGAGAGGAGAGGAGAGGAGAGGAGAGGAGAGAGAGTACATGAGAGAAACACCAGCAGAGAGGATGAGGGGTGTGTTCCAGGTGCTGAAGCTGATGTTCCCCTGGAACCCATGGTGCAGAGCATGGAGGTCCACAGTAGAGCAGAGATCCGTCTGCAGTCTCTGGAGGACCCTGTGCCAGAGGAGGTGGATACCTGAAGGAGGTTGTGGCCACATGGAAAGCCCATGTTGGAGCAGGCCCCTGGCAGGACCTGTGGCCCCATGGTGAGAGCAGTCCTTGTGGAGCACATTTGCTGGCAGGACTTCTGACCCTACAGGGGACCAACACTGGAGCAGCCTGTTCCTGAAGGACTGTACCGAGTGGAAGGGACCCACTCTGAAGCAGTTTGTGAAGAACTGCAGCCTATAGGGAGGACTCACATTGGAGCTGTTTGTGGAGGACTGTCTCCTGTGGGAGAGAACCCATGCTGAAATAAGAGCAGAGTGTGAGCAGTTCTGTCTCTAAAGAGGAAGGAGTGGCATTACAACCTGTGATGAACTGACTGCAACCCCCATTCCCAGGAGGAGGGAGAGAAAACTGGTTGTGAAGTTGAGTCCAGAAGTGAGGATGTAGGAAGTTGTTTTAAGACTTATTTGAAATTTGATTAGCAATAAATACAATTGATTTCCCCAAGTCTGTTGTGCTCACGACAGCAATTAGTGAGCGATTTCTCCCTGTCCTTATCTCAGCCTGTGAGCCTTTTGTCATGTCTTTACACCCCTGTCCACCTGAGGAGAGGAGCGATAGAGCAGCTTTGGTGGGCACCTGGTCTCCAATCAAGGTCAACCAACCACAATGAGTACTTAGTGAAAGCAGAATGTGAGACCAGGAATCAAGCCCTCACTCCTTTCACCAAACTCAATCCTTCTTTCTGTTTAGTATTGTTATCTGGTTCCAATCTTGATTTTTTTTTTCACACCTTTCTTTCCCACACGTCCTGTTCAGTCAGCAGGTCACCATTTAAGCCTTTGTTTGCCCAGTCTTGGCCCTCTCTCCTGTCATCTCTTTGGATTCCTAAGTCCCCTCCACTTCCTTTTCTCTCTCCATGACAATCCTGATCTCACCCATTTCCCTATCCCACACCACCTTGGCTATAGAGTTACTGCCGTGAGTGGTTTCTTTTTCCTCCTGGAGGTGGATGGAATGGTTGATTTAGGACACAGATGAGACAGTTCCTTGCTGTCAACTGTGGCACTGTGCTCTGCCTAGCAGAGAGCAACTGGAATCAAGAATTGCAGAAAGAATCTCTTGAAACACCTCTGGTTAGACTGCATTTAGTCACTCTGTGAGATGTGGGGCATTCAGGGCCTGATCACGGGTGAAAGCTCTGAGGGAATGCAGCTTGCTCAAACTGATAACACTGCAGTTCTGAGTCCCATAAAAGCCTAGTGTAGAAAAAATCAGGGGACATTTTAGCTGATCAAAAGAAAGGATATCCCTACTGCCTTTTTTTGCAAATGTTTATAAATTGGTGCAGTAATGAAGGGGAACAGTGAAAAACATGCTAGTGCAGAAGCCATACCTTTTCCTCCCATTTTTTCCCACCTCTATTTTAAGTACTTATGCAAAATATGAAGGCAAGAAGGCATTTCAGCAGAAGGGTTTCCAGTTCTGGAATAAGGACAAAACAAAGTGTTTTCTCCTACCCATTCTTAGGAACGGATCAGATATTTTTGCTAAAGGTTTTGATGCAACACAAACATAAATCAGCCTGAGAGCACAAAACTGATGAGGAAAAAAGAGGAAAAGTTTCATAGTAGCAAAGGAAAGAGGAATGTGCTGTATAGCAGGAGGTTATGGACAGCTTTAGCATTAGAAAGTACTGTTAACGCCTTCCACATTTTTAGTACATACATCAAATGTGAAATTAGCATGAATAACACACAGAGGTTCATCTTAACTCATTGTTTTGGTAATTGAATTTAGATCTTGGTCTGCAAGGTTTTGGATAAGCCTTGATTCCTGCACAGAGCTCTCTGTTGACTCAATGAGGCTGTGGAGAGCTGTCTGCCCAAACCACCCACAGGATGAAAACCCCATCAAAGGCAACTTGTTCCAGGTGGAGAAAGGAAATTGCACTTCTATTGTTGAGTAAATCTATCCCTCAAAAGGAACCTTGAAAAGTCAAGGGTCAAGAGGGAACTCACTATTACATGTCATAACTCACACTCTAGGAAACTAAAGCCTGGGCCAAGGTAGTGATACCTGAACAGCAGGAAAAGATCTATGACTAACTGACAGAAAACACCCAAAACGCTAGCTCACAGGGGCCCAGGCTTTTGTCACAGTGACTGACATTTTGCCTACTTGGAAGGAAATTAATTAGAGGAGAATGAAGAGCATATGTTGTCAAGCGTGTGTAAATCAAACTAAGCAAACAAAGGAGTACAGGGAGAACTCAGGCTGACATTAAGGCTGAGAGAGAAGAAAAGGCTGGAAGCAGCAACAGCCACAGAGGCTTTTAGACAGACATATTTCCTTCAAATCTGCTTATGTTTCCACATGTTGATGAAAAGCCAGGAGAAAGGTAGCAGCAACCAATGTACCCGAGAAGGGAAATTTCCAGCACAATACTCACAAGTTGGTTGCAGTATTCAGGATTATTTATTTGGTCCTGACAGGTGCTGCTTGTGCAAACAAGTACCACCTCGCAGCACTGGAACACTGCATCATACATTTTAAGTCCTATGAGTTCCTATGCCTACAGAAGCAGTCTTGCTTTTGTACCAAGGAAAAGCACACAAGGCCTCGTTAAAAACCATTTCCAATTCAGCTTATTCTTCAGTTACTCCATAAAGCCCAAAGTAGTTTCTGTCATTGTTCTTTATGGCCTTCCCAGATCTTCTAGCCACAAACACATAATTTATTTAAGCCACACATAAACAACCATCATTTACGTCAACTTTTCATTCAATGGAAAGCACATGAAAGAACTACTTTCCTTCTGTGAGTTACTTGCCTGCAAGGGCTGGAGCATGTCTTTCCAAATTCCTGGTGGTAAACCCAAGCAGTTGTCAAAGCTTGTTCCATATTTGGCATTTTAAGAACTTCCCATGAGGTTTTTTCCATTACAGTACCATTTGGCACCTCTCTGTACCAGATGACAAGTGAAAGAACTTTATGACCCCTGAAAAAGGCAGACCCTTAACCGTACTTGATGTCAACCTCTTGTCAGAGTGCAAGATATCTGTGGCAGTTGCCATACAAACTTGTATGACATCCAAGTGAATGGAGTTATAGTTCAGCTTGCTATTCTTTAAGATTCACTTACGATTAAGGGTCACCATCTCAGCAACAAGAAAACTCATGCCAAGATGGTTAAAAGCTGAATCAACAAAAACAGTCATATGAAACCCATTAAAAAAAAACCTTTGCTGCAGTATGCAGAAATAAATAAAACACCACTCCTGCTTTCTAAAATCAGGGTTGGTCTCAGGCAGGAACATGCAGTACACTTGTCTCTCTGGCAGCATGCCCTGTACCAGAAGTAATTGAAATTCTCCAAAATCCCCTCCTCCCATCTAAGACCTGCCGAGGAACAAGCACAGTATTGACTGCTGTATCTAAGGACTGGCTGACAGGCCTCCCTGCCCAGTGTGATTCAGAGACCTGGAGCTGCCATCCTAAGATTAGCAGACCATTCCCTAAAGAATGTGTCTTCTTGATCTCTCTTCTGACAGGGTGAGCACTCCTCTCTGGGCCACTGGTGAAAACCAGCTCAAATCAGTGTTATTCCAGGGAGTGCCCTAAAACAATCTCAGCTCAGCCGGAGCACACCCTGACTCGATAACCCTCAACATCTCACACCTATAAAGGCACTGGGATGTTTCGCTGGCACTGCATTCACCACCTGCTGCCCCAGGCATACCTCTATACTGTTCCCATAGCACTAATAAATATCAAATATTGGCAATCTTTGCTCAGTAGTTGTTGAAAGAATATGCTGCTTGCCACCGTGCTTACACCTATAGTATCTGCTGCTCTTCATGCTGCAGTGGAGAGGCAGCATTTGAGACCTGTTGTTAGACAGACTTGCCTTCCTCTTTGGCACGTGTCCATAAGAACTGCCTTTTGGTGGACGAATGCTTACGTCCTTCAAAAACTGGAAAAGGCAACAAAGTACATTAATTGACAGGTGGTATTTCAAGCATTGCACTGGAACACAGCCATTGCTTCAACATCCCTTGCCTCCCCCTTTCTGGAGAGCAAGTCTTTGATCTAAGACGCTAAGACTGATTTGTGACACCATAAACTACATAGGGTTCTAGAGCTGGCATCACTGGCAAGGAATTCAGAAGCTGCATCTGAGACCATCTGCTAGACCACTATCAGGTCCTCCTGATGTCTGTCTCTCAGCTCCACCACTTCCCCATTCTCTACAGTTTCACACTTGTTAAGAGAAGGGGCAACGTGGTGTAGCTGGAGACTTGAAATCCCCAATACACCTTACCAGACAAGTTAGATTAAGGTAAATTCACCACAGGGACTTTCCTAGGAGACATTTCTCTCATAAGGGTGAAGAAATTCACATGTCCACTTGCTGCAGTCTGTATGGAAACTCTGATTATTATACTAGGATAAAACATGAGCAGAATGGGCTGGTCTTACTGTGTGAAGGCTGTTGCAGACTACTGTGAGAGAATCACAGATGGCACAGCAGTAAATTAGAGTCTGTATTCATGCTTCCTATGTTTTCCACAATGTATTCTTTCAATGAGAAACAAAATTTTTCAGGAAAAATAAAATTTCTGAATCAGATTTTCAATCTGCATCATGTGTAATGCCATGTGCAGCCTGTTACTTGGATAGTATTGTCTTACCCACACAACCAAGAAGCACATACGTACTTTCATCATGCCCTGAAGTTGTGACAGGTGAAGGAGATGCACTTGGCTGGCAGGGTGGATGCTAGAGGAGCTGTCCCCCCGAGCATCACCTTGCAGCTGCCACCGTCAGAGATCTGGGGCAGCCTGGCATAGCTGGGCACAGACAGGGAATCATACTGAAGCTGTGACTGGCATTGAGTGTGTTTGTGTGGGCTGGTTTGGCCTTCTTGACCTTGAAGCAACATTACCTAGTGTGACAGCATCAGCAGAGAAGGCCAGCACGTGCTCCTACAGACAGGGACAGGAGCGAACTTCCAGAGATTTATGGGCAGCACAGATCCAAGTATCGTCACTCTCAGATAACTATTATTACAATAACCATCATTATACAGAGTGCCTAGAATCTCCACCTTGAGTTACAGAGCTGCAAACCTTGTCCTTGCCAAGAGAAATAAGCTGTGTGAACTTTGCCTGACAGCAAACAGGCACCACAGCAGTGGTTAGATAAGCGTGGCCACCACACCACCATGCACGGGATGGAGAACGAGCTCCTTTAGCAGTCAGCCTAAAATGTCAATTATTTATTTAACAATAATTCTTGGTAATAATTCTAATTATTATCAAGAACACAATATGCATGCCAAGAAGATGTTCCGAACTGATGACTTTCTCAATCATTCTCTCACTTCAGTCTTCATTACTTCCTGGTGTCATCCAGCATTAGAGTCAAAGCAAACTCAAAAAACCCTCTGAAATAAATATGGATGGCAAATAGGGTCAGTGCACATGACTTTCAAGTTCCAAAAGTGCATCAAAATGCAAGGAGAGTGGCTGATGATGGGTTAGGATGGGCTGTGAATTCAATGCCAGCCTGGGAAAAAAGGCAG
Source organism: Hirundo rustica (assembly GCF_015227805.2). Taxonomy (NCBI): domain Eukaryota; kingdom Metazoa; phylum Chordata; class Aves; order Passeriformes; family Hirundinidae; genus Hirundo; species Hirundo rustica. The sequence continues at coordinate 23,945,957 of NC_053450.1, read as the reverse complement.
TAATAACAATAACAGAGAATAATTTAAAATGTTTCTGAAATTTGGTTGGGCAATAAGGGTCTGTTGCCACATATACCAAATATCATCATGTGACACAATGAAAGATTACGACAATGGAGTCCTCTTCTTGCTCAAGGTCTTTCAAATTCTGTAAGTTTGCAATAGTTCTGAAAATTACCCATTCTTCTGTTCTTGTGGGCATTTCTAAGTACTTCACTTAAAAGCTACAAACTGATTTTCAATGTTTGTGTCTTCAAAGAAGGGAAATACAGTCATTAAAAATATACCATAAAAATGTTCAGTACTTCAGTCTAGCAACACACATCCTTAAAAGGAGTTAACAAAATACAGACAATCCTGTACTACGTATGTCTGAGAAATAAAGTTTATTTTCCCAAGTAAAAGCAATAGGCGAATTCTAGAATATTTTGACACAGTATCAAGCCATGCCCTCAGATTTTAGGACATTAGTGACTATTGCTCTGAATTTCATTAAATTGTAAATTCAACAGAAAAAAATCATCTACCTTGTAATAAAGCTGCATTTATATGGACACACAACATTGTTATAACAAAAATCCAATCAGAGTCTTGTTAACAGCATATACATATATATAGCATTGCTCATTTATAAAAGTTGGCTGAAGACTTGCCAGCTTTACAAGCAATAAATCATTATGAACAAATGTAAACTATAAACCAAAGTAGATTTACAGTAGAAATGTGCATAAAAACAATCTAATTATTATATCAAAGGAACAGAATACTGGAAAGCAAAGTTAGTTTTAAAGATCTGTATTATAATTACAGCAGGTATGATTAACTTAGTAATAACTGTAACTTTGTGTAAACACCAGGAATCGCATTTACCCAGAAACCGCATGAGAAACACATAACAGAACTGGGTAAAAAGAACAATAGGTAGCTGCACATCAGTTGTTTGCAAGGCCTATGACAAGGAGGATGCAGAAAAAGACACTCAAGTTTTATTGGGTGGGAAAGTAGGATTGGTTACATTCTGGAAAACGAAAGAAACATTCTCTTTTATCCTTTCAAGGAAAGGATCAGCAAGAGTCTGACGTGTCCCAGAGAAATGCTTCCATTGCATCAACTGTGACATGGAAAGTGGTTTCTTTGAGCTTGGCTTCCCATGGTTTTGTTCAAGCTGACAGCTTCTAGATATGGGAGGCTTTTCTGGGGAAGTATCTGGAAAAAATGATGCAGTAGACTAATCAGAGAAAACTAAGACAGAAAATGTCAGTCTGAATCAATAAGACAGCTGGTGATAACAAACAAGGGAAAATAAAACAGTACATATAATCATTCTGTACCAAAAAAATCCAAACATATATCCACAGTAAGAAAGGGAAGGTTGTTTCTTGCTCAGTGACTGAGGTTATCAAAATTACCATATGCAAGACAAATCATTTTACACATGGATGGGAAAGGAAATATCTACCAATTTCCTTCCTCTGTCTTCCTAATTCTGTGGCATTTGTCCTGCTCTCATTCTTTAAGTAAATCTGAATCTAGATATATGTTGCAGCAAAAATCATGCTAGCTTCAATTTCTTCCCAGAGGAATCACTTCAGCCAGCTAAGAATAATTTGAGTAGCTGTTTCATTGACTCAGCACACTAGATTTGTACAGTTTGTACATCCAGATGATGGCAAGTTGTTCAATATACACAGTACTGTATATCACAGTAGGGAAAAGACTACTGCTGTGAGATTAATTCACTTTTAAGAGAGGATCCTAAAGCCCCAAACAGTATCAGGTCATTGCAGTGCACATCACACATTGATGGCTTTATGATTCATCTGATGCCTGGGATAAATGAAGAAATAATTTGGTATGGAAAAAAATTGCATCATTACTGTTACTGGTTTAAAATTTGTCATCAAATATTTTCGTAGCAGTATTACGTGCTTGTTAGGAAAGACCAGTGATCTGAGCAGCATGACTCAGACTATTCCTGGTCTTTTTAAATTTCTGAGAGCCCATAAAGACTCATAAACACAAAACTTTCCTTTTGACTGACGTATGGCATTTGAAGTAGATTTGAAATATACTTTTTTTCTAGCCAGAAGAAAATTTAGAATAGATGCATTTACAGATTCTGCCTTCCTAACTCCTAAACTACACTATGATCAGGTAAAACAACAGGCTTATAGCTTTGTAGCTGATGTGAAGGCCAGCAGAATAGCAAGCAACCCATCTGTATGATCCATGCACAGGAAATTTCCTCCTTTCAAGACCCCTGTTTTCTAAAGATGACCCTAGTGTGAATGGACAACAGGAGATGATAGTTGTGAGACCTGTATTATATTGTTTGGTCCCTCTTCAGTTTATCTTTTGAATCATACTTGCTAGAAATGGAGGAGACAAATCATTGAAAGTTCTTGGCTTTTCTAGGCAGCAGAATCTATCCCCAGTAACCTGGAATCTGGTCCCTTGATGAAAATTTGAGTTTTCTGTTCTCAGAAAGGCAAAGGGACCAGCTAGTGGTAGATGCATTCTGGGGTTATCAAACAGAAGCCCATGACTCAGAACATTCTGACTAGGGAGACAATGAGCCAGCTTGTCCTCTGCTCTTTAAGAAGTCAAACCTTCCCCTTACTCTATCATTACCACCACTTAAGTCTAATAATCACCTTCAGGGTTTTCCTTGATTTACTGCCAAAAGGTTTTGTTCACTGGGACTGGGAACTATGCTTGAAAAAGAAACCAAGAGGCCCAACAATGCTGTGATTGAATTGATGAAACCAAAGTGTGCTCAAAGCATAAGATAAGAAGTCAAGATGTTAAGACAATTGCAAGCTGCTAAATAAAATTATAAGCACCAGTGTTCGACATAGTAGCAACACAAAATTTATCTGGATTTCTGCAATCTGGGAGCCACACCTGCCTCACTGCATTCCACTGGGAAAATGTGGCTAACATTTAACACAAAAGGTGCCTATATCCCACACAGATACTGTAATAGTACCTAAGTGGAGTATGGTAAATTTAGAAAATCACTTATGCAGAAACAGAAGGTCTAATTTTTCAATCATTAAAGAAAGACACAAAGATGATTTAATCAGCATATGGAGCAAAAATAAAGGAGATAATTCTTCTGGTTTATTCAAATTCTCATGGCTACAGAAGCCCTGTGCTATCACTAGCAACATCCTCCCCATTTTGGGTAGAATGAGATGAGAAAGAAGTACAAGTCTAAGCTATTACCTGGGACCCTGCAAACCATCAAGCAAAAAAGTATTGGGTTTGCATTACTTCTTTTCCTGCTCCTGTCTATTGAGAACACATGCTCTTGTACCCATTTATTGGGCTCTTTTTATTGATGTTTCTGTGTGCATTTAGAAGACTTCAGTATTGGTACCACACTATCACTCCTGCAAATAGTATACATGGATATTGCATTCCCCAAAAGAGAAATACACCAAGGCAATAGACATTCTTTCCTTTAAGAAACTAGATGAGCTATAAAAACTAAAATGGATAAGATGCAAACATAACTTATGACAATTTTTTTTTAAATCACGTTCCCAACTTAAACCTATATACCTGTACACAGCAAGATATGAAAACAACTTTGATATGCCAAAAGAACAGGAGACAGGTTCCTACAGAAAGGATAGATATGAATATTTGCTACCTGCATGATAAATGAACTGGTTGTTACTGCAAGGAATTAATCTTCCTCCTCCTCTCTCCATGAAAGACTCTTATGTATTAGATAAATCAGCCACTATGTGCAAGATTCCATAATGAACCTCATTATTTCAATCCTCTTTTACTGAGCATCAAAGTTTTCTCCAGAGACAGACTATATATTAAGAACGGATTCCTCAGCAGTGGCCAGAGATAATGAAAAACAAACTCACTTTGATGGTCAATCTTTCCCATACAGTCACACTCAAGCAAGTCATGAGTAACACAGCTGGAATCTTCATGCAGAGTAAAGAGATTTTTAAGCTCCTCAATAGAAAAATGTGTGTGTTCAGATGTCTTGGAAAGATCTACAACTGCTCCAGAAAGGTCTTGTTTGCTGATTTGTCTTTGATAAATCTTTTCCTCTATTGAGCCTGTATTGAAAAGTAAAACAGATAAATTGGGATAATTTTTGACCAGTATTTACAAAGAAATCAAATCCATTTGTTGATAACAATATACATAGGAAATGCTAAATCACTATTTTCAGTTATTTAAGAAAAACCAAAGCAAAAGCAAATGAATCAATGTGATGTCTCCATCCTAACTGAACTCAGACCAAATATATATATATTTTAAAGAACAAATTATTTTCAAAAACATCCCCTCTCTTTCTTTTATGGACAAAAAGTCAATATCTGTCTCACTCTGAGTAAGTTGAGCACCATCTCTGACCTGTGGTTAGCAGCCTGTAGATATGGACAGTATGTTTCTGACCATCTCTCCACACTCTAGCCATTGCCTAAGGAAAGCAAGAAGATGAAGAGCATTAACAGCCTGCTATGCAAGGATACTTTATTAAAGCCTGTACCCTTCAGTGATCAAATTACCAGTTCTGCTCACTTGCTCAAACAGATGTTGTCTGGATAATGCATTTCCCAATCGCTCTCTGTGATTGTTTGTGTAAATTTTCGAGTATTAATTGTAAACAGTTTTGAAAATATAATTTACTTTCTGCCATTAATGCTTATCTTCCTTTCTGTAAACTAAAGTAGGAAAAGTAGGTGTTTCAATTATTTCCTGAAAGCATTCCCCTCTTCATATTTGTTTTCCAAGCATTAACAACTATTTAATATTTCAGGAATACTGACCATTCTCCCCCATCTCCAAAATTGTTTGGTTTTTTTTTTTTTATTTTTGCCACAATAAATCTTTAAAAGTGACTTTTACATTTCTATTGAAATTCTAAAAATGATCGTTAGCACCTCCTTTATTTCTTAAACAAACAAAATGTAAAACTGAGTACTGCTATATGATCTCTTTTTCAAAAATGCATGGGTTACACCAACATCCTCGGTACAAACACACAACAGGCTGCACTGTCTCTGGCAACCGGTAGCAATTTTGTCTGACTTAGCAGACTTTTTCAAGCAACATGACAAGTGACCACATGAGGGTACTAATTCACCCTGGGAAGAGGAGCAAGGCCAAGAATCAGGGCTTATTTCAGGTATTAAGGACACAGCATTACTCTACAATAAAAAGTTTCTTACTGACTTCATAAAAAGTTGGGTTTTTTTAATTGTTATTTTTAAGGACTATTTTAACTGAGGGCTCTTACGCCAACTAAATAATCCCTTGAGGCCAGCTGTGCCCTTATAAGAATAGCACAGCATTTGCTTTCTTTTTTTCTTTTGGCATCACTGCCATGTGATTTTCCCATTCTTGCAATTCTGATCAGTCTCTCCCTTTTTCTCTGGGATTGCAAATCAACAGCAACATTCACTATGCAATCTAACCCCATTTTCCTTTTCTTTTCAGAAACACAGCAACTTACCAGATAAAAAGACATCAAGAGACAAAGAAGATATGTGACTCACTCCTCCAAAGAAACTAGAATTTAATCATTTAATTTTTTACTGCAAGAGGGTTTCTACTGATCCCAATATATATAATATGACAGAGAAAATCTTCTTTTCTTCTCAGAAAGAGTTTTCCCTCATGGTTGTACTTGTGCAGATACAATGTGGTTATTGGTAGCAGTAAGACATGCAAAGCCAGGCAATTCAAAATCAGTCAAGAATTCATTTGATGCCCATCCCAACCCACAGTTGTTACCAGACCTGAATATCTGTAGCCGGATTCCAGTCAATATCATACAGGATTAAATGAGATGCTCCAACCAGGTTCAGTCCCACTCCACCAGCCTTCGAACTCAGCAAAAATATAAAAGCTGAGCTGAATTTACTATTGAAAGTATCAACAATATGTTGTCTCTGGGAGACAGGAGTATGTCCATCAAGTCTAGTATAGGAGTATCCGTAATGTTTGCATACGTCTTGTAACACGTTTAATGTCTGAGTGTAATTGGATACCAACACAACTCTGTCAAAAAGTAAAACAAAGTCATCATCCTAGACCTTGGTAAAATTAAAGTCCAATAACAAACTACTGAAGACTTCTAAGAAAATAAAATTAAGAGTGAAAAATTACACATCAACCCAGGGCTACTTTTACTTTCTATGAAATAAACCATTTCCAATTAATTAGAAGCACATACCAGATCTAGATGCCTTATACCTAGGGTCAAGCATTCAAATGTTAAATAATTAATGGCTCCTTTTGCAACACAATTTGGCATAATGCACAGATTGCAGGCATTCAGAACCAATCACAAAAATAGATTTTTTTTTTTTAAATCTCTGTTTATACAAAATAACTGTTGTTAAGACAGCATTTGCAGAGGATGTTGTAGGAGCTAATAAATAATATATATATAACTCTACTTACTGAAAAAGTTCCTATGAATTTCTACAGAAAACCTCAGAAAATTCTACTAACTAAAACCGTAATGGAAGTTAAGTAAGGAAGCAGAGATTCTTTCCTACATTTTATGGCTGAAAAGAACAGGGATGAAAACTAGTGAAAGATAGACACTGGGGGTTTTTAGAAAGCAAAATCAGTCTGATCCCTTACAGTAACGGTCCAAGCTACGTTGGTCTATTTTCTCTGAAATTGTGACTAATTAGGTTTCAAAGGTCTGAAAATCTAGGATTCCTATCCTCCCAAATATTGAAGATGATTCTACTAAGTAGACAAATATATTCTGAATTTTAACCATAATTAAAAGAACAGGGCATTTTCTGTCAGATCTCGTTTGGAGGTCTTTTGTAATCTAAACTAAATGTAATCTATTTCATTATTTTTTGAAAATAATGATACTTTTCATTATTTTTTTTTAAATAATTTTGATTAGAAACAAGTTCTGAAGAACTAGACAATTAATTTCAGGGGGAAATGAAAATATTAACATTTTACAAGTGGTTTAGAATATTTTTATTATCACACTTTACAACAGAACTACATCCATGACTTGTTTGTAATGACTTTGCAAGATTTATTTTTTTTGTCAATCAACACAACATTCAGAGCTTTGTCTGCACTCAGAAATAGAATGTAAACCAGATTAGGACTGGAATTGAGTCTGTACATTGCAAAAACTATTCAGTACCAATGAAAACAGAGAAACCAAAGAAAAATAAACATGAGCTGCACTGAATAAATGCAACAAAACTTAAAGGCATAAAGTAATGCCTCAACTCAGCAGCTCCTAAAGTACTGCTACAGAGAGATATGGGTTTCACTGACACCCCGGTTTTCGCTGACCTACATGAAATAAGGCCAGTACATTTAGATATTCAGCTGTCATTGGTTTCAATGGATGCTAAGTATATAAACTCCAGCAACAGGCTCAACTTTCTGATTTGTAAAAAGAAAGTATCTTCATATTCCATTACATCAGTGTCAAGAGATCTGCTGTTACTTCCCACTACTGAATTACAGTATGTCCTATTTAAACATCAGTTGAAATAAAAGTTAAAAGTTAAATACTTTTGGAATAGTTGAGCTTTAAGGCATGAGTCCATAAAAATTATCCTGGGACACCAGGTCATGTGAGATTCCCACAAATCAGCAATTGCACAGAAATGAATCATGTGCATCCTATTACCCCATGACAAACAGAAGTTTTCTTACATGTCAGTGGCATTTACCACAGGGGAAATAAGCAGTTGCTGGGAAGTTTGTCTGTTGGGAACGGTTGCCCTGAACTTCAGAAAAGGCAGCAAGCAGTTAAGTGTGATTAAAGAGGAAATAATTTATAATCTAGTAATGAAAATATTTCAGTGCAATTTAATAGATTAACACATCTTCTCATGAACATACAAAGCATTGGAAAGCCTCTGCAGGTGCAGGGTGCAGCACAAGGGCTGTAGCAAAACACCTTACTTGCTTTATGGTGTAAAAAATACAAGTACCGCTATCCGGAAACATATATGAGGAGCATCTTTAAAAATTATGTCAGCTGCAAATTCTAGTTTCACAATTTAACAAGAAAGCCAGGACTACAATGCTTAAATTAATTTGGCACCCCTGCAAACAGCTGCAATACCTTTATTTTGAATGTTACACTCCCATGCGTTTGAAAAGCAAATCAATATCCAGAAGGTCACTCCCATTACCTCCCTTCTACCCTTCTTTCACACTTGCCTTTCTGAAGAGTTGAGCTCATGGATTGCTGCTAACAGCTTCACCAGCACCTGCAATTTTCCTGAATCAGTTTCAGAGAAAGTGTCTGAAGTATAATCTTGTGGGAAGACATCTATTACACCTTCATAGAGGCTGGACTCATCATACTCCTCAGACACAGGATCACAGCTTTTTTCCTATTGAAAATAAACGGATTAAAATTCCATATCACCTCTAAAATATATATTTTTAAGATTGCTATATTTTTATCACAAAGACAAAAGGAGACATAAAAAGCAGCCACAAAGCAATGTATTATGTGAGCATGAGCATGACAACCTCCCAACATGGGATGGAAAGCAAAGTTTTAAAATACTTTTAGTGTTTATTTCAGTTTGCACTCTCTAATCTAAGACATTGTTTGCAGCTAAATAGAAAGTTGAAATACTCAAAAGTGAAAACTGTGTACAACTTCTCTACTTAAACAACCACACAAATGTATTTCCATAGTAAAGAAATATCTAAACCTTGGGAGTGAGGAGGAAATCAATACACTGTTTATTCTTTCTAAATCTGATAATATTTTATTATGAAACTTCCCAATCATTCACTCTGTTTAGGAAAATACTGTCATTAAGATTGAGTTATACTACTGGAATTGAAGACAAACTAGCAAGCAGAACCAATAAAATAGCAGAAATACCGGTAATATTTTGTTGTACTTAGAAAATCAATGTTTGACAGGGGGGAAAAAGCCAGACCACTCAAATATCAAAACCACAATGGCAATAAATGACTCGCACATACAGTCCTTTCCATCCCTATATTTAATAAAGGCTTGTGGTTTTGCATATGAAAATTTCTAATGCTTATACTATGAAATAAAGGCAATGAACTTTCCCCAAAAGGCATTGAAAGTTACAGGGACACTGCACTGTGGACATTTCACCAAAGTCATGAAACATGTCTTTTAAGAAAGATTTGCATTTCCACCCACCTTACCTGGACTTCAGCTAGTGGCCATAGAAGTTACTATTACCAAATTCTAACTATCATACTATTTGCCCATAGGAATAAGAACACTTCTTTATGTACAATCCCAGGAGAAGTGGTAATGGAGACATCTAGTACCACTGACATCTTGAGCCTGCAGCTACCAGGGTCATAAAGCTTAAAAAAGTAAAATTACCACATGTGGACAGAGAGGTTTCAGAGAAACCAGCAGACAAAGTACATACTAGTATTCTAGACTAGTAATCCTAGCTAACAGGGTTCTTTGCAAAATTCACATTTATATGTACTTTTACAAATATTCAGAGACACGGTTAAGATGGAAAATACATTAAGAAAGAGAAAATGGCATAAGGTAATAGGAAACTGGTGAGATACCTTTCCTGAGTACATTCAGATTTCCTAACACTTGTGCTTTTGAAAGCAGACTTCTTGAAAGCAGAAAGAGCAAGTTGTATGTGAGAGTATGGAAATGACCTTAAGCGACATGCACATCGATAACACAGTTTTAGTGACCTGTGTCTGCTGAAATGACTAACTGCAAACACACACACCCCATGCAAAGAGATACCTTTATAGCTTTAAACAGAAGACATGGATGATTGCAAAGTTTTTTCAAAGCTCCTATACATATTAGATGAGGACTATTTTCCAGCCTGCCTTGTAGACAGGATGTAATAACATGAGAACTAAGCAGTTTTCGATACAATTCAAGTTGCAGCGCTGTTGGTCGGCAGAAGATTATGCTCTCCTTTTTTGGGGGCAGAAATTTGTTTATAACCTCCTGTGTTCTTCTTAGAATAAAGAGTCCAGTGAGGCGTGTGAGTTCTGCTGCTCTTTTTTCTCCTAATTCCTTTTCCTCCTAAAAGAACAAAGCACAAAATTAATTATAATCTTGCATTTCACCAGAACAATGTTCTGTATGATTTTAATTAGGTATTTAAATAACCTTTAAAAAGTATGATACCACTTTCTGATATGGGACTGTAATGACCTATTCTTCTCCAATTAGTACCACTGCATTAGTTCTATGTCTGGTTTCTAAAGTCTTAAACAAAGGAAAATAGCGTTCCAGATGACATCCAAGGCTTGAATTATATTCCAGAATTTCCTGAGATGCAGTGAAAGTATGCAGACCTTGCAGTACTGAGGAGAAGCTAAGAATAAATAAAGTATTGTCACATGGCAATGCACATGGCCTTTTGGGGAATGCAGGTATTGGAAGCACAGTTGTTGTCTGATAATTAACAGGCAGCTGAAATGAGGTGATATTAACATGTGTATTCTCCTTCTGCTTCCTTTGGAAAACAAGTGACTTTATGTCAAATAGGAAGATGAAAAGCTTCAGCTCCTATTAATAGTCCCAAGCTTCACTTTAGTCCATAGAACACAAATTTCACGTTACTAGAAACTTTCTTTTATAACTGAATTTTTTAATCCAATACCTCTGTTGCTGAAGGTTCTCTAGATCTGACAATTGGTTCCTCATATATCTTTCTATACGTGGATAAAGACCCAAGTATTCCTGGATTCACAAACTCTATTAATGCATAAAATTCTTGCAAGTCATTTTGGATCGGAGTACCTTGAAGGAGAAAAAAACATTCTGCAATTGGTTATTTTTTTCTTTAAACTGATGGAAGTACACTGAATGCAGGATTTAATATTGGGAATGTATCTTGAAAACAGATGTCTTATTTCAATGTGAATTACTCAGAGTCCTGAATTGATCTAAAACTTTACCATGAATAACAAGATACTGTATTGCTAACTAAACGGACCGCAGATATAATTGTTCTGACAAAAGAATTTAAAAAGTCAAGTTCTAAATTATTTTTATTAAATAACTAAAAAGGAAAACTTTTAGTGTATGCAGAGTCCTGATTCCCTTACAGGAGATCCAAGGCTCCTTGCTTGCCCCTGAAGACTGACAAATGTTGCCTTTATGTAAAAAAAAATTGGAAATAACCTGTTTTTACAAGACCTGAGATTTCTTCATTTAATACCCATTGCCAAAATTCCAACTGATTTCATGCTGTATTGAGATCTTTTTCTTTTACCCCAACCTATCACTATCAACATAAAAAATATTAAAAGTAACTGTAGATACTAACCAGTAAGGATAATTCTCCTCTCACAAGACAGACTAGTAAGGGCTGTAGTTGTCTTAATAGTGCTATTTTTCAGACGATGTCCTTCATCACAGATTAGGAGGTTAAATTCTACAGCCTGAATTTGATCCAAAGATCGCAATAGCATCTCGTAACTGATTATCATAACTGAATATAGTGGAGAACGGATGAATTCTTCTACTTTGTGGTCCTGCAGGTGTAAAGAAAAACACATCCTTAAAATCATCACATTCCTTAAAAATGCAGTAACTACAGAAATTTCTTCTCACATGACACAAGATATTTATCTCCTGCACGACTTCAGATTACTGATTCTTTCCTAATTTGCAAAAGAAATCTGATACAGCATTTTAGAATTTTACCATCTCATTAAAAGAAAATTTATTATTCTTTTAAGCCTTCAAATCCTCTGAGACACATTACCATGAAGGTGAAAAGCACAGAGTTTCTGTAATAGCTTCCCACTGCTTGCATTCGGGTAAGCTTCAAATGAATAATTAAAGCCAAGATAATGAAGGGCCACAGGTAGCTCCTCGTGCACTCGCTTTGGATCTCAGCCTGGTAATGTCCAGTAGGAAGTTACCACATTCTACCAGAATTCCCTTTGTAGTTTTTAACTGAATTTTGTATTATTGAATGTGATATTATATTGACATTATTTAACCTGTTGAATTGGTTCAAGGTATCAGATTGTAGGAGAGCAAAGTTCAGCTTGCTCAGAGCTCAGGTGGGAGGGATTCTGCAAGGAGCTTTTATGGAGGCCAAAGGAACTCCCAAGTGCTGGGCTTTTCAAGAATGTTCTTCTGGAAGCATGAAAATAGTTCAACACCTTTAAAGATAAGGGAAACAGGTGGAGCATGAGACCCCTTAGCTTAACTGAAAGAGTCTGATTCAAAATCTAAAGAAAAGTGTACCAGCAATGGAAATGTGGATAAATACCTGTTGATATCTACAAGGGCATTGCCAGGGCCTGCAGAGATGCAGGCAGAAAAGCAAAAGGTCAGCTAGAAATTAATTTATCCAGGGATGTTGAAAACTGCAAGATACAGTTCTTCAGGTATGTAAAAAACAAGCAGAAACAGAAGGAAAATAAACAGGAGAGGTGAAATAGTCACAGCATCTTCTTCACCTCTGTCTTCACCAGCACTGCTGGGTCCCCAGCCCCAGGAACAAAAATCCAGGCTGAGGCAAATACAGACCCACGAGTGTCAGTGAAGCAAGAGTGGAGGTGAGCTATTACAGGAGCTTGACCCCTATGGATTAATGGGCCCTGGCATTGCCCAGGGGTATTGAGAGAGCTGACTGACATCCTTGCAAGGCCACTCTGCATAACTTTTGGAGAAGTCAAAGGAGAGCAGGGGATATCCCAAAAGACTGGAAGGATAATATCATCCCCATCTACAGGTAGGGTTTAAAGGAGGAACTTTTAAGTTATGGAACAAATCTTCATGGGAGTTATCACACATCAAATGAAGCATGGAATTGGGAAAAGCCAACACAAACTCACCAAGGACAAATTGAACTTAACAAACTTGGTCACCCTCTGTCACAAAGTAAGCTGCTTGGTTGATGTGGGGTGGGTGGTGGATGTTGCCTCCTGGATTTCTCCAAGGCTTTCAGTATGGCTTCCCACAGCCTCCCTCTGGAGAAACAGATGGGCTGTGGTGTGGATGAGTGCTCTGTGTGGTGGTGGGAACTGGCTGAGAGGGAGCACCCAGAGGGTGCTGGTAAATGGCTCCTTTCCAAATGGGCAGCGTGGCACGAGTGGGTCCCCAGGGATCAATGTTGGGCCCAGCGCTGTTTAATATCCTCATAAAGTGATCAGGAAGATGGATCAAGTGTACCACGATGGAGTTTCCTAATGATACCACACAGTGGGAAAGTGAACACTTTGGAAGAGAGAGCCACCCTGCAGGAAGATTGGATAGCTAGAGAGCAGCTAACAAGAATCTGATGAAGTCCAGCGAGGGCAAGTGTAAGGTCTTGCACCTGGGAAAACATAACCCAGGTGTCCAGCACGGCTGGCACCTACCCAGCTGGGGAGCATCTCTGTGGAAAGGGATCTGGGGATCCAGGTGGACAATCAGGTCAATGTGAGCGAACAGTGCCATGCTGGCAAAGCCAATGGAATGCTGGGCTGCATCCACAAGGGCATCACCAGAGAGATCCAGAAGTCATTATCCCACTCTGCTCAGCACTCATCAGGCCACACTGGAATACAGTGCTCAGTTTTGGTCCCTGCTGTGCAGAAAAGATGTGGACAGGCTGGAGAAGGTCCAGAGAAGAGCCACAAAGATGATCAAATGACTGGGAAACTTGTGACAGGGGAAAAGAACTGAGAGAACTGGGTTTGTTCAGCCTTGAGAAAAGAAGGCTTAGAGAAGACCTCCTCACTATGTTCCAGTATTTAAAGTGAAGATGGAGACTCCCTTTTTACAAGAAGTCACATGGAAAACACTAAGGGATAACAGGTACAACATTACTCCTGAGGAAGTTCCAACTGCACACGAGGAAAATGTTTCACAATGAGAACCACCAGCTGTATGAGAAATGTTTCACAATGAGAACCACTAGGCCATCTTGTCTAGGTGCTTTTGCCAAGAAGGGCTGGACCATATGATCCTCGAGGTCCCTTTCAACAGGGTATTTCATGATTATTCTGTAATTAACTTTGTTACTAGCCCTTAACACTAATGGGTTGGCCAACAAGTAAGGTCACCCTGGGAATCAGAAAATAAAGAGTCCATAACCAGGCCCAGAAAACATGTCTGGCTACTGGTAGATTTCTAATCCCTGTATTACCAGTCAGAAAACAACTACAACCATCTCCTCTCTTATGTAACCCCTCAAGCCCTTTTCCTTCAAAAGACACCATGATTATTAAAGAATTTTCATGTCTATTGAAGGAAATGCACACACTAAAGATTCACTGTAATGGGACAGGGAACTTCCTCCAAAAACAGTTTTAAAAACAGTTACATTTCTGCACAGACTTGTAAATGTACTAAGATTGTTGACCTGTCTTGCAATTATGCATAAAACTGGAAAAATCTACTGGGCATGTCCCTTACCTTTCCACTTAGCCCCAGATGCTAATTTCCTGCATGTTTCTTCCTATGTCCTAACAGTGTTCACTAACTAAGCAGACTATGGGTGCAGCTGACAAGCTGAAGAACCTCTTTAATTGTGAAAGCAAATCAGTCTAGAGCCTTAGAAGGTATTTTTATTTCCAAACAAGATCAGTTACCCAACACAGACAACTAAGTCTGGAGCCAGATGGTGTAATACATTGTAAAAGCAGCACCACTTAATTATCACAACCTTTAGAGCCTCCTAGCAGGTGATTCAGATGAATCTGTGGGATGAATCCAGCACATTAATCTCACAAAGTACCATGCAGCGGATCAGTCCCCCACATGCTGCTTACGATGAGGCCCAGCACATCGGAGGAACCAAGGAGTAGTAAGGATCATGTAACAAGGACATGCACCCATTTCTCCAGGTGTTTGGGACTGAACTTGAGCTTTCCTGTTATTTCCAGGACCGTAGTTAACTAACTGTTTTCTAGCTGTATTTTTACTGCCATTTTCAAAACTGGAGCAGAAAAATTCCCAACACAGGAACAGAGACACAGAGGAGCCTGCAGGGAAGTCCCAGTGTTGTCCCAAGCCAATATACAGGCTCCACATTACAGACAGAGGCAATGCCTCTCTGAACTTCTCCTGGCATGGCCAAGCATCAGAAGATGCCCAGGATTCAGAAACCATTTTATTTTCCTACACTTTCTGGCTGTGAGCTGAGATGGGAAAAGTTCTGAGGCACTGGGGAACAGCCACCAATATCCCTCCCCTGGAAAAATATCAAGTGCACAGGACAGCTTGAACTCCTTAAAAAAAAAAAAAACAACCACCAAACCAGGAGAGTCGCATACAAGCCTCCTGCAGTCAAATATAATGTATTTCCTACTGTAACAACAGCAGTGGATGATGGATGAAAAATTAAAATAAATTTACAAGCTAATTTCAAGTAATTAATTCGTACTGTTAACTGGCTGCAAGATACGTCTATATTATAGCCTCCATTTTAACAATTACCCAAAGTGACTTGACAGGTTTAAGTGAATTGCCTGGAGCCACATATGGAGCAGTTGTCAATCAGTATCTGAGGTCCATAATGTCCCAGATTTCTTTGAACAGACCTTTCTTTGCACTAGTTCAAATCCAATGTAGCTGGTAAAGTGTAAATTCAAAAATGCTGAATCATAAAGCAATGTAGACCTGTAATTAACTGTTTTTCCAAATATTTTGACTTAAAAACCAAATCAAAACAACTCCAATAAGAAGCAATACTCTGCAGACAGATAAAGGAACTGTTCTCTCAAACACACCACAAATGCTTATAATAGGAATTAACAAGACCTAAAAACATCCTTTGTGGAGATGCCTTCATTTTAAAAGCAATGTTCTCTACATAGCATTTGCATTTCAACATAATTAAACTGTAATCACATTTTAAAAGCAAATAAAATCCTGGTGTTTTAAAAAGTCTATTACTGAAGGCAGAAGGGTTAAGATCAGTTTATGGTGTTTCAGCATGAAAGTGAGGAAAACATTTTTAAAAAGTCTACCAGTTCTTTGAATGCATTCCTTATAGACAAGAACAGAAAAAAAAAAATGCTTGAGACAAGCTCTTCCTTTTAAATTATACTGGAGAAATAACAGTATGGTAATTGCTGTTTTTCCAGAGAAGATAGACAGCAAATTATTTTGAAATACCTCATTATATCCCAGGCAAGTCATATTGTGTGTTCCTTTTGCATGACAGTGTATTCTGCGGTATTTGGGAACACAGTTGCTAAAGATGCTCAGTGTCCCCAGTCAAATAGGTCCAATGAGATGAGCAAGAGTTTAAAAGTTATTTAAATTTAAAGAAAATGAAAGCCACTGTCATTTTGGGGCACAGTGACTTTCATCAAATTCAAGCTTTCTCCTCCCAACACTATTCATAAAAACTGCAAGAAAACATTTAATTATCTCTTAACTGGCCTTTTAGGTTAAAATGTTGCTATATTATATTATGGATATAACTTGTATCCATTTCTTTTAGAAAATTTCATATCTCCCATCCTAACACATATTATATTACAGTTCCTGACAAGTCAGTTTGCTTCATTTCCATAACCTGAAACAAGTTACTAAGAAAAGCAAATGATGCAAAATGCACCTAATACACATGCATTGTCTTCAGTGGAAGATCAGCAGTTTCAAGGGTTTGGCAATAATGAGTCAAATTTAAAGAAATAATTATTGTTACAAAATTTTGAATAGTCTACCAAGAAGTAAACTTCCATTGAAAACTTCTGTTTCATCTGAAACATTCATTCTTCCAATACGAATAACGCAAAAAACGAAAGGCAAATCTGGTTGACGTAAGAATTGGATAACCTTTAGAATGAAGTAGTATTTGTTTCATTAGTCTACCTGTATGGAATCATTAGATTTAAAAATAATTTTGGAATGTAAGTCTTTATCTTTGTTGCAAGCAGCAATGGAGGTACGACAAGCTCTCCGCTTCCCTGGAACTTGTGAATGTTAATACCAGCAGGAACAGCTTCACTATAGGAGAGGACAGGGATCAGCATCATCCTGCTTCTTAATAAGATTTGTACTTGTCTGCATTCTTCTGGAGACGAGAGACAGCCTCATTACCCAACACTGAGACTCTAGGCTTGGTAACTCACGAGACTTTAAATCATCCCGACAGAGATCTAACTCTTGACAGTGACAGGAAAGGGAATCACCTTCTGAAGTACCCCAAAACAGGCAGCCAAAAGTAACCAGAAGTTTTCATTACAGAACAAAACCAGCCACCACAGAAACAGAGTACAAGGTAGATGCTTTGGTAGGTAAAGCAGGGAAGGTGTGCACTTTGATTCATAACAGAAAACTCCTTAAACGGAAGAGGCACAGGGAGGAGCATGTCACCTTTTAGAACTCCACAGGTGAAACCAGAGGAAAGGTAAGGCAGACTACTACGCTACATGTGAGCTGGGGTTACGACGTGGTGACTGACAGCAAAATACCCATACAGACAATTATCTGAAGAAGAAATAAAGTACTGCAAATAAATATTAACAGAGAATTACTAACCTTGGTGTTGGTTTTTTTTTCTTTAAAAACCCCCATAATTCCTATAATCTGAGCCAATAATGACCTAATCCCCTTTTGGAAATAAATCTTACCTGATCAACTGTAAAGACTTTGATCCTTTCACTTCCCAACCACTTCTGAAATTCTTTTTTCCAGTTTTTCACCAGACTCCCAGGGGTGACTACTAGTGCTCGCTTTAGTAGAGGTTTGCATCCATAGGGCCCTTGACGCAGAAGAGTCCAGATGAGTGCAATGCACTGCAGGGTTTTTCCTAAACCCATCTCATCAGCAAGAATAGCTCCAAATCTGCCACTAACTCTGTAAGACGTAATGAGGCGCTGGTAACATTTTCAAAGACATATCTATAACTACTCACAAGTTTAGGGATTTAGGGATTTGCTTCTGTGCTTGTTTTCTGAAGTATAAAGAACCTATTTATGTCTACTGCAGGTTTTTCTTCGGTTGTACTAGAAGAACTTAGAACAAAAATTCTCATTTTCTGTAGTAACTTATTAGTCCTCTAAAACTAAAGTTTAAATCTGCTTTTAGAACTAGAATGATTATCTAATACCTTAAGGAATCTATGAGAAAACACATTTGAGAACAATGTTGGGGGTTTTTTTAACAGGTTGAAATAGCATCTTTTTTACTCTAAATGCCTGAATTATAAATTTTGAATTATATTAAATATAAATCCCAGAAAGCAGTGTTCCTCAGGATGGCTTTGATTACATCTGTGTTCACAAAATTTGGTATATTGAAATGTCAGGCCCTTGGGTGCACTAGCTTCTCATGACATCTGGCAAACTCATGGCAAGTGTGATGCTACATTTAGGTCAGAAAAAACTTGTGCAGCCTCTTTTGGGAGAAAATTACTAGTATTAATTTATTGAACAATTGCTCAAAACTTCCCAAGATGTCACCTTTCAAACATGGGCATGAAATATTATAGGTATTAAAAGCCAAAAGGACAATTATGAGCTTACCTCATTCCCATTACACATTCATATAGAAATATAATTCCTTCTTTCTGGTGTGGGCGGAGATTATTTGCAATGTAAGGATCTACAACTACATCCACCACAGGTAAACCAGCCTTATTGAACATCCACTGATGACTTGCATTTGGTCGTGGCATAACTAGAGAATCTTGAAGTTCAAAGCAAAATCAAGTATTACACGAAAGCATTACTTTTAGTCTGTTAGCAAAACCTGTTAAAGTCAATTACTGTTAAAAATATTATTTAATATATTGACCATTCTCAGACTGAAAATGCATTTATAAGTACTTAGATTGCCTTCTACATAAAAACATTCTTTTAAAGAGGTTTTCCAATTAGTTTGGATTTTTCTGAAAGATAAAGGTGATAAAACTGAGAAATATGAGGGCTTTTTTATTTTCTGGTGAGGTGAAATTGCCTACCTAATAAAAGTTGCTTGATAACTTTGAATTCATAGAGTTAAATTAAAAGAAGTTCCAAAATACTTCTGAATTGAAAGTCTAAGAAAAAAAAACAAACAACAAGCTACATAAAATCTAAATACTACATTTCAAGGCAATACCCTTGGAGTAGTCTAGAAAGACTTCTCTGCCCAAGAAACAGAGATAAAAGCCACTGATTTGCTACAGAAAAATAAGGAAGGACTGAGTGTGAGCTGACAAAGACTGACACAGTGCATGAATAAAATAAGTTGACAGGTATGAAGTCATACAGAGGCAAAGAGAGAAAGAAGTACTGAGCAATAACAGTTTTGCTTGCCCTAATCTGTTTACAAACATTATAATTTTGCTAGACAATGTCCACACTGGGTTGCTTCTGCTGCCACTACACACCTTCACTAAAAAACTGTATTGTCAGAGGACAGAATGAGAAAGCAATCTATAGCTTCTGGTATTCTTATGTCACTAGATCTATACTGATAATTTATTCATGGAAATAGATTGGTTGAAGGCTTATATCAGTCAGGGAGATTTTGTTTCCTACTGACAAAGAGTTGAGTTCTGATGGATTAAATCAAATTGCATGTGTATGTATTTAAGAGCCAGTGGTGACAAAAAGATAACTTTTCTGACAAAAACTTGGATGAAAATGAGGAAGAAACAAGGCTTGGATGGACACTGGACTAAAAGCTTAGAAATTCTATGTGGAAGACGTAGCTTTACATCTTTGTCACTGTGCTCTCCTCTGCTGGCTTTCCACTCTGTAGAAGCTGCATTTTAATCAACTATAATCATAGATTTGAACATGAAAACCTCTGACTGTTCCAGTATCAAGGTCCTCATCTTGTAAGTATCTCAGTACCTTCTGCAAGAGGTTATACAACCAGGCCTTAAATAACATGATTCTCCTATGTAAGCAAACCTAAAGACTGAGAGAGTCCAACCTATTGATGTGTTGAGGGCTCCCAAAACCTGATAGGAGGTGTTCAAATTCACCAGAAGTCACAGAAGACAACTAAAATGAAATGCAACTTTTTAGTAAACTAGTGCAGAAACAGCAAAGAAGTTAATTTACGTGCTGAATATATTGGCATTTTTGGTCACATTTTCAGTTAGAATGCTAATGCAGTATCACCTTTCAATCTCATGAAGGAACATTCCTAGATAAAATGTAATCAAGTTAAATTAAGACCAGCAGCTGGTGTTAATAAGGATGCACTTCAAAATGGCCAGTGATAGCACTAATTACCCCTTGATTAGGATTTCATTGTTTATTTACATAGCAGCCAGGTAACAGCTTCAAGGAGTCTCATAGTATCAGGCTATGAAGTACGAACTTGGATGGAGGTATTATAGTAAGAATGTAGAAAAAAGTTGTGTTTTTTTAAACAAGCATTGCTCTGTTTAGCAACCCTTTTTTACACTCATTTTTATTTTTATTTTTCATCTGAAAGATAGAACTACCAGCAGAATATAGCTCCTAAATGGTTTGCAGACAAAAGAATAGTTCTGCTTAGATAATCAACACCACTTCCTGCAGCTATCAAATGTTTATAGGGCTCCTCTTACACAAATGCTTAACCAGCCTGTTCCAATAGAATATGTGAATTCTCATGGCTCTTTAGCACAGAGTATTTCTAGCTTTTTGGAAGAAAAAACTTAAACTGGATACGTTTTGGAGTAAATGTTTAGTTTTATAGTTTTTGAGTTTGAGTACAGTAGTTACACTCACTGGCTGTGAAGGATCAGGCATTGACAGAAGCAATTCTCTCAAAGTGGCACATCTTGTTTATTACTGATCCTCCACTGCAACCACTGCCCTGCCATGTTATGGCTGTATTTCACTGACCCCAGTGGGAAGCTGGAACTCATCTAGAACTTCTAGCATGTGTCAGATTGTTTCTATTAGCAATAAACTCATTTTCCTTGGCAAATCTCTCAGAAACTACTCTAATGTGTTTTCACAGCCATCTGTAATAACTCTGAAAAACTTTATGCCATGCAGAGTATTTTACTTGTTAGAAACACATGACAAAATCCTAACATGGTTAGATACTAGTACTGCTTGTCAGAAATACTTCAGTAATAAATGAAGGAACATGAAAACTTTGGTTACACATTCAATATCTTTTGAGAGTCAGAGGATGTTTAAAGAAACTTAAAAATTTCCATCTTACTTGAAGCATTTGGATCATGGCGAGGTCTGCAGCTTTGAGACTCTTTGAGCATATTCTCTTTACTACTGGGTTGACAGACATTTTTGAATGGTTTACAGAATGGTTTTGTATTAGTTTGAGATAATGCAGTTGCATCTGTGTCATGGGTCCCTATTCCAGCCTGAAAACACCTGCCACTGCTGAAATCATCTGCTGAAATTACACCCATCACTTCAATTTCTTTTCCGCCAACCATCAATGTTTGACCTTCATCAAGACTGTCTAGCTCTTTAGCTTTATATCCAGTACCTAAAAAAAAAAAAAAAAAGTTAAATAATTAGGACAACACAGCAAGTACAACTTCCATAACATTAGTACTCATCTGCAGGAAAGAAAAACTATGAAAAAGTAACTGATTCTCAAATATTTAATTGTTACACAAAGCCTTTCCCTCCTTAACAGTGACATGTGAGTGCTAATAATCAGAATTAGATAGCAAAGTATATGAGCAAAGACTCAGTCATCCTCATAACCAACCAAGTCTACTGAACGTCAAACAACTGTTCAAGAGAATTTTTAAAAGTTAGCCCCATATGGTAAAATCCAGCAGTTTGCCTTAATAACTATTCTACATCCTTTTCCCTTTCTTTCATGCCTCAAAAGAAGGCTACTAACTCCTCCTGCTATTGATCTAAACAGTGTATTCTACTTTTAAAATCATTCTACATTAGTTTTTTTACACTGAAAGATTCAGATGCATCTGAAATCTTCACTTCTGCATATGCTCTGGAACATGCTCTGATTATTGCCAAGATTTATGAGTAAGTTCAATAGCTGGGCTTGGTCAGGTGAGCATTCTCAGCGCAGCTACAAATACTACTGCTCTCATTACAAAATACAGCTACAGCTGCCACTTCCTTTTAAGACAAAAGTGTAGGAAAGAGTGGGGGCTCCTTCTTTTAAATAGCATTCTACTGGTTGAAGCTCTCACATAAGAAACAGAGGACATATACAATTTATTTTCTTAACTCAGAGAGGTCAAAGCCATATCTCTGTCCCAGAATTCTTTACCTCAGTTGCTGAATTTGTGTAAATTTGGATAAACAGGCTTGGATCCCTAGTCAGGCCAAACAAAAAAAAAAAAAAAACAACACCAAAACAAACAAACAAACAAACAAACAAACAAAAACAAACAACACAAAAACCCCAAGAAAAAGGGCATGATTGTGTAGACCAGCAGTAAAATCACTCAGCTGTGAAGAAAGAAGCACGACCTCCCAAGGCCCATTTTATCCAACAAACACCATATATAAGGACTCCTGGAAGCTGTTTGCAAAACTCAGGTCTGCTGCTTCTAGGAATGTGAAAGATTGGAAAGTGAAGGTCTGCATTTGAATTCCTTTAAGAGGAAAAAGTACTGAGGTGTTTCACAGTCTAAGCAAGTGCTGAGAAATAGTCTGGCCAAAAGGAAAGGGAGATACTTTTCTTCCTCTCCATAGAAAGTATTCAGAAATCACACAGCAAACCTTGTTTGGCTCTTGAAGGAACACTTGCTTTCAGGAAAGAGCTGAAGATGCCTGAACACAAAAGAATGCATGTGTCTTCCTAAATAGGATGCTTAGGGAGGGCATTTATGATCTCCTTTGCTCTGCATTTTTGTTTTCTGTTATTACCTCTACATACCTCTACCTGAACTGAGTACAGGTGTATCCCTGTGCAGATTCCAGTCAGCAGAGTCTAATTCTAAGACAGGATGGGCTTTAAAGGTAAATGGAAACTGGGAAGGCAAAAAGCAAAACTACAAAGCTCAACTGTTTATGCAGCTGCCAGAAATAACCGTTTCTGTAACACACAGCAATTTACAGGAGAGCACGTCCTAAATTCTTTGCAATGCATTATTAAGGAATTAGGACATTGCAGGGGAGAACAGAAAGATCTTCTGCAGCCTAAAAATTGAGCTATAATCTGTGCTGATTTTAGGTTCCCTTTTGCCATCCTTCATCCAGCACTGGTAAGCCTAAGGAAAAAAAGAAAAATTCTTCCTTTGCCTTTTTCTTCCCATATAAAACTAATAATCCCGAGGGCTCATACACTTTCACTATAAACTTCCCAGTATTATATACAATTTTGGAGGTAAGCACCACAACTGAGGTAAGCACCACAACCTTTCCTTCCCACTCAGTAAGCTAAATAATTGCAGAAATTTAAAACTCACACTGCTTAAATTGGTCAATTTATTATTTTCTTAGAATCAGTAAGACTTGAAAGGAGCTCTGAATGTGCAAGTTAGCACTAATGACATTGGTATTGTGCTCTCTGACACCATCCAACACGGTAAAAAAACTTTTACCAGAGAAAATCACAATGTTCATTTTTCTATTGTGTTTGCTGCTAATTCAAGAAGACAGGACTTGAAAAAACACAAGAACAACAGGGTGGTGGCTGATGCATTCCAGGCATTACTCCTTTTCACTCTGCCTTTTCCAAAAACAAGCAAGTCTGTACATATATTGCTTTGCTATAAATAAATTCAAATTAACTTCTAAGTCACAGACTGATTTGCAAATCAAAACTGCCTGGTCCTAACAAGGCTCACAATGTCATGATTGTAACAAAAGAGCAGAGCAACCATCTCTGACCTAAAATAAATCAAATTATGCTTCGCAGAAACATTGTCCAATCCTAATCCCTAGCAGAATATCTTTGGCTCCATTAGCAAAGTTAATTCTTGCTTTGCTTTCGGTAAAAAATTTCTGCTTCAAGCTGACGGCAGCCTATGGTTTGCAAGTCTTATTTTTAACTCTGATATCAACCCAAACTATGTCTTACAGCAGCAGCTGCTGCTAAAACTACAAGACTAAAAATTGCTACACAGTTGACTTTGGCTGGGCTGGAAAATGTTGCTGTTTGCCTGTCTTTCCAACAAAGATAATATTTTTAGCTGTTTGACTGGCTGAAAAGTAGAGATCCAACCTCTGAAATTCCCAATTGCCCTACTGCTGACTGAAATATTCACAATAAACCTAACTATCTCTTCCCCAAATTTTAACTCCTTCACTTCTGCATTATGTGAGCAACCAAAATCAACCACTCATCTCTCATTTGGCATTTCTGCTGAATTAGTACAGCCGTTGATTTCCAGATCCTCTCTTTGGACTAGCATTTGGCGTTTCTGTGAATTATGTTGTTCAGCCTGCTCCAGCCTCCCCCATGCATCTGCCTTATATGCAATAAATATAAAACTTTCTTGCAGTCTTCCCCCCACCCCGAGAAAAAAGACAAACCAAAAGCACACCCCAAATCCCTACTGTTTCTTCATCCTGTTGTCAACACTGGTACAAAGAACTAAAATATCTAAAGTGCTAAGTCTCTGTTAATTGAAAGCACAGTGATTTTCTGCCAGGTGTTCCCTTGAGCAACTGTGCAAATCTACGATACCTCTGCCAATGTCTTTGCCTTCCATATCTTTCAATATTACTGACTTTCCTTTTGTAATAAGAATAGCATCGCCTTCCCACTTCTTGTGCTTTTTCTTTGATGCCTTACACCACACGACACTGAAATATTTCACAAGGCAGTCAGGTGCTTCCTGAGCTGCTTCTTCCTTTGCAGTCCCTGATGTTGGCAGACGCAGTGCATCTGAAAGGGAAATAAAATAACAATATCAGGTTCTCCTGATAAAGTGTACAGCCTATCTCATTTCAAAAAAATCAAGGATAATCTATACATTTCATCTCATATAAACAGAGTGGTATATTTCCTGTTCTTATGGTAACTTTGTAATGAGACAGAACACCACATAAGGATTCATACAGAAAAGAAAACAAAATAAAACAACATTACATTGTTTCAGAAAGTATGCACTTCCAGAAAAATCAGATTACCTGTTGCATTAGTAAGTGATCTCCTAATGTGACATATATAAAAGACAGTAAGAATGGAAAAAGAATAAAAGGAAAGGCTGAAAAAAAAGCAAAAGGGAAATGACCACAGGAGAAAATGAAAACAGGGTCCTCATGAGATGGTGCTGGGCAATGTTCTGAAAGCAATGAAAGGAACACAGAACCCAGAAAAGGGAACAAAGGAGCCCAGGAACCAAACCTGTAGCTGAAGTCATCTGTACTAAGTGGCAGAATAACCAAAACTGTAATAATACAAAATATAATTTCAACTCCTTTCCTCGCACCCTTCAAAAATAAGTAATTGTGCAAATCTTGAAACAGACCATCTCCTGAGTATGCACCAACTCAAACACTGTTACTATGCTTAGATTGGTTTAGATTTGTCAGCAGTTATAAGTGTTACCCGGTTATAAGCGTCATGGATGTAAATATTAATAGGCAATATTTAGGTTAATAAGGTTAGGAAATGATAATAGAACAGACAGGAGTTGATTATAACATTAAGAACAAACACATACTTTCAAGAGTTCGCAATCTGAGACGAGAAATGGTAGAGAAGTCACCAGCATTACCTAAAGGAATATCTGTAGCATTCCTTTTCAACACATGCACAGCTTCAAAAGGAGAATCAGACTAATTTTCATTAAAATACCCTGGCATGCTGGTTAAAAGCTTAAATCGGTTTGCTCCATTGATTCCATCTGGGATTCAACACTATACAAATCTGTTACAGAAAAGCGCTTATGCCACAGACTAACCTTAAAATTTGCAAGAGTGCTGGTATTTAAAGAAGAAGCAGCAAAAGGAAATTCTTGCTCACAGAAATAATCCAACAAAGGAGCAGCTTTACCACTTCTACAGCAAGTTTACATATTCTTAAAACTGCAAAATACTCATAAGTTACACGCCCAAAATGAGTGCAATTTTTCAGACTAGAGTTTACTAAAAAGGTATTATCTAAATGAAAAATACTGTCTTTATTGAGCTGGATTTTCTTTCCAAAACACTCCAAGAGTTGCATTGTCTGTACAGAAGTCTATGCTAACACAGTTCCTAAAGCAGACAGAATTTTCCATACGTAATTGTTTCTTCAGTGCACTAGCCAACATCTGTAGTTTCATGCAGCAGATGTGTCCCCATCTCCAAGGAATTAACAGAACAGCTACTGAGCACTGGCATTTCACAGAAGGATAAGAATATGGAATAGAGAAACCCTTTTTGAAATGTAGGGAATTCTTTGTAGGTGAATCTTGGTAAATGAACTAGGCAGTAACAAAAAATCCTTGCAGCTCTGTAAGAGATTTAAAAGGCTCTACTGGATCTTCAGTAATCAACAAGTGATAAGATTTAGAGAAGGGAAAGAGAGAGGGGGGAAGAGAGGAAACCTGTATCTTGCAAATGATTAGTTTCATTCTATATTGAGCTTCTAATTGTAAATTGATTCAAAAGATAAATACAAGATGATTTTCTTTTTGTTTTTCAAACTGATTCTTTTAGTTTAATCAACAACTACTTTCCTAATATTAAGACTTTAAACTATTACTGCAAGAACTGGAGATTTCACTGCTGAATTTTCTTCTCCTCTCTTGAAGGATGGGCATCCATAAACAAATGACCACCTCTTTGTTTCCTTCACTGACCTCCCACATGAGTTTGGTGACCCCTGAGATCTGTTTTATGGTCATTGCTCTTTTACTCGGGGCGTCCTGGATGGTATTATCTGAATCACCGGTAACCTAACTTTCAAGTCAATAACACATGTTCAAACTTGTCTTATCCCTGCTTCATTTAAAATAATTAGAAAACAAATAATTTAGAAGCAAAGCTGGAAATTTATAGCCGTTTGTAATAGTGACTTTTGCTGAAAAAGATTTCCAAAGCAACCTCTTGCTAGTAAAAAGCAAACTGGGCACCAGTATTCCATGCAATACCACCATGTTCCTATGGGGAAAATAAAAAATAATAGCCTCTGCAATAGGCTATATTTCACATTTCTTCCCTCAATTTGTCTTCTGAACTACCATAACTTCTGTTTACAGAAATATGCAATAACAAATTGCTTCTATGCTACATAAATTATCTTCCTTTTTCCAATAACTGCAGTATAGTTTCAGATAAAAGTGTAAGGTGTTTTAATTTAACATTTTTATGTAAAAATAATTACGTCCTCTCAAAATTATCTTCCATATAATTTCCTGGCATAGAAAACCTAAACCGGTTCACCAATGATGCTGATTAGGTACTTGCATTCAACCTTCTTTTTATCTTATCAGTTTTGTTTGTATTCAGCTTCACACCTATTTGACTTTAAAGATCATTCCAGTGCAATAGCAGAATATTCAAATTCAATAAATACAGTGTCATGAGCTTTTCAGGAATTGAAATGAGAATGGTATGCTATGCACAGGAACTAAGTTCAGTGTTTGATATAGGGGTACAGCGAGCAGTGGATTCAACAGAAACCCCTTGCTGCTCAGAGACCATAGACAGTATCTGAAATAGAGCAGGATTTGCTGAGACCCTGAAAGACAGACTGTAATTGTACCTTCTGAGCTCCGCTGTTAATCAGTTCGGAGTGAAAATAATAAGCAACAGCAACCATGCATACACCGTGGTATGAGAAACATCAGGAAATCATGCCCACTCATTTCTCTCCCAAGCAGTCAAAAGCCCAGCCCGGCAGGGAGGTTTGATTTTCCGTGAAGAAACAGTAGCAAGAGGCATGGCTCTCCTCCCAAAGGAAGGGCTTGGGAACTTCAAAGACGTGGCTAACAAGGCTTTGAAAAGCTTCCACAAATAAAGCTTTCTCTCTGTGGTTGAGAAAACAAGGGCTTATGTTTCAAGATATAAACCATAGCCTCGCTGATATGAGGAAAAGTTTCAGCAGCCTCAGGAAGGTGATGATTTACAGAAATCGGGACGGGATCCAGGAGAGGGGACGGGGAGCATTCCAATGGCAAACTAGTTTAACCAGTTTCTGATGAGCAGGATTTAGAGAAAATGCATCGATTAAGCGTGTTAGGTTACTCCCAATGCAGCAAGAAAGTAGCTGCATTATGAAAGACTCCCCACGGTAACTCACGCGTTCATTTTCAGGGCGCTGTGGGCTGCAGCACCGTAAGTACGAGCGCGTTGCCTTGAGGAGTGAGGGGCACGCTCCAGTGACCCGGGCACTGGCATCTTGGCCTGGGTGTGCTTTAATGGATGGCTTAGCCCCATCCAACTGCAGGCTGCTGCCAAAGCCCGTGAGCTCACCTTTCCCTCCCTCTCCTCTGCTTCTCATCCACCAGCTCCAGGAAAGCCAGCTCTATTGAATCCCATCGCCAACTACCGTCATATAAGGAAGGGGTGTGTGCAGTTCGGACCAAGGAGACTGGGGAGCTGCCCATTTTCTGTAGCAACTACTGTTAGGCTGAGGTGATTTTTAAACCATGGGTCCTGTGTTACCCATCATCTCCGCACCTGAACTTCCACAACATAAGCATCTACGAAACGACAGGCGAGTTTTCCTTCAACTGCTCTGAATCTTCTCAATAAAAAGTACTGTCACAATGCAAAAATCACAGCTTAGAAAGGGCAACTTTTGATTTGAGTTGCACTCTATAGCACTAAGGAACAATTAAGAAATAGAGGGAGGCAAATAAAAAATCTGAACTGCAGTAAAAGGAGACTGGGGCTTTGAATGAACCACAGCCCAAACTCAATGCCAGGGCTCTGCTGCAGCCTCTGCAGTGACTCTGCTCAGGTGCCATCAGTCTGCTCCATGGAGCTGGCACCATCTCCTTCATCTGAGCAGAGGAAGCAATCAAAAAGTTCCTTAATTAAATTAATTCATAACATTTTGAGAGCAGACACAGCAGTTAAATATCTAGGTGCCTATGAAAGATCTATATGTCACACACTTCTAAGACATCCCAGGAATATTTAAAGAAATATGAGTCAGATAGCATTATCTTTCACTTGCAATGACATTTCAGTCTAATCATAGACTTAATACTATGCTAACATGTAAATGTATATCAGTGTGCCTCCAAGATGGAAAAATACATAATAACTCTTCCCATGGCATTTCTGTGAGACTTCAGGAGGAGTGCAAACAGTAAGAGTCAAGATGGCATGCCCTAAACCTACAGGAATCGATGACAGTTGGAATTACATTTCAGAGTCATTTGATTACAACCCAGTGCTTTGTACCTCTCTTTCCAAGACAAAACGTATTTGTAATTCATTTTGCATGTACAAGCATAGACAACAAACTCGCCTAAAGCAGGACTATTTCCTTTGGGAAACACACCATTGTTCTAAATCCAACATTATTTTTGAACAAAAATGCAAATGATACAAAAATTTTTTAAACTTCTGTTCCAAGGTCTCTTAATAATCTGAAATGCCAATCAAACTAGCCGCTAGATTCCTGACCATACAATACTATCGGGATTTCCTTCAGTAGATTTTATTTTACAAAAGCTATAACTTTGCCAGGCCTTCATGAGTCCATAGTACATCTTCATGCTAGCTGTCGCAGTTTAGGCACACATATTCACACAGACGCACAATGCCCATAGAAACTGGCAGTGAAACAAAAATCACTGTTTATAAGGAAAAAAAATCACAGACTAATCCAGTCTTAGCCATAATTAACTCTTACTCCTTGTAGAAGCTCTACTAACTCAGTACTCTGGAAAAGAATCTAAAAATCTGCGGAGGAGGTAAGACTTTTTTTTTTTTTTTTTTTTTTTTTTTTGCTAAGGTAAAACTTTTACCATTCCTGAAAGCTAAAAGCTCTTAGAAATAAGTGCAGTTTGCACAGTCTCTACAGCTTAATTTCTTGAGGATTACACACTGGACATGCTCTAACTGAGGCCAAGAAAACGTTTCTCTGTAGTCACAGCTTTCACTGCTCAGACCAAAGCTGAGTTTTCTTCCACAATTCCAGCACGGAATTTTTCCAGGGCTCACTCCTTCAGACCATCTTCCCCACTCCTGGCACCAAACAGGTAAGAATGGCAGAAGGGACAAGGACCAGCTACAAGGAAAAGCAATTTTGGAGATGAAGCCTTATAAGAAAGACTATTGCTGGAAAGGAAGATGTTGATGTTGAACCAGTGGAAAATTGACAACTGGGTAAAAGACTGGAAATCTGAGCTGGAAGCAGAGCATGCAGGAAAAGACTAGAAATGAGACAGGGAGTAAAAGAGCAAGAAGACAACAGGATAGTTAGGAGGATGGTTGAGAACCACTGAGGCAGACTGGGATTGGGGTCCAGTATAAGAGTCAATACCAGACAGAGATGGAATTTTCTGAGTAGGAGGTGGTGCAAAAAACCCCTTACTGCCTCTCCTCTCTGACCCTCAAAATGCAAGATTCACTATGAAAATATACAGCTGGAAAACACTGACAACTTGGGAGGAAAAAATGAGAACAGGAGCTGATTAGGCAATGACAGGAAAAACAGAAGTGGAAAATGACAAGAGAACAATTAAAGAAAACATGGTATTGCCACTTAAAAATGGCAGGTAGTTGAGCACAGAAGGGCACTGACTGCACAAAGAGATGAAGGGCACTCACATAAACACAATGCCGTGGTAAACAGGGCCCATTTCCCCCATCCTTCAACTTTTTCCCTAATTATATTTTTAAGACTACCACAGTGGTCTTAAAGGGTCAGCTTAAAAATACTGTAACTATTACACTGTTCTATAAAATTTCACAGACTCAGGCTTGGTAGCTGCTCTACAGGTGAAGGGAGCTGCAATGGAAGATCTAGGTGCAACACAAGAGATGGAGGTAATTAAGCTCCTGAACCGGATCCATCTCACAGATAATTCCCTGCAAGACAAACCCAAATCAAATCTGAGTTTAGGACCAGCAGAAGACTCATAATCAGACAAATATCTTCTAGTGGACAAGTACACATAGACAGAGCAGGAGCTAAAGCTTGAATCATCATACCACTTTCCCTGAAGTCTCCTCAGTACCTTCTGCTCTTCAACCCAAAAAAGTTCTGGTCTTTCAATTTCTTTGCAGTCAGCAAACTTGTGCAAAACTCACTGGGCAAAACACTGCATGCCTTGACTCTAACGGTGTACAGTGAATTCAGTGACATCTTAATGCAGTAATTTCCTTTATTACTTTAAAAGGGAAAGATAAGGTTTTCAACCCTGTCTTACACAGATGAAAATATCAAATTATATGGAATAATCTGTTCAGAAATGTTAATTTGGTCCAAACCCCAAAATATTAACAACCTTGTGGTATAAAACTACACTACCCACCTGCCCACCATGCCTATGACCCATCTTCCATCAAATGAACGGTTCTAAGGTTGTGAAGTCAAGCAACGTTTGAAGATATCAAAACTACGGTGTTGCAGTGACCTGATCTGCCCCACTGTGCATATACATTCATGATAAAGTCTTTAGAGAAAACATGCTGCACTACACTGCCATGGGACTTCTTGCTCATTCAGTGCAGAGAGCTGAACTGCTGGAAAGGAAGGGAAAGTGGCAGGAAAAAAGGTTGCTGCTACCTCTGCCATCCTTGCACTGCTTTATTGTAAATTGCAAAAGGTGTGGGATGGACAAGGCTGCAAGGACAGATAGTCCAATCTTGTGCTTAGATAAACTGAATAATGCCTTTAAGAACCGGACTTTACTTGCATGTCTTCTGGAGTTTCTCTGTGATGTAAAGAAAGTAATTTAACTCCAACTTTCAGCAATAAATATTTGTCTGATCATCTGACTTGTGATTCAGTCTCGTTTATATTAATAGTGAACACTCATGGGTGTATCTGGAAGTTGTGGTTGGGAAAGATTAACTGCACAGTATCCTAAAGCACTGAGACAATGCAGTCCTCCATGATTCAGTCTACATCTTCCATAAAAGTAGGAATTTTTGGTGTTATTCTCTCTGCCTCAACTCGCACTTTATCTCCAAGAAAGTGGAGATTAATTTTTTAATTTTTTGTCTCACAAAGATGTTGTGAAACATAATTACATCTCACAGGCACTCAGATACTATCACAATGAGCACCAGAGGAAAAAAAATTAGCTAATTAATTCAAAATAGTTTGAAAAATGTGCTGAGAACAAGGTGTAGCTCTGTAACTGAACAAAGAGGTGGAAAGAAAATACTGAATAGTGACTCACTGAATTGACATAGTCCATTCTGTGAACGGGCAAGGAAGCCTACAGAAATACAATCCTTAATCATGTACTTAATGACTACACCCCACAGAATGTGAAAACTGGGTTCATGTGCTATTTGTGAGTTTTTGAACACTTGAGTATGTAACCTTTATTTTCAAATAGGAACCTTCTATATACAATAACAGAGCTGGCAGATGTATTTAATTCAAACATGTAGGAACAATCCTCTCATCACCATTTAATGAAACATTTACCTCTTAAGGGTATCAGCTGTAGAGGAAGGAGGATGGAGAGCACATACTTTCAAAATTACAGCTCCATGGCAGAAAACTATTCTTCCTAAACCCTCAGCTGTCTAAAAATCCAACTGACTCCAGCTTTCACAGTAAAAATTTAATGAACTAAGCTGAAAGCTTCTGCCAGGTCCACAGAAATAGATGTGCAAGTCCTATTATCAAAGGAAAAAGCAGCATCATTGAGAATTCTGAAAGCCTGCAGGCATCATTCGGTGCAGTGAGCCAGATCAGCTCAGTAAAACATTGGAATCAATCAAATGCCATCCAAATCGACTGTTTACTATACTTCTTAATGTTGCCATCCACACTGAAAGGTGTTTTGATTAATTTGTCAAGTAAAGGGGTCTTTACTTCAAAAAATAAATGCAGAAGTGATACCTGAAAGCAAAATTTATTCTTGGGTTCTGTAAATATTGAATGTTATTGCAGTAAATGATAGTATGCAGTAAATGTGATATGAAAATATTCCAAATATTTAAAAATAACAAAAAACCTCCATTATTAAAAAATAGTTAATAGACTATTACATAATCACAGGCTAATTGTAGCCTTCTCAAAAAGCAGTCATTTTTGGAAGCAGAGATATAAATGTTCATCCTTTTGTGTTTAAATGTAAATGCAAGGTACTCAGCTAAACCAATATGCAGTACTTTGAAAATGCGTGGTTTGGCATTCTCTTAAGCATTTCTTATTACTTCTGTCATTTTTTTTAGAAAAATAAAACTATTTCTGTACTGTACAAAATCTCTATTTCTAAAATGCAAACAGATCTGTAACTAAAAG
The DNA here is from genome assembly GCF_015227805.2 of Hirundo rustica. NCBI lineage: Eukaryota > Metazoa > Chordata > Aves > Passeriformes > Hirundinidae > Hirundo > Hirundo rustica. The sequence continues at coordinate 23,912,758 of NC_053450.1, read as the reverse complement.
CAAGCAGGCAGAAAGGGATTTATTAAGATTACATATCCTTCATATTAACATCTGTTTAGCACATACTGGAAGTAAAAAAACTTTTAATGTCCTGTTTGTGTTTGTTAATGGCCATCTTTGATTCCCCTGGATTATAGTAAAGAGTCCCTAAAATACAAGTAATCAATAAAATTTATGCCCACTGTCACAAGCATGAAACACAGCATATTCCTGTCCTAAATTATTTAAACAGGACTGTTTAAAATTTATGACATTACCCTGGGAAGAGGCACACAAAGGATGAGTCATATTTTTTAGAATTTTCATGTGTTATGCAGCAATGATTACTTGCAGAGTGGCTGACGAAATATTTGGAAAAGGAAAAAGTAATCTTTCCAAATCAAGTTACATAACTTTGATTTACATAAATGTAATCCATTCAGTAGTCCAAGCAGAAAAGTAATATTTATGGCCCAAACATAAAAACCTAGAGCTTTGGTTGTAATTCTTACTAGGAAAGCAAAACACAACAGGGAAAATGAAGGAGGGAAGAGAAGAAATTCATCATTGTGGAGGTAGGAGGTGTTTGCTGCCTTTGCTGGCTCTGGATGTAAGAAAACCCAATACAACTTAAATTGCATAGGAAGTCCAATGCAAATTAATAAGATGATTCCATGCAGAAAGCCTTAAACTCATGATGCCTTTAACAGAGCCCACTTTATGTCAACCCTGCCTATTTTTGGTCCTGAGCTGACCACTTATATAAGGAAACGCTAGAAGACATGGAGATGTGGCAGCTTTCCATCAGCAGACCGGCTCTACTCATTATTCCCAAAGGACTGCTTTGACCCTTGGTGCTGCTGGAAAGCCTCTGCAGCACGTGCAGCTCCTGTGTCTATCTCATCGGGTACGTGTGTGCCTACGAACATACGTGCATGGGCACACTCATGAGAGAAGGATGAGATTTAGAAAAAGATTAAATTTATCTCTATGTCCTCTGAAAATGAGCTTTAGAGATGCCCACTAGATCTTCAGAGCTTAAGTATCCAAAACTTTCCATGTATATTTAAGTTCTGCACTGCTGAAAAACACCTTTAGTGCCATCTCAGAAGTTCACTTAGGAATTGTGTATTTTCAAAAGTCAAGTACAGTACATCAGCACATACAGTTACATAACAAAAGCTATTCTGAAAGGAATACATTTTATCTAGCAGAAATAATTATAGCAAACAGCAACGGCTAAATTCCCCAATTAACTTAGTCCAGTCCTTTCCTGCACACACACTATGCAGGACTCTGAATCACAGAGCCACAAGCCATATTTTCCAGGCTATTGCGGTTCTTTTTGCAAAAGAGCTTGGCCATTACCTATCCAGCTGGACAGTCCAACATCTTTCTGAAATCCTTACTGCCCCAAAAGAAGTCCATGTATGCTTGAGATCCTTGTTGTCATGTGCCATCCTCTGGATCTAAACAAAGTGGCTTCCTCACTGAGGCTGGCTGTCCCATTACTGGCAAAACTACAGACACATTTTCTTGCTTTCATTCAAGGTGCTCACAACTAACTCCCTGATCCACTCTCACGAGTGCAAAGTGCTCAGGCTGGACAGGCCTTCCTAAGAATCAGTTGTTATGGACTACATCTAAAGTGTAACAAATTTGTTTTGAAAATGACCATCTTCTGTGTTTGTTAATGACTTACAAATTAAAACAAACTTGAGTGAGGTTTTATAGGAATGGCCAAAGACTAGCCTGATGCCAAGTTTCAAGTACTTTTTCAAAAGCACAGAGAAATTGGAACACTACAAAGGAAAGATGATAAAAATTCAATATAAGCTGAACAGAGTATTCTCTCTGCAATTTATTTCAGAGGAAAAAGATGAGTAATCAATAAACACATACATAGAACACAAATGTTATAGCCTGAGAGGAGGAAACAGCATAAAGTAGCTTGGCCAAACTGACAGTTAATGCTACCAAGGTCATTGTGTCATGTACAATCTGCTGCCAAAGCCTCCTTACAATGCAAAGCAATGCAAACATTACTTGGGTGAAACCTGCAGAGCTTACATGTCAATTTTGTTTGGGGGTGGCTTACAGCACAGCCCCAAACAAATGTCATATTCCAATAGAGAACAGGGCAATAGCAATAGTAACATACTGGGTTTAATCCTGTATCTGTTACCTACCACACATAAACATTTTGACTTCACAAAATTATACTATTGACAAGTGGCCTATGTAAAATTTATCTGCAAACTGCTGCTGAGTTATGATGAACTACTTCTTTCACATGACTCAGTGAATAATTACAAATACAACTCGACACTACTTCAAGTTTTTATCTGATGCAATGCAGGACACAATATTGTAGCAACTAACCACAGACAGTCCAACATCCCTTCTCCCCATCCCCAAACACTTCGTCCAATTGCTTCTGTTAAATGAAAGCTAAAAAAACCCAATTAAAAATCAGTAATTTATAGACTGGTTTACTTATTTCAAGCATGCAAAAAGTTCCAAACTTCGAAAATGAGTATTTTTTGAGAAAGTATTAGCAATACAGACAAGGCTCTTACAACAACATACAAAGCAAGCAAATTGTGACACACAGAATATTGTAAACAAAATGACTGAGCCTTAACCAAACTGGGTCCTGAAGTCAACCAAATCTGGAGGGGCAATGTAAGCCAGTGGAATTATTTTTTCATGATATTTATGTCAAATTATGCTAACTATTGTGCCTAACTATAAATGAAATTCAAAAGCCAAAAGGGAATTGCCCAGAAACAATGACTTCTTTAAATAAAAAATAATTATAATTGCATATGTAAAATACAAAAAAATCAGTAGCATTTTCCAAGTCTGCAGTTTTGTTAAAGAATAAATAGAAATAATAAATTATGTGGAGTAACTGCTGATTAAGTATGCAATTAAAATTATGTTACATTCTTCTTGTGTGAGTAATAGAGTCAAACAAGGTGTTTTACTGAAGAGATATTTGGATGCATCAACAAATCATCATGTGTAATCAGTAGGATAAAACAGAAAATCCCATAGCACAGAAGAAAGGCAGGGGCAGTGGGGAATGGCTGAGCTTTCCTCAGGTTCTCTGACCCTCATCCATCTCCCCACACACACTCATCAAATGCAAGGTTTTCAGCTGTTTTACCACTGGACAACTGTAGGTTTTACCAGGGAGAATTCACATTTTGTTAGTTAGCATTCAGTGGAACTTCAGGAAACTGCATCTTCAGTATGGAGAAAAACTACCCAGACAAACTGGATGCCATTTAAGAGCAAGCATCACTACACACAGGTTGACACCAAGGCAAATACTTTTGGTTTTAGCACAGATAAAACACAGAAACAGAGGTCACAGAATGACTGAAATTTAGTCCTGTGTTATACAGACAGCTAGCAAACATTATTTTAACTACTGTAAACAGCACACTTTTTTTTTCTTTTTTTTTTTCTTCTTTTTTTTTTCTTTTTTTTTTTTTTTTTTTTTTTCTTTTTTTTCTTTTTTTCCTCTCTAAGACACAGGCAGTAAGACTTCTCAAATTATTTAAGACCTGGATATTGAAGATAGAATAATGGCCATACTTGCTAGAAATACACACTGAAAGCTATATGTAGTGCATTTTAATGCAAAAAGTGTTCTTTTTAGAGGCTTCTTTTTATTTTCACAAGCAAAAGGGAAAAGTAATCAACATCTTAGGAAAACAACATTTTATCATCTTCTTGAGTAACTGTTTCATTATTTTACTGAAGTTAAAACTGACACGGAAGCACCCTAAAGCACTTTAAAAAAAGATGGGAAATTTTAAAAGACAGCTTAGCTAGGCAGACTGGGTAGCACAATTTCTTGTTTCTTCCTCCCACTCAGAAACAACTATCATTTAATTATAAGGAACTTAATGGCTTTGACTATTGGAAATCCAATGAGCATAAGTTTGCCCAAAGAAGACAGTATGCAAGCTTAAGTTTACGTATTTTCATTGTATGGGGGGGGAAAATCCCAAGTCAGAAAATGTGTAGAAATATAAATGAAAGAAATAAATTTAAGCTAGTTAAGTGGAAAATGTTAGAAAACAGGGGTATGACAAGTACAATTAGCTACAAGCAATCTCTCCCAGTCTTGGAGTATTCTCTCTTACCATTTATACCTGATAAGAATTCTCATCTAGGGCAACCATTCCACAGGAATCAAAAGCTTACAGGGGGAAGCAGGAACAAAAAAAAGCAAAATAATTAGGTAACAGCAATGAAATTACAGACTGATTGTTAGCCAGCTACTAGGATAGATGAAATTACACAAGATGCTATCACAATTATCACAAAGCTATCATAGGTGCAGTTTTTTATTATAATCCTAAACATAAATCCATTAGATGTTTGGAATTAAGTTACTACTACAGCCTGTTTATTGCAGTTATCTTAGTAGAAGGACATGAACATATGGTAGAAATTTGTCCTTGCCTAAAATTACTCTGCTTGTACTCTGTACATTATAAACATGCAGAAAGGGAATGGCACTGCCAGATGTAGCAAAGGGAGTAAGAGGATAAGAATGAGGGTGAAGGAGGGAAGGGCTTCCTACCATCCCTTTCACACATTCTAGCACAGTATCATTTGCTGGAACAGTAAAAATTCATAGCACTTCATGGTCCAGAAGGAGCAGCCACAGCTGTGGTGCATGTACCCAACATTAGGAATACATGGAAAAAAAGCAGGAACAAGCATGGAGAAGTCTGACTCAGAAAGATAACCCGATACTGTAAAGCAGATGTAGAGTGAGAAAGAAACACAAATCCACCAACATAAGAGAGGTATAATATACAGTCAGCACTGAGAGAGCAACATAACGGCACTGGAGGAAACACTTCTCTAGTGAAAGGAAATAATCATCTCACTAGTAAAGAAAGGAGCAAACTCCACAGGCACTCACTCAACAGATGTCTTCCCCTTTCCCAAGCTACCCAAAAGTCAAAAGAAACAAAACTGAGAACACAGCAAATGAGAAGCATGAGATCTCCAAACTAAAGGTGCTGCTTGCAGGCAAAAGTTTTCCATTAACAACTGACACGAAGTCTGAACAACGAAACACAGAAGAACACCAACTACAAGGGGACTGTGTATTGTATTTACTCATTTGCATCCTTCCCCTTCCAACATCAAGAACACAACAGAGACTTTGCTTTACAGAGAGTCCTATTTTAGCAACTACTTTACCTGCCAGTTCATAAAAGACTATAAGCTTTCCACGACTGAAAATTCCTCTAGTTCTAGTCCTCAAAATAAAAACACCATGCCAGTAGAAACCATGGGAATCACCTCTTCATCTAGCACCAAAAGAAAACATTCTTAAGTCTCAAGAGCATTTTGGTGGCCAGTATTAAAAGTACCTATAATTCAAAACCACTGCAAGACAATGAGCCATATGGGAATTACTTTCTGAACTATTGGAAACTTGTTAATTTGCGTAATATGTAAGAACAGAAACTAGAAATTAACTCCTTACCTCTGGAAACCAGAATTCTGACCTTCAACTGAAATAATAAAACCATACTTTTCCAAATTACAAGACAAGGGCAGATAATTTTGTGCTGTTTCCCATTTCTGAGAAGCAGAACAAATAAAATCTATATTTATTTATTAAAGCCAGCATTTTGATCCTTGTAAACTCAGAGAAGTGAGTATCTCCTTGAAGCGTTTCCAGCTACACAAAAACAGATCAATGTCCTTGAACTAAGAAACACAGCAGAAAGCCAAGGACTGCACGGGAACAAAGGCCACTTATCCAAGAACCATCATTTTCAGTACACACAAAAATTCCCAAAACACAGTAGTCTCTTCTCAAGAAAACAACTGAAAACGTATTGAGGAACTCCATACTGCCGACACGTGTTTTCACTGTTCTATATTATTTCTCAGTTTGTAAAAAAATACTTGCTTCCTTTACTTTTCCTACCTGAAACCCGTTAAAGTTATCCGGAGCAGTGACAGTCATGATTATTGTATCACAAAATTTAACTACAATTCTTTAAGCTCCATTAGCTGCTCAATTACACCTACTTACATGCTTCCATTCTTCAGTTTTCACTAAGTACCTCCCCCTGTGGTACCTGATTCACTCAGAAGGCCAACAAGGAGGTGTGAGGCTTACCTCACTGCAAGTCTGCTGATGCAGACCAGTGCCCTATGCTTGCATGCAGAGGTTTGTGGGAGTGGAGAAAGAAGCAAATTTGAGAAAACTGTGGTGACAGGAGTGAGGAAGAAATAGTCTCCTTCCTATTGCTTTTGTTCATTCTGTTGTTGGGGCCCTCTGAGATGGGAGGCACCAGAGGAATTACATTTCCTTTGTTCTCTCTTTTTCCTTGATGCTGTCCTTCATTTCCTTTTTTTTGCTGTAAAGGTTAGAGGAAGGGGAAAGCATTGTTACGGGGAATAAGGAGCCAGAGGTCTAAGGCAGTAGTCGGTCCATTCACAACAGGCGGGAGAGTAAGAAATATGAAGAAATTAATTATCTAGAACTGGTATTTTCCATGTATTTTTCTTCCAGTTACGAACGTCGATCATAACTAGAGATGAAATGGCTGCTACCAGGACAGACAATTTTGTTTTCACTTGGGGCTTTTTATTTGAAACTAATCGAAAGATCCGAACAACAGCATCTATAAAAGAGACCCAGAATAACACAATCTTCGGTTGATTTCAAGTCACATGTTACTTACATACAGAAACTATTTTATTTCAGTAGCTTATAGTCATAGTGATATTGATCAAAGGCACCTGCAACTGTCTTGGTTGCACATGCACTGTAGTAATTATGCATGCAAATGAGCAAAGTAGATATTTATGTGGTTGATCACCAGTATAATCACTATAACTGAATACACAATCATGGTTAACTGTACACACAAATTACATATGCATGCAGTTTTAAAAACCAAGTGTTGCATTCATTGTCTCTACTTTGATAACATCCTATGAAAACACTTCTCCACTGGAAACAATTAAAAAGTATTAGCTTTTAAAAAGATGTACATTTATTCAACTGTCTACTGAACATTAAAAAAATATAACAATCCAGAAATTTTGTTTTCCAAGCTGATATATCAGCAAAACGTCACTACAATAATAAGATTTACCAACTTGAAAAGAATAAAACATTTAAACATAGCCTCTTATTTGTCCTTCTTATATGCATTTATTTACCTGCAACTTCATTAAGATATTAAAGGTGATTATTTGAAAAAATAATGCATATGACCAATATTTTTAATAAGAGCTGAGTTAAATTTCCATTAGCTCACCACAACCCTAGAGATAAGTGGAAATATTTTTAAAGTTTGGATTTTTATCAATCTAAACACTTACACGTGGATTTGATTATACTTTAGATGAAAAGAGTTGGTGCATTCAAACCCACACGAGGTATTCTTCTAAGGTACTTAAACAACACATGCTTTCATGTCTCAAGCCCAGATTTTGATCCATCCATATAAACATAAGAAACAATTTTGCATTTATTATTAAGTATTTCAAAGAATATGACAGAAGTAATAAAACATTTAGATATTGCTGTATTCTGGCAGATCACGGCGTAGTCGTATTGCCTTCAGCTTCTCTACTTTGATTTTTGTTCGCAACAGTTCTTCTTCCAGTTGCTGCTTTCTTTTCAAACCATCCCTTTTTTCTTGGACATAAAGACCAATTTTTCTTTGGTTTTCTAATATTATTTGATGCTCCTCTTTCAGCATTTGTAACATCTGTGGGTCATAACCACACATTGGTCTAAAGCGTTCTCCAACCTCAAGCCTAAAAAACTCATCTCTTCTTGGTACAGGGGAAGGAGACATCATCACTCTCATATCAACTGAAGACACTGATGTTGAAGGAGACCTTTCCATAATATGCACCAGCTGGTGTTCTTCCTCTTGATCTAATTTCTCATTTTGCTGTGAGTCTATAATCAGAGAAGGAGGAGGTTTGACATCCTCTTCCGACTGCAAGTCCATCATGACTGTCGCAGGATGGTGATCCAGCATTGCCTGTGGTGAACTGGTACCAGCAATTGTTTCTTTATCGATACTAGCACTAGAACACACAAAATCATATTTAAATAATCCATTAAAAACTAGTTTAAAATGCATAGCTGTAAGTAACCAAAGCTTCATTTGAATACTACTCTGCTATCTAGGCCCAGAACTCTGTTTCATTACCTGAACATCACTTGTGCCCCTAGTTCTTCCTACACACAGCCCTGCCTTAGATTTTATTGCTCTAAAGGCAGTACAGCCAACAGAGAGCTCATCTGGTAGGCCTCTCTGACACTGAAGAAGCAAGGGCTATTAGTGACAAATGAAAATATATAAAAAAAAGCAGCACCAAGTCATGCAAATAACAGGAAAAAGTTTATATAATATAAAAGGTGATTTTAAAAGGTCATTATTTTAGATGGAGTGGACTATGGCAGCAACATTTCCATCTCCCAGACTTGTCTCCCCCTGCCTTAATGTGGCTCCCTGTTTCTGATTCATGCACCCAAGTATTTGAGGTTTTTTTCAATGTAAAATAATCACTAAATAAAATTACACAAAGAACTTTGGGAAAAGAAACCAGAGCCTAAAAGACGACCCTTGCCAGCAGATTTGGGAACCAAGCTAATCCTTGCTCCTTCTCTTTGAATCGTTGATCTTAATACTTCTTCTGAAGCTTGAAGACACAGAAATGTTTCCATTAAGAACAGTCTATAGTTCTGTGCATTTCTTTTTCAAAGAACAACACCCACTTGACTCATCCATCTTTGTGTAAATCCCTGAGTCAGCAGCATCTCAAATCATGATTTGACATTACACTGGCTTTGATGATAATAATGGCTCAAGCTGTTCCTGACACTTGTCTACCACCAGTTGTGTTTGAAACCCTATCTTCTGCACATCACCTCTTTATTCAGGTAATGCTTTTTTAAGCCAGATCAGCTTCTTGATCTATTACTGTACAGATCTACAAAGAATACTTGCAGCATGACTGGGAAGGCAGTATAGAGTTACATGGGAACACGAATATATTAACTTGGGATTGACAGCCAAGTCAGTGCACCCTCATGGACAGGACTGTCTAAAACAGAGGCTATAACTGGTGGCAGCAGACTCAAGACATTTCTGAACCTTTCAAAAGCTGCTGCTAGCAGTTAAAGGCAGCAAGTGGATCCATGATTAATGTAACATTAACAGATGCTTCCCAATCCTGGAGGACTTGAGTCACCATCTTAAATTTGGGGGTGAGCAGTGGAGTTTTTCTACACCTTCAAATGCCATCAGAGCCGTGCAAGCCACACTGAGAAACTATCTGATTATGAAAACACGATCCTGGTTAGTAAGAGATGTGGGTTCAAATTCCCAGAAGCAAAGAAGAAATGTAATTTATACATCCTGTTCTCACAAAAATGTACTAACTCCTTAATGAAAAGGTGACATGATCATAACTTCATGAAGATCCCATGGTCTTCAAAACTCTTGATTTAAAAGAAGTAAGCAATCATAGTTCCAGTTTCTGAAGGACCCTGATTTAGCCTGCCATCCATTAACATGAAAATGCATTTTCTATAATAAAAGCATGAAAGCTTCTCAGTACTCAGTTGCAAAAAGGCTCATCAGGGTCAGAGCAATATATTTTCCAAAAATAAACCGTCAACCACACAAACTATTTAAACTAAAGATTTTTTAAAAACCACCATCCATCTGAAGCAGATATTGAAAACTGACCTTTCATTAATTCCCTGAAGAAAAAACCAATATAATCTTAATTCTATTGACTGTTACCTGAGATGCCTATAGAGTATCAATTATATCACCTTACTCGCTTCTACCTCATGCTACAAAGCTTCACTTTTTCCTACATGCTTCTTTCTTATATTGTTTTAGTCCTCTCAGCATCAGAAGCATTATCCTGCACACAAATTTTCACTTGTTTTCCTTAGTGCTGAGTGTAATTCTGAGTTTCCCCCTCTTCACAACCACAGCTTCTAATAAAGCTTCTCTCCTTCTTATTTGCTGGCTCCTGGCCAGCTTCTAGCCTGAGAAAAGTGGAAACAACCAGCAGGAGAAGCAGGTCATTCTGACAAAAGGAAATGGAGAGAGAGCAGAAAGAGAAAGTAAGAGAGATTAAATAGAAGAAAGAAAGGTAAGATTTTGTGTAGCATAGACTAGAGCCTCCAAACAGTTAAAAAAAAAAAATCCCGCACTTAAGTGTGTAACCCACACAAAACTAAAAAATTACCAGATCTTCAGGTAACTCTGATGAGGCTTGTTGTTTTCTTTTTCCTTAGTCAGCCTCTTAAGAGGAAAACAATTAGACAGCAAAGAGAGAAAGAAGGAATTGAGAAACAAAAGAGCTGCCTGTATGGTGGTTACTAATGTTGTTTCTGACAACTTGACTGAAAGAAAGACAAACAACAGTTACCACAATTGGGGCATGGTGTTTATAACCCTGCAGGCACCCATGATTCACCAGGTTTTGTTTAATCACAGAGAGGTAGAAATTGCTTAAAGGTGCGATTAAGAATTTGGGCTCGTTATAAGTCATATTTCCCTCCTCCAAAACCTAAGTCATATCCTGGTGAGTTAAAACCCAACACTGGGTTTATAAAATTAGGGTAAAATGCAACTCAAAGAACTATCAAATAATTACGTATTTGGGCAGGGAAAAAAATAATCTTTTAAATTATGTTCTTTTCCTTCAGCCCACAGTGTAGTGGCTGTTCCTAGGAACAACCATTTTGGGTAAGCAGTAATCAAGTCAGTGTTCCCAGACCCATAAAAAACTGCAAAAAATGTTTAAATTACAGGAGACAAACTATGGAGATCATTAGCTCTTAATCATTCACTAAAAGCGTCAGTGCTTTTTATAAGCCGATCTACAAACTAAAGTTCTCACACTATTTTTTTTTCCCCCTCCTTACAAAAGTTGGTAGTCAAGACACTGCAACCTTTATTAGCGCAATTAAAAGCCTCATTTTGTTCCAGAGAATTCTTTGGAATGGTTCCTCCAGGGGCATTCACCGGGAGCAGCAGCCCAGTCCAGTTGCTTTAGACTTCTTTATGCAAAGAACCCACAACAGAATATTTTTAGAGCATCTGGCATGTTGGGATTTAGACAATTGTTACCATTCAGTTCAACCAGTGGCACCATGAATCCAATTCAGCGAGTGTGCGCATGCCAGCTTTTCTTAGAGTGTTACGCTGCTGCACTCACTATCAGTGTATCTGATTAAAATACGGAAAGTTCGCTTCCCATTAATCTGCTTGGGAAAATAAGAAAAATCAGAGCTTCCTCAAGGTTGCTGGGGAGTTATTTGACTTCCCTCCCCCACTCCCTAGCTTAGTTCTTGTATCTGGAGGAACCAAAATTCGACCCAGGCATTTTTTGATCCCTCAAGGACCAATACAGAACCAGCAGAGTGTTGCAAGTCAGATATGAGGGGCATTAGCCAGCTGTGGGAGAAAGCCTGCACAGTGCCTGCCTGTATTATGTCTGGCTCAAATCTAGACAGTGTGTCTCACTTTACTGAGCAGTAAAAAAAAAAAAAAAAAAAAAAAAAAAAAAAAAAAAAAAAAAAAAAAAGAAAACTTCTAGTGCTGTACCTCTCAGTTTCTGTCTGTATTTAAACTACCTCACATACGACACAGAACTGCTTGGAGTTTAGACTGCAATTAGCTTTGCTCCAGCTTCAGGGAAGCACCGTCAATGCAAGAAAAGTATAATTTAAAAAAACATTTGCACTCACAAAGGCACTGCAGTGTGGAGAATCAATTTTTTTTTTTTTCTTTAAAGGGCTGGGATTAGTTAAAACATAACAAGCGAACACCAAAGTAAATGAGAGAAAAAAGGTGAATAATGTTTCTTAGCTCTGTGAACTAACTTAACTAAAAATCCTATATAAACTGGTAACAGTTCCATATGTTGCAAAATGACTGCAGTATTACCTTAAATGGAGGAGAATAGCCATCACTTTGCCAGTGTTTGAATAATCTGCCTATTAAAAGGTAGGGGAGGGGTAGAGGTTGGAGCTACTATTTCTCCTTGATTCTCTCTTAACCCTCACTTTCCAGAGTATGACAAAGACTCTGAAACAAGCTTTGAAAGAGCTGAAAAAATTAATGCAATGCTAAGTCAACATAAAGCTTCTCATAAAACAAAAGCAGTATTATTTTTGTCATTGTTTCCCATTTGGGAATTTTCTCTGATAAACACTTCCTTTAGGTGCCTGAGCACAAGCAAAAGCGTTACAAAGTAGATAGGAGGCGCCATAATTTTCATTCAGTAACAAAATAAAAAGAATTGTCTCACCTTTGAACACCGCTCCTGTCTCTTAAACACACATTGGAAATCTGTGGAATCATCTCCACAACTTTCTTGGTTGGCTCGGAAATGCTGCTTTTACAATCTGAGTGAGTCTCCTTTTGCTGCAATAGCTCCTGTTTGGCATATTCTTTGAGCCTCTTGTACAGCGTGCGCAGGCCCTGTGCAGTACGAGGAGGGCGATCTACTCCGATGGCATTGTAGTTATCAGCTATAATATCCCAGCATTTGTTTTTTTCCACTATTACAGAATGCTTATTGGTATGTTCCTCGAGAATTTTAACATACGGCTTCACGAGTTTTAGCAAATCAAGCTTTTCTGATAAGGTAAAATTAGAAGATCTGGCCTTCCCAACCATTGTTATCTTTGAATTAAGGAAGCCGTTCCTGGAGCCACCATGCAGTCCCTAGCTCTGCTCAGCTCTTTTTCACAAACAGAAAAAGATCAGGCTTAACTAGGCTAGTCTCATTTAGGCCCACGCCTACAAGGGAGGGTTTATTAAAATTCCTTCAGCTTAAGCTGACGCAGGTTCAGGAAATCTGCTTAAGCCAAGCCTGACCTACATAAGGCTTCAGACTGAAGAAGGCGAGAAGAAACAAGCAAAATACACTTTTGTATGAAGAGACCAGACATATGCAGGATTTAAAAACATAAAGGTTTAAAGATTAGCACATTACCCAGCTAAAAATTACCTAATTTAGCTGGAGTAACAAGCTCTGACACATCTCCCAGCTCCCTCACACAATCTCAAACTGAAACCGTGCTGGAGATGATTTTACGTGTAACGCCGTCCCCCCCAAAACGCAACAATTGCTTTGAGCGAGGCAGGGCGCGTTACGGGGAGCGGGAGGCGAGAGGCGGCGGCGCGTGTGGAGAGAGAGCCCCGGCAGAGCCCCCGGCGCCATTTGCATAGAGCTGGTCCTGCTGTCAGTCACTGCGGGGCGGCATCTCCCCCAGCCGGCTGGTTACGCTCGGGCTTCGCCGCAAAGCTCGGCTTCTCCCGCACTTGGCAGCCGGCAACAGCCACCGACACGGGGGCTTCTTAAAGAGCCCGCTGCGCTCCCCGGCCGAGCTCCGGCGCCGGCAGGAGCGGCGCGAACGCCTCGGTGCGAGCGGGCCCCGAGCGCCGCTGCGCCGGCCCTGAGGCGGCTCCCGGGCGAACCCCGGCATTGCCCCTCGGCCGGGGCTGCGAGGCGGCACCGCAAGGGATGGGGCTGCCCGCAGTCGTGACAGATTTACCGAGTGCGTTACGGCGCGTGGATACTGGGGTTTTCATAATATCCGCCAGCAAACAAATTACTTTTATTATATTTATCCAGGCGTTTTTTCTGGATTAAAAAAAAAATCTGATTTTTATTAACAAGATGTGCCTCCATTTGTAATGCTTGCTCAACAACGTATCACCTTAAAGAAGCCTTCACATAAAAACACATGCAAGGCTTTAAACTTCTGTGGTCGAAACTAAAGCAATAAATAGAAGAAAGAGAAAACCCAGCAGATAGAAGGAAAGGTGTTCTCAAGTACAAAAAGCAAAAACTAGTTTGAAAAATGACGTACTCCACTGAAAGAGTCCGGAGGGTGGAAACAAACACCACTTGAGATAGTGGCAACAGCTTCCTAAGCTTAACATGTCCAGCCTTGAAAACAAGGGAGCCTAGAAGCAGGGGGAAGGAAAGAGAAATAATTATAGCTTGAAATATCCTAGGGCTATAAAGATCTAGGTATAAACTTGTTTGCTCTAAGGGGAAAAAACCCAAAGCAGACACAAGCCACATTCAAAACAAGAAATTCACCCTAAACAAAGGGAGACTTAACTGCTAAAAATCAATTAGCATTTAGAATAACAAGCACTTTGGAACCGTTTCTAAGACTTGGCTAGTCAGTACCACCTAACAAAATTGTGACCAGTCCACTTCACTGGCATTGCTTTCAAGCCAAGATTAAATAAAGCATTTTACAGTCTAAAGCCTATTACACTTAAATTTGAGAAACAAAATTCTCTTGTGGTTAGAAGCACTCTATGAAAACCATTATTTAAACACCTAATCCTTTCCTATTTCCCCTCACTTTACTAATATTAAGAATATAAAGCTGGTGGTTAGGGTTTTGCTTTTTTTTAATTTATGTTCTTAGTTGTTCTTCAGTAACTGAAAAAAAAAATTAGATGTGCTTCACATAGTTTAGACTGGCAGTATCTGCGTTGAGTCACAGACGAGCCTATGCTGTACCCTCCACTGTTGAAGCAGTGCCCACCCAGACTCTTTTTAGTGACAAAAATAAGTCCATGATTAAAGGCTCTTCCCCGCAGACACAAAGAGCACAAATGAACAGTGTGGGGCAGAGGAACCCAAATAACCCAAAGGAAAGAAATCAAGCCCTCAGTCCAGCTGCTCCTATGCCCCAGGAGTGAGAGATCCAGAGTCCCCAGGAGAGGCTCTCTCTAGACCACCTCACAGACTCAAGGAGAGGGTTACTGTCCACCCGGTTCGGGCTCATTGTGAGATGCCAGAAAGAGTATTTTGGGATTGCAGAAGGCAGAACAGGATATTTAGAGGAAGAACTGAAGGCAAGACAAGGGATACTGAAGCATGAAAGTGGTTTGGGAAAGAACAAGCATTGGAGGACACTGGGAGGGGAGAAAATGGCTAACAGGGGCCAGGTGCATGTAAACAGGTGGCTGCCCAGTACGGCTGTTCAGCCATGCCTTGGGCCTGAGCAGGGCAGACTGTCCTATGTGCTTGTTGAACTACATTTGTAAGTGTTTTCCTGGGTGAGGAAAGGTCTCGATTTGGTGTGACTGTGTACAGAAACACAGACACCAGCAGCTGGAGTTGTACCACCACAAGTCCCAGGGGCCCAGGGTGCTTGAGGCACCAGAAGGCAGAGGCCAGAGCCCAGGCACACAGCCTGGATATCTGTGTCGGTGTGTGACCTCAGGCAAACTCCAGGCCAGACTAGTCACACAGAAGGCTTGGGAGCCAAGCGACAATGAGTCTGGGCCAGATACTGCAGAGACCAGAAGGTTTGAGATTTGGCTACTGGGGGGACACCAAGACACCAGGGGACAAGCCACCGGTCAGACCAGCTGCCAGAGAGACCCAGTGCATGTTTGTGCATCAGATCGGAGACCAGGGGATCCAGAGGATCCAGGGACCAGTAACTGAGCAGAGTAAGAATTTAAGGCCACTTGCTGGAGGACCCATGTTGTATACATTAGCATTTGCCACAAACAAGCTTTCTTCACAGTCAGCCAGTGAATGGAAAGGATGAGGCTGTTGAAGCTGCTTGTGTTTGCATGAGTGCTGAACTTTTGGATGTCTGGCTGTATATACACACACAGTGTGCACACGTGCCTCTTGAGGATACATCCTTGTAGTCTGGGCCACAAGGAGCTGCAGCAGTCTCCTCTATAATAGGCTACCAGATGCAGCAACTCCCAATATTAGATTTATCTAAACTTGTATTACTCTATTACCTTAGTGCTTAATGAGCAGAGAGACTAAGTTTCCACACTAATGTAATTATAGCAAATACTGCTATAAAGTTTTCTTTTGAGCAAATGCCTGATGAAATACCTGAATCACATATTGTTCTGCATGAGGGTAAAATAACCCTTGTAAGAAAAGAAGCTGGCGGCCAACCAAGATTTTTTTTTCCTTCCCTTTTTTCCCCCCTTTTTTAAAATAGCTCTGCTCATCAGCCTAAGGTCATATCAGTACTTGGATAAGAAATCAGAGAATGTGAAAAGCCTGGGTATTAATGATACATATAGAAATCTTCAAGCTAAAACAATAGGTGTAGCTCGAAGACAATTACAAAAACCAAAGATGTTGCCACAATCCACCCTTCATCCTACACGTTCCACCAGCACTTGCACTTATGCAACACAGTGCACAGCCAGTTCAGCAAGATGATCTAGCTATAGAATAATCTATTTATTTTGCAAGCATAAGAATTTAATACTAATTTAATAATTGGCTTAAGTCAACATAGATGTGAGACATTGTCAAAACAGTCCTTTCTGCCTCCCCCTAACTGTGTCATGTTCCTGCCCCTTCACTGTGTTGACATGAGCACTCACAAATCTGGACAACTCATATTAATATTTTTTTTCTGAGGTGGGTTAGTTTTAATCACCAGCAGTTCCCTAATCCAGTATGCCACAGGACAAATAACTCACAGAAAGAAATATATTGAAAAAGCTTCTTCAAACTCTGTCTGGATCATTGTAGGGTGAATTGCAAACCATATTCCCAAAGACTTGTATTAACACAGCTGAGGGGACAGCAAACCACAGGTAGCAGGAGAGAAGTTCTGCTCACCACTGAAGAAAATAAACATACATGCATACCTTACATCACTTCACTGCATTATATACCTCTGTTTTTGCTGTGAAAAAGTCTAGAGTACCAGAAAATGATACAAACAGTGCATCCTGGAGAACTATTGAGATGAATGAATCACAACTATAATACAGTCAGGAATTAAAGTAGCCAAAACACTATGAATTACAGAAAAAGTTCAATGGCCACAAATTTTACAAGTGGTAGGTTTGTATCACAGCCGCTAACTGCATCAATTGGCCCATGTAAATTTAGACACATTATAAGACAGAATACCCTGAAAAGGAGAATGTCTTAAATCAGGGGAACAATTTGGAGGGAGAGGAAGGATCTTCTGTCACACAGAACTGAGAAAGAATCTGTCCATGACAGACTTAAAAAAAAAAAAAAAGAAATCACTATAAGGTACATGAGACAAAGGGAAAAAGACATCCGAGAAAACTGAGGATGCCCTAAGAAAGAATGCGTCTTGAAAGATGCCATTTGGAACACAGAGCAAACATGAACGTTGAAAGGAGTGACACCAATGATTCAGGCTGGGATCTTCTGGTGCAAAAAATACCAAATCAACAAACTACTAAGCCCTGTGAAGGTGCTCTGCTGACAAAGTGGTAGCCCCAGGATAAGTCTGAAGGACTTCTGTTCTTATTTAGTAATATGCAAGCAAACCAGCTCTGCAGAGACCTGGGGTTAGCATTTGCAATCACCTAGGAGCCTGAAAATCCTCGAGAACAAGAGGACGATTGCAAGATTTGAATCAAGCTAAAATGGAACCCTGGTAGCCCACGCTTACAAAAAAAAGTAGAGAGATTCAGCAGCTAGGATGGGATATGTTACACATCACTGAATATACTGGGCTATTATGGCAGTGGAAACATTTGGCAAGTATCAAGGCAGTTGCTCACCCTTGCAAATGAATTTGGCAGCTGCATAAGATGAGAGTGTCTATAGGTAGCAAGGGCTGCAAAACTTCCATTAGGTCATCATATAGTCCTCTCTATTGACATGACAGCAGGACAGTGCCAAGTCATTTGATCTGCCTGTCTTTAAGAGCCTGCTGAGCAAAGGGTGGGTAAGAAAACTTTCAACTCGGAAGGTTTCTCACAGGGACAGTTGTTTCATGGGTGGTGCTAAAGCTAAGGGGTGCAGGCATTATTCACTAGGGAGAGGGTTGAAGATGACGAGGTTTTGTGAACCAAAAGTTGTAATACAACTTCACCTGGAAGTTACAGTACTTAAATACATTCACACCAGACCCCTTAGAAATAATACTTGTAGGTCATTTGTGTTTCAAATGGCTTTCTCATGTCACTTGATTTTTTTTTTCTCATCTTCATCAGCACTTTCACTATCAGTTTTACACTTTATTGTACTTAACTTTGCTGTACCTGGACCTCTCAGACTACTCCTTTCCTTTCTCCTGCACAATTATTTCTAAGCCTCTGTCCTGCATGGGAGGTGAGACAAATAAGGCCAAACTTTACCCATTTTCTTTGTCCAGCATCTATTTTTGTGATCAGCATCTAGCATGCATTAACTTCCAGCCTCTAACAGTTATTGAAACTGCTGCAAGAACAAGGGTTCCAGCCTGCTCCAGAGCTCTTATCAGCTAAAATTCCATGCGTAAAAGATAAATACAGTTCTGTCCCCTCTGCTGATATAAGGCATTCTCTCAACATTTAGCCCACTGAAATGGGGAATATATGAATTAGCCAATTAAAATGCCCTCCATGCCAAATTTTAAAGAATTTATCTTTATCTCAGTGTGACTTTCCAACACCCACACATTCAGATCAGTAACCATCCTTCAAACTAAGTTTGGCTTAAAGCTACAGGACCCTAAATTACTATGTGACTGTACAGCTCCATGAAATAGCTCTTCACTTTCTAAGTTGTGTCCTTAAAAACAGAAAAGCTAAGAACCCCATTATTTATAAACTAAGACGTGCATTCATTCCTAATACAGGCTTATACCTTCTCTGATCCTCTCTTCCAACAAGCTTTTTGATGACTAATCAGAAGCAGCTGAGAAATACAGAAAGGTTTGAAAGTATGATTTTCCCTGGATATATTCCCTAATTTCTCACATCTTCACTAGCAAGATAGCCCCTAGGAAAAGAGAGAGTGTAAGAAAAGCCAAGTTTCTTCAAGTCTCCTGTTTTGTTCATAGAGAGATTAAAATTTTGGACATTGTGCTTTTACATACTATATGAAAATACTACCCTGTGCACTGTTCCCTGCATTTGACAGGGAAACAGCTTTCTCCGTTCTTCTAATCTTGCTCAGTGGATATTTTGAAGACAGTGAGATAACCATCTTATCTTGTTGGCTCAAGCAAAGTCATATTGTGACAAAGCTTCTGTTTCAGGGAAAACTTAAGGCCCAAAGCCAAAAGCTGGGACTGAACTCTAGTTAGGCTGACATGGTAACAACGGGGATCCAAACAATGAGCACAACAACAGAAAGATTTGACAACTAGCTTTGAAGGCATACAGGCCTAGTCTGTCATAATACTCATGATAGCTCAAAAAAACCTCCCAGTTCACTTCAGTAAGGCATTTCTTGCCCCTCCACCTGATAGCTGCATTCCTTCATCTTCCCCTAAGTCCACCTTCATATCTATTGGAGACAGGAGAGCTGGGAATATACACACTTACCAACTCCCAAGACTCCAAACTAGGACTTCACAAAGAGTGAGGGAAAGGAAAATAAAAACATGTCAGAAAATGTGAATAGCCATGTATTTCTCTTTTGCCCATCTTATATTCACATAGCCTGATAACAGATTTTGAAAATCAAAATAGAAGTAAGAAGAAACTATGTGTACAGCTCCCCTCAGAATGGATGAGGGAATAGAAAGAATTATTACTGATAAACCTGAATGCTTTAAGATAATCTCTACGCACGGTATTTTCCAAGTTCCTCATTTTTAAAGTTACAGTATTAGATAATTTCTTTCTCTGTATATTGCAGACTATATGCTGTGTGCCTGTGTGCAACTCTAGGGAGCTAAATTGTCATAAATATGTTGGGATAGTAAGTTCATTTCCCAGCACATCCCCTACCAGCCCTTGGAAAGGGGTGTTTGCCTTATATCTGCAGTTTCCAAGCAGACCTCTCTTTCTGCGTGAGTATTTAAGTATTTTGGCTTGTTTGTTATAAATTTTAATTTTCAATAACTTAATAGCCTTTTTAAAAAATGCATGAAAAGCTATCATCTTTACATGGAGCACAGCTTTTTTCAATAACAGATATATCACTGCTCAAAAGTAAAGAATGTGACAACTCATATTTTTCATTGTAAAGAAGCAGCCACAGTTACATTTAATAGCCAAGTTACTAGTGTGAAACTTTCATTTTAATCCCTCCAACATCTTTGGAAAATGTTGAATATCTTACATCTAATAGAATTATTTTTCTTTATTTTCTGATCATGTAATACCCTTCTGATTTCTGATTTCCTTCCTCTCTCCTTCATTATCTTCATTAGCTCAAATGCAAAGCACATTTAACTGGGGGAAATGAAAAGTACATTTCTCTTCCAATTCACTGCTCTTTTCTCCAATGTGTGAATATCCTGGTTATATCATCTGTAATTACATAAAGTTATTCATATGACAGCAAGATATGATCATACCAAATTATAAATTAGGTTGTACTAACAGTGGAAATAGTCCACTATTATGCAAGTCTGGATTTGTTTTACATCACCATTGCAGATGGCTGCCCCATCCAGGAAAGCAGTTGCTGAACATTATAGGAAGATACTGCCTTTGGTAGTGAAACTGCTGTGGAGTTCCTTCTTTCCATCCCACTCTTGGCTGCTAATTCTACTAGCACTGTGTATCTCAGCATTCAGCTGGTGGGCATCCCAAATTCAAGATGAATAAACATAGTTAAGAATGTGACAACAGCCCAGGGGAACACTAAGTGTGCACAGTCAGCTGGGGAGACACTAGGGAAGGCCTTAAGATAGCAGCAGAGTAGAAAACTTCATTTCACACCCCAAAGAAGAGCACCAAGTAAAAGGTGCTATCCTGAGGAGATGTCAAAGAATCCCAAAGCTACAGACCAGAAAACACAAGACCAACTGTGACTGATGTATAAATGAACACTTCTGGAACCAGCATCCAATCAGACACAGACACAATTTATCTTAGGATGTATGTACATCAGTCCAGTTTTATTAACCTATCTCTTGAGAGGGACTGATCAAACAGGCACAGATGACCCCTGAACAGTAAAGAAACTGTCCTGAATTGAGAATAAACTTGTCTATAAATTTGTCTATTCACTATTATAAACTATTCTAGAACACTGCAGGGAGAAGAACATTTCAAATCATAAATATCTATCAAAGTTATTTGATACTATTTTGAAAAAGAAATTACAACAAAAATTGTAGACTTGTAAAATCTTACTTGCAAACAATGCAGTATTAAATAACTTACTCAGGCATCCAGTCACATAGCTGTTCTAAGGTGTGCTTGGTAATTACGAAGAGTTACAGATGATTATGGCATATCTTTTACCCAAAGATTTAACAGCTTTACCAGCTGTTTATAAAAACATTTAAAGGACACACAGAACTGCAGCTACACATGCAGCTCCACCACTAAAAGAGACTGACTCAAATATCTTTTCTAGTTCAGCTGTGAAGTGGAACAACATTAAATTAATACTTGTACTTTTGCAAATATCAAAGTAATTCTAGGAATAATCTGCTTCACTATGAGATGCTAGGCATGAATGTTTTTAGTTCTGTTCCTAGAAACCATAAGTAAGCAGTTAGACTGAAACTGCACAGTATGAAAATCCTGAAAATAAAATTTTTTAATCCTCAGATTTAAAATGACAGGTTGCTACTGTCATAAATGAACACTGGATTTTATCTTAATATTCACATTAATTGGCTAAAAGGATTTTAGTCATATTAAGTGATGAGGTGTCAGACAGATCTATAACAATGTTCTAGAAAGCTGAAAGAACCACATTATGAAAAATTATTAATGCTTAAGTATGCAAAGCATCCAAACTTTACAGACAAATGTAGTCAGTAAACATTAACATTCCAGAGAAGATAGAGAAAACGTATTCAAAACTATATGCAAATAATAAGTACAGTTGATATCATCAGCATGAAAGACATTCAGAAACATCTATCTAGAGACTTAGGGTGAGCACATTAATCCCGTTATGAAATACAGCTACAATCTGTCCTTATTGTTAGCTCAAAGATAGTATCTGACCATGACTTCTGGCAGAGTTCCTCTTGGAAGATGCATTAACAGATGTTAGTGATGGATGAAAGACAAAGCACTCTTGAACCAAAACCCAACCAAACAGGTGAGCTGTAACAGAATAAAATTCTGTATCCATTTTTTCTGGTCACCTACAGCCAGTTCAAACAATGAAATCTCAGTCCAACCGGAATGTTGTGTCTTAAGTGTTCAGGTGAAAGAGCTGTTCATTTCCACAGCCCAAAGGGCAAAACACCACAACATTCTCCTATATTAAAAGTACCAACAGAAAGCAAGCTGTAAACTCAGATAATAAACTTTAATTAAATTATGTATGCTTTGTATAAATAAAATAAATATATATTAAATCCTTAAATTGAAGGCAGTGTGGACAAAAAACCTCAGTTCTTGCCAAACCCACTCACTAGCAACACTGAGGAAATAACTCAGTATAGTTTATGGATCTGCCTGTCCATTGTTTCTTCAAATGCAAATTATTTGTATTTTCTTGTTATTGGTAATAGAACTCAGAATGTCATGAGCAGAAGCAGAAACCGAGCACTTGAGAGGTGCAATAATACCCTTCCAAACACATTTATGGTTTTGTTTTCAGTTACTAGTAAATAGTTCAGTAATGTTTAAGTAATTTTCATTTTTAAAGGGCATGCATGCTTAGCTGAATTCTTTGGAGGCATGTGAGAAAAAGTATTAATGACAGTGTCAAATAAATCACCTCCCTCCCAAAGATCCATTGTGTGAACAAGTATTATATTCTGAATACAAAACAAAGGTACCGAAGAGATTGCCACATTCATTCCTCTTAAAAACAAGCAAATACCAATTCTTAAAGCAGTAGTAAAGTTCATTTTCCTACAAAGAAACGTAACATCATTTTCCAGTATTCAGAACAAGTCGTAAACTGCTCAAGAAACATGTTCAATATCTTACAGTTCAAACACTCCAAGAATTACAACACATACATAGATTTCATTCAACTGTTGCTACAAATTTATTAAATATCTCTGGAAATCCCTCATCCCACAAACTTTCAGAGTCCCTTGCACTTCACTTTTATTAACGACATTTTAGGGAAATTTTTTTTTAAAAAAAGAAGCTCAGAAAAACAAGGGGGTTTTTAAGCCAGATATGCTACAATTTTTAGATTGATTCCATCTAATAAAATCCTTACTTCTCTGCTCCAAGAAATGGACACCATGTGTCAGATAACTGAGTTTTGTTGGTGTTTTTGGTTTTGGGTTTTTTGAAAGAATGCACAGCATTTTCAGGGCTGGGTTTCAGAAAGATTAGGTCTATGAACAGTTGTCCAATGGTCCACAGGTGTTTCAAAAGAATTTCAGTGGAACCTAGGGTATTTATTTACACATTCCACTGCTGCACTGGAAACCCAAACACAGCAGCTTTGAGTGTGATATATAACTATCAAACTCTTTATCATCTGCATTAAATTATATGGACACAGTAAACCAAAATAATGCATATGCACAGACTTTTTCAATCTTAAAATTATTTTAAGACCCCTTTTATAGAGAAGTATGAGGCTTCAGAGACTGATAGTCAAGTATAATTCCATTGCAATATTAATAATAATAAAAACCCCCAACTGCTGGCTTTCACAACTGTTTTCCATTACTTCTGAATTTCATACCAAAGCCAGCTTTGACAAAACAATTTAACTTCCCGCTACAAAGAAGGTTATAATTTACAAAATCAATGTAATCGCTACATTAGCTGTAATGACTAGCAGACAAAAGTGACATAAAGGGCAGAAACTGTCTTGGAAAATCTAAGTTATTAAGAAATTAGTTAAGATTTAAGGAAGACTCAATACAGGATTGTTTTCTCACTACAGTGCTTGCATCACCAGTGAACCTGAAAACCATAACTAACACTGACATTAGACTTCCTTCTTTTATACCACATTTCATGATAGCTTTTCAAAGGCTTGCAGGCTTAGCTTCATTCTGCAGGCATAGAAAGGGCTTTGACACAAAATGCCTTGTTCAGAAAGGAAACAGGACATCACCAGAAGCAGCTCACCCAGTTTCACTCCATGACTTTTTGGTTATTTTTCTAAAGTAATGGCAGAGGACCAACACCTGCTGCACCCAAAACTCATGATACGGAAAAGACATTTAGTATCTTTTCCACTTAATAACATTTTTTGCTGGAATGACTGCTGAGTTTCCAGATTTTTTTGGAATTAAATACACTATTTATCTTTCAAGTGCACTGCTAAGCAGAACTAGCAGATAGAAATTTTTGCAGAGGTACCTGTAGGGAAGCATGATCCCTCAAACATCATGTCCCGTAGACACTGAAAAGTTTCTTAATGTTTAGGTTTCAACTAGAAATTACAGCATGCAGCAGATAAACACAAAAGCCATAAGACTTAAAGCCATACAAGGAAGCTGAATTTCCCCACATTAGCTCTGCCAAACAGAGAGCATACACTCTGGGTCACATGCCATGCCAGTGGCAGTATCCTATCAGGGCTATCACATTCCCATTTTCTGGGACTGAAAAACCTAGAAAAAAGAGTCAATGGGAAAGGCTCTCTTAAGCACCTTACAAAATGGAGGGGGTTGCTGCTTACCAGGGCCTGGAATTTGTGCAATCTCCAGATGCTAGAAAGGGCTTTGATGGAGAAAAAAAGAATCAAAAACTACAAAGACATGCAAAAGGGACAGACAAAGATGGTTCAGGCAGGAACAAGCACATAACAATAAAAGGAAAAAGGCAGCCACTTTTAAACAGATTAAGGTCAGTAAGCTTCCTCAGCAATGCACTGCATCCTACTGCCAGACCAAGTCCCATCTTCCTACTAAGCTACATTTCTAAATATTTTCCCAGGTGAAAGCTAGAGTTGGACCACACATAGTTTATAGAGTGCAGGTAGCAGATAGTCAGCAAGCAGAGAGGCCAGAGACCAAGTACACTGACTGGATATATTGTGTGAGATTGCTAACATGGACTAGTTGGCAAGTAGGGTAAGAGGCTTGGAAGCCAAATACTGGAGCAGCCATGAGTCTGTGCCAGATATTGGAGAGACCAAAGGGCCTGAGACTTGACTGTCCCCTACTGAAGGGACCAAGAAGTCCGTGCAAGTTATACAAGAGACCAGGACATCTTGCGGGTTGGTTTCTGGTAAGTTCAGCGACCAGCCAGAAATGTTTGTATGTGTGCTCCTCTTGGGCACAAGACAACTGGGAGATCACTGAACCCAGGAGCCCACCAGTAAGTAGTGGCTAAGACAAGTTCCTGGCGGGACCTACAGTGTTCTTGTCCCTGTGGGAGTGCAGGTCTGCGTACCAGCAACTGGACTGGGAGCTGTGGGCCACAGCTGGGGTGTCCAACAAATCAAGGAGCCAGCTACTGATCGGACTGAGTGCATAAGGTCAGTTACCAGAGGGATCTAAATTCTCTGTGTGCTTGTGTATTTACATATAGATACATGTGTATTCATTTGTTTTTCCACGAGCAGGCTTTCACCCCAAGCAGTCAGAGGAGGGAAGGGACGTGTCCGTGGGCACTGCTAGTGTTTGCTTGAGTGCTGTGTTTCATATCCGTGTTGGATATGTGACCAGTCGTGTATGTGTACATAGGACATATGTGTGCCTATTGGGAATAATTCCCTTTTGGGAATTAGCCTCACTATTGGTTGGACCTTGAGACACAGAGCTATGGCAGTTTTGCTTCAATAAGGCTTCAAGATTTAAGAGGTCTTATAACAAACAAAATTAAATATGACTGCTAAACCTATTCAATAATTCAAGGTGGTAGGTGGCCCTGAAATGCTCTTTTAAAATTTCCCTCACTGCACAAAGTATTATTAATTAAATGAACCTTAAACCATGATTATCAGTGTCATTAATTATGAAGAAACAACAGTGAAATAACTGGAAGACAGGTGTTTAAAATGCCTGAGCTGGCTCCAAAAGGAGCGATTTTCATCCATCAATGTTAGTAACTCAGTTCAAGTGCCAGGCTTTCAAGATGTGCTTGGCCCCTGAGGTCATACACTTGCATTCACACAACATAGAACTGTGCTGCATCTGTGGTTAGGGCACACCAAGAGTGGGAAATGAAGACACTCAACCTCCCAATGTCGTTCAGGTCCATCCAAATGCACTTGCTATAAGTTCAGACACTTCAATGTCTTAGCAGTGCTTACTACCCTGGTTTTCTGGAGGCATCCATTACCAGGGCACAGCTGATGAAGGGTTCACCCACAAATGAGCAAAGCCAGCTCTGCTCTGTGGCTAAAGGTGACTTAAACCTTAAGTGCCCACTGGAGACACTGAAGAAAAGAAACCCTCATGAATTCTGAAAAAAACCCTGAATCCATTCAGAATGGTTAGCTTTCTCAGCATGAGGTCAGCAAGGTCTCCAAATTACACCACTTTCCCACCATTTAACGTATCACAATTCTTGTATTGCACCAACTGTAGATTAGAGTGAGTTGACTGTAAGGCTCTTCTGGAAGACACAAACCTGAATAGCAGCACTATCAACTGGCTTCCAAAACACCTTGGTTCTTTCCTTTTTTATTAAAAAATTCGTTTAACACTTGTTTCTTTCACTCTATCCAGTATAACACCAAATAACGCCACCACTGCACAACACTTAAGAATAATAACAGTACTTCACAAAAGTTTAGTATATGCAGTCTATCATTCATAAACTTTAAAATTCTCTTATGATAGATGGTAATAAAAAAGAAAGAGCATCTTACCAGCTTTGGGCACATTTAGCATTTTCATTTCTGCCTTGCTACACTTGCCAATGCTGAAACATGCTTTTGTCTTTACTTTTTCAGTTGACTCCACAGACTGCGTGTAATTTTCATTTTGATTCTGGACATTTATTTTAGACAGCGATGAAGCACCTCCCTCTTTCTCATCTATCTGCAAAAGAGAAGTTCACAATAGTATTTTCTTCATGCAGGTGAAAAGAAGTAGAGAAAAGAACAAAGAGAAGGGATTTCAAGACATATTAATTGTCGTTATCAAATTGTTACATAACTGTATAAATCTCTGCAAAACATGCATCACAACAAAAAGTGCATGCACGCAATACCAAACACTGGTGTAAACAGTTTATGAATTTAGTTTAATACAATTCTTCTGTAAATAAATAAATAAAAATTGTGCTGCCTTTCCTGTGTCAATATTAAAGGTTTCAGAGGAAGTACCTTTGCAGCAGAACTGCAACCCAACATATTGAAACTGTATGACAAGTATCCTGGCTTCTTAACTGCTCTTACAAAAAAAATCCAATAAACCCATGCCAAGATGCAATCCCCACCTCCTCTACACTTGAGAATTGCATTTGGGCTCAATACTGATTAATTTTATTTATTTAAAAAGCTTTTTTTTGCAACCACTCCACAGTGAGAGAAGCCTAACCTGAGAAGCAAGATCAAAGGTACTGACAGCAAAGCTATCAAAATTTGTTCTGAATAGATCATTTAGGCAGAGATTGCTTCTGGTAAGCTCAGATGTTATCTTTTAATCACAATACTGTACAAAATACTTCTTAGTGCACTGTTCAGTTTACCTCCTTTAACTTAATTTCTTGGTCCATCTCCCTGGTTTCATTCTTGAGACAAACAGCAATACATTTTCCTGGTGGTATAAACCTTGGTTTTTTGCCTGCATTTCCTAGGACTTGACTCGGAGCTGCAGATCGCCTCATATTTAGCTCTACTGCTCTGCAGGGTGGACAGGAAGGAAGGAAGCAGATAAAGACAACTGTAGTCAGGATAAGCTTTAAATATAAAAATATATCCATAGATGACAAGAAAAGCAGTATTTCAAAATATAAGAGAGCATACAATCTTCAAATAACAATATTAATTCACAGGCATAGTAATATTTAAGAAAAAGAAGTATCCTTGCAATGCTTTGTTCAAGTACTAAGAAATATCAACTACAGCAAATTCTGCAGCTGAACACCTCGATTTTCATTTAAAAATCCACTAATGCAGTTCCCAATAGCAATAAATTCTCTGGAGATGCACAGCATAGGGCTACTTAACAAACTTACACTGGTTTATAAAAAGAAAGACAGTTTTAAGTGAAACTTACTATTCTATACACTCAAAACAAAATTTTGAAAAGCCCATTATTAGTGCCCAATGAACAATGAATCTTGAAGTATGTCTCAAATCTGGGGCCAGCATTTTGCATTGAATACTCAATTACATTGGTTGTTCAGGTTCACCATAATAAGATTAACATTCAGCAGAAAGTTATCTCAGAATTACAGTGGATATTGTTGCTCCATGTTATGTCCATTTGAACAGGGGAAGGAATGTATTATAGATTTTCCCTCAAAATATAAGACCATTATTCCTCTGAGCAGCCTTAGGATACAACCAAATATATGCCAACATTAATATGACAAAATTTACTTTGCAACCAATAGAAAAACAAGTTATAATCTTAATGCTTCAAAGTAGTAGATAGAAATCAAACAAAAGAAGAAAACTCCCAACAGAATAACACAGCAGCTAAAATTAAGAAGGCAAGCACAGCTTACACTACAGTTACAGGTTTAATTCTCTGTTTATACACATTTATTTTAAATGAGTCCCCCAACTACTAGGTTAAAAAACCATACTACAGCTTGTAGAATCAAACTTCTATACCATCTCAAAAGCATGTTTGCATCATGCTGCAACAGTGTGTTTCTGCAGCTTTTTTGGTGCTACTCTGCACTCCAGTGGCTTCCTGGGGCACAAGCACCGTTCTTTCCACGGTTTGCACTGAAGTAGTGAGAGAGCACTGCCAAAACACTTTGCAAACATGCAGAGACTGGTAGCAGGAGTACTGCTCTCTCCCCCATATCTGCACAATTAGCATATATATGGTGCTCTTATTAGATATAAATCTCAGGGGCAAAATGGCCTCAACTGTTGTCACTTCCACTGTGGCTGTTATTAAAAATACAAGGAAAGAAGCCTCTGTGTCTACAGCCTAACTTAAGTTAGGCTTACCTGACAGTAGTGATAGCATATTAATTTTAGTTAACCCTATGCGATAAGGGAGTAGCTTGGTTATTACAACAGGAGTATCTGCAGCGTGAAAAGCCACAGTGAACACTGGAAAGGTGTCCAGAACCTTCTGAGGGAGCAGACTGCAAGTGCCAGTGCTCAGCACAGCCAGCTTAAGGTGCCATGTGAATTTGAACAAATTCTCTACCCAACCCTATGCTACACAGTGACGCTTGGGAAAACAACACAAGACACCCCAGGGCTCTTCATGAGGACATGCATGGCTGCAGTGCTACACTAACCCTGCCCACTGCACTTGATGTTCTGTGGAACAGAGAAGCTGTGCAATTCATAAATTGCACATATCCATGGTTCAAGTGCTCTGGTTCCCAAATCCATTTGGCCATTGCACTGTCATTTGGTCTTAAACCATAGAAAAAGACTCATTAGGAGATTTGAAAATTACTAAGATATTTGAAGACACTACCCTTGATAACTTAGTAACTTCACTGTTACCTGTATTACCTACTTGCAACTACAAAGATCCTTATGGGTTTGTGGGTTTTAAAATTAAATATTGCATCCAGAAATACATCTTTGTCTTTTAAAATACAAGTTTTCATAAAGTATAACAAAAATATGTTTAAAAAAATAATAACCAAAATGCTTACATTTTGTCCTTTTACACTACTACTCAATAGAAACAGAACATCAGGGATGTACAACAAACCACTGTTGCCAGATCTTTCAGGTAAGATCAGAGTGAGTGTCGCAAGGCAAGGAACAGCTCCAGACTACAACTAAATGAAAGAATATGCAAATATGCCCTTTCCTCAGAGACAGCATCAATACACCAGGGAACCTCATAATCGTCTTGCTGTTAAGTCTGGCTGCAAGAAAACAGCTGCAAGCAATGCAAAAAGCACTGCTCCTAGCTTTTATTAGCAACCAGGCCTGACCAAACCCAGTGCACCACGAAACCACAGCCCAAACCGTCTCACGGGTGCATCTGGTTTGTCAGGCATTGAATTCGGTTGTACTTTTGTCCATAAGGGTACAATAACAGCTGCATTAAAAATGAAATACACATGCAAAGAATATTTCAAGATTTTACACGTCCAACTCAACAGGGTGTGCACGGAACTCTACCAAGAGCAGCTCCAATGCCCATCTCGGCCCAGGCTGCTCCCTGAGCGTTTGAAGAGGCACTGCCGGCAGACAGAGAGGCAGAACAGGGGCTGTGGGCAACTGCAGAGACGTGACACGGCATCAGCTTTTACTCAGTTAAACTGCAGGCAGCGAGTGCATCGCCTTGAATATCAATATTACTGAAAAATCGCTTCAGATCAGAAGAGCGTGTGGTAGGACAAGGGGGAATGGCTTCAAAGTGAGAAAGCGGGTTTAGATCAGATGTAAAACAGAAATTTTTCACTCTGAGGATGGTGAGGCACTGGAACATGTTGCCCAGAGAACTTGTGGATGCCTCATCGCTCAAGGCCAGGCTGAAGGAAGCTCTGAGCAACCTGTTCTAGTGAAAGATATCCCTGCCCACGGCAGGGGGGGCTGGAGCTAGATCGGTTTTAGTGTCTTTCCCAGGGTCGCTTCCACCGGGCCCCCCCGCCCGCGGCTCCCGTACCTGCGCTCCCGCCGCCGGTCCCGCCTCTGCGCTCAATTGTCCCGCCGCGCTCTCCCGGCAGCCCCACCGGCCGCACCGCGCACGCGCCCTGCGCAGCCTCCCCTTCCCGCCGGGCGCGCGCGCCGGGGCCCCACCGCTGAAGGGACCCCGGCAAGGCCCTTCCCGCCCACGGGAGGCGCTGCCACGCGCGTGCGCAGTGCCGGCCCGCCGCCCCTG
The DNA here is from genome assembly GCF_015227805.2 of Hirundo rustica. NCBI lineage: Eukaryota > Metazoa > Chordata > Aves > Passeriformes > Hirundinidae > Hirundo > Hirundo rustica. The sequence continues at coordinate 23,881,959 of NC_053450.1, read as the reverse complement.
TGCCACACACAGCATGGCGGAGCGGCTGCCGCCGCGCCGCCGTCAAGCGAGAGTGCCCGTAAAGGGAGCCTCGGCTGCGCGACAGCGAGCGGCGGCGGGCGGGGTGAGTGAGCGGGCCCGCGGCCCCGAGCGGGCAGAGGGCAAGGGGAGAGGGGCGGAGGGGGCAGCGGAGTCCGAGTGGGCCCGGGGCGGGAGGCGCTGCGCGGGGTTTGTGCTCAGCGTTTGTCAGGGCCCCGTGCCGGGCTGGCGGCGGCATCGCTGGCGTGTGGGGAAGGGAGCGGGGAGGGTGTGTGCAGCTGTAAGGGTGTTTGTCGCTGCCTGAGGACGCGCAGGTGCGTTTCTTGGTGTCGGATCGCTTCTCCAGATGTTTCCGGGCCAGCTCTGTGCCAAGTGAGCAGGATCGTTAGCCCTCCTTGAAGCACCTTTCCAGGCCGAATCCGGAGGCCTTTCCCCTGTTACCTGTACAAAATTCCCCTTCCCACAGCTCCGAGGGGGAGAGAGCTCCTCTGACCCTGGTCTTGGATCAGGGTGGCAGGACCCGGCCCTGCGCTGCTGTCCAACCTGAAACCCAACCCCCGGCACTGAGGCGATGTCCTCTCATCCTGTCGCTGGTCGCCTGGGAGAAGAGACGAATCCTCACCTGGCTGTAACCTCCTTTCAGGTGGACCGAGAAGGTTCCCTTTGAGCCTCTTCTTCTCCAGGCTAAACAACCCCAGCTCCCTCAGCTGCTCCTCATAGGACTTGTCCTCCAGACCCTTCACTATTGCCCTTCTCTGGACTCTGGTCTGTGCAAGGCAGGTCATGGATGGCACTGTTCTGAGTAGGTTTTGCAGGACAGCAAGTGTTGTACAAAAACATTCTTTGTCAAAATAGCTATAATAGTTATGTAGTTCCTGGTAGAAGCCTTAAATTGGCTTGTATTTTTTTATAGAAGCTATTTTTTTAAAAAATCAGTTGTTTGCATCAGTGTAAGGTGGTGTTGCTGTTGATTTATTCTTACCTTCATCTGTTCCTTTTCTCTTACACAAATGTTCATCAGACTCCCCAGTGCACCAGTCTGGGGAGCTGAGGGAATAGCTCTGTGGCATCCTTGACCACGGACTGCTGCTGTCTTTCTTCCCTTTCTGCCTGAGCTGCAGCTTCTGCTGATGACCGTGAGCTCCTTATCTTCTGGTTTGTGCTACTTGTGCACCTGCTCCCGGGTAGAGCATGGGAAACTAAAAGTCCTGGACTTATAATAAACATTACTTAGCAACAACTAAAACACTGATGTGTTGGCAACGTTCTTCTCATTCTAAAGGCAAAACACAGTTCTGTAGCAGCTACTGGGAAAATTGCTGCGGGAATTAACTCAGTTCCAGCCAAAAACATGTCTAGGCAAAAGTTCACAGCTTTCAGCCTAAGGCTTCCAGCAACCCAAGCTACATAGGCCAAGCAAGTAGAAATAAGCAAACAGCATTTTAAATCACACGGTATTATAATTCTAAGTGACTTATTCTATTTAGAAGTTACTTGCTTAAGCAACTGACAACTCTCAACAAAATAGTGTCATTTCTAGGTGCAGTCAAAAAAGGAGTGTGGCAATTGGTGAATTGTAGTAGAATTAGGAAAATAAGTTTTGAGGCCAAATGGAGAAGAGAGAAGTTTCTGGGGATAAGCAGAAGCTGAAAATTATCTCATTTTGTGATGAGGATACTGGGTAAAGTGATCTGTACTGCTTAAGTGCATGACATGCTTAAGTGCATGCTCTCTCTGCTTATTTCTTGACTGAGGTGCATCTCTTGAAGTTGACAAGAAAATAAAGCATCTGTGGTTCTTCAGGTCAGGAAACTTCTACTGGAAAAAGTCTGGGACTTCAGTAGCAGCTGTTGTCATAGGTCTCAGATCCATGGCCACAAGGGTTCCAGCACCATGTTGAGCTGCTCCAACATGAGTCTTGAAAATGTGCTGAAGAATCTCCCTTGATTGTATTATTTGCCTCAAAGTTCCCATCTGCTCTTCATTTGAACTCCAGTTTGTCTGGGGCTTTATACATCCATGTACATTTATATGCAGAGGCAAATATATATATATTGTTTTTGCTGTTGCACTTCATTTCTCTGTTAAGCACAAATAAAGTTTTTGTTCCCCATTTGATAAAAATACTCTTTCCTGCATTCTGTTAGTCTGCAAACTTGCTAAAATATGCCAAAGAGTGTCTCAAACTTGCTCCTCAGGGATTAGCAGTGTTTGTGCTAAAGGTAGCTCACAGCATCCACAGTTCCAGTAGCACAGAAACTCTAGGACAGTAAAAGTACTTAGTTTTTCTCTTTAATCTGTCCTTGGAAGTTTTCTAAAAGCAGAATCCTCTGGGATCCACCAAACGCAATCAGAGTGTTAGGCTTACAGTTCATATTATCAAATCTATATATGCTGTTTACATCCTCCAGCATAACTAAAGGGGTTTAAATAATGACGTCTTTTATGATGTTTTAAGTGAGCAACCCTAGTTATGCTACGTATCACAGTAATGATATTTGCTGATACAACAAACCTGACTGTAATAGTTTTGTTCTAAAAATGAACTGCCTGTCATGACTGGATAAGAACAGGTATATAAGGAACTTCCATTTTTTTGAGGAATATAATTTTACCAGATTTAAGTTGCTACTTTTCAATAATACTGAATTCTGTTGTCTTCAGTCTTACAAACAAAACTGGCTTCAAAATTGATCATTAGCAGGGTGTTCAGTTTTGTGATAAATATCTGCATCAGTAGTAATTGAAGCAGAGACTGATGATTAGTCAGTTCTCCTGTGTTGAATTGTAGGTTTTCAGTGGCTTGCTTTGGAAAACTTGGTTTTAATGGGCTGTTAGGACAGCAGCGAATGAGTAGCTGGCTTGTTAGACATAGGACTCAGTAACTTAGGAAACACTACTGAGCCTTACTCTTTCTAATTTTTCTTGTAGGCATAGTAAAGCAGTGAAGAGAAACTGAAGTAACTATTTCATGCCTTACTCATTAGAAAACTGTTTCTGAAGTATTTGGGCAAACTACATATATATGTAGTAAAATCTACAAAGGTAAGATATCTTCCTTTTCTATTTTATTTAGAAAACCTCACAACTAATGAAAACCTCTTTCATGAGTCTCAGTGGGTTTACAAAAGTAACTTTGTATGTCAAGGAGCAATGTGGAGCCTAAAACTTATTCTTTTAAGTGAATTCTGTGGAGTCTTACCAAATTCCACAAGGTTTTTTGTGGTAGGATTTAGATGAAGGCAGATTGCCCATTAGTTCTTCTTCACAAAGCTTTCAAATCCATTCAAAAGCTTCTCAGTTTTATAAAATAGATCATGTAGGAAAAGACAGTAGCTCTTCATGATTTCAGGGTTAGCTGCAGTTTTGGCTTCTTGTACTTCCTGAATACTAAGTATGTCTTTAGGCATGTTGAGATTTCATGCTGTTCCCTCTGAAACAGAGGTCTACAGTGAGTAGAGAATCTTTTTTTCAGTATGAAAGCAAGATCTTAAGTGATGTGTAGTTCATAAACCCAGGATCTGCTAGCTGAAAGTGTCACAGCTATTGTCAGTAAGAACACAGTTTTGTAAGTTTGTTAGGCATTACCTGAAAGTTATTAAAATGGAAAGCAAACGTTTGCATTTGAACTTCTGTGATGTTTCTGCTTCAGGTAGAATTCATGTAAATAGAAACTGTATGTTTCACAGTGGCTGCTACAATTATATTCAATAACAGCATTCAGAAGAAATGCAGCTCAACTGTGCCAGTCTTTGCTTTCGGAGTTCAGAATATCTTAATGGAAAATTGCGATTCTGACATCCAGCAGTACAATTCTTAAATTCCCACTTAAATCTGAAAGTCTCCAAAGTGTGTGCTTGTTTGCATTCACACATTCTCTTCTTTATTCACATTGTCTCCATGTTTTTAGAATTTTTCAGGCCTCTTTGTGGATCTACCCATACAGATTCAGCACAAAGACTGATTTATTCCTGTGTGTTTGGGGTTTTTGAATAGGTTGAAGGTGTGGAGAGCATGGGTTATGATATTGAGCGCTTCGTGGGCTATGTTAATGAAGGGCTGTTGTGCTCCATCTGCCGAGATGTGTTAGAAGATCCACTGCAGGCTCCTTGCGAGCACGCTTTCTGCACTGCCTGTATCCATGGGTGGCTTGTTCATCACAGTAACTGCCCTGAAGACAGACAAGTCATTGATGTGTCTTTGCTACGACCTCTCTACAGGTATCCAATAATCTTGCTGTGTGTTGAAATTACATGAATTTAGGATTTCTCAGTTTTGCTTGCATGGCTTCATCTCTCCTGTCAATACTGTCACTCAGGCTGTCTTTATCCAGCATTCCCATGGCAGACACCAGCTGCTTGCATGAAGGCATTAGAATTTTCTGTTTATTATAACTAACTTATAGGGTGTTAGGATTTCGAAACTGAAAGAACAGTTTAGTTTGTTCTCTGTCTGTTTATGTCTTGAATGCTGATTCTAGATACCTGTCTGGATATTATTCTGAATGTCTTTTATGGCATCAAAACTTTTCTAAACTTTATTTTAGAGAAAGCAAGCAAAGCAGCTCTTGATGACAGTCACTACACACTCTACATCTCTTTTCTTTTCAGTCTTTGCTAGATGCTATAGTGGGGTTTGTAAATAACAATTCCTGGAGATATGAACCAAATTTCTGACCTTCAGATTCTTTTTAAAGAAGATCTTTAGACATAGGAACATCTTTTGTGAACCACCTTGTCATGTAAAGCAGGCCATTTTCATGAGTGCCTTCTGTAACTGGTCAGGCAGTTGGACCATATGATCACTGTTGGTCCTTTCCAAACAAACTATTATATTTTAAACTATTAACTCCTGCTAGTGTCAGCACAAAACAGTTTCAACACTGCTTGCTGTTTAACCCCTGCATTATCTGATCTTGCTCAGAATAACAATTATGTTTTTAAACTCTCCAGCTACAGTAAATTTAACTTTGTTAGTTCTCACAGTGTAGTTTTTCATTCATGAGATTTTACTATCTGGAAGTTAACTATAGCATAGAGCACTGGAGTTTAATTTTTAGATTGTTTTGTCTGTACTCACTGTAGTCTTTTAGTCTGGCATGTTTAGAAACACAGAACTTAAATGGCAAATGAGTAGCCCTGGTGTGTGCTATTGATAGTATCTGCTGAGCCAGTGAAAGGTCACAATTAAAAATTATTCAAAAATAAAGATATCATTTGCATATTTAAATTTGGAGACTGAATTTTCCATTAACTTTGTTTCTTTCAAGCTGTTTTTTACTGATATGGTCACTTAAATTCTTAAAAACAAATAAAGCTAGGTACTCAAAATTTTTCCCAATGGAGATTAGAATCTTGCTTTCTTTTCCCCAAAGTTGAAAATACTTTTTTTTTCAATAATTTCCCAGATTTAAGAACAAATTCTTTTCTTTGCATGTAGATATATGAAAAATGATTTAAACCGTCTTCAGCTACATTGCAGAAACAGAGAGTATGGCTGTGAAATGGTTTGTTCTCTGGAGTCCATAGACAGGCACGAAAGGGAGTGTGAGTACAGTCAGATACCTTGCTCCAATGCTGGTGAGTAACATTCAAAGAGGTTGAATCTTTTTATATTTAGAAAACACGTTTGTAATCTTCCTGTCAACAGAACTGCAATAATGGCCATTATTTTCTAACAGAAATTCAAAGCTTTGGCATGATCTGCTCTTTACAGCAGTGTTTTTGAACAAAATATAGTAGCAGTTTATGGCAGTCATGATGATTAGCAGCTGTTTCTTATCCAAAAACTAAGCAAAATGAATGTGATGGACTTCAAATTTATGAAAATGTAGTAGTGCTTTAATTTTGCTTTCTGTCAAGTTATCCGTTTGTTTTCCAGTTCTGACTGTGTGTTCTGATGTTTGAATGAATACAGTAGCCCCTGCAGAAGACTTAGGGGTCCTAATTTATTTATAAAACACCTGGTTGCCTGGTGAATGTGCAGCTGCCAATTCTGTGACATAGTTTTAACAAGATGGTATCTTGGAAATAAGAATTATTCTAAGCTGAATTCTGGTTAGAATTGTTCATGTTGAGATTTTTATTTAAAACAAGGTTATACCTCCTAAGAAAGAAACATGCCTCTAAAAAAGGAACATACTGTTAAAATTTCCCAGTTGATTTCATTTGAAATGTTGTATATTCCCAGAGACAGTTAATTTCTAATTAATGATGCTAAGGGCGTTTTTGAGTCTGCCATTGTAATTAATTATGAGATGATTACGGTCCTAGAATTGCTCTGCTGGAAGTTACAGTTTCTCTCAGAAGTAAGTGACTTCTGCAGATGCTTGATTCACCCGTTCTACTTCCTGCAGAAACAGGAGTGTTTTACAGATTCATGTATTTTACAGTGTTGTACAGATTTATGTTTTTAAACCATATTGGGTGTCAGTTGTTTGGGGTATGAAAGCTCTTACATCTCTTGAACTCTTTCCCAAGAATGCATGGAGTGTGTTTTGAGTACCTCAGTTACAGATCATTATATTTCTTAGTAGCGTCGTTCTAGAGAACTCACTTGTCATTTTCTGGCATGGTTTGTTGGGAAGTTTCAATACTTCATTGTTTCAATTTCCTTAAAGTTGATATTCTCTTCAAATTAAATGCAAGTGTGTATTTCAACAAAGTGAACCTCAAAGATTAAACCACTAACTTCCCAAGTTTGACTTCATAAGTTAAGACTATGAACTTCAAGTTTAGTGTTAAATGTAGCAATAATTGGTATCGTGCTTATTTTTGATTCTTTACATTTTACTTTTAATCACTACAGAACTGCAAAGAATGTATCCTGGAATTTCTGTGGAAATATTTATATCTTAGTATGAGTTATTAAATGTTCATAAATAAATGTTCAAACTTATTTATATGGTCTAGTACATTATGAACAAGACCAACAAGTTGTCTAGAAAACAAATTTACATTCCATCTCATCCACATCTCTCTTTACTACATCTTTGGATTTTTCCTAAGTTTGCTAGCATAATATTTTTTTACACACGTGTATTCTTTTTCAATTCCAGTCATTGTAACCTGTGATGGTAGTGCAGACAAGCTGCTAGTGTCTTAGCTTTGCATCAGGATTCTCTTTACTGAGGTTGATTTAATTCCTGACCAGCAGTAGAAGACTTTACAGAAAATAACTCCTTCCAACCTTTCAGTATTTTCAGTTAATGGATAAGTACCTAATAAGACCTTTTAACAGCACTGTATTTGTAGCTGCATATGTGTAACCGTCATACTTCATATCCTAAAGAAACCACTTTTCTCAGCTTCCTTTCTTGAGTGTTTTTGTTTGGAATGACTCCGAGTGCTTTTGTTGTAAATGACTGTCTGGCCTTGCCATCCCCGCTCAGGTTGTACCATGCAGATTGAGCGGCGTAACTTGGACGGGCACCTGGCGGTGTGCGAGTACCGGAGCCGGGAGTGCCCCAACGGCTGTGGCTACACCATCCTCAGCGCAGAGGACACGCAGCACAACTGTGTGGCAGAGCTAAGGACCGAGCTGGAACTGCTTCGGTACTAATCTTCTCTTTCTCTCCTGTCTGTGTTGGGCTGGGCTTAAAGTCACTGCATGAAGCACTTTGAAATATGTCTTGGGTTTGAAAGACAGCTGTCTGCCAAGGAAAGCTAGAGCCTCCCTTGGAATGGAGAATGTAAACCCCTTTCCCTCCATATTATTATAATTTTGCAATTAGGGGCTTTCAGGCAAAGATATGGGAATAGGAGTAACAGTTCTTTACTAGGAATATTAAAAAAAAACGGAAAATACAAATGCAGTAGTATTAAAAAAAAAACAAGCAAGGAAGCAAACAAAAATCCTGGAAAAAACCCTGACAGAGTCAAGGATACGACCTGGCACCCTGTTGGTCAGGGTGTTGGAAGCAGTCCAAATAAGTCCTCCTGGAGTAACAGATGTGGTTCTGTGGAGTAGAAATGGTCCTGTAGGAAGTCCAGTGGTGACGAGATGGGTCCAGTCTTCCTCCAGGAATCCAGTGGAAAAACAGGGTCCCTTGTGTCCTTCAGACCCAGTTTTTATCTAGCTAGGAAGAGCTGGCTCCTCCCCCACTGGGTGGAGCATCTCGCTGTGGGATGATGGAATGTGTCATGTCATTGGTGGGCCCTAATGGTCCATTATCAGAAGATGTCCCCCTGGAGGATGGAGGGGTGGTGAAAGAGATAAGAAACACTGCCCCACCTGAATTTAATGGCTGGGCCATTATCAGAAGGCATCCGCCTCCCTCCCCCCTGGAAGGGTGAGAGAAGGATAAAACATCTCCCAAAAAACAGCTTTCAACAGATTAAATAGAATACACAGTTTTAGGTTATGTAATCCAAGACAAAATACTAGCACTGGATTCTGATATGTGTTAAATGGTCCACTAATTACTTGATGCTAACGGGCCAGAATTTTATTATGTGTCAGCACAGACTTTAAATTCTTTCTGTTTTAATTCTTCTGTTGTTGGGGTTTTTTTCCAAGTTACTATAAATCTTAAAAATATCATTGCTTGCAGTTGAACAGAACTGCAAGCTTACTATGTAAAATGATAAAAAACCTAAGAAAACTGAAGTTGGCAATTTAATTTTTCCATTGGCCTGTTGTAGACACCTAGTCACATTATTTAATAATTGTATTTAGTTTATATTTTTACAGATCAAGAAGATAAAAATCTGTAATTATTTTGGCAGGTACAGATAGATTCAACCACTAAAAGTCTAATTTTAATTTTCTTCAAGTCCTGGTAGATTAACAGTCATGACTTTTCTTACCCAGCATCCTTGTTTTCCTCTTACATATGTTTCTGTAGTTTACCCTTTTCATTATATTCCAGTTGGACTTTTTTTTTCCTCCCCTCGTGCTCCTTCCCATTTGTATGTTTCAGCCCCTAAGTGTTGTGCTTTTTAATGCTGCTGCGAAGTCAGGCTCAAATATGGTTTAAATGTGTTGAGACACAAGGGATTCTGCTACCTGGTTTCTGAATTCAAAAGGTTAATGTAGTGCCATCTGGAGCTGTGTGTGTGACTAGGCTGTAACAGTTTACTGCATGCTGTCATGTAGTGTCCACCATAAAGTGAACAAGATAACACAGAACCATGGAATCCTTGAAATTGGAAAAGAGCTTTAAGATCATTGAGTCCAGCAGTTAATCCAGCCCTGCCAGGCCCAGCACTGGACTGTGTCTGTAAGTGCCTGCTGTGTCCACACACTCAGACTGTCTCACTTCCTTACATGTTTAGCAGTACTATAGGATTCAGACTTTTTATCTTGGCTGCCTCTATTTCATAACACTTAGCAAGCACATACTGTAGGCAAACAGCAGAAAATCACTTAAAGTCATAAATACACCTTGAGCTCATGGAATTACTTGAGGAATATATGATTGTCCCTCTATAGGCTGCTCATGGGCACTTTAGTGCCCCTGGGCACAATGCTCTTATTTATGCCTGTTTGTGGGTTTGTTTTTTTTTTAATTAATAAATCATGCCTCTACAGGGGCATCTTGTAAAGCTTGACAGGAATCAGTTCAGCCTGTTTGGCTACAAGGCAGCTTTCTGGATTTTGAAGATCATTCTTTTCTCTGCTTGCAAGACTTAACAAGGAGAAATAAACTTTTTAGGTCAGAAATGATCTGCAGAGTGGAGGAGGCAAAACATGAGATGGAGTCAAGGTTAGATTCACAGAGAAGGCATATGGTCCAAAAAGAGAGTATTCTACAAAATGAAATTGAAGAACTGAAGGTAAATACAATCCTTTTTTTTCTCCTCTCTTAACAGTCTAGATTTTTGCTTTTCCCAGTAACAGTTTCTTATTTTGTAAATAAAGTCTCATACAAAGGAAAATGGCATTAAGAATGGGAAGCAAAACCATCAAAGCTTTACCAGGTTAGCTCTGTGGAGAAGCAGGCTGGATGCTCTATTCCTGTGGTTTATCTGCTTCAGGTTCACTGGAGCTCAGCTGGGTACTCCATTCTGTGTGTGCGTAACATTGTCAACAGATCAATCTGAAAAGGATTTCAGTGTCTAAATGTAGAGTATACATCTCAAATTGGATGTAATTAAACATCCAGCCCCATTTATAATTGCTATCCAAAGTGGCTTAGTCCAGAGCTGACACAGAGCCCTACTGCCAACAGTGGAATTTGCACTGTGGTCAGAAGGTTGGAAAGGTTCACAGTAAACTTCCTCAAGTAACAAGCAAGGCTGTCTTTTATTCATCCTGTTTTTATTATATCACAGAACAATGATTTTTAAAGCAGTAGTTTCTAAAAGCTTTATAAATTTTTTTAAAACTTCATAGTTTATGTTTTTATTTTTACTGGGATTTGATGTTAAATCCTTGAAGAATGTATCTGAACAAAACCACAATCGCATTTTGTTTGGATTCTTGAAACAGAAAATAAAAGCAGCAAGTGGGTAAATTGGCTGTTTCTTACCATACTTTGTAAGAAGCAAAATACGAAAACAAAATATTTTTGAAAAACATATTGGAATCTTTAGAACAAGACTATCCCAGAAGTTGAATGCTGGATTGTGTCTCAAATTGTTTACATTTGTTGCACTATCAAGAAACTATTTCAGTGGTTTTTATTCATAAGAACTTCATCGCCCTGTGTGCATGGCCAGTTCGATGTCGTTGCACCACCATTAGAAGAGGGTTTGTCTCTTGCAGTAAACTTGTATTTGCATTTCAGAGTCAGATGTCAAGAATGATGTCAGATGTGCGGTCTCTGATGGCTGCGGAGAGACAGCACCGTCAAGAGCTGGAGCAGGCAGAGCTGGAAAAACGGGAGTTAATGGAGCTGCTGAGGGGGCTGCAGAAGGACTGTAGATTAACTACCTCAGAGGGAAGCAGGAAGTCAAACTTCCGTCCTTTGACACGACTAGAGAGTGTAAAAAGAAAACCTAGGGAAGTTACAGTTATCTAAATAGTACTAAGCTCAAAAAGCATTTTCTTCAAATACTGGCTTCTAGCAAACTACTTTCTTTGAATGACTGCTAAACTTTTTATAATTTCTGATTTACTTGTTTTCTTTTAAATTCTGAATTACAACTGTGTTTCCTTTGGGGCCATAAAAACAGAAGATTTTTTTTTCTGAGGGAATACTGGTCATTAAAAATAGTAATTGGAAGGCATATTTTTAGCTAATGTTTTTATAAAAAAGGGAAGGAGACTTAATTTATTCTCTCGTTACTGCATCACTTACAGGAATCTTTCAAGACTGAAAGCTACAGCTTTTTAAAGTTAAAAAATCAGACTATTACGGACCAGGACAAAAAAAAATTTAAGTATCTCTGTTTCAAACAAAAAAGCAAATGTGACTACTTGGGATGTACTTAATTTGGGGAAAAGTGAATAGTAGAATTAGTAAGTCAGTAATAGAAATTAATAAGATTTTGTTGTTTGTAGTCTGTAGAAGGTCTCATTTCAAAGGTGGAAAGCAAGCACTTTAAATTGTAATTCTTCTGCTGTATAACAGCTTCAGGTGAGGTTGGCTGTTGATTAGGGCTTCTTCTCATTTCCCAGGCTGATACACACTTAAGAGACTAATACTAAAGCCTGAGGTAGTAGAATAATCTACTATGTGTGAATAGCTTTGAGTTTGTGGGAATGGATCTGCTTCTTATTTAAAAATTTGAAGCTTTTATATGTGAAAGTATCAGGTATTTCTACAGGATCTTTTAAGCATAAGACTAGTCCATTTGGTACTTGATATCTTTATAAAGTATATATAAAAACATAGAGTATCCTTAATTTTCTTGTGGCAGGTTTAAGGCTACTTGGTGTGCACAGGAGATGAATATTTGCACAGTCACTTGGGCTTCAGACATCTGTGCTAGTGCTCAAGCAGGCTGCAGGGAGTGCCAGAGCCTGGCACTGGCATCAGAGGATAGCAGATCACCTGTGTGAGTGCAGGTAGGTCAGTGATCTGCTCTGCTTAGCAGTACAACTCAGAGGGGAGGTGGGAGGGTTAAGGGAGGTTGGAGCATCTGTGAAAGAGATTGACTGTTAGAGCCACTCTCTACCTCCCCTGAGGAAAATATACCAGTCAAATGCACCTCAGAAAGTGGAGGATCACTAGAGATGGACCTAGGGTGGCAGGTCTGTGATGTGGGCAAAACCGTTGTCCCGGCTAAAGTGCATCTACACCAATGCACCGTGCGGGCAGCGAGCAGGAGGAGCTGGAAGCCGTTGTTCAGCAGGAAGGTTTTGATGTTGTCACCATCACGGAGACCTGGTGGGATGACTCTCATCATGGGAGTGCTGCAGTGGCTGGATATAAGCTCTTTAGAAGAGATAGGCAAAGCAGAGAGGTGGTTGGATAGCACTGTACAATAGGGAGTTTCTTGATTGTGTTGATAATGAAGATGACAAGGTTGAGTGCCTCTGGGTAAGGATCACGGGGAAGGTCAGCCGGGCAGACGTCATGGTGGGAGCCCGTTAGAGACCACCCAGCCAGGAACAGGCTGATGAGGTCTTCTACAAGCAGCTGGCAGAGGCATCACAATCACCAGCCTTTGTTCTCATGGGAACCTTCAACTTGCCAGATGTCTGCTGGAAATATAGCAGGGAGGAAGCAGCCTAGAGGATTCCTGGAATGTGTGGAAGACACCTTTCTAACTAACAACTGGTAAGTGAGCCTAACAGAGGAGGGGCCCTGTTTGTGGGCAGAGAAAGACCACTGGGTGATGTGGTGGTCAGTGGCCATCTTGAGCAGAGTGACCAAGAATTGTTAGGGTTTTCTATTCTGGGTGAAGTAAGGAGGGACACCAGTGGGACTTCTTTCTTGGACTTTGGTGAGTAGACTGTGGCCTGTTTAGGACACTGATTGACCAAGTCACTTGGAAGTCAGTCCTGAAGGGCAAAGGAGTCCAGGAAGGCTGGATGTGCTTTAAAAGCTCGCAGCCCATGGCTTGGACAGGAGCACTCTTGGCTGGGTTAAGAATTGGCTGCATGGCCGGCCTCAGAGAGTGGTGGTGAATGGTGCTGCATCCAGCTGGAGGCCAGGCACCAGTGGTGTCCCTCAGGGGTCTGTACTGGGGCCAGCTCTGTTCAATATTTTTATTGGCAACATGGATTAGGGTATTGAATCTTTCATTAGTAAATCTGTGGACATCACTAAGCTGGAAGAGTATGTTGATCTGTTGGAAGGTAGGATGGCTCTGCAAAGAGACCTGGAATGGCTGGAAAGATGGGCAGAGTCCAGTAGGATGAAGTTTGGTAAGTCCAAGTGCCAAGTCCCGCACTTTGGCCACAATAACCCCCTGCAGCGTTATAGGCTGGGGACGGTGTGGCTGGACAGTGCCCAGGAGGAAAGGGACCTGGGGGCACTGGTGACAGCAGCTGAACATGAGCCAGCAGTGTGCCCAGGTGGCCAAGAGGGCCAATGGCATCCTGGCCTGGATCAGGAATGGTGTGGCCACAGGAGCAGGGAGGTCATTCTTCCCCTGTACTCAGCACTGGTGAGGCCACACCTCGTGTGCTGTGTCCAGTTCTGGGCCCTCAGTTTAGGAAGGACATGGAGATGCTTGAGTGCATCCAGAGGAGGCAACGAGGCTGGTGAGGAGCTTGGAACACAAACCTTGTGAAGAACGACTGAGGGAGCTGGGGTTGTTTAGCCTGGAGAAAATGAGACTCAGAGGTGACCTTATCACTCTCTACAACTTCCTGAAGGGTGGCTGTGGTCAGCTGGGGGTTGGTCTCTTTCTCCAGGCAGCAGCTGACAGAAGGAGAGGACACAGTCCCAGGCTGCATCAAGGGAAATATAGGTTGGATATTAGGAAAAAGATTTTTACAGAAAGGGTGATACAATACTGGATTGGTTTGCCCAGGGAGGTGGTGGAGTCACCATCCCTGGGTGTGTTTAAAAAAAGACTGGATGTGGCACTCGCTGCCATTTTCTAGTTGTGGTGTTAGGGCTGGGTTGGACTCGATGATCTTGAAGGTCTCTTCCTACCTAGACATTCTGTGTGAAATTCTGTGTGAAAAAGGAATTGTTAAATATGCTGGAACAGACTGTCCCCATGTGTAGAAAGACGTCAGGAAAAAACAGAGAACTTAAGCTGGAACATAGAGGGAAAAGAGAATATATCACCTTTGGAGGGAGGATCAGGTAACTTGGGAGGACTATAAGGATGTCACAAGGTCATGTAGGAAGAAGATTAAAAGGAACAAAACCCAACTAGAACTTGCTTTGGCTGCTGCAGTTAAAGACAAAAAAAGAAGCTTCTATAAATATGTTGACAGCAAAAGAAGGGTCAAGGAGTGTCTCCATCATTAGTTGAATCCAGAGGGTGGTGTAGTGACAGAGTTGAGGAAAAGGCAGAGGTTCTTAATGCCTTCTTTGCCTCAGTTTTCAGTATCAGGATCAGTTGTCCTCAGGATACCCAGCTCCCTGATATGGAAGTTGTTGATGGGCAGAGTGAAGCCCCCATAGTCAAAGACAAGATGGTTAGTGACCTGCTGTGCCAGTTAGACACTCACAGGTCTATGGGCCCTGATGTGATCCACCCCAAAGTAATGAGGGAACTGGCAGAAATATTTGCCAAAACACTGTCAATCATCTATCAGCAGTCATACTTAACTAGAGAAGTTCCAGCTGACTGGAGATCAGCAGATGTAACACCCATCTACAAGAATGGTTGGAAGAATGATCTGGGGAGCTACAGGCCAGTCAGCCTGACCTCAGCTCTGGGCAAGGTTCTGGAAGAGATCATCCCGAGTGCCATTACGTGGTACATGCAGCACACCCAAGGGATCAACCCCAGACAACAGATTTAGGAAAGGCAGATCCTGCTTGACTGATCTGATCTCCTATGACTAAGTGGCCTGCTGAGAAGATGAAGGAAAGGCTGTGGATGTTGTCTACCTAGGCTTCAGTAGAGCATTTCACACCATCTTCCACAATGTCCTCCTGGAAAACTGGCTACTTGGGACTTGGATGGGTGAATTCTCCAATGGATAAAAAGTTGGCTGGTTGTGAGGCCCAGAGAGTGGTGGGGAATGGAGCTAAGTCCAGTTGGCAGCTGGAAACTAGTGGTATTCCCCAGGGCTCCGTATTTGGCAGTCCTGTTTAACACCATTATTAATGATCTGGACGTGGGGATTGAGTGCCTGAGTAAATTTGCAGACAGCACCAAGTTGGATGGGAGTGTTGATCTGCTCAAGGGTAGGAAGACTCTAGAGAGACAGACCTGGACAGACTCGGTCAATGTGCCAAGG
This sequence comes from Hirundo rustica, assembly GCF_015227805.2. NCBI lineage: Eukaryota > Metazoa > Chordata > Aves > Passeriformes > Hirundinidae > Hirundo > Hirundo rustica. The sequence continues at coordinate 23,866,683 of NC_053450.1, read as the reverse complement.
ACAATTGCATGAGGTTCACTAAGTCAAAGTGCTGGCTCCTGCATTTGGGTTGCAGCAACCCCATTCAGTGCTGAGGGCAGAGTGGCTCAAGAGCCCTTCAGCAGAAAGGGACTTTGGTGTGCTGGTTGACAACTGGCTTAATAAGAGCCAGTGTGTGCCCAGGTGGCCAAGGAGGACAATGGCATCCTGGCCTGTATCAGAAATAGTGTGGCAGTGATTGTCTGTATTTGGCAGTGGTGAGGCCACACCTCGAGTGCTGTGTCCAGTTTTGGCCCTTCACTTTAAAAAGGAAACTGAAATGCTGAAGGGTGTCCAGCAAAGGGCAGCAAAGCTCATGAAAATATCTAGAAAGCTTGTTTTGTGTGGAGCAGCTGAAAGAGCTGGGATGGTTTAGTCTAGAGAAGAGGAGGCTCAGGGGAGACCTCTTCACTCTCTACAACTCCCTGAAAGGAGGATGTAGCCAGGTGGGGGCTGGTCTCAACTTCTGTGTCTGCAGTGAGAGGACAAGAGGATATGGCCCTAAGCTCAGACAAGGGATTTTCAGATTAGATGTTAGAAAAAAAGTTTTCACTGTTAGGGTGGTCAGGCATTGGAATAGGCTCACCATCCCTGGAGGTGTTGCTGAGTTGTCAGGATCTGGGGTTGAGCAATGGTTTAGTGGTTTAGGGGTTACAGGGCTAGTTGTGGGTTGACAGTTGAACTCAGTCTCTTCCACCCTTGATGATTCTGTGATTCAAAGTTTGCAACAGGATTTTTTAACAGACTCACAAATTAAGGAGGCATTTATCTGTAAGCACTGCATGAGAAATCTGTTCAGACTTTCTCCAAAATTTTTACACAGCAGCCTGTTCATGTTGTCTTCAGTGGTATAACTAAGCCATATTCTCAGCTCATCAGTGGACTAACTATAGAGATAACTGGCCTTCTGTTCAGAGATATCTGTTTACTGAATGTGCTAAATCAGTTTTGAAGGCTCAGGAAAATGTATGTGGGTTCAACAGCCCAAATATGTTTATAGTTTGAAAAGCAACTGCATTAGTGCGCATGGCTTGCTGTCACTCAGAGCAATGCTTTTATAGCTAATAGCATAACCAAAGAGAGAGACAGCAGTCTTCTTTAGCACACAGTCTACATTCTGAAGATTTGTGGCCAGAGCTGTCTGAATTTGGGGCATTAATAAATCCTTCTAACTTGCTGTTTCTTTCTGCTCAGTACCACGGAGGCAGATGAGCTCATATTCAGGTCTTAGTATTTCAAAACTGGTCTTGTATATTTAAAAACTGACATAAATAGCTCTTCTGTAAAAACAGGGGTTTTGGGGGGGAAAAAACCTTCATTCAAAGTAATTGAGGGTATTTGGGACACTAGCAATCTCACCAATTCTGTCGTAGCACATCTCTTAAGCAGCCATATTTAATAATCTGAAGCAGTAAACCAGTAGCTATAATTTGGGAAGACCTTCATTCACACTAAGTGTTCAGTGGTCAGTTCACTTACATCAGTGTGTGTACTAAAGCAATAGGTAGAAAGTAAGAATGCTGTTACTCTGGTGTTTTAAACAAGCAAGCTGTGACTGTGCTCTGTGTGACATTATTGCAGCATTCACGCTAATTTTCAAGCTTTTTGGCAATACCAGATTTCATGCTGTTAGATTCAGCGCTTTTCTGTGAACTGTAACTGTGTGGTTGTGATGTGACTTTGTCTACTTTGCCTAATGTAAAGAAGAAAATTACTTCAAAATCCCTTAGAACTCAATGAGCTGGATCATCTTTCCTGAGTCAGAGGGCAGTAATGCAATCTTTTCTGTCCTGACCACTGAAGAAAGCAAGTTGTTAACTCTGTGCATTCCCCATAATGGGATCTCTGCGTTCGTTTGCTTTAGAAACTTCACCCACACATTTATGAATAAATTCCTCCTAGTATGGGAAATAGGGTTTATTTAATGTTTGCTTAGCCTTTGGTCTGCTGTCTTTTGCCTAAGTGCTGGACTTGGAAGTGCATGAGAAGACGTGTCCAAGGTGGTAAGGAAGGACTGTCTGCTGTGCAATCAGGCTCTGACAGTCCGAACTTCCAGCCTGCAAATGTGGCAACGCTTTGGGCCCACTGGCTGCTGGAAAGGGCTGTCAGTTTGGGTTTCTTCAGCAGCAAAGCACTTTCAGAGATGTTTTAAACATGCACACAGTAGCTAATGGCATCAGGTCCCTCTCGTGACTTTAAGCTTTATGCCATTCCTCTGCGTTGGTAACGGTTCTCCAGATTTCCATCTGCTAATGAACCCCTCACAGGGTGGCATTGCTGAAGTGTCATCATCATTTGATCTCTCTTACAGTTGACTAGACTGACATTAAATAGCCTGCTATGGTAGTATTTCATCTACTTCTTGTTTTTCCAGCCTCATGTATTATGCAGCTCTTAATAGCAGTTGGCAGCAGCAAGGGATTTTTTTTTTCTTTCTTTCAAATAGTCTGTTAATTCTGTTCTCAAAAACCAAGACTCCAAATACTGTACTAGACTCAAATAAGTTAAAGACATTCACTTGGAAATGCTACTTCCCTAGTCATGATCACATTTTAGCATTATATGAGACACTGCTAAAAGTGCATTACAGGAGGATTCCAGCACAGAATTACTGGTATTACTATTCTCATACTGAATCACACTTTAATCAGTTCCATTTCCTCACAAGTGGAACTGCTGCTCCAAGTGGACCAGTAACTGTGCATATTGTATTTTGAGTTGCTGCTTCTGGCTCTTTGCTGCTGGAGGAGGGAGAGCAAAGAGAGAGAACGAGTGTGGTGTGACTGTTCCCTCAGCCCAAAAGCAGAGATTGTGGTCGCCCCAGCTTGTGCCACCAGCCAGCTGTGCGAGCTGCCAGCATGTGGCAGGGAGTTAACATGGTATTAGAATTAAAAGGAGATTAAGCCTTTATCCACAGTTAGGTGGGTACACAATGTCACAGTACCAAGCCTGGGAGATTCAGAAACAGAACTCAGAAAGAGCAAGTGGTTACGTAAGGTATGTGGGAACTTGCATATACAAGAGTTTCTCATCAGCATAGAAGGGAAGGGAGTTGCACAGTCAAGCAAAATACCTGCTATAGTGATGTATTTTTACTGGCCAAAAGTGGTTTTATCTGAAATGTTCTAAGGTGTTTGTATGAAGTAATGTGTTAATAGACCCTGGTTGCAAACAGTTCCTACAATTTATAGAACTTGGTAGCCTTGCAAATGAAATTTTCCATGTGCCGTCCTCTCGGACGTTTCTGGCATGGTGCTTCTCTACAGCCACTTTCCTTAGAAGTGCTGGGTCGTACTGACAAGGAGCAGTACTAGCCTTGCCTTTCTCCCGTACTGTTGTCAGGTGGAGTACGGTAGGTCAGGGAGATTTTACCACGCAGAAGATGCCTTTATAAAGACCTACAATTCTATGCAACTTTCTATTAACTCAGTAAACACTGAACTGTCTTCCAGCATTATGGGTCGCTGCCAGTCTATTTACATTTTCTACCTTTATATGCACAAGGATAAACCAGCGCTTAACAAATCTTAATCTCCAGTGTGTATAAGAAACAGTAACACTTTGTATCACTTTGAAGTACACTTTGTATAAAAGCTGAACTAATAAAGGGTCTATACCATAATTAAAACATGTTGGTTCACTTCATTCTGCACATAAGTTCGAGTACCCTCTATCAAAGTAACAACATTTGGCAACACTGGCCTGCAGAGCACAGGAGTCACAAATGCACTGCAATTACAGGCTCGATGCCCTTGAGTAGGCAAGGCTGCATTTTCCTTCCCTAAAGGGAGCAATAAAAGCAGGTGTTCAGTCAAACTATCCCTTCTCCAGGAGAGTGCAGTTTCTGAATGGGATGAGCAGCTTCTTGGAAGGCAAAGCATTGGCAAAAAATTGAGAATTCCTGGAGTACAGCACTCTAGTCCTGCACAGACAACAGAACAATGAAGGGGCAAGAAAGGAAAAATTCATTCTCTATCCATCAACTGCAGGGATCTCACCCCTAATTCAAGTTTTTTTATGGCCACTACAAAAACCCAGGTGGGAACATGTAAGAAGAGCAAAACAACAGCTTGTTGTCTTTGCTTAAAGATGAGCAATCTGGACAGGGAGCACTCAAACAGAAATCTGCTGCATGTAGTCCTCTGCCTTCACTGTCTAGACACATTCTCTTACCTGATGGAGGAATTAACTCAGCAGAAAAAAAAAAAGGCTGAAAGCCAACAAGGCACAACCAGAGACCAGCCCCCCAGGATCTGGGCTGATAACCTTTTTATCTCCTACACCTCTCCATGTGCACCTGACCCTCAGCCACATTACAGACTGCAGAGCAGCTAAAGATCATGGAAGCAAAACCAAATGCACACAACCTGTCTCACCCTTATGCCACACAAACTGTGCCTTTGTCTGTCCCTGCTGCACTGGAGATCTCTTCTGCCTCACTCACCCTCCCGCTGTTCTGCTCATCAAGTAAGAATAGGAGTCTCTAAAGTTAGCCACTTCCTGGTTTTCCAGTCAGGAAACAAAACTTGAAAATGTCTTTTTTTAGCCAGAGTATCAAAAGCAAAATTGAACACTTCCATGTGTCATTTACTCATGGTAGCGTTCCCATTTTAAAGAGCAAACCAAGTAACACCTGAGTTTTAAACAGCATTATTTCATGCTGAATTTATCCATGAAAGGAACCACTTTGCATTCAAGGGTCACAGAACTAAATTCATTAATTTAAAAAAAAAAAAAAAAAAACAAACCAACATGATATACACATTTTTTCAAGTTTAACTAAATTTACAGAGCTTTCATACACCAATGTAACCAACCCTTTAATTCTTCCTAGTCTGAAAATTACTAATGTGACATGCTGTGTATTTTAAACTCTGAAGAACCAGTACTGAATGTTTACATATTTATTCCATGCTTGACACTTTTCAAATTCCCTGACAGAAACCAAATTATTTATGCCCCTGCTAGTTTCAAAAACAGTAAAATTTCTAAAAAAATAAAGCCACCTTAAACACATGGTATAAAGGAGTGAGTCAGCTTTAAAAATATTTATGCAGTGCTCCTTAAAAAATAGCATTAACAACAGTAATGCCTGTGGAAGCTCCACCCATTTTAGTCATTATAATTATTAGTAAAATTACATCTCCCTGTTATTTTTCCATTCAGAAAATTGTTTGGCTTCCAATCCAAATCTGTCCATGTTACCTTAAATAAGGTTAAACCCTTTATGAACCGATACTGTTCCCTGTAGGTGAACCTAGTCAATTCATGGACATTTCCCACTTTCATAGGTTATTCAATCACCTCCTGAGCAATGGGACAGTCTCAGAGTCTCCACGGAGTAAAAATACAGCTAATAGGGGCCTTGCATCTGTATCTGTGTATCAAATGAGAAATCTACTTAATTTAGTCAGGCAGTATAAAGGTAAAATAATTTCAACATATTACCATACTTTAGAAACACTTAAAACAGAGTGTTAAGTTCATGAGTCTAGGCAGACAAGCTGTCCAAAGTAAGACAAAATCACTTAAAACAAGAACTGGGCCGTATTTAAGTGGAGTAAGACCCCTCGATAGCACTTCTGTAATGTCAACAGACCAAGCATAAGTGAAAATCAAAGCTCATTTGCCAAGACTGCATGTGGCCTTTAGGCTACCACACCCCACCCTGTCCAAAAATGCAATGGCTACTGAACATCTGTTAATTCTATGAAACCCAAGGAGCCCAGAGGAATGCAAACACATAAAACCTTACTTCACTGAATTCAATATGAAGATAAATTCAGAATTTAATCGAGTAATGACATTTCTTTATGAATTCCTACTCAAGGTTTTTCTTTTTCCACTGTATCTCAGTCTAATCACAGGAACAAAACTCCAGCTCTTTATAGAGAAGGTTTAACATCACTACTGCACTCCATGGTTGCTCAGGTTATATACCTGTGTCTCTGCCCTCTCCTCAACTCTGTCAGGCAGAGGAGAGGCAGGGAACAAATTAACTCCAGGTACTCTAGGGGTATGAGTATCTTGCTTTTTAACTGAAAGCATATACTGCTTTCCAATGAAATAACTCTTGTGCCCCTAATGCATGAGCTAGAGTTGTAAAGTAAGTGATGGAATGTTGAGTTATTCTCCCTGAAGCTACAGACAGATGTTATTCAAATTTTACGTGATGTGGGACTTAGAAGTTTCTAATCTCATTACCCAAGATGTAGAACAAAACCTTCACAAATTACATTTACATTTGTATTCTTTAACTGATTAATTATTTTCTTCTTCTATCACCGGCTACTTCATCTGCTGGCAGATACACCTCATTCATTAATAACCCAGACTGGCTAACAAAAAACCAAAGGAAAAACGGGCTAATGGCTCTAAACCTGAGAGAAAAAACCAAAATTGCGTTACATACATATTTTTTAATTTTCTTGCAGTAATAAGTCACACACAAAACACTTGCACCTTTCTTTTGGCACAATGAATATTTAAGAAGTCCTTCAAGTCTTAACTCAAAGAGGTGCTTTACTGAGTATCGTCTACTGAAATCCACAAAAAAACCAAAAACATTCTCTCAAAAGGAACAAAAATTTTACAATTGTACACAAAAAGTCTTGAATTTTATTGAAATTTCAAGTCTTGTATCAAACAAAAGCTTTTTCTTCAGACAAAAATATTCTCTTGGTGTCCTCCAGATACCAGAATCTCTGAATTGGTCCATTAGTGATGCTGCTTTCTTTGTCATCTTCACAGAAGTCCACAAGGTTGAGCTGTTCCACCATTAGGTCTTATTCTATCGTGTGAAGGAACGTACATGACGACCTCTTCCACTGCCTCCACTAACAAATTTCCCTCTTGAGCCACCACTGCTACTACTATTAGCACTTGTCCAAGACGGTCCAATTCCTCCACGGCCTCTGGAAGCACGATCGCGAGGACTCGGTCGGTAGCCTTAAAGCAAAGAAAAGTATACTCAGTTGGAAAAAAAAAAAAAAAAAAAAAAGCCCTAGGCGGAGTAGCTGCTGCCAAAGCGTAAGAAACAAAACCAGGATGAGATACAAACAGCGTCTGTTTCCTCCTGTTAATTTTCACTTTTCTTTTAGGCAAGCATTGCTGCTTTAATTGCGCTATGATTACCTTGGAGGTACGAAGACAATCGAATGACAAAAGTCTGAGTGCAAAATTAAGATTCTGCGATCAAGTGTTCAATTCAGCAAGTTTTATGGGTTACAGGGCCGTTCGTACGAAAGCACGTATTTGACACAGTCTCAGTGACAACTGTTCATATATGCTTAAAACATTTGCTGAATTTCAAGGTGTCTGCAGCATCCTTGCATGGTTTCATTTGTAAAGCAAAAATGAAATTCAAGGAATTCTCTATAGTTCGATGCCCATATGAATACCATGTACCTGCTGAACTTAATGGTCTCAGTGGTGGCAGTGGACCCCTGCTAAAATTGCTTTGACCACCTCTACTGTCATTGTAGGTTCCCCTGGGCGTACTCTGTGCACTCCAACTTGAGCCTCGAGCACCTTCACGACGACTGTAATTTCCTACATAGGGAAAGAAAAACCAACACACCGTTGAGCAAACATCACTGGGTTTGGGGGTTTTTGTTCCTTTCAATCATCACAATACTCAGGGTGGTAACATAATATTTACATACTTCAAATAGATAAAGATACTCTGTATCAACATACCTGCAGTATTCCAACTTCAAGTCTACAAGTTACTCTACTCCGCAGAGAATCAAGAGAACAGATCTATTTATCAGGCAAGAACTCGAATTTAAAAGGATTCACATTATCTAGTGTATTAAGACAGACTCTTATACTTTCAGATTTTGTGGTAAAATAAATCCTAGTATTTATAACTTTATAAACAGAAGTATTTTCTCTTTCTACTTTGCAAGGACTAGGCCTAATTATGAGATGAAAAGAAAGGAATGCAATCGTGTCTATGTACGAAAGAAATTTAACACTCTGTAGACTACAATCTCCAGGTTCACTGAGAATTGCATCTTTTTCTTGCCAGGATCTTCCATCCTTTTATTCCAAAGCCTCATTTAAACCTAGGGATGTACTGTGGTACTTGAAAAGGCAGGGAAGGACTCCAAGTGTTGCTGAAACAGCTGACTCCTTTTGTAAAAGAGAGGCAGAAAAGCAGTATGGGAATTCAGAACCTTGTTTCAATAGTACAGCTTTGGAAGCTCTCACCTTCAAGAGAATCTTTCCTAGTGCTAAACAACTCATTGCAACAACATGCTACAGGAAGATCTCACACTGAGGATGATGAACTGCTAGGAAATTCGGTTAGTACTACTGAAGCAATTTTAGCATGCATTTACTCCAGTTCCAATACAGGAACCAACATACCTTTTGAAGCAGGTGGTGTAAAGAACCTGTTCTGACTGTGAAAAGCTCCTCGTCCTCCACGATTCCCTGAAAACCCACCACGCGAAGAAATCTTCTGTGACACTTTTGGTGGCCTTTTGGCTGGTGGTATCCCATCTGGAGCAACCACTTCTTTGCTTTCTGCAGCAACAAAATCATCCACATGCATGGAGGGTGGCCTGCTTGTGTTCTGTTTCCTCTGACGGAAAATATCGTGTGGCCGAATTCCTTGTCCAAATCCTCCCCTTCCTCTTCCTCTGGGTGGTGGCACAACATGAGCTCTCTTTGCAGGCTCTATGTACTCAGATTTCCCACTGTCATGACAAACCATGATTTAGTTAGCTAAGGTAACACTGTACAACTGATGGTCAGGCATTCTCCATATTGGAGATGCAATTTGAGAGGTATTTGACATTTTGACAACATACAAACAATGCTGAAGACACTGTTAACTCATTAAACTCCTTTTACCTTGAAGTTATGAAGGTCTCATGCTTGTGCTTGCCAAGCTTGAACCCTTTTGTGGTTTTTGTGCGTCCAGGAGATGATGGTTCTGACAAAAATGACCTCTCCAATTCGGCTTGCAAGTCAAAGTCACTGCAGCCCTTCTCTGACAGTTCAATTAAGTCAACTTTTACCTTCAAAGAGAGTGTTTAATCAAAACAGTCATTACTAGCACCTCCAGAAAAAAAAAAAAAAAAAAAAAGAGCAGCAGTAACAAAACAAACTGCAGCAGAGCTGCACCAAATTATCTTGACAAATCTGAACACACAAGGAATGAAGGGCATAGCTCTCAAATATGAGCATCTGTCTTATCACCTGCAGTGAGACAATTCTCTTGCTTAAGCTACAGTCCCATAAATGTATTAATGTCACTTTTATAGAGTTTTGGTTTTGCTTAAGAAATTAAAACATAACTATCTTTGCATGTAAATTAAAAGTAAAAAAGAATTAAGGCAATGAAGTCAGAAGAAAATGATTATTTCTCACACAAGAAATTAGGACACTGCCAATTCCTTAGTGCTAAAAAACCAGGAAGGCTACTGCGTTTTTCACTATTAGCTTTAAACTTTAGATTATAAAAGCTTTTGTGCATGTAGTTTCATTTATGACTGCCATGTTTTCCACTTTTGTCACATCAGAGCAAATATTTAAATAAATAAAGTGAAGCTATGAGGCTCTTGTGGATATTACTGCAATGAGAGAAGACAAGCAAGGAAAAGGAACTAAATCACATTCTTTTCTATGATTAATGCAAACTGATGAAAGCCTAAACAGCAGCGCAAAAGCAGTTTGGGACTGACAAACAGCAGCTGTTCCCCTAGGAAAAATTGCAAAATATCCCAATTTTGTAGCAGCTTCCAAGTCAATCTGAAGGCATTTGACAAACCCTTTAACAAATGCCAACCTCTCTATCTGAGTGAAGTCAGAAAGCTGAGCTCAGGAAAACAAACCATTTGGCCATATGAATTTCTGATGCTACTATTTCAGATTAACCCTCATTTTTCAATCCACTTCAGATACATTAATGAAGCCTTTTACCATATCCAGGTCAGTGTCTATTTCTTCAGCCTGGAAGGGTGAGAACCACATGGACTTCAGCTGGTCATCCATCACATCTGCCAACACGTAGGTAGTCCTACAACAAAACAATGCCAAAGGCCTGCTTGGTTATGAACCACAACCAACTGCAAGTGTACACAGCACCACAGAACAGAACCTGGGGTGAACATTGCTGCCTTACCCTTGATACTCACATGATATTAAATACAGTGGGACTAGGGAGTAGTAGCAACAACAGTGCTCTTTAGATCCTGTTTTTAATATACTTAATTTATGTATGCATAAATTACTCCATTTTCTCAAATAAAATCACAGGTAGACTGATGACACACTCAACCACTTTACCTGTTGTTAAACAAATTCTGAAGAGAGTCTGGTGCAGAAAGAGTAGGCTCAACATCTTGGTCACTCAGTGGACAAGAATCACCTGCTGATTCCAACATGTGCCTTACTCCAACAATGTTGTCCAGTAAGGATTCGAGGCCATCATCTTCCTTAGAACGATCCTATGTCAACACAAAACAAGTCAGAATACTTTCCCCTCCTCAGAGAAGGAATAATGTTTTGCTTATTATTTAAAAAAATGGGGAGGTGCTATAAAACAGTCTACCCAGCCACAAATAGTGAAATTAAGACACCTGACTATACAAACAACAGCAGAGAGTTCCTAGGTGTGATATTAAACAAACCATGTCACCACATGCACATTCTAGGTTTCATTCCCAGATGATGCAATATCCTTTATAACAGTCCCAAGGAAGACAGTGCCCCATGTTTTATTGAAGAAGCTCTCTGTTAAAGAATTTCTGTGTCCTGTGTCTTAATCTCGTACCTAATAGATGTAGGCAGCCAGGGAAGGGACAGGAGGGAACATAGCACTTAAAAGGCATTTGTGATCAATAGGCTGTGGAGCAGCTGTTTCATGGACTCTCTTAAATTAGCCATCTACTGTATGGCTGCCATCAGTTACACAGAATCAGATTTGAATATCAGAGTTAAGTTTGCAATTGTAACCACAGGAAAGTTGGATGCATTGAACTCTGCACACCCTCTAGTGCAGTCCTCACCATCAATGGTTGAAGCAGGACTATCATCAAAGCCAGATCAGGTCAGCCATATCTTTATCCAGCCGTGTCCAAAAAAAGTCCCAGTGATTGAGAACCCACAGCCCCACTGGCCTGTTCAGTGCTTCACTTCTCTCTCAGTGATTAATTTTTTTTTTTTTCCTAATATCAACCTGAACCTCTGAAGCCACAACTTGGGGTCACTGCCTCTTGATTTATCATCTGGCATTACCAAAGAAGTTTGAGTCTATCATCTTTGTTGCTATCTCCCCAAACAGCTGTGGCAAACTCTGAAATAGCTCCTGAGCCCTCTTCACCAGGATAAACAAGCCCAGCTTCTTCCTCTCTCTCTAGCCCATGTGCTGTAGGTTCCTGACCACCTCAGTAGAACCCTCTCCAGAACTGGTGAGAAGGCAAAGCTGGTCAAAGGAGAACACAACACTCCACATGAGAGCTCAGCAGTATCCCATGGAGGGAGACAACAAGGGCCGTGGATGTGCTGGCCATGCTCCTTCCAGGACAGCTCAGTACACACACACTCACCTGTTTCTAGTGACCGTGCACTGTGGGCCCACATTTAACCCATCAAACTAACATAACCACCTGGCCCTTCTCAGCCCAGCCTACAACAAGGCATGGGATTATCCTGCTTTCAATGCAGACCTTTGCATTATTCCTAATGAACCACACAAACTTTCAGCTAAATCTATCCTAAAGTATTTATTGAGGTCTCTCTGGATTGAGGCTTTGCTGTATGTCAATTAGTCACCCCCGTCCCCCATCCTACTGGCATCCACAAATTCACTGAGAATGTATCCATTGTTCAGGCCTCTGATGAAAACATCCAACAATGTCCAGCTCAGTATTAATTCCACTTGTTACCAGTCACCAGTAACATTGAGCCACTGCTAAGCTGGGGCTCCTGTTTATTACATTAATAATCTGCTTCACCACTACCCTACACCCTCTGCTTGTAGGCATGTACTGCCTTCCATGCACCATTAACTGCCTGGGCTCTTTGGATGTGCTAATAGAATACTGCAACATCAACTTCACTATTTCAATTCTTTTACCATAATATGTTTCTCCAGATCAAGAAGCAGGCTTTCTGGGGTTTCTTCTTTGTTCTGCAGTAGATGTTTTAACTCTGCAGTGGTAAGACCCAGCGATCTGCCTGAATGGGATCCATCTGTTTCCATAAGGCTTCCATCATCTCCACAACATCCCTGAAATATTTGACAATTGGGGAATAAATACTCAAAAATGTTCAGTACTTCTGGACTGCAAACCACTTTGAATTCAAGCACACATGAGAGCAAATCTAGCAAAATTATCTCTCTATTTAAAAACATATGATGTAAATAATTTTAACAAAGTACACTTCAACAGGCAAGTTTATATACTGCATCAAGACAAAAGCAACCCTTTCCTGTACAAGATGAGGTCTGTATCACAGAATTAACAAATATTTTATAGTTCTTTCTACGCTACACATCAATACAGCAGCTCTTTAACAGGATGCTGTGAATCTAAAACTGGGATACCACACCATACTATTCACTTAGGAAGTCAGTATGAACTGATATGCCATTCTTCCTACTGAAAAACCCTCTTACTTACTAAACATATATCCTGTACAGTTTTCATAGATTTCATTAAAAAGTAAAGATGGCACTAACACTTACTGATGGAAAAGCCTTACCCAGCAATCTGCAGAATCAACTGCTTTCTGAAATAATCGTTCCTGAACATGTCTCACACTGCAGATTTCAGAGAAATGCAGCTGAGTTTAAGCATTCAATACATATTCACTTACCAGCGTATCAGAGTTTAGAATCTGTCGCATAAAATCCAAAAATGAAGAGGCCAGTTCACCTGTGTCTTTGCTGAAACTAGTTATTACTCGCTTTAATACAGTGTACAGAGCATTGCTGTGTTTTCTTAGAGAGCTGTTTTAAAAGCAAAAAGAGGGAAAATACTTTATTAGTACATACATTGTGACCGTTCCACCATAACTGGTTAAAAGAAAATGACATATATGCAAAATAAACTTGGCAAATTTTACAATTACCAAGTTCAGCCTTGATTACAAAGCTGGAGCTTCATTATTTTCTCTGTACTACTCCTGTTTTCACCAGTACTGTCTGCAGATATTTCAGACTGCACATACACAGCTATATATACTACCTCCAAAACATTCAAAAAATTACAATTTCACCTTTAGCAGAAAAGGAACTGAAGTACAGAAATATGTGCTTGCACAAGGACCTTATGTATGAAGCAGGATCATGCACGCACATACAATTTCACTCCATCCCATGATACCTAATTGCAGAAAAAAAACTGTAAAGGCAGCATGAACAGAAATAGCAAGGTTGTGCACTGAAGCTGACAGCTGGACACATGGGATCATAGAAAGAACAGGATCTGTAATTTGCTAATTTTTCATTGGTGGTTGTATGGCTTCTTGCGTCCAACACCACAACGTAAAAGTGTTTTGAACAATCTTGAATTGACATGGCTCCTTTTTCTCCCTGCAAACCTCACCTTTTTGCCTCTGCACTTCAACTTCAGCAAACAGAAACGGGTTCAAATACAGAACAAAGAATCAAGTGTCAAAACAATATTGCCCAATACACGTATATATATATTCTGTTCAAAGTGAGTGGAGTTAATAGAAATAGTTTGGAAAAAACAACTCATTTCTAAAGCCTTAATTGTCTGGAGGTCAGAACACTCAGGGAAGGGCAAACTGAATCCCCTAAAAATAGAGGAATTACAGACAGTTCTCCAGTGTTCCAGATGAGAGCTCTTTGAGTGTTTCAAAAGGGAAAGAACAAGAGTACTATACCTCATTCTAATCCTCCAGCCTTGGCGTGGGGAAACAGAGTGTACAAACCTGTTTTCAGTGCTTTGTCTCCTTTTTGTAACTAAATGCTTCTGTATGCACACTGCAGAAATTATTCAGAGCGTGAAAGAAGACCAAAATACTGAGTAAAACACTGAAGCCCCAAAGAGAAACAAAAGCTTAGGGGCCTTATCCTCAACATTTTCTACTAAGCATGCAGGTAATTATCTCACACTACAGTTTTAAACAATTTTAAGCTGTCAGTGAGATCATAGAATACCATACCTCTTCAAGTGGTAGAAGCCATAGTCATGCTCTGTAAGGAACATCATTGTTCGGATGCACGTCAGCAGACAACTGTAACTGCTCTCAGAATTGGTTAATGTTTCCATCAGACAGTCACAAATTAAGGGCATTAGCTCTTTGCTTGGTAAGGAGTTGGAAAGCTGCTCTAATTCAGACACAGAGCCTTCTGATGAATTTGGTAAAATAAGCGCAATATCCTAAAAGATTGATTATATACATATAGTAAAAATGCATTCTGTGTGCCTGCAGTTAATATAAACCATACACAAAGTCAGAAGCACTGGGTTCTTTCATTATCCCTTTATCATCTTATTCCAGTATTTCAATTATTACTGACCAGCAAAATACCAGAGTATCCTTTTTGTTCAGTTCTGCTAAGGGTAACACACCATTACTTATTTCTAAAACGTAAACGCTTCAAATTCTGAAATATCGTAGCAGAGCTAAAATTAAAGCCAAATAGTCATTGGGTAACATACACAGTTTCCTGCCTAGATAGTCAATGTGTCCCTTAACCTCAAAACACTGGTCAAAGAGGCTGAAGCTCCTTGGCTGGTTCAGCCTGGAGAAGAGAAGGCTGAGGGGTGACCTCACAGCTATCTAGAAGTGCCTTAAGGGGAGCAGCAGAGGGGCAGGTGCTCTCCTCCTGGTGACCAGCAACAGGACACAAGGAAATGAAATTAAGCTGCATCAAGGGACGTTCAGGTTGGACATTAGGAAAAGGTTATTCACTGAGAGGTTGGACAGTCACTGGAACAGGGTCCTCAGGGAAGTGATTAGGCAACAAGCCTGTCAGAGTTCAGTGAGCGTCTGGATGACACTCTTAGTCATGATTTAGTTTTAAATATTCCTGTGAAGGGCAGGGAGTTGGACTTGGTGATCCTCATGGGTCCCTTCCAATTTGAGATATCCTTTGATTCTGTGGTTCTGTGAAAATTAAGAGGCTGAAGATACCACACAAGAAGTGTAGGACCTTCTGTCACTTTCATATTTTACATAAAATAAAACAAGATTGATTTTCCCAACGAATTTGTATGGGCAGAGAGATCTTGTTTATATGCAAATGGATGATTATCTCTACTGACCAACAACAGCCAAATGTCTTTTATGTAAATGGGTAAGCACTAGACCAAATAAATACATGCACTAATGAGACAAATAATGACATGCAAATCTGTGCACATACTAATGAGAAACTACATGGCCAGTCTATGAATCAATTTTCAACTAACATTTCCTACCTTGCTCTAGTAACTTCTACTTTTTTTTTTTAATGGAGGAGTTTTACAGTGCAGTATAGCATACATATCTTCATATTTGGAATATATTTTCAAGAGGTTTCAGTTAGACCACTAAGAGATACATATTTATTTAACTAGGTAAGAAGTAAACAGTGACAACTCAAGTTGTGCCAGTGGCCCACATGGAAAAATGGCATCCCTCTCTCAGCTGATGGGATAGGAAATCTTTGTGCCATTCAGTTTCTGGTCTCAACTGAGCTACCAGAATAGTGCACATAATGCAGAAGACATGTCATAAACTAGAAAGTATTCACAGTCAAGAACAAGAAGGCAGCACATCTGCCAAAGTAGCCAACCATGCACACTTTTGCTTTTTGTGTTTTAACAATGTTGATTTCTTTTTAAATTTTTTGGGGGGAAGAAGGGGTACTTAAGAAACAAACTCATTTAATTAAACTCCTACAATAATCAATACACATTATGCATTAAATATAGCAAATACCTGATCACAGAGGGACTGCAAAAGGGAAGTTACATATTCAGCACACTGTTGATGAGTGACATTGTCACCAGCTGATCGCATCAAAGCCAAGAGCTCCTGGAAAACCTCTGCATACTTTTCATCTCCTTTAGTATTTCCACTGATAAGATGCAAAATAGCCAATTTACAAGCTTTATGTGAAGCCAGGGCATCCAATAAAGCGAGCAGTCGAGTGGTCTGTCCAGTGTACTGTTTCTCTTTATCTTCTGTGTTGCTGAAAGGGTATCAGTACATCAGTACACAGTGAAAAAGCTGTTTTAAAGTGATCTAAGAAACTATAAAAACAACCATCACAGGAATCATAGAATTCTGCATTTTAGAAAAAATGCACTTGGTTTGCATACTTCACCTTAGAGTTCCATTTACTTTTTGAAAACTGCTCAACTTTCACTGAAGAATTTCTGGTCACATAATTAATTAATCTATTATGCATTTAATGTACCGTAGGGCATCTAATTTTATAAGATAAATATGCTACTATATAAACAGTATCTAAGTGGATAATTATGCTTTAAAGAAAGAGCACTCAGTTTCAAAACCCTCTGAACCTGTGTCATTCAACTTCCTTCAGTTTACAAACATCTACACACATATGTAATCCCAATATAGCAAACTTTACTGGCCTGCTCTTCTTATTTATGTCATAAATAAGGTCCTTAAAAGCACTTCATAGGTAAGATGAGGCTTTGCAAGGCCAGCCTCAAGAAAAACTTCCTAAAATACTTACCATAAACATGCAACATGAAACTGTCTACATCAAAACTTAGATGTATGAGCTGGTTGTCTGCATTATCAGGACACAGCATATAGCACTGGAATAAGTATTAATTCAGCCCATAATGAATAATATCTCCAAAAGTATTTTACTCCTGCTAAATCTACCACACAGAAGCAAGGTGAATTTTACCAGTCCATTAACAAAAATCTCTGCAAGGGAAAAGAAAAATACCTTTGGAGGTCTTCTACAATTAGATCCAATACCGTCCTCATGATGAGAAGAGCAGTTGGTGAAGCCAAGTCGCACAGCTGAACACAAATCCGCCTCAACATGTGCTGAATGGGCTGGCAAGATGAACCCGAGAAAGATCGAACGATCTCTTGGATCAGCTTGGCCTGCACGTGGAGGTGCATACTCCACAGCTTCCTGGTGTTGAGTGCCACTGCAATATCATGGGCCTCAATTACCTGCAGGAACAGAAGGGCAGGAGGGTTTTTCCTGTCGATTTTTGTGATAAGACCTGAATTCTATCACAATGTATAAAAAAGACGTAGTACGAGTACCATCTTCATTAAAAATACAAAATGTCATTTTCATTGTCATCAAATGACAGGGCATGAGCCAGCAAATTAGATATTCCTTCAGGAGCATGAACTGTCACACAGCTTTTATGCTTACTTTTTAAAGATCACAAATTCAAGATCCATGACAAAAGAAGAGCCTTAATATACCAAGTCCAGCATTCAGAGTTAAGTTAAAAGCTTCAGAGACAGTCATTTAAGTCTAGAACAGGAGTCTAGATGATCTCACAAGGGACAGAAGAACACATGACTGCTAACTTAAGAAAAATGCTCCAAATAATACCAATTTTGGTTCTGCTGAAAAAGACTTATCTACAAAGAATCTGTACGAGCACAAATACTTTACAACAACTTTAATTCATTGTTTCACGGATCTGTTCTTTCCACCGCTACAAAAAATGGTCAAAATATATAAATAAAAATTCTTTAAAAACTAAATACATCTAAGTTATACCTGAGTAGTCTGCATGGGCAGTGGAAGAGGCAACAATTCTGAAAGCAATATAAGTCCAGAGAAAAAGCCTTCAGGAATTCTCAAAATTGAAGAGAGAACTTCCTTCAGCATTAAAGACCACGTATTGTTCGCCAAAGTTTCCTCAGAAATGGTAAGTTTTTCATTAACACCTTGTGTAAAAGTCAGTAAGATATCAACAATGTCATTCTGGATTTTTTGTTCATCGCTATCTAAGCGGCCTGAGAGAGGAATAGAGCAGAGGAGCATGTGTAAAGAAACGAGTGCTGCAGGAACACGCATGTCCTTGAATTCAAAGGATCCACCCCTCAGGAGTTCTGTTAGCATGGTTTTAAGGAGTGTAAGAGTACAGCGGGCCATAGAAATGGTAGTAACTCTGTGCAGCGTGGTGCCCATGTTGACATGGAGTCGCCAAGGCTGAATAAGGATGCTGTTCAGCTTCTGTAACACCCGGATGAAGGTGTCCATTCCCTCGGAAGAGAAGAGCTGAATAACTGCAAGATTCCATTTAAGGTCTTTCTGTTGACCTGTACAAAAAAGAAATAACATTTCTGTATTTCTAATTTCTCCTGAGCAATCACAGTCACAATTTAAGTACAAGACTCAGGAAAGATTTGTACTTCAAATACAAATACATCAGCCATACCTTCTACCAGAGGCGGCGGACATGCAATATGACAAAGAACACGAAGTGCAGTGGGAAGACCAACTCCATCTGGGGTCATCAAACTGTCAATATTCTTTTAGGGGAAGAGAAAAAGAAAAAAGGAATGAGCCTGTATTACAAAGAAGAACTTTATGAGTATTGCCGCTTAGTATTCAAATTCTATATTTAGTTACTGTAAGTAACTCACAAAATTTAAGTTTAATTATTTCACCTTTTGGTAAGCAGTCGTAAATAAGACAGAAACAAAAAAAAAGAGCAACATTTGCATTGTGATTTACAGGAAACTAAAATATTTAAATAATTAGACCTTTGCATCATATATTTACCTTAGATTTTGTTTCAATAAATATAACAATTCAAGACCCAGCCTAGATCATAAGCTTTAATAGAAACATCTCTTTTGGATAACAGTTTGTATTTTTAAATATCATATGTTAGTACATATGAGACAACTAAGACAAAATATCTGACTACAAAAGGTCTAAGCTTATAGAACATAAATAAAAGATAGCATCTACCTATTATTTTACTGACCTGTTTGATATATTCAATAAGATTTGGAATACAATTTATCTCAAATCTAAGATTTTTCAAAGGTTCAAGCCACTTGCTGAGCTCTGGGGAAAAAAAAATACTTAAGTCAGTGAATTCATGATCATAAAACTTTTTTCAATCAAAATGTACTTAATTTACACAATAGGTACTAAAGCCAAGTGTGAAATTTGTGGGGCATATAGTACAGGTGTAGCCAGCTGAAAAGCAACGAAAAAATAAAATGTTGTTTTATTTATATATAAATATATATATATATATATTTTATATATTATGCACACTGACAAAATCTGGCTCAAGTCAATCTGAAGACAATTCATTTTCATCTCATTATCTGCATTATCTGTAATTCAACATTTTTTACAAGACACTAAGGGGCACTGTCAGCTAAAGAAAAGCACCAAAACACATTCCTCTTAATGTACAGAATAGGCTATTACCATCTGAGTACAAAACTTCCATCAAGCGCCCAAACAGAGCCAATCTCTGCCCTGCACTGCACTCACGCTAGAAGTCCTTAGATTATCAGTCTCTCTCTTAGTCTAGAATAACCTCTAAGTCCCAGGTTCCTGGGACAAGATATTTAAAGATTTAAAAACCATTGTTCCTGAAAACATTTATTAGAACATGAAGATCTAGTGGATATGAATTCATGACTCCGACTGATTGCATGATTTGGTTTAATAAACTAGCCCTGCTTCTCATGAAGTGGTCTGATGATCAGGTGAGGAGTAAAAATAAGAGCATGACAGAGGAGAGATTTAAACAAAAACTTGGAAGAATTCTGATTTCTTTCAGTGCATTTACATTTTGGAAGAAATTATTGGTATGTCTACATGAGCCAGTTAACCAGTGCAGAGCACAACTTTGGACATCAGTTTCAATGTTCAGGTGTCAGAATAGTCCCCAGGAGGGTTTTTCTGAGTGTCCCAGGCCTGATCTGTAAGTCAACACAAGCCTGGAGCACACCAAGACACAGCTTGGACATCAAAAGATGTAGTAAAGGGTAACATGGACTATGCCTACCTAGGTCCCTCAAAACAAAAACAATCCCAGGATTATTTATTTGTAAAGATCCTGTCAGACTACATCACTGTCCTGGTTCCAGCTGGGATAGAGCTTGTTTTCCTCCTAGCAGCTTGGTTCAGTGCTGTGGTTTGCATTCAGCATGAGAACAACATTGATAACACACTGATGTTTTGGTTGTTGCTAAGCAGTGCTTATCCTAAATCAAGGATTTTCCATTGTCTCATGTTCTGTGAATGAGGAGCTGCACAAGAAGCTGGGAGGGAGCACAGGCAGGAGAGCAGACCCAAACTGTCCAAAGGGATATTCTGTACAATGGGATATCATGTTCAGTATGAAAACTGGGAGAGTTGCTGGAAGGGGCTGATCACAGCTTGGGGAAGGGCTGGGCATTGATCAGCAGGTAAGCAACTGCACTGTGCATCACTTGTTTTCTTGGGTTTTAGCTCTTCTCTCCTTTCTATTACTATTATTATTATTATTATTGCTATTATTAGGATTATTATATGTTACTTTTTTTCAATTATGTAACTTCTTATCTTAATCCATGAGTTTTACTTGTTTTTCCCTGATTCTCCTCCTCATCCCACTGGGGGTAGGTGGGGAAGTAAGCAACAGTGGTGTGGTACTTAGTGTCCAGTGGAGGTTAAACCACAACAATAGCGATTGTAAACAAAAATAAGGCTCAGTTCATTGACTAGTTAGTCCACTTTTACAGAAATTTGCTCCCCTATTATCAACACAGTTTGAATAATTTCAAACTTCCTGTAATTATCCGAAATCCATGGTAGCTATTTTACTTGAAAAAGAATTTAACTATAATTTCCTATTTAACTCTTGTTAACAGAAAAAAAATTGCATATTGTCTCAATGACTCAACTAATCAGACACAACTGGAAAATTAATTTCATTACCCAAGCCAGACAACTGTGAAGCACCAATTCTTCCTTGCATAACAATTCAGTTGATAATTACACTTACTGTACCTTGCAACTTGGTGTTATTTTCATCTGCTTTACAAAGCTTCAGCAAAGGTGCTGAATGCTGTTCCAGCATTTGGACATCACTGGAAGATTGTACCACCAGCAAAACAAGGATGCAGGCATAATTGTAAGCAACTGACTTCTTAGACTTTGAGTCTCTGAAACAACAATAAGGATTTTCTTTAGATCTCAGCTAATACAACTGGATATCTGTTAGATTTTCATTATTTAACCCCTAAAAATTTACCTGCAGAACTTCTGCCTTCAACAAGGATTGCCCCACAATCAGTGAAAGAAACCCAAACAATTTCCTCCTATGCTTTTGGTAAGTGAACATTTTCTGTTGCATTATACACATTCGTATTTATTTCAGCATCAACAAACCATGAGACCCAGTCAAGTGGCATGCAAATATTTTTATGTAATTTCATCTGTTTCACATATCATTTTAAAATCACTGCTACCTAAAGTAGTACAACTGCCTGTCCAGAGAAAACAATGACTGTATTTAACATCTACAAGAACTTGAAGAATTGAGAGATTCGCACCCCAGAGTAGTGTGCAGCACTCTCTGTACCCAGTCAAGCCTCTTCCCTGTTTCACAGGCAACATTTTATGCTTGATTGAAAACTGTCTACATACTGATTTTTTCACATAATCAAAAGTTTGTCCTACATACATTACAAGAACTTTGTTGATGACCTACACAGATTTGGGTTATTAAGTACTTGACTACAAATGACAGGCCTGATTTTGTATTACTTGCTTCTACTTAAAAATGAAGTTTAAAATAATAAAAAAGTGTTTTTTTTTTTTAAATAAAAACATCAGGATAGAAAAGGAAAAAAATTTTAGATTTACTGAATTATTTATAAAATATACTTCTAAAATTACAAAACTAAAGGAAATAAATAAATGCATACATTACCCTAAAGCTTCTTTGGAATAGTATTCCATTAATGTAATAAGACTTTGGAGATTTTTTTCCAGACTGAACACATGAGCCACAGCAGATCTTCCCACAGGGTTAAAGGTGATCAGGTAAAGGTTGTGAAGTGTTCCCAGCAGATCTGAGTGGTCAGTCTCCTCACTGGCTGTGCACCGCTGGAAGTGGCAGAACAATTCCGAAATGCACTGTAATGTCTGTGTTGAATGCAGGAGCCACAGGGCAAAAGTATCCTCGTTGGCACCATCTGACTGCAGACCTTCCTCTTGATCTGGATCAGAAAACTGACAAAGTGCTCTAACCAACAAGTTTGTTGCTTCGTGCTCAGAAATAAAGAAAAGAAGACCCTTCTGTGACTGTGCCAGGAAACGCAATATATCTCGGATAGCCTGAAGCACACCTGGATGTGCACCTGTCACTGGAAGAGACAGTAGCAAGGTAATGCATTCCAAGAAATGGTGACTGTGCAGATATCTGAAAAAAAAACCAAAAAACAAACCAAAACCAGGAAAGTAATCAGCAATGCTACAAATATTTGTCAACACTGCACAATAACATTATATAAAACTACGTATCTTCTATCTTCAGTACTTATTGCTCTGTGGACTACAAGAAATAATAACTAATCGTGAAGTAGTACAAAACTTAAACCTTACAAAATGTAACTGCTATACTATTTATAAGAAATAAGTCCTAGAATTCTGATCTCCATAAAAAAACCCCAAACAAAAAAAACCCTCAACCATATCTACACACAAAACAGGACACTGTATTTTATTAAATTTGCTGCATCTGAATCATCATCAGTGGCAGATTCAATGTTTTAAATGTGCTAGGAAATCAATCATTATAGCACATCTAGCAGACAATTTCTGAAGATTCTTTGCTTGTAGATGCTTATATTCAGCCATGACCCACACAACTGCTACCAAAGAAATCTGTCAGCATTTAGAGAAGCACTTTCTAGACAGAAACTTGCTAAAAGAGTAAGAACCCACAAGATGTTTTAACTGGCTGAAGGCAGGCCTGTGCTGTGAAAGTGAGCTACAGAGACACGACTGTATGACCTCTTCATGAATCTGAGGCCAGTTTGCATCTTGCCACCCCAACATGCAGACTGAGAAATTCCAGACCTATTTTATCCATACACATAGACATGTTCCAAGATGTCAAATGAAGCACTCTAGATTTGCAACCATTTTCAAACTGGACAGCACCTAGCATAACCAGTCAGCACCTGTGAATGCAACTGAGAGGTGAGCACATGACCAGTAATAAGGAGACGTTAACTTCTGGCTAGGTGCATTCTACATTGATTGAAAGCCAGCGAAATAACAGATATATTAACTTATCAAACCCTCTCAGACCTTATATGCACAATCTAGAATCTGGCATAAAGAAATACGTGAAATATCTAACAAAGTGTTATTCAAAAAAGTCACCCTTGAAATAGATCCCTATCAAGCTGGAGGAAATACACTCTAGAAAGTGAATTTGCAACTGCTGTACCTAAACAGGACAGGGTAAGGATCATCCCTTTCTGGAGGGCCTGTAATGCGTGCCATGGTCGGGAAAGATTTCACAGGTGGCTGAATCATTGTATGAGGAGCAGTTTCCATCAAATGGAAGATCTCTTCAAGAAGACTAACAAGTTTTTCCATCTCTCCTTCGCTTATATTAGACGATTCCAAAAGATGATCCATGTCCATAGGAGCCTCCACATCATTTTCATATTCTTGGTTGGTTCTTTCAAGTCCTGCCAACTCCTGATCCTGTTCTGGCTCTGTGTGATTAGGAAGAGGAGGAGTGCTCTCTGCTAACTGATCAACCACCTTTTTAATGTCTGACAGAATCTCGTAGAAGTGACATTTCTGGAGAATTGCAGAACCAGCTGTAACAACTCGCACAGTCTGATCTAAGAGTATGAGTTCCAGGAGTTTCTGATAACCACTTTTTTCATGTACATCTGTGCCACCTCTTAGAAACATTTCCATTCCCTCAGTCATACTAATAACACTATCCAAAGCCTTAAAAGCATTAAGTTTAAGGGAGGATGATACATGATCTGCAAACAACAGTTCAAACAACACATTAATAACTCCTGCCTGCAAGAGTGCCGTGATTCCTTGAGTCCCACATTCTGCTAACGAAGACACCAATTTTGTCCCAGCTTTGAGCTGTCGAACGTTCAAAGCAATGGGCTGTTTGAGAGCCACCTGAAGGTTTAAAGCTTGCAGGGTCCAGTCTACTAGGCGGGTAATATAGTCTTGCTTTGTGTCTTTTACCAGCAGGTAGCTCAATTCTTTTACTATTAAACTTGGAATTTCTTCTAATGCAGTGACCCACTTTGCACCCCTTTCCTCTTGATATAATTCCAACAGTTCAGTTAATTTAACTGAGCCTTCCACTGCCCCTGAATTTTCTTTTTCTGATTCTTGGTCCTTTATTTTCGCAACTTCATTTTCAAATACAGTCTTGTAAGGGCAGCTGAAGTATAAAAGTGGTCCAAGCTCCTTTTCAAAAGGTTCATATGTCACAGGAGGCACAGATGCCAGATCCTCAGGAGTATATTCAATATCAAAGCTTGGATACTTAAATGTTTCACGTTCCAGATCAGCAATTACATCTTCATCACTTGAAATCTGCTCATAGCCATCATCTCCTAAAAAGAGAAAGATTAAGTTACCAAATCAGTTATGAATAAGCCAGTTCATAACTGTGGAGAATATCTTCCAAATACAAAGTAGCGATTCATTTTACACAAATATTACTAGCAAGAGAACAATGTCATATTAACATAAAAAAAGATTTCTCTCTTTCAAGACACGAGTGGAAAGTTCCATTTGACAGGTGATTTTTTTGTAATAATGGAGTCATTTAAAATAATGTATAAAGCAAAAAGTTTAACTAGAGTACACATTACTACAAATATGTTGTCCGATTTTCTTCCAATGATTGCATCTATCATAAAACTTCTAGCCTGAAATTTTTGCATAGACATAGGTGGGATCTTTAAGTAATACAAGAAGATGACAACTAACTTTATTACATAAACAACTTCATTTGGGTTTTACTTAAGAAATAATCTTTCACCACTTTCCTACGTTTATAAACAAAACACAACAAGATTGAATGTTCATTCCCACCTATACAACTGTATCTATTTTCCTCTGTTTATAGAAAGTTTTACTAAAAAGGAATAAATATCCCACAGCAAAATAATGTTCTTGAGAGATATCATGACTACAAATAAGACAATGTTGCAATAACCAAGGGAAAAATATTCGGTTCCCGTTGCACATATTAATCATGAAGAAGCTGCCATCAAAATTTCATAAACCTTTTTTTCTAAACACTTTACAACTTACCATCACCTTCTTCCTCCTCTTCACCCTCTTCTTCATCTTCATCATCTTCCTCCTCCTCCTCTTCTTCTTCATCAGCAATACTCTCTACTGTATGACCATCATCATCATCATCATCATCGTCGTCGTCCTCATCCTCCTCCTCCTCAACATCCACATCATCATCATCATCTTCCCCTTCTTCTGGTTGATCTTCCTCTACTTCTCCATCATCAGAATACTGGCTTTCTTGATGAATGGATGTTCGATCTGGAGAAATCGGCTCAAAGTAATCCTCCCTATGGTCCACATCATCTTCTTTTTCCCCAACCACTAAAAACAAATACAAAGTTTCAGAAATAAGAGCACTTTTCTGAAATTCAAAGATATTACACAGGCCTGGTCCTATGAGTGGATCCCATATGGTCCCATACACTTGGGCTGACCATTCCCTCCTTGATTATTAAGGGCTCATTCTGCCCCATGTCTGTCTTCCAGCCCAGGGTACCAGGAAAGTAACCGATCTTCCTTTTAAAGACTGAGGCAAAGAAGTCATTAACTACCTCAGCCTTTTCCACATCCTTTGTCACCATGTATCCCCCTCCATCCAATAAAGGAGATTCTCCTCAGCCCTCTTTCTTTTGCTAATGTATTTATAGAAATATTTTTATTGTCTTTAATGGCAGTATACATGTTTTAAGTTCCTGCATCGCATATAACAGAGATACAAAAAAAAGCAACTTGAAAATCTTCACGTGATTTAACTGAACACAATCACTTAGTTCATTAAGGCTATGAACATGCAGAGTTCTTGATGCTTTTAACCGATACAGAGACCATGGCAGATGCTGCAAAATAATCAAGGACAATGGATACCAGAGCCAACAGAACACTTATGTAAAACATGAGCAGCATATTCAACAGTGTATAGGTCAACAGCCAATATTCTCAATCTACCATCTTTTAAAATTATGCAATTTAACAAAGCCAAAACTTTATTTTTTTCCAAATCCCTTTCCTAAAACTGAATCTGTCCAGCAGAAGTAACAGCAGACAAGAAACAGGAACACAGAATTCTGCCTCCTCTAAGCAGTGATGTGCAGCAAATAAAACAAAGTCTCTTCTCGTTCTACCTGACACTGGCATAGGTTCATCCTCATCATCATCAGGAGGAGGAGGGCCTGGAGGTGTCCTTGGTCCCCTGGGTTGTGGTCTTGGAGGACTGCCATTGAACTGGTCTTCTTTCTCTCCATCAACTGTATTTATTGGAAAAATAAAATCTTCCATTTAATAAAACCACAGGAATAAAAGCAGAAAATTTTGGGGTTTCAGTGCTGCTTTTGACTCAGGAACACCATTGCCCAGCTTTTATTTTATCTATATTCTCCATTACATGAGGCGACTTTCTAAAGTCATGTTGATGGAGTAATTTTTGATGTAAACAAGAACTACATCAGGAAACAAGCTTATTAACACTATTGATTTTTTTAATGTAATATTTGTTTAAAACTTACATGAGTAATTCCCAATCTTGGTTTTGACACTACTCAAATTGTAACTCTGTCAGTAATATCTGAATTGCTTTAAAAAGAAAAGTTTACACTTCACTCAACTGGTTTTACAGTTTACAAATGTTTTTTACTACACATAGCATTCAAATTTTGCAGTCTTCTAGCCATACATTGAACAATAGTTCTGATTTTAAATCTAAAACCAAAATTGAAGCAGAAACTTGACCATGGATTCTTTTCATGGCCATGCTAAAACCAGTGCCAAGCACTCTTCTGTCATGTATTTCACACAAGTCAGATAAGCAAAGTTAACTATGACTGTGAAATTTTCTTGTTATGATTTTAATACTTTTCTAACCACCTTTTTTTTAATATTCAAATCATCTACATTGTAATGAGTTCACACAAGTTAACTGCATTTTGACCACCCTAAGTAACTAGCAACAGATCAAATAAACCACTCTCATAAAAGCACTGGATGAGACCCTACTTAAAACCATTCAATACAAATCTAGAAGAAAATATAAAAATAAAGACATAATAAAGAAAAATGAAAGTCAATCAAAAATAATTGAAAATGTGGAAGAACTGGGGATTTGTTTTTCTGATGAGATACTGTAACATTGATTTGTAAAAGAAAAACAAATCTCTGTCTTCTCCCAAGACTCACCATGCTTTGGATTCCTTTTCAGTCCAGGCTGTTGCTGGGGAGGTGGAGGCGGAGGGGGTGGTGGAGGAGGTGACTCTCTCTCATGAGTTATCACCCTGTCAACTGAGCCATATATTGCCAAAGTCAGACAGTTGTACCACCCTCTAAGTACCAATCCATCCGTGTTGACCTGTTGGTTTTTAAAAAAGAAAAGCAAAGGAAAAGCACTTAAAGACAACTTCAAAACAGTTACTCTAGTATCACTAACAGTATCTGAGTAAAAGCCAAAAGAAAACTCCAACATTAAAATACCTCTTTAACCCACATTTTGAAAACGGAGAAAACATTAAACACATCAGTCATTGCAACAAATAATCTTTCTCTAAAAGCATTAAATTCCTTGCAGTATATACATTGACTGATAGATCCCTAATCTACAACAGCCTACTAATGAAAAAAAAAAAGCAACAAAAAATGAACCAAAGACAAAACAAAAAACTACAAGAAGATTCTAAATTAAAGAGTATCTAAACTACAGGCAAGTTTTAGGATAAGGTTTGAAATACTTTACACAGTACTAACAACCACATTTACACCTAAATGACAGATATGCAGGGAAAGAAGAGGTTTAAATCGCACTGCATTACCTTTGCATTGGGCCTGAAAATAATGGAAGTGTTTTCATCATATTCAAGGCTGTTAAATGAAAGATACAAAGTCATTTTTCATCAATATAAAGCATGCTTACAGAAATAAAATACAGCAATACTAATCACACAAGCCAATGATAAAACACTGAACCAATACATACAAGAGTGAAAAATCACATCTTTCTACAGAATTCTTTGCATTAATATATAAGGGCTCTGAAAAATTAAAAATAACAGAAATTTTTCTTACTTTAAGTATAAACCTCTGTCCTTCTACACAGATCGGAAGAAAAGAATAAGAACACAAACTAGCAAAATCCAAACCAAACATGAAAGTCATGGGAAATACAGGATTTTCTATTGTGCATTCTCTGCACTATAAAAATTTTCAGGAAGAAAAGGTAGATAATGAAGTCCCACATTAATCTTGAAAGAAGTTACCTTCCCAGACGATCAAAAACAGGGGCACTTGGTTTGCTGACATTGTTGAAAAACAAGTCCAGTTGAAATGAATGGGGGGATGTCTCTCTAGGAACATAAAGAAGTAAAATTAAATTAGATGAGCTCCTTATCAGAGAAAGCAGGACCACCAAGGGAAAAAAACACACAAAATTATACTGTTTAAGTAATGCCCCAAAATAATTACAAGTTCAGCAAACACATAAATGCATTTTACATTTTTACATAAGAAAGTCTACTAAGATACAAAAGTCCAACAAAAAAATAAGAGGAAGGTTTTTCTGAATCTGACACCTGATATCTTTCACTTACCCATAAGCCCTGTTGTCAGGCAAACTTGTGTGGGCTCTCACCCCTGGAGGAATGACTCGGACTTCATTTATGTAAACCACACATGGAAAACGAACCACATCAATATTGGTACTTTGCTACAAAACAAAGAAGATGCAAAGTCTAAGAAATGTAAAACACAAGCAACATAATGTACTTGTATTCTCTACTAATAGAACATGTTCCAATTTAATAACAAAATTCAATTCTGTACAATGTTAAACACTGATAAACACTGCTACACAGAAAAAAAAAGGTTTTCAGTATAATCTTGACACTTTTCATATATTTAACACTATTTTTTCTTAGAAAGTGTTACTAGTTAATTTACCTAATTTATTAACTTTATTTGCAAGAATTTTCTAAACAGTAACAGGTTGTTTTTTCCAGACAGAAGGGATGTGTGGTGTAATTCTAAGCATTAGCAAATTTCATATTTCAAATATAATATTAAAAGTTATAACAACACTGTAAGTTGGTTTTGCTAGATCTGTACAAAAATTCCGTACGATGTTTATTCTTCCAATTTTGCAACACCTGAAAACCTTTAGCAAATATGATTTCTGTTTACCACAAAAACAGCAAGAATTCTTACACCCTCCAAAAGAATTCTTACACCCTCCAAAAAGATGTTTGTGCAAACTAGGAAGTTATCAAACTTACAGTGATTTTCCATGTAGTAGCTACTAAATAATTAATGCTGGATTCTCTCACTAAATTCACTGCATTAAATCTTATTACATTTATCCATCATTTTTAGCATAGATATGCTCATAAAACAATACACATATATAACTTTATGTCTCAACAGAAGCTCAGAATCACGTTTCCAATTAGCAAGCACAATTAGCAGACTGATAGGGGAAAAAACCCCCAAAACACTGATCTTTCTATTAACACAACTAAAAAATGAAAATTAAAAAACAAGTTGATCTGCTGTCGAAATGTAACTCATTCACCACAATCAGAAAGCAAATGAAACCAGAAGAAAGCAAGTAATAAAATTTTTAGAAAGCTAGTAAGCAATGAAACAGACAAAGTGGAGTTTTAAAAACAGTTTTTAAGATATGGTTTTGGGCATGTGTTACTGTCTTCTGAAAAATCTATGCCAACATTTTTTAGCACTCAATACAACATCTTGGCCTGTGGGCTGACGTGCTAGAAGCTGGATGGTGGAACGAAAGGAATCCTGCTAGGACAGGGAGCACAGATGCACAAACAGGAACAGTGTGAGCACAGCATGCATGGAGTGAGGGCTGTGGGAGCTCATGTGTGCCTCTAAAAAAGATCTGAGTCATGCAGGAGACTCAGATTTCTGGAGGAAAGGCTGCTCTAGGGAGCTTCATCCCCAGGAGCACTGCCCAAGTAAAGACAAATTCCTCTTTAAATGATGCAAGATTATGCCCTGACAGCCATGCACCAACATCAGCAAAACAGCAAGTGAATTCAACCCAGTTTTCCTACAAAACATTAAAACAGACCCTACTTCAGAACTGCTCAACAGCAGTTAAACTGCACAGCTAAGCCAAATAAATAACTATTCAAAAACACAGCAGTACTTTTCAAAAACTGTAAGTTCCAGTGCAACACTCATAATCCACAAAGAAGAAGAATTAGCGTAACATAAAAAAGAAACACATAAAATACATAAGGTTCAGGTTTGGACAATGTCACTGGTAAGAATGAAAGTGACAGAAAATTATTTATAAAGAACACGATTAAAAATGTTCAACAAGAGAACGTAGGATTCTGGAGAGGAATAAGAGTGGCTACTGTTTCTACCCAGAGGAACAGCACTGGGTAGCACTCCCCGACTAACACCGTCTTAAACAGTGGACTTGTCTTAAACAGTGGATCTGGACAGCCACAAGACTCCTGAAAACCTTTTCAAATACATTTCATTACAGCACGCGTTCAAAATACCCCAATTTCTTTCCCGAATGCCTATCCATGAACACAGTCGAGTTACTCTATGAAACCGAAACGTCTTTCTCACGTTACTGTACACAATCGCTTTCCACCTAACAGTCCCTCCCATTCTTCCTCCCTGAACACAGCCCCGGACAAACCTGCCGCAAGACCAGCAGTTTCAAAGATGCTCAGGATCCAAACAGCCTCTTAAGTGCAATACTTGCACGATCTACCACTGCCAAAAAAGCTCGAAATACTTATTTTGTATAAAGTTAATAAATCTAAGGTAATATCTCACAAACACACAAATATCCCTCCTCATCATCAGCGACACAAGAGCATCAGGAATCTCACAAGTGGCAGGGCATGGCCCTCTAGTCGACTTCTTCCATTACTGCCTTCTCGAAGCACGCTTATCTTCTTTGTTCTCCGCTCGCCTCTAAATCTCCGCTCCTTTTCCCTCACCCTCCGCTCCCTGCCAGCAGCACCTCGGGCTGCCAGGACTGAGGCTCGAGCAAGGCTTCGTGTCAGGCGAGGCGGGAAGGAGGCGGCAGCTCCTCGACGTTACCTGCCCCGGGGCTGCTCCTGCCCGACCGCCGCCGCGGCCCGCCCCAGCGGGGGTTCCGCACGCCCGGGAGGCCCCGGCGCGAGTAAGGGGGCGCCGGCAATAGCCCAAGAGAAGGGAGAGGAGGAGAAGGGAGGTGAGAGCAGAGGCGGACCCGAACCCCGTTTTACCTCCGCGCTCTGGTGCTTGAATGTGTCCAGGAACAGCAGCTCGGTGGCGGCATCCGCCGCCATCTTGGCCGGGACGCGGGGGACGCGCTTCCGGCGCGCGCGCGAGCGCTTCCGGGCCGGGCGGGCTGGGGAACGGGGGCGGAGGGGGGGGAGACGGGGGCGGGTCCCGCCGCCCTCAGCGCCGTCGGGGGAGACAGAGCCGGCGTAGCCTCAGCACACGCGGTGGTACAGAATGAACGAGGATGGAAAAACTCCGAGATCGTCGAGTCCAAGCTTTCACCTGCTAAAACTCGGGCCGCAGTCGGGGTTGCGAGCAGCGGGGCGGTGCCCCCGCTCTCCACAGACCCCAGTCCCCGCTGGGCGTCACCGCAGTCCGCGACGAGCCTTTGCCTCCGCTCGGTTTCACAAGCTCGGTGCTGGTTAATTTCAGCCCCGCCTGAGACATTTCCTTTGCGGCTTTTCCCGTGCTTAAAACTAACTCTTTTCAGGTAAAGAACTCGTCGCTCCTCTCAAGTTCGTGTAGCGCAATTCCTTTCAACCTTTCCGCAGCGCTGTTTAGCATCCGTTGCCCTTCTGCAACAGCAATCAAGTTGTACAAGCACGGGGGACACGAAGCCAAAGCCAGCCCGTGGTCAGGAGAATGATGTGGAACTATTCTTACGCAAGCGGTGTTGGTTATACAAGTTTTCTCTACCAGCTCTAAACCTGACAGCAGAGCTGCACCGTGTGCCTTTGGAGGAAGCTGTAAAAAGATGTGTTACATCTCTAGATGGAAGCTTCAGCCAAATACCTGCACTTTCCTTAACGGTGATAAGGAAAGGATTCCCTTGCTATCTGCCTCTTGTGCCTGAAACAGCTGCTTATGAAATGCACTGGTTTATGTCTGTATCAGGACTTCACAAGCCCCTTTTCTGTTTCAGTAGCTGAACTTACTGCTCTCTCAGCACTCCAAACTTTCACTTGGATCAGGAGCAGCAGTCTTCTAGGTTGTACTCCACGTGAAAATGCTGCATCACTTTAAACAAGGCTGTGGTTCAATGTATCCATTTGCGGTGGTGAAACTAGTTCAGGAAGTTCTGTCTCCACAGCACGTGTTGGGGAGCCGGCCCACGGTGCAAATCCCCAACCAGTTCTACTGGCACACCTGAAGAGGTGATTTTTGGCAGTGCAGGGATACTCATCGACTAGAATTTCTTCTCAGTTCACTGAAAGCATGGTTCTGCCTCATGCTATCTGAACAGATGTAGTTAAAGTACAAATCCCTTTAAAGAAATATTTCACAGTTTGAAAACCAAGGGGCATCCTTGGCCATGACGTCAGATTTACCTGAGACATCACTCTCTCATCCTGATGAATTACCAGATCTAAACTCCTGAAGTAAAATACAATATCTTCATGCAGAAAAAAAATAAAAACCCTTTATATGTATTTTACTAAAGCAGCACAATGCCTTTTGACACTTGGCATAGCTTGTCTTGATTATGTTTAGGGGCTCTTTGGAGACTTCTGTGGGGCAGTAGCTTTGCAACGACTCCAAACATGGGCATCACCGTGTGTGCCGTTGTGCCAGAGGAGCGCAGTCCCTGTCAGATGACTTCTCTGCTGGGATAGCCTGCAACAGCACTGCAACCAGGTCAGCCACTGAGAGTCGGTTCAGTAACTGGCAGGGGAATTCCAGCCCTGCATTTCCATCTGCAGTGACCCCCTCGCTTCTTGTAACAGCTGCAGCTCTGGATGTGAACAGAATCAGCTTTGCAGGATTAAATTTAGACAGCTCTCAATGCAGCGTCATTGACTTTAGCACATGGCTGGGCTTACAGGTCAGGCATTTCCTTGCTGCAAGGTAGAACAGCAGTGCTTGAATGTCACACACAATTGCACGGTATCAAGAAGCAGTTTGGGTATTTTGGGGGGTCTCCACTGATGAAAGTGGAGATGACAGAATCTGGTTAGGAACAGCAATTATCTTAGAGAATTTAAAAAAAAAAAAAAAAAGGTGGTAACATTAACACATTCAAAAAAGAATGATACAGCTGATTCTCCAGTTTCAGTTGTAAGAAGTTGATATTCTGGAAGGAAACTGGGTGAAAGTGATACAGGTGGGATACTTGCCAGAGGCCAAAGGTCTGTGCATGAAAAGATAACAGTTGCAGGTGATATTGGGGTGAAGACCCTCCTGTAGCAGAATAAAGCAGGGCAGGAAATCCAGAACTGGCAGAAGAAATCTGGACATACTGAGATGTGCAAAGTCACAGGTTGTTTGTTTGCAAGGAAGGGGATTCAATGGATGGAAGAAGAAAGTTTCAGAAAAAAAAGAAATAAATAAGAGGACACATGAGTCTCTTGCAGTGTAGGGGGCAGGGGGGTGTGAACTCCTTGGCAAAAAGAATGGTAGGAGCTCTTTCAGAACTGTCCTGTTACAGTAAGTGGAACAAAAGTACACACGGTGGGAAATCACCAGAACTAATATAAAAATGACAGGAAAACAGTTACATTGAGATTAGCAAAAGGTCTGGGCAGAGAGCAGGCAGGAAACAAAAGGATTGCCAAAGAGATGAGTACAGCAGCAGAGTGCTGGGAGGAGCCCTGAGAGGTCACCTTGCTTCAAAGCACCCCAGTACTTTCCTGTAGATAACAACACCGATGTCATCTGGAAGGTGACATTTCATGAAAAGACTATGCTTAACCAGTCCCAGGACAGCGGAATGGCCAGGGACAAGCAACTGGAATGGAAGTACACAAATACCAAGAGCCTGGGCAACACAGCACAGGAACCTGACCAACTGGTGCATGTTGTCAGACCAGATGCTGCAAGGAGGCAAGAAAGAGGGTGGAATGGGAACTGTGACTGGAAAACAGGTGTTTTAGGGAATTTATCAGCCAAGAAAGAGAAAAAAAAAGAAGTAATAGCTCTACCGTAGCAATTAGTGACAAGCAGCTTCATAAAACAATGAATAAACAAAACAAGGGTTAGCCAGTAACACAAAATACATTATGGGAATTTAAAATACTTTGGGGGTACAGTTTTACCTTTGAAAGGGGTTACTACACATAATGCATAATTTGGGGAGTCTCACGCTCCTAGATGCTCAGAGACATAGGATGAGACAAGACAGAGAAGAGAGGAAAAAAGCACATAAGCAGAACAGAACAAATCACAAGAAAAGGAACAGGTGCCCATCCAAAAATCATTCTCACAAAGACAAGGGCTGCATCTCAAAAGCCCTTTCAGGGCTGGCACTGAGAAAGAAACTGCCTAGAACAGATGATTAAGTTTCACTGAAAGACAAGCAGCCAGCCAAGCCAGAACTCTGGTGTGCTCCACTGTGAAGTAATTTCAGAAACGTTCTGGATTTTTGTACTAAAAGTACAAAAGTATAAATGTTTTTCTAAGAAGTTGCAGTAAACCAACACCTGAAAGGGAAACTGCACAAAGAAATCTTATGCCATTGAATCCTCCTGCTCCAGCCTAAGCAGAGGTCACAAAGCAAACTCCCTGTGTGAGGATCAACCTCACTCCTCAGATGCAGAGTACAGATTGCCTACAGCCACTACTGAGTACAAAAACCCCAGACCTCCACTTCACAAATGTTTTACTCAATGCCTCAAAAGTCAGAAGACAAATGCACAAAGAAAACCAGGTGCTCTAAACCTCTGACTAAGAGGGCGCAATTATCTTAGTTGTTTCCTGATACCAGATTCACGTGGCAAAGTTCAGCTACTGCTTTTAAAACCTGGAGAGATTAATTTGACATTTTCACCCCTTAAATTGCAGTCTCTGCCACCAGTGAATGTCAGCTTTGAAATCTTGGACCAGAGAGAGTGAAAATGACTCCAGCCATCATGTGTCATGCTGGAATTTGGTAGCAGTCCCCACAAGAAGAACCAGGCTGCACCAAATCACAGCAGGGCAGGAAGAGGACACCAGGCACTGTGGGGACAAGTCAGTGGCTGACAGGATCCCCAGCAGTGGTGAAACACATCTGCTCCGTTCCTGCCAAACAAATGTATATGTGTTAACAAAAGGTGGTGCAAGCTGTGAACCTGCACCAGAATAAGGAATGGAGACGAAGAAACACACAATGGGCACCTTCATAGAAATGTCTAGCACACAGCTGAACAGCCAGCTGACACGATGGGTGAGCAGCTGGCTCACAGGTCAGATGCAAAGAGTTACAGTGAATGGGGTGACATCAGGCTGGCAACCTATCACCAGTGGGGTTCCACAAGGCTCCATCCTTGGCCCAGTTCTTTTGAATGTCTTCCTTAAAGACTTGGATGTGGGACTCAAAGACATACTAAGTAAGTTTACCAACAACACCAAATTGGGAGGAGCTGTCAACTCCTTTGAGGGCAAAGAGGCCCTGCAGAGGGACATTAACAAATTAGGAGAGATGGGCAATCACCAACTGTATGAAGTTTTAACAAAGGTAAATGCCAGATTCTGCACCTGGAATGGGGCAATCCTGGATGTACAGACAGCCTGGGGAACGAGAGGCTGGAGAGCAGCACCAGAGAAAGGAGAAAGGCATCTGGGGGTCCTGGTCAGTGGAAAGTTGAATGTGAGCCAGCAGTGCCCAGCAGCCAGGAGAGCCAGTCATGTCCTGGAGGGCATCAGGCACAGCATGGCCAGCCGGGCAAGGGAGGGGATTATCCTGATCTGCTCTGAGCTGGGGCAGCCTCACCTCAAATATTGTGTGATATTATGGTCACCACAATATAAGAAAGATATAAACCTCTTAGAGAGTGTCCAAAGGAGGGCCATAAGAATGGTGAAAGGCCTTGAGGGGAAACTTTATTAGGAGGAGCTGGGAAGAAAGGAGGAGACTGAGACAAGACCTCATGACTGTCCTCAACATCCTCACAAGGAGCAAGTACAGATCTCTTGTGACCAGCGACAGAACTTGAGGAAACTGCATAAAGCTGAGTCAGGAGAGGTTTCTGTTAGATATGAAGAAAAGGTTTTTCACACAGAGAGTTGCTGGGCACTGGAACAGGCTCCCCAGGGAAGTGGTCACAGCGCCAAGCCTTCATTAGTTCAAGAAGCATTTGGACAATGCTCTCAGGCACATGGTGTGATTTTTGGGGTGTCCTGCACAGGGCCAGGAGTTGGACTCAATGATCCTGATGGGTCCCTTTGTTGCCTTTTTCCCAACCTGGAAATGAAACTGGAGATAATTTTAGTAAGGAGGTAATATAAAAGAGGTTCTTTAATGAAGGCCTTCAGGGGCAGTTATGGAAACATGTCCACAAAAGCCCACCCCCTCCAGGGGTGAGTACATTTTTATAGGTTTAATGAAATTAGCATAATTGATAAAAAGCACCAATTAGGAGGACAAGTGGTGATGCAGTTCCTCCCCCCAGGTCAAGCCCCTTCTCCGGAGCCCACCGTTCAGCACTAGTTGTACTTTGTCCATGAGAATGTATCTCGAAGAGTTGTTCTCAGCCTTGGTTCCCAGGAAGAACCAAGAACCAGAACCACTGGGGCCTTGTACCCCCTGGGGCTTGGAGCTCTGGAATTTGTTTTGTCTTTCTGCTTAAGGAAAGGCCATGGAAAAGTACTAGGAAAACTAGCTACTAATGCAATAGATGACAGAGTTACAAATATAAGTGTGAAGAATACAGAGAACATAGAAAAGGCAAAACCCAAATGGCATTACCCTCTAAGTAAGTATATTCCATGATTCTGTGATCTCAGTAAAAATTTCAAGAAGCAGCATCTCAATGAAGTTGGAAATTAACAGCGGAGGTCTTAAAGAATCAAGTGTATTACAGGATTTCCCTGCAGAAAGTCAGTGTTGTCTCCCTGCGTTCCATGTTTTGTCATGGAAAAGATTTGCGTTGGAGAATTATGCACTGAAAACAGAGATTTTAGAGTAGAGATTTCACCGTGAAGCAAGAGGGAATGTCAAAAGGGCCAAAATCAACAGCTCATCGAGGGAAGGCTGCTAACACACGACTTGATCCGCCGTGCCAGAACCGTACACAGTTTGCGCTGCCGCTGCCTTGAGGACGACAGAGGGAAAGGCTTCACCGCCCTGAGCCCCTGTTCCCCCTCGGCAGGAGCTGCTCCCCGGGGCAGCCTGCCCGCACGTCGCCACAGCGCTCCCCGGCACCACACTCGGCCCCCGCCGTCTCCGACCAAAGCCGGGTACCCGCGGGGGCTGTTACGAGCGGTGTGCCCATCTCCCCTGCCCTTCCGTCCGGGGGAACAGAACTGCCCTCCGCGGCACGTCCCGGCAGGACCGGGCGATCCCGCCCCGTCGCTGAGGAGTTGCACCATCCCGGTGCAGCGCACCTCGACGGCGGAAGGCGCAGCCCGGCGGGCTCTGGGCCGCCGTCGGGGCACGCTGAGGCTCCTCGGGGGCTCGGGGCCGCTCCCTGCCGCCGAGCCCCCGCAAGCCTTCCGCAATCGCGGCCCCGCGCTGGGCGTTCCGCCCGCAATCCCGGCCCCGCACTCGGGCTGCCGCCCCCGCGGCGCTGCCACGTCCCCGCCCGGCAGGGCCAATGGGCGGCGGCGCCAGGTGTGTGTTACCTGCACCACGTGGGCCGGGGGTGGGCAGGTGGTGCCGCGGCCCCGCGCAGAAAAGCTCGCAGCCATTGCGCCTTTCCCAGGGGTGCACTTGGTGTGGGAGCGGCTACCGCCCACCTCGGGGAAAAGGGGTGGGGAAGGGGGGGAGCCGTGCGCTTCCCCCACGCCAGGCCCTTGGGGAGGGAGGCTGCAGCCGGGGGTTCTGCCGCTTGGGTCTCGCTTGGAAGCGCCTGGGGCAAGGAAAGTTTCCGGCTTCTTCTCTTTCCCCCCCCTTCTTCCTTTCCTCTTTTTTATCCTCTTTGCTGGTCCGGTGGCACCATGACGGCGTCTCCCGACTACCTGGTGATTCTCTTCGTGACCACGGCGGGCACCAACGGGGCAAGGTTGGGCTCAGACGAGCGAGAGCTGCTCCAGCTCCTGTGGAAAGTGGTCGACCTGAGGAGTAAGGAGGTATTTTCACCCGACGGGAGAGCACCCCGACCTGCTGCTTCCTTGGCGCCTGCCATGCTGGATGTGGGCAGGGCGGTCTCGGCGCTGGGCTGGTAATGGGTGTCCCAGGCTGGAGCAAGCTCTGGTGGAGGGTAGGGGCTGGTGCTGCAGGTGGGGACCTCCAGCCCGGAGAGCTGACTCACCCCCTCCTCTGCTTTCTCTGGAGCTGGGGCACCTGCATGACGTGCTGGTCCGGCCTGACCACACAGAACTGACGGCTGAGTGCCAGGAGATCACCCAAGTGGATGTGGAGAGCCTGGCACTGGCTCCACCGCTGGAGCAGGCATTGAGACAGGTGACACACCGTAACTGCTGCTAAGTGCTGGTCTCCTTTGGGAGCTCTCCCGTGGGGTAGAGGTGGTATCGTCATCTACTTATCCCCACCATCAGAGCAGTGGAGCCTGGTCCGGGAGCACCACAGACGTGTGTGGGCCAGAAAGCTTACATGTGTACGGCTTTGGGGACCTTCCTCCCTTGCCTTTTCTTTATTTGCCTTGGGAGGAACTGAACCCCAAGAGAGGAAGGCTAGGGGCGGCTATTTCCCTGCCCTGCTGGACCCTGAGTGAGTCTTAGCTGAGGGTGAGCCCTAATCAAAGTGTTGGAAGAAGCCAGCTTTAGGTGTTCCCTGTTAAGGCTTGTGCTCATCAGTCCTGGGAAGATGATGGTACTGAAGCCTCTAGATTAACAAGGAAGTGTGTGTGATTCCCATTGAGGGCAGGGCTGAAAGCTTGTCTTTCTGACATGCTTGAGTGCCCCCGTCTGAAAAGCTCTTCTGCCCCAGTACTGCCTCAGCTCTCTGCAATCAGCTTTGTCTCATTGCAATGCTCTTGTAAATCTTTAAAAGCATTTTCTTTTGTGATGTGGTCTGTCTGTGTAGCCATATCTCATTAGAAGGAGAAAAGGGCTGGTTTCCTTGTGAAGAGATTTATTGTGGAAGTTAGCATGTGCTTAGCTAGAAAGAAACAAATTTACAGAAGTGAAGGAGTAGGCCTATATGAAAAGGAATTCCAGCTCCATGTTCCTGCTGCCCAATGCAGGAATAACATGTTACCAACTGATAACACTGCCGAGTGGAGCCACTCTGATCTCATAATATAACATGTATGTCTTTTCTTGTTCCTGCCAACAGTTTAATCAGTCCGTGAGCAATGAGCTGAACATTGGTGTAGGTACTTCTTTCTGTTTCTGTACTGATGGACAGCTGCACATTAGGCAGGTTCTACACCCTGAAGCTTCCAAAAAGGTATGTAGCTTAAGTCCTAATGTGCTTTTTATGATTTCTTGCAAAACAAATCAACTTCTCTCTAGTATGAGGTACCTCCACACAGCCATAGCACAAACACTGCTCATATGTAATGTGCTTACCAGGCTAAAGAGCCTGTGTGGTAGGCATATACAGTGTCCTTATGCAGTCTTGAAATGCCTTTTTAAGTTAAATCAGGAGGCTGATGCTCTTAAATGTTTGAGAAAGGAGCAATGTATTGACAGTACTTGTAGCTTCTACAGGGTTAACAGGTGGGATTTGGGATTGTTGCTAAATAATTAACCATTTTAACCATGAACTATTTTTTTGAAATTTTACATTCATGCCTAGTTATAGCAACTTTCAATCTTTGGGCATTCAGCTGACACTCCAAGGGCGGTGTTTGTATTTGTAAGGAGCTGAACAGGAGTTTGAGGCAGGCTATGAGTGATGATTAGTCCCATGCTCTGGAGTTTTCCATAACTTCAGAGTTGCCAAATCACTTAACAATGTTATGAAGTCCTGCCTGCTTTTCGTTAGTGATAGGGTTGCAGCAATATGTGAGTCTCTCTGGTTCTGAAATAACTGCCTCAATATTAATAACACCTCATTTTGTGGCTTGGAATGGATGTGCATTGCTCTGTAACTGAGCTGTTCTGCTCCTCTCATTGTACCTGACTTCTTGTGCATCAGTTTGCTGCCCCATCTTTGAAGGGACACTGCTGCAAGTGTGTGCTGTTACAACAGTGATACTGAATGAGCTTGGTTGTAATACTTCTTTGTGCTTTAAGTGTTGATAGCTTTTAAGGCTTAGAAGAGGAGTAGTGAGCATTATTCACAGTGAAGGGACAGTTCTTATATATATATATGTAACTTGTCTTCTAGGACATGTAACATGAGAAAATGTGGAAACAGGTTTTAAAAAGACTTTCTTCTTGGCTAATAAAGTATAACTTGTAATCCATTTAAGTTACGTGGATAAAAGAAGGGACACATCCTACAATTAGTGTTGTTTTGATGTCAGGGATCCTTTTTCTGTATTGTGACAGCATCATAGACAGAAATCAAATCTTCATCAAAATCTTCTGTTGCTGTTTCATTAAGAATTGTTCATTTGAAATTTGCTCTGTGCTGCATGTAGATTAAATAAACCAGATGCTTATGACACTTGTAATAGTTTTTTGATGAATATCCTAATACAGGGATTGGAGTGTGGGATCACAAAAGTCCAAAGGCAGAAGTCTCTGGGCTCTTGAGAAGATATTTATTTCTAAGATATCTGTTCTGACACTACTTAGCAACTCCTGGTATTCAGTGAATAAATTGGCATCAGCCATTCAAAAAGAAAATAGATGAAGTATGGAACTGCATTTCACATCAAGGAAGAAAATCATGCTAAAACTAGAGCAGGAAATGTTGGCAAGCCCATCTATATTTTCATAAGCCTTTAAAGAGTATCGTTTGCCTAAAACACCTGTCCATATGCTAAGATAAGCTCTAATGTTCTCAAAGCAGGATTTGTTTTGGAGCCTGAACTGCTTTCTTTAGGCTCCCTAAATATGCTTTCACATAGGCTGCTATGTTATAATGCCAGCATGCTAACTAGTTGTTAAATCCCAGAAAGCCTTTATGTGTAGTCTTGAAAGGCCTTGCAGGCAACAAACAGCCAGAAGGAAAATGTTGTATTCTGTCTGGGGTGAAAAGCTAACTGAAGAAGTAAGGGTTTGCTTTGGTTTCAACAGCTTCCCCCAAGACTTGTCCATTTCTTCTCCTTTCCACTCCCAAAAAAATTAAAAGCATGTGCGGCAAGAAAGGATACTTTTACTTATAGTGGGCTACATAACTTGCTTCTGACTTTGTATCCTGCAGTTAAAGCAGTTACCATTCATAGGCTGGAAACCTCTGCACCATGTCAAACCCTCTTCTGCACAGTCAGATTTTTTATTTGTTGGAAATAAATATTTGAAGTGTCATTATTCTCTGAAAACAGCCTTTTCTATAAACTAAAGTGTCTGCTAGGCTTGCCAAATTTTCTTAATTCTGCAAACTGGGCTACCCTCTGGCTTTATACAGTTATCATCAATTCTTGTTTGCAATTTTAAATGTTGCAATAGGAGGCATCTGCTCTGCTACATATATATTGGCTTTGAAGCTATAGTAATAATGGCAAATGTTTCTCTGGCAGTGCAAAAGCACATTTCTCTTATTAAACAATGTAAGGAGAAAGCTGTTTAAGCAAAAAAGTTTATAAACATACTTACCTGGCTAAGAAGAGCTATGTGAGTTTCTCTGCAGCAAAGACCATGTTTCCTATCTATTCTAAAGCTATTGCTAGGAAGTTTGGCATCTACTCACAAAGTAGGTTGAACTCACCCTAACTGACTTTGTTCCTTTTACAGAATATTTTACTGCCTGAATGCTTCTACTCCTTTTTTGACTTGCGGAAAGAGTTCAAGAAGTGTTGCCCTGGCTCACCAGAAGTTAGCAAACTCGATGTTGCAGCCATGACAGAATGTATCCTTTTAACAATGGTGTCTCTGCTGCTGTTACAGTCTTGGCTGAATTTTAGGACAGAGGTGCATGAGTAATGCTTGCAACACATGTTTAGGGATGGTATAACTTTAATGAGTGACTCGGAGTGTACTGAGTTTTCTCACAAAGATAAAGATAAAAGCATATGAGGATGAATGCTTCTGTAGAGAAAATCCAGTATTTCTTCTTGACTTCTGCATGTTTTCTTTATCATCTTCATAGCTGTCTGTCTTTAAACTTGGCAGTTTAGTGTAACTAGCACACTTTTTTCAAGTTGCTGTTGTGAATTGTAATACTAAAGCTTGGGTGTTGAGTTTCATAGCATCAGTTAGGTTGGGGGGTTTTTTTTGGTTTTTTTTTTTTTAATTTATTTTAGGCAAAAGCAAATGTTGGGAGACCACCTTAATTTTCAGGAGAGGAGATGGTTATTCTTGATGTGACCTTGTAGTGAATTTCTAGCACGGGAATGAACCTAGGGCAGGGATGTTGTTGGAACATGTGGTATTCGGTCTCCTAGAAGGTGCACATGCTGCACTTCACAGGGTGAGGCTTGGCTGGCATCAAGATGCAGTCAGTAGTATGTTTCCATTTTCAATGGTAGGGATGTCTAAAATTACTTTCTGAATAGACTGAAGTGGTGTGTAACCCCCTTCTGTTGGCTCTTTCTGAGTCTGAGCTTGAGCGCTGAAGCTGTGATTTGGCCATGCCTTCTTCTCTTGCTTCCTTGGCAGTCTTCCCTCTTGCTACAAGCTTCAGGCCTCATCTTAAAAATATTCTTGGACACAGAGTTACTGAGCTATTGAAGTAGTGGTCACAAAAGTCAGGTATCAAGGAGGAATAAAGGAATTTGAGGTGTTTGCCTTTGCTGTTGGTTGATGTTGCTGCTATTGTTTTTAATAATTTTTCCTCTGACTTGCTTATTGTGTCCATGGAACGGTTGTCATTAAGAGATAATGTCTGTGCCTTCAGAATTTTTTTGGGCTTTCACTGCAGGACCAGTGTTGCCTGGACTTTGTACTTGTTGGGGACATAAAATACACATATAGGGTGGATTTTTGTGTTTAACCATTCTGCTCTGTTATCAGGATTAATCTCTGCTAGTGAAGGGGCAAAAATTATTTCCCCCTGTATTCTGAAGGAAAGCAGTACACTTAGAGTAGGATTCTGAATCTTTATGTAGAGAAATGAAATAAATGCTGTGGTGCATAGAAACTGGATGATGACTTCTTAAAGTTATGGTCAAAAACTTAATACATTGTGTAGGGAATGCTTTGATGTGATCTGGAGAAATTAAAGACAATCAGCTACTTCAGCTGTTTCTGAGAGTTGCCCTTGGTTTCTCCTTATGTGGATGTCTGGGGTATGCCTTTCCACTGTGGAAGGAATTGATTGACTGTAGCTAGCTGGAGTGTCACTGGTCAGCTGAGGTGTGCTGATGGACTGTGTATTCCCTGCCTGCTGGGAGAGAAGAGGCAGACCACCCTGTGTTACCCGACTGTCAGGAAGTCCCTAAAGAGTCAGTGCTACATGAGTAGTTTTGGCAGTTGCCAATATTTTCTCCAAGTTCCCAGAAGCTTAGTCAGTCTATCCAAATGCACTCAGCTTGAGTCTGAGTTCTGGATAAGATCTGCTTCTTAAGGTATATAAACCTAACTTCATTTTGGTCTTACATTTATTTCTGTGGCTTGTCTTATTTTGTAATTGCTGAGGCTCTGATTTGTAAACTTGCTATGTTTATGCAACATGGCTGAAATCAACTGTCTCTCCCCCATTATTGTGTGGGAGCAGAGGATACGGAGACCAAAAAGGGTAAAGCAATTATTCTTTAATGATAAATATGATAATTTCCCTTCTCTTCACCTTGCTGAAATAAATCAACATAATCTCCTCAGTGTCAGAAGCTATATAGGTTAATTGTACTTGTAGACCATGGACTTATGTCATACTTAGGATAAAAATTGTTTAAGAAGGTGCTCAGTCTAAAGACTAGTTCCATAAGTTGTGTACAGAGTTGTTTAGGTTTTCTTCCTTCTTGTCTGGATGTGGGACACAAAAACAAATCAGAAATAAGTGCAGTAGGTTGAAATGAAGCTGCAGATTAGGCAAAGAATCTGATTAAGCTCTTTTTATTCTTGTAGAAAGTGCAGCCTCTTGGCCTCACAGTTAGAAGGTGTATGAATCTTCCATGGTTTCTGCCACAGAAACTGTACTGTGCCAGACACAATAGCATTTGGTGAGGATGGAAGGTTTTAGTATGGAGCTAAGGTACTGACTAGATATTCAAGAGACCTGCATTTCCAGACTGGCAGATGCAGGAGTA
The DNA here is from genome assembly GCF_015227805.2 of Hirundo rustica. Classification (NCBI taxonomy): domain Eukaryota; kingdom Metazoa; phylum Chordata; class Aves; order Passeriformes; family Hirundinidae; genus Hirundo; species Hirundo rustica. Next base: position 23,822,061 of record NC_053450.1, on the reverse strand, counting down.
GAATGATTTTTGGGCGCATCCCTTCATGTACTTATATCTCCATTTTCTGTGTGTAACCTGGTTGTGATCAGTAAGAGGAAACTTTTGATATGAAATAGTTAGGAGAAAGCTAGGGTATTAATCTAGAGTAATTTAATTTATTAAAGTCTTCAAAAGCTTTTGTTTTGATAGGTCACTTTTGATGAAAGAACAAATTACAGGCAAATGGGGAATGTATGCTACTGTTTCCAGCTGTGAGGGGAGATAACTTCCTACTGCACAGTCAATTCCAGAAACATATTTCAGTATACAGCACACTGGATTATTGGTGCTTGGCTATGTATTTCTTGCAGACAAGGCAAGCACAGTCTTGTAAAAAAACCATAGAGATAGTAGACTGAATAACTGGCTGGGTTATTCTTACTTTAGGAAGTGCTTTGTGGACTTACTCTCTCAGGAGGCTACTTGGAATATGTGTACAGCAATGAAACCATGCCCAGCTCAGGTGCAAGCTGTACAAATCTTTATTCCCAACCCCTGCAAGAAGTTATACACTTCACAGCAAACAGCCACTCATTTCTTTTAGATAAAGGTAAAGCAATCTTTAAAGTGTTATGAAATTCAGGGGACCAAGGCAGAACTGAGACTTTTTGTAATTATTAGAGTGCTACTGCTGCCTAAGTCATGGTGTCAAGACAGTTCTTGTGTATGAGACAGTTTTCTGGCAGACTGTCAGAATTGTGTAAGCGTAATGACAGCAGGACAATTATGAGAAATTTTGTGTAACAAAACTTGAGAGAACTGATCATGTTCCAGCAGAGAAAAGAACTTGGGTCTGTCGACGGGTTTTTTTAAATTTGTAAGCATACAAAAGGAGCAGGGTTGTTCTTGCACCCTCTGTACCTCCCATACTTGCTACACTTCTTGATTTGCAAAGCTTGCTGAGCCAGTTTTCACCCTGTGAGTGCCTTCAGGGTGGAGTGAATAAAGCTTGCATGACTATTCCTATTAGGTTTGCAGAAGACTCATCCTTTGCCTCGAGATTGGGTGTGCAGAAGCCATTAAATGGCAAATACTCTTGCTTCCTCCAATACTTGGTTTGCTCCACTCACTTCTGTACTGGATGTGTGACGAAAACTTCTTACTAGGAGTATCTGCTGATGTTGTCAGTAGAAACTCAGGGGGACTCCAGAACAACTTGTTTAATGTGCTGGCTATTGTAGCACTGAAACTTGGTTTGTTGGGGTTTTATTGTTCGGTTTATTTTTGTGTTTTTACCTGGGTGTCTTGGAAACAATAATGTGGAGCACAATTATAACCAACAGTGCTTAACTCTGGCAGTAAAAAGCTCATAACTGGATATTAGTTGAGAACCTTGGATATTGCTATTTGTATTTCCTGTGATAGTACTCAGGAACTGGGTAATATTTTATTACCTTTATGCAAAGCATTATGTAGAAAGGTGTAATCTTCTGTCTAAAGGGACTTAAATAAGAAACAGTGCCAAGGGGAAAGGATCAGTGCAGAGCACAATTGCAATGCTGTTTCATGTCATCTCAGGTTAAGTTTGTTGTTCAATGAGAAAGGAGTTAAAAGACAGAGAAAGTGGAAAGGAATAAGTCTTGGAGGACATTGGCAGTGAGTGCAGCTGAGGTGGTGGTGCATCTGAGGAATGATTTAGAAATTTATTCCATGTCAGAGGTGCCCTCCTAATACAGATTATGCCTTTCCTTCCTGCTCCCTTTAACTTGCTGAGTGTAGCAGGAGGTGGTACCACAGCTGCACCTCAAGATTAGGTAGCTTGTTGTTTCCCATTCTGCCTTATTTCGTACTGTCTTTTGCTTGTTGCTTCATTTAGAATATACATGTGGCTGCTACTGCATATATTAGTTCTGGACAGCCATGTCTTGTTCCTTACACTGCTTTAGATGTGAACTTGGATTATCCCCTGTAATTGTCTTTCTCCAATTGCCTGAGAGAGGCATTCTTTAAATACGAATGTACAGAGACACATATGTGGTCTCCTTTGCAGAACAAGGGATGGGGTTTATAGACTACATCATTTATATTTTTTTCTCTAGTACCATAATTTCTAGTGCCTTTGTCCATAGGTGTCTACTTCTGCGTAGTCAATCTTGTTCATTAGAATACAGATTTTCACTCAGCATGCTCTTTAAACATGCAGAAAACCATTAACGTTCTTCTCCAATCTTGCCTAAAAGCTGTGCTTCTAACTAATCAGAGGTGAAAGTGTGAGGTTAAGCCTGCAATAATGTTGTTGACTCTTTGTCCCCTCCACTGTGTTTATATTTCTCTAGAGTTTGGCACAGCTGACTCACTGTGTTTGACAACTGGTACCAGCTCTAGAGCATTTTCAGGAGCTATTTCTCCCGTGGATCAGTGTCTTCAGAAAACAGTTTCACCAAAGAAAACGATTGTGGGGTGGGGTCCTTGTTTGTTTTCCTTGTGTGATGGCCTCTCTTCAAATTCCCCGCCCCTTTCACACTGCTGCATTCCCGTCTCTGAATGCTGATCACTTGTAGGGATCTTTGGCTCAGCACAAAGGAAATATTGAAATGTCTTTTCAGTTCTGACAGCACAGTCTAACAGCCGAGCACATGCGTATGCATGTCCCTTGCTGGAATAGCTATTGAAACTCCTGCCCAATTGCTCTTGACAGAGGAAACGCATTTCCAAAATCTTCATAAAACTTGGTCAGGCAAGACCAGGGTTCTAACACCTGCACCATCAGCAGCTCTGCCCAAGCCCAGTGTGGAGCTGTTAGGTGCTACAGGGGGAGCAGTGTCAGGAAAGGGAGGAGAAGCACTACTCTGCTCTGATACACAAGGCACCCAGAAACATCTGTGTGGTGCTGCTTAGGCACCCTGTCTGTCAGAGGGTGTTTGTGGGTTATTTTTCTTTGCAACCCCCTTTCTGGGGGCAGAGGAGGGAGGTGAGCTTGAGTTTGTTTAAAGCTTAGAAAGAGACTGCAATGAAGAAATTTTTTGTTGTCATAAATAGTCATAATCTCTTAAACCATGCTTTGGAGTTGCTCAGGATTTTTTGGCTTGGTTTTTAAGAAAACTATTTCATGTTTGCAGTACTTTACCCCAAAGAAGGTACTAGGAGGGGGAAGATAAAGGCAATGACTAGCAAACTATTTATAGCCAAGCAGTTGGAGGGGAGGAATCACTGGTTTAAGTATTCTAGTTTTTAAACTAAGATAATTCACTTAAGCTTCAAATGTTCTTCTAAGACTAAGCGTCATCCTCTCACATTCCATACTCCAGTGCACACTTAAAACCCACAAAGCTTCAGAATCAAATTAGCCTGAAGTGTATTTTGTTGGCACAGCACCTTTCCAGTCCTTTCTGTGGAAGAGGAATGCATTAATTCAGTTCAAGTTATTTTTTCATCTTGCAACAGGACAACTGTTAAATGATTTTTTAAAATCTGTTCTGTAGAACTGACTTGCGCTCATCCTGCAAATAACAGGGAAGACTTTATCCCACAAAGAAATTTGTGCTTGCTTACCTGTTGATGAGATGATACAACTGTTCTCTGCACTTCATGTGGGTGTCTGACAACTCAAATGTTGCTCAGCTCTAGGTGGAGAAAGCAGGTTTCCTCTTCAAACATCACAATGCAGGCTCTAGAGCATTTGAAATGTGTTTAATGGAGTCCGGGGGTCATATGGGCAAATAATGGGTGCATTTAGCTGTTTTCAATGTGTTGCATTGCTGTACCTCCAAGTCAGGATGGATCTTGTTTAAGAAACTCTCACTTTTGTTCTGAAATCTTGATGCAAACTGATAAGGCAAGTAAAAAGTGCAATGCTTTTTCCCAGATTTCCTTATTTTTGGTTCTGTTCTTGATTATTTTTTTTACCCTTCCATCCTCAGTGAAAAAGGCCTTTTTAAAATTTTGCTTCATAAATAATGGAGTAGAATTTCAAGTAATCTTACAGTCCTGTAGCCTGATGTTGGAGAAGAGTAAACATGGTGGAAAGCAGGAGATACCATAGTAAACTGTTTACAGTTGTCTGAAAAAAGATGGTATATGCAACTTATATCAGCCTCCCTTTATAAATGTGGTGGGTTTTTTTGTCTTCCTATGGATTTCTTAGGACAGGATGCTTCCTGCCCTCTTCTGTAGTTATTTCTAAAATCCTTCAGACTGAAGCTATGGGTTGTGGGGCTCTGTTTTGCCTCTTGACGAAGCACATTAACTGGTGGGCTCTAACCAGATTCTCAAAATGCATTTGTGCAGCAGTACAAAACTTGGGTTACAACTTCTAATAAGCAAGGTTTAGATGAGATGTCACTTATGAATTTTGTTGAAGTGCTAAGATACTTATTCTGCTTTGGGATTTACTTGGTCAAAAAAGCATGTGGTATATCCCTCTGTTTCTGGAGCTTTTAGTTGATTATTTGCTGCTTCTGCCCCAATCCCTGAAGATTAAAGAGGATGTTAATTAAAGAGGACAGGGCTCCAGTCTCTTCCACATGCAGAGGTGCATCTGTCAAACATACATATTCATGGACATATTAAAAAATGTCCTTATTATGGGGTCTCATGTCCCCAAACACTTTCTGGAGTGACCTTACGCTCCCAGAGGTGGCAGTAACAGAGGCCAAGGCAGAGCAGCTAATGTACCCCAGCAGGAAGATGGATTAAATCTTCCCCTGAGAAGCAACATACAAGGACAACATGAAAGTGTGTTGCTCTAGCAGGAAACCAATTCGAAATCTGTTTGGTGATTATTGACTTAACTCCAGCATAAAGATTTAAATCTTGACAAGAACAGTCCAGCATTTCCCTATGGAGCATCTCAAGTTGAAGATATGGGGAATATTATTTTAACATTAATATCTGAACCATACAGTAAGTGATTATGATGAATGAGTTTTCTTTGTCCCTTCTTCAGTTTTGGTGCCTGTCATGTACATTGACAAAATAGGAAATAACTTGTGCTGTATTTCGTAGATCACCGGTTTTCAGATCCAGAAAGGGTGAACTACAAATTTGAAAGTGGTCCATGGTAAGTACTTCTTCCCTCTTCTTGTTGCACATGTTTCAACCCCCACCACTTTTTGTTTAAGGTTACTGTTTAGGTGGACTGTACTTCTCTCTTCCTAATTTGCCAAGAGTTGTTACCATTATATTTATTTACCATCCCACTGTGGGAATCGATTAGATCCTTCAAGTGAGACAGGGAACAGACAATCTATGATCAGATGCAAGCTTGTTTTCTTGTTAGGCTTCAGTGTTGCCTCTTAGCTGCTGAGAGTTCTGTTCTACTAATAAGTGCTTATAATGAGTGCTAAGTGTGTTGTGCTATTAACAAAAGAATGTAAGCAGTGTTTCAGAAATAACCCTATTAGTTATTAACTCTTGCACTCTTCCTGCAATTTACTACATGGGTACTGCATATACATTTTTTTCTAATAGGGAAGAAACACTTTCATATAGCTATTGTGCCAGAAATACTGTGCTACCACTCAGTTGTTTATGATGCTTCTTATCTAATGGTGATTCTTATTCCCAAATATGTTTTAAATGTAAAGCTTTTATCTGCTTTTGATGCCTGCTTTGTTGCTTGGGTGGTTGTGGGGTTTTTTTAATGTGACTGTTTTTTCTATGTGTAAATACAGATTTTTCTCAGTGGTTTTTGTGATGATTTATCTGTGATATCACAAGATGCTGGTGTTAAACTGACCTTTTTTATTATTCCCATCTTGCACAAACACTTCCCTCATTCAGATTATGGATCTGTCGTAATGGTAGATGATGCTTATATTTTTTAGTCAAAAAAAGTAAGAAAAAATGCAACAATGGCAGGAAGTATCCAGACAGATTAGCTCAGGGGCTATGTTTCAGACTTGTTCTAAGCTTTTTCCTTTTCACTGACAAAATTCTAGGATGAAGTGGAAGATTCACATTTTATTTGAGATAATGAGAAGTACAGAACTAGGAGGCAAGGGGGAACAGTTTGAGGCAGACAGCTACACAAAGGCCATCTGAGAAATTAAAATGTGGGTGAGAAACATGACCCTCCAGGCATACCACAGTCCTGTTGTGTGAGGGAGTCCTCTACTACTGAACAACACTTCATCTACTTAATCAATCACTTAAGCTCTTCGGTGCAAAAAAGCTGTTCCTTCATAGCCAGAAAGGCAGGCTTGGGTAGCTGTGAGCGTTTTGTTGTACTTGACACTTTGAAGAAGTAAGAGAACAAAAGAGACTGCAGTAATGACCAATTAAACCTGGCTTTCTGTGGCTAGGCTATTCCCATGCTAAGCAGCCAATGTAGCCTTCAGCTATATTAGTCTCTGACAGCGCAGTGATGGCCTGAGCCAGCAATGTTAAGGCTCAACTCTTCAGGCCAGAGTCCTGTGTGTGCTGAGTACAGTCCTGAACAGATTTGGACTTGGCTTGTGACTGGTTCTTATACACTGTCATAGTAGAAATCATAAGCACTAATCTGTTACATCTAATTGCTCTGCTTCAGTTTCTACCAATCTAGATTAGAACAGCAAGTATTTGATTTTTATACCAGTAACCCTCTTCAGATAACAAAGCACAAATGATGTCAGGAGAGGGAAGTAAATGGGGAATATGATTAAAGAGATGACAGCTCACAGAGCAAATGAGGTAAAGCAAGGAAGGGGAACTTGGAAAGCGGCAACTTAACATAGCAAACTTTCTCTTGGAGAGCCTTGTACATTGGCTTTCAATTGGTGGTGGCACTTGGCCCTCAGTGCCTTGGCATTGCCATTCAGCAAACACGGAGCAGGGACAGAAGCCTGTTCCGAGAGTACAAATGATGAGCAGACAGGTTGGTGTGTGGCAGATATTAGAGGCAGATTATCTCTGCATTACTACTTCTTTCTGTGCCTGCAGCAGCAAGATGGAACTTGTGGATGACAATGCTGTTATCCGAGCAAGAGGGTTGCCATGGCAGTCATCTGACCAGGACATAGCAAGATTCTTCAAAGGTCTAAATATTGCCAAGTTAGTAGTTCAGAATTTGCTTGTGCATTTGTAGTTCTTCAGCTGCATAGGTCACGGAGTTTCATCTCTTGATTTAAATCTTGCAGAGGAGGTGCTGCACTCTGTCTCAATGCCCAAGGTAGGAGGAACGGGGAGGCTCTGGTGAGGTTTGTAAGCGAAGAGCACAGAGATCTAGCACTACAAAGGCACAAGCATCACATGGGGAACCGATACATAGAGGTGGGTGACATGATGGGCTTTGAAATCCTCTTCTCAAAAGGAATGCAAATTACATGCCAATAATGTGTTCCTTTTTTTCCTTTAGGTATACAAGGCAACAGGTGAAGACTTCCTTAAAATTGCTGGAGGTAATTTTTAGGAGATGAAAAGGGATAGTTTGTTCCATCTGCATCTCTAAATTTTGGCTGCAAACTGCTCCTGTTGAATGTGGCCCTTTTTTCTGTCTTTGAACAAGTATTTGGCTGGTGTATTGATTACTGTGTTTTCTGCTAGCAGTCCAAGATGTTTTCGATGATTTATCTGTCTGCCTCTCTCTTCCACATTCTTGCTATTTTTAAGTGGCCTGTCAATCAGGATTTGATTGGGCAAAGTGATCTTGTATGTGAACTTAATTTGTTAGGTCATCTTCATGGTAGTGGGAATCTAAACGTTATTGATTGCTGAAAAATGAAACCAGTGTAGTTTTGAAAAACAGTGTAACTGCTGCTGCTGTGGAGGCTTGCACATAAAAACAAATCACAGATATCAGTATAAATACAAGGGATTTATGGAACTGATTTTCTTCAAATCAAATCTTTGCCTCTAACTTAATGGGGAGGATTTAGGGAAAATGCTTTTTAAGGGGAATCTTGAAATAATTGCTGATAATTGAAAAGCTGCAAAATTTGCTCTTCAAACTCTCTCTTGATCTGTTTTCCTTTCTTTATGTCTGTAAGCATACAAAATTTGAATTGAGAACCAATAAGCTTCCTGACAGAGATTTGGACTGAGGTTTGTAAGTGACTAACTGGATATCTGAGGTTGATACTTCGGATTGGAAGAGGCTGGTTAAGCTGCCAACTACATAGCTAACTGATAGGTTTGGTAGTAGCTATGCCATTCAAAGTAAAGCCATTCCACAGTGACATTTGTGAAGAATGGTGTGTCTGGTACAGCCAAACTTTGTAGAATAAGAGAGCTGTAAGTGAAAGGGCTATATTAAGATAGGAATTTGGTTATCAGCTACCTTTGAATAAGGTAGTGTTACTAGCTTCACTGGTTTTCTAAAGGTACTGAAAGTAGAATTGGCAGACTTTGACAGTTTTGTTATGATTTTGATATGTTTCCAACTTTCTTTCCCAACTCAATGATCTGGGTACTTGGTTGCCATATGATATGGCTCCAGAGCATGCCAGAGGTGTTCCAAAGTTAGACAAGGGGCACAGTAGCACAGGTCCTGCTCACACAAGAGATTGACAGATTTTGCTTTCCTTGGGCTTTGAACATTGCAAGTATTTCCTGTTTTTCCTTTGAATAAAGATTAATCTTCTCTAAATGATGGAGAAACATTATTACACTTTAATGGGAGGTGTCCTATACAATGTATCTAGTTTATTAGAGGGTCACCTTTCCTGACTTTAGAGGCAAATATTGTTCTACCTGCTCAAAAACTGCCTGTGGAGAGGATGTAGCTATGCTCATGATTTTATTTGGTTGCCTAGACTGAAGTGCTTCTGTACTTTTTCTTGTTAAAGGTACTTCCAATGAGGTTGCACAGTTCTTGTCGAAAGAAAACCAAGTGATTGTCAGGATGCGAGGTCTTCCTTTCAATGTAACGACAGAAGAAGTGCTGACTTTCTTTGGCCAGCACTGCCCTGTAACAGGGGGAAAGGAGGGAGTCCTGTTTGTCACTTACCCTGACAGCAGGCCAACAGGGGATGCCTTTGTCTTGTTTGCTTGTGAGGAATACGCACAAAATGCACTGAAAAAGCACAAAGATTTGCTGGGGAAAAGGTACATTGAACTCTTCCGGAGCACTGCAGCAGAAGTTCAGCAGGTAGGTGCAAACCTTTCGAATGTTGGCTTTTTGTAGTCCAAACTTCTATGCTGGCAATAGAGGAAGCAAATAATGTTTGGCCTTGACTTGAAAGCTTATTTTATCTTTTCTCATTCTTGCCTCTTGCTGGAATGAGTATTGTCTGAATTTTGTGAGACTTTGCTCCCTTGAAATGTAACATCTTATGGTATAGGATGTTCTCAATCATAACCTTTGGGTTATCTCAAAACCTTTGGGGTTTTGGCTTCCAATAGCTTTGTAAAATGTGGGTGTGGGTCTAGTGCTTTACACTACTTATTCTGAATTTGACTAAGTCTGATGATGATCTATTCAGAAGGAGTGTTTAGCAACAAATCTCGAGCTAAAAGATTTATCTTTAGTCATTGACACAAAAAAGCAAAGCCTTTTGATGTAGTTGTCCTCTCCAGTGTGTAATGTATCTGAAGAATTCTACAAATTGTCTTTAAGGGCAGATTTCTGCCATTTTCTGCAAGCACAGGCTACCAAGCAGAGGGTGGCAGGACTTTGAAACTGAAGAGTCTGGCTTAACAGGGCTTGGTGGACCATTAATTTCAGCTAAGCTGTCAGGGAAAGGAAGGAGAGCTGAATGGACTGTTTAAGTCTCCAAAAAAGATTTGCAGAGCTTCAGTTGAGGTAAATCATTTCTAGTCCTTATTCTGAAAGGTATTATCTATGATGCAAATTGTAGCCATGTCATTGTATCCAAGAAATTATGCAGCTCTGTTTTCCCCAATATGTAGAGATTTCAGTGCATTGTTTAAAAGGTGATATTAGTGATGAGAAGGCAGAACTGCAGTGCTCACTTGTCATTGCATTTTTCTCAAGTACTCTCATATGTTTCTTTGTGTAGTAAAACTTTTTGATAGCTGTATAAATGCAAATAAATCTTAACCTTGCTCAGAGAGCATTCAGAAGTAGTGATTGAATACACAGGGAACTTTTCACTGGACAGGCCTTTTGCCGTTAAAGTTATTAACAACAAATCTCAATGTGTAAGGTCACAGGTACTGTGACTCAATAATGCTCCTAATGTTTCTTGAATGGACTATGGCAGGCACAGCTGGGGATGTGTGGTAGTGAAGTGTGCTTCTAGTTCCCAAACTCTCCTAAAGTTTTGCAGAGGGGAGATTTTTGGGCAGAAGTGTCATCATGACTCTGTAGATGGTAGAATTTTTTAGGATAGTTTCACAATAAAAATACTGTAGATATATACAGGTTTTGTGTTCTAAGATCTCTTGAGAATTGCATTAACTGTTCAAGTAAACTTATCAAAACAAAACTGTTTTTCAAGAAAAAAAATTACCCAAAATTTTTTTAAAACAATAACATGACTATAGAAATGTGCTAGATCCTGAGCTTAAACCACAACACGGTGCTTAGAATTCAGATGTTTTACAGTTAATATTTGTATCTAGCTCATTTGTTTCTTCAAATACTGCCCAGAATGAAAACAGGTGGCATTGGGGTTACATTTACTCCTTCTAAGTTGGAGAATGAGTAAGGAGGCTTCTGTAATCTGTTTTTGTTTTGCACAGGTGCTGAACAGGTACTCTTCCACACCTCTCATTCCTCTCCCAACACCTCCAATTCTTCCAGTATTACCTCAACAATTTGTGCCTCCCACCAACATCAGAGACTGCATCCGTTTGCGTGGTCTTCCCTATGCTGCTACTATAGAGGACATTCTGGAGTTCCTGGGGGAGTTTTCTACAGATATTCGGACCCATGGAGTTCACATGGTACTAAATCACCAGGTTGGTAGGCAACATGCTTCTCGCCCCTCTGACAAATGCTTATATATATGAATACAATCCTGATGATGATATCCATAGGGAAGCATCTTAAGGAGTTGCACTCGTGGGCTTCCAGCTCTCTTCTAAAAGTGTACTGGCAATAGATGACTTGAACCCTGCTGTGCCAGCTGCTGCGTTTGCTGTAGAGTGGTTTATTTCACAGAGACTCATGTGCTGAAAGCTAAGCCATAGTCTTGTAGGGTTTGATGCTCCCAGAAAAGCAGCCGTGATCCTGACCTGTAGGAGGCTTGAACTGAAGAGTCTTGCTCAACAGCATGCATGATTCCTCTTGTACCTTGTGAGGAGTGCCATCAAACACAAGTGTGGGCGATGTTAGCTCTCAAAGGAGTGGTTTGTCCCTGCCTTGCTGAACAATGTGCCGCGAGTATATTGAGGACAAATGTGACTGCAGCCTTCTAGAGGCAGGAATTCCTTTGTCAGAAGTCAGAAACTGAAGCTTTGGGTTTCCTGTGTTATTGCTTTCTTTAAACAGTCACAGCTGAGCACCAAGATTAACAGCTCATTGATGTGTATAAAGGGTCACATCTTCGCCATTGTTTTCTGGAAGCAGTTTCTACCAACATCTTTTAGACAAAGGATTGTGCATTCTCGTGATCTTTATCTTCCTATTCTTGTGACTTCAGGGGGAGGAGTCCTTTAACTCTATGGAGATGCTCAGAGTGTTTCAATGGAACAAACTCATTATTGCTGTATAAAAATGATAGTTCTAAAATTGTTTCAGCTTAGGCTTAATGTCAACCAAAACTAAAAAAAAATACTAGGACTTATGTTTCAGGAATATGGGGATGTAAAAGGGACTGTATTAATTTCAGTACCTGTCTATCTAAAGACATTCCTGTGTCTGTGGGGACTTGACCTAGACAAAGCTAAAAAACTGTAATGAATGTGCAGTGCTGGGAGAGACTAAGAAAAGTGCAGATATTAAAGCACAAGTAATGATTTAGAGTAGTAAATCAGTAGCCCTTGACAGCACTAATGTAAGAAACTGGATGAAGAAATTGGTGTGTGCATATAACCCTAAGGGCTGTCTGCCACCCTTTGCCCTGCCCAAAGCTATCAGACTTCTTTTTTTCTTCCCCAAATACTGCTTTTGCTTTACTGCTAGATTTTTATCTTTCTCCATGTTCACTGGTTTCAACCCTCTAATCATGAAGGACGTGTAAAGGATGATGATAAAGTTGTTGTCCCCTCAGAACGAGAAGAACTGGCCCAGAACTTGAGTTAGAGCTGGCTTCAGATCTCTCTAATTTTGGGTACTTCAAATCCAGCAGCTGCATGTGGCTAAAATAACTCCTCCCAGTGGTGTATCCCACTCATTTACAGATATAAAGATGTCTTTTCCCCCCCCCCCCTGCAAGCTTATACCAAATGTTAGTCTGTTTAGTACCCTACTAAAACATCCCAGCCCATGCTGGTGTTCAGAAAATAAATTTTAAAATAAATTGTTTAGCAATGAGTATTTAGCCTTGAATTTTAAAATCACAGGTAATAAATGGGGACTAGATCTTCTAATTTTGTATTCATAGTAAATTTCTAAGAGCAGGTCTCAAAGTACTCCTGAATTACAGTCTCTCCCATAATAGGTGTCTTTTTTTTAATATAGAAGTAACAAGTCAAAACAGGTGAATAAATGCAATCAAGTTATCACAAGTGGGAAGAACTTTGGAGAGGAGAGCGTAAGCATGCTGATGAGTGCTCAGGATGACTTACTGTACTTGACTTTGGAGATGAATGTATTTATGGCTGAAGAGACTGCTTCTAACAGCACAAATTATTGCTGTTCTGCTCCTGCACGGAACCTACAGAAACATTTCTTTTTTGTCTGCCTTGTTTGTAGGGACGTCCATCGGGAGATGCATTCATTCAGATGAAATCTGCAGACCGAGCTTTCCTGGCTGCACAGAAATGCCATAAGAAGACCATGAAGGACAGATATGTTGAAGTCTTTCAGTGTTCTGCTGAAGAGATGAACTTTGTATTAATGGGGGGCACTTTAAATCGAAATGGCTTGTCCCCGCCACCATGTAAGTTACCATGTAAGTTTTGCTTGGGTCTTGTCGCTTACGCTCTACACTGTGTGCGGGTAGGTATTGGAGCTGCTTTGCTGTTCCTGGTTCTTGGAAAACATTGTCAAATGGGGGTGTTAAAATAAGGTCTTTTGTCTTAAATCATCACCAGCTTGCAATCATTATTTTTCCCTTTGGTTGTGAATTATTATGACCGCAGAACTATTACTGCTTTTCCAGTGGCAAATTTTCCCTCCTCTCCCTGAAGCTTTAATTGGTTGGGGTGAATGATGATTCTGAAAAGTAATTTCTAAGCCCTGCCTAGACCTTAAAGAACTGTTTTGCATTTTAACTGATCTGTACTTACATTTTTTTGTCACAGTGAACATGTCAAGTAAAAGACCTTCCCTTTTCACTTCCAAAACTTAATTTGAGAAACCATAGGTAATGCTCCCCTTTGAGACTTAATCAACTGTTCTGCCTTTTGAACTGAAACCGACTGAACTCTTCCTTTGTTTTTGTTCATATGGAATGGAGGCTGGCTTTGGGAGAATGAAATACACATGGCCTCTGCCTCAGAGAATTGTAGATTTAGAAGGAAATCTGTATTTCCTTTTAAATTTTGATTCTCAGAGCTATTAGGATGAACACTGACTTCTATATCAACTTCTGGAGGAAATGCTTTAAGAGCTTAAGGACTGATTTACTAAGCATCTGAGCCTATGGGAAAAATAATACTTTCTTCCAAAATCATAAGTGGCAAGGTAGTCAAGTAGTAGCTTTCTCTGTGTCTCTCTATGCAATTGTATTTTTTGTGTGTGTGTGGTGGACTTTTTTTTAAGAAATGACCTCTACATGCTAGTCAGAGCCACCAATACAGCAGCAAACTTCCTAGGAGTGGTTTCTTTTGGGTGCAAGTAGACCTTCAGCTAATCTTTGGAGTTTTTTGTCTTTCAATGAAAGTATCTTGAGGGGGGGTCAGCAGTAGATAGTCCTGTGTGTGGCAGTCCCTGCTGTTCCAGATGGGTTGGAACCTTCTGAGAGCTCCTAGGACAGGTTCTGGTCAGAGCCATAAACTTTGGAAACACAGAGGTGTCAGTGTTCCCATTTCCAATCACAAATGCCTGTGATGTATTCCTCAGATAAGGCCTTTTGGGCCTATTGTTCTACATTTTACAATACAGTGAGATGCCGGCTGTAACTCTGAAAAGCAAAATTGAAGGCTTACTTTATCTAAAGCTTTTTATTCTTATTTGGCAACGGGGAGGAGAAGAGGAAGGCAAAGGGAGGAGGGTGATGTCTCATCAGTGAGAATTCATTTAGAGCCTAATATCTTGTCAAAACAGCACAAAGTGCACTTTTGGTTTGTTCTTTTTTTTTAAATTTAATGTTAATGCTTCAAGCTGTAAAGCCATGACTTTTCTCACTCTGCTGTTTGATTAAATAAGGGGTAAGCAATACCAGGATGAAAGTCTTCTCTCTTTTGTTGAATGTTAACTTCCTTGATAAAAGATCTTTTTTCTTCTCACCGTGGAGAAGTCTTGTAGTTCTTGATTGCAGACTTCATTAAAATCTGAGCTAGACAAGCAAAACTGACCTATATATCAGAAAGAGTCCCTATTCCCAGAGCAAGAGGTGGCTTTTTGTATATTTTTGACTTTACTGTAGACTGGAGGCTGGGCGCAACACTCTGTAGTCACACTCACATTGGTGGCTCACATTTATTTTCTGTGGTGAACAAGGATGAGAAGATTGTGAAAGTTCTTGATGTGCTGTGGAGTTGTGTGTGTATGGTCTTCATTAGCTCTGGAATTTCAGAAGTCCTAATCTATTTTCCATTTGCTCCCTGTAGGCCTTTCACCCCCTGCCTACTCCTTTCCAGCTCCTGCTGCAGTTGTGCCAACAGAAGCTGCTCTGTATCAGCCATCCATGCTTCTGAACCCACGAACACTCCAGCCCTCGACAGCCTACTACCCTGCTGGGGCTCAGCTCTTCATGAACTACACAGCATATTACCCCAGGTAAAGCAGAGGACAACCCATGCAGCAAAGAAGAATTTTTTTTAATTGTCTCCAGCAAATGCACAAAGCTCATAAAAGAACCTTGTCTGCTCTGCTAAGAACTTGTGATACCAGCTTGTTCAGTATCTTGTTCAGGGAGAAAAAAAATTCAGGATAGCTAGGGATTTTCCAAGATTTATAGTATTGCAGGTAGCAGTGTTTGGGGAGCAGGGGGGTTGTTGTGTTAGTGTGTTTGGTGGGTTTGGTGTTTTTTGTGGGTTTTGTTTTTTTTTTTTTTTAAACTGAGGACACACATTTAAGTGGGGTATTTTTTAGTATTTTTGTTTCACCTAACATTCCTCTTAAACTTACTAGTTTGCTTTATGCCCTCAGTGGAAATTGATGTGTGCAGTACTCCTTCCCATGTCTATAAAGAAGCCCTTTGGCCCCTCTTTAGAATGGGTGGACTGGAATCTGCCTTAATAACTTCTGAAGTACTGCCTCTTTGTTTATGTAACAAAGTAACTTTTGACCTTAATGATGAAAACTGTTTATTTCTGTGGACACGTGTTGTATTGAACACATATGTGAAGCACATAGAGGCATATATTCTTCTTGTCCTCATAAGCACCTCTCACAAAGAGCTTTTGGTTCTTCTGGATGTATTAGCTATCTGCTACCGAACAAAATCTCTGGATACACTGTTGCCCTCTGCAGTTATGAGGCCTTGGAAGGAGCCATTTTCCCTTTAAGCCATAAACCATTTCTCATCTGTTAGGAAATCTGCTAAATAACTCAAGTTTATCTCTGCAGCAGGGACCACATAGCTACTTAGGAAGTTGTTAAGCAATATGAGCTCTTCAATACCTGTAAGATAACAAAGGTTTTGTTATTACTTTGCCTATATATATCTGTGAACTGACTGTTGTAGTTTTTTATTAAAATGTTTCCTTCACTCATGGGTTATTTTCTATAATACCTTCAATATCTGTTTTATGGTTATGATAATATTACCAAACTCAGCCTTGTTAATGTAAGATTAAGAAAAATAAAATTCCAAACTTGCACTGTGGCAATATAAAACAAGGTTCTCAATAACAATTCTATATTTCATGAAAACATAGTAACAGTAATAGTCTGTGGTTACTGACATGTTTTACTTCTTAAGATAAGAGTAGACTGGCCACTGTAGGCTAAATGTCAGACCCTAGTGATTTCTCACTGAATGAGATCCATGAGTCCCATCACTGGCTGCCTGGGCTGTGGGCACATATGTTGGTCACAGAGTGATCAATCCCAAGTCCCCAAATACTCTTTTTATATTCTTGTCTACCTGGCAGTTGTTCACTGGTTTTAGGAAACCAATATTACATAGATTCTCTGCCAATTACAATGATTGCCCTTTTAAAGAAAATAAGGAAAAATTTCTGGAGTCAAGTTGGGTTCTTTCTTTGTGAGATTTGGTGTTTAGGTATTGCATTTCCATCGGGAGTAAATGTTTGATCTACAGACAATTTTTATATACTCAATAGATGTAGTGATTCTTTGCAGCTGACATTTTGGGCTTGTTTTGTTTTTAATTCTTTCTGCTTTTCAGGCAAGTCCCTGTGCTTTGTCCAGGATACAAAGAATGCTTGAGTCCATTGGAAGTAGCAATCAGAACTCTCTTAAATGTAGCTTTCTGGCTCTGAAACTTAATTCAAAAATTAAAGTACATGCAGCAGGAAAGAAAGGGGTATCCTCTGTACTAAGTGTTCCAATTAAAAGTACACCCAGGAAAAGCAATATAGAGAGATGGTAGGTAATGATCAGCAATGGTTCATAAATCTAACTGGTGAATATTTATGGAAATAAGGAAAATTTCTTTTGGCTGCTGCCAAAAGCTTCTACAGCTTGTGTTTTGCAAGGTCAAGTTGCTTTATAATAGTCCAACCTCATTTTCCATACAGAAATCAACTTAAATGGTGGAAAGGGGGGAGATACTTGTTTGGCCTTTAGTACCTATCAGAAGTCCTGAAACTCTCAGGCTTGTCTTAATGCTCTTATGGTCTCATTATGGTCTCAGTGATGAAACCAGTGGTGTAAAGAAATGGATGCCTTCTAAGATATTAAAATAGCTTTAGTGAACTCCTAATGAAAAGGAGGGAGAGCAAGTTATTCAGGATCCATCAGTCTTTGATATCTCTGTTCAGCTTGTAATTATATCTGGCATCATGTTCTGACAGCAAATCAGTGGTCTTGCTATCTGTCTAGTCCCAAGCCTTTAAGAAAGAGCACTAGGATTCATGGCAGGGAGGAGTTTTCCTTTATCTAGTTCTAGGTGTACTAGGTGCTGTACATATATTGAAAATAATAACTGCACTACTTGGCAATTGCTAACACATCCTTTTGGAACTTTTACCATATACAAACTTGAAAGCTATTGCTATAGGGTAAACAGTTTTAAAATAAAGTGGAATCTTATTGTATTGTTGAGTTCTAATGCCATTTTTATCACTTTTAAGCAGGGCCTCTAAAGCCTCAAAAGTATCTGTCAAAATCCATACATGTAGTAATACACTTATGCTTTTTACTCTTGTAAAAAGTATTTTAAATAGCATAGTGGAAAGAGGACCTTCTTAATTGTAGGATTAGCCCAGTATGATATGGAAACTGAAACCTGGTGTGGGTTCAAACAAACTGGATAAATTCCATGACAGGAAATTCATTGTGAATTAGTGAATGCACAGAAATCACACCTGGCTCAGGAAGTCCTTGAACTCAAAATAACTGTAAGTGTGTTCTGTGGTAAATTATTGTGCTGTTGAACCATGGTGGGTAGGTAAACTTGTTTGTTCACACCTTTGTGGGACTTGTCTTGAGAGATACAGGTACTTCTTGAGAGTGTGGGTCTGTTCCAATGTGTTTGTCTAATAATGGATAAGTTGGGATTATCTCCCTGTTGTGCCAGCGTGTACAGTTCTCTCCATTGAAGTGGTTTGAGGTAAAAGGTCTCTTTATGTGATGAAGGTATGATTGTGACACTTGCTGCACAAGGAGATACAGGGTAATGTCTTAGTGTTCTCATCTGTCTGCTTACATCTCTTCCTGCTGTGGATAAGGCATGGGTTTTCTCATTTGCTAATAGCCTTGTAGAAGTATATACATGTGCAACATACATATAACATTCATATTTATGTATGCATACATGCAGAAGTATGTATGTATAAAAGTAAAATGGCTAATCTGAGAAATAATCAAGGTTAGAAGAAAGTCTCACTTGTTCTGTGATTATTCAGATTCTCCATAATGATCACCATGAGAAAGAAACAAGTGAGCCTTTTCTAACCTTGATTATTGCTCAGATTCTTGTTGAAGCACAGTTAAGTTACAGGGATTTTAAAACTGGCAAACCTTAGGAACAAGTGGGTGATACCATTTGGAGCTGCTGCCAGCTGCTTTGTTTACATATCTCTGCTTCTGGCTAACCAGCAGCACTCGACAGAACTGGGTTAGGAAACAACCATATGTGTGTTTAGCCTGGGAGCTCTGTCACAGATGGAGAACAGCAGCAGCCAGAAACAAAACCTCTTTTAGTTGTACTAACAGCATCACATCAACACTCTGGACTACAGCTCTTAAACTTCTTGTGATTTTGTTTTTTATTATTATTTTTAGGCTAAGTATGTCAGCTTGGATTGCATGAAATCACATCTGCAGTGATGGCTCACTGGATATAAAAGCCTATTGGTGGCTTTTAGTTGCTGTCCAGCAAATGGAGTTCAAATGCTTTAAATCAAGTGGCTGAACCTGGGACTCTTCATTACCTTGTTCTGTTGATCTGTGCTCCATCATGAATTTGTCAAAAAACCCTTAACTCCTTAGTTAATGTCACAAATTTATCACCAGAATGATTGTTTGCGGGGGGACACTTCATGATTCACTCTCAAAATAAATGTAGCATGCCAAGGACTAGAACAGCAGGGATGCTTTTAACTACTACCGTATTTCATTAGGACGAGTGCATTAGCAGGCAAGACTAATTGTTGCATGCCTCCATAGGCTGTCGTTATCCCTTCATTTGTAGGTTTTAATTAGTAAAACTGCCTTGGTGTGTGAAAGCAGCAGAACAGTAATGCTCTGATCAACAGCTATCTGGATATCAGGATAGTAAAATTATTTAAATTAAAAAACCAAACCAACCAAACCTCACCTTTCTTCAAAGCTGGTAAGCCTGATAAAATGTTGCTGCTGAAATGTAGCAGTGTCCAAGTTTTCACTCAGCCCACCAAGGAAAATGCTGCCATGGAGACTGGTGGGGACTTCTTCCTTTTGTTTCCTTAATATACTTGATTTTCAGGTAGTAGCACTTACTGTCACCTTCTCATTGTTTCTCTGCTAACTAGTAAAACATTTGGATTTGTATGAGGGATTAATTGTTACAGCAACATTGTGCAAGCTTGCTGCAGAGATCAGTTTGAGTATAGTTTTTCCTTTTGCCTATTTACAACACAGTTCAGCGGTGGGAGAGAAGTTCTGCCTGTTGTGCCTGAAGGCATGTGTGTCATCCATGCAGGTGGCTTTTTAAAATATTTGCAATGATCTCAAGTTATTCATGGCACCAAGGTATGTTCCTGGATGCTTCACCTTACTCACAAGCAGCCTTCTACAGTGTTAAAAGTCCCAGCACTACCCAGGGCAGACTATTGCAGTCTTCTGTGGCAGAGCTGCTGGATCCATTTCCCCTGCTTATTGTTGTCATGATACCATGACCTTATCCAGCTGGGAAGTTGATTTCAGTAGGCAGAGTGGGCAGCAGGTTATCTGGTTAAATGTAGGAAGGTATCTGTGTTGAAGGAGCTGTTGTATTTCCAGGGATAGAGCTGGGTTGATCTTGGAATAAGACTTCTTAGAGCTGAAAGCTTTTTGTTTCTTTGCTTGTTTTTATATTAAAAAAGAAGTCTTCCTTGTTGAGAATACCATCTGTGATATTCCTCCATGATTATGTAGTCATAGGGATCTAAATGTTTGTTTGATTAACAGGTGACCTGATGGTTTAGTGCTCCTACTTCTGCTATTTGTTGAGTTACACAGCCTTTCTTTATATGTGAATAAACATTCCAGTCTTGGAACAGGAAAATTATTCTGGCTATGTAAATACTTCTGCTAATAACATGTCTTGTTAGTTTTTGTGAACAAAGTACTGTGTTAAAACTTCCAACTTCGGTGGCTATACCACAAAATTTACTATTAACTTTTGTATGAACCACTTCTAAAAGAGCTTTATATTGAAGCTGCATTTCCTCATGGGCTGCTTTCCAGTAGTGAAAGTGCAGACATTATGCTGTAAGCTCATGTATACGTGCACATTATAGTCATGTCTCTTAACCAGCCTAAGGAGTATCTGAAATCCCTACAAGTTTTTGAAAAGGTGTGCTGTTCACTGAAGTCTGGGATAGTCTGTCAATATCTTTTTGCGTTTTTTCTGAGGGCTTCTTGGTAACTTGCACCCTTTGCTTTTTCTGTTCCTCCTGCTGGCTTCGGTCAGAGGATCTCACTTTGGGGGTGCTGTAAAGATAATCTGGGTCTGCTGAGCTTCCTAGACCGAGAAAAGAGGGACAATAACTTAATCTTGAAATGCTAATGGATGAGTCTGACAAGGTCTCTTTCACTGCTAGTGCTCCTCTGAGTATTAGAGTAAGGGATATGAAGCAAGACTAACCTGTGATCAAGACCTGTTTTACAGTCCTGAAATTAGTAGAAGCTGCTAATCAGTAGCTTGGTGAAAGAATATTGTCAGTATCTGTCACAAAGAAGAAAATAGTTAATATACTTCACAAACAAAAAACTGCCAGGATTACAGGTGGAAAAATAGGGATAGAAAATCTGCAAGGAGAGAACTGAAACCTCTAGATGGTGTCTATGTGCATGTCTGTTCCTATGTGCATATAGTGCTGGGCGTATTTGTGGTTCTCTTGATGGACCTGCAGGATACTTGGCAGAGTATCTGAAAACCTGCTTGGTTATGTATGCTGACTGCTCTCAACTCACACCCACTTGTAATATAAACCACAGCTTCCTTCTGGATATTGGTATCTGTTAAGCAAATGTATAATGGAAAAAATTGTTAGGAAATCAGGAGAGACAGTGAACCTTAATGTTTCCACATAATATTCTAGTGATGAGTATTTGGGATCCCTTGAGGTGTATAAATGCTGCTTGAATGCCAGCATCAAGTTTTCACGTGTTCTAAAGGTTGTTCTTGCATCCAAAACTGATTTCTGAAACTTAATTGTTTTGAAATTCTTTGGAGAATACAACAATATCAGAAGTACTGATTTGAAGAAATCCAATCTGCCTGTTGATGAGATCCATGAAGGATCAAAGGAAAAAAGGTTTGCATTGGGAAATGCTTCATATCATATTTGATTTCAAGATCTAGATGGATATAATGATGCTTGCACTGCATCACTATATATTGGTATATACCTACAAAGAACAACTGTAGAAATTCTGTCTGGCCTGATGTAAAACATGCATGTATTAATTCCTGAGGCTTGTTTAGAGAATATAGGCTGGGATACTTGTCTTGTGTGCCTGACTGGACACTTTTCACTGTTTTCATATGTCTTCTATTGACTTCTTTTCCATCTGGGGACATGGCTACTCTAAGTCACTTGCCACTGTTCCTCTGGGAGGTTGTCACCCCTCAGACTGGGTGAACATAGAATTGGCTGGAAACAGTCCATATGTTATCTTCTCTTAGGGAGTTGGAGTAGGTAGTACCCTTAGCCTTTGAGAAAAGCTGTGAAAGACCTGAAAAAGAATATCAAAGTTTCTAACATCCAGAGATTTAATATTTTGGGCATAAGAAAAGATTTTTTTGGTTTGACTCCTGAACAAATTATATTATTGTGGCATAAATATTGCCTTAAAATAAGACAAGCCTGTCCCTTTGTGGCACTAACCTTTTATATCTGGCAGTTGCCATTGACCACAAAAGATGCTGTGTCTAAACAGTCCACAAAACATAAGTAAATAGAAGCAAATACTGCAGCTGGCAGCTGTGGGGAATTCCATCCCCAGATGTATTTGGCAGGTACTGACCTGGAGCTTGCATCCAAACTGGATGGGCATATTTGCCATGGATTCATATCCTTATTCTATAGCTACATTAAAAAAAAAAAAAAAGAGTTGGAGAAAGCATGTGATGGCTATAAATTCCAAAGCTGAATGGTGCTCTTGTTGGGGAAGACTTATTTTCAGCTTCACTGGTGTCATAAGCTGACCCCTGGATCTTATGTTTGGGAATCTGAGTAGTACAAAGGTGTATTGACTGTGGCAGTAGTTTTTTAGGGATTAGTATGACTACTAATGTAACAGAAAGGGCATGCAGGAAATGATTAGTGGAAAGTGTTGTGATAAGTTTGTATGAAGATGTTACTCTACAGCATAAAGTCTTACCTACAGCTGTTTTTTTCTGACAATAGGCTCAAAATCGACAAAAATGATTACAAGTGTTGTCCTTGGCACCAGACTATCTCTGCTATCTAGTGGAACCACCAGTGAGATGTTGTCACAAAGGTATCTGGGAGCGCAGTTGTGGGGATAGACAAGCATTATAAGCAGTTCCTCTGGAAAAAAGAAAAGCAGCTCTCTTTCTAGACATGGAGAGCTGTTCCCTTTAGAAGCAGCAGTGTTAAGCCTCACTCAGTTCCATTTACTTTCTGAAACACCTTGAAGAGGTTCCTCTGAAGGGAGGCTATAAATATCTGTATAGTGTGTCCAGGAACGGCTTGTCTGCTGGATTTACTTGTTACCTGATGTGATGAATCTACTCCCTTCCATACTCTGCTGCATAAAGATGGCTCAGGGCTTTGCAAATAATGAGAACTCATTGCAGGTAAAACTGAAAACTAGTGAGAACATATGCTTTGGGGGCAAATGTGCCTACTGGACTTGGAAGCTATAGAGGCACTCAAGAAGATGAGCTTTAATTTAGGGAGATGGAATATAGGCTAGCACTGTAGGACTCAGGTGGAAAGAGGACTCTTCCACAAGGCATCTTGGGACAGTAGCCTTTGGGCTAAACTTAGTCTTCATGAATACAGCTTAGCTAAGGATTGAAGCACCAATGTGAGGATGCAGAAGGAAGACTGATAGAGCCCAGTAGAAATTTCCTCATGATATTTTTGCAGTATTGAGCTGGGAGAACAGAAGTGGAGGTTGTCTGGGAGCTGCCTCTCTAGTGTGGCTTGGAGAGGTTATCCCAGGTCTAAGGAATAGCATTGAAATGGTGATGAAAATGGTTTAGCTGCTTGATGCTCAGGAGATGAAGCAAAATTATTGAGGTAGCTTTGAGCAAGAAGTATGAGCTCTTGGAGGAGTGACTTCTTAATTTTTTTTTTATTTTATTTTTCACTTTCATAAAATTATAAAGTAAGTAGGAGAAGCCAGTGACATCCTTCAGTATTAGGACAACTTTAGGGGTAAGTGGTCTATGCAAATCTACTTGGTATAGATCTTGTTAACTTTTCCTTTAGAGACTTTGGGAATGTGTGGCTCTGCAGGAGGTGTTTGTCTCCAGGGACACTCTCTTGAGATCAGTCAGCTGGGGCTGCCAGAGTCTGGAGACAGTGGTGTTCAACAAGATCCTGTGTATACCCATGTGTTGTGTTGTTAGGGAAAGCTGATTACCCCAGTGTTTCTGTTGTTGAATTGCTCTTAATACCATGGTGGTTGGGAGCATTATGAATGTCTAATTCTGCAGCCTGAACTTTGATATCTGCCCAGCACTTTAAGAAAGGTTAGGATTGCACAGCCAGCTGCTGGCTCTCTTCTGCACTAGTTTGGCTTCTGATTGCCTCTGTCTTAACTTGTGTTTGTAGTATGCAGCAGAGGATGGACTTGTACGCACAAATGATGCGGCCAGGACAGTGTCCAAAGAATGGATTTGCATTTAAAGGCCCCAGCAGTTAGACTTCCTTAGTGAAGGTAAGGATAACAAACCCCAAGAGATAGGGTTTGGGGGTATTATGGTATTTTATTCAGATCACCACCATACTCAATGTAATTTGTCATTTGCTGCTCTGAGAAGGTGGCTACACTTTACTGTGTTCAGAATGTCACACTGCAATATGTAAAACCCTATGAAAGCCATAATTTAAAGGATTTTAACTACTCCAGTCATCTTGAGGGCTGCTGCTTTGCACATTTCCCAGGGCTTCAAATGCAGGCTACTTCAAGCTTTAATATCACTGCTGAGAGCCTGCAGAAAGCTTCTCAGAGCCAGTTTTCTCTGTGGAGCAAAGTATGCAGCAATGCACCTAGGATGAGGTGTTGGTTAGACAGAATGAGCCACTTTCTTAGGTAACTACAGAATCCAATGTCTAAGCTTCACACTGATGTAAAATTGAAGCCATGAAGTAGTTTGTATAATGGCAGCTACTCTCTTGCTTTTGTGAGTTTTCAGATCAGGCCACTTCGGCCTTTCCAATTTGGTTTACTTGATCTTCTGTGTAGGAACAGTCAAAGGGTGAAGTCACCCAGAAAGCATTTGTGCAGAGAAATGCAAGTTGAACTGCAAAGCAGTGTATTGATGGACCATGTGACTTGTTGTGTTGTGGTCTCAGAGGAAGATATAGAAATGTATTTGCAAAAAATGCTTCTGTAATCTCTAGTCTTTGAAAACATACAAAGTCAAAGAAGTGTTTAGATTTCTTTTATGCCCCTTTCTTTCCTCTATTCCTTTTTTCAGCTTCCCCTCTGGAAAATAGCAACAAAACTGTCCAGTTTTTGTAATTCTTCTGCTTTTGACACAGACAACTTAGCCCAGAGTGTAATCTACTTCTGGTCGAAATCTTTACTTGCAGCATCACCTCTCTGTCATCTGCTCCAAGTGTGCTACTTTTGCATGTGTAAAAGTGACCATCAGCTCGTTGTCTAACAAGCTGGCCTTTGGCTGGACTGATAAAGCTAAACCCCATCCCTGCACTGACAGTCAGAGCCATAATTAGCTGTACTGGACCCTTTGCCTAAACTATGCTACATCATTTCCCATCCTTTTATTGTGTTGCCATCCAGTGATTAGATCAGGAAGCTGATCCAGCTGGAAAAACTCACGGGGTTTGTCTTTGTTTCCAGCCAGTTTACAGCTTAGCAGTGCTAGTACCTGTGTTGGCCCAGAGACAGCAAGGTGGAAGTGGCTGAAGCAGGTACTGAGAGATAGTAATGGCATTGCCATGTTGGACTTGATTGTAAATCTTCACCTCCAAAGGTAAAAGGTCATGAAATAGTGAATAAATTCTGGTATTCTCTTAGTGAAGCACTTTTAACTTTAGTAGAAAATGTCATTTAAACTGTGTGTGTGTGAGGTGAAAACTAAAGCTTTTGGTTCTTCTGTAATGATATTAAATTTAGGAAATCAAGAAATTAATATTTGCTTTTATCATGGTGTTCAGTGACCTGCGCAACTCTTTCATGCAGATTCCTCTACCCTTTCTGATGTTTTGAACAAACACAGCAAGCCTAGATGGAGACTTTGGTTATGTTTCCACCTTTACCACTTCTCAAGCCAATTGTGCTCAAGAGAAAAAACACCAGAACTCTGAAAGTGACCAGATGGATCTGTTACTGTTTTAAAGTTCATGCACAATTTCCAGACGTGTGCACACAGACCACTAAGCCCTTCACTGAGAGCACAGGTGCTGAAATCATGCAAGTCCTTGAGGGTGTTTCTGCTTGATAAAGAAAGTATTAAACTGCTCTTAACACAAAAATAGTTCAGCCTGAACCTACAAAGTCTGATCTTTCGTTCTTTGAAATAGAAAAAGTCTTTTTTACATAATTTTGCACACAGTTTAAATTTGTTCTTTTTAATTAAAGTGTTTTACAACCTCTGATTTTGCATTTGTCATTTTAATAAAAAATCTTTTGTATATATATGTCTAATCTCTGCAAAAGAAGCCACTGTAAACTTTATATGCAGGCATATTTTAAACAGTGCAGAAATAATTAGGAATGTAAAATGGATTATCTAAGGAAAAAATGCTGTAACTTTGTAAAAATATGTGTGGGATGTTAAATGCTTTGTCTCTGATTCTTATCTTGCATGCTTTTCCTATGCACTCAGGTATTTAAATTTTAAAAAGCTTACAAGAGTGGGCATTTTCAAACTTTGATCACAGGGCACACTCAGAAAATGAGAAATGCAGTTAACCTCTCTCCCGTGGTCCTATTTTTATATTTCCACTTCATGCTCTCCCCACCCTTCTTGGTGTTTGACTGTCTTCCCTGCAAGAGGAAATGTGACCTGTAGTTAAGATGCAGTGCCTGGTCTGCTTTAAGCGAGGGTCAGTCCAGAGCCGGTAGTTTGAGCTTGGTCTCTCTGGGCTACAGCAAGTAACCCAGCACCACACTTGTCACTCTTACCAGAGAAATCAGATGCTGTACATGCTCTTAAATAACTGCTGTCTTTTAGCAGCCCCTGGTGTCCCTGCCTGCCCTGGGACTGAGCCTCAGGCACAGGAGTAGATCCCTATGCCTTTCCATGGCAGTTGTAGTCCTCATGTGTGCTGAAAACAGGGGCAAGGAAACCCTGAAATAATGAGATGTATGAGGCTTAAAAGTGGCAAATTGTGTAGGTTCTTTGGCACATTCAAAATAAATATTGCAGAACTGAGGAATACAAGCACTTTAGGTAGGTGGTGCTGTAGGAGTTTTTAGTTACTGTGAACCCAGATCCACAACAGTGACAACAGTGCCTTGGTATCCCTGAAAGTAAGTACAAGGGAAGAAAAAACAGGTGGTGGGGTGACAAAGTAGAAAAAGTCTTCCAGACAAGGCAAGTGCTAATCTCATTTCTAGTGTCTAATTAAAAAACCTCAATCTCCTCCCCCCCTTTAATTCTTCTTTGCCCTTTTCTTTCCTTCCTGCCCCACTCACTACAGCCATAGTAATCTAGATTTACATTTTATCCTGGTAAACTTCATACTGTTACAGTCTAAAGTATTTGATAGGGCCTTTTCTAAAATCACTGTTCTGCAAACATGAGCACATTGAACATGATTAATTGATGCAAAATACTTTTAAATGGTATTTCCAATTTTTCCTTCTGAAAAAATGGTTCTGCCTTTGATTATGTAGCGTAAGTACAAATTAGTAGTTATGCATAAGGAAAATTAGCCTATATAAGCCACTAGGGCAGTGATGGGGGAATAGAATTTTTGCTTATTAACTGTGGCAGGAATATCTCAAGTGTGCAAATAGAGACAAACAATGAGGGGATGGGAAGCACTAGGCCAGAAAAGGTTTGGGAATATAAATCACAGACTGAATGCAAAAATAATGAAATGCTGTTGTGGAAACAAACTTCATGGTAGGTTGCACAAGTGGGCTTCTTGTTTGGGATGCCTTTGTATTTTCCCAAGTGTTCTCTACAGTGTAACTCTAAAAATTCAGCAAAAACTTATAACCAATAATATGCTCAAAAACTGCAGGTGAAGAGAGGCAATGTGAAAACAGCTCCCCCAGACCTCCTGAAGGCATTAGCATTGCTTAGTTTGGTGAAAGGAGGCTGGGGAGAGGTATGAGAACAGTATATTAAAAAATGTGGCTATGAAGAGAGAGGGAATAAATTCTTCCCCTTGTGCATGGGACCAGGAGTAAGGGGTGGAGTTACAGGCAGGGATTAAGGGTTCAGAACAAACCTTCTACCAGCAGTAGTTAAATATTGATCTGAACTGCCTGGGGACGCTGCACAGTCTCCACCCTGGTAATCTTTTGGGACTGGTTGGCCAAGCATTTATCAGAAATAGCACTGGTATAACTGGTCCCACTGTCAGGCACAGATGTTGACAAGATGTCCTCTTCAGATGTTCATTGTTGTGATGACACTGTTTTTTTGGTTTTTTTTTTAGGACCCTGACCTTAGATATTATAAAATTAGCTTACATCTTAGCCTTCAAGTCAGATCATATATATTTTGCTATTTTTCACAAGCTCTCTCATGTTTGTGAGTTTTGGGATTCTGTCTTTTCAGAACAGAATCCTTTATATTCCTTTTCAATATGTCTCTGCTTGAATTCATTACAACATTAAATATCATTTAACCTTAAGCTGAATAGGACACTATTTTCCCCAGTATAATGTGTATGGTTTAGAAAACAAACTAGAAATGTTTCCTACAAAAGGGGAAAATGTGTATATTCTGTTTTCTTTTTCCAAAATCAATTGGCGAATCTCACAGCTTTGCTCTCCCTTAATATCTCCATTATCTCAGGCAGGCTCTCAGCTAGAGGCAATTTTATTTATTTAAGCAGGAAAGCCTGAGACTCCATCAGTAAAAATGAAAGTCCAGTTCCACAATGTAACTTTCTTGAGGTTAAGAATATTGATTGAACTTGTGATGTGAATCTATTGCTCATGTGTTTGAATTCTCTTTTTCTATGCTCCCACCTCTGCCCTGTTCTGCTTTTCCCAGTTGCCTCCTTGGCCTCTCTGGAGCTGGGAATAGGGTAGAGTTGGGCTGTGCCTCTCACTGGGAGGGAAGAGGATGAAAGGAGACCCAAAGCACCAACCATCCTGTGTGAATATCAAAGCACAGCCCCGGGAGAGAGGACAACAAAGGGTAGGCATGGTTCACTCCCCAGCATCTCCCATCCAGACTGCGTCCCTTTCTGCTGCTGTACTCAGGGAAGGAGCCTGTGTTTGCTGGGCTTGCCACCCCCTCAAAACAACTGATTATTTCAGCATGTGCTGACAGGCACGGTCAGCTCGTGGAGCCACACAAACTCCTTGTTCTGTTGTTTAATGGTCAGTCACTTGAATGGACACGTAAACAACTGTGCTCTCTTGTATCCTCACCCAGAAGGCAGCCAAGTGATCCTTTTACACACTCCAGGTCACAGATGGGCTACTTGGCAAACAAGTCTGGGCAGTCAGAGTGAGTGTAAGCAAGATGAGTTTGCTTTCACCCACCATTGCCACCTCTGCCCTGCTTGGTTTGTGAAGCTGATGGTAGGTCATGCTGTACTAAAGGAAAAAAGGAAAAAATTTATTTTCATGGTGTCAATGGAGTGTGGTTATTAAAACTCTCCTCCTGTGGTCCAACTCTTCTTGCATGTCAGTGTGGCAGTTCTGTGGTGTACTACCTGCATCTCCCCAGGGACTGTAGTTCTGGTCTACTCTGGGAGCTCCTGCAACGAGTCTCTGCAGTAACAGAGTCGCAGCAAACCTGCTGAAAGGACATATAGCCAAAGCACTGCCTACAGAACCAAGCTGGAAAACAGCTGAAAAACCTGACTGTGACTACACTGGGAAAAGTTATTAAATACCAATCCCACTTTTTCATTTACTCCTGTGAGAAATGTGGCTGCACACGTCAGCCTGGCTGGGCTCGAGGGGGTGACTGATGGAGTGGCCATAGCTGAGCAAGGAGCTCACATGAACTCCAGGAAGCCCTACCCTGACTGGCTCTCATTGCCTGTGACAAACTGAAACACAGAAGTATCATACCATCTCACATCCAAACTTTGTGGCTTTTTTCAACTTCATCTCTTCAGTTAATGAAAGCTATCACTTCTGCCTCCAAGCTATGCCCCTAATCATATCCTGGGGCCATGATTTCATAGTATGAGAGCAACCCCCTTTGAAAATCGCTTCTTCATCACCAGCCACACTTGCACCCAGCCCTGTGCCACCACACACCACCTTGGGTCCTGGGCATACCTCTGAGAGTCCATGGCATTCTTGGGCATAAAGGAGCAACAGAGAAGTTTAACTGCTCTAGACTTGGCTATTACTGAACACAGTTTGGAGCTGGATCAGCAGTGGTGGCTTCACACACAAGGGAGCCCCAGTGCTGAGCCAGGAATGAGCAGTGCAGAACCTAGGAGCACAGGTCTGTCACTAGAGCATCACAGGATCACAGGCAATGAAAAGCCTGAGATGACCCGGGGGGAATTTAGGGCAGGCCAGCTTGAGGCTCTCACCTTGATGATAGCACTAGCACATCAAATCATCCCACACTCAGTCAAGACTTACCATTGTGGGCAAGTGGGGGACAGAAGCTTGTCCCACCCAGTCTTGTTGCACCACAGAAGAGAAATCAAATGCAGGAGTGGTTCAGACCTCAAAAGCTACAGGCCTTGTCTGTCCAAGCAATTAATGACTAATCTCATGCTGATTTGTGAGCTTGACTGGTAATAAAAGAATGGACCTGGGCTCACCACACTCAGGGAGCCGGGGGGGGGAGTGCTGAGGCACTGCTGTGGATTGCTGCTGGATTGTTTGGGAGGCATTGGGAGGCTGGATTGTTTTGGGCAGGAGCTGATGCTGTATGAACTCAGCTGAAATGAGATCCTTGATGGGGAGGGACAGGGGGAGAAAGGGACAGAAGAGAGTCTTCTCTCACATGGCTGCAGTCACATTTAAGTGCACTCAGCAGTGAGAGCCCACCATAATAGCACAGAATTGAAATGAGAATGTACAGAAATAAGTGCAGAGAAAATTAAAGATGGCCTACTTAATCATCAAGCCTGCTTTGCTTTTTAGAGCTGCTACACATTGGTGCCTGCAGACAGAATCTATCCATCATTGTATAAAGAAGCATCAGCAGCAGAATGGGATTTTGTCAGTGCTTGCTCTGAGATCTCTACCACCAAATCCCATGTCTTGTGTCCTTCCATGCACAGGGGCAGTTGCATGGGCTGCTGCAATCCAGAGCCTGCTGGCTCTGTCCGTGCTGTCCGTGTGTCCCTCCACCTGCTCCTCTGGATTCCAGGAAACAAAGGCTCACCCGTGGCTTTGCTTGGCTTCCAGTCTCAGCCTGTACATCACAGCTAGCACCAGGTTAGAGAGGAAGGTGTCTGTGCTGCAAGCTCCCCAGCAGTCCCAGCTTTCCACGGGCAGCAGCAGCGTCTGCCCGTGCTCACCGCGTGAAAAGGTGCACAGAAGCACTTCACCTGCATTTTTTAGGAGGCTGATGTGTAACTTGCAGTGCAAGATTCAGACCAAATACAGAACAAAGCAGCCTGTGTGTTAAAAAGTTTCAGCCTATGCAAGTCTGCCTTCAGGTGAAGTGGGAAGGGATATTACATGGAAAAAATGTCACTTATAAGCTATCACAAAGAAAGCACAAAGTGACAGAGTGACATTACTGTAGCACCCCACGGGTTGTCAGCCATCCCTGAAATACAGTTACAACCAGATGGGAAAAACTAGTAAGGCAGAGTTGAGACACAAGCTTTAACACTTGATTCTTTTTTCTGACAGCGACTGCAAAAATAGTATGGAATGGTGTGACATGTTCATTATTTCTTTCTGGCTTCAGGTTAAAAAGCAGCCTATGTTCAAGGAGACTGTCTCCAAAGTTTCAAACCCAACCTGAACTCGAAGTCTCAGGCAGGCTGGGTCTCCTTTCCATGCGTGGTCACGCGTTGCAGCTGCTCTGCAGGTTCAGTAACACCCTTGCTGGTGCCTGGGGAAGGTCTCTGACAGTGCAGGGACCTTGGGTGGTGGATGTGCAGGTACCCTGGCTTACAACCACCCGGGGAGCTCACAGGCTCTGGGGGCCCTTGCTCTGCAATGCCACTGGAGCATCACACATCATCACTGTGGATGTTCCTCCCCCCACTGCTCCCCAGGCAGGGTCAAAAATGCATAACGAGGTAAAAATAAATAAATAGTGACCGTGTAAAACAGGGTGCTGTGCTTAGCTGTACACCTCAGGGCAGTAACAGCATATTTGAGGTCATTACACAGATCTTCATACTTTGTCAGGAAAAACGAGGAAAACAATGTTTGGGAAAAGCTGGGAACCTCTGGAACAGCCACCCCATCTTCATGGGCAATACCCTGCTGGGCAGAATCAAAACACCCACCCAGCCCTGTGGCAAGTGAGAAAAACTGTTTGAAACCAAGCTCTTGGTCGCAAAGGGTTTGGAGAATAAACTCCACTTCTGGCCTATTGTGCAGGTGATTTCCTTCACCTCCCAACTCATTATAAAACCTATGAGCTGTGACCAACTTTTTTGTTGCTACAAGCAAGTAATTCTGCTATTGACATGTCTGTCTGAGGCACAGTGGGACGTGGCACGGCCTCCACCAGCTGAGGCTGTGGCCACAGAGAGCACCACCCAGCCAGAGAAGATGAAGCCTGGTAGGTGGAAATACAAAAAGGCAGTGTCTTCCAAAACTCTCTCTGTATGTGCTCTGGAATAAATGTACAGCAGCTGAACCAACTGGAAGGAAGGACATTTCTGGTTTAATTAAATGACTGAGAAACCAGATGCAAGAACAAAAAGAATAAAGAATAAAGAATAAAGAATAAAGAATAAAGAATAAAGAATAAAGAATAAAGAATAAAGAATAAAGAATAGCTACCGCTTCTCCAGGAGACAACTTCAGAGCTGGGGGCTGGTTTGTGGATGGGCCACTTTGTCCTGCTTCTGTCAGTGTGTTGTCTCTTGGCATGTAGGTGACTTGAACTGACATCAGTGATGATCATACAGTTGCACTGGAGGGGAAACTGAGCTTTCCTTGGTGGCAGACGCTGGCTTTCCCTGCAGTGCACACCAGGATCACCTGACAAATCCCGCCAGGGTGATGCACAACACACTTCGGGTACTGACAGATTTACAGAAAGCTACTTAAGGTAGAGGGCAGCTGCACAGCAGCTGTAAAAGGCTCCTGCACATTCTTATTTTGTTGTGTTCAACTCAACTGAACTAATAAGGCAAAAGGCAATTTCAAAGCACCTTGCAGATTACCTTGTCCAAGAGCTTCTAAAAAGCTCACACAATTAAAGTGCAGTTGATCTAAAAATACGGCATCAGTGTGACAGTGTGTAATATCTACAATGTTTTAACCCAGGAGAATCAGCTCTGTTAAGTGTATCATGTTACAACTGCGAGCACCTGGGAATAGTGTCTGTGTTTCTGGGTCAGTCTTTTCAGATTTCAGTTTGTCAGACTAAAAGGGAATGACCCTACCCAAAACGTAACAGTGCTGTACCGTGCACTCCAGTAAATCTAATGGCCAGCAACAGTGCAACAAAAGTCATGCATGCAGCTGGTGAGAGAGCTGGTGTCTGTGATTTAGACCATCCTGAAATCAATCTCTGGCACCCCATTTCACTGCAATTTGTGTGCTATGGAAGTGTTTCTGCTGCTGAGTGATTTCTGTTGTTTCAAACCTGGCAGTGCTCGCTCTGCACCTCCTGCCCCACCCTGCAGAACTCACCCTGCTCCCGCTCTCTGGAGACTCCATGACAGCAGAGTCTGAGCAACCCCTGGTCTCAGGGAACCTGAGTTTCACCTTACTCTTTGCTAGCCTTGACTTCTCTTGGGTTTAGCAGAAGATGGCTAATGAGCATTATCTGCAAGCGAGGGAAAGTGCAAACAGCTTTTATCTCTGCAAAGCCAGGCCGTGTGTCCCCCCCGCCAGCTTGGGGTCAACAGCGTCTATCTGAGAGGTTAAAAACAAACAGCCTCTTATCTACAAAAACTCTTGCAACACAGAGACCTGAGATATCCTGTTTTCTGGCTCTCGAGACAAAGACCGAGGCTTAGGTTGACACTTTAAAGTTTCATTTTGCCAGTTGGGAATTTGCAGGGCTTCGCGTGTGCCGTCCCTGGCCAAACGGCCACATCACGGGCTGCTGTTATCGCAAAAGTGAAACCTTTTTAAACCGTCACCCTGCTATCGAGTATCCCAGCCCCACTATGTCCAAGGAGAAGCAGGTAGTCAGTTCAAGGGCTACAGCTGTTTGCTTGATAAATATTGATGGTGTGGAGCGAGGAGTATTGCAAAACTGCGAAAGGTCCTTAAAAAATGTTTGGAGGATGAAAATTGCCGGCACTGTTGTGATTTTGAAGCTCAAATAATAAATGATTCAACAACTGTACAGTTACCATGGGGATGAATTCTCATTGAGCCTAAAATTACCAAGCTGCTGACAAGGAGCTATTTTTAGTATCAGCAGATGTGTATCTTTAAGAACATCAGCACAGACCTACTACTGTGTGTTTGTGTATGCATGCCTGCTCGCCTGTAATTGAGTTTTCTCATGCTAATAATAAAAGCAAAAATAAGTAAATGTCTGACCGCTGCAAGAGACAATGCAGTGATTTAGGCTGGGGGTGATAAATGGAAGCCGCAATTAATACCTGATAAATAAAGCATGCAAAGAGGCCAGATTGCCAGTATGTAACTGAACTAGTAAGCAGAGTCCTATCATTACTGTCAGCTAGCATGCTGCAGTGATGCAGCATCTATTTTTGGTGTCTGTGAGTATCTAATGGGAAGCGCTCATCTGCCCAGTCCGAGCCCCAAGACACGGGAAAACGGAGGCTCAAAGCTGACGCGGGCTGCTGGCACGGATCCCGAATCCGCACGCTCCGAGGCGGAGTTCGTAAGCGCTCTCGGGTCCCTCGCGCTTGCGGGAGGTGCGAGGATACCCGCGGGGAGCTGAGCGCTGCCCGCCGCGGCCCCGCTCGCCTCCGCGGCGGGACGGGCCCTGCGCCGAGCGCCCCGGCGAACGCGAACAGGAACGGCTGGGGGCTTCCCTTGTGTTCCCAGAGCCCGGTTCTGCTGAGGGGGAGGCCGGAGGGCGGCTATAATGACACCGCGTTCGGTGATAAAAGGACTGGTTTGTCTCTGCCATACACGCAGCAAGGACAGACACGGCTCTGCTCGCCTCGTGGCACGCCGGTGCAGTACGTACACGTGTAAAAGCGGTGTGCTCGCAAACCAGCCGAGCAAAAATCAAAAGCGGCACGCTGCAGCAGGATGGGATAATAGGGTATTACAGGAGACAGTTCAGCAGTTTTGTTTAAAAAAAAAAAAACCAAACCCAAACAAGCTCTTGTAGTTTCTGAGAGGCAGGGATGGAGACAAGGGAGAGGACTGTGGTGGTTCAGAGCGGGCAGCAGAGCTCCTGCCTGCACTGCCATGTGAAGCTCTGGTCACTCCTCCCACGGACAGCAAGAGAATAATGGCATTTCAGATAAGAGAGAGGAAAGGAGTTAAGGATGAAGAGAAGCCCTCGTGCAGAGACACATTTGGAAAAAAACGTGAATGGTCTACCCCAGAGTAAATTATGCAACGGGCCGGACTAAACCATCCATCATTCCCCATTTTTGATATTTAATTGGGAAAGAATGGCTAGTTCCTCAGAGTCGGCTCTTGGAGAGGTGTTGGTCATATACACTCTGCTCTGGGAGAGTACATGCATCTGTTACAAATGTCTGACTCTGCTAAGAAATACCACAGTGTTCTGCCACCATAGAAAACCCCACATACACCCTCACTTTTTTTTTTTTTTTTTTTTTTTTTTTTTCCCCTTAATATTTGACCTTATATAACTGAAACCTTGGGGGAGTTTGGTTTGACTTAGAAGAACCCATCCCTGTGGAAGCTAACCAACCAAAACTCCAGGTGAGATTCAGAGATGCTGCCATTCAGAAAAACTGAACAACCTGCCCACACTGTTGGAGATTAAAATGAGAGCTTCAGGAGATCTGGAGAGATGAACTGGCTGGGCTGGCCATGCCCTGGTAAGACCACACATGTGGGCTTTCTTCTGAATTTCCTAATGCCCTTGCCAAAAGAAGAACAGGAAGTATATGCTGGGGAGCAGAGATGTACAGGGCACACAGATATCTCTGAAAGGTGGTCTCAGGCACATGGCTTATCTGAAGCAAAGGATGTGAATTTAATTATGTACCAAAGAGAAACATGAGCTCACAGTCAATTTTCATCTCGAACAACCAAAACTGGAGTAGTTTTGTTGTCCAGGCACAGTGATCAGAAACACCCACACAGGCACCAGCCTAGAACAATTTCTGAGAAATCACTGGTACACAGGAAACTGCTTCCTGATACAGAGGGTAGTGTCAGCTCTTGTCAGGTCCCAAAACACTGGGTTTACTGAGACAAGAGCTGCCACTATGAACACAATCCTGAGAACACAGGAGGTTGGGGTCCTTCAAATCCAGGAAAAGGCTTTTTTCTTGGCCTCTTAGGAATAACACTTGCCCTTGGGCACACATGAACGTTGCAGTGCTTTGTTTCCTCTTGAGTCCAAAGGTATGATCCAAATGACCCAGATGTGGGCCATGGAGGAAAGTAAGAAGGCCCAAACCACAAAGATGATATCTGCCATCCTTTCTGCCTTTTTTTGTCTGTTTTTGCTACTGCTGGAGACGAAAGTGCGTGTGCCTGCCTGAGCAGTATCAGCTGAAGAGTGGACGTCCTTCTTGTTGTAGATGAGCTATCAGTGCCTGGGGAAAGGATGTTATTGCTTTTGAAACCTCACAGATTTCAGTGAGAAATACCAGAATCTAGACACAGAAAAAACTGAGGAGAATGGTCTTTTCCATCATAGGACCCTAAATGAGAGTAGCACCCAGGGTGAACGAACCCACAGCAGGAAAAGCCTTGAGATTACATGCTTCTTGAGAACTACATTCACATAGCCTGGATTCCTTATTCCTAGTTGAGAGTTAGGGAAATGCTGGGTGAATTCCATGTACAGCATTAGAAAGAAATATTTTGCTGCAAGCAAATGTCCCAACTTTGTGGGATCATAGGATAATTCAAGTCAGAAGCATCTCTGAAGAGATCTCAAGTCCAGAAACCTGTCTGAAGCAGGGACAGCTGTGAAATCACACTGTGTTACTCTGTGTTTTCTCCAGCCTAATCAAACCCACCAAGGAGAGAGACCACAACCGCTGGGTAACTTGTTCCGGTATCTGGCTGTCTTCATGGGAAAGAGGTTTATCCTTATATCCAGGACATTAGGAGGTGGTAAATTATATAATCAGCTCTGCTGTGCCCCAGAGACCACACCAAATACAGTGTGGCTGTTAACAACTGAGTAACAGCAGTTATTCAAGGGAAGCTGTTGATGCCAGGAACACCCAGGGACATGAATTTCAGCTGTGAGCTATAAATGACAACGTAAGTGCTGAAGTCTTTGGTACCAACAAAAATTTGTCATCGTTGCTGAATGTGCAGTCAAAAGAGCAGCAAGCCAATAGATATCACTTATAATTAATTTCATTCACTGTGATATGGGTAGAAGTGCAGTAGCAACTAACTAACTTAAACAAAGAAAGAGAGAAAAAGGCAAGCTGAAGAGGAAGGCGTAGCTGCTACAACTCCACTGCTTTCAAGGTCACTTTGCAACAACCAAGGAGTCAATAACCACACAGTTGTTTTATAGACACAACTACAGAAATCAGACTGGGCAGTGCTGTACTTCTCCCTCTGCCCTGCTGAGGCCGAGACTTCTAAGTGGAGCATCAGACAAAAGGTTCAGATCTCAAGTGCTGGGGTGTTGAGGAGCACTGATGCAGGGCAAGCCCCCAAACTTTGTCCTGCCATCTGTCCTGCAAACCCACAATCCCAGAGTCAATCAGTGACAGGAAAAGGGTAAAACCCCAGCAAGACCCAGGCCAACAGCACACCAGAACAGAAGGAACAGTCAGTGCTGCCCACAGTCAGTGTCCACGTTTCCACATCCTTTTGTATGCAGGCAGGGGTTGCTAGTCAAGCCTGTCTTAGTTTTCTCTGCCATGCAGCTGCCTTTTCCCATCAGGAAGTTTGTTTCTACCTACAGTTCTCCACATGGGTCTCTAACAACCCTTCCTCTCACGATGGGGCTCCATCATCTGCTGTCAAAGTGTCAATAACCTCTTTCTCTAGGAGTTGGTAGGGGGAATTGAAGCTTATGTACCCTTTTGGGTTTCAGCATAGATCCTTTGTTCTAGAGCGTCTAGAAGTGCTTTTCCCCAGAGCTGTTCCCATCTTTGTGTTGGCTCAAATCTCACCTCTGTGCAGTGTTCTCCCATCTTCTGTTTGTCTTCCTGGTCAGCTCCAATGTGTCCTGAGGAGTTTTTCATGTGGAGCCTGACTTGCATTCCCACATCCCTCTCCAGAGGCAGCTTCCACAGGAAACATCCATTCCTACTCTTTGATCATCAACCCTCGGCATTAAATGCAGAGGTCAAGGCAGTCATGTCTGATGGGCTGGCCAGCCCCTCTGCTTCTCACAGGGTGTACCTTGCTCCCTGACCATGTTGATCACCCTCCCACCACCACCCACAGAATCTGAGCAGACACAGGCCATACAGCAGGGCAGCTCTCCTGGCTCGGAAAACCCTGGAACACCCGTAACGTCATGCAGAGCTATCAGGAAAATCAACTGTAACCACGGCCAAAGCTCCAAAATCCAACAGCATGGAAGGGACTCTAACCAGGAAGGAGCCAAACTGCCAGACATCAGGACAAGAGCTGCTGGGGGCTATTCCAGCACACAGCAGGTGATATGAAGCAGCTGACTGGCATCCGAGATACTGAGCTACCCAGAGCTCAGGTCTTACCCAGTATGACAGTTTTAAAGGTTTATGTATGTGGGAGGTGATTCTGCCCCTCTGCTCTGCTCTCCTGAGACCTGGAGTACTAAAGGGGGCCTACAAGAAGGCTGGAGAGGGACTTTAGACCAGGGTGTGTAATGACAGGAGAAGGGGAATGGCTTTTCCTTTGCCGTGAGGATGGTGAGGCACTGGCACAGGTTCCCCAGGGGAGCTGTGGATGCCCCATCCCCGAAAGTGTTCAAGTCCAGGTTGGATGGGGCTTTGAGCAGTCTGGTCTAGTGGAAGGTGTCCCTGCCCATGGCAGGGGAGTTGGAACTGGTTGATCTTAAAGGCCCCTTCCAACTCAAACCATTCCATGATTCTATGACTATCATTTACAAAAGATTGTATTTGGTGTCAAACTGTTAATCTCCTCTGCTGATTCATAAGAGCTCAAATGAACTGAACAACTTGCGAAGCTGAAATCGCTCATGGAGAATCAGTACTCTAGTTTAACCATTCAAGTTAACTTCCTCTCTCCAATTTAAAACTTTCTGAAGTTTAAGAACTTATAAGTAGTGCCTCCTGGATAACACAATTTCAACTTCTATGTCTCTGCAACCATATTCAAAATTACTAAAGCCAAAATAATTGAAAACTTTTAATAATAGATAAGCTAAAGCCATTGCAATAATAAGGGAGACCTGTATGATGCTGGCTGCAAACTTAAGTCACTCCTGCATGAAGACATTCTTCAAAGAGTTATTCAGCATTGATATGTACCTTACAATAAGGACTTTTGTTTTGTTTAGGAAGAAACAGGTAAACCAAAGTCCATTTGAAATTCTATTTCTGACAATAATTTGGTAGTTCTGGTAGGGTTTGATCTGCTTCTTCTAAGATAAGGCCTGTTCAGGGGCAGCTATCAAGGCAAGACACATGCAGGACATAGGCAATATTACACTAAAACACATTTGCCTTTAACTTTTACAACAGCACAAAAAGCACAACTATATTTTTCCACAGATTTTACTGTATTTTTTCCCTGAAAATTTAGTTTTAAATCTAATTAATAGCGCATGTCCTTTGTACAAGTTTATATTTATATATAATTTATATTTCTATTTATATGTGTGTGTATATATATTATTATATATTTATATTTAAATATAATATATATATCATATATATAATTTATATTTATATATGTCAATAAAACACCTGTACATTTGATCCCGAACACAAGTACCGTTTCAGCAAGTCACATCTGATCCATGCTTGTGTGTGCACATGCACAGCACCCAGGCTGAGCATGTTTGCTCTTTAGCCCCAAAGCATCTTTGTTTCACTGCAGATTGGAGAAGAGGATCAGCACAAACCAAATGTGCTGTGAAAGGCTCTCCAGGAAAACAAGAGGAAAGGTGAACATACGGACCATGGATCACTCCTAAACCCCTATTGAAGTAGGCAGCTTGATTTCCAGAGATTCTTGACATCTGTGGCCTCTCTTAAAAGGAAAAAAAAAAAAAAAAAAAAAAAAAAAAAAAAAAAAAAAAAAAAAAAAAAAAAAAAAAAAGAGAGAGAGAGAGAGAGAGAGAAAAAAAAAAAAGTTGGAGAAGAATGGAAGAACAGATCTCTAAAAATGCAGATGTGGAAATTTATGTTTCTTGTTTCTATCCTGCCACCAGTCTGGCATGCTCCAAGCTGACTTTCTCCTTTTGTATGGGAATAAGTTTTCTGTGTCCTGTGATCCAGAATCCAGCCACAGTTCAGGTCAGAGCTGACAGCAGCTGAGGAAGTTTGCATTGGAGGCATTGGAGGAAAGCAGCTGTCAAGGCAGCCTGGTGAAAACAAACAGCAGAGCAGACAGCAAGATGGAAAACAGAAATGTCTAGTTTTTTGCTTTCCACAACAATGTAGAGATGAGATATCACACCAGTGGGACGCACCCATGCACTGACAGATTAGGTATTGCCAGAATAGCAACTGCCAACGCTGCCTGCTGACAACAGGAGACGATTAGGGATCCCCCTCATCTTCCATTTTGCAGGAGAAGCTGGGGATGTATGTACAGTCACCTGCTTCAGCCCTGTGTGGTTTCCTCTGGAACACTAAGTTAGTCCTGTAAACAAGAAAAGGCATTGCAATGTGGATTTAAGAACACTAATAACCCAAATTTGCACTTTAACTGTGAGCCCATGCTTCTGTAGATTTAAGCCTTGAAACTAGGACAATTGTTGTGATGCGGGTAAAATAAGCCCTGATCTCTTATGGTAAAATGCTTAGAGCAATAAATATTTACTATTAAGCCAGCCAGGATCCATTTCCTCTAATTAAAACATTTTTATCCTGGTGCTGTTTCATCCCTCACCACCAAACAAAAAATGTTTTTAAGTCAGCACTGCTCCTGAAAGTGATCCCATTGAGCTGGAAGACTACAACTTCCCTGGACTGTAAAATCAATCAGAGATCAGCTCCCCAGGGCAGCTGATGATACAAGCCCCACAGTATGCTAGGGAGCAGTGAAGTTCCTTGGATAAGAACTGAAGTACCTACATGGGAGGACAATGAAAGCAGGTCCATTTATTCTCGAATTTACCACTTACCAAGCTCAGAGTTCCAGCAGGATTTTTTCCCCCTAGTTTTAAAACTGTTGCTGCTATAAAGTAAGTACTTGGGGCTGGAATTGAACATACTAAACTTCTTCATACCACTCAGAAGCTTACAGCCTATCCTTGGCAACTCTTCATGAATGAAGTCCTGCCAAGTCGGTAATTACAAGGAAGACACACAGGCAAGGTGTTTCTTACAATTTCTTTTGATTGCTTATATCCTACCTAATGCCTGCAGTGATGAAGAGCACCCTTAGCTGGCTGTGTTACTCCACCAGACATCACCGTGTTATATAATGGGAAGCAAAAATAATACAATTTAAATACAGGATATTGCATAAGGAACAGCTAATGCTGCACGCCTCTGAATTTATGGTGCCTGATTTCCTGTAGCTTCCTCTGCTGTGGAGTTTACAGTGTTTACTAACGCAGCTTGGGCACACTGCAGCCTTCCTCTCTCTATGGGCACCAATTCTTTTCCAGCAGCTTCCTTTTTTGCCAGGGAAATTGTATAATGACAAATCTGCAGCTCTGACTAAGGTGACTGAGGTTAGTCACACAGCTAAAGCATAATTTTTGGAAGAGAAAGAGTGAACCAAACTCATTGACTCAGGAAATGAGTTTGCTGATGTCATTTTTGTGTCCCCCCAAAGGCATTTATGTAGTCATTGAATCACTTTAAGTGGTATTTCCCAGCTACTTATATAAAAAATAATAAAAACCAAGAAACCAAACCAAACAACAAAACAAAACAACCCCACAAAACAAAACAAAACAAAACAAAACAAAACAAAACAAAACAAGAGGAAATTCCCATAGAAATTGAAAATATTTTTTTATGTTAACTTCATCTGTTCATTTCATTGCAGCCAGGATTTCTCTGATTTCTGCCCTATGCTGCACAAACTGAGGATGAAGGACACTTGTAACTTGCCCTCCAACTCACACTGCAAGGTTTGTAAAGAGTTAACCAGATTGTGGCCACCAAGAAGTGACTGAGAAAAAATATTTGAAAGTCAAGTGAACAAGCACATCAAAAGCACCCATCAAAAGGCAACTGAAGAGAACAAAGCTTCCTAATATTTGGGAAGAGTAATATGACATGGACAAAAGACATGTAAAAGTGAAATACTTCAACCACAAGCTGAAAAAAAAATGGCCTGGCTAAGGCAGGGAATGCAGGGTGAAGAGACAAAAATCATGGGGCCAGGGACTAGGAGGGAATGAAATGCTTTTTATTGGAGGTGGAAGAGAAGTCACCAACACTGGGACTGACCCCAGCTGACCAGAACTTAAATTGTGCATTAACCAGCATATATCCTTCTTCTCCCTTATGCCTTCCATGAGATGTGCCTGCAATTTGCTTGAAAGACTTCTTTTAAATCTCATTTTAAGGACTTAGGGTGGAGTCCCTACTTTCCCACCATGTTTATCATGCCAAGTACCGTGCCAACCTAATTTTTACAGGAGATTGTAAGCGCTGGTGCAATACACAATAGTGAGCTACAAGGGAGATGGGTCACACAAGGGAAATAGCGGACAAAAATCAGACATCTGGCTAAACTGAGGTTACTCCTAAGAGCTCAGGGAACATGGGAGTACAAAGAACAAGATATAACTAGGATGCAAAGCTGAGTTTTGGGCAGTCAGGGAAACAGTTGTCCAGTCATACTGAGAAAACTCAGGAGGAGTTAAGCAGCAATGTAGACTATGAATAAAAAAAAAATCTGTGGCAGCCCAGTGCCATGCTAGCACAGCAGCACAGAGAGGCACGTTGAAAGATGAGGTTGTGAGCCCTCAGTGCATTTGTTTACAACATTATTTAAAATCAAGTTTACCCTCAAAACATATAGCCTCCTGTAGATATAATGAAATTAAATTTCTTCCCCAGTGCATTGCAATGTTACTTGTTAACAAAAATCTAAGTGGTTTATTTTGGTTCTACAGCTTATGTCACCCACTGCAAAAATCTGTATGTTTAGAACAATTTTTTTTTCTTCACAGTACGGGGGGGAAAAAAAAGAGCTAAAACCTAGCTAAATGCCTATAATGAAAACACAATTTTATTCCAAATTTAAACTGGTAAGTAAATGTATATTTTCACTTAAGAATGAAGAAGGTTTAAGCATACTGTGAAGGCCAAATGTATTTCCACTTTGCTTCTCCAGAAACCAACAACTGGTATTTGAGGACTGGCACAGACTTAACATACTAAAGAAACCCCACCTTTGAAACACAGATATATAAAACTTAGAAAAATTATTACTTCCCAGGTCAACACTTTTAATCTTGTTTGGGAAACAAAGCAGACAATGACTTTTATAACACAGTTTGAATGCTTGCATAGTGTAGCACAAGGCAAAGAAAAGGAGAATTTGCAACGAATCAGCAGAAACCTTCTGGCAATACTTCAACTGGTCCAACGTCTTTTAAAATGCATCTTCCAAAACCAAAATGAGCCATGTTCAATCCATTCCCTTACGAAGGAGTGATATGTTCTATATTTTGAAGAAGACAAAGACTTATATGGAAGATGTAAGTAGCAAGTTATCTGAAACAAGGGCCAGAATTCCTTTTACTGAATCATCACACACTCTGCATAACGCTCAGCTTACTATAACCCTGTTCATATATACATCTCCTAGCCTTGCACAAAGGAGAAAGTAAAAGCTATTTTAGAAGTAATTTAGGAAGCTTAAAAACCAGCCAGTCACAGTGAAATTTATTAGCATCTTTTCTACGCCTCACTTCAACTGCCACTTTATTGAAAAGTGTTATTCTAGTAAAATCCTTGAAAGGAATGTCTCAAGGCTTTCAATGACTACAAAGGACACTTGTAAAGTTAGCTGTTCTCATTAGTATACAGGGACTAGGGTTTGGGCAGGAGGAAAGGGGGGAGGGAAAGGAGATGCAAAATCGATGCATAATTATCAGTGGCAAAAAGTTCAAGTCAAACCCACCAGCTTTCAGAATTCCAGCTGACCCCCACCCATATACTTTTAACTGTAGTTAACTATTCAGGCTCCACCATCCATGCCCAGCTTTTAGCTTGTTTCCTCCAGCTTTTTCAGTAATTAAGCTACTCATCCTAGGGTTCAAATTCAGCAACTGCACAGCAAATACTTACCTTCCTGAGCATCTAAAGGACAAATACAAGAATAACTAGTTCTTCAGTTGTGGCTACTGGTTATATTCTTTGTATCTGCTATGAACACCTTTCATTTTTATTTTTTTTTCCTGAAGAAAGAAACAAGAACATTGCAAATAAAAATTCATTTGAAGGATAACCTACACAGTACAGCATTGTATTAGAGACTAAGAACTAATGGCAGACCTGAATCTTTTCCAAGTTGTGCAAAATGCCACAA
Organism: Hirundo rustica; assembly: GCF_015227805.2. NCBI lineage: Eukaryota > Metazoa > Chordata > Aves > Passeriformes > Hirundinidae > Hirundo > Hirundo rustica. Next base: position 23,777,876 of record NC_053450.1, on the reverse strand, counting down.
AAGCAGCCCAAGTTATGAAAAAAAGGACTTCAGATGTTAGTAATTAAGGAGGTTCTAAAATGCACTGAACTTCCTTTTTTGCATTTCACATGCTTTGATATGGAAAAACTGCGTTCAACTTATAAATTAGTCAAGATAAAGCTAATAATATCACATACTGGTCCTAATGCAGGAGGAGGAATTCAGTGAGACATCTTAAAAACCTTCAGCATCAGTTTCTAGTAGCAGCTGTGGCAGAGAAAGAAATCTAAAATATTTCGTGGATTTAATGTATTCATGAAAGAACTAATCACACAAGTAAACGTAGCTGCTCAAATTGCTCTCTTGGACAAAGGCAAACATCTTCCATTTTCTTTCATGTGGGATTGCTACCTTCTTCAAAGGAGAAGCTTTTACCTCAAATTGAGTGGGGGTTGGGAGACTGCTAAGCTCCAGCCTGTCTGATGTGTTCAGTTCTGATCTTGAAGCTCCCTGACTCCTAAAACCCAACATGGGATTTTATAAAGAAAGCTGTTCGAAATAGCTATTGGAACTTAATGACCAGCCTCGAATTACAAAATTCTGGTTTACAGATTTTAAAAATTTTTTTGATTGCTGCCTAGACCTCTTCTCTCGAGTATTTTCCCCTTCTATCCCCAGAGAAAGAAAAAAACAAAACAAAACAAAACAACCTAAACAAGTGACCAACACAAGCAATGTTCCCTCCCCAGGACAAAATACCTAATTTTTGTTTCAGTATGACTTGACTTGTAAATTCCAACAGCCACATTCTCGGCTGCTCCAAGGGGCGTCTCACGGCTTACGAATGAACGCTGCTGGCAAACAAAGGGGCTCAGTTGCATCTCCGTGCATTAATAACCGGTGTCCCACTGCATCAGACTATGCGGATTGTTGTGGGGATTTTTTTTTTTTTTTTTTTTTTTCCGGCTTGCAAAATGGAGATCTTACAACTGAAAGAAGATCAAGGGGGAACGTGCCTACACAGTTTTGTTCTCATGAACCCAGAATTCATTTCCCCTTAACAATGAGACACAGACCCAAAAATAAAAACAAGACCACGTTTATTCAATACAGACAGGTTAATTAAGACAGTAAGTCCTGTAAATCAGGAACACATTTCAAACGCTCCGGTACGAAGTGCATATATTTAAAATCAACAGCCGCATCTTGTACTCGAGCCATTGAGTTTGTCGGGGAAGGGTGGATTCGGGGTTTTTCTTTTTGGTAGAAAAAAACTTGTTTCGGCTACCTTATGTGAACAATGCATCTCAGCCTCCATTCACTCATTTGTTATAAGTCCAGCTGCCTTACAGCTTCGATATTCACATTTTTTAAAACTGCTTCATACAGTCACAACGAGAAATAATAACAATAAACGTTAAAATAACAACAAATAAACCCCCAACAAAAAACCGAACCAGCCCGGGAGGGGAAAGGAAACACCTCCCGCCGGGGTCAGCGAGGATTATTGCAAATGGCTCCTGGGAGACGGAGGAGCTCCGCGGCAGCGGGGGACCGGCGGCGGGGGGGGGCCCGCGGCCCCGGCCGGGCTGCCCCGGCGGGGGGAGGAGAAGGAGGAGCTCCCGGGGAAGGCAGAGGAGAGACGGGGGCACAACAACAGCTCGGGGCGGGCGGCGTGCGCGGCCTCGCCGGCTGGGGCTCCACGGGGTCCGCGCCGCGGGTGACCTTGGGGCGGGGGTGGGGAGGGATTCGGGCACCCTGCCCGCCCCAACCGGCACCGGCCCGGGGGTGCCCCGCCGCCGGGACGCACTTACATCCTGGCGGAGCCCGCACCGCGCTTCCGCAGTCCGCCCCGCCCGGCGGGGGCTCCGCCGCCGGCGGCCGCGCTCCTTCGCCCCGGTCACCGCCACCGCTCGTCCCCGCCGGCTACTGCAGGGGCTGCACCGCCGCCGCCGCCGCCGCCTCGCCGTCCGCGCCGCCGCTCCCCGCCGAGGCGCTGCCGCTGGAGGCCGCGGATGCCGCCGCCGCCGCCGCCGCAGCCGCCAGCTGCAGCCGCCGGACGGCTTCTTTGATGAGGTTGCCGGAAAGGATGAGCTGCTGCAGGAGCCGGTGCGGGTCCTCCTCCTCCGCCGGCCCGTCGCCCGGCCCCGGCGGAGGCTGCTTCCTCCGGCGGGCGGCGCTCCGCAGCCAGCCCCGTCCGCATAGCTGCTTGGTCACCCGCTGCTGGCCGCTCCGGTCCGGCCGCGGAGGCTCGACGTGTTGCGTGTGAGCTTGCGGCGGGGCCGGTCCCCGCGGCGCCAGCAGTCCGGCCCCGCCGCCGCTGCAGCACCGCGGGGAGTAGGGGGCGGCGCGGTCGCGGGCGCTGCCCGGCCCCAGGTGCTTGGGGACGCGGGGCGGCGGCGGCGCCCGCTGGGCGCTCAGTTGCAGCACCTCGCCCAGCTTGGCCACCAGCGCGTCCACCTCCTTGGAGCCCGCCTGTCCCACGGCGACGGGGCGCTCCAGCAGCAGGAAGCGCTCGCCCGGGCGGCACGGCATCTCTGCCGGGTGCCCGCCGCGCCGCAGCCGCCGCAGCGGGACCGGGGCCGCCGCCCGCCCGCCCGCCGCCCCGCGCGCGCGCGAGCACACGCGGCTCCGGCGCTGCGGTCGCGGCTGGAGCTCGGCCCGCTGGCGTTGGTTTGTAAACAATGGGTGACGCGCGCGCCCGGGCGCCTCCCACTGCGCCGGCCGGGGGGGGAGGGGGGCGGCCCTCCGGACCGACCGCTCGCCGGCCGCTCCCGGGGCCGGCGCCCCGCGCGGGGAGGGCTCGGCCAACGGCGCCGGGGCGGCTTCCGCCGGCGGGCGCGGCCGGCCTGGCGAGGCCGCTCCGCGAGCACCGAGCGCGACGCTCCCCTTTCCGTCCCCTTCTCCCCCCCCCGTCTGCGCGCCGCGTGGACCGGCCCGCTTTCAAACCCCGCACCTCGGGTCTCGGGGGCGGGGCCGCGGTGATTGGCAGGAGGGGGCGGGGCGGGCCGCGCGGCCGAGCGTTCCGCGCCGCCCCGTCGCCTCGAGAGGAGCGCTCGGAGGGGGCGCGGGGGGCGGCGCGGGGGACGAGCGGCGCCCGGTGACCGCCCGCGACCGCCCGGTGACGGCTCGGCCGGCGCCGCTCCCGCCCCGCCGTTAACGGCCCGCGGGGGCCCCGGTGCGGGCGCGCGCCGGTGCCCCCGCGAGCGGCCGGCGGTTGCGCGCGCGCGGCTCTCCCGCAGCGCCGCGCGCCTGGAAGCGGGAGCCGGCGCTTCCCATGGGGGCGCGACCGGCCCGCACCGGCCTCTCCGGGAGCGGCCGCGCCCTTGCGATCCCCGTCACCCAGCGCGGTCCCCCGCAAAGATCCCGCTGGGATCGCGGCGCGGTCGGACCGCTTGGTGCGCGGTCGCCTTTGCCCCGATGGCTATGCCCGCTGCGTGCCCACGCCCCCGGCGGCGCGTTGGTTTGGGGTTTAATTCCTTGACATAGAAATGCCTTAAGAACCTTACTTTACATCACTAGACTTAGCGGGCGTGAAGCGACTCTGTGCAGGTGTTTTGTCGGAATTTCTCTCAGTCTGCGCTTTACTTCGTCACCTGCACCGAGGTTCTGCCCTGTCTCTTCATGTCCCAGTTCCGGTCCTTCCCTTGTTTCTGTCACTGCATCATTCAAGCGGGTGCTAAAATTTCTATGATGAGCTTTAAGTAAGGTTTCCTGGGTGTTGGAACTCTGGGCACATAGTCCAGAACACGCTCATTCACGTGACGGGGCATGCGGTCGCCTCCGCTGGGAACAGCTTGTAAAGTGTAAGTGGCTCATACACGTAACTGCTCTCACCATTGTGCCCTTGATTAATCAGTAAGCGGTTGGCAAAGGAGAGGGCATGTCCTTTGCTCCGTTCGTCCTCATGTTCTCCTGGGCTACTTCCACTTGCTGTACAGAGCAAGAGAACCTGTGCCCGTGTTGGTGAGCATGACTGTATTCTGAACATGCTACTGGTCGCTCCAGCCTAGGTGTCCAAGCCCATTGCTACATCCCTTGCCTGGATTTATATGAACTGGGTATAAATCGTGCTACCTAATTCCGTATTATTTACTCATGCGCAGACTTAAGGTACCGGTACTTTCTTATTTTCAGCACCTTTTTGGTAACCGTCGATTAAAACTCAGATCACATTTTTCTACAGATGATGAAAAATGAGATTTTGTTGCCCCCCACACGCCCCCAAATATTTTTAAGAAAACGCTTTCACCTTTATTCCTTATTTATGCAGTATCTATTCAAAAGCAACAGAAGCTGGCCTGCATAGGTGCAGTGGATGGATCTTCTTCAGCTCCAACGGAGATCTATATTCAGATCACTTCTGAGTAGGTAATCTAGTATTCTATACAAGCAAAACTGCAATAAACCAGTACAGCTTATTCCAGCCTTTTCTTCTCCCACAAAAGCAAAATAAGCTATACCAGCAAAAGCTCAGTGCTGCTTGTGATTACATCTACACCTGGGGCTTTCATGAGCCTGGGAATGATAATCGCAAGTCGTGCTTCTTGCATCCCTAACCAACGGCAGTGCTGGGAAAAGCTTGCAGGATCGTGCAGATCAGTGCCACAGATAGGGGGCTCAGAGCACAGTCATTAGCAGAATCCTGATGTCCTCAGATCTTTTTAAATGCAAAATTTTAGTCATGACTGGTTGACAGTGTACTGGGTATCCGCTGAGGGGTTTAGGACTAAATGTACTGCAAATATTTGCACTGAATGCTGCTGATCAGGATTAATAGATTTACCAGCTGAACAAAATGAGGTTTGTGGACCTTCAGGAGAAGGGTGTTTGAGATTAAGTCCTCCTAGAGGAATTGGGAACCTCAGCCATTACTTTGGTACTATCTGCTCATTTCACTGGATGATGAAAGAAGAGCTAAAATGCTGGAGAAAATAGTACATCCTGTATCTGCAGTTCTCCCTCAAAGATTTGTTTATGTGGGAAAACTGTACCCAAGAGGGCTCTATATGAATTTACATCATCATCAAATCTGTGGAATGGATCTCAGTCAGTCAGCACCCAGAGGCGTTTCTGGGATTAAGCCCCAATCCATGCTAAGGGGGATCTAAACTCTCTGCATCCATTATCAGATATTCCTGGCAGAAATACTACAGCAGTTCATGAACAAGCAGCTGTTGGCTAGTGCCCTCCCGCAGAAATGGGAACAACTTCAACAGTGGGTTTTGCAATAAAGGCGCTGTCATAGATGGCCTGATGCAGTCTGTGAGCATTAGTGACAGGATTGGCAGCCAGGTCAGCCCCAAAGAAGCTGAGGCCTCGTCACTTGTAACTATCAGGTCATTTATTTGGCCTAGTCCTGAGTAAGCTGTAGCTTACTCACTGTATTCTCTTTTGAATTAGGGGAATCACAGCCCGGTGATTATACTTGGTCTTCCACTGCTGGAGATGAGCTCTGCAGCACTGCTTTTACTTTAGCAGTCTACCACAGTAATTTCAATTAAAAAAAAAATCCCCAAACCCCAAAGCATACAGCACTAAGGATAGAGGGAGGTTCTTTTTAAAATAAAAGTGCAAAAGGAGTTGCAAAACTGTTGATAAAATTTTTCTGAACTCTGACAGTATTTTTTTGGGCAGAAATTTGTTAATGACAATTGGTACTTTTTTTTTTTTTTCCCCCCAGATGCATTTCTGTGTATGGTCTGCTTCTTTACTGGGATTGCCAAAATTCTCTTGGCAACTTGTCCTCTAAGTCATTCTATTAGCAAGACATTACAGTTGAGAACAGTGATCTGTCCCTTTTTATGATTACTGTTCACTTGCACTCTCACTTTATCTGTTCAAATGTTTAGAAGACAGTCTTTAAGTTACTTTTAGTAATACTTATCTTTCAGATATTCCTAGCAGAGGACAAAATCTGAGTTTCCTAAACAAGTACTAATTATATGTGTCCATCTATAAAATTTTGACATAATTTTATTGTCTTTTCTGAGGATACATTTTCTTTTCAGAATATAAAGGTCAATTTATATATTTTACCTTTTGTACTGATCCTGACAACATGGACAACTGGATGCAAATTCTGTGCTTTAAACCTATTAAAGACAAAGAAAGGAAACCCTTAAATCCTCTGAAGTCTTCAATTCAGTGTAATCTCAGTCCTTCGACTACATGTATGTGTTCAGCATCATGCACATGTTGTAATCTGTTATGGAGGCCCTGTAACCCAGTCAATGTGAAAATTATAAATAATACTTCATTTATGCAGGTGTTTACATTTCAGAGCCTTTTGCTGGAGCTGCGTGATCTGTGATCTCAGACTTTGGTGTGTGTAGAAATGAATCAGGTTGATAAATTCACGATAGAGACTATGTAGTGTTGCATCATATTGTTAAAGTATTTATAGTGTTGTTTACAAAACAGTAAGACAGCTTTGAACTGGGTGAACCCAGCAACTAGGAGGTCCTTTCCAGTCCTTGCTTTCTCCAGGCATTTCTCACATCCTTTATTTTCTACAGAAACTTCTGTCATATTTGTTAAATATGCAGAGCTTCTCTTCATAACAATTGTGTCAATGAAGGATGTTTGTGCAAAGTAAATTAATTTCCTGTGCACATTTCAAATGCAGAATGGGGAAAGGCCAGAACACCATCCAAATAAGACAAGTTTAGATTCCCCAATAATTGTTTTGTAGTCTGCATTTATAATAGATTTCCAAGAACAAAAGACATTCTTTTAGAAACAACTGAGGTTGCTAAGTGACACAAATGTATTTACCGTGTCATAACTTGCAAGAGCCAAGCACATTAAAACAAGAGCTTTAATAAGCAGCAACATCATGAATCTCACCTTGATTCCCAGGGTAAATATAAACCTGTTGGCTAACATCTTTCCATGGTTTGGGATTAAGGTCCTAGACCTTAATGGAAACAGGAAACATCAGTTGTTTGAGAAAATACAGACTTTCACTCTTTAGGAATTGAAATATGCATACTTCGTCCCAATGGATGTTTGGGATTTTTTTCTTTCATGTATTGTTTCTGTTTATCCTCATTCAATCACCTAAGAATTTGCGTGTAAGGCTGCTGCTTCCTAACAAGGCTGGGAACTATGCTGTCAGTTGTGAGGTTGAGTTGCTTCTTTTTGCTGAAGTTATCAGTGTTTCTTATATCTTTTAGACACAAAAACCCTACTCCAGTCTTTTGGGTAAAGCAAAAAGTCACCACCTTCTTCTGTCTTTTCACCTTCTTCTAGTGTCTGACACACCAAACTGCTGTATTTCAACTTGTCCAAACAATCAAAACACAGGGCCCCTTTGGAGGGATCACAGTAGCATTCCCTTGGCCTGATAAGCTGATCCTTCTGTTTCCCTAAGCTGTAAAACATCTTCCTCCTCTGACACACACAAGATGCAGTTGATGCCCTGTACCTGCAGCAAATGTGCAGAAGTGGACAGTGTGCAGAAATTGCTTCCGAGGCGGGCACCTGTTCATTAGGAGCTGCCAGGCTGCCTTGCACAACAGCCCCTGCTAGTTTAGGAATGAGACAGGAGGCGTGGGAAAGGAGCCTACAGACGTCTCAGGGATGCACTAAACTACGGGGCAACCAAGTCTTTGTTTGGTTATTCAAATAATTGACTCACTTCCAGCTTTCCTAATAACTGGAATACATTTTAATGGTAACCTATATTATAAATAATGAGCCAGTGTAATCCATTGTGTGAGCTCTCATAGGTTTTCCATATAGGCAATTCCTGAGAATAACTTCCATTTGTTCAGTCTTTTCAAATATTGAAATGTAGGAAGCAGAGATGAAAACAATACATTGAACCACTCCTAAAATGTCATTAAATGGACTTTAGGAACATCTCTTAAAAAATACCATATTCAAGAGAAAAGCCCTTTCAACTTTTGTCAAAATACCCTGCACATTTCTGACAAAATCCCTGTGCTTGTTTCTATACCTTCACTTGGTAATTGTTTGTTAACCAGACATGTCTCTTGAAAGTTCTGTTCAAACAAGCCTATCTACAGTGAATACTGAAAAGCCATGATCAATAAACCAGTATATAATGATTACAAGTAATGCGACTCACTCAGCATGTAGGAAAAAAAGGAAAAAAAAAACCCTCCTGTCTAATTATATTTGAAGTAGACTTGTCTAAAATTAAGGGAGCACTTGTCCCACAAGGACTGCAGCCAATTCCACTGAATCAATGGAACCTGGGCAGGACTGCCAACTTTCCTCATTGAAATTCCTCCTTCAAGCATACTTTTGATATTAAGCCATTAGAAAAAGTTGACTGTTACTTAAAAAGAAAAATGAAAACCAAGCACCACCTGAGATCTGACAGTTCCTTCCTGTTTTGAGTGTGAACTGTGCTGTTAACACAACTTAGGCCCTGGATTTGCTCCTCACAGAAGCATGATCAGCCTTCAGGTAAAAAACTTCTCAGGGCAGCTATGGTGGTTACAGATGTGGTCACATTTCCTTCTTTTTCTCCCTGACCACAATTCAACTTTTTTTTTTTTGGCTGTATTACTCATCTCATTGTGAATTCCTCAGTTTTCCTCCTTAATCGAATCCTGCAGAGCACTGTGATGTTCACTTTTGGTGCTCAGTATAATATTGGATCTCTGCCATTTTTCCCTGTGAGAGAAATTAGTAAAAGATTTTAAAACCAACAAACTGCATATTTATTTTTCTCAAGACTTATTAGCCCTTTAGAACAAGACATATAGATCTAGCTTCTTGAAACACCTTTCCTTCTTCTCTTTAAAAATATGTCCATGACAGCCTGATTTGACTGCACATACTCCTTTCTGTTTTACATAAAAAGCATCCTTTTGATCTGTTTACTTTTTTTTTTTTTTTTTTTTTTTTTTTTTTTTTTTTTTTTTTCCCTCCAGTAACTTCTAAATATCCAAACACATTTCATAGAATCATGTAATGGTTTGGGTTGGAATGGACCTTAAAAATCATCTAGTTCCAACCTCCCTACTGTGGGCAGGAACACCTTCCACTAGACCCAGTTGCTCAGGGTTCCATGCAACCTGGCCTTGAACACTTCCAGGGATGGGGCATCTGCAGCTTCTCTGGGCAACTTGTGCCAGTGCCTCACCACCCTCATAGTAAAGAATTTCTTCCTAGTATCCAGAGTAAACCTATGCTCTTTCAGTTTAAAGCCATTCCCCCTTGTCCTGTCACACACACTGGTCAGAAGTCCCTCTCTGGCTGCCTTTTAGGCCACCCTGAGGTACTGGAAGGCAACTCTCTCAGCCTGTCCTCGCAGGAGAGGTACTCCAGCCCTCAGTCATGTTTATGACCTGCCTCTGAACTCACTACAAAAGGTCTATGTCTTTCTTTTGTTGGGACCCAGAGCTGGATGCCATACTCTAGGTGGGATCTCACAAGAGTGGAGTAGAGGGGCAGCATCACCTTCCTGGTCAGAGTGTAAAGAAGTGGCATATTTTGATGTGTTCAGGGGTTTTTGTTCCTCTGTCTGTGTATTTTGTCTTTCCAACAATTTATTAGGTTAGCCTGATTTTACCTTTTTAATATCAAGCCTATGTATTTAGACAGTGAATTTCCCAACAGCAAAATGAACAAACAACACCCATAAATTATTACACAGTAATAATTCCCATCACATTAACAGCTGTGTTTTCCTCTGTATTTTGTTTAGGGCTAAATTCACCCTCAATGGATAATGAAAAACAGCCTTTTATGTTGCAAACCTTTCAGCATATAATGTTCATCATAATAGATTTCATGATAACCTTGGGTGCTATTATACATGCATAATTTAGACTAAGTATCACAGGTCATGTCACTTACCTCCTTCTGGTGTAGGGTTCTCAAGACTTTGTATAAAAAAAAAGTCTTTGGCTCACAATAAGAGACATGGAGAATGTTCCTGCCTCATTCAGTTTTCCTCTCTCCAGGGTCCTGCTGAACAACCACAGGTCAAAGCCAGGGCATGCACATAAACTGGCCATGATTTTAAATTGTAGAATCAGAGAATACAGGTTGGAAAGAACTGACCTCAAGGAACATTTCATCCAACCTTTTTGGTAAAAGCACAGTCTAGATAAGAACTCAGGAGTGTACAGTATTGGGGAATCCACCACTTCCCTGGGGAGATAATTCCAATGGCTGATTGTTTTCATTGTGAAAAGTTTTCCTTATATGAGTAGCTGTAACTTCCCCAGGAGTAACTTGTACCCAATATCCCCTGTCTTTTTCATGTGACTCTTTGTAAAAAGGGAGCCTCCATCTTCTCTGTAGCCACCCATCAAATAGTGGAACGTGATGAGGAGGTCTCTCCTAAGCCTTCTTTTCTCAAGGCTGAACAAACCCAGTTCTCTCAGCCTTTGCCCCTGTCACAGGCTCCCCAGTCATCTGATCATCTCTGTGGCTCTTCTCTGGACCTTCTCCAGCCTGTCCACATCTTTTCTGCACAGCAGGGATCAAAACTGGGCACTGTATTCCAGTGTGGCCTGATGAGCACTGAGCAGAGTGGGATAATGACTTCTGGATCTCTCTGGTGATGCCCTTGTGGATGTATCAGCTTGGATTTTTTGTCCCCATGGCTGGGGGCCCAGTGGTGCTGGTGCAGACAGAGGTGAAGGAAGTGTTGAGAATCTCTGCCTTTTCAGCATTGTCAGTAACAAATTCACCTCTCTTATCAGTGAGACAGTATTTTCTTTCTCTTTCTGCTTGTTGTTTATGTATCTGAAGAACTGTTTCTTTTCATTTTGGGCAGACTCAGAAGCACACAGTTAACCTGAATTTTAATTTTCCTTCATAGCAAGACTTGCATTTGTGGCAGTTCTGTAGCTGCAGAGGAGCAGACTGAGTTGCCCATGAAGCAGGAAAACTGAGCAGTGCAGAAGTGGTGGGGAGAAGCTCTTTCAACCACCTCAGTGAGAGCTTTGCCTTTCCACTTGGGGTTAGAGGGCTGTGCTCTGATTGAATGTATTCTTCATCTCTGGAATGAAGCTTTACAGGTAAATCTTTAGGGTAGCCACCGCTTTTTTGCATGATCTGAATTGTTCTTCTTGAACTCCCACTGTTGTTTAGGTAAATGTGCTCTTCTACATTTGAAAACATCCAACACTTTGGAATAATTCCCCCTTTCTTCTGTATAGCATCTCTTAAACTAAGAGCAGCAAACCAAAATTCCTGACAATTATGAAGGAAGTTTTTCTGCACTTTAGAGCCAAACCAAAATTCCTGACAATTATGAAGGAAGTTTTTCTGCACTTTAGAGCCAAATAGCAGTAACTTTCCTATCTCGCTCTGTGCTTCCTCTTCCCCACACTGCCTGCTACAAGACAACTATGATTGCCACTGGACATTTTGATTCCTGAGTTACATCCTTTTTGCTGAAAGGTGTGACTGTACTTCAAAGGAGCGAGTCATAGGGATTCAAATAGGGATTTTTGTCAGGAAAATTACAACTAGACCTCCCCAATAACTCCCTGAGCACTTTTGGCTGCATTTTTGGGGGACTTAGAAGTGTTCTATGTGCTCTTGCAGTATCTGCCTCAAGCCTCTTGCTGGTTTATGAAGGGGCATTCGCAGCCTCTGCCCCTGGAGTGCACCTTTATACCTTCCCTTATGGTTCCTGTAGTTGTCACAGCTTCACAATGCCACATGTTTTGTAAAAGCTGTGTTTTGATCTTTCTGAGCCCACTGCCATGCCCATGTTGCAGCCCTCATCGTTGTGCTGGAGAGAGGTGTTGTGCCACACTAGGAGCTACTGAGCTGCTCTTTGGAAATGTGTCTTTTTCAGGACTCTAAAAATACTGGATCAGCAGAAATGGGGAATGCAGGGGCAGAGGAGGGCAGGACTGAGGAAGGATGTTGGAATGGGAACACTGAAAGTAGGTTCTGCCCTTCAAAATGCTTCACACCATTAAACCATGCCCCAGGATTTCTGCCAGCCTTAAAGGTTCTTAGCGGCACCACAAGCTGGTGGTACTATTCATTCTGTGGCAGGCAGGAGCAGGAGGCCTCTGGCAATAAGACAGGAGGAATGCAAAGGCATTGGAAGAGTAATATCATTCAAGTGGTGGAAAAATATCCTCATAGTACTGAGTAGCTAACAGGACAGACACTTCAGTTATCAGCCTTTATTCTCCTGTTAAACTGGCTGCCTCAAATCAAAAGCAACTACAGGCTTGGGTTTCATATTTTTTGTGTAGAAAGGATTCCAGTTATGTGTGGAACAACTTGCAACTCAGGTTAACTTTGCAGTGAAATTGAGTTCAAAGAGCTTATAAACAGAATAACAGAATTCTTGGTTGCAAAATTGATTTTAAACTGTATAAAGTAATTCTGCTAGCATTATGCTATTTTTGCAATGATGACAGGACCCCTAAGGCCAACATTTCTAAGGCAATTTGTCCAAGAAAGAAACATCTTTTCAGTTAGTAAACCACTTTATTAAGAACTTAATATTGTTAGCTTTCGCTATAACTTTCCTATAAATACATCTTCAGCTAGGAAGTCATCACTTAGATCATGCACCGTTGGCATCATTAGTTCACATATTTTAGATGTTTCCTCCTTTACTGTTTTCACAAGTCTACCTTCATGATCCATTTCTAAATGGCCCCTAATTAAAGTTTGTCTTTCTTACTGAATGTCAAGCTGCAATGAGAAAACTCTCCACCACATTTACCAAAATCCGTTGGTGTTGCAGCCTGGTGGGTTTTATTACTTTCCTTTAACGTTCATTTGAATAAGATAGTAAATTGGGCAAAACAGTACTAAAAACAGAAGTTGCAACATGGTTTGTGAGCACACAAACTTATAAATGAGCAACAAAGCCAGGAACCAGGGAAACTAGATATCATCTGTCTACATGCTTGGGTCTACATTTCTTCTACTTCAGAATCATACCTGACTTGAAGGACTCTCGCACAGCAATAAAAAAAAAAAAAAAAAAACAAAACATATCAAAACAGTAAGCAACCATGGCAGTTCCAGCTTATTGATTACTTTCTTCCTCATGGCTTTCCTACTCTTATATTTATCAGCATTGGGCATTGCAGTCTGCTACAGCAAATTGCGGTACGCTGGAGTATGAACTGCACCGTAGAAAATAAAATGTTGATGATGATGATTAAAGTTTTCCTGGGGTTCCCAAATGCGCTTGTTATCACTGCTGACGTTATTCACTCTCTCAGTGTGCTGTGCTCATTGAAGGCTCTGCAACTGAAGTCGGTAGGATACACTGAAACTGAAATAATTTCTTGAAAATAATGTGAATCTAAATTCATCTTTCTTCACAAAATAATTCTGAAAGAACAATGTAGTCCCAAAATCCCAAAAGAAAACCTCTTCCGAGATACCAAAAGAGGAAGTTGGTTGCATTGCTCAATAAGAAACCCCTTGAAAATGACAAGCACAAGGGAGTGACCACATGAATATTTCCTGTGCTGAGGTATCCCAGCTTTCGCAGGGGTGTTGCAAGGTGACTTGTGTAACTTGTGGGTAGTCTGGATGGCACCTCATTGTGGAGATGGCATTTGATAATGACCAAACCTGATTAAGCCAACATAACGCCAAGCTGCCTTTGAAAACCCTTCCCCACCTGCTCCTCTTTCAGTGTTCCTAACACATCCCTTGTGCTGTCTCTGGTGCTCTTTGGAGCCACAGGCAGTCAGATCAGAGGGTCCAGAGAGCAGAAATCTAGGCCTGCAAAAAAGCATTGAGTTATAGATCGGTTTAGCTTTCTGCTCTGGATTGTTTATGGTTTGATGTACATCCCTAGCAAAGAGCTTGCAGAAAGCATGGCTGGCGGGAAGGAGAGGGAATGAGACTTCTTTCAGCTATTAAGTCTGGTTTAACTGAATCACAAACCTGACTGGGGAGAAGTCTCCCCAGTACACTGACTTTGGCAGTGAAGCTCTTTCAAACAGTGCCTGCCGTGCTCCAGGTCCAGCTAACTTCTTCTGCCTTTGTGCTGAAATTCATCACCTCTTGAGGTGGGTCTGTGAAATCAATCTCTGCAGAGCTAGACTATAAACTGGGCTGTGGCTCAAGGTACAGAACTTCTGACGCAAGAGCAGAGGTGATGAGCTGTGGTGTAACACCAGGAGTGAGTAACTGGAGGTCATAGGGCAGGAACTTTACCCACGTGGTTGCTGGAGCCAATCTCTCATGAAACTACATTTGGAGTGGTCTCAATGGCTATTTTCCTTGAAGTTATCAGCATGTGCAGCTCCTCTGTGCTTTTTAGTTAAAGAAGGTGCTCTGTGTGGCAGCTATGCTGGTGGATTCAGTGTTTTTCCCAGAAAACCATCTGCTGAGGAAACAAATTAACACATAGAAATTGTAGCATGGCATTGTGGGCTTGTATAGGACACGATGGTCATCAGTAATTCAGTCTTGCAACACAGACAAGCGTGGCAGAGAGGACACTACTACAACAGCAGTGCAGCTACTAGGGCTTACTGGTGTCACAGACCTCCTTTGCAGAATGGAGCCGTGCAGATGGGCTCAGTATAGACTCATTAGCTCGTGTTACAGACCTTCAAAATACATTGCTTCTACCATGAGTTAGGAATAAAAAGAAATCTAATTTCTTCCATGCTAGCAGCAAACCATAGGTTATGCTGGGGATAAAAAACACCTTAAGAGTACCTATATTTAGACTTGGATCAAAGCACCCGAAGGCATGGTCTTCATGGGTAGTCTCAGTGCTCCACTGGGAATTTGCATGCAGACAAATCTCCAAAAAAAAAAGGTGATTCTATATGCAACCATATGACTTGCAGAAGTTGTGTCAGAGGCAAGGACCAATCACCATAAAGATCTATCTCTGTTGTGGCTGGTGCAAGAGATGAGTAAACTTTTTGGACTTCTCTGTCCAAGAAAACAGTATAAAATATTTTACTTATAATACATTTTCTGCTTGGAAAGTGTGTCAAAATTTGAACTGATTGTCCACTATGAGTGAACTCTTTCTTTTGTCCCTGGCTCTTCGAATTGCCCAGTACCCAATGGATGCTTCCTCTTACTACAGCCAAGAAAAAGTGTGTAATGGATTTTAGCAGAACCCCTCCTATCCCTGCCAATATGTAAAGGAGGCTAATACTGCTTCTAAAAAAAAAAAAATCATGCACATAGTTTCTCATTCTGATCACTAGACAAAGCCAAGTATGATAGAAAGCATTTTCTCTCTGAACTGATATGTTGTATATACATTGCTGTTTGTAGCAACAAACATGCCATTGTAAAGTAAAAATATCAGTCCTCAGGTTGAATTTGTAGTTGCAGTTATCTGATTACATAAAATGAAATGCTGAAGAACTGTAAAACTCTCAAATACTTATTCAGCACAAAAGCCGAGTCCTGTAGACTCTTCCTTCACCATGCACATGCGCATGTTTCTTGTATACTATTTAGTGTGTATGGCTTTTTATAGCATAGTTTGTGTAATTTGGTACTTTGATTTACTGTATTATTTCCTGAGTATGGAACAATCCTGAAGTAAGTGCCATTTTGTGGATAGCAAAGCATTTGAGCGCAGCTCACCACCTCCAATGTGTCAGCTAGATCTATTGCACAACTATTAATGGCATGTTCAGAAGAACTTTTACACTAACATTGAAATTCTTTTAAGACCATATTTAGCTTTGGCAAACGTTTCCCACATGTCTTTGAGTGGCAGTCCATCTCTTGATGTTTATATTTGCCATCTGGATATGTCAGCTTTGTGCAACAGAATCATGAAATGGTGTAAGTAAATCTCAAGAACTGGAAAGAACATTTTACAAGGTTTACAAACAAATGTATCCATAAATAGTATAGAAAAATGAATGTGTAATTGTGTGGACATACTTTTTTGGCAAGTCACTCTACAGTCAGAATTTTTTTTTTAGATCTTATCACTATAGATATCCCAAAAGGAATTTTAAGGAAGCTATATAAGAGAAAGAATATACATTGTAGTTTTTAGTTTGTTTATTTTGTGCATTTGATCATATGTCCAGTATGATCAAGCTCACATTTCTTCCAGTACTTCTTATAAAGGGGCATATTTCCTGATTTTCACAGATTTTTCCCACACAATTTTTGTGGAAAATATTTGAACAAAGGATAAACTACATGTAAAACATAAAAAAATCCCTGGTTCCTTGGACAAGCAGACGCAAGAGTTATGTATTATGGCTGTTGCCATTACTCTTTGTACTTACAGGAATTTTAATGCAGAATTGTTTTTATTGTACTCAGCTACCACTCAGATAAGCATCAGGAGAGATTAAATAAAACCGTGTAAAGGACGTAACCTCCTGTTATGCTGCAGTAGGTTTGTTTTGCCACCAGCTACTGCAGGACAACATGAAATTCAGATCTTGGCAGGTAAAACACTTCCAGTTGAAATTCATAATTTCTGTAATGTGGAATATTTTAAGCCATAGCCATGTTAAATATAATTACGTGCAACCAATGATTGTATACCACAGAACAATTAGAACTCAATCCTTAGAAATGTGTTAAAGTTCTTCCCAGTTATTTATGCTGTTGAGATAGGCACAGTCATATACAGTACTCAGAAGTGATATGCATTCATCTGTGTTTATATCACCAGGAAAGGCACTGCCATCTGCCCTTGGCAATTCTCTCTCTACTCTTTGCTCTTTGTAAGATGAGCCCAGCTTCAATGTCATATTACGATTTATTGCTGATCTGCTTCGAGTTGTTTTCTGGTCACCAGTAGTTTGTTTGGATTCCCTTTTTACTTGTCTGTTCTCTAGTGTCACTGTGGGACTTGGGCTTCTTGGACTTATTTTATACATCATTAGCTCAGCAGTGCAGGAGATGATTACTTTCTCATAAAAAAGTAATTCTTTCTCGGAAGACGCGTAGATCTTGGCTGTTGAGACAGTGTTTTTTGCAAATTTCCTTCCTTGAAAGCCAAATACTCCGGATTTTATTCTTCATTGCCTCACACCTCTTGCTGTCATTTAAACTCCTGCCAAAGAACATCATTGGAGCAGCAACTCTGCACTCTGCGTCTTCCAACCTTTGAGACTGCTGCCTCATAATCTTAATGTCCTTGTACACAAGTCTTATTTACTTTTTTTTATGTCATCCCAAGTTCATTTCCTTTAATGATCAAAAGTCCATGGCACAGTTTAGCCCCAAAAAGGACTGATACTACAGCCCTCGCTGCGTTACTGAGTATAACTAGGGCAGAGGCCAGCTGGGCAGCAGCCAGTGCCTGGCTCCAGCATTTGAGAGCTGGGAAGCTCTAAGGTGAAACGTTATTAGACACACATATTGGAGAACTAGAGACTGTAAATAGAATAAAGCAAATAAAAGCATTCAGAAAAATGAGGGCTGCAAGAACTAGGCTCTTTCCAAACACTCTTCCTATTTTTTTCTTTTGACAAACTCTTCATTTCATTTGTAGGGTAATACAAGTTCTAGATCTTGGCGCTGCCCTTTCCACAGCACAACATGTGCTCAATTCTCTGTCCTATTTCTTCTTGTGATGCAGTTTGCTGAAAGGCTCTGGGACATAGTTGTTAAAGCTCATGACAAAGTGGCTGGTGGAGTCAGGACACAGCAATTTTTCAAGTGTATTTGGTGTGCCTCAGTGGTCATCTGCCATTTTTACACCAGGGGATTCATTTTCATAACCTGAGAGCTGCTCTGTCATTGAAACCTGTAAGAACTTGAAGCATTCACCACTGCTCCATGTTTCTCCGAAGAGAAACAACCAAAGTTTATTGTAGAATGATTTCTCCAAAGTCCTGTTCTGTTCCTGTTTTGCTGGTGTTCTAATACTACAGCAGTGTCTGCTGTTAATAGGAAACCCAGGCTCGCAGGGAAACAGGTACAATTGTGGCAGCAGCAAAGTTGTCAACCACCACTTCATGATCCAAACTCTTCAACACCCAGGTGGGCCCACATATGTGCTAATATTTGTTAGCACATGACTTTATTAACCAAGCTGTCAGCCTGACTCAAAACCTTTTCCGTTCAATTTTTATGTCCTCTGAATTGCCCAACTTCATTTTTCCACAATGAGCTCTGCCCGTCATTATCAAGAGCAGCACTTTCTGGAGTTATCTGGAAGACACTTTGTGATTCCTTTGCCTCCCACTGATAACATTTTATTTTAATTAAAACTTGCTATTTTTTCAATCTCCCTGCACTGTAGCAATATCATTGAAGGAATGTGTGTTCCACTCAGGTAAGGGAGAATCACTTATTTGTAAAATTACAATGGTGTTTGCTTTAGTTAATGGCTGCACAAATTACCTCCCAGGGGAGGCTGCAGGTTTAATAAAACTTACGTCCCTTGGCATAATTCTCTTCTATCTTGGTTTCTTGTTAGCCATTCATCTTTGTGCAAGGTGTATTTCCACTATTTGGAGGAGTATATTTGGGATTCAGTAGCCTTTTACCTTCATGCACAGAAACCTACGGTGACCCAAAAGTCATGGCAGCAATACTCTACTTCCGGCCGAAGCTGTCTTTTGGTGTGCCCCACTTGCAGGGGTGACTGGCATACCTATGGTGTAGAACTACACAGCCCTTCTAGATGTGCACCAGCCCTGCAGGAATAGACAAGTCATGATGGAGAATCAAAATCCTTACCGATGGAGACCAAGCTGGTGAGGCCTAAAGCAACACTTCCACAAGCACTTCAGAGAAGTTTATGCACTTAGGTCCCATAAAGGACTTTTTTGGGTGAGATTTTGAAGGGGACAGAGAGCTACTTGGTGGCATTTTGTGGGAGTGAGCATACATCATAGCTGGTGGGCTCCTTCTGTGATGGAAACAGGTCTCAGACCACGACTCCGCTAAAGGAATCATCAAGGCACTGATAACTGCAGGTATTTGCTTCTCTGAGATTTGTCTCTGGCCCTGCCAGTGCTGCTGCAGACTGACCCTTCGGTCTATCAGCTTAAAAAAGTAATTTGCTGACTTTTCAAAACTGGACCAGTTTTTCAATCACTCCCAAAAGAGCTGGGTTGGCTTCCCCAATGGAGTGTTGCCTTATGATTTGGGGACTGGAGACTTTTGGTCAAGATGGATAGAGAAGGATAGAGAAGGATAGAGAGGGGTTCCCTGGTTTTTGCAACCCATCTTCTTGGTGGCTGTGTTCCAGATACGGGAATATATTCAGACTGAAGCAGATTTAATGGGGTGCTCAAGAGAGAATGACTCTTTTGCAGTCAGTGTGTAAGGGTAAGTTACCATATAACATGCACAAGAACTACGAATTGAAATATCTAAATGTATGATCGCCTCTATTATTTCGTAAGAAGCTGCAAGGAAGAAGCTAGAGCAAAAGAAAAAACTGGAATTACTCACAACTGTCAGAAAGTGATGCAGTATGTCAAAAAAGTAGAGACTTTATGAAAGCAAACTACACACTGCAGTCATTTATGCTTAGTAAAGCTTGTAACTATTGCTATATGAAGAAGGATAGCAAATGATTAACATAAAACTGGTTAGTTATTACTTGGGCATGGAGCCAAACCATGTTATGGCTGATTTACCGTAAAGGCTTATCTGCACTCGAGCTGTTCCCACCCTTGTTCTGGTACCAGCATGGCTTCACTGGCCGTAACAATTGCAGGAGCTCTTGTTGGACCAGGCAGGAGCACTTTTACTGCCATGTGGCCTAATCTGGTTGTGCAGTCATGTGTGCAGAAAGCAGTGCACGGGTGTATGTTTTACAGCTTTTCCTTAGAAATGGCTTTAATATGCACACCAACAGTCAGCACATAAAAATAATTTCCATCGAGTGATTTGGGGATATAGGAAAGACAGATTTCAAGGCTTGTTATTATGCCACTGTGATGGGCTTTAAAAAGGAAACATTTTTCCTAGCATGTTATAAATATCTTATCATGCCCTTACGATCACAGGCTAGGAAACCATCACAGCTATGCACGAGAAAGGCAACACTGCAGTAACATAAAATCTCTCACTCTCTTTTGTTTTCCTGGTGGATTGTTGCAAGAAGGAAAACTTGCAAATGTCCAGACATTTTCTTGCCCTTTTTTAAAAATCAGTTGGGTTTTTTTTCTGTTTACCTTAGAAATTGAGGCATTGTTTGTGGTGTGTTCTGTGCTGTGAAGCACATGGAAATACTGGCAGTCCCTGCTTGAGAAGGCTCCTTACTCACTAATTACTCCTAGCTATGAACTCACAGGGGAACCCAGACTTGTGTTTGGTGATTAAACCAACACATGTACGTGTGTCAGGGGACTCAGGCATTTGAGAACATAAGCTTAAGTTTCTAAAAGTAAGCAAGGAGTTAAAGAATAAACCATATCAGATAGCCTGTTAATTACCACATGGCCATTTCCACTGCTGTTCTCCATAAAGTTGTGCCAGCAGTTTCATTTTAAACATTGTTTTCTGCTAGTTTATATAATACAGCTGTAAATATTTTTGCAGGCTCAAACTTGGAATTTAAAGGGAGAAACTAGGAAAAAACCCCATACCCCTGACTACTATGCTTTCGACTGATATAAAAGTGAAACTGCTGGGAGTATTACATGGGATGGGTATGTCCATCTAAATAAAAGCTTTGGATTAACAAGCGAAGGATGTACAAAGCCATCTCTGCAGATGTCCTCCATGAGGCAGATGTCCTGGAAAAGGCCAGGGAATGAGCCTGTGTGTTGAATCTTGAACTAGAATGGAAGAGCTCAATAAACAAAATACCAATATAGTAATGCTGAAGGAATATAATTAGTCACCACATTCTTGAGTTGTGCTCTCTGGTATTTCCATTGTAAACATGGATTGTTTTTATCAAGCATGAGTACAACCGTGGATACAACTGCCAGTCCTTGTGTAAGTGACAAGCATCAAGGATCTGATCACTGAGGTTGATATCACACAAAACAACTAAATCCTCTAACAGCCTGGTAGAACAACTAGCCTCCTTTTTACCCAGCTACCCAGTTTAAACCTGCCTAGATTCTGCAGGTTAGTGAACTTGGTAACTCTGGTGGAGCCTCCAAATGCCAGAGCCAACACATGTGAAATGGCTCAAGCAAAGACCCTCCTGACAGCACCTGCTGATGTAGCTCAGTCCCTTTGCATCACCAACCTGGGATCACCACCAGTCTTCCAAGGGGGACATTTTGTCGGTAGCGGTGTTGAGCAGTTGTTTCTCCTTCCTTGCCCTGGACCCCGTGCCACCTGTCTGTGGGGCTGGCCCAGCTGTTTGTGCAGCCAGGCAGTGAGCTGTGCCAGGGAACATGCCTGCTTTGGGCTATTTCCTAAGGCAGTTTACTGCATGGTTACACAAACAGCCAGGCTGGTGCAACTCAGGAGGCTGCAGGGAGGCACAAGTGATCAGCTGATGGGGACAGGGTAAACAGCAACTGCTATAGCCAGTTCCAAAACAGTAGTGAGACCAGAAGCCAAACCACAGGCTCAAGTTATTTACAGTCCTTTCCACTGGCTTCAGTGAACAAAAGTTAGTCCCCCTATTGCAACCCCAAATTCTGGTAAGACTGAAATCAGTGAACAATCCTTTTCCCCATTATTTCAATTGATTTGTATTTAGAGTAAAAAACTTACCTAAGTTTTAATGTTATCTACGAAGGTCCCATCTGAGGGCATTTGGAATGGGTACCAAAAGACCATTTGGGTAGCAACCCATAGATTTTTATCCCACTTCCTGGCTCATTCACCGTGGGATGTTCATAGGGATGATCACCCCATGATCATAGGGATGTTGTAAAATGATAGGAAAGCAAGTTCCTTCAATCTGAACCACAGAGGAAATAAATTAAAAAAAACCAAACCAACAAACAAAAAAAAAACCCCAACCAACCAACCAACCAAACAAAAAACACAAACAAAAAAACCCCATGGCTGACAGAGGCTCCTATTCTTCCAGCTCAACTGAGAACACAGGCTGGGAAAAAAAGCACTTGATACCTGGGACATGTCCACTGAAAGAGAGCATCTGGTCTTTTTCTTCCTCATGCTAGGCCACATACTCTGTGATCATGTTGTTTTAGCAGTTGTGCAGAGAAAGTCCCATGCTGGGTTGCTAAAAGCCACCATGGACTTTGCCATCTGGGTAGGTCAGTGCATTCATAAAAAGCCTCTTGCATTAAACCAAAATGCAGAACAACTCTCCAAATCCATCAAAGGAAGTCCAACACGTGGGTGTAATACAATGGGCCCTTTAGGTGTGTAGGTGCCCTTTAGGTGTGTAGATCTTGTCTACAGCAGGATTACTAAAACCATTTATTTTTGATTTGTTTTGAATCTAGGTGCCCACTATCCAGCGCAAGTATCAAAGTTTTGGTCAGGAATGCCCTAGGCATGGAGATACCAAATGATAATTCCTGCAAGAACCTGTGAGGGCTTTATTCTTTGGAAGGAGGTTTAGAGCACCCCTAGGAAAAAAATCAGAGAAAACAACTTGATGTCTCCGGCCGGAAGATTTGTTTTGCAGTCCCTTTATATGAAAAATGCCTACAATTACACCTAAGCTAACAGAAAAGCTCTGAGGCTTGATTAGTGTGTGCAAAGCCCATCAGTGTGTACATGGTGAAGTCTGTAGCCCTGAGAAAGGAAGGAATGAGGTGGCCCAATAACTCTGTGGTGAGTCAGTGGTGTTACCTAACGTATTGTACATCTGTGCCACACGGGATACTCGCTATAAACACATTGCCTTATCACCTGTTTGTTGGGAAGGGTGAACTGGTTCAGCTAAAATAAGAACAGGAATAAACCTGTGTCCAACAGCATTTCCATCTTACCTCCAGTTATGCTCCAGCGCTCCCTGTACCGAGTGAAATTAACTCCCAGTGGTTTTTTTTTCCCCTTGAAGTATTAATTATTTAATTGAACAAAAAGAGGGAGAATGAAAATAACCCAGAGAAATGGAGGTTTGTGCAGTGTTTCAGCCAAGGTTTCCAAGCTGATATACAGCAATAAATATCAGGGACCAGCTGCTTCCTTTCTTACGAGTCCATGTGGAGATGGCGATTCCCTCCAGATCTCCCCTGGGAAACACTGTATCAGAGCATTATTTTTAAAAGAAATAAAGGATGTCAGCAAACAGAGGTGGACTTTGAGTTATTTCCGTCTCGTTTTCCCCTTTACAGTCCACCAAGTTCCATGGCTATATTCATGGGGTCTCATGAGACCGTCTGGCCCACGGGGGCTTTGCTTCCACTGGAGTTATGTCCTGCTTTCCACCACCATGCAGAAAGAAGGGGACCAAACATGCAAGCAGAGTGCAAGGGTTCAGCAGATGTCATTTCTCAGGTCTCTGGGGACGTGTTATGTGTCTTGTGTCACATCACTGTCGCTCACGTGTGGTGTGAGGGTAAGAGCACCTCGTCACCTCTGGAGGATCCTCCAAGCTCCTTAGAGCTAGGTGGGTGGATGATCACAGAGAGATGCTTAGGAAGTACACAATTCCAGACATCCTAAGATTGCAGGCAATGAGTGCTTTGTGTATTATTTTGATGATTATACAGCATTTATATTGTAGGAGTGATCAGATGTGCTAGAAATGGTACAAACCAGTCTGATAATATAGTCTCTGTCACTAGGGAACAATTTTAAAAGATAAAAGAGATGAGTCTGGGGGAAGGTAATACTCCGTCTTACAAATATGTACCAAGGTAATGATGAGAGTTCTTGCACATACTCATAGATCTCGCCCAGAAAAATACAATTGTAGCAGAATTGTTAATCTTGGCTTTCCTGCTTGATTGTGTTTTGTTTAGAAATCCAGTTTTTGAGTCAGAAAAAGCTCATCAGAATAGAAATGAGAAGGGCTAATCAGGAAGGGCATAAGAAAATAAGAAGATGAGAATAAGGAAGGAACAGAAAGAAAGAAAATGAGTTCAAGAGGAATAGAAAAGCTTATCATTTGAGAACATTAGCATGGAGAGATTACAGAGTACAGAGTTAGGAGAAATGCAGTGTAAAGCAGGGATAATTGCCATTGGTAGTTTAGGAAAAGAGTGAAAAATAGCCAGAATTTTGAACATGTGTAAATATTGGCTCCATGAGCTCTAGAGGCATCAGAAAGAAACTAGTGATGGCTGGTATTAAGACAGGAGGGCTACCTGAGCAAGGACACAAGAGGATGCTGCCGCCTCCTCCCACACTCCTTCCCAACAGCAGCACCCTTTTGCTAACTCTATTCTTTGAACAGTTGCTCCTAAGACCACCTGTCACCTCCAAGCAGTCCTGCACCCCAGTGCTGAGAAATGTGCAAAATACAGAGTAAATCCATTTGCAGCTGTCCTTCATTTCAGTGAAGTCCCACACCAAATCTGGGTCTATGTTTGAGTTTTAAGGGGAACTGATGCCAGGGACAGGCATTTCTTAGGTGCAGTTTTCCTCACATACTAAATAGCTCTCCAAAGTAATTTCTCCCTGAACAGTGCAAGAAAGCCAGGCCTGACCTTCCATAAAACACCACTCCCAAATCTCAGTTTCTTCCTTACTTCTACTGGAAATGACACACCATCCCTTCTCTGATTTTTCTCCTTTCTTTCCATCTCCTGTGCACATTCACCCTTTGGTCTGTAATCAGTCCTAAGAAAGCTCTTTGGTACTCAGTGATGCCTCCTCCTTGGATCACCCTGCATCCCCACTACCCCTTCAGAGGTGTCATTGCCACTGCTGCAGTGCCAGCCATCAAGCAGGAATAGGAAACTGATCCAAGTATAAAGTAATGCTCTAAAACTGGGAGCCTGGGAGATGGGGAGGGAGAAGCATGGTCATATTTAACCTGGATTGATTCCCTTGCCCACTTCATGCTGCAGCTTCACAGACACTTGCCCCTGTGGGGCAGGCAATGGCAGTGAACTGGTGGGTGGGGGATCTGTGCTGCTGAGCCTTCCTTGCCAAAAAGACAAGGGTGGCATATGGATGTGCTCTGGCCTGCTCAGCCCATGCCGTGCTGGCCAGTGGCTTCTGTTGCACTTCTCCAAAATGAGCCCTTCCTTCCTCCTTCCACATGGTGAGCTCACTGCATGTGGAGTTGAAAATTTTTGTTCCCACAGAAAACCAGGGTTGTATAAACTCAAGGTGACATTGTTTTAGCTGAGTTGTGTTGGCCCATCACACAGATGAGGGTGTGTTTGACTGTGCTGACTGTTCTTACAGCATTGTCTTGAGTTTTGTGATATCAGATGATGTTGGTAGGGGCCAGCTGTTGGAATCAGATGATCATATGTTAATCCCAATTTTCCTTTTCCATTCTTAAAGCAGACTGTGGCAGGAAAGTGAGGGAAGACTGACAGCATGGTACAAAGCCTGAAACATAAAACACACTTCAAATGAACACATTTTGTAAAATCTCATTAGTTTTTGAGGCTTGACTCATGACAGCTGAATCCTCAGGACTGGCAATATTCATATAATGTAAAAGAGCTATAAACCTTAAAGAAGTAAAAATGCACAAAGCTTCTACATCAGTCACCAGCTGCAGCCAAGCTATGGCTCATTGGAATTTATTGCAGAGTCTTCAAGCGGAGCAAGTGGTGAAGTGGTGCTATTACTTCTGATTACAAATGGACTGGGTAAGAGCATTGGTGCTATAAACACCCCATTATGGAATGGGCTGCACAGTACAACACCTACTATATTAATAACATTCAATTCTTCAGATTTAAAAATAGTGCTCTTAGGAAGAAAAGCAATTGCATTCTAGTCTGACACCTGAAAGGAAATGTGGGAAGGAAATAACTGTAACTGGCACAGCTAATAATGGATTATGATGCTACCCTCCTGGGAACTGGAGGGAATTGTCCTGCACTTTACATTGGAACTAGTCTGCTTGCTCAAACATAAATCTGTATTAATCCTTCCAAAAGCTAAAAAAAAAAAAAAAAAAAGCCCAGGTGAGCTTTTGGTTCCCATGGAGCCATTTTGATGAAAGAAAAGGATCAGAAAGCTGCCTCTACAGTTCATCCGAAAGGGCCCCTCTGAAAAGGGAACCAGAGACATCTCTGCTACCTACCCCACAGTGTCTCCACACCTCCTGACGACAAGAAGAGGCTGGAGCAACCTGCCCTTTGGTAGTCTTTGCCTAACATAATGATCCCTCAAGGCCTTTGGCAATTCAAAGATTAGAGGGCTCAACTGAACACAGAAGCTGCACCAATTTATGATGCCCTTGATTTGCACGCCCAGAGTCAGTTCAGGGTGTGGTTTCACAGGTTCCTAGGTCTCTGTTCCCATCCCCTGGCCAGAGGTCTGTCTGTCCCAGCAGAGCTGGCGGCCCTTGCCCTGGGTGCTCTTCGCAGCGGGTTTTGTGCAAAAACCCCCGCACACCTTCCCACACACCTGCCTTCATCAGCCACTAGTGGGAGGACACACTGAACTTTTGCCCTGCAGGAACTGGGGCACAGGGAGGCTTGTTTCTGCCAGCTCACAGCAGGATGATGAGGACAGCACAAGCGCTGAGTAAACACCTGAGGAGGGGACTCCTCCAACGTAGCAGCCAGGGTTGTCAGACTTGGTCAGTCAGCACAGCTGCTCCACAGCCCCAGGGAGTTCAAACCCTTCCTCTCCCACACCTCAGCATTTTGCCCGAGCCACAAGACTGTGGGATAGCTGGAGAGGAAGGGAACACTCTCTATCTCATCCCATGATTTTTTAACTGCTGAAAAGAAAGAAGTCAAGATTCAGGCAGGAGGAGCAAAGTGTGGCTTTAGGTATCACTTCCCACTGATGGATCTCAAAGGGGGGTTTTGGAGGTAGATAGTTTTAAACCCATTGCATAGACACTGCACCAATAGCATTGAGCTGTGGTTGATCTGAGGAAGGTCATCTAGCAAGCAAATGGCAGAACTGGGAGAAAATGGTACCTTAGACCCTTTCCAGTAATGCATTTGCTTCACAGTGCCTCCAAATATGAACTCTGGCAGAGACAGACCATAGTTAAATGCTTGTGTCTTCCTCCTATCCTCTATCCAGGCATCAGATTTTAACCAAACGTGTCCTACCCCTGCCTAGGCCCCCTTCCACCACCCAGATCATGCACAAAGGGCCTTACATGATTGCACTCCCCCTCATACACCCTGGAGGAGTGGGATGGGACATATTCATGCTTCGAGACACACCAGCTTATTCATCCCAGACCAACCTTGCCTCTTTGGTTAAATTGATGAGACATTACACATGGGCTACAACAAAAAACCCATGACCTCTGGATAATAAAATGGCTGAAGAGGGGCCTAAATGTTTGTTTAAAATTTTGTCCTGTCATTTTTCCCGACTAAGTAAGTGCATGAGCACAGCTGAAGATCCAGCCTATTTTGTAGCAAGTGTAGATTTAATAAATCTGTCTCAACTCCAGCTGTACAATGAGAAGCTGTTATAATGGGAGGAAGTTGGCTGAGCTCGTATTCTTCCCTGAGACAAAAGTTCTGGGTTCGATGAGAGAATAGCTACAGCTTTTTCTAAAGAGCCAGTGAAATAAAATCACCAGAGGAAGTACTCCAAAACCCTTCAATACAGCAAACTATGTAGGCAAGCAGTACAAGTAAAGATTACATCATTGCCCGAAACAACCAAATAGCCCCATCAAGGTAATTACCAAGTATGAGGCAAACAACTGGATCAGGATACAGGTAAATACTGCTAAACCAGAATACTGAGCATGTTATGCTGGAGAACAGAATGGGAGCATTTCAAGGCATAATGTTAATTCATCAGCTCTCACCATTATTCTTGATCAGAAGTGCTTGTGCTTCAATACTGTCTTGGGAAGCTGTGAACATCAAAGCCCAGGCGTACACACACATCCAGGTCCACCAGCTCTACCAGGCAGGTATGAATCTCCAGCAAGCAGATGATAACAAATAGCAGGAAGCCCATGAAAATACATCTTAAGCCAGCTCTGGGAACAGGAATCAAAGCCACAGTTTAAGTTGCTTTGATTCAGCCCCTGTGTAGAGACTAGAAGCTGAAAATCAAAGTGGGGCTTGGTACCTTTTTAAAGGAGCCAATTCACCACAGCCTAAATGAAAAGAGTTAGTAGCTCCCACAGAAGTGCAGGCACAATTCTCAGCTGAGATGTGAGAAGCTCTTTTCTCTTTTCAGAGCTGGTTACACAAAGAAGTTTACTTTGAAATGTGTGGTGCCGCAATGTAATTGCTCCATATACTAGTGTGCAGGAGCAGTCTCCAAATGAACACAGGGCTTCTTCCCAAGCCATTGTTTCTGCCCGGAGAAAAAGAGCGAGGATGCTTCAGCTGGGCACCAGGGTACCTGGTGGAGATGCTAGGCTGTGGGATAGCTCCACTGGCGCCCAGTGGGACAGGCAACAGAGCATAGCCAGAAGTCACAAATCTACACCCAGATGTTCACACCATCAATTCTCTGTGATTCACCTTTTGGGTGTATCGTTGTTCAAGTAACCAACAAATCACTGAAGAAACCAGCTCTCCCCAAAGGAACTGGGCATAACTGGCATGCCAGTGCCAGACAGCTGCAAGCTTTCCAGGCAGAGCTCTTCCATGTAATTTTGGCTGCCATTTTCTCAGCTTCATCTTCCCCACCCAGCAGCAGTGCCACAAGTACAAGGATGCAGAGGAGAAGCAGAAAGAGTTCAATAACGTGCTCTTCTGGTAGAGCTGCATTTCATATGCCATCCCTCCTTGTCATGAGCTTGGGAGAGTGGAGAGGAATATGCTGAGGGCCACCACTGGCCCACAGAATGTGCTTCAAGGTGTGAAAAGGTGCTTTTTCACAATTACCTGAGAGATATTTCATGACTGCCTATTCAAAAGGACACAGTCATCACCATCCAGAGAGGTGCCGTCAGGGCAGCGTGTAGAAATCCCCAGGTCCTGGAGTGTTGTTAGTGTCACCTATGAGGGTGCCTAATTTCACTGCCTTGGCACAGCCCTCACTGTTATCCCTGAGCCAAGGCTTGCACTTAACAAATACAACCAGGTACGGGTACCTGGGTGCAGCCCTGGCCTCCATGGCGCGGACCACCCAAGAACAGGATCATTTCCTGCTTGCCTGGACCAGTCCCATCTTGGGCTATGCCACTGGTGGTACCTCAAGCCCCACAGTTTTCTAGGAGTTGTCTGCTCTACTTCAGGCCTTCTGAAAGCCTCACAGAAGTCTTAGCTTTACAGTGTATGTAATTCACCAGATTGTCACCTGACTCCACTACTGAAAAAAATCAGGACTGCCATCCCAATTAAGAGTGTTGTTAGCACTGTCAGAGTTTCTTCTTTAGTTTCTAGAAGGTTCTGTGAACACCCTCTGTGTGTGGCTCTGTAAGATATTGGTGGGACATCTGGACCATAGAAAAATCCATTTAATGGCTGCAGGAGCAGTGACAGGCCAACAGCGCAGTGCTGTTCCCCAGCACCACGAGCTGTGTGGAGACACCAGCCAGGCTCCATGAGCGAAGGGCAATCGCTCCCCTCCCTGCAGCAGAGAGAGGGACCAGCTTCAGCTGGAGACCAGGGTTTAGATGTCATAAGGCCTGGCTTAGCAGCCTGCGTTGTTCATCCATCAGAGTGGAAATTTCCAGAGCATGTGTCAGACAGCCGTCCTGCACTGATGCTGAGGGCAACACCTTGGGTACAGGCCTGACATAATACTAGGAATATTTGCCATGATTTACGGTATGCAGTATCACTGGTACAGTGACATGACCCGATGAGCTGCGAGAGACATCTCCTTTGCTATGATGTGCAAGTTCTGCACGCTTGGCAAGCTTTTATTAATTTTCAATAAAGTGGGGGATGTCAATTAACTGGGGGAAATATGTCAGCCTCTGTTAATGCACTTTGTACTCCTTTATTAATTTTTCATACTGCTATGGATACAAGCCTGCTTGGGGGAAATACCAGTCGTACACAGTGCGTTTCCCTGCAGGGTCTTGTGTTGGGAGGCAGGGAGTGGGAGAGGAGGGGGAGGCTCTCTGTTACTGCTCAGTTTTCAAAGTGCTTGGGTACGCTCACGAGCGTATCAAACTGTGCAACTTGTGCATAATCAGTTTGAGTGCCTGTGTGCTGGCCTGTGGGGCCTCTCTCTCTGCCTGCAGCATCATTCTAAAAGCTTAGGTTCTTTTCTAGGTCATGATCAATGTTATATGTTGGAGTACATGTTGGATAATGCTGGTGCATTTATAAAAAGTAAAATTCAGCTTTAAAATTATAACTATTAGACAAAAGGGTTTTTTTTCTCCCTGGGAAGTGCAGTGTTTTAATGCTGTGCAAAGAGAGCAAAAGCAAAGGGCTTAGAAAAGGACAAGGGACATTCTGGTATACAGAGTTAATGCTCTTGGCATGCTGTGGAGAGCCTTCCAGTGTGTGTGACCAGCTTTCCTTTCCGGGAATCTTGGGAATTAGTGCGACACGGCTCTGTAATCTGTTCACAACATCAAAGGTGGATCCACCTCCATGAACAATTTTTGCACTGGTTCATTGATGAGGGAGAGATCTGTCTTGCATTCCTTGGGCTCTGCTCCTCCCAGAGCATCACACCCCTGTCCTGCACATTTCCACATTTCTCAGGGCTCAGAGAGGGTCACCAAACATTTCTTTCTTTGTTTTTCCCTTTCTTTGCTCTCAGGTCCTCTCAGGCGCAGATCTTGAAATCTGTGATCTCAAGGAGTGTGAGCCTGGAAAGGAGCAAAGTCAAAACCCTGTATTTTGCAAGAGCAAACTTCCAGCTCCTTAAGGAGTTGGTGACTAAGATTCACTGGAAAACTGTCCTTAAGGACAGAGGTGATGACCAGCACTGGCAGCTCTTTAAGGCCCCTTGAGTTCAAGAGTGCTCTTCCAGTGCAAGTCAGGCCAGAGACTGACATGGATTTGCTCCTCAGCCTGAGGAGTAAGGAAGAAATGCACTGCCAGTGGAAGCAGAGACAGGTGACCTGGGGAGAGTACAGAGACACACAGTTCATGTGTCTAGGAATGGGGTCAGGAGAGCCAAGGCAAAGCTGGAACAGGACTTGGCAAGAGATGTAAGGAATTACAAGAAGGGATTCCATAAGGACACAGGTCAGAAAAGAAAAGGCCAAAGAGAGTGTAGCCCCTGTGATAAGCAAGAAGGGTGACACTGATATGGAGAAGGCTGGGGTAGTCAATGAGTTCTTTGTCTCAGTCTTCACTGACACTCAGGCTTTCCACTTCTCTCAAGTCCCTGATCCTCTGGCTAGGTGTGGGGGGAGTGAAGCCCCTCCCCTGTAAGTGCAGAGCAGGTTCAGGATCACTTCATGAAGCTGAATAGCCACGAGTATGTGGGACCTGAGGAGATGCATCCCAGGGTTCTGAGGGAACTGGTCAGTGTTGTTGCTGAGCCACTCTCCATCATATTTGAAAAGTCATGGTCAGATGAAGTCCTTGGTGACTGGAAAACTGGAGACATCACTCTCATTTTTAAAAATGGGAAAAAGGAAGATCCAGGGAACTACAGAACAGCTGAGCCCGGGAACACCATGGTGCAGAACTTCCTAGAAGATCTGCTAAAGCACATAAAAGACAAGAAGGTGACAGCCAGCATATCTCTACTGAGAGCAAATCACGCCTGATCAGTCTGGCGGCCTGTGTTGGAGTGATGGCAAGAGTTGGTAAGAGAAGACCAAAAGACATCAGTTATGTAGTCATCTGTTAGGCATTCAGTGTGGTTCAACACGATTTCCTTATCTCCAAATTGAAGAGACATGGATTTGATGGGTGGACCATTCAGTGGATAAGGAATTGGCTGAATGAATGCAGCTCATTCATTGTGAGAGGGTTGTGATCAATGGTTTTATGTCTAGGTGGAGGTCAGCAATGAGTTGTGCCCCTCAGGGCCCTGCCTTGGAACCAGTGCTCTTCAACACTTTCATCAGTGACACAGTGAGATCAAGTGCACCTTCATCATGTTTGCAGATGGCCTGAAGCTGAGTGGTACAGCTGACACAAAAGAAGGACAGGATCACAGTGGGAACCTGGACAGACTTAAGAAGTCTGAGTGAGGACGTCCTGAAATTCAACAAGTCCAAGTGCAAAGTGTTGCACCTGATTCAGAGAAATCCCAGTTATAAGCAGAGATTGGAAGAAGTCATTGAGATCAGTCCTGCAGCAAAGGACTTGGATATTCTCAGGGATGAAACTCTGGGCATGAGCCAAGAGTGTGTGCTCACAGCTCAGAAAACTGACCACATCCCGGGATACATCAAAAGAGGTGTGGCCAGCACATCAAGGGAGGTGGTTCTCCCCCTCTACCCTGCCCCACGAGGTCACCACCTGTGTGTCCAGCTCTAGAAGCTTTAGTACAAGAAAGATATGGACCTGCTAGAGTGGGTCTAGAGAAGGGCCATGAATATGGTCAGAGGAATGGAGTACCTCTACTACAGAGATAGGCTGAGGTTCTGCCTCAGCTGGTAGGAGATAGTCATAGATTTGGCATCCCAGAGGAGGCAGTGTGCTTTGGGCTCCTGAAATGCTGCCCACCTCCCTTGCAGCCCTGCTCTAAGTCCAAATGTCCTTTAATGCTGCTTTTTGATGAATCTGAAGGCTTGTGGAAGAAACCTTATCAAAGCCTTACTAACAGGACTGTGCAGTATATGTCCTACTTGGACTCCTACAGTTCTTCTGAGAGAGAAAAGCTACTTAAAAATTGTTAGCAGTAGAAAGCACCTGTGCGAGTATCACAGGGTTTTGCGCTGGCCAAGGTGCGCTGGATGACAGGAAAATGGACTGCATGAGGATTGTGCACTGTGGTGAGGTGCTGGGAGAGAGGCAGGGAAGAGCACAAAGGGCTGGCTGTGAGGCATGCAGGCTCCCTCTTGCATTGCATGCTCGTAGGGAAAGAGACTGTAATGTGGAGTTGTTCCTCAGTACCATAAACCATTCTCAGATGGAGCTGCCATGGGATGCATCCTCTTCTCCAGCCACAGCTGTACTGGCCTTGCACACACAGGCAGCTGAGCTGGCTGTAAGTTAGGACCACATGTCTTCAGAAAAACAAGCTCCATCACCCAGTCATTTTGTCATTGCACTGGTGCCCGTGTTCATGCTGGGGTGGGAGACAGAGGGTGGCTGGAGCCTTGAATTATACCAGCAGGGTTTTGTCCCAGCTTGGAAGGCTCCTTGAAAGACATCAGGCCCCTGGCTGACTCCTTCCTTCCTTCCTTCCTTCCTGCCTTCCTGCCTGCCTTCCTTCCTTCCTTCCTTCCTTCCTTCTTTCCTTCCTGCCTTCCTGCCTGCCTTCCTTCCTTCCTTCCTGCCTTCCTTCCTGCCTTCCTGCCTTCCTTCCTTCCTTCCTTCCTTCCTTCCTTCCTTCCTTCCTTCCTTCCTTCCTTCCTTCCTTCCTTCCTTCCTTCCTTCCTTCCTTCTTTCCTTCCTGCCTTCCTGCCTGCCTTCCTTCCTTCCTTCCTGCCTTCCTTCCTGCCTTCCTTCCTGCCTGCCTTCCTTCCTTCCTTCCTTCCTTCCTTCCTTCCTTCCTTCCTTCCTTCCTTCCTTCCTTCCTTCCTTCCTTCCTTCCTTCCTTCCTTCCTTCTTTCCTTCCTGCCTTCCTGCCTGCCTTCCTTCCTTCCTGCCTTCCTTCTTTCCTGCCTTCCTGCCTGCCTTCCTTCCTGCCTTCCTGCCTGCCTTCCTTCCTTCCTGCCTTCCTTCTTTCCTGCCTTCCTTCCTGCCTTCCTTCCTGCCTTCCTTCCTTCTTTCCTGCCTTCCTGCCTTCCTTCCTGCCTTCCTGCCTTCCTGCCTGCCTTCCTGCCTTCCTTCCTTCCTGCCTTCCTTCCTGCCTTCCTTCCTTCCTGCCTGCCTTCCTGCCTTCCTGCCTGCCTTCCTTGTCCATCCAATGTGCAGTGCAGTGCTGAAGGGGTGCTCAGTTCTCACAGGCCACAGGCATGGTAATAAATCAAATGGCTGGGGCTTCTTCCTCTGCCCTAAAGGCAGGTGGCACAGCTAAACTCTCCTCATCCATCCTCCCTCTTGGGGAATGATCCCTGGATTTTTCATATCCCCCAAAAACTGGACTGTAGTATGGAACCAAAATCATGCTGGAGAGTGCTCTAGTAGCAATTAAATGGCATGACAGGACAATGAGATGGCTCAGGAGGGTGGATGCCAGAGCGCAGGATTCAGCTGCAACATGGAGGTATGGGAGGAGGCCCACAGG
The DNA here is from genome assembly GCF_015227805.2 of Hirundo rustica. Classification (NCBI taxonomy): domain Eukaryota; kingdom Metazoa; phylum Chordata; class Aves; order Passeriformes; family Hirundinidae; genus Hirundo; species Hirundo rustica. The sequence continues at coordinate 23,743,796 of NC_053450.1, read as the reverse complement.
GAACCACCAGGTGCCACAGGACAACTTATCCTGGAGGGTTATTCAGCATTCTCTGAGATGCAGTACACTCTGTAAGTATAGATACCCTCCTGGCCCCAAAGTAAGTATGTATCTGTAAAAATACTGTGCATTTCATAGGTGACATTGCTGTAAGGAACCACAGCTTTCAGTGTTTGTGCAGTGTCTGGCTAGCACAGAGACCTGAGAGATGCTGCACAGCCTGCTCCATGAGGGCCTTTGTGGCAAGATCTTCAAGTGTCCTGGCCTCTCCATGCTGATATTTAAAGGTCAGTTGTATTCTGGAAAGTTACCTTGATAGGCATAGCGAAAATTTGTCTTTCTAATCAGCAAATCTGCCCAGCTAATAACGGAAAATGTAATTTCCAGATATGCCAGTTCAGGGTAAGTTCAGCAGAGAAAGCCAGAACAGTTTTTTCTGTGTCTCACCCTCAGTAGTAAGGGCTGTGAAAAAAAGGCTTCCAATTCTGCAAATGTGACTGGAGTTGGAATAGAAATTTGCTATCTTGGGTGAGGAAGTTCTGCAGCCTTAGCTGGCATAAAACGTAGCAAATCCTTATTTTAGTGAGTGAATTCCCCAGATGTGCCTGGGAACAAGTCAACTGACTACAAAAGATCTATTTATCCACAATCACTATTTAGAGTAAAACTGCACTTTGAAGTTTGGAAGGCACTTTCGCAATAGAGGGGTTTGCCCTGATGTCCTTGTCCAAAAATAGTGCCTTATTTTTGTCCTGCTAACACATGCCAGCTGGCTGCCACCCTCCATTCCTGACGCAGCTGCATTTCAGTTCTGCTGTTTATGTAAAGTTTGTGCGGTGTGATTTAGGGTCCTTTGGGATGAAATGTACTATGTAAATATAAACTCTTATTTCCAATGTCTTTCTGTAGCCATTAAGGGCCTAATTCATCCCACCACACAGGGGTTTACACCAGGAGTTGGCCAAACAGATGCAGATCCCAGCATCGTCTGGCACCTCGTGGGTTCAGCCTCTGGAGGAAGCTTCCATGAGCAGCTTCTACAAACACCACAGTCGTGCTCAGTGTCCCAGCACTTGGCCCAGCTTGGAACATCCAAGTGGAAGACTGTTTTGAAGACATGGGTTTAGTTTGGCATTTCACTACATAAATTTGTTGTTTGCTAAGAGATTGGAATCTGGATTTGGAGTTTTGCATATTCATTCACGTTAGGCTGTAGGATAGTTTGGATCCATCTGGTTAATTTACCAATACAGCTGAGCGAGTGATAAGGAATAGGGTGTGGCACAGCCACCTAAGTGCTTCTCTTGCAAGGTCAGATAGCCCCACAATAATTGGGAATAACGTGCAAATATATTGCTTTCACAAAGAAATAAGCCCTGCTGAGGAATTGGGAGAACTGTGAATCTGGTCCAGTTTGATTTTATCTCACCATCTATTTACAAGTATGGGCCTATCCCAGACTATATGCAACACATATCCATCATTCACACTGCACAATACCAAATGAGACATTTGCAACATAGCAAAGCAGATGATCTGCAAGATGCACTGCCTATTTAAATAGTGTCCTGAATATTTATCCATAAGAATTTCCATGTCACTTCAGTTGTAGAGAGAGTGGAAAAATGGGGGGGGGCGGGGGGGAAAGGCGAAGGCAAAGTTTGAAAATCCAGGATGGAAAACTCAGGGGTCTAGGATCACATGCCCACAATACCCTCCCAGCAGTTTAGTCAGGGATATTCAACCTCCCCTGACTGCAGCTGAAATGACATTGAACAAGAGTTTTCCCCTAGATTTTAGAAGCTACAAAACATGGAGCAGACTCCATGTGCCTTAACAGCAGGTGAAGTTGAAGTTTCACCTGTGCCCAGCCAGCCCCAACTTCTGCAAGCCCAGGCAGAGCCTGTGATATGCAATCACTTTCCCATATTTGTGAGGTGATGAGCAGAATAGTTTGCAGACTTCCAGCTACACTTCCTGCAGATGATTCAGCTCAGGTGAATGTCTCTGCCTCCAAGAGCAGCAGTGTGGGGCAAACCTGAAAGTGGGTCTCTTTCCCCGAAGTGTCTCTTCTTTGCAATGAATTCAGTTTTCACATGTGCAATAGCAGCAGCACGTACTCTCAGGCTAAGCCTTTCATGTGCACTTTGAATCTGCACTGTGGCCGCACAAGGGGCAGGGAAGGGAGCTGCTTCAGACAGAGGCTGCTGAGGATCTTCTTGTCAAACATTAAAGGACACCTGTGGACTTCTGTCTCAGGCAAGAAAAGTTACAATCCAAAGGAACTTGCTATGCCTGGTACGAAGTGCTGACAGCTGGTCATTAGAGCAGGGAGGTCTGCTCTGGCCCAAGTCCTCCTTGCTTCTGAGAACACCTTGGTCACATCAACAAAGCTCCTTGTAAGCATTGGGACAACATTTTGAAGATCATCAGGCACCTTTCTCAGACAGACTACTGGGACTTCAAAAAGCAGGTGGGACTACTGCACCAAGAATTAAAACCTGGACCTGCTGAATTTAAAACAACCAGCAGAACTAACCTGAACATTGAAAAGGCAGAGTAAATATAATCCAGATCTCCAGAGATGCCACCCTGCTGCCTTTATGGGATGATGCAGCGCACTCCAGCAGAACCCATCTCTCTCCTGGGGAATGGACTCACTTGTCTGAAGGCAGAGGAGACCATGCCCATCAAACCTGGACCAACCCCATTCCCAACTCCACCTGCTGTCAGGTCCCACCAAAACCCGTGTAATCACCTTTTGCAGTGTCCTTGAGCCTGACTGGATTCCCATTGGGCTCCCGCAGTACGTGCTGGAAGGTGAGATCTGCTCCCTGTCCCATTCTCAACCAGCAGCGCACAGCGTCTCTTGTTTTGCCCTTTCACATTCAGAGAAAGAGGGAAACTATTTGATTTCTTCAAATGTGCCCAGGACTATTTGAGGCTACCTGATCCCAGGGAAGAAGATGGAAGTGTTCTGTACCCTCTTTATCTCCATGTCCATTACTGCTGCACCAAACTTAGAGCACATTAGCTAAAAAGGAATTGTGGAGGAATTTGCAGAGGAGCTTAGGAGACTATTTTGGGTCCAAATGAGCTCAGAACCAGTGAGGAGCAGAGACTGGCTGCAATGGTTATGCTCACAGACCTCCAGGACTGGGCTGACCATGACCCCCATGCTGGTCCTTTGGCTCTAATCTGGCACTGTGAAATGTCAAACTCTCCTTAAAACAGAACAACAAAAAAAAAAGTATTGCCAGAACCCTGTCATATCCAGAGAGAGAATAAAGACTGTACTGCATATTACATGTGCCTTGCTGCTACAGAGGTTGCTGCTCCACTCATGGTGAGCACATTGCCATCACTGAAACATGGGACTGGTGCCCATAACATGCCACATTCTTACCAGAAGTGCACAAAAGAGAATTATCTCTCTTTAAAAAACCCTCTTCCTCTCCCAGGAGCAATCCTAGCTCATTTTTTCCTCTCTGGGATTCCCTCTCCTCCTTACACTCACAATGTTTTTTACCTTATTTTCTTTTTTTCCCTGTTTGGCAAAGAAAATTTGCAAATCCTCATGGGAGTCACAGGGCAGCAGAAGGTGCACCAGAGGCTGCTGAAGGGACAGTGGTGTGTAGTTTGACTGTCTCTGGTGTCAGCTGGGTTTGGGATGAGTCAGGAAGATAAGTTAGGTAACAAACAAGTGGGAGAGCTAATAGACCAGTTGGTATCGTGGCAAGGGTGCGTCTGCCGCTGACTCAGAGACCTAATCAATGTCTTATCATTTCTCACGCCTTCCAGCTCCAGCATGAAACCTCCAAGGGTTCTCATCAGGGGATTAATTCCTCCCTCTCATCTTCATCGGGAGCATGCACTTGAGCTCTCTGCGTGGAAAGCAGACACATCTCCATGTGGCAGAAACACCCAGCCAATGACTACACCTGGCAGCTAATGGATGGACACATGTCCCAGCCAGGTGTATCTAGGTAGAGAATGCAGATACTCTATCCCCACTTGCAAGCGTATCAGGAGCCTAAGGGATTATTAGATATATTTTATGATGGAATAAAGATTTTAGGGGAAAAGGAATCTCAAAGGGAGAAGTTCAGACATCCTGAAGACAACAAACAGAGGCACTTAGGAGGATGCATATTATGCTAAAATACAAGTCCATCACAGGCAGCTGGGTCCCATGTCACAGAATAAGATCAACTCTTGGTATCATTCTATGAGAGCTATGAAGATTCACCCAAAGATCCATTGTGAAGGCTTGTCAAAGGACTTCTCCTGAGAAGAAAGACACAGGATGAATGCTAACCCAGTACCATGCACGTGAACCTTGCTGTCTGGAAGGGAGCCATACTGCAACACTCTCCAGCACCAGGCTCAAGTAAGGCTCCTCTCTGGCTCCTTGGTGGCACACATGGGCACCTCCTAAGGCTCTTTGTCTTGTCCTTGTCTTTTTCCTCATCTGCTCTCTATGGCCCTTCACTCTGGGTGGGGTTATGGTGGTTGCTGATTGCTGCTGATCATTTCAGACAGACTTTTTAGCTCCCTCAATTTAGAGCCATCCTGGACATGGCTCTAAATGGTGTTCCTTCTTCACATCCTACCCCAGTTTTTGTTCTGTTTTCTCTCCCTCAGTCTCCAAGGTGCTTGGCATATGTCTTTTATCTACCTGGCATGGGTTCCATGGGTATTCAATGGACACAGAAGCTAATTAGCGACTGATGCAACAGGATTTTAAATTTAACCTCATGGTGCAGCCATGCCTTGAACGTAAATAAGGCACATACTTTTGGGTGAACATGTGGGGGTTCTTTTCAGAGGAAACCAACCTGTTGCTCAGGACTGGTGTGACCTCTGCAAACAACCTCTGAAATACTCAGACTTGCTGTGTGCTACTCACACACTTTGAAAACTTCTCCCTGTGCTCGACTACTTGCAGCAGCAGAAGCGCATGGAAATGTGAAAAGTGAAAAATTCACTATGAACATATAGAAAGAGATCTACAGGAAAATTTGGAGGTCGAGCTTTTAGATGGCATCCATTTCTCACCCCCTCTCTGGCCCTATTTACTAAAAGAAATAGAGTTCCAACAAAGGGAGTACAATCAAGGAAAAGATGTTTCTAAAGTAAAGTTATTAGCAATAAATAAAATGAGAAAACAAATCAGAATAAAGTCAGTGCATCAAGATGATCTCAATAATCTCAACACGAAACCAGTTAATCCTCATAAATGTTAAGAGAGGCTCTTCAGGAAGCAGCTGACCCTTTGGTTACAAACACACTAGAGCTGATTTAGCATAGAAACTGGAGCTGCTTAAATAGTTTACTTTTGAGACATTATTATCTGAAGTTCACGTCACAGAGCCAGTTATAAAGCTCCCGTCTTAGATTTCTGTTCTCACACAGTAGGTAACCCTTTCCTCTCCTCTGCCGGCAGATTCCAACAGATGACACATTTCAACAGAACAACTGTAATAAACAGAATTTTTACAGATATTAGCCAGAAACTATCTGGGGCAACGGATCTTTTAGTGCAAAATCATTTTTCTTTATGAGCCAACATTTAAATCTAAAATGTTTTCTTCAGAGTACAGATTTTAGGGACAGACACATGCATGCATGCACACAGCGATGCTTCCATGGCACAGAGTGAAGTCTAAGAAAGTCCAGACATTTCCTAGACATCAAACACAAATAGCAAACATCGATAAAGAAGCCACTTCCCAGGGGACTGGTCTTGGAGCTGCAGTTGCAGACGCAGCAGATGTCCTCTTGGCTCAATGCTTCTCCTGCACAGACCTTGTTTGGGCTCTGGTTGGGAAGCAGAAGAGAGGAACAACATGATGTTGGGGGTTAGGTTTTGTTTTGTTTTGTTTTGTTTTCCTATAGAATTTTTCCCCCCATAAGTTGCTAAGAGACTAAATACTGATGCTTAGATGGTGTTTGACCCACACAAAAGAAGTGGCCCAGGGTGGCGGAGGGAAGATCACTGAGGTTTGAGGTAGGGAACAGCACAGTGCTGCGGGAGCTGAGCTGCTTTTCTGGCTCTCAGCATTTTTTTTTCGGGGGAGGACGTTCGGGCAGCTGCTTGCTGCGTGAGGAGTCCACTCAACATAGGGTCTGATCCTGGGAATTCTACCGTCATCCATCATCTGCTGGAGCGCCCAGGAATTCTGAGCCCCTTCACCTGCCCTGCTGGAGCTGGGCCAGCCCTGTCCGGCCGTCACAGCTCCTTCAGCACTGCTCACTTTGCCAGGACATCCCCCTGCCTGCTGGGGACATCCTGCCCTTCCAGCCGCCAGCCTGGGAGTTTCCACCATTCCAGCTTGGTGCTCTCGGGGTCCCAAGGGATCAGACTGCCCTGGGCTTCCTGGTTCTGTTTGTTATCAATGCTATAGTTGTTGTTGTTTGTTTGCCTTGTTATACTTACTAGTAAAGAATTGTTATTCCTTTCCCCAAAGCTCTGACTGAAAAGCCTCTTTAATCTTCTAAATTATAATAACTTGGAGGGAAGGGATTGGAATTCCCCATTCCTAGAGAGGCCCTGCCCCTCCCTAGCAGATACCTGTCTTTCAGACCAAGACACGTAATCAGCAGAGTTTTGACAATGTCTCTCTAAAACAACTGTACTTGGAGGGACCGGAGAGTCAGTCTTCTCTCACCAGGCTCATTGACCTTAAAGGTGGGATATCCCAGACTCATCCTTAGGGTTCATGAACTTTGCTTACTCAGCCTGGTGACATCTCCCTCCCCAGGCTGCAAGCAAATCTGCTGCAAGCTCTGATTTGGAGCTAGCCCAGAATTGAACTTTGCAAGTGGCAAGTTTGGGAAAAGTCCCATTTACATCCACAGAATAAAAAGAATTTGGTGCTTTATAGAGCAGACACTGTACATCTGCAAACGTTTCCCTAAGCCTTTGTTTTCCTCCCTCTCCCCTGTTTTGTAAGTAAAAAAAAAAATTAACATGCAAGATGTTTCCTGAAGATTTTGGCATAGTCTTATCTGGATAAAAGGTCTCATGATGACTCTGTTGCCAACTTATAGAAATTTCAACACAAAACTATTTTACAAAAATAGCTGCTTGCCAGGGTTTGTTTGTTTTCTTCCCAACCACTGCCTGACATTCCCCCATCTGCAAACTCAAAAATAAACGTGTACAATTTATTACTTCTGTCATCTTCTTCTCCTCCTAAAGAAGGCAACTTACAGTCAGCATTCTATTTTGGAAATAAGCTAGAAGTCAAGCAGTTTGTCTCTTGTACACTTTAGAATAGCAAAACTTGCTAGTTATTTCTTTGCTGACTTAGCCTCTGAGCAGGGTTGGGCATGCTGCCTGAAGCTTCCACAGCTGATTCCAAAGCCTCCTGTACCCCACTGAGAACAATACTTGCAGTAGCCTTTTGGGGAAGGAGTGACCTTGGGGTTCCCAAGGTGCTGGGATCTTACTCCCATCCCCCAAGGAGAGAGTCTGGCTGAAGGGTGAGGGACAGGGGGCAGGGGCTGAGCCCCGAGAGCTTTGCCCGAGGGGGATGCTTCCTATTCCTGTGCACAACCCTGCTGATGGGCCCTGAGCAGCAGTGAGGCAGTGTCACCCTGTGCCCCATTTTGAGGGAAAAGCAGAGAGAGAGAGAATGGAGCCATCATATTTCCCCCTCCACAGCTGGCTGCCCCTTTCCCACATTTTGGAGAAGCAGCGATGATAGTACCACTCCAATTCTGTCATTATACTACATAGTAATAAAAATGTATATTCTGTGCTCTGGAATCCTACGTTCTTGGCCTGCCTGGCAGTGTAGAATCCTTGTCTCTCATCCAGACAGTTTGGAATCAGACGGTGAACAATTCAATGGGTGTGGGAAACCCACTTTTCTATCCTCCGTCACAGACTCATTTTGTGACAAGGAAAAGAAGTCCAGAGCTACAGAGAAGTGCCAAGTCGGCTCATCCTTTGAAAACCAGACCCTAAACCTTCTGTGCCTGAGCTCTCCATCTCCAGTTAGTGAAAAAAGCACTTCCCCGTGTCCTGTTGAGCAACGTATTCCAAACTGAGGAGCACTTAGTGATGGGGACAGATGCTCGCTCTAACCTGGGGGTTACTCTTTCAGCATGTCTGACTGCTCTTGGTGGGTCAGGAGCACCCACGCCGGTGGAAACTGAGCCCCAGCCGCCACACTGGGGGCACGGGGAGCCGAGGGCTTTGGCTGGATGAAGCAAGGGGCTGGAGGTGAGCTTCACCCGGGGCTCGTAGCAAGGGCAGCTCCAGCAGGAGGAGGGAGGCCCATGGCTTCCTCGCTCCAAAGAGGAGGGAAAGAGAAGACTCGGACCCAGTCGCCTGGTATAAACATTAAAGGGATTTTGCATGCTTATATTTTTTTTCCTCAGAGAAAAATTATGCTGCTTTTGGTTGCCATAGTTTCCTGGTTTCCCTGGTTACCTCTCAGTATGGAGTAGGGGATGAGAGATGAGGGGAGGGAAGGAGGAGCCAAAAAAAGACAGGGGCCAATGAACAAAGATCCTGAGCAAGGCAGATGACATCAGCAGGCCTTTTTTTTTCCCGGGAAAAAGAACAAAAAGACAGAATGTATGTTTCTCGGCAAGGACGGTGGCCGTGTTTTGTACCCTTTGATGTTTTATAATTCAAAAGCGGGAGAAGATTATACAACAAAATTAATCACCAGTGAAAACCGACAGCCCAGTGTTTAATACTTCCTTAAACTTAGAAGCAGGAGGATCATTGGTGAGAGAACCATGATGCAAAATCACAGCAAGTGGAGTACCTGAGACCATGTGCAGACAGGCAGGCAAGGCCAGGCTGTTGGTAATGGCTTTTGCAATGGACCATTGCAGGCAGGCAGGAGAAAAGTGTTGATTCAACTCCAGCTCCAGAAAGCTCCAGCACAGCACTCCTGGCCAGTCCTATCCTGCAGAGCCTCATGCGGATCATCCCCTTCCAAAAATCAACAGGACAATGTATGCAAAAAAGGCTTCCTTACATGGCCAAGTCTCCAGTCCTTAGTGAAAGTCCCATGTTGTTTTCAAGTGGTCAAGCTTTGAGTAAGAACTAAACCAAGACAGTGTAAACCCTCTTTATACAACCACATGTTTCAGTGGTTGGACAAGAAATCCAATCTGACCCCAGTGGCAGGGCTCCAATAATCCTCTCACCTTTCTCTTAATATCCTGTGACTCAGTGATATATGTCAGGCCATTTAAACCCCGGCAGCAGAGTTCAGGTGCTGTGCCAATTATATTGAGTGGATGGGGAGATCTGCTAGTTGAACAAGAAATAGGTCAGAGGAATGACTTAGCTAATAAATTATTTTAATGAAAAGTTCTTTCGGGAGCTGTTGGGTTTGTAGTTCTGCAGAGGAGAAGAGGGTCATCAGGAGCAAAGAGTAAAATGGGAGGACTTGGCAGTAGACCTCAGCAGAGCAATGAACAGGTAACCGAGAAGATGAGAAATAGGATGAACAGAGCATGTTGGGTCTTTGTGGCACAGACCCTGCTATAATGGCGCTGAACAGTCTCCACATGGGACAGAGGTGCTGGGGCTAGCTTGTGTTGGGGGCAAAGCTGCTGCCCTAACTGAGCTTCTCTGCCCAGGTCAAAATAGACAGCTTCTCCTCGAGGCTACTTAGCTGGGGTACGGTGTCTATCCAGCACAGGACTTCATCCACCCCACAGAAATATCTACATCCCTGTCCAAAATCTGCTGATGTCAAGTCTTTCAGTGCTGGGCTTTGAATCAAGTCCAAGTCTGGTGTCTAGATATGGAGTTAGCAAAACTGAAATCATTGCCAGGAACACATAGAATCCTTAGGTTGCCTTCATAACCACTTTGAAATGATTCCTGAGGACTGTTTTGTTGTGTTCTGATTGATGGGGTCTGAAAGTGCAGGGTACAGTTTCTCTGCAGAGTCCTGCGGCTGTATGTGTTCTACCTGTAGATAATCCAAGACAAAACACACCTTCCAAAGGTACTAATGGCAATCTATTGAATGTCCTACAGGGAGAGCAGAACATTACTGTATGCTGGGCAAAAATCACAATAATTAGTAAACAAGGTACATTTGGAGTTTTGTTTCTGCTTGTAATAACAGAGATAACTTCAAAGTTATGTTTTCATCACTGCAAACGAAGGCATAGAAATTAGTGAAATCTAATTTTAGGTGTTTTCAAGTTAGATGACTGTTGGCAGCCAGAGGCATAGAGAGGAGTGCAGCTGGGACTGCTCACCTTGGAGCTGTCTCTACTGGGCGCCTCTTGTAGGATGGGATAAAACCGCTCCTTGGTGGTGTCTGTTTCTCTCCACCATTTTCAGACAAAGCCCAGCAAATTGATTTCAGTTATCTGACTGCCGAATGCACCATGCCAGATGTACAAGGTCCACCTGTACTTTCTGTGATGGCTGTTGACAAAGTAGCGTCCCCTGTCCCCAGAGCTCCTGCTGATTGTGCTCAGGCCTGAAACTCCCCCTGGCAGCTAAGGACAAAACTGATGTTGGTGGGAGATGCGCAGGGAAAGGAACACCTCCCTACAGAGAAGGCATTTTGGATTTCTGGTTTCTTGTTTCTCTCTGCCATACAGCATCCAGTCCACAAAGTTTATTGCATGTTGTTGGTGGATTTAATTTAGGGCTGATGTTGAGCAAACCACAGAAACAGGGCCTTCGTCAGTGCACTTATTTTTGTAGTGAGATTTGAAGAAGTAGTTTGAAAAATAATCTCCAGCATTCATGAGATGTTATAAATTGGTTCTTTTATGTATTAGAGACAGGGCAATAAATGCCAAAAGGGATTTATTGGTTATTGCTGTTCTGATAAAAGGGTCATTAAGAGTTGTAAAAGTCTAAACGATAATGGGGAGATGTTGTAAATGCTGTAAGTGAATAGAATGAAAGAACATGATATACCCGTCAGCTGAGGTCACTTCCTAATAGTTTATAACCCTCTTCTAAACACTGAAGAGAAATCTGGGTTTGTCCAGCCAGGCAACTGAAAATTCCCATCCGTCACCCCAAGCTGAGCTCCTGGAGCTTCCTAAGCGGCACCTGACTGACAAGCATCCTGAAAAAGCCTGCAGAGTAAGTCTCTATACCTTGTGGGGACTGGCCTCTGAAAGGGCAAGTGTGGGGCACGGGGGCGTGTCAGACGTGGTACAGCACCAGGGGCTGCTCTGAGAAAGGCACTAACACTCGTGTGGAAGAACAGACCTACGCACCCCGAATCTGCACCTCTGATGCGGACAAGCCTCATCCGCCGATTAAATGCCGAAGGAGATTTTTTGAAATATCCCAGCAGGTCTGCCAGCTATTTGCTCTATCTGCCCCGCACACAGCATCTAACCAATAAGTCCCATTAAAATTTAAATGTGAAAATCATTTTAAAATGAACACCATCAATTCCCACAGCTTATTATTAGCAGAGCTGCTGAAAGCAGCTGTTATTAAGGTCTTCAGCATGTCCCTTAGGAGCCTTGTTTTCTGTTGTTTATGATTTTGTCAAACTTGAACTGCAATTTTTCATTCTGAATCTCTGTCTCCTGCTGAATTACTGAGGAACATTTCAGGCAGAACAGTACAGCTGTGAGACTAGAGGAAAAAACCAACATTTTGTCTGTGTTAAAGTAAGACACTGGTGACTTTTTCTTTGAGGAAGGCTAATTTTTCTGTACTCAGAAGTCTGTCATGACAGCGTGATTTCTTTTCAGTGACCTGCTTTTTGCAATTTCGTGGGTAAATTAGGGAAATCTGGTAAATTTTGTTATTAGGCAGTTAAAAAAATCAACATAACCCGTCAGGATTCAGTGTATGACATCCAATTTCTTTGGTGTGCTCCAGCCCAAGGTGGCCATGACCTTACCTGCAGTTACAGGAGAGAATGTCAGTCCAGCAAGGGCTGGATGTCAGACCTAAGGGGGGATTGTAATTTTAGGTCCCTAATAGGAGCTGTGAATGTGGCCATAAAAAAGAAGTTGCCCAGTATGAATGCAGAGCTGTGAGAGATGTAGGGCCTGATTTATAGAATATAGGTGGGATAAGTTGTGGGAAGAAGGAGAGGAGGCTTACATCAGGACAAGAAATTGTGGATGGAGATGGAGATGGAGATAGATGGAATGCCTGTGCAGGAGGCTTTGAATTTGCTGGTGAGTTGAGTGGGCTTCTCTGCAATAGCACCTGAGGGAACTGCCCTTGGTTTGTCCTCCCCGCTCCCTTGTGTGGGTAAAATACCTTCTCTCCTACCCCTTGGGAGTGTTATTGCAATTGTCAGGTCAAGCATCTGCAGATGGGAAATACTGCGCACCCGGCGTATCTTCTATTTTGCTGAGCTACTCCAGCAATACAAACATATGAAAAATCGTGATTAAGAAAATGTAGCTGCCTCCAAAGCAGGGTTTGAAGGGTGTACAGTAACCAAGGCCTGGGCACACTCAGCACAGAGTAAACACACTGCTCATCCTGAGCACCAGGGCAGGAGAAAACACCGGTGGGTGATCATGTGGCTAGAGATAAATGTATCATAAATCATTTACCACAGGAAAAAAATGTCAGTTGAGTAAGCATCCTAATTCTGGCATTTCTTAAATTTTCAGTGTTTGCCTTTGCAACCTAATCATGCTTTTGGCTTCTGTGATACATTTGATATCATGGCACACTGCATATTGAGACACTGCTGACTGTCTCTGACCTAGTCAGTGAGGCACGTCGGATTTATTCCCGTAACAAGGCACACTGCAGACCTGTTCTCTGCAGCAGATGAGCTAAGGGGCTTGGCATTTCACCTGGCCTTAATTCCTCCAGACCAGGCGCAGACCAGTCGAGGCTCCTTGTGACACCTGATGGAATGCAGAGACTCTATGGAGCCCAGCTTGGCCAGTAACTTATGTGCCCTGGGAGGTGCTGTAAGTACCTTGAAATATCGATTTCACACCCGTAAACTAATCTGAAGAGGATTAAAAGATTGGTTGGCATTTGAGCAAACAAGAAGGATAGCTTTTTTCCTAGGGGGATCTATGAGTCATCTTTTATTTGACAAGTCAGGCAACTTTCAGATATTAAAATACATCTTGAAAATACTTCCAAACCCTTGACTTATTTTAATCCAAAGAGAACTGTTGTTGACTATTCCTGGTTTTAAAAGCTTTTCATGTTTTGGTCAGGAGTAAGTACAATGATTCATTTTACAGCTTCACTATAACATATAAGGAATAAATAATTTCTGAATGTCACATAAAATGAGAAGTTATTCTTTGAATTATTTACAGAATATTCACAAATAAGGAATTTGTGTAGAGAAAACAGGGACAACTATGCATACACAATAGGGAAGAAGTTTGTCAATAAAATATTATGGACAACTGTAAATTGTAAACAACTGTAAACGACATTTTAAAAACAAGTGACAGTATCAGAGGTTTCTCAGACAAATATCTTCAAGCATTTGACTAATTATGACATTAGTCAGGAAAAATCGGACCAGTCCCAGCCCAGCAAATTATCAGCATCCCCAGAGAGGATAACCTCATTTCCAGGGCACCACTGAGAACAGACAAACAAGTTGGTTCTGTTTTACATTTAATTTTTGTTTTCTTGTTGTTATAAATGGTATGCTGTTGTTTTGGTTTTCAGTGCTTATGGTTAAGTTACTTACAAGCAGCATGACTGTAACTTCATCCAAGAAAATGATTGTGGATTTATTTACGAGATATTAATTTACACTTGTGTAAATGAGTAGCGAATTCTCCTCCAACCTGTATGTTCTCACCTGGTATTCTGCCTGTTTGCTTGCTTTTGATTACTTCTAATATGCATACTAATGCTCTTAATAACTTGGCTCATGAAATCTACATCTGCAGTGGGCTTTTAATTTACAGCTTGGATAGTATTGTTTTAATTTTCTTCTTTCCAATAACAAAGCAGCTACTGATGCTTCAGATGTGATGGGAGGGTTTAAACATTCCTTTGGTGTGCAATGGGATGCTCGTTGCTATACCAGTACTGGAACACACACAGGACAACCCTGAAGTTGTACTGGTCAGTACTTCACCCACTGACAAGCCCTGAGCATCCTTCTGCACAAAGGAGCCTTGCTCTCTTCATCAGTTCCTCGTCTTGACTCCTGGCTACCTTTCCTTTCCTTTCCACATTGAAAACAATCTCAGAACCTTCATAGAAAGCAACCTGCCACCTCTAGGCCAAGCCCTGGCTGTGACTGCTGTTTCTTGCTTTGCTCATGTGGCAGTCTGGCTTTCACAACTCGCAGCACAACAGGAGCCTCCCATGCACTAACGAACCTCACATCCGGGGATGGCTTAGAAGTCGCCAGGGTAAAGATAATGGGGATACATTTGCTTTCGTGGTTTCAAGCCTTCCAAGTATCTATCTAATCATGAAGGTTGGGAATTTGTTTGCTTTTTTTTTTTTTTTTTTTTTTTTAACAAAAGGCAAATCAGAAATATAACAGATTATTCACCAGGCACGTGGCTTCTGGAATGTGAGTTAAAAGCAAAACATAAAATGAACATAATGCTTTAGAAGTCAAGAGAAGCAGAACAACTGCAAAGAATAATTTGTGGATTACTTTTATTATGTTACATGGTAAATAATTAATAAAAGGAAATAAATTCTGAGGTCACATAGCAAATAATGGTTGTGACAGATAAGCTACACTGTAGGAAGTTCTAGGTCTGGTCCAGATTTTTAAACATAAACTAGTTTTCTGAGAAACAATGATTTTTATACATGCACTGTTAAAGCTCTTTAACCCTGCTGTACTATGTGGAGTAAATAAAAATCAAACTCTGTCCTTACGTACACCGAATATGCACAGTAATGTGTTTTGAGAGTTAATAATGCATGAAGGGTGCTCAGGGTAGAGGTGGAAGCTCGGCCTCTGGTTGCTGAAAACTTTAGATGCAAAGGGTGTCATGCAGATTTAACGGGTACATGAGAGCTTTTTCTGGGGTTTGTTGGTTTGTTGTTTGAAAATAAAAAATTTTTAAAATGTTTTATGGAAAGCAAAGTGAGAGAAAGATTTCAAGTGAAACAAATGACAGCTTTAAGAAATATTATACTACAATTTTGTAAATTTATATTTATTTACATTCTGTGTTAAATAAAATACCTTGTAATACAATAAATGTCTTAAAAATAAACTACTGAGAAAATGTTCATAGAAGCTTTGTGAACTTTTTCATCAATAACATACTAGACAATCCACACTATATCATCTCCTTTGTCCCCTACGTTCGCCCTACGTTTGCCCTACGTTCGCCCTACGTTTCCTTGACCATCAATCTGTGCTCCCTGGTGTTAAGTGTTTTTCTCTCTCTCTAAGCCCCACAGTTGTGCTCCTCAGGCACAATTCATGTGGTTCCTCACACCTTTCCCAGCCAGCTCTCTCAGAATGAGGTGAATGGTCCCCAGGGGACTCCTCTCTCCCCCCGTTTGCTCAGCTGGAGCCGGGATGATGAGCTGGAGCAGCACGCAGGCACTCATCTCAAGATAGGCGAGAGGAATCCTACCCCTCTTCCCAGTAACTCTCATTTCCTGGTTTTCCCAGGATTAAAGAGTGCTGAACTGTTTGGCCCCAGAAGAAAAAGGAGGAAACAGAACAACAAAGGAGAAATCTGATTCCAGTGGGAGCTGTTGATGAAAAGCATTTAGGCAGAGCTTTAAAAGGGAGACAGAAACACTCATTTGCGTCTCACCTCAAGTGACACACATCAATAAAGCAGTGTAAAAGTGAAGGGATCTGCTGACCTTCAGAGCAGAGCTTCCATGGGAAACACATTTTGTGATTTGGCTCAGGTATGTCAGGAGCCATTAAATCAGGAAATTATAAAACTGAAGGCTGGTGCAATTGGGAATCAGAAGGGGGCACAGAAATGGATTAATTCTGTACTGATCAATTTAATAAAAAATAGTGGCCGTTTGAGAGCTGACAAGCAATCAAATGAGATCAAAGTTCTCCCGCAACGGCTGGCATCAGACGGGGCACGGTGTTTGCTAGGTGGGAAAGGCTGCCCTGCCCTTCCTCACCAAGAACCTGTTTGTGGACAAATATATTAATTCAAAGTCCCAAATGACTTCAGTATTTCAGGCTACTAGCCTGATCCTCAGCTCCTATTGATGCTTTGTTTATCAGTGCAAACAACCTATTTCGCAAGGCAAGCCTTTATTTTGGCTGACATACTATATTCCCAAAGGCTGATGTAACATGGGTCACAAATGTCTGGTGACAAATCTCTTCCATCCTCTCTAATTTCCATGTGAAATCAACTTGCATGTATCCCAGATTATATACAGCCAAGCAAGGAGACGTTGTCTTGGCAGAAGCACGTTTAAATCCCCCAGGTGCAAGGAAGGAGAAACAAAGATTCATTACAGTAATAAAGTTTCAGCCTTCTAGGGATGAGGTCAAACGAGAGCAGCAGAGCACTGGCTGACAGGAGAGTTGATCTTATGTACATGGGAGCTATCAATAAGCCTTCTGACACATGTCTGTTGAGTATGGTCCATTGAGGGAAAACATCTACCTTATCACTGAACATTTCACAGGGCAAGAAATGTTCATTGTGTTGCACAAGTACGATTCACGATTTTTTTTTTTCCTGTCTAAATTTGATTTCTTAGTTTATTTACCTTTGAACCTGGTCACCAAGTGATGAGTTGCATCGACCTGTCTGTTTAGTCCAACGGAAAAATGCTGTATTATTTTGTAGCAATTTTGCTACAATTTTAGCAATTTTCTATTTACTGAGAATCCTTTCTCTGTAATGATGCAAATTCAGTGTTTAGGGTAGGAACTGTTCACTGGAATCAAGTCTGGAAACTGCAAGGGTGCACGCCAGAATGCTGCTCCCTTCTTTAGAGTCAATGAAAATGTGCATTCTCCTTAATACACTACCACATATTGGTATGGTTTTTACAGACTAAAAGCTGCTGCTGAAAATGACAAAGCAAACTGAGAAGTACAACTAATATCTAGGTTGCAACATGTTGCCAGAACATTCCTGAGAAACAGGAGCCTCCTGGGAGCAGCGTAGGTGGCATTCACTCAATGTTTACACCAAATTGCATTTCCTTGCCATTGCGCATGCCAGAGCCTGCCTTAATTTAGACTCTGCCCTCATAAGACCCTCAACTCCCTCCACTGCTCCCTGTTGCAGGCACAAGCTGCAGCCAGAATCTCCCAGGACTGGTCTCCAAAGCCTCTTGGTCCTCCGCTCAGTTCAGCAGAATTTCATGATATATACATTAACTCGGATTTAATTTGGTACTTCTCCAAATGCCAACTGCAAAAACAAGGCTGAGGAGGAGAAGGGAAGAAAACCCCACAAGCAAGTGTGATACCTGCAGGCCAATAGTTCCATGAATCTTTCCAGGGAAAGGCAGGCACTCTTGTTTTCTAGCAGTCTATCCGTTTTCTCCCTATTTATATATGTACTCTTTGCCTGGCTCATGAAGTGTCTAAATAAAAATTTATTGCAGGGACTGGCTATTGATTTGCAATCCTGCACATCTGGAAGACATGACCCTAAAAGAATGTCCATTCTTTGAACTAATGCAAATTTAAACTCTAGCATAAAAGAAATTGTTTCGGGATAAAATTAAGTGACATTTTGAATGAACATCATTGATGCTTGGGTTTATTTTATAGGTAAATCCTGTTTACAAAGTACACCAGAGAAGTTTCAGTGATATTTGTGGGGCTGATTGAATGCAGTGAATCCACACTGGAGACTTACAGAAATTGATTACACCCTTTTAAGTATATTGCAGAAAATGGTTACATGATAGCTGCTTCTCGGGGTCCCTGATATCAATGGGATGGATACAACAGCAGTCTCTCTTAAGATCCAGAATTTTTTCTGTGAATGAAACAAGCTAGTCCACGACCAAGCAATTCAAGTAAACTCCCTCTCTGGGAGGGAATCCAGGTTTCTCCCTCTGTCACTTTGTGTTTCATTTAGTCTTACCTCTGCCAAAACCACGGAGTTCAAGGACTAAGCGTAAATTTCCTGTCAATTCCTGTCCAAGTCATTGCTGCTGACATCCTGACTCACTGAAGAGGCAGATATTATCTACCTCTGTCAACAAACATTCTTCTTGCGATTCCTAGGGCAGGATCAACTCTTCACCTGTAAGGTCAGAGTTACGTACAGTTGGGAAGGATATTTAACAAATTACTCTAACATGATGTACACAGGAAAAAACAGTGCAGCCAGCTAAGGCCAACCACAAAGCCTGGTTTCCTCAGATTCTCCCATCACAAAAAACATATTTATATTTGGCACTTTCACTTGCACTGTGCACCAACATATTGGCTCTTTGCTCATCTGAACTGTACCTAAATTAATTTCTCCATAAGCTTCTTAATGATAGACCTTATATCTACCTACCATCCAAGTTATCTGTTTCATATGTGCAGATTGTGCTTGCATTAACTCAAAACAACGCAGATTTACAACGAATCAAAGAATCTGCTTTTGTTTTGAGAGTCATAGAATACTCTGAGGTGGCATGGACTTCAGAGTCCAGCTCATGAGTAAATGACCCATCAGGGGGGAAAGAACCCACAACCTTGGGTGTCATTGTACCATGCTCTAACCAAGTGAGCTAATGTCAGGAAGATGACTGATCAACTGTCAAATTTAGCCACCTTTTGCTTGAGCAAAGCCATCACTTCCCTCCCTCCACTTGCCAATGCATATTTCTTCTTATGTAGGTATTGCAATAAGGTATTACAGTAACAATCACTGTAACAGTGGTAATGATATCACTGATAATAATTATCTTGAACTAATATAGTGCCTTTCTTCTGGGGATCACGTTGTGCTTAAAAATCATCAATGCAGGCAACTCCTCTGGAGCTTCCATCTGAGTGGGAGCAGCTCAGATCCCTGCCTAGACATCTTCTCTCTTGGGGCATTGCTCCTTTTGTGGATTGCTCTCCATCCAAGCAATAAGGTTTCATCCAGATCTGAATGAGCTAACAAGCTAGAGGGGTACCAGAAGTGGTACAGTGACACCTGCTAAGAGCTGAGCACAAATTTGCTGCTTTCTGCACCCAAGGTTTGACCAACTTGATGCATACCAGATAGTGAGACAGCTCAAGAAGGAATATGCAACTGCAAAAATGAGCCCAAGGCAAGTGGCATAAAGGGAAGGAGGGGGATACTTCACATGGAGGAGGAACAAAAGAGTCAAATCATGGTATGTATGCTTAGATTTGTTTCCCCAACTGATAAAACTGCATTTGTCAAGAAGAGGAAGAATCAGTTTGCAAACAAGCTAGCAATATTCTAGTAACACTATGAGATTTGACAAGTGGAGTAAATTATTCCATGTCTTCAGACAACCCAGTTTTATCACTGGATCTATCTCTCATCTTCATTAATTACTATTGAAATTGCAGGCAGTCATCCATTTACCAGAGAACAAGCAGGAAACAGAGTATTCAAAGTATGATGAATCAGTGCTTTAACTAGCCCAAACACGACAGGCAAAGCTTGCTGCCGTCACTGGTGATTCCCCAAGAAAAACATTTATGTAACTGTACAGTTATACATAATTACACAGTGATAGGCATCCTGCTTACACACTATGTCTCTTTGTTCTCTGCATTTTTCATAGTGCCCTGTTATACAGACTGATACAGGTGCCAGTAAAATTAATCCTTTCAAATGGAGCCATTCAACTCAGACAACTCCAGGCTTGGAGAGCGTCAGTTCTGGAAATGAAGTCTAAGCCTGGTAGTGCTGGCTGGGATTGAAGAAAAGCTCAGGAAACAGAACAGCCCTTCCTTAGAGGAACCACACTTCTCTGTAACAAACTGCCTGGCTTATGTTTCCTCCTTTGAGAATTACAGCTGGGATTATCAGAGCTCCTTCAGAGTCAAGAATCTGCATCCCAGATGGAAGTTGCACCCTACTGCCAAGTATAGTCCCATTCACTTCTTTTCCTGCTGTCTAGGAAATCCTAGCAGACAAGCAGTAGCTTGGTAATAGCTAATCTGCCTGCTCAGGGTATGTTTTGCCTGTGCTGGAGTCTGTTTCTACTCACTCCAGTGAAAAGCAGCATCAGCTGCAGAGGGCTGCCTCAGCCCAAGATGTTTTAATAACACTAGATGCAGCTTTTGAGAAGGGATCTCGTGTCTGCTTAGTGTTTGGGCTATGACTTGTATTACTGATTTATAATCTTCAAGTATCAGGCCAAATTGCTTCCTGCCTAAAGTTGGAAACCCATCAAAAGCAGTGATATCACTCTTTCTTCTGCCAGCTGTAACATGGTCAGACAAGAATGTGGGGCTAAGACTGCTGGTTGCTATGTTGGGATGGGAGATGTGCTTGACTAGTGTATTTAGTAAGACATTAAGACACATTAAAGATCACATTGCTCCACTTCTCTGAAAAATACTTATATAAAAACGCCCAGCACAAAATTCCAAGAGCAATTTCCTAGATGTAATCAGTCATTCCTGCTGATGTCAGTGCCAGGGATGGGGTTTCAGTGACTCCAGTCGTGCTAGGCCTGCCCTTCAGGGACAACACAGTGCCTGAAAAGAGACCTGAATTCGGGTGCTTGTTTTGCACTAGCTGAAGTACTTGCTAAGCCCTCATTAGCAGCACTTGTGTGGTAACACCAACTCTGTCATCACTCAAGGTGTGTTACCAGGGGTGCCACTGGAAGCTGGGGAATGAGCTGCTCCTGGTCAAGCAGCTGAATGGTGAGGATGCTGCGTGGGGAGGCAAGGGATGAGGCTGCCTTTCCATGCTGGCAGGGCAGGCTGTGTGGGGACTAGCACCTTCATCCTCAGAAATGCAGCCCAAACAACTGGGTACCAGAGACTAAAGAGCCTCCAGACCCTGAAATCTGCAGGGGATGTTTAAAAAAACCAAACCCAGGAAGAGGGAGAAAGGGGAAATAGAGTTTTGACAAATCATAGAGAAAACAAAGCATAGCTCTGACCCAGCAGAAATGATAGTGAAATCAAAGATGTGGGCTGCAAGGGTTGTCGTCATTAGCAATAAAAAAACTAAATTGCACTTTAGTAAGAGATGACCAATATACTAGGTGGCAAAGTGTGAGTCAAAGCAAGTGCAGAGCTGTGAGTCATCCACCTCAAAGAGCTTTATCCTTGGATAAAAGTCAGAGAGACAGCTCAGGGAGGAAAAAGGAGTGTGGGAAAGGACAGAGACAATAGTAGAGCAGTGGGCCTCCTCACAGAATGGAGGCCACATGGAGGGCAAGGCAGCTATTGGCCAGTTATGCTCCCTTATTGTAATTTCTGACCAGGTACACAATACTCTGCACGTTTCACAAATACAAGGGTCAGCCTCCTGCTCTGGGGAACTTCACCTGCAGCACAAACAAGAACTAGAGCAAGAGCAGAAAGAGGCAAGTGGTACAGAAAGCAAGTCACTAAGGGAGTGTGTTTGTGTGTGTGTGTGTTTAAATGAAGCAACATTTACCAAGATTTTTCTCCTGTAGTCCATTTACCATGACTTTATTACTCATACAGTGCTCTTGCAGGCACTTGGGCTGAAGGAGCAATACAGCAATTAGTCAGCTGACATGGCTTGGTATTATGAGGTAAAATGAAAAGCAAGAAACTAACAGAGAAAATTACAAGTCAGATAAAGGCAACCGTGATAAGGATCAATGTTATTTAAGAGGGTGAAAACACAAAGAAGAAATTCTTTCAGGTGGGATGGAGAGAGAAAAAAAAGGGACGGAGAAGATGCTGAGATGGTTAGAAGGACATAGAAGAGAGAGCGTACAGGATGAGAGGCTGTCGAGCACCCCACACATCTGAACACAGGGTGACATGAGTTAGTTCTAGATTACAGGGAAGCACAAGGAGTGACAGGAAGAAGCAAAGAAAATGAATATGCAGGATCTCATGCTGCTTCAAGGACAGTAAATACAAGAGGCAGGGTAGAAAGAACAGGAAGATGGTCATGGGAATCACATCTGTATTGTCTTCCATCTGCAGAGGAGCCCTGTTTCAAGAAATTCCAAAGGCCTCAGGAGAAATCAAAACATAGATTTACCACCAGAGGATTGAAGCTAAGAGAGAACACAGCCAAAGCATGTTTCCATGTCCCCAGCTCAGTTTCAGAGTGCTAATCTAAATCAGCTCCCTTGATTTAATGTGTATTTTCCATGTTTTACAATACAGCAGATGACAATAGAACCTGGCTCACTTATATCCTAGGCAAGGCAGGCAGGAGCTGAAGCAATCAAAACCACTGGAAGCTGTCCTGAAATAAGACAGGAAAATAATTAAATAGGTGGGGAAAAAAACCCCAGAGGTTCTATGTATTTTGTGTAACTTAATTTTCTTAGGACTTCTTAGGCCCAGTTTTAAGTAATGCTTCCATATTCTCATTATTCCTCAATATTTCCCCCCCAGTTATTTCCTTGCACTCCCCATATCAGGTGGGAGAGCACACCTTTCCAACTTTAAGCAAAATTTTGGTCTCACATACACTTTCATAGGCACTACTTTTTTACACTTTGATAGAAGAGGTACAGCTTTGGGGAGGGAAGAATCTGAAATAATTAAAATAAGCAAAACCACTCTATACTGACAATCCAGAACTGGAAGTTAGCAGCCTGAAAATGAACCATACAAAAGGCTGAAATTGGGAGAACAGGTGAAATATCCCCAGTCATGACCTGATTATTGAAACATTACACATATTTTTAGGCATGGGATTTTTAACAAACAAAAGTGTAACTTGGTTTACAAAATAATCAACTGCATATTTTTAAACATTTTGTGTAATGACAAACGTGCCCAGTATTAATGCATTATACTAAGGTCTGTGTCTGTCTCCTGACAACAACCTTCAAAGGAGAGAAAGAATGATTGTTAAACTGGAAAGCATCAGTACCATGAACTTGTAAATAAAAAGGAAAGTTATGTCTGCAGGGCTCAGAAATAATATGTAAGCAGAGAACAAATGCCACCATACAGATACAAGATGCATGTTTGTACAGAGAAAGCTTGGAAAAAGAACACAACATCCCTGTATTTATTCATTGTAATGTATTACAGCACAATGTTTAGGGCACAAAATAAGCTGCCAAACAAAAAAAAAACAACTTTCATATAATATTAGTTACAGAAAGCATTTTGGAAGATTGAAGTGCAACAGTAATAACATTTTCAACATCACCTTAACAATCATTTCAGCATTTTCATTCTGGGAGAATGAAACTTGCATGAAAAATGATTTTTGGTTCTCCCACCTTCAAATGTGCCATTTTTTTCCTCAGGAAAAAAATGAAAATCAAGTGAGCAGGCTGGATTTTTCACTTCCCTGCTAACTATACAGTTATGCATGTAAATAACTTGATGCTCATTTATAATTTTACTGAAATCAAGGTGTGGGATTTTCCATATTGGAGCATCAGCAGAAGACTGAAGTTGCACAATAAATGCAACAAGGTACACTATAAAACAGCAGGTACTAAGAAGGCTTAAGAAAAAAGAACATCTAGAGCATAACTGAGCAATTGTTTATTTTATGTCTGTCCATGTGCAGATGGTCTGAGCACAAATATTTAAAACAATTACTGTTCTTTTCATTGCAATGACTATTGTTGCTTATTCCAGTAACTTTAAAAACCCCCTAAACTAACAAACAAACAAAAACCCCTGGATCAGACATGATGCCTTAGAAATGTAATGGATAATTTGCGGATCATTAAAAACATAAGCAACTCCTTTCACTATCCAATAAATCAACAACTGCAGAAGCATTTTAGATTTTATTTAAAAATCCAGGAAACTTATAAATCTCATTTAACACTCCAACAGGACACACATATCGGTTTAGTTTTTCCTCACAGCTGCCAGAAAAGCAATCAGTTTTCCAGCAGCTGATCGGCTGTTGACTTGACTGCAGGTCAGGAGACATGCAGCCTCCAAGGGACAATTCCCATAAACCCCCAAGGGGCAATTCCCATAAACCTGTTCCACAGAAGAGTCACCAGCTCTGTAATCACAGAATCAATTAGGTTTGAAAAGGCCTCTGAGACCATCGAGTCCAATCTCTGACCGAACACCACCCTGTCAACTAGACCCTGGTACAAAGTGCCGCGTCCAGTCTTTCCTTAAACACCTCCCGGGACAGTGACTCCACCACCAACTGGGCAGCCCGTTCCAATGTCTAATCACCCCTTCTTTGAAAAAAATCCGCCTGATGTCCAGCCTAAACCTTCCCTGGCACAGCCTGAGGCCGTGTCCTCTCGTCCTATCTCTGGTTGCCTGGGAAAAGAGACCGACGCTCCCCTGGCTACATCCTCCTTTCAGGTAATCGTAGAGAGCGATAAGGCCGCCCCCGAGGCTCCTCTTGTCCAAGCTGATCTGGGGCCCCGCGGCCCCTCTGAAGGCGCCCGGTCCCTCTGGAGCGGGGCTGGCCGGCACGGAACGGCCGCGCTGCCCGGGAGCTGCCGCAGGGGAGCCCTGACACCGACACCGCCCGCCAGCGCCCCGGTACTCCCGGTGCCCCCGCTGCGCCCCGGTACATTCGTGGTTCTCCCGTACATTCGCTATGCCCCGGTACATCCGCCGTTCTCCCGTACATCCGCTGTGTCCCGGTACATTCGCGGTTCTCCCGTACATTCGCTGTGCCCCGGTACATCCGCTGCGTCCCGGTACATTGGCGGTTCCCTCGTACGCTCGCTGCGCCCCGGTGCGCCGCCGCTCGGCTCCGCAGCCGCAGTTCCGGCCGTGGGAGGAAGCGCGGGGCCGCTCGGCTCCGCTCGGCTCCGCTCGCCGGGGGATGCGGGAGCACTCCCGCCCCCGCGGCCGGCGGGAGGCGGGCGGCGGCGCGGGTGGGCCGGACGCGTCGCCCCGCGGAGAGCGGCGGGGGGACCCGGCGGCGGGCGGCCAGCGCGGGGCAGCGATGGAGGAAGGTGAGGGGCGGCTCCTCAGGCCGCGGGGCCGGGGCCGGGCGGAGGCGGTCGGGGCTCAGGCCGCCGGCTCGGGCCGGCGCTGCGGCCGCCCCTCGCGGTTTGTGCCCGGGCCGTGGCGGGACCGCCGCGCACGGACGGAGGTGAAACACTGGCTGCGGGACGCAGGCGGCCTCCCGGGCCCAGCCCGCCCCGGCGGCCCCTCGGGCCCCAGCCCTGCCCGGGGCAGCCCGTCCTTTGCAGCCCCAAGCGGGAGGCCGGGCCGGTCTCTAGGGGACAGGGGGTCTTTTTCTCTTCCCTTGCCTGGCATTGTCTCTGGGCAGAGAGCCGGGGGCAGCACTGTGGGCTCCGTGGATGCTTCTGTAAGTGTACTTTCTCTTTGGCATCCTTCCGTATGTTTTAGTCAGTCTTCTCTCTCGTTTCGTTAAGTATTAAAGAGCATCCAAAAGAGGGCTACGAAGGTGGTGAAGGCCCTTGAGGGGAAGCTGTATGATGAGCGGCTGAAGTCACTTGGTTTGTTCAGCCTGGAGAAGACTGATGGAGACCTCATCGGAGTCTACCTCTTGCTCAGGAGGGAAGAGGAGGGGCAGGCACTGATCTCTTCTCTGTGGTGACCAGTGACAGGACCCAAGGGAATGGCCTGAAGTTGTCTCAGGGGAGTTCTAGGTTTGCGTTAGGAAGAGGTTCGTTACCCAGAGGGTGGTTGTGCACTGGCACAGGCTCCCAAGAGAAGTGGATGCAGCACTTAGCCTGACTGAGTTCAAGAAGCGCTTTGGCAGAGCTCTCAGGTGTGTGGTGTGATTATTGAGGTGTCCTGTGCAGGGTCGAGAACTGGACTTGGATCATCCTTGCGGGTCCCTTCCAGCTCAGGGTATTCTGAGATTCTGTTTCACTTTAAGCTCCTACACAAGCATTTTTCTCCATGTGTTTTCCGTGCAAATCCTCTTTGTAGGTGGTAGGAGATGGCATTTAGTTTTCTTGGAGAAATCAGCAGAAACAAAACTGTTAATAGGTACCCAGAAAAATGCAGGAGCAAAACAAACATATGCAGATCTGTCCCACAGCATATTCCAACCTCCCAGCTGTTCTCAGCAGGGGTACTTGTGGAGTTGCACATGGTTTCTGTATGTTTAGGAGTCTCCAGTAGCTTGTTCTCCACAGCTCTGTCTGTTTTCTTATGAATGTGTACCAACTCTTGGTTTACAGAATGTTCTTTGGGTAGGAGTGTTCTGCGTGAAGGTGATGTACAGTGAGCTGGTTCTTTTTAGCCTGACTCACTAGGTTTATTTGAGAACTTCTTGTATTAGAAAAGGCAAATCACGGCTCTCTATTCAGTGTGTTTGTGCACTTCACTAACTAGTAGACACCTGGAATATTTCTGTTACTCATTCTCTTTTCTAGACTGAGGCATCTTCAACTTGCTTCCTTGTTCCTTGTATGGGAGCCGTTGCACAAGTTAAATCACCCTCATGGCCCTTCTCTGAATGTTTCCCAGCTCTATCTTGTGTTTCTTTAGATGAGAAGACAAAAATTACCGACAGTGCTCAATTAGTAGGTGAAAAGTAGATGAATATAGTGGCACAAAGTAGGAGTGAGTCATGTTTTTCTGCAGTAGAAACAAAAAAGTAAGTGGAATGCATGTTTTCTGCACAAAAACTTGTTTGAACTGGGGACTTAGAGGGTACTGAAAAGCAGATGAAAAATTATGTGCTGGATAGAGAGGTACTAGAGGCTGTCATCATTTCAAAATTCTAGATAATTTTTAGTTGTTACCTTGTTTGACTTTCATTTCGCTCTGTTTGAAGGATTCATTGAAGTGAAACAGCATTTTTCTTATTTGTGGCAGCAGCAAGAAACAGAAGTAACACACACACATCTTTTTGTATTATTGCTTTGAGGGGGGGAATATGTTGAGCAGTGTTGGAAACCGAGGTGAAGATCGTTTGCTGATTGAGATGTTGTTTCAGAAGTAGAATTTTAAATTGTTACTTCTTTGGGAGCTTTCTATTACTGCTGTTAGTGCTATACTTTATAAGTTTGTTACACTTCTCTGCCAGAGAAGCAAATGCCTTTTCCTCCAGTGTTCTCAGTGCTGTTGCTTTGGTCATAACTAGAATGCCAGAGGCACTCAGTTGTCCTTACAAGCACATATCTGCCCACTTTTGTGATCTGGGGTTTTCTCCCACTGAGTTTTATTTTGCATGGTATGAATGACTTTTAACTGCAGTGCATTTGGTGTTTGCATTGCTGATAAGCTTCTCGTATACATGTCATGAGGAGATACTGATATAAATTTTATTTTGGATTGACATGATGATAAATGTGACACTGAAAACCCTAAACCTTGTGTTGTGTAAAATCTTTCCAGTTCTTGTCTTGGTTAAGAAAGTAGACATTTTCTGTTCATTCCATGAAAAATGTTACCACTGAGATCTTGGTTTGCTCAGAATGATTTATAAATTGCTTTGTTAGCACACAGGTGTCCTGATACAGGCATTGCTTTGACCATTTATATTTCCATCTCTAGTTTCTAACTTTTAGATCTAGTAGGCTGGAATTAAAAGTAGACTGAATTAGAACTGAAGTAATACGCAACCAGAGTGCTTAAAAGATTTGTTGTGGGGTGTGAAGATTGACACTTCAAGTTTGAAGTTGAATGGGTTTATGAAGGATCTGTTTTAAGTCCAGGAGAAAATTGGTGGCTGCAAAATTTCAAGCAATGTTGGACAGTAGGTCAAACACAAGAGCTAAAAATTCTGGAGCATGAAATACAGTTAAACCTTTTCATTACACTTCCAGAATGACATAAATATTGTGGGGTATCTTTAATATAGGAATTGTAAAATACTTTGCAATTAATCTTTTTGAATGTAGACTTGCAGTCTGTGAATTAGCCTCATTGCCTTTCCGACTGTAAAATAAATGGGCCAGGACTTCAAACTGCTGCTGCTCACAAAAAAGTTAACAGAAGCCCTTGGTCTTGGGATGTGATCTATGTGGCTGAGCAGACTGGGCTTTTTAATTTTATGTTAGACTAAATATTCGTAAATCTGCTTAGTTCCAGTAGATCCAAAAGCAGGGAAAAAGTGATATCACATTTACTTTATAAAAGCCTTTGCCATATAAATAACAGGCATCTGAATTTAAAAGTAATGGACTACCCCAATTTTTGTATTACGCTGCAATAGCAGCGTAAAACCAGGATGGGAATAGAATGGAATTGGCACCAGTTTCTCCCAGTGTCTGCATCAACTTATCTAAACTACTGATTTCCTTCATTTCTGTTCATCAAATGAAATAAACCAGTTAGCTTCCAGTTTGGATTCTGGCTAATCCCAGAGTATGGCCTCAAGAGAATACTGTTGCTTTTTTCTAAGGAATAACATAAGACTTGATTTCTGTAGTGTAATATTGTTATTTTAGTTGGGCATATGACATACTTTAATTGAGACTTTGTCAAACATATCTTCCATGGGATTGAATCAGGAGGAGTAACCTGCTGCTGTGTGGATTTCCCAGTGGGATTTTAGGTATTGGGTTGCAGTAACTTAAAAAAAAAAAATGTCTTCAGGGGCAGCAGACCTGCGACAGAGAAAGAAACAAAACTGCACCGAATCTGACAAAATGGCTCCAGAGGAGAGAAACAAAGAAAATTCAAAGCTGGGAAGGTCGCCAAAATGTAAGCTACAGATTTTTTAGCTGACTTTTGATTGTTTTTTTCATTATTCTCTTACATTTTATGGGAAGATATTTGTAGCACAGTAATTTATAACAGACTTACTTTCAATTAGGTTTTTGAATATTTCAAGAGAAAACAGGCATGCACATTTAGAGTTCTTTAATAATTTTATGTATTGGAGAGTGAAATGGTAGTTTTGGACTGTTTCAGGCTTGGGGAGGTAGAGGCAGGGGAGTTAAGAAATTTACTATTACTATTTGCATACAAATAAATATTTTTATTGCTCCTGGAATGCTCTTCTGCTTGGAAGCTGATACGCATGAAGTAGTGGTACTGAAACAAGAACAGGTAAAAAGTCCTTACAGTTTTTCAAGAAACAGAACTACAACTAGGTATAAGTTTAGGCAAGTGCTCACCAAGCTACCAAAAACTTTTGTGTTTAAAGTACATACTAACTTGAGGGAGTTACAGATGAAGTAGACACCCTTTGAATGAGTTTGGTAAAAACCAGGTTCAAAACCAGAATAGAAAATAGAATGCCCCAGAAATTATGTGAGGTGTGGTATGCCACCTCTGTCTGTTAGTGTCTTTAAGAAGTTTGTGGTGTTTTGCGTAGAATCTAGAGTTTGCTCTATTTATCTGGACAAGGCTTTTCCTTCTTGGAATTCATCTGAAAACAAAGTTTGCTGGAGAAAATTTGCAGTGTAGTGTGTGAGTATTTTGTCTGAGGGTCCTGTGAAGCAGTGGTAACAACTGAGAAAGAAAACTACAGGACAGGAGTAACAAACCAGTTTTCAATGTGTCTGTGCTGCTGATGGTGATAATTCTTATGCCAGTAGGTTTGCCTGATGCTCAGAAATAGGAGTCCTGTGTAGGATGTACTGTTTGTTTCTCAATCCTCTGGACTATTTTAGATTTTTGGCTTCATTTTCAGATCTGTTAATCCAGCGTTTTGCAAAGCTTTTCTTTGGCTGTCTCGCGGCAGTCACCAGTGGGATGATGTACGCTGTGTACCTCTCTACATATCATGAACGGAAATTCTGGTTTTCCAGCAGGCAGGTAAAGATAATCTACTGGAACAAAAGCCAGATTGTGTCCTTGAAATAAAATCTGATCCATGTCATGTTGAGACTACTTGCAGAATCCTGTGTTCTACTGAGGCCTCTGTCTTTGAAACAACTTCTTTTTTTTCTTTTTCTTTTTCTTTTTTTTTTTTTTTCCTTTTTTTTTTCCTCCTGCTAACAGTTGTGGTTTGTCATGCTTCTGTGTGTTTTTCCATGCCACCCTTGATCCTTAAAATACTTTCCTAAAATATGGAAAAATAACTGAAGCATACTGGTATTGCAGAAGCTAATCAACAGGAATATGTGTTGGCTTTTTGGGGTGGGTATGTTTGTGTTTGTTTGGGGATTTTGGGGAGTTTTGTTGTGGTTTTTGGTTGGTTTTGTTTTGTTTTCTTAAGAACTCTATTATTAAGTAGAGAAAGTTGAATGAAATTTGGGTTTCTGGATATGGAAAGATCCTGTGGATTTTGTGCTCACTTACAATGTGGATTTGAGTTGCTCTGCTTCCAAGCATATGTGCTGAGTTACAGAGAGCATTATGGACCTGATAGAAATGCTGTGAAGATTAATGTTTTGTGGAATATTTTGAAGTTGTACGGTGAAGTTGTAACCATGTACTGTGTTAACAAAACTGGTCTATCTGAAAATATATTGTCTTCTCTGGAAAGAGATTGCAGGAGATTAATTTTTTTTTTTTTTTTCCCTAGGAACTTGAACGAGAAATTACATTTCAGGGTGACAGTGCCATTTATTACTCATTTTATAAAGAACTGCTAAAGGCTCCTTCCTTTGAAAGAGGTACAAAACTCATTTGTTTTATTAACTTTTGAAGAGTCCTTTTGTTTTCTTTGGAGACAGTAAAAAACTGCAGACTGGGGAGACAGATTTTATTCTTTTATGTAGATATATTGGTCAGATTAATTAAAATCCACACACTGCCCTAACTTTTCAGTGCCTTTTCAAAACCAGGATTTAACTATCCTGTATTCCAGCAGATTGCCTTTAATCAGTACTCTAGGATAGGGTTAGTATTACGCCTACGATGCCCTGTACCGGAGTTATCATTGGGTTTGCCTATGTCACAACAGTGGATTTTCTGCCATGTAGATATAATTTATGTCAAATTTGGGAATGAGGGATGAAAATTACTGTTTTCCATCCTCTGTCAGAAGACAGAACAGCTTCTGTCACAAGCTGATCTGCTCCATCCGGTCCCTGCCAGAAGTTTTTACTCTTGTCAGCTGTGATGAATAGATGCTGATGAACACTTGAGTGGTGGGGACAGAAAGCAACAGGAAGAAGTACAGACTGAGTGACAATAATCTCTCCTTCCTTTGTGCTCCTGCTCTTTATCCTGCGCTGGCTCTGGGGCTTACTGACCCTGGTTCCCTAAACCAAAGGGAAACTATAGCAGTGAAAAGAAGAAGGAGCACTTCCATGCTAGTTCAGGGAGTTCAGAAGTGCACTGCACTAGCATGGGGCTGGAACTCAGGAGGGAAGAGGATGAACTGCCCTATTTTGTGGTGGTCAGCCACTGAATTAGTTCAGTCCCTTTGTGAAACCTCACCGAAGCCAGTAAAACTAAACTTTGCGGTTAGCGTTTTTATTGGTTGAACATTTTCCCAGCTGAAGTATAGCACGTCAGCAATATCTGAGGTCTTTGGTACACTCAGTGCCTCATGACCTCTGGGGATATTGCCCATGCTGTGAGTGGATGGACTGCATGCCTCATTCAGGGACACTGTCTCTGCAAACAGGTAGACTGATGTGTCTACAAGGTATTGCAAGGCATCCAGTCCTCAGGAGTGCATTCAGCTGTGCTGAACCCAGTTTTAAGTCCTGTAAGACCTGGTTTGGCCTACAGAGAACCAAACTGCAGACCATATACCAAGATATGCTCAGAGCTGGAAACAATTCTCTGCTTTGATTGTTGCATTGTTTTTGAGCCTTTTGTTCTCCCTGATATCTTGATTTAGATTGTTATTGCCCTTCCCTCTATTGTCCTAAGCATTGAAAAGTCTTTTCTTTATTTATAACATTTTGGAATGATCCTTCAAATATGCCAGCTTCAATTCCATCCTAATCCTATAAAAAGGCACATTGTGTTTGGTGAATGATTCTTAGAAACCTCAGAAATGCAGAGCTGAAAGGGGTGGTGAGACCATCATAGCTGATGTCCTTCTGGAGACAGATTTGATACATCCTGCTCATCCCTCTTAGATCTGTCTCACTCCTTAAGATCTTCCTGTGAAGGTGATCTATTGGCAAGTAGTTCCAGGACTGCATCAGTCTGAAAAGACTGTGCTTTAGATGATTAGTTTTGGGCCTTCTGTTTAAAGACTAGGTGAAAAAAGGGTAATAACTTTCTAGCTAGATCAGCAGGTGGAATGACATCCAACACGGAAATTTCTCCTTTCTTTAAAACTAGGTGTGGTGAATCAGTCAGTAGCTTTAATGATCAAATCTCTTTCCCCCTACCTTTGAATACACTTTGGCCTCTTTTAGGAACAGCAGTAGTAAGTGACTCCAAGAATAATTTTTTTTTTTGTCTGTAGGTGTTTATGAGTTGACACACAACAATAAGACAGTATCACTGAAGACCATAAATGCTGTCCAGAAAATGACTTTGTACCCAGAGTTGATTGCCAGTGTTTTATATCAAGCATCTGGTAGCGAAGTATGTGCATTTCTCCTACTTTCTGTACTTTCATTGTGGTTGTATCTGTGTGTATCTGTGTGTGTGTATGAGACTTTCTGTGCTGTATCCAATGAACACAAAGCCAAAACAAATTTTTTGTTGAACAAGTTGAGCTAAGGCTCTCACCAGGTCCAGGTTCTCCTCAATTCTGATCAATCTCTGGAACAGGATTTTGGGGGTTTAATGTTAACTGCTAGCATTTTCTGTTATTCTTTACTTCTACAGACTGCTTAGAAATGTCAGGACTATCTGTGCTATCCAACAGGAAATTAACTCCTTTGGAGTACAGAAATCTGTTACTGTGCTACCTGTCTGCCCATTCTCATAGGGAAAAGCACTTCTGTAGATTAACCTTTTGTCAGTTTCCACTCTACTCAGGCTTTGTTCTGCTTATGCTGCGTACTTGGGTCCTCTCATTATCTTTCCTTTTTTATTATTTACTTATTTTAGAACCATTTTTGCCACATCTTTACTTCCTCAAGTTCTTTGCTTTTATAACTTCTTCTAGTAGTCCTTTGAACTTTGTGTCCCACTGCAGCATAGATTTATTAAATCTGACACATAGAGTGTTCAAGCTAAAGCAAATTCAAAAATCATGGCACTGGCAAAGCTGAGTCCTGAGGTGTGCATTTAATTCACGCTGCTTTGTTCTTCCCGAGCCCCAAATAAAAGCATGCCCAGTACTTCTCTAGAATAGGAAGCGTCTCTTACCTGTTTGTAAAGCACCTAGCACATTGTTAGCAGTAACAAATTGTAAATAGTAATAATTTCCAGCTTCAGCTCAGTTGCCACTATGTCTCTTCATTTTTATTTGTAATTTCAGGAAGTTATTGAACCAGTGTATTTCTACATTGGTATAGTTTTTGGACTGCAGGGAATTTATGTGACTGCATTGTTTGTAACCAGTTGGGTTATGAGTGGGACTTGGCTGGCAGGAATGCTGACTGTAGCATGGTTCATTATTAACAGGTAAGAAAAACATCTTTATACACTCTAATTTGTCAATAAGGCATTTTAAAATACTGGTGGATTGAAGTGATTTTAATTAGTGGATTGAAATGCTTTTATTAAGCTTTGTGTTCTCACTGTGAGAGCAAAATCTTATGGTGAATAGAAAACATTTCCAAGAGATTCATTGATTCTCATGATGATTTTTTTTAATGGAAAGGCCTCGTGTTGTCCAAACCATCCACATTACCAGTTGAACTGACTTTATGTATGTGTGTGAATACAGGAGTATTCACACACAATTTCATTTTTCAAAAATACTCCTCAGTAGGTTTGGTTTTGTGCTGATGAAGAATGAAGACAAATGTTCAAAACAGCTGTAAAACATAACTGCACTCTCTGGCCAGCTCTAAAATATTGTGACAGTTGTCCAGTGGCATAGAAAGAAATGATGAATCGCATTTGTTTTTGAAGAACATTAGATTTTTTAAGACTTTTTGTAGTAGGTTTTTCTGCAAAGTGGGTTTTTCTTAGATCATCCTAATATCAAGATTTTTTTTTTATTTTAAAACAATTCACTTGGAATTCCCCTACCCCTTATGGAGCACCACAATAATAAGGAGCCTCATTTGGGCAATGAAAACCTGTGTTAATGCTCTTGGTTTGTCACCATGGAGCTCTGGGGCTTTCTGTGAACTTGAGAGCACTCAAAATAAAAGAGCTATGGAGCAAAATGTTGGAGATACACCTTTAAAGTTGAACTGTTGGGAAGCATCTTCTAGGAGTGTGAAGTCATCGTGACAGAATCTGTGATTAGTAGCTGAAAATACTGTTCATCAAGCTGGTGTGAACAGTGGAAAGTAGGAAAAATAGTGAATAAATCTAATTTTTTTTTCAACAGTGAATAAGATTAAACAGTGTCAACAAAATGAAAGGCTTAGTAGTTAAAAAAGCTCTGAATATGCCTCTGTAAGAGGCTTCAGAGGAAAAAATGAAAGGTGGTGCTTTTAAATGCCTAAATGATAAAGGAGCTGGAGGATCCTTTTTAAAGGCATAGTAGACACAAAGAAGACTGTGTACCTCTGAGACTGATGCCTTTGATCACATTTGAAAGCGTGGCTTGTGCTTCTGAGGCACTTTAGCACTTTAAAAAACTTTCACCTACACCTCTAATTGTGTGGATACTGTCGAGTCATTCCATGAGAAAACCCTGCATGCTCCCCATCCATCTTTATTCTCTTGTTTTGCTGGGCTGAATTTTTCCCCATAGACAAAATATTTGCTGCTGCTGCTTTGAGGAAGCACCAGTTTGTATCCTAAGTATGTTGTGCTCATCTGCCTAAACCACTTGTTTAAAACATATTGTATGAGAACTGAAAGGAATCTTTTCTTTCAGCTATGAGCTGATTTTCATTGCAGGTCAGAAAAGGCTCGAGGCAGCTGCTTTTTGGCTTCAGTCCTAAAAATGCCAGCTAACATGGAAACCTGCTGAACAGATGAGTAAAGATTGGGCCTTCCATGCTCTTAATAAATTTGCAAACTGTATCAGCAGCAAAATTGTGTCAGTGTTACTTTGCACCAAAATAAGGAAAAGTTTTCTTGCAAGGCCACATTTACAACTAGAGGTGACATTTAGGCTTTCCTTGATATTTTTGTTACATAAATATTTTTGTTTCTTTGTACTTTATTCTAGGACAGATACAACAAGAATTGATTACTCCATACCATCCAGAGAAAATTGGGCTTTGCCGTATTTTGCATGTCAAGTAGCAGCTCTCACAGGCTATTTAAAAAAGAACCTAAACTGTTCTGCTGAGGTAAAGCAAAATCAGTTTCTTAATAAAGAGCTGCTGGTAAAACCATACTCTGGGGTAGTTCTGCTATTGTTGCCCTTCTGGTCAGAAAACAGTAGATGTTTTGTTTCTTCTTTTCAAAAGAGCCAGTTGGATGTCACCTAGGCATGTGCAGTTTTTGCTAAGCAGCTTGTTCCCTACCTTCTTATGTCCCCAGGAGGGTTCAAAGAGAACAGTGTGGTAATGCACTGTGTGCTGCTTTTTTTTAATAAACTGAGGCAGAATTTTTCTCATGTAAACAGTTTTTCTTGAAGAAGATGGTTGTTACTTTCTTACCCTGACTCTCTCTCAAAAATGTTTCTTCTGATTGGCTTGAAATGTTTTTGAATATTTCAATAGTTACTTTCTTCCATCTGAAAGTTAGGCACGTTTGAAGTCAGTATTTTAATTATTTCCCCAAAATAATAATTAATTTCCATAGTTTATGTTTTAATGACCTCTCAGTTACTTGGTGACAGACATGCATGGGTACGAAATTAATGCTTTTTCTTTTCTTATTTTCTTGTAGAAGTTTTGTTATCTTCTGGTGAATGCCTCAACATACACCTTCATGATGATGTGGGAATACAGTCATTATCTCCTGTTTGTCCAGGCTGTTTCTCTTTTCCTGCTAGACAGCTTTGCCCTAGCACAGACAGCGAAGGTATTGGAACTTTTCAGCCTACTGATAACTGGGGACTCAGAGGCAGCCTCTGAGGTGCCTGCCATTCGTACTGCTCAGGAGCTCCAGAGGGCACAAGAGGCTGCGTGATGAGTGTCTTGCAGCCTGGGCCCAGCTGAAGTGCTTGTGATATCCATCAGAAGAATAAAATGACTTTAAACTGAGGCTCCTTTGGACTGCTCTGTTGGGATAGAAGCTAAACAAAGTTTCTGAGACCTGAAACATACTTGGACAGCTAAAAGAGTGATGAATGATACCCCTCCATTTTGACATAGCTGCCTCTCCTTTTCTCTCTCTTATTCACAGCAGGATGGGCAGACCAAAGAAGTGCTCTGTTGGCTCTGCAGTTAAAGGGCTCATTTTCACCCTCAGTGGCCTCTCCTGCACTGATTTGCCAATAAATAGACTAGACAGGTGTTGAAGGCAAATTGATTTTTCAATACAAGAAAGTGTTTAAATTTATTCTGAAAAATGGTTCTTAGAGATGTTGCAACAATAAGGCATTTTTATTCTGCTTGTTGCAGTTGTATATATGCTCCTTTGTACTCACATGCCTTCTGGTTTCATTCGATATCAAACTGCATGCAACTCTTAATTCTTCACCCCTTCTTTCAGTTTCTTTTTATTCAGTTCCTCAGCAGCAGAAAATGTTTGATCTATTGTAGTTCAAAGCAGTGTGTATAAAGGAGAAAATGGGTGTTTTGGTAAAAGTCTGAAGAATCAAGCATCAAGGTTTATAAGACCTGCTTATCAAATAGTAAATAACAGCAAGTATTGATAATAGTCAGAGTATTCCTGAGACAGGTTAATGAACAAGTTATTCTGAGGGCAAGGAAAGCACCTGTTTGCAGGTGAGCTCTGTCACAAATTGTGTGTTCTTACTGGTGCCTTGTAGTTACTGCTTCAACTGCATCATAGGAAGTGTTACTGAATGGGGAGACCTGGTGAAACACTCCTGCTTCTGGCATTTTTACAGAATTCTTGTGAGGTAATTGTCCACTAGTTACTGGGGCTGACCAGGATCATTTTCATGTGCAATTCTTTCCAGAGCCCTGCTAGACTCATGAGTTGAAGGATTGAGATCTGTTAATCCCCTGATTAACAGAAGAAGGTCTGAGCTATCGACTGCTCTAAAAACCAGGATTTATAGCAGTTTTATTTTATTGTTTATCTTTTTCTTTGACAGGTGCACGAGGTATACAGAATCTACCTGTTTTCTCTCATTGTCGGGTATCTTCTGCAGTTTGAAAATTCAGCCTTACTGGTGTCACCATTACTGAGTCTTGTAGTAGCCTTAATGCTCTCCAAATCCTTTCAGGTAACTAGACTTTCTTCTAACCCTGAGTGTAGTTTTAAAATTTAAACTGAACTCTAAATGATACGGCATTCTTTAATTTTTGCAGATGAATATGAAAAAAAGTACATTTGTGTCAAGATTGCTGAAAATAATGTATATTTATTTGGTACTTACTGTAGCAGTGACGCTAAACTTCTTATTGAAGGTAAGATTCCTCTGAAGAATCTTAATTTCAGAATCTAAATGGAAAGTTGCAGATATATCTTGAAAAAATCTTTTGAAGTGTTGCTTATCTTATTGATATGATAGTTCATAGCTTAATTCATAGTTAGTATGAGTACTAAAAATTGAGTCATTTTGTAGCAACTCCAACAAGCTTGATGTTGTTGGGGTTTTGGTATTTTGGGTTGAAACAGTATAGAAATACTCTTTAGGAGACATTTTATCTATTTTATAAATATGGGGTTTGTTAGAATTTGAATGGCCTCTACAGATTAGTCTAAATATTAAAATAATATTCTTGTGCATGACGACACAATGAACAAGGAATAAACAGTCTTAGGGTAGATATTAATTTTAAATTCCATTTCCAGTAGAACATGGGAACAGAGGCTTTTTCACTCTGTGTAGGGGTCAGTTAGGGGTTGAGATTATGCAGTGGGATTTTAGCCTGGTCTTGTATTTTGATTAGCAATTTCCTCTTGTCTTGACCTTTTACACATATTATTTTTCTTTTCTTCTATGTCTCAAACTCACCATGGTTGTGTTAATTAACAGTATTAACTTAAAAGTAAAGAAACTACTGAACCCTACAAGGCTTGAAAGAATGCTCACATGTAATTATTTTCTCATGCCGTTCAGAATGACTAGCCAGGAAAATAAAATCTAACCTTGAAAAATATGAGTTAAATTGAGTTAAATTACAGGTATGAGTAAGTTACAGGAGTTTAGGCAGCTCAGACAATCTGTGTGAAGAATACAAATGCTCATGACTTTTGCTCACCTGCAGTCTTACTTTCTAGTGAAGCCAAGCGCAGCACTCTTAGGCTTACTTGGGAGTAAGTCTGTGTCTGTTTTTCGTGATCCTTTTTACACTGCTCAGTAGTCTTTTGAGAAGTTACTGTCAGCTTTTCACTTGCCCTCCTGTTGTGGTATGGGAGTGGCATGAAAGGAATGGCATTCTCAAGGAAACCCTAAATATAGATTTATTGAAGTGAAGGTTTACAAGACTATACCAGTACCTAAATTAGCACACTTAATCCATTTTGTTAGTTTTAACTGAATCTTGATTAGTTAATTTTGTCATCTGAATGACCACATGAAAGCTGCTTCCAGCATTTTGTCTGATTTTTCTCTGCTGAATTAATTTTCAGATGATCATTCCTCATAAAGAAAATGAACATTTGCTGAAGTTCATTGAAGTAAAACTTGGCTTGAACACAACTAAGTAAGTTTATTTAAACTCTTTACACCTCTCAAGATACCCAAACTTTCGAAACTGCTCTAAGAAGCGTAACATTTCAGTGGCTTGTGGGAGTTTTATAGTGGAGCTAGTGAAAGAGTTTAGTTATTTGTTGTCTGGTTTTAAGATTGAAATTAAAAAATGCACATACAGAATTTAGTTAGGGTATTGAGGTTTCTGAGGCACTTAAATATTTTTCATGCCTTGGGGTGAAAGTATTTAATGGATTTTTTTTCTCTTGTGATGTTGAAGAGTGAAAACTTTCTGTACCCTGTCTAGTGTTTTAATAAGACTTGAAAGCAAAGATAATAGGGTAAAGGTGGCAGTATGAGCTTTTTATAGCCTGGAAAAGAGGGTTTTGGAAAGAGTCATGAACTATTGATGCTACCTCAAAAGAGGCCTGGGTTGTTGGTACCCCCAAGCCCCCCTGTATGTTTTGGAAGAAATTAGGACAAGGGACATCTTAAAAGTCAGAGGGAATTGTGATTCTAAAAAAAACCATGAGTATCTGTAAAAGAGTTGGATGTTGGACTGCAGGAAGATGTCATGGCAACAAATTTTCTGGAAAACTTCCAATGGAGTGTTAGTGAGGACTGACACACTCCTGGACCCAAGCCAAGACTTGCAATTCTGTGCAGGAATTGGAGTTCTCTCCAAAGAACTTTATCTCTTTTACAAAGAACTACTTCACAACCTTTCGGAGGAATAAGTGGAAAATGACATCACACCCAACGGAAGCTGTTGGGGAACTTCTGGAAGACAAGATGCAGTGATGTTGACTACGATGCATTGTTTAACACACATACCCTTTCTTAAGTGTTTTGAAGAAAAGAAAGGACTCCTGGTCAGGATTTGGGTTTATTTAGCTCCCAGGTATTAATGGATTTCCCTTTTTTCCCCCCGGGGCTTCGCTAAATGTCACTTTTCAGGCAGTCAGACTCTGCAATGGAGCCAGAGATTGAGACAGACTGGGTGCCTTTACACCTGGAACACTGTGTAACTGTGTATTGGAATTACTATTTGCAGCACAAAAGCTTCAAGATCTGTCTTTTAAGGCCAGTTTGGACATGCCCAGCTGTTAATCTATAAACTGATTCTGTCTAATTGAAAGTGGTTCTCTCCTCTAGTCTTCTCTTGGGAGAAAATGAAAAGAGGGAGGAAAGCAAAACAAAGTAAGTCAAGAATGCATTCACAGCACCACCATGCTGCACCACTTCCAGCTGAGAGTGCATGCTGAGAGTGCTTCTTGGCAGAGCGTATTATGTTCCTGCTTGCTAACTGAGAAAGAAGAATGATCAAGTGGCTTCAGCTACAGAACCAGAATTTCAACATTAAGGATTTTATTCCTGGCAGCGCCTCAGGCTTCTTTGTGATCTCAGATGACCACTTCCCCTTCTTCATCTCCTTGTTTGGAATGAGGACAAGCATACCTTCTTGCATCAATATCTCTAAAATCTTAATCCACTGTGACAAGAAGATTCTTTTTGGTCCCTGTAATGGAGTTATATGGGAGGTTGGGCTTTTGTGATATAAAGGACTTGTAGTCTCATCTGTTCAGGTCACAGATACCTTTTGGGAAGATAAACTTTTGACAGTTACTCTAAAGAGTATTTGCAAAGCAGTTTCAAATGATAAAAAGATAACTTTTCAAAGATGAATTTCAAGTCGTTTCCAATTACTTGAATAGGTTAAACTGCAATTGTTTTGTGCTGGGTTGTTGGATTTTTTTCCTAATCTATGGGATATTGTTATTGTTTTTAATGGAATGTTTTTGCCTTACTAGGAATTTTACAATGAATTGGCTCCTTTGTCAAGAATCTCTTCAGTCACCCTCCCAAGACTTTTTTTTGCGACTAACACAGTCATCGCTGTTGCCTTTTTATGTTTTAGTATTAATTATCTGCCTTTTTTCTGTAACTCAGGTCATTTTTAGGAGAATTCGGTAAGTAACTTGTTTATACGAAAAATAAGTTAAAAAAAGAGGCTCCTGGATGCCTGAGGGAGTGGTCATTATGTTTGTTGCTACAAAGTTTGTTGTACCATTGTCAGCGTGTGAGTACCAGTGGGAAGGTCCACCAGAGAAAGAAAAGTCCTTTAGTGAGGAGGTTCTTGAGCATCTCTCCTGTCAGGACAGGGAGTTGTCATTGGTTTGTTTCCCTGCAGAGCTCTGGCTGATGTTTGCTGATGTGTTTGTCTCTTCCTACTGACAAAGAAAGTTGTTGTATCTGAATTCTCCTTTCAACAGCAGAGTTATCCAGTTGTTGCTAGAATTTGTTTTTCTGTTTTGGATTTGGATTTTTTGGGGTTTTTTTCCAGTTTACATGTTGAGAAAGATGAGATGGGTGGAGCTGACAGGACTTTGGATTTCTAATGCTTCACTGTTGTTTTTTTAAAACACTTGTTTACTGTGATAAGGTTCACTAGCCTTTGCTGCTTGTAACAGAACTGAAGTAAAACTGACTCAATTAGTTTTAGTTTCACAGTGATTCACAGTTCCCTTGAGAGAAGGGGTAATGGAACTGTCTTTGTAAAAAGACTAAGAATACCAACACTGTAGATCCGAGCATAACTTGTCTTGGAGACTCAGTGGTTAGGAAATTCTCTTTCTAGCAGAAGATGAATAGTGTAACTGCTCAGATACTGGAACAAATCTCTCACTTGTCTGCAGCAAAAATCAATAAGTTTATTTCAAGGATGAAGTCTTCTTACAGATAAGGATTATGCTGCTATAAATTGAAATGTTTGTCAGGCTGGATGTGTGATAGGATATTCAGAACAATGGAGCAAACTTCTTATTGTTTGCTAGTGGTAGAAATAACTATTTATTACTTTGTAATGAGCAGTGACTACACTATGTCCAACACCTTTTTTTAAAAAAAGCTTAAAATAAACCTCTCTCTTTTTTTAATTTTTGAATCAGTAA
Organism: Hirundo rustica; assembly: GCF_015227805.2. Classification (NCBI taxonomy): domain Eukaryota; kingdom Metazoa; phylum Chordata; class Aves; order Passeriformes; family Hirundinidae; genus Hirundo; species Hirundo rustica. The sequence continues at coordinate 23,702,274 of NC_053450.1, read as the reverse complement.
TCTCAAAATATTTTTTCTAATTTTCATAAGGAAGCTTATTATAAAAATGTAACCTGAAATCACATCATGGTAGAAAAAATCATCTATTCTGTGCCTTGCTATCTTGTTAGTAGAAAACCTTTCATTGCAAGATTTTGGCTATGATTTTTATTTATAACATATTTTATTGAATATATTACTAGAATTTATAATAACGTGGCTAAAAGCTACTTTTGTTACCTTTGTTGTGCACACATTCCAAACACGATTATCACCCTACATATTCCATAATTCTTTACCAAGCTGATGGTATGAAGGAAAATACATGTTCAGTATGATCGGTCTAAATGTTTGTAGAGGGTACATGCTCTTAAATTAGACTGCATCTTTGTGCTGAATTACCTTAAAGTGAGATTTATGGTCATAGGCAGTGATGCCATTGTGCTAATTTACAGCCATTGCTCCAGAGAGGTTGCAGTCTAAAACAAGGGACAGTGGGTACTGATAGGTCATTGATCAAGTACAAAGAGCAAGTAAACAGTGCAACAATATGATATGATATGATACGATATTATATCATATGATACGATACGGTATGATCTCAGTACACTGCTGATTTTAAAGTATTTTTATTGGCACCTTTTCCTGGGATAATATCTGAAAGAAATGATGTCTCATTTTCTCCAACTGCAGTGGTGAACCACTGAAAGAGACAGTTAAACTTGAGGATGGTCGAATTGGAGAGAGGCCCGAAATAGTTTATCATGTAATTCACACAATTTTGCTTGGTTGTCTAGCGATGTGTTTGGAAGGGTAAGTATGATTTTGATGTCTCTCTTTTGAAAGCAACAGAGTTCCTTACTGGACATGATACGCTGTTAAACCCTTTTGAAATTCACCCTTTTTCAGAAATAATTTTGGCATGTAGTGATACTACTTAGGAGTAGTCAAAGGTAATTTTGATTATAAATTGGATATAGTTATATGAAGACTTGTGCTTGGTCTCTTTAACATGTTTTACAAGCTTTAGTGCAGCCAAGATCCAAGACATTAATTGAATCACATTTTAATCACTTTCCTTTTTTATTTAAGTGTAGGACTGTGCTGTAATTCTTTTTAGCAAGAGCTTGTGTTATGTTTGGATGAACAGAATAGTGCTGGAATATTGGGGCATGGAAGATTTCTTATCCCTCTTCTTGTGTGTAGGCTACCACGAAATGTACCTTTGCTTGACATGTTAAAGCAGTAGCAGAACTAATTTCAAAAGTATTGTGTTAGTTCCTTAAAGCTAGAGAAGCTGATGTTTGGAAGACATTATTATTCTAATCTTGTTTCTCAGCTTAATCAGCTTGAAGATGTCAGGCTTTTGGTTTTGTTAGGCTCCTCATCCTAAAATCTAAATACTCATTGCTTAAAGTGAGCAGACTGTTGTGTTATCCTGTGGTTGTTCTAAGTTCACTAGTCTACCCTTAAGAGGAAGACAACACCAGCAAATCATAAATCGTTAATTAAGTATTTTACTTTCCTTTCTTCAGGAGCTCTCTTATAGTACATTTTCTGTACAGCTTTGCCAAATAGCTCCTTTTTATCCCTTTTTGGCGGGAAAACCACAACAGCCAAGTGACTACTATTCTCTTGTTTATCTTCCATCCTCCCCTGAACACTTTGAAGGATTTTGTCATCTTTTACCTTGGATCTTGCTCCTCCATTTCACAGCAGATAATCAGGTGCCAGTTCTTCTGCTAGAAGTATCCTTTGTTTACCCTCCAGTGCCATCGAAGTTGACCTCAGATTGTCTGAACATCCAGACTACATTTGACATAAGAAAAAAATCTGAATGTTTTTATAACAATTTGAGTACAGAGGCATACACAGGGTCCCAACTAAGTTATTGCAGTGTTTTTCAGAATGAAGTATCTATGGACACCTTATGTCTGCATGCTTGCTGCATTTGGTGTGTGTTCTCCTGAACTTTGGATGACGCTTTTCAAGTGGCTTCGTCTGAAAGCTGTGCACCCAATACTGCTGGTGAGTTGCTGTTGCCAAAGTCTTGGAAAATACAGCTAGCAAGCATGTGGCTTTGCAAACAACCATTACCTAAGACCCATGAAAGAACCTATGAAAACAGCAGGTTGTTTTGTGAGCAGTGGATCACAAATGGTCTGCTTTTTCCATGTCTTTCATTCTTAGTATCACGTGTTCTCTGGTACCCGGTGATAAAGTTGGGTTCACACTACAACCTTTCCTCATAAAAAGCAGAGCTGTCTTCATCTTTCTTTCACTCTTCTCAACTTCTTTGAGCAAATCTTTAAGACCTTGATCTTTCTGTCATATCTAGTTGGGATTGGTCGAAAGGGTCATGCATTTTTTAGGAGGAATGCAGGAGGAAAAGTGCTGGTGCACAAGGAAGACATACAAGCTTTGTTTCACTGAGAAATGGGTCTTAAAATGGTGTAGTAAGGTGTATTTAACTGCTGAGAGTAAAACTGCTTCATAAGAAATGGTAAGTCAAATTACTTCGTATAAGATTTTTTCATGTATGGCCATTATAGAGAAGTGTTGTGTCTGGAGATAAGCTTGTGTTACAAAGCAAACAAGTGCCCTGCTTCCAACCCTAGCTTTATTCTCAGTATGACAAGAGTTGCTTTGTGTGAGTTTTAGCAGCTTTGTGCATTGGTTTTATTAATAAAATAGGGATAGGATATTGCTTACCCTAAATTCAAGAGGCTCATAGGAATAAATATATTATACTTAGAGGTTCATTATGTCTCGTGTGAAAATACCGTACACTGCTATATCAGAAATACTGACTGTGTTCTTTCGGTCAGTGAGTAAAAATATGTTCAGGTACATGGTAAGTACATTCTTTTATATACTTCATGTCTTCTGTGATGTAGACCTGCTTTTTTACTATTAACACAGTGGATGTGTTAGTAGCTTATTATCAGAGGAATGCCTTGTGTGCATTCCTTACCAGAGGTTTTCTGTTCCATACAAGCTGCTTTCTCCTTGCAAAACAAAAATTGTATCAGCTAAAATGGTGGCACGCTGAGAGATGGGTTTCTGGGTCCTGCATATCAATAATGCTAATCTGAACAAAATCATCAGCAAGATCAGAGGTTTGAAATACATGCTTTTTTCCTTTCTCACGGCATTTTAATGTGAGGTGTTTGCCTTCTCCTGTTTCCTATGTCATGTGCACATGGAATCATTGTTACTTGAGTAGTAATTAACTGTCCCTAAATTTGATGGTAAAGTTTCTGTGAGTCAAATGAAGCCTTCCATGCTAAATTAGGCAAATTCTTGTTTGAGGAAAGTTTTTTGCCTGGTAGAAAACCACAGAGTTTCACCTACTGTCACCTAATGTTTCAGGCATAAATATTGCTCACTGTATGAGCAGAATAAACAGACACTCAGTGTCGGAGAATGGTGCATAATCCATTTTTTCTAACATGTACTTTCTAGGCTCTTATTCTGAGTATGGCAGTTCCCACCATAATTGGATTCAGTTTGTGGAAAGAGGTAAGAAAAGTACCTTTGTGGAGTTTTCTTTGTATGTAGGCACAATGTGAGTCAGAATGATGAGCAAATATAATGAAATGTACTCAGTGAAATTAGATATATGTGATGAAATTGAAGCTGTCATCCATTGAAAATATGTTTTGTTTTTAAAAAAAACTTCACTTTTTTCAGTATAAGGTATTTGACAATTTTATTTTTTAATGATCACTTACTGTAATTAAATTTAAATGAAGACTTTATTATATTCCACTCAATAAGCTGAATATAGTAGCTTTGTATGTATAAACTGACTCAACAAAGATAATACTGCCAAATGGAAACTCAGGATATTGAAAACCATGTTGCCTCAATCTTAGCTTTAGTGAGAAGAAGTAAAGTTAGGTGAAATAAAATTACAGGAGGCCATATGCAAATAAACTGTTTGAAAAACTCCCATCAAATTATAATGGAGTTAAATTCTTTGTGCAGACCATTGTGTCGAGGTGTGTACCTACTACAGTACAGGGAAGAAAAGCCACAGATGTTTTCATGTTTAAAATGAATATTAGTTCTTTATTGCAAGTCACAGACAGACTGGGGGTAGAGTATTTGGAAATTATTTTTTAAGGTTCTGTGAGTGCAAAAAGTATGTGAAATGTCTCATAAAGTGTAATCCTCTGCTATATTGGCACAGCTTTAAAATGGTTTGGATAAAAACTATAAGAACTATAAGAATTCATATATAGAAGCCGGTCTTGCCCAACAGTATTTTAACAGATTTCGTAACACGTATCTTACATTGCAACCAAATTTTCTATTGTAGCCTGACTTTTTATATATTTTTGATGGAGCAATAGATACTGTCTGTAAAAAAAGCTAGAGTTGCTCAAAAGAGTTATGAAATCTATTACAATAGAGGAAACTAATTTAGCTAACCAAGTAATTATTTTTCAGATTATTTTAATGAAAGCAGTGTGGGGGTTTGGACTCTAGAGGGCTTCATCCATTGCAGATCCAGCTTTGCTTTTAAGCAGTGGTGAACAGTTTCTTCTCTAGGTTCATAACTCATCCCTGAGGTGGGAAATGTTGATTAGAAGTGAGAGAGCAGCAAAAATGACTTGAGGCTCCTAATCTGTTACCACGGCTATAAAAGCTGTATAGCTTAGCACCTTTTTGCTTGGCTGCCTTCTGACTGTGTCTGGCACAGTTCCTCCTCTAAGTAGGTTTTTCCAGGTGCTGTGATCGGTGAGTGAAGCAGGTTCTCCTTGGGGTGGCAGTAGCAGTTCCTCTTTCCATCCCTCTGTTCTGGGAGTAGTTCCAATGTATGTGCAGCAGCAGTGCTGTTTGTCCCTGACATAAACATATGGCAGCTGCTCTTGTGCTGGCTGTAGACTGCTGTCACTTGACAGCTGAGTTGTCCAGGTAGTGGGGGTGGAAACTCTTTGGTTAAAAGCAGGTTCCCACTTCTAACTGTCCACTGTGGCTGTGCCAAAGTAAGTCGTCTCTTTAATCTGGCATAGCCTGTAAACTTTATTCTTTTCCAAAAGAGCTGACATCCAGTAACTTTTCACTTTACATACAACAGCAGGTACATGTTGCCTGCTCCAGCCCCTCAAGGCTGGCCAGTTTCCAGCCATGCCTTCTTCAGATAAATGCTCCAAATGACTCAAGGACTGACAGAATCTCTTGTCTTAATAAAGGAGGAGGATAGGGAACCTGACAGGGTAGGGAAGCCATGATGCAGGGTTGTAATCTGGCCTGGTTTGAAAGAGGTGGTATTCTGTTTCACTTCACAGAATGCGTCCTTTTCCCAAAATTTTTTTCAAGAGCATAAATTGAGATATCCCACTTTACACAATGTAATGTGCTTTCCTTCACTGCAGTGATTGAAGTCAGAAGTCCAAGGCACATTACCGGGGTTCCTCTAGGAAATATCTTCCCTCCTGTCTTGCTTGCATAACACCATTCCATCAAGTCACAACAGTCCAATCAATTAATCCTGCTCAAGCAGGTTTACCATGAGAGATTTATCATCTTCTTGGGTCAGTGCCCTTATTTGTAGAGATTTGCATATGACCACCTGGGCAATGGTTTTGATGCATTTAAGGCCACTTGATGTTGATAAATGCTGTTGCTGCTATTTTTTTTTATTTTTAATTATAAGTGTTCTAATAAAATAGAGAGAGATGAGAACTTCTGTTTAATATACTTATTTTGGAGAGGGTCTCCTGCTGTCAGGTAAATGTAAGCTGAGTTTTGCAAAATATTCAAGCAAAAGTACTAGTCAGGGGGAAAACTGTTGAAACCCATTTGTGTTGTGTCACTTAAGGCCTTAATATAATGAGATGCTCTATAGATATTTTTTTAAACTGTAAGTAACCAAAAACATTTCCGTCAGTTTTTCCCTAGAATAATGACAGAGCTTACAGAACTGCAAGAATTCTATGATCCTGATACAGTAGAGCTTATGACATGGATAAAGTAAGCATGAAGTCCAACATTTCTATTTTACTGCTTTTTGTAAGGGTATTTTTATCTCAGCAGTTTGTGGAGCTACTTCTATCAAGCTGTGTTTTCCCTTGCTAAGTCATTCAGTGATGCATGGGGGAAGACGTTTTGTATTTTAAGTTTGGTATTCTTCCCATGAAAAGAAACAGGAGTTTATCATGGATTACAAGAGAAGATCCTGAAATGCACAAGCAAGTCATGTTTAATGTCATTGCAGACCTAGGTTCCAAACAGAGGTGGAGATGTTAGCAAGATCTCAGACCTTGCTTCTTTGCATGCTAACTTTTCATGAGATTACAGGTTTCATGCTGATTGTAATGCCAGTGAGGGGCAAAAACACTGAAAATGTTATGTGCCTGAGCCAATAAAATGAAATGCTTGAATGTGAGGATTTTGAGACTTTTTCAGGATACATGGAGAGGAACATTTGTGATTCAGACTTCCCCTTTGACCACAGCAAGTGTGGCGCTATGTTAAACAGCTCATACTGAACATACACACAGCTAATACCAAGTCAAGTTATGTTCACAGATACATTTTTCTTACCACCAAAAGTTTCAGAATTGCATTCTGCCTCACTCAATTTAATTTCAAACTATGTCATTAGGAACTGCACTTTTCTGAAAATTAGATCCCTTGTGTTCAGATCACTTAGTTTTATCTGTATTTTTTAGAATATTACTTTCTGTATTTATGTAGTCTTTAATGTCAACCTGTTTGTCTTCACAAAAGGCAAGGCTGGTAATTAGTGTCTTCTTGTTGTTGTAGTAGTGTATGTTGCTTGTCACTGCTGTAGCTCTTCAAGGCAGCAAGTGGAATAATGCCAAGTACCTAATGGCTTTTATGTTAGTCTGCATATACTTCAAGTACGTAATTAATCATGGTGAATTTCATTGAGATTCACTCAGCTACGAGCAATTTGACAACTCTTATTTGTAGCAGCTGTTCTTATTTTTAAAGAAAATAAAGGTTTTTTTCTTATGGATATACTTGGCTATCCACATTAAAATTTTAATTCAACGTCATTATTACAGTATATTTTCTCAAAGTCTTTTCTCTGATAATATTAATTTGAATTTTCTCCAGAGAAGTTGTTAAAGTCTGTAATAGTGTGGCAGTGACTGTTTTCTTTCACTAATAAAGAAATACAAACAGTCAAAAAATTATACCAAACCCAGAAACACAATTATTGTAGACATTATTCGTATGGTGACATTATTTTCTCATAGATTATGAAATACATAATCAGAGATTACAAATGAAATACGTAATAGAGATCAAGTTACAACAATCACACATCTTTCCCTTGCAAGATAACATCGTGTTCTTTCTCCTTCTACCTATGGTCTCTCCCAAGCTTGTTTTGTTACAAGTTGGCAACCATTCAGAAAAGCAATACTTGGATCTATTCCAGGACCACTCTGAATGGTGCTTGGTGGATTGCAAGGAAGGGAGAACAGCCATCAGCCCTTGTCCCAGCAGGAACCCTTCCTTTCAAACTCCGTATTGCTGCAGGTCTGTGCTGCTTTCCCTGGCAAGGAAAGCACTGCCGCAGCAACACCATCACCAATTGTAATGGGGCCCCCAGTGGTACCTTCACGTACTCCCGTTCATTCTGCAGCACCCTAACAGACCCCACAGTATATAAAGTTCTTTTGATGAGTGCATTCTGTGCTCATGTGCATGTTGGTGTTGCTTTTGCAGACGACAGGCTCCCGTGGCTGCAGTGTTTGCAGGCAGCCCACAGCTCATGGGTGTGATTAAGCTCTGTACGGGATGGATGGTGTCGAGCTTGCCTTTGTATAATGATGATGATCTTCTGAAAAGAAATGAGAATGTGAGTATCCAATTCCATAACTGTGGCATCTCACAGGAACTGTCTTCCTCTTCACCCAAATGTAATGCAAAAATCAAGTGTATTAGAATGGAGGAGGACGTCGGAGTCCAACAGACATGGAAGGGATTATCAAGTAGATTATCAGTGCTTCACTCCACATAGAAAAAAAAAAATTAAAATACTATTTCTGAAGACTTTTCAAGCTACTTGAAGTATGTAAGATGAGAACTTGCCATCATTAGAGACTAATATTTCCCAGTCAGCTGGCCATTGTCTCACTGTTTTGGAGATTTCAAAACCAAACTTTTTATAGCTTGATGTGTATATATAGTTTGTTGTTGCAGATAGGTCATCACTGTGGGGTGTGTGTGTCCCAGTATTTAAGGTATCACTGATTTGTGGATTGCATGAACGTATTTTCTTAATTTATAGATTTATCAAATCTATTCAAAGAGGTCAGCAGAGGATATTTATAAGATACTCACATCTTACAAAGCCAACTTTCTGATTATTGAAGACTCAATTTGCAATGAAGTGGGACCTGTAAGAGGATGTAGAGTTAAAGATCTGTTGGATATTGCTAATGGTCATGTAAGTATCCATGAGAAAAAATGAATGTTTGGATGCATAAATAATTAAATTAAAAATAAATCTTAAAATGCTTGTCTTATTTTTTTTATTGTAATTGACATGTAGACAATTACTGTGCTGCTTCTCTGCCAATCATTAAATACCATTTAACTATATATAAATATTCAAGACTGACACCTGAAGAGGTTATTACAAAAGCAGTGAAGTCTGCCTCAGAAGGCATTCTTCACTGGCTTTGAAGATGAAATTCTAAAATGGATAAACTCAGTTCTTTTGAAACTCTGGCTGGGATGAGGACAATCCTGCCATTTAGTTCAGTACAGACTGGTTCTGATGAGAATGCAAGTTTATTCAGTTCAGCCTTGCAGATAGGTTAGCACACCAACAGATAGTTTAAACCACATCTGCTAGAAAGACTGGTTGAATAAACTGCACCATGAATGCTGCTTCAGTCATTTACATGTTTGGTCTCTTTAGATGTTGGTACTGCTGCTCTTGCTGCTAAAGTAGGAAATAAGATGGGGCTTATAAGGTGATCTCACTGCCACTTGTTCATTGGCTCCCTGGAAATCCAGCAAAAATTTTGATTTGAGAAAGGCAGAGGGTGGGTTAGAGTTTCATTGCTTATTCTCAGGTCAACAGGAAAGAGGGAGTCACCAGTTACCTCTTAGCAATATAGGAGCGGTATGTTATTAGGGGATTACTTTGTATTTCTCCAGGGATCTCCAGCTGGTGTCAGTTTCTCTTCTAGGTTTGCTAACTACTTTATCCATGAAGGATATTGTCTCTATTTTTCTATTAGCTTCCTTACCATTGCTGAAATTTATTATTTCTTTCCTTTTCTTGTTGCTAGAATTCACGTATGCTGTGATTATTCCAGGATATATCCAATATACTGTACCATAACTAGAGTGTGTGTGTATGAATAACCTACAGCATTGTTAATCTGCACATTACCTCTCAGTTTCTTCTCAGATCTGTGTTTGCATAAGTTCCTGTTTCCTCTTCACTTAGGATCTCCATTGGAGCAATTAACCACAGTTTCAGGATTCCATGCCCTCATACCCCTGCATCTCTCATCTCCATGCTTCTCTCTCACACATAAGCTTGATAATCTTTCTTGTGTTTTCTGTTGTGGTTTTTGTTGTTGTTTTGGGGGGAGTGGTTGGTTTGGGTATATTGGGGGTTTTTTTTCAGAAAACTGACATAGTTTGTTCTGGAAAGTTAATAAGGTGTGTTTCTCAGGAAGCTTTAAACAAACCTCTCCGTTTGCTTGCTAGCAAAGATTGTTTAAGTCATATTGGAAGATTATCAAGACATTCCAAACTAATGGAAGCTAGTGCACATGTATTTGGAGACTATAACTGCAGCATTTACTTATTCCCAAAGTTAAGTGAGACAGTGGATAGATAGTGTGTTGACAGGTCTGTGGATGTGTTTTGAATTGCTGTGTTTAAGAAGATAAGTAACACTTTCTAGCCTGTGCTACATCCTGTAGTTCTAGTCCAATATCTTGTTTCTGACGCTGGCTGAGAGCATAGTTTAATGATAGGGAAAGACACATTTTCCAGCAGGCTGTTGCTGAAGGACTGTAGCTCAGGGCAATTATCTTTGTGTTTGGCAGCCACTGGTGGATTTTTCTTCATGAGTTTGTCCTATCACCTTTTTTTAAAATCATGTAAATTTGTGCCATCAGAAGGAATAATGAAGGGATTTCTTCAGGGATATCAGACAGTAGATGCTAAAATGTACAGTTTACTTCCAAGTCAGTTGGTTGGAATTTGTAGGGCAATGTGTGTGTGTGTTTGGTCTTTATTAGGTATGTCAAACTTAATTGGCCTGGGAAAAGTGATCGAGGTTTTCCTTTCCTTAGTACTCATATGCCCTATGCAGGTCAGGTTTGAACTACTGGGTAAACAGGGTATGGGCATAATTTCCACTGCTGTTGTTCTTTATAATATGAATTAAGTACCCTGGTTTTAAAGTCTGCTACCTTGACAAAGGGATTAATTCACAAAGGCTATTTTAGATGATTAAACAAATTACAGGGGAATGTGTTTTCAGTTTATTGGAACTGTACAATATGGAAATTAAATGTCTATCATAAATGAAATTCACAGAATACAAAAGTTAATTAAATGTACAGAATTACATTCTGTAACCACTTATCTTCAGTACTGTAATTAGGTCTTTTTCTTTCTGACAGGTGGTTTGTGAGGAAGGTGACAACTATGCCTACTCAAAATATGGACGATTTTGTCATGAAATCAAAATGAACTATTCTCCATATGTGAATTATTTCACTCGAGTATACTGGAATAGATCCTACTTTGTATATAAAATCAACACTGTGATATCCTTCCAGTCATGAAAAAGCATGCAAGCTTCTTTCTGAGGATTGATTGTGAATGAATTTCAGTTGGAAAAGTTCCTTTTGAGCAAGGAAGTTTATTTTTGCAGATGGATGTGCACATGCGGTGTACTGACAACGTTATTGTACCAAACTGAAATTCTTTGATCTACAGATCAGCAGACACATATACCATCCTTGAATGAAATGGGAACATTTATCAGTTTTACATTTCTCTATGATGTGTTACAGTCTTCCATGTTTTTGCATTTTTCTTCCCATTATACATCATCTTAATCTTCATGTAAATGAGATTTCTAACTTTAGTGTTAGAGTTGATATGCGTAGACTTCAGTAAATACAGAAAAATTATTTAAAGAGCTCATTTAAGTCATATAGCTTTTAATTTTTAGCAAGAAAGCAATCTCTATCCGAGTCTTTTCAAGTAAGTGTTTGGATTTTTAGTTTGGGGTTTCTTTTTGTTTTGTTTTAATTCTTCCTGTCTTCCATGGTAAACATTTCTGTGTTTATCAAGCACACATTTATACATCTTATGTGTAGCTATATTTATCAAACACACATTTATACATCTTATGTGTAGCTATATAGCTTATATAAATCAAATAAGGAAGATTTTACTTAAACAACACTTCCACAGATTAAGGCACTGATCTCTACATTGTTGTCTCTGTTGTTTGCAGAGACATGGTGGAAATGCTAGGAATTAGACCTAGCAATAGGAGCTGACAAGCTCAGATCTTCAGTTTGGAAAGAACCTGTCTTCAGCATTTTGCCACACTTAGGTGTGCATAAGTGTGTCTTTCTTAGCAGGCACCAGAACGGGCCAGTATACCACAGTATGCCATACTTGTTTTCAGGCAAGTGTAGCAGGACAGCCAGGTTTGCTACTGAGACTTCTGCACTTCAGTTTCACCCTGTGTGTGTGCTGGTACGTGTGTGTGTGTGTGTGTGTGTGTGTGTGTGTGTGTGTGTACGTGTGGAGGGATGGGTGATACTCATTTCATTTGACTTATTATGCAATAGCTATATTAAGATAGTGTCATAACTGTCATTTAAAACACTATAACCACCACCATTAATAAATAATGGTACAGATGTTCATAGCTATTTTTATACAATTATTCAAATACACACATTCTTGAAAATTTGGGAAAGTACTCTGCAGTTTTGCTTCCCTCTAAAAATAGACTTTGTTATATGAACCTCTTTGCCTCTACAACTCCTTTTCTTAACAAATTATCTGTTCATCCCCTTTTTGCTGGCTGATAGACTTTCAAGAAAATGAACGATGCTTTAATTACAACTCTGGGCCTAAACCTAGTGTTGAGAATGGGAACTCCAATAAAAGGTAACAGTAGCTTTGCTTAATGTAGGTGTAACTGGACAAAAAGCCAGGACTGAGTTTTGGAAGAAGTTGCTCAGCCCTTAGGAATTACCTGCAGTTACAAATTAATGTAACACCTGGCCCAGAGACCAGTCTGTCAGGCATGTGTTGGAGCCCAGATGTCTTTAATGAAGGATCTGGAAAAATAAGCTGAACCTTCAGCTGAAAAATCTGCAGACCATTCCTCAAGTGGAAGCTGCAAAACAATCCTTACCGCAAATCGGAGATTTTAGCTCTGAAATTATTAGGAACTGCAGCATGTTGTTGTATGTGCATGATTTTTCTCTGCTTATGCAGATACACTTGCTTACTTTACACTGATGCATAGTGCTGAGATTTTTTAAAACTTGTTATCACTTTTGGAGTGATTTAAAAGAAAAAAGCTTTATTGTTGTAAAAGCCAACATGTCTGTAATCTGTTTTTTTACTTTTAGTTATATTTTTTAGGCCTATGACTCTTGACAAAATGTTAAATTATACATTTTATTTGAAACCAATGTTCAGATAAATCCATCGAATATATGGGATGTTGTCACTGTGAGAAACATTTATCCGTATAACTGAGTTACAAGTAAATATCCTGTCTGGGCATACAGGCATCATGGTGGGGATGGTGTGTACCTGTGTGTCTGCACAGGCTCCATTTATTTGCTTGTGCACAAGTGCATGTTTTACTGCATTGGGCTGTTTCAGACTACTCAACTACTGTATACCAACAGAAGCTTGTGTATTAACTTGAGCTATGGCAGGCCTGCAGGAACCCCCTCTGTATGTGTGGATACAGATGTAATATTTGGAAGTAAGTTTAGAGTTCCTTTTTCAATTTAAGTTTGTGTGAATCACTGTCAAGGAATTACATGTCTGTGTGTCAGTCATTTAATCTCTTGAAGTTAGTAATTCACGAGCATTACTTCATATCAGCAATAAGGCATTTCAGGTGCAAACTTCAGGGTTACAGCTGTACTTGGGTAGATGAAGTCGCAGAGTGTACGGCTTCATGCCTTAGACTGCCATGCCAAGATGTCCTTGACTGCCTGTTGTGTTTTACTGCAATGTTGTGTGTGTTACCACGTAGAGTGTAGTTTGAACACCTACTTGTAGAGCACACATATTAAGAAAACCACAAATGAGGCCACCCACACATCTAAACAAAACTGTCTTGTTGCACGTTGGCCTTTATACATGTTTAAATGAATGAGTTGAACTTTATTTGAACTGTGACATAGTTATTGTTATTAGTTTTGTCATAGTTTTTAAAATGTATTCTTGATACTTCAATTGATTCTGCTTTAGGAGAATCGTTTAAGATTTTTACCTTGCTTTTTATATTAGAGAAAATTATATTGCAGCACCATTGGCACAGTAGCCTTAAGTAACAGAAGAAGCCTTTTATTTGAGAGAACATTGTGGCTGTTCCTGTAAAAAGGCATAATTAAAATGAGTGACTGAAAGAAACATATCTTACAAAGAAAGTGAATTAATTTCTCACCTAGCTATGGACTAGCAAAAATACTGTCTAATCTCCAGCTTCTGTGAAAAATAGTAAGTTCCAGTGATATCCCTCAGTGGGACATCAATAGGGCATAATTACACCAGACTTGTGCAGACAACCCTGGCTTGGTTTTCAACCAGATCACAGGTTTAACTCCCTGAAAGGGTTGTGGGAAAGTTTTACAAATTTTGATCTGCTTTGCTGTAGATGTTGCAATTCAGTTGAAACATGTGCCTTGCAAGCTTTTATTAAACAAACAAAAACCTCAATTCATGTTTCTTTTTGTGTTTTTTTTTTTTTTTTTTTAATTCCTGTCCCTCTGATTTCTAGAGTTTCTGTTGTGTCTTAATACTCCAGCCACCGCGGATGCCCAAGTGGTGCAGCTGGGCTGTGTGCCAGCCATCTAACAGCTGTTCACGGGGAAGAATGAGAATTTGCATAGCAATTTGTGTGACTATTCTGCTGGCTTATTTCCTCCTTCACATTTCTGCTTTCTGATATACTTTATCTTAGTAAATGCAGAAAAATTACGTTGAAAGAATAAATTACTATAGTATTTTCAGGCACCCACCTATTATCCTTAGACTTGTGAATCAAAGTTTGACCAACCCACAGCTAAACTAACATACACAGTTTTGTCTTAATCTTAAAAAAAATGCTCTTTCACTTCCTGAATTACCACATACTTGAACTCAGATTTGACAGGAGATGCTTGAGACTAAGGAAAGGTATTTCTGAGCATAAACTTCTATTAATATTATTTTAAAAACATTGATTTAATTTCTTCCAAAGTAAATGGAAATACAATTTATTACAACACAATCTTAAATACATTTTCCATGGTAGTGGGGAATAAGGACAAGATACACAAATGTGTAAGAAAGTGGGCCACAGGCTTTGAAAATTTTTCCAACCATTTGCTCTAGTGGCATTACTGTTTACTAAAAAGTAGAGGAGTCTAGGGACCAAGTCTCGTTCTTACCAGCCTATTTTCACCAAGTCATCTTCAAGTGTCCAGACCTTAAAACATTGCATCAGCTTTTCCATGCAATTCACATGAAAAGGAGCTGCAAGTTCTGGTTGTAGGAATTGTAAGGTATCCCTGAAATCTTTCTTAAAACTTCATATAACCTGTCCTTCAACCAAAACTCCAACAGGAGAAAGTGTAGGCTGTGCTTGTGAATGTGTGGGTGTGTGCACACATGATGTGTTTGCATTTACAGACATCTGTTTTACTCTTGTGTTCCGGAGATGGAATAAGTAACTTCTCTTATCAGGTATGGTGATTGAATCTGTAAGTCTGGTAAATATTGATGGGCAGGTGGACTCTGGAGTACTGTGATATTGGAGATGAAAGAGCAGTGGAACTTTATTCCAACACAAGCAATATTTCTTGTGAAATAATGCCTCAACATAAATCTGCATAATCTTGCTTTAGTATTCTTTTTAAAACCTAACTTTAGAGGGGGAAAAAGTGGGGATTCTAAGACATGCATTGTGTGCATTATTATCTTAATAATCTTTTCTACTTCGTCAGCACAGCTAAAAAACCAATCACTGTTACGTTACTACAGTCTAACTATGCCAAATTGCAGAGCTGGTGATGCCTAAAAGTCTTCTGAATTGTTTTGTACCTCAACAATGTGTTTAAATGTAATTAATCCGGTAATGGTTTTGGTTTCAGCACAGTCAAATATATGTATTTCTGCCTTCCAAGTGATGTTTAAGGTTACCTATTTATTTGATGGTACAGAAGGTTTAATGCCTTTTAAAGTTTCAAACTTGCTTACTTCAATAATGCAGAAGAATTATCAGTGGTGCTTTCCTTGTTAACAGTGACGTTTAGCTGTAGCGTGTGTGGCATATGGACTTATCTTCATGCAGTTATTTAATAACAAGTCTAAGGAATACAATTCCTTTCATCCTGTTTGTTGTCTTGGCAGTTTTTTATCAAAGTAATGTATACATGGTAAATATTTTTCTCTTGTAACAATTTTTATTTTTTTTTTCTGTGGAAAAAAAAATTAATAAAAGCCAAGTCCAGAAAGTATGGATTGTTTGGGACACAAACCATTTTATCCTTTGAGAAGTCAAGGGAAGACTGTGCAGCATAGCTCAAATGTTTGTCTTGACGGGCAGCATAAACAGTCTTGCAGCTCTTGAGGACAAGCAGCCTGCTCAGACTGGATCCATATGTCGTGCTGACTGTGACTGCCTGTTGAGACATACTTGTGTGAGGATGAACAGCAAAATGTGAGCTGCTTCATATGGAATTATTGAACTCTGTGACTTTCTCCCTAAAGATCTTCCTACAGCAAGCGTGTCACCTGGAAATAAGCTGCTATGCAACATCACATCAAATGCTTACTGATTTTTTTTTTTTTTTTTTTTTATCTACTAATGTATTATTTGCCTTGAATTTTTACAGATCATGATTATATATTTTGGAGCCCTCTGTTGTTTTATACAGTGTTATTAGTGGAAATCTTTGAATGCAGATTACTTTGTAATAATTTAGCATGTAATGATACAAAAATCTTGATTTTTTTAGTTAAATTCCAAAGACAGTAGAAATACCCTACAGAGCACTTCTTCAAAAACAGATCATTTAGCAACTGAAAAAAATTATGTATTTACATCTTTAATTTATAATGATTCTGAGTTTGAGCAGTTTATCAGACCGCTTTGAGGCTAGTCAAGAAGTGAGCTGATGTTGAAGTATCCAAGTTTAGCCACTCAAGCAACCAGGCTTTGTGGTTGCTTAGCTCAAAAGCATGTTGGTATCCGTGTATTCTTCTATGCCTCTATGCAAAACTGAGGCTGTGGTTACTAGCTGTGAAACAGAGACCATTTATTATATATAATAGAATTTGTATTGATACATGTCTATAAATAACTGTATATGTGTTTTATGTGAGTCTGTGTCTCTGTATAAAATATATATTCTGTTTATAATCAATGACTCAGAGTTGTTAGGTCAAATTACTATAGGTTTGGATTATTTTCCACCTAAATAGTGGTTCTGGAATCTGTTTGTAGGACCTAATTTCCCAGATTTTCCCATTTTTGCAGTAACCCAGCCTATCATACTTCAACCCCTGTATGCTTTCAGGTTGCTTAGGTAATAAATGTCATGAACGTTTTTTAATAGTGATGAGATGCATCTTGTTATGGATTAAACTGCATATATAGAATATAGAAACATTAGTCAATCCTGAGTATTACAGAGCTATTCAGTACAGACATTTATTTTCAGAACTTTGAGGAGCTTTTCAATGCCTTGGAATTTCTTCCTTTTCACAGTTATACTGTACTGTCTGCTGTGAAGGCATGGCTCCTGCTGGTGCTGTACTGACTGGTAATAGAAAAGATCTAAAACTTGTTAAGACTGACTTTATTTTTAAACTGCAGTAAATACCAGAATATTCTGTAAGGTGAGGGTGAATGTGAAGTGATGCTTTAAGCTTTTCTCCCATCTGAAGAAAGTTGAAAAAGGACAGGTAAGAATGCAGCTCCATTCTTCACTGCCTCATGTTGCATTCTCCATGAGACTCGAAGCACAGGAGCTGTGGTCTCCCTGGAATAACTGCTGGGTGCGCCTGTAGTTTCCATGGCTGACTTTAATTGTGGGCAGTAGGAGAAAATCACTGCAGGAGATGTGACTAAACAATTTTAGAAATGCAATTTTACAAAGGTGCATTAAAATCAAACCTGTTTTTAATTTCATCATGAAAACCTCTTTCTGAAATACAAAACAGTTCTGAAACACTGTCATTTTCGTCTATTTCAGCATTGTTAGCACATGGATAAATGCTTCTCCTTTTTTTTTTTTTTTTTTTTTTTTTTTTTTTTTTTTTTTTTTCCTCTCCTCCCAAGTTGGCCCATTTTATGACAATCTGACAATCTGAGCTGAAGTCTGAACTGCTGGCTGCACTCCAGGGGCTTGTCCCAGCTGCAAGGGAAGGCCAGAGGAAGGCTGTTGGGCTTGCTGATGTTTTGGCCTCATAATGGCAGTTCTTAGATCTAGTGGCTGCAGTTCACAGTCCTCAGTTCACTAGATCAGCTTTGCTTAAGAAGAACCATAAAACTAAATTTCACTATGATTCTTTGGCAATAGAAGCTGACACTGTCTTGAAGGTATCTGTGTTGGTTTAGACACTATCTAAGGAGCTTATTTATTTGTATTTATTTCTTGTCTGTGTTGTTCCCTATTGAAGCCAAGAGCCATCGCCACTGTCTTTACTGAGATGTCCTCTTGGATTAACACTGGGTCAGTGTCTGTGGATTCTGCTTCAGTTTTACAGGAACAGACAAGTTCCTTTGGAAAACATGGCTACACTCAAGTGTGCTTGCATCTCTTTAAATGGTAGGGTAGGATCTGTGGCCACAAATATCTGCTCTTGTTTTGTCATCACACAGGTTTTGTGTAATTGGATGTTGAAAATAACAGTTGTCTGAGTGAGTATCCACAAGGTGAGCTTGGCTCTGGTTCTGCTCTGTAAGGTGTGCCCTAAATCTGGCAGTGGGAGTGACATGCAGGAGAAGCTTGAATTTCCATCACCAAAATGCTGTGTTAATGTATTAAAAATACATAGGTTCATAGGTGGGAGAGAATACTGTGAATAAAATCTAGTTTATATCTTCACAGTCAGTAGGGGAAACTGCATGTTTCTAAGTGCTTGAATAGAAGAGAATAGGAAGTGAGGTAGTGTGTAGTAGGTAGTGTGTCCTGTAATGTAGGCTAAAAATGGGAGCTTGATTTTGAGAGGACTTAATTTGCTTGTTTAAAGTTGTGTAAGGATGTGACACACTTCAGAAGAGGGAATGCTGTGCTGTGTCTCTGTACAGAGCTAAGCTTGTCCTAAACTGAATGATTGTTTTCATGGTCTGGCTAGCTCATTAAGTGTTTTAAATTAATGAGCCTTCTAGTGCCTTTGTGGAGGAAGGAGGTAGGGCAGAAAGAGCAACCATAGCATAGCATACTCAAAGCTTGCTACAGCAGATTAACTGGGCATGGATCTGGATGGATACTTTCATTGTTGTTACTGGTAAACCATTCTGTAAAACAGTTTAGTTTTATTTTTACCTTTCCCAGTCTGAAATCTTGCATTGTGCCACATTTCAGAAGCTATCATCCCTTCACCTTGAGGAGGTTAAAAATAAAGGTTGACAGCTTGTAATAATGGGATGTGATCTCTCAACAATTACCTCTCCTTAAAACTGGTGATTCCCCAGGTGGTGCAGGTGCAGGTCTAGCGGTTGGTTGTCACCTTTGACTGTTGCCCGCAATATTTGAATAAAGAAGAGTGAAAGGGGTTCTGGCTTTCTTGAGGAGAGCTTCACTTCCAGCCTAGGTATGTCAATGCTGGAGTTACAACACAGCTGGCAACAAACACCCCTGCCTTCCTAACAACCTTCTGGTAAAACTAGCAAGCCTGTTCAAAGCAGGAAGGAAGAGCATTTCTCAAGGAACAACACCTCACACTGTTTGACCAGCTGGACGTGGAAACTGCAAAAGCCTGTTCCTGAGCTGTTACCATCACTATGTGGAGGGAGATGTTCTTGTTTGTTAACAGGAAGATGTTGCTGGGAACTCATGCTTGGAGCAATGAGAAAATGATTACTGTTTGTTTGATGAGTAGTGATTGACACCAGAGTGGTCTGGCTTGTATTCACACTTCCATTGATCACAGACCAACCAGAGCCATGAGTTCCATGCCCAGATTGTTTTGTGCACGTTTAGTGGGACGGATGTGTTCGCTCATTCAGTTTTGCTCTCAACAATGGCACACACTGTTCTTGTCCCAAAAATACTGCACCTTTACTGAAGGAGCAACAACCTGAATGTGCACTTTTGAGTGGCTGTGCTTCCAAGGCAAACCCAGCTGACAACAGAGAAGCATGTCTGCCAGGTGACAACTACTCTCATGATTCAAGTGTCCCAAGGTCCACTCTCCTTTAGGCAATAGTGGTTTTTATCCTCTGTTTCTTTTATGGTGGTTCTTGTAGCTTGGCTGGGTGGGTTTTTTCATACGGGCTCAGGAGAGCAGGAGATTGCCCATTTTCCTCCAAATCACTCTCCCAGGGAGTGTAGTTCATCCTGTGTCTGCTCAGCTTGCAGAAGAGCCAGAGGGAGCAGTTGGATGCATGTGCTGTTTGGACCCCGGCTGCATGCGGTGGTTTGGGCCCGGCTGAATGCCAGGCACCCACCAAAGCTGCTTTATCACTGCTCTCTGCAACTGGACAGCAGAGAGAAAGTACAACAAAAAGTTCACGAGTTGAAACAGGGCCAGGGAGAGATCACTCGCAGATGATCCTCACGGGCAATGTGAAATGGGGGAAGATGAGGAATTTGCCGGGCAACATTGCGCGCTTTGCCTCGGAATAGGGGAAGACGAGGGATTTGCACCTCGGCGTTGCGCTCTTTGCCACGGGCGCGCTCCCGGCTCGAGCGGGCGGGGCGGGCTCGCTGCGTCCCCGCCCACGGCCCTGAGTGGCCGCGGGCCGGGCCGGCGCTGCCCGAGCCCTGGGTGCCCGCGGCGGGCGCGGCGCAGAGCCGGGCTGCGCTCCGCTCGGCGGGATGGGCCGGGCGCGGCGGGGCCAGGGCCGCGGGCTGCTCCCGCTCCTGCTGCTGCTGCCGCTGCTCGGCGGGGCGGCGGGGCCGGGCTGCGGTGGCTGCCCCCGCCTGCCGCTCTTCTCCGGGCGGGTGCCCGAGAACAGCCCGGCGGGGACGCGGGTGCGGGGCTTGCGGGTCCCGCTGCGGAGGCTGCTGGGCCCCGGGGAGCCGGCCGGGGAGTGGGCGCTGGAAGGCGACGGCGCCTCCCGCTTCTCCCTCCAGCGGCGGCCGGGCGGCGGCCGGGGGTTGCTGCTGCTCCGCACCGCCGAGCCCCTGGACCGGGAGACGCAGCCCGAGTACGGGCTCCGGCTGCGGCGCCGGGCGGGACGCTCCCCCCGGGAGGCGCTGCTGCGGGTCCGGGTCCTGGACCGCAACGACCACCGGCCGCGGCTGCCGCCGGCGCGGCCGCTGGAAGTGGACGAGCTGGTGCCGCTGGGCACGGAGGTGGCCCGGCTCCGCGCCTCGGACGGCGACGAGGGCGCCAACGCGCGCCTCACCTACCGGCCCTGGCCGCCGGGCGCCGGCAGCCGCCTGCTCTTCGTGGTGCCCCGCAGCGGGCAGGTGCTGACCGTGGGCTCGCTGCTGGGGCTGCGCCGGCTCCGCCTCTGCGTGGCGGCTCTGGACCACGGGCGGCCGCGGCCGCTGCGCAGCCCCGCGCGGTGCCTGCGCCTGGCCGTGCGCGGGCGGGGGGCGGCGGGCGGCGCGGGCCGGCGGCGGGAGCCGCGATCGCTGCAGCCGCCGGGGCCCGGAGCACGGCGCTACACGGCCCGCCTGCCCTCCGGGGCGCGGGTGGGAGACACCGTCTTCACCGTCCCGAGGAGCCGAGACCGGGCGGCGGGCGGCTGGTTCGAGCTGGCCTCTCCCGGCGCCATCCCCGTGGGGGTGGACAGGACGTCGGGGCGGCTCTACCTGAGGCGGGAGCTGCGAGCGGGCGGCCGGGCGGAGGTGCTGGTCAAGGTGCACCGCGGCGGCGGAGGAGGTAGCGGCCCCGGACGGGACGGGGAGGCCGGGGTGGGGTCGGGATGGCAGCGAAAGGGATGGCTGGGCACGAAGGGTTGCCCCGAAGGATGGGGATGCTGGCCAGGCACGGCCGTGCCGGGCGTTTGCCTTTCTAGGAGATACGGCCGCGGCGATGCTGCCCTCGGTGGGGTGCGGTAGCCGCAGGCGGCCGCTGGAGCTCGGTGGGTGGCGTGGGGCTGTGCCGGCTCTTCCCCGGTACCGCCCGCAGAGCTTCTGCCTCTTGCCTTTGAAAGAGCAACTGGAAACGTAGGGAATGGTGTTTTGGTTATGTTGTCTTGTAAGGAATACTTTTCACGGTAGGTTCACTTCTGTGGGACCAGAGGCGTCTGCTCAGGGGTTAAGAAGCAATTAGGGCCCGGTAAAGAAGGGGCTACGCCACAATGGATAGCTTGTTTCATAGCAGGAGCAGCTAGCAGGGAGCGTCTCCTGTCGCTCTGGTCCTGCTGCAAGGACCTGAGAAGGAAGAGGTGACGCTGTCCTGGATGTGGGCACTTATAGACCTGCAGCTGCAGCCCAGAGCGCTGGGGGATCCCGCTGCGCCCGCTCCCTGAGCCGCGCCGAGTGATGCTGGGAGTCGGCACAGCGCGGCACAGCAGCGCACAGGGGAGGGAAACGAGATGTTACAAAATAGATGTCAAGGAGCCTAGGACAAGAAAAAGGAAAAAAAAAAAGAAAAATCAGGAATCCTAGGAGTTGCTGTAGAGAACTAAATGCAGATATTGTAGTTATCTATCTGTCTGTCTATCTATCTGTCAAAAGCTCGTATCCTGTTGTGTGTGGTTTTCCTAATAAGACAGCAAAGAGAATGGCTAGGCTTGATAAACTTCTTAAACCACATTGAGCTTGAGGTGTGTTATGGTTGCATCCTTTCTATGTGTTACTTTCATCTTAGAGTAAGTTTTAGAGTGCATTTGTAAGTGCAGCTCAGGTCGCTAATAACACAACTGGTTATCATTTGCTTGGGTTTGTTTTGTATTGTTTGCTTGCCTTTTTTCTTAGATGCAACTTTACTAAACAGGGAATATTTACCAATTTATATCAATAAATTTTACAGCCTAGTGCTCAGGAAATGTGAAACACGGAACTGGGAGGAAACAAACATGTTGAAGTATACGGGGGGCTATGATTTTTACCAGACTGCTGTGTGCAGTCTGCGAGTCCAGAGCTGTCTGCCTGAGAAACTTATTCTTGCAGGAATGGGATGTGTTGTGCAAGTGACAAACATTTAACATTAGAAAAACTCTGCACAGTGTTTCCAGCTATTAACTTTAAACAAATCACCTGATGTTTAAAGTGGAACTTCTCATTCAAACTAAAGATGGAGTTGGAAAGGGGACACATAGCTTGATTGTCTTGCTTATTTGTAATGAAAACAAATAACCTTGTGAACAGTGTTCAACATATAATTGTGTTGTCCTCTCCAATCTGGTGGTGCACAGCATGGTTTTACCACTGTCTGTGTGCTAATAATATATTGACAAGAGATGAGCCTCAGGGAGAAAGGAATTCAATGATCAAGTGGGACAAGGTCATTTAGACATTCCTTTAAGCTGCTTTGAAAATCAAAACTCTCTCATAACTTTGTACAGCAACAAACTTGGGATCTTTTTCTGTCTGCTTATTTTACATAAATATGGTGAAATGGTGAGAGAATTTTAGCATCCATTTTTTTTTTTTAATCTGAGGAGACCTGGTGAACTGTCAAAAGTCAAACAAAATTAACTTTGGTCTGCTCCTCATTTCTCTTCACATCTCTTACTAAATGTAATTAACAATCACTCACAAAGCAATCAATATTATGGAATATGTGCCAAACTTTTAATCACCTCTTTAATTGAAAAAAAAAAAAAAGCTATCAGACCTTCATTAATTGCCATCTCTTACATAAAAGACATAAATGGACTTAGGCATTTTACAGGTGCCGCTTCTCCAGAGAAATATGTGTTTTGGGGTTTTGGATGCATTTGCCTTTTTTTTTTTTTTTTTTTTTTTTTTTTTTTTTTTTTTTTTCCCTGAGAAAAATAAAAGCTTTAAAAAAAATAAGCTTAAAAAAATAAAACAGTAGGTCAGATAGCAACAGTAGTCCTAGGAAGACAAGGTATTTCTGTGCACAGTTGAACTACTGAAATAAACTGAGTGCAGAGCACAAAAACGGTCTGATTTTTCCCAGTTGCTCAGTAGCACATATAGCAGTGATAGGGAGGGGGCTGCCATCTGTTTTGAGGGGATCTTGCAGCAGGCACTGTGAAAACACAGCTGTTCTCCCACTGACTATGCACTTGGTACATGGACTGTGCATCATAAAGATGTTTGCACAACTTCTGTGGCTGGTCTTACCTACCCACACCAAGGAGTTTACAACTTCTTTAGGAATCTGGCAGCCTCTATCTTGTCAAAGACTTGTTGTTCTGGGCTCTGTGCATGGATAGTTACCGAGCAGACCTGGAGTTTAGATAAGATTCTCATACAAAGGGATGAGCTGCAGACCAAACATTTCTCATCCAGATTTTCTTTTGGGACATTTCACATCCTGGAAACACTGACTGCACCATCAGAGCAGTGTGGGACCTGAGCATGGAAAGGCTGGAGTGGTGAGGAAGAGTTGAAGCTCTCTTTCTCTTCCAAGTCTGCCTCTGTTTATGCACACCTTCAAGTACCTACACAGGATCTCGTAGCTTTTACCTACTTACACAGGGTGGGATGTGCAGTTGCAGTTGCCTCTTCTGCCCCCTCAGCTGCCCTCCCTGATGCTGACAATATGTACTGGTGCACACTGTGTAGTACTCTGACATTTAGGACTTTGTCTATCATACTTAAAAAAGCAATTTCTTACCCCTGTTCTTCAACTCTAGAAGGCTTTTAGCTCTCTGATTTGGTTTGGGGGCTTTTGTTTGGTTGGTTTGGCTTGGGGGGGATTTGTTTGTTTTAGTTTTGGTTGGTTTGGTTTGGGGGGGATTTGTTTATTTTGGTTTTGGTTGGTTTGGTTTGGTTTCTTGTTTCTTTAAACTTAAGAGTCTGTCGCAAAGGGCTTACAGAGCGCAAGCTGCCTTGGCTTGGAATAGTGAGACCCTGTGAGAGATGTCTGTGTTCCTGCACACACTCACACTGCAGATACACTCCACATGCTGTCTAACTGAAAACAACTGTGTAGGAACTCACTCCATAATCCACAAAGGGTAATTTTGTTTGGCAACCGTAGGAACTCAAAAAAAGCATGACAAGACAAATCACTTTCCCTCCAATGTGTCTGCAGTGCACTGAAGGGTTAAAGGTTTGATGTTAGCAACCCTTTAACTCTGGGATGCCTCAAGACCTCAAAGAGGGGTAAACACCAGCATGTAGTTTCAGACTGAACTGAGTAAAACAGTTGCAAGGCTGTTCAGAATTTTCCTGGTTTTGGATGTGAGATGGATATCTCATTCTCTGTTTACTTTCAGGTGGGATAACAACTGTTTAGAACTGTAAGTGAATTCCAAGGACAGATCTTCAGTCTGACTAAGGAGGCTGTAGCATAATGCAGTTCTTTCAGTGCAGTGTCTTATGGTGGAATATGGTCAGTGTTGAACTCTTATGACTCACTGGAAGCAAAGTGCATTTTAAAAAGATACCTGTCAGATCTTGACATTCCTGTAAATATAATCTAGGCTGCCCTTGGAAAGAATATGTGTTTTGAGTCTCTTCTATTTTCTTAAGAAACTTTCATCGGGATGTGTACTAGGAAGGGGAACCTTTCAATCTATGTAATACAGCTTTTGTAAAAGCTAACAAGGAATTTGTGTATGCTGCTGGCCATGATTTCAAATCAAGACATAGCTTAGGTTTGGAAGTGTGTTTTTTTTTCCTTTTCTTTGTTAACAGAGACAGAAATGGCCCGCTGCTTCCTGGAACCCCCTGACAGTTTTAGAAAATAAGTCTCACTCCAGAAACAGAAATTTGACCTAATCAGATATTGAGGTCATATTATATGCTGCTTTTTTCTTTTGGGGGGTGGGGTGGTGTTTCCTCCTGGTATCAGACTGATTTAAACCATCTGTGGATGCCATTAGTGTGCCTTCAAATTCAGGTAGTGACAGAAAAAGCTTGCTTCACTTAACCCGTGAAACCCCTTCAATGGCCAGGGATCATTGGATGAAAGAGCAAGCTCAGGGATGAAGGTTATTACGTTACCCTGTGTGTACCTATCTTTGGAACAGCCTTGCTGTGTAAAGAAAAAAAAAAAAAGAAAGAAAGAAAAAATTAATGTAAACATATATAATGATCCAGAGGAAATAAATAAGAATGTCTGATAAAGTCAGACATTTTGAGAAGCTTAGAAAAGGCTTAAAACTGAGGAGGTAAATGTAAAGCATATGTTACAACTATCCTTGGTAAGTTACATAAGCTGTTGAAACAATGAGAAAGCCTCTATCGTAACAAGTGTGAGAGGAAAGCAGTGTGAGACCTCAAAAATAGAACATTCGGCCCTTTATTCTTAAGATTAGCATCTTGAGTCCTTTCATACAGATTATGATTTAGCATTTCTGAGTTTTCATTCCATTTCAACAGCAGGAAGGCATTTAAAAATCTGGGTTTAGACCCAGATCAACGGTGCACCATGCCAGAAACACCCCCTGCACGCTCCTGGTGTCGTCTCACACTCCAGCAGCACTGTGCAGCGCGCAGCAGCGTTTGATTTTCGTTTACTGGCAGGAGCCAGCTGACCTGGGGCTGCCTTTACACACCTGCACTGCACATGGGAGGCCCAAAATTCACACGTACCGCGTTTGCACAGGCGACCTATTCATACTCACGGCAGATGTGCACACAACCTTCTCTTCTGGGACTACGGCTGAAGCGGAATGGAACTTGCTCCTGCCGGGGCACCTCCAGTGGGCTTGCAAAGCCGTGTGCTCCCCGAGAGCAGGGCTGCACAGCCGCTCTTTCGGGGGTTCCTTGCTGCGGCAGTCAGACCTTGGCTGGTGCAGAGCTCGACAGCGCTGCAGTGGGAGCACTGAGGTTGGCTTGCTGGGGGAACTGCCCACAATTTAAGAAAAACTAAAGCAGGAAGTTTGAGAAAAGCCTTTGGAAACCTGACTTGAGGAAAGAGGCGATGGAAAGGACTTTGGGTTCTGCTCCTGCCGTGAATGTTGCTGACGGAATGCCCTAAAAGCAGTGCTTGATGACAACAGAGTAAGGAGCTATTAGTTCCTCTGGGTGGCTGAGATTTTGCCTGAGTAAGCAAACCCTGTGCACGGCATGGACGCTGATTTGTGGGAGAGAAGTAGCAAAGTGTCAAGGGCCATGTCTGTGGAAGAGGATCTGTTTAGAAATTTAATATATAAGGAGAACTGGAAGGTGTCCTAGCAGCTTTACCTTTTCATCTCTCAGGACACAGCAGAGTAGCCAGCACAGGGCTCCTTTGGAGGCTGCTGCTCCACACACTCCTCTCAGTGCTGCTGCCCAGCAAAGGAACACGTGCTGCTGGGTCTGAGCTGTTCTCACAACTGCGTCCAGTGATGTCAAAGAGTTAAAGTTAATATTGCTACGAGGTTTCTTGGCATCTTTTTGTACATGTCAAACACATTTGCTGTTCTAAAATTATTGTATTTTGCTGGTGACATTAACTTTTTAAGCGTTTGGAAAGAAGTCAATACACTGTAAGTATGGCCATAGGAACAGCTCTTAGTGCTTGAAGCCTCTGCAAGCAATCTTTCATTTTAAAGCAACTTTAAGCAACCTTCAGGGAGAAGAGACTTAATTAAATTAAAGGACAACACAGATAAATGCCAGTAGTTTTTCCACAGGAAGACTGGACATCAAAACAAAGTGATTCCTAACCACTGAAGCAATCAGACTCTGCTGCAGCCTCTCAGGAACAAGATTTTTTATGTCCCACACAAACTACTTTAAACTTAATAAGTGCCACTTTAATGAGGGAGAGCAGGTGCTGTGCTGGGTAGGATGACAAGAAGACATGATTGTAGCTGTGTTTTACTGCACTTTTCTTCTTTAAAAGCCATAAAAAATCCCCCAAATGCCCTCTGTGCTGTTGACTCCTCAGCTATTCTTACTACGTCGCTGTGATCTGCCTTCTTCATCAACTGACGTGCCTGCAAATAATTATTTGGTTTGTAGTATTTAATAACATTTATACTGAGGACTAGCCAGCTGTTAACATGGCAAACTGTAATAAAAAGCTAGTTTTATGTAGAATCCTGTAATATGGAACCTTTTGAGATCCTGTTAGTAGTTGTACCTCCTACCTTCTCTGTGGTGCCCTGTTTCCAATTCTCCTGATTGTGTGGTAACAAGCAGCTGTCAGCAGACACCAGTAGATTTAAGGGTTGAGGCAGAAATGCTGCTTCTATAATCACAGGTCTGAGAGGGCTTCAGAGCTTTCCTCTGGAATCAGACAACAAAATAGATTTTAAAAGCTAGAGGAGGACACCACAGGCAAGATTATGAGATAGCAGTAAAAATGCGATGGATTTTGAAGTCCTGTTCCTGTAACTGCCTGAAGTTTTTCCTGTGGTGTACAGACATGTGCCTGTGGAAATTATCTTTGGTGCCTGACAAATGCCTTGGTTCTCAGACACCCCATGTGATGGAGGTACCCACTGTAGCTGTGCATTCACACAGAAAGTGAAAAATTGGCTGAAGATTTTTTTGCTCTCCATGTGTTCAGTGACACCTGCAGTTGCCTTTTAGCTTGATGGTGCACTGGCTGAGTCCACAGGTAGTACTGAGAAAAGCAAGACCTTGTCTCCTAAACTGGGTGAGGGTGTGTGTACATAGAAAATGTGTCCAAGTGCTGGTGTATATCAAGAAATTTGTAAGAGATATAATGCAAAATGATCTCTGCAGGCTGCTCTTTCAAGCTTGCTGGTTGTGGCTAACTGAGGAAGGAAAATTGAAATTAGGATAGCTTTAGCTGAGGCAGTTGGTACAGTCACATTGCCCAGGTGTACTGTGGCTGTGGGCTCTTTATCCCCAGGCTGCTGCAGTGGTTTGTGGACTACCAAGGGAGTAAAGAGGCTGTTTTCCATGGTGAGGGTGTTGCCTTGCCTTCAGGACACAGTACTCACTACGTGGTCCAACATGAGTCCAGTCAGTGCCCTAGTCTGTTGCAAAGGAATGTGATACTCCTGGGCATTGTATCCAAACCTTAGGAATATTTGTGAGACACCAAATCTGTTAATTAATAAAAGCATCACGCTCAGGAATCTCTCATCAGTGTTTGAGGTGGAGCTGACCCATCATGTTCATGACAGCAGACTAGCTGGACTCAAGGTGATCCCATACAACTTTTCTTAAGGAAGCTGAGGAAAAGAATTTTATAAAATTAAGCCTTCAGTTTTGAAAGGGAGATCTATGTTGTGAAGGCTGTCCCCATTGTAAGAACTTCTTGATGTTCCTGCACTTCTCTCAGTGGGAGTGACAGCACGTGCTGTAGCTGGGACAGAGGCATGAGCATCATAGGTGTTGCTGACTGGACTAGTCCTCAAGGCCAAGCTAAAACTGCTTTCTTTTCTCCTTTACCTCCTTGAATACCTTTATTTGGGGTGCTCATCTTCTGGCCAGCTGCTGATGTTATAGCTTGTAGGAATAATTTCAAAAGATTTCAAAAGGTGCAGGAGAGTGGCACAGTGGACAGCAAGACTGTGTAAAAATCACTAACAGAATCATTAAAATGAAAAAAAAAATAAAATAAAAAAAATTAAAAAGGGGGGGATTTCTAAAAGTGATGATGAGCTTTGGTTAAAGATCAATGGCTGCCACAAAAATTTCTGGTTTAAGTTTAGATATCCCTAAGAAGATTATGCCTATGGACCTGAAGATGACAAGGGGGTTTTAGCATGAGAGTAACCATTTCTCAGGAGTTGATTTCCTGGCTATGGTTCAATAATGAGCCAAAGTTCCTGATGTCTTGCTCTGCTGCTGAGGAGTAGTGGTGTGGCCTGACAGCACAATGAGAGGCTTTCTAGGCATCCCACCTTGGTGGCTTATTTCAGGCTGGGTACTTCAGAAACTCCTTCACATACCACATTCTCTCTTTTCAGTTCAAATGATTCTTTTTGCCTGAGGAGATAGAAACAAAACACAAGCTACCATTTTTAATGCACATTTACTTATTTCTTGATTTTCCAACATTAGGCCCCTCAAACCCCTATCAGTCAGTGCAGCTCTAATCCTAATCTTAGGAAAAGAGATTCTGTTCTCCTATGTTTCTTCTTCTGGTAAGGGAGGAAAGGAAATGATCGAAGGAGTGAAATTGGTACAGGCTTGCAAGAATAGCCACTTGCAGTTTCAAAACCCCTTTCAATTCTCCCTTTGCTTTCATATCCTCGTCGAAGGATGGTGTGGGTACATCTCCTCTGACCTGCTGAGGAGTGTTTTGCCCTCCAACACACAAACTTAGTATCTCTTCATTCCACCCTGTTCTTGCACTTGTTACATCCTAACATTTTTTTCTCAGGGTGCCCTTACCTGGTGATTGATTGACATCCTTTTGTTTACATTTATTTTTTAAATGTGAGCAGGGGGTAAAGCTGGAGGATACACCAGTATTTCTGGGAAAATCTGCACTCCTTAAAATTCTCTTCCAGACTGATCCTACCAAGACTCTTTCCAGTGTGTGGTGCAGAGGCCAGACCATCCTGTGGATAGTCTGGTTTCACGGGGTGTAGAGCCTGGTTTCCTGATTATTTCCTTCCTTGCAGCGGATGATTCATATTGACAACATGGGTGAACTGCAACATCACCCAGTGATGTTGCATTTTGATTTAATAGGATGCTGTGGTCGTGTCAGGAACAAAATAAAACACTATTGATTTCAGAGGCTTGATCTGTTAATGCCTTTGCAGCTATGACAGTTCAAAACCCAATGCATTCCTGGGGAAAAACTCTACTTTATCAAGGCTGATTTTGTTTCACTGACTTGTTTCAAGACAATGTGATAATTTTACACAGTATCTGATTGCCATGTGCCTGTAACACCTTAAAATCCTTGAGTTT
This sequence comes from Hirundo rustica, assembly GCF_015227805.2. Classification (NCBI taxonomy): domain Eukaryota; kingdom Metazoa; phylum Chordata; class Aves; order Passeriformes; family Hirundinidae; genus Hirundo; species Hirundo rustica. The sequence continues at coordinate 23,671,981 of NC_053450.1, read as the reverse complement.
CTCACGCCTGGTGTGTGTGCAAAGGGGAGCGACCTGAACAAAAATGTCTGTACTCATAGGGCTGCTTCTGAACAGCTCTTTCTGGATGATAGGGGAAATTAGTGCTGTTTGACTGACCTCCTGCTAGTCTCCAGACCATGTTCAACACTGCTTTTTCAGAGTTTTGGACTTGAACTGATAAAAATCTGTTCTTTGTAACTACCTTTTTTCCATTTATACCTTGCTAGAAATAGAGCTCTGATCTATATAGATATAACGTGGATGGTTTGTCAGCATGTTTGCAGGTTGCTTCAATTTAAATTTTGCTTACTTGCATTGAGGAAACAGCTTCAAGTCTGAAAATCTGAAATAAATGCTGATGGCCTGAAGGAGTGAGCCCAGTCTCAGCTGCAGAAAGATATTCCACCCTATAGCTGAAGTTTATTACCCCTGCTGCTGTACTACAGCCCTCCAGCTTTGGCTTCATCCCACGTTTTTCCTTTCATGTGTGGTTCTGGATGTTTCTAGACTGCCATTCACTTCTTTTTTCACTTCTTACCCTTAAGCAAAGAGCAAAGATAAAACACAAAGTCCAAAGAATGTTTATGTTAGAAGTTCCTTGAAGCTGCAGGGGAACGAGTGACATGTGGACGTGTATGCCTCAAAAATCAATGAGATGGGAAAGCTGAAGGGCAGGGAGATTCATGTGAGATGGAAAGGATTTAATAGTCTTGCTGGTTCCACAGCTCCTGCCTAGAGGCAGGTTTTGTCACAACAAAGCATTGACAGCAGGTATTTGTCCAGTCTGGCCCTAAAGATCTCAGTGATGGATGCTGCCTCTCCTCTCTGGCCACTATCAAGGGCTTCATTGTCCTTATAATTAAAAACATGCTGAGGGATCCCACGCCCAACATCTAATGCCAGTCTTTTCCTTTGGAATGAGAGTTAGTTATTTTTTGTTTTGCAGGTTACAGAACAGCTGACTGACATCATACCTCAGTCCTTCAGCCTCTTATATCACTCTTTACGTGTCTCTTGCAGTCTCCTGAATATCTCCAGGTCTTTTCACCTCTCTTGAAGGACATTCTTTGTGGTTATGCCCTTGGCTTTTCTCTGGACACTTGCCAGCTGGTCCATGTCTTTCTTGACATCCAGCCCCTAGAACTCTAGTTCACTGGATTGCCCAGGGAGGTTTTTGAGTCTCCCTCCTTGGAGATATTCAAAAGCCTTGTGGACATTTTCCTGAGCAGACAGCTCTTGGTAGCCTGGCTTGAGCAGAGCAGTTGGACCAGATGATCTCCAAAGGTCCTGCCACCCTCACCCATCCCATGGGTCTGATCTGAGTCTTTGCTAAGTGTCACAATTTTTTTACCCATATTCAGTGAGGGCTAAGCATGAGCCAGCTGTGCCCAGGTGGCCAAAAGGCCAATGGCATCCTGGCCTGTATCAGTGGCAACAGTGTGGCCAGCAGGAGCAGGGCAGGGATTGTCCCCCTGGACCGTGCACTGCTGAGGCCACACCTCGAGTGCTGTGTCCAGCTCTGGGCCCCTCAGCACAAGAAGGACACTGAGGTGCTGGAGCGTGTCCAGAGAAGGGCAGCAGAGCTGGTGAAGGGTCTGGAGAACAAGTCCTATGAGGAATGGCTGAGGGAGCTGGGGGTGTTTATCCTGGAGAAAAGGAAGCTCAGGGGTGACCCTTATTGCTCTCTGCAACTGCCTGAAAGAAGGTTGTAGATAGGAGAGGCTTGGTCTCATCTCCCAAGCAGCAAGAGGACAAGAGGAAATAGCCCCAAGTTGTGCCAGGGGAGGGGTGGATTCAATATTAGGGACAAAATTCTTCACAGAAAGGGTTGCCAAGTATTAGAACAGGCTGTATGGGGAGGTGGTTGAGTCACCATCCCTGGAGGTATCCCTAAAAGATATGTGGATGTGGCTTTAGGGACATGGTTTCATGGAATTGTAGAATTCTTAACTAATTTTAAACTGTCAAGTCCAACTGTCAGCTTAACACCAGCACCATGTTCACCATTAAATCATGTCCTCAAGGGCCATGTCCACGTGCTTTTTCAACATTTCCAGGGATGGTGAATCCCAGGTTTAGTTGTGAAGTTGGCAGTACCAGGTTAATGGTTGGACTTGATGATCTTAGAGTTTTTTCCAACCCAAATTCTTCTATATTTCTATTTAAATGCACCTTTCATAGAGGGGGAAGGTGAAGGGTTTGTAAAAGTCCAGAAAATTATGGTTAATTTGAACAACACAAATATTTTCCCTGACATGCCGTCCTGAACTCAGTGAAATTTGTTCCCTTGTCTGTTTTTTTAAAAAACATAGATCTCTGTTTTAGTGCTGACTTTTGGTGGGTTTTACAATATCTACAGCAAGATTAGGACCTCATTATTCATTGCTACTTAACTGGATCACCTACATGGAACAATATTAAGAATAATCTGTATAGTTATATTTTTAAAATAATTCTACAAGTTTCACTAAATGGGAAAAATACTTGACTAGATATTCAGTCTCTGCAGAAATTAGAACTGCCTGAATTAGACCAATAAATGAACAAAAATATCTTTAAATGCTCATGTCTACAAGTTTTCACCTCTTTACTAGAAAAATAACAGTCTGTAACTCATGCTGTGGGTTGTGCCTTGTCCTACATAGCAATACAGAGGAAAAAAATAAAGTGAACCAATGTTCTCTTGTATGCAGTGCTGGCACAGGAGAAAACCAGAAACCATGCAAACTAAGAAAAATAAAGGAAACCATGTCTTGAATTATTTTAAATATTTTAAAGCCCCACAAAATTTCAGTTAGGTTTTTTCCTTTCTGGGAATGATTATCTCTGGGAAATTTGTCTAGCATGTATTTTTACTGTGGGGTAAGGCTGCTTGTAAGTACAGGTCTGGTGTGGCAGGGAATGTCTGTCTGTGGGTAGCATTTAATTTAGTATCACATCCCTGAGACATACACTTAAAATTGTTCAGAATTTCTGGCTTACTTCTTGCCTTTGGTGCTTGTTTTGTCATTCTGCTCCTACCTTCTTCCATCCTGTGTGAAAAGCCTTTCTTGAAGGCAGAGATGAAGGGTTTCCTGTATGAGACACACATACACCTGGGTGGGTGTTTCATTTTGTAGTGTTGTAGCCCTTAACAGACCTGCATCCTCAGTGCAGTTTGTTGAAATATGTGATTATGTTTTAACAGGCAGAAAACGTGTATTTCTCCAATGTACTTTTCTGCATACCCCCTTTATACATTTAGTTTCTCTCTTTATTCAAATTTATTCTCTACATTCAATAATACATTTGTTTTAATTTGAAGTCAAATCTTAATGCCACTTTTAGAACACAAATGTGCTTAGGAAAATTTCTTCAAGAAGCCCATATTTACCTTTAGCATCTGTTAGTGAGTTGCTGAATTAAAAAGGCTTGAATATAGGTCTCCCTAGAGGTAAAAATACTGTGATTAAATCTCTACATGTCCTTTGCAGTTGAAGCTCCCTTCTCAGCTTGTTTACAGAAACTAGAGGATAAGATCTTAACATTCCTGCCTAAAGTTTGTGACCAAGCTGCCTAGAGATCCTCGTGTCTTTTGCAGATGATGACTGGTACCTCTGCCATGTGACACTCCTTGCCCCAGAAGAGGAGCTTCTGTCCTGGGGCATGTACCCGTACCCGTACCTGGCACGCGTGGATCCCGATGCGCGCAAAGGCACTCTCATCTACCAGCTCGTGGCGCATTACAGCAGCCACGAAAACACCACTGCTGGCATCACCTACACACTCATTGCAGGTAGGGATAGTCTGGAGAAAAGGTAAAATTCTGTTTGTTTAGTTGCAGGTGTTTCTTACCAAGTTCCCATTTTATAATTTCATCGGTAGATTTTTTCCCTTGAGGAATCCTTAAAGATACAGCAAGTAGAGCAAGTAGAAGCTGGAAATGCTGTAAGTAGAAGTTATGTGGACGGGAATCTTTCTTGTTGCCATTTTCTTTACTCATTTTGAAATTGATGGCATCTTTACTGTTGGCTTGAGGCTCCATTTCTTACTTGCTTTTCTCTCTTTTACCCTGCACTGGTCAACAAAACAGTGCGAGTGAAAGAAAAGGTGAACAACTAGAAAGGTAAATAGAAGTGCATGCTAGGACATAGGTGGATGAGTTGAGGATGGCTTATCTTGAAACACTGAAGGTGCAAATGTTCTTGCTGTGGGGCATGTCTCAGCTCAGGCTTTGTGCATGTATTGATAGGTGGTGAAGAGCGATTCCGAGTGGATAAGGACACTGGCGTTATCATGACCACTGGTTTGCCTTTGGCATGGAACAAGGAGTATGTGGTTACTGTGGAAGCCGCTGACGAGTACGGCAACAAAAGCCCCTACGCCTCCGTTTCCATCCTGGCAGGCTCCCGACCTCCGCAGTTCACTAACATGTCCTACAGCGTGTTTGTCCCTGAAAATACTCCAGCAGGAGAAAAGTAAGTTGTACTTGCTTCAGGGGCTCCCTCCCTGCAGTCTGAGAGGAGCTTCACAGAGCACAACAGAGTGAAATGTTTGTGGTTTTGCTTCTCAGGGCGTATGGATTTGCTTATCACACTTTAAAAATAATGTAGTGTTTTCTAAAAGACATTACACCCCTTCTGATGCTTCAGTCTCCAGTGTGACACGAGTCTCCATGCGTCAAATGTAGTCTGGGTGCTGGAATTTTTAAAATGCTTTTGGGGTCCCTAGTGCATTGCATCGTGAATTAGAACAGCCAAACTACTGGCTATGCATCTCCCGGTGATTTAAACAAATTCTTGAAAAATAGTCTTTTAATTAACCAGATCTGGAGTTGTTTGCTTCCTGTTTGACATGTATTTAAATTTCTAGAAAGACAAGTCATTGCCAGACTCTTGAGATAACAGTACTGGTGTGAAATACAAATAGATAAAGCTCAATCTCTAAGGGGCTCTGCTTTTGCATGAAGAGTATCTAAGCCAAGCCACTGTGGGGAGATGCTCTCAAGCTGGCTCTGGATTTATTGTCACTGTTCAGATACTTGAGATCAGAATGGACTTTAAGCCCTCTAAGGAGCAGGTGGAACAGTGCCATAAAAGCCTCTAAGGAGCAGGAAACCTCAAAGTAAACTGATGACCTAGGAAAAATTGCTGGAGATGTGCCACTAATCCTTAAGAGAGACTGAATGAGAAGGAGAAGGAAAGTTTCTCTACTTCCCAGGAGCTTTCCGAGAGATGATCCAAATATGTATTATGCTGCTGAAAGACTGGTGTGAGAAGTGGAGCCTAAAAACGTAAGCCACCGTAGGGAGGCAAACATTCCTTTGATGTCCTGCCAGGGTGGACGGCAGGATCTGGAAAACCCTGTGCTCCATGGGTTTCCCATCCATGTGTGAACCTGTTTATTTTCTAAATATATAACTACAGAGAAACTCAAATGTATTTTATGTAAAAATTTATTTATTTATTTATTTATTTTTAAAAGTATTTATTTTACTTTAAAAGGTCATTTATTTCTGAATAACTCAGAAACTGGGGGTAGACCAGCAACCGCTCTCAAATATTTAAAAGGCTACAATAGGGAAGAAAAATATGTTTTAGTGTTACTGGGGTTAAAATGGGTTGTTATTTCAGCACTGCTGCCAGTGAGTAAGTTTGATGAGAAAAGGGAAGGTGGATGGGCTCCCTGTAGCAAGAGGGGTTTCCAGTCTGAATACAAAGCTGAGCCAAGCACTGACAGAGAGTAAGCAAGACACCTCTCCTCATCCTATCCTCCCCCTCTAGGTGCTGAGGAAATATCTTTTGTTGTCATTGCTGTGAAGCAAAGGGCTGTTCTCTCATTCTTTGCAGGGTAGCAGTTGTTGAGGCTGTTTCTTTCCAGAGCCAGCCTCTTTCCTACACTCTCCTGACGAACCCCTCGGGGCTCTTCTGCGTGAGGCAAGAGAGCGGAGAGCTCAGCCTGACCCACCCCGTGGACTACGAGAGCGAGCACCACCTCTACCACCTCTTACTGAAAGCCATGGAAGTTGAGAGCACTCTCAGCAGTGTGACTGAGGTACGTGAATCTCTTCACGTCCTACCCATGGTCTGCAATCCCTTGCTCTGGGACCAGCTGCACAGATGGATGGTTCAGGATACTCGTGAGGATGCTGGGCAGGGAGGGGGCCTTCTAGCACAGGCAGAAATCTGGGCTCTGGCCTGGGTTCACATCTAGGCTCTGCAAGCACCTGTTGTTATTAATTTTTGGCTTTGCCTTCCATCCTGGGAGTGGAGAAGAGAATACTTCTCTGTGTTACAGGAGTAGTGTGAGAAGTACAGCAGCAGAGGTGTAAGGATGGGGCAGCAGCAAAAGCACTGCCTGCCACTGTGGTGTTCAGAAAGAGGTGCTCTTTTAGCAGTGTAGAAGCTAAAATCCATTCTCAATGTGTCCCTTTTCCTCAGGTCATGGTCCATATCACCGATGAAAATGACTGTTCTCCTGAATTCCAGCGCTCCATTTATAGCCGAGACAACGTTCCCGAAACCATTCCTGTCGGCACGTCTCTCCTGCAAGGTGGGGACCATCCTGTCACCTTTCATTTCAGTCTTTCCACAGACCTGTTAGTTCATTACCTTTTCATGTTCTGGCTGTGAGGAAGCGCTCTCTTCCACAGGCACTGCCTTTCTAAGGTGTGCATGGCAGCTTTCTTGGTCTGTGGATGCCTTTCAGGTATCCTGGAAGTAGAGCTGTGTCTTCAGGTGAGGATCACTGTGCTGTGCCAGAGGAGAGATCCAAGCACAGTTAAAGCAGCTGATAGGAAGTGGCTTAGTTTCCTTTAAATCTTGTAGCTGTCTTTTAACTCATCTTGGTAATCTTTTTGTGTCCCAGAAGCAGCTGCAATTAGTTTGTCTTTTCTCAATGTTAAGAAAAAATGGGCAGCTAGTTTTGTCAAATAGTCTTTGTTGCTGTATAACTGACTTGCAAAGTGTTAAAAGAAAAATATTTTGGAAGCCTGTGAACTTATATTTGTGGTTGTGGCTTACCAGCCATCATCCCATGATTGTTGTTTTTAACATGGCCATGTGTCACTTGCATATAAACCCTGAGTGCATAGATGACACTTTTAGAGGCTAAAATAGTATTCCGATAAAAGACTTCAGGGGGCATGAGCCCTGAGAAATGAGTATGTGCCAAGGCAAGACTTAGCAAAAAGACAAAAGTGGAAATTTCCCAGAGGTGGAGTTGAACTCTGTAGGTTGCAGAGGTGATAAGAATTTTAGCTTCCCTTGTGTAAGGAGGCTGCAGGGCCTGCTTTCTCCAAACACTTACTAAGAGAGTTCAGAGCTTGTCATACTTAATTTTTAGATTTAATTGCTCTTGGGAGAAAAGAAATTGGTCAGAATAGCCAAATCCTAAAATTCCTAAGCATGTGATTTTCCTTAAAGAGACGAATATTCTTCTGTCCAGAGGAGTTGTAAAGCTCATCAAAATTCCTCTTGTGGGAGAAAAAATATATGCCCCATGTCCCAAGCAAGCAGAACGTCAAAGCTGTGCAATTGCATCCCATGTTGTTGTTTTGCCACATAGAGTAAATTTCAGGAGAAAGAGCCATCTTAGAAAGGAAGATGTGAGGTGGAAGCACAGTGACAGTCAGTGGAAATGGGTGTGTGAAGACTCATTGCTCTAGAAGGGCTGAGCAGGGTTCTTAGTGGCTGCAAGGAAAGCCATACCTTGTGCAGGACGAGACCTGTGCCACTAACTCTGACTGCCAAAGCAAATGTCTCAGGAAAAAATAAAGACAAACAGCTCTTACCTTCATCATAGTTCCTTGAGGTGTAAACAGTTGCAGCCTCAGAATAACCCACAAACAAAAATAAATGCAAATATGAGACAGCTTTTGACATTCTGGGCATGCCTGCAACTGTTGATGGCAGTGAAAAAGGTAGTAGATATATGCTTCTGTTAAAACTGCAGGTGATGCAAATGTAGGTTTCAGTTATCAGCCACTTTTGTTTTAGCTCCCTCAAAGTCTGAAGCACAGAGGGTGCTCTCAGCAGGGCCCTCAGCCTTCAGCTGCGTCGCTGTTCCAGCAGAGCAAGGCTTGGAGCTGTAGCTGGCCACTCAGTCAGCTTCTGAGCCAGAGTTCGCTGGCACTGAGCTAGTTCAGAACACGTGCAAAGCCAGCACAGAGCTGCTTGTGCCTGGCATAGGATCCTTAAAATATCCTTTGCAAGGCACACAGGTTTTTAGGAATGAATGAAATGGAGGAGAATAGAATTCCCAGTTGCTATTGGGAGGCAAGGCATGTTTCTGTCATGTACAGAAGTGTCAAGTAAGTGCCACATTCCCTATTTGCCAGAAAACATCTGGGAGAAAAGAAGCCTATAGTTAAGCACATAGAATGTATTTTTGTGAGTGGTTAAAATGGCTCACTAATGACTGTAGATTAAATCAGAATTTTTCAAATCAAATAAGTTTTTCACGTTCTTCATGTCTTTCTAAAAACAATACTTAACCACTATATCTGGCAGATTTAAATCACTCTCATTTTAGTCTTTCTTGAGTTTTTAATATATTTTGTCCATCAGTGCAGCAAGAGAGTGATTAACTCGAAAGCCCTTGATTTTGTAGTCTGTAACACACGCAAACATTTATTCACAGCAGGATTTGGAGAGATTTTAAACAAAATGTTACAACCACTCTAAACATCCTTGTAAATAAAGATGAGTAACTTTCCACAGGCAGATGAAGTCGAAATTTTTTGCAGCTAAGTAGAACAGTTCTTCAGTTTACTTTTGAAATAATTTTCTGCTCCTTCTCTATTTTGACTCAATATTCTGATAGAGATGGGTTGTTTCTGCCACCCCTCTGTGGGTGATGCTGCAGCTGTTTGCTGGGGTGTCCATGCACTGCAATCACTGTTCTGCTTCCAGAAGGCTGTGTGCTGCCACGGTGCCTGCACCTGGATCCTATTGGCAGAATAAAGAGTTCGTTTACTAGCAGTGTGGGTATGAGGTGAAGCCTCATTGTTAGGCTAAAAAAATTGCAAGGTGATTGGAGAGGTGAGCTTCCGCTTTTAAAAATTACTTTTGATGCTATGCTGTGAGCTCCAGGTCTTTGTTGCGCTGGTTTGCTGCTTCTGAGCAGATGGGACACACAGCAAACTGAATAAACACTTACTGGGAGGAATGTTTAATCACTCCTTGTGCCTTGAAGCACCAGATAATTAAAAGGTATATAACTAGCTGGGACCTAATTAAATTTGAACATGGCATTCCTGGGAAGAGTGAGGAAGCAGTTTATGACTGGAAATGTTCAAACAACGTGCATACTGACTGTGTGCTAATTACCAGTGCTGACTGCTATTTGTACAAAACATTTTGTGCAGTGCTGGTGTCACAGCTCTCTTGCAAACTCACCTGGCTGCGATCACTCAGGCTGGGTTGGAGCAGAGGGGACAGTTGTTTGGATTTTTCACTCCCAGCCTCCTGCTGAGTTCCCAGACTTTAACAACAAGAACAACAAAAACCAAAACAAAACAAACTAACAAAACCCCTGAAACAAAACAAACAAACAAACTTTTATGGATGAAACAGATTTAAGTGATGCCTATTCTCAAAAACTATCCAAAAACCCAAATTGGCTTGGTGGGAAACAGCATAACCAAACCTCCTTTGCAGTATGACTGTTCTGTTAAATGTGTTCTCTCATAGTGCTTGCGACAGACTGCGACTCTGGCTCCAACTCTGAGATCTCTTACTTCATCCAGAGCACTGATTTTTCCATCACACGTCACGGGGTCATCAATTCTAACCAGAGGCTGAACTTTGAGCGAGCAAACCACATGTACGAGTTTGTGGTGATAGCTGTCGATAAAGGCCATCCCCCTCGGACAGGGACGGCGTCTGTGCGCATCCGAATGGCCAACGTGAATGACGAGGCTCCTGTCTTCTCCCAGCCCGTGTAAGGAACCTTGAACACCTGCTTTGGTTGTAAAAGATGCTGTTCCTACATGTAATCTTAATGGCACTTGGCTAAATGGTCACTTGTTGTTTTGTGCAACTGTAAGTACCAGTGAAATTGAAGGGTAATTTCTATATAGAAAGGCTTCAGGAGTTGGACTTTCATTTCTAGACCATATATATAAAAAAAAAGACATCATTTATGATACCAGTATATTGACTTTATAGAGAGAGAACAGAATGAATCAAAGACCTATCTATACAGAGAATGATTTTGACTTCATTGACTCCTAGGTCTCAAAGTGATTATCCATGTATAAATGGATGAGAAATAAATATGGTAGTTAGCAGACAATAAAACTTAATTTTAGCCTCAACAGTTTGTATTGTAAGCTAATTTCATTAACCTCTGCTTGTTTAAGACTTCTTTTTCTTTCTTGTCCCTAATCAATACAATTTCTATTCTTTACACAATTTTGAAGTATGGACATGTTTTAAATAAAAACCTGCATATATTTATTTACCAAATTAAATACTTTTTTTTTACATTCATCTCTGTAGTACCTGATGCTTTCCATTAATATATAGGGACATAAGAAACACTGCATGGCAGATGCTAGTCCTTTTTCTCAACTTTAGGGGATACACGATCCTGTTTTACAGTACAATGTAGTACGGTGCATATTGTTATCCTCCAAAGGATCCTTCAAAATTATGTCTAGCAAAAGTACAGGAAAATGAGTTCCCTATGTTGAGCAAAGAAGACCTAAGTCATATCTTAAACCAGTTTAAGATTCCATGGTTTCATGTCCAAAGCTTTAAAAAAACGTTCATAATGGATTCATGAACTTGCTGGTGGTTAACGTGGTGATGGTTATTCTGATACTTTGTGTGTTGCCATTGCTCCCTTGTGTCCATCAGTTACAGGACTTTCCTTTCCGAAGACGCTGGTCCCGGCACCTTGGTGGCTACTGTCCGGGCAGAGGACCCTGACGGAGACGGGCTACTTTATCTGATTACAGGAGGCAATGAGGAGGGCAACTTTGAGCTGGATAGCCAGAAAGGTGAGGAAAGAGTTTTCAGAACACAGTTATTTACTGTCTAATCTCTACTGACTCTGGTCCACCCATATGTCAAAACCCATAAAAAGCGCCATATTTATATAATCTCCAAATGAGGATGCCTTGTATCAGTGAGAATGAGTTCTTTGATATGATGGTTGTTCTTCAGCTATCAGCCAAAACTTGGGATCCTATTCCAAGGCTGTGCAGGCTAAGATGACAGGCTTCTCTTTTGAGTCAGTTACATCACTTTTGGAGAAGAAGGAAAGAAGAGGCTGAAGAGCCTCATCCCCTACTCCTCCTCTAACAAACTGGGTGCAATTGTTGATAAATCCAAATTTGGGAGAAAACCCCTGTATAGGATCCCTCCAAGGAAGCAAACCCATGTGGCCCCTCCCTCCAACCGGTCCGGAAAAAAAAAACCAAAACCCTCTTTGGAGAAAAGTGGAAAAAACTATTTTACTAAACAAATGAAGTGCATACAAGTATAAAGAATGAATAGTATGAAACAATAAAACCTCTCCTTCTGGAGTGAGATGGCAAATTGAGAAAGTCCTTGCCGTGGGTGTAGCTCGGCTCTCTCTCAGCGTCTCCTCAGTCCCAGTCTCTCCGGCGCTGCTGGAAAATGCCAAGGTCCAGCCCCGGTGGGCCGCAGGTGCAGCCCCCAGTGCTCCCCTGGGTTTTCAGTCCAGAGCAGGTTTAAACAGTTCCAAGAAAAAGGAAAAAAAAAAACAGTCCAGGGAACTTCTCTGCCCTAGCTAGCTGAAACTAACTAAAAGCAAAGGAAAAAAATCTCTGTCCTGCAGTCTCTCCAAGCCTCCGCCGAACACGCTGTCCGCAGCAGAATGTGGAGGAGTCGGGCAGTTTTCTCAAAACAAACTCCGCGCTTCTCCTTGCTCTTAGAACCAGTCTTAAAGGCACAGGACTCAATGTACAGCACAAACAGAACAGATGATTGGGGATACAAGCATCATAAAGTTACCCTAGGACACAGGTTCCTGTGCTTTGCAACCAAAACACAAACCGAGCTAGCAATACAGTGATGGAGAAATGTGATGCTCTCTCGATTTTGTGTGTTTGCGCAGTAAATTAACACGACAATTTATGCTTCCAAATTCAGGTATCATTAAACTCCGCAGAAACCCACCACCCAGTCTGAAAGGGCCACAGTACACTCTGAATGTCACTGCGATAGATGACAATGCCTCAGGGGGACCCACTCCTCTCAGCAGTTTTGCTGAGGTTATTGTGGGAGTTAACGACGTTAATAACAACAAGCCTGTCTTTAGAGAGGTAAGATGTCTTTCTGCAGATATTCTTTTCCCATCTAAACTATAACTGGGGTAAATAGAGTCTCCATAGCTACTGGTGATTGCTAGTGGGCTGAAGGGTCTGCATGTGCAGAGCAGAATGAACTTGTAAGTGAACAACACTCAGCTTTCTTCATAGAGGAAGTGGAAAGCCTTCATTCTCCTTTTTCCCTCCTCTCCCTTAGAGATTGATTTCTTTGTGTGCATCAGTAACAGTAGCAATTTTCTTTGAAGTTTTACTCAGACCTGCTGGAAAAAAATATTGACACTGTGCAGCAAATTCATGTGACTCTGTGTGATATTTAGGGTTGGATGTTTGGGTGTATTTTTAGTGCGCTTACTACAGTGACAGCACCTGGGTTCTGGAGAATCAGCCTCCAGGCACGCATGTGCTACAGGTAGAAGCCTATGATGCAGACCTCGGCATCAATGGAGAGGTGAAATACGGGCTCATGCACAGAGATGGAGCTTCCCTTGGCTTCAGCATTGACCCAGACACAGGTCAGTGGCTTCAGCTTGCAGAGAAAGAATGAAAATGACATTGTATTGCAATGAAAATGCTGCTGTATCAGTATGTCCATGTGGACTCATGCTTAACAATGTAATTGCAGGGCTAGTTGTGACAGTTCATAGGATAAACACTGGAAAATGCTCAGGGTATGTAAATAGCCATGTAGATTAGATTCGATTAGATGAAGGTTGTAGTAATTCAAATCATAGTAGCATAGAATGGTTTGCATTGGAAGAGACCTGAAAAAATCATATATTTCCAACACCCCTGCTGTGGGCAGGGACATCCTCCACTAAACCAGGTGGCCCAATGCCATATCCAACCTGGCCTTGAACACTCCCAGGAATGGGGCTTCCACAGCTTCCCTGGACAACCTGTTTTGAGCAGTGTCTCACCACCCCCACAGTAAAGAATTTCTTCCTGATCCAAACCTGTTATCCCTCAGTTTAAAGTCATTACCCCTTGTCCTATTACTACATGCCCACAGAACCTCTCCAGCTCTTGTGTAGGCCACCTTAAGGTACTGGAATGTGCTGAAAGGTCACCCAGGAACCTTCTCTTCTCCAGGCTGAAAAATCCCAACTCACTCTGTCTTCACAGGAGATGTGTTCCAACTCTCTGGAACCCTTCATGCCCCTCCTCTGGTTCACTCCAACAGAATTACATCCTCCTTATATTGGGGGTCCCAAATGCAAATCAAGTAGGGAAACAAACCCCAGGTCAATAGGAAGATAAAAATGTGTTCTGTATCACCTTCTTATTTGGATCAATGGTAGCTATAAAAATGCAGAGCAGAAAGTGTGATTTTTACAGGTTAAGTTTATTCTTCCCTATGATGTGGCCACAGTTTATTTCTCATCTCATGCACAAATAGGAGATCCAGTGCACCGCAGGAAAACCCTCATATCAGAACAGTGCAACAATGGTTTAATATATGATTTATTTCAAATGAAGATGTTATATAGTTGTTGATGTTCCTATAGTCAAAATAGGAAAATGGGATATCATTATGTCCAGGACTGTGCAGGAGACTGGAAAGGACTGTAACAGAGCTGAAGAACTCTGAGCATAGTAGAGAAATAGGTCTAGAAGTGGCCTCAAGAAGGCCAGTTTGAAATCTGCTAACCAGAAGAAAAGCTGAGGTATGGAGAGACTTGATTAGTAGGGAGGAAAACCTTAAGATTTGGAGAAAATTGCTTGATTTACCCACTCTATGATTTTACCCAATTTGAATCTGTTCAATGAAGCAGCCTCCAGCTCCTTAGCAGAGGTTACTTTGGTCACATCACTTGCGTCTTCTGTGGTGTGACTCAAAGAGCTCCCTCAATGAGCTGATTCAATTACTTTGACTACCACTGGAGTAAGCCTAGAGAGGTCCTTCAATGAGAGGGAGAAAGTCCTTCTGTGCTCCATGAGCCATGAGATAACAAGATACTCAGGCTGAGCTTCTTATCAGGGCAGCAGGAAAAAGGTGACATGTGAGGAGAGGAGAGACAAGAGAACTGGAGTTGGTCTAGTCCGAGACAATGCGTTGCAGGATCAGTGAGGATCAAGCTTCACGGTTGTGTTGCATGGGTCAGAGCTTCCTTTTGTGCAGGAGACGTGCAGATTCCTCTCTGCAAATTCAGTCCCGAGTCTGTGACACGTAGAACAGGTGGCATCTGTGTTTGCAGGGGTCATCACCACCACGCAGAGCTTCGACCGGGAGAAGCAGAGGGAGTACACTCTGTCTGTCACTGCCACCGACCAGGCGCAGGAGCCGCTGATCGGCGTGTGCCAGGTCACCGTCCTCATCGCTGACCTCAACGACAACGATCCCAAGTTTGAGAACAGTCGCTATCAGTGTGAGTGCCACTTAACTACTTGTGCCAGTACTGCCACATCAGTCTTGTTAGAAGGCTGTTCCTTATAACAGTGGTCATTTTGCTAGACGGCTGATTTTCCTTTGTTGCCCACTAAGCCAGTCACTGTTTAACCCATCATCGGTGCAAATGTGCAGAATTAACCCGTCCTCTTTAGTCATTAAAGTTCTCTTAAAAACATTGACATACTTCACTCTTAGAGATGAAGCGGATCTGATCCCTTCTCTTTGCAGCTTTTTACTGCCCAGCTTTTTTCCACACTGAATTTTTATTTGATGTCCCAAAACAAAACATGACATCTTAGCTGGGAAATCATCAACCCTGACTAGAAGTACAATTGTCATCTGTGTCTCTGTAGCACAGCACCCGTTTGAACAGACTGAAGTGGTATTTATGTCTTGTCAAACAGCAAAAAATCCTTGATTTCTAGGCTGCCTTTGGCTGGGAGCCAATGCCTGCGATATCTGTCCTGCTGAGCTAGCTTTTCCCACTTGCCCTGGCGATATTCCCTTTTTCATCTCCACATGATATGCTTTACATCAGTCTTTCATTTAATTTGACTTGATGCTTCTCCAGTAGAATCCTGCATTTCATTAGACTTGGACTCTCTACATTTAATGTCATCCACAAGTCATGAGCATAATCTCTAGTTGTAGGACTGGAAAAGGTCCTCCCTTGCATAATTGCTTGAAAATGGAAAAAAATTGTTGTTGATGCATCTGCCAACAACTTAATTTTGGAGGTTTTGCCACTTGTGTGGAAATGTCATGGAGGGCAAAGCCGTGACCAATGCCTTATTAAAATGGAGATGGCTTATAAGAAAATTGTCTTTAATGTTATAGATGCCAGCATTTTAGAAGGATTCAAAAATAAGTTGGCTGTTTATATTTGATGACTTTTACAAAAGTGACATGCTTGGAAATAATCCAAATATACATCCACACTTCAGAGTTATGTACAAGGACAGAAGCAAAATTGTGTTGCACCTTTAAAAGTATCTTGTAGTGACTAATTCTAAATGCCAAATTCATTAAAATGTGTAGATTTGGAATAGCCACTTCTATATCCTTACCAGTGTCTTCTGCAAACCTGGCCAAAATAGCACTGAGAAGTTGAGTAGGAATGATCTTTCTGGAGAGAAATATTTTTGAGCAGAGCAGACAAGTAAGTCTCTGAGGTAAAGGTAATGTTTGTGCAAAGATGAACCCTTCTATTCTACCGTCACACACGTCCTTCAGGTGAAACTGCCCAAGATTTTTCTTTTTCAAAACTCTGAAGCTGAGAGGCTGAATTTAAAATTATGGTGGCTTCAGCACTTCTGAAGAGCAGGCAGATTTTTTTTTTCTTTTTTCATGAATGGAGAGTACCAGCAAAGGTTCTGAAGCAAAGGCAGTGTTTTTGAGTTGGCAAAACTGCAGATAATGAGGTCACACTATGCCTAGCACTTTCCCAGCATCTCTACATAAGTGATCAATGCTTGAACATCACAGAATTAAAAATAGCTTCTTCCCTAGCAAGATCAAATGCCATTAGTCATAGGTTTCTATTCATCCTGGAAACTGCTGGTTCTTTGCTCTCAACACTAGGATGCTGGTCAAATTCCTGATTTAGCCACGCATCTTATAATCTGTCTGCAAAACAGGCGTTAAAGAAATACTTAACTGTAGTAGGGATGATACAGTAAACATTAAAGTTGTGTCAGCAGCAAGCAAAGCACATGAAATTTGTAATTAGCAAATTAATTAAGGAGAGCACCACCCTTCCAAGTAACTTTGTCTTTTACAATGCAGTTTAACAGAATTTGACTGTTAAAGAGAGCATAAATACACACATGTACACAAAGGCATAAACACAAAAAAGGAGTATTTTACAGTGATTTATGGCAGTTAATTCAATTTTCATTAATCTATCTTAGTGCTGGTAAATCTCTTGTGAAATTAGCTTTGTCTGTTACTGGCATACCAAAGACAAGAATCCCAGGATAATTAAATGACCCAGGGATGAGTGAAGCCAATTAAATCTCAAATTATTGTCCATGGTGCAAGTGGTTGCTGTTGTTAAAGTTGTACTGCTCCACTACTACAGACTGTAGATGTTAAAGGAGGAGACCAAAACAGAAAACATGACACTCCATAAGTAGTGTGGAGTTCTGATTATGTCACCTCAAAAATGCTAAAGGAGACACATATAAGGGAGATCAAAGATATGAAATAGTTTCTGAACAAGACACGAATTAACAGACTGTGTTGCCTAAACCAAACTGCAACAGCCTTCCCATTGTCAGTTTTAATGCATTGAGCTGATGGGGTCTTAGTACAAGGAAATGGCTCAAAAACACAATCAGGCAAGCACACCTGAAGGAGGAATTGGGACTGGATGGCTGAGGATAGAGGGAAGAGCTGGACCAAAAATCAGTGTAATGTAGAGACGAGTGTGGAAGAAAGACAGCTGTCAGGGACATGATAGCTTCATACAAAACTGTGCCTCACACAGTGGAGGGTAGCTAGAAATGACTGCTCATGATTTCCCATCATTTTGTTGGTGTCCCTTCCAGAAATCAGGCTTTAGGAAGATAGAATTAATCACTCTTCTGTGCAGTGGGCTCTTCAAATGCGTGACTTTGCCACCAGATTTTTAGATGACAATTATCTGAGCAGGTTCAAAGAAGGATTCGTCTCTCTAGAACTATGGGCAGAAAGACACAACCTCTGACACCGGTGGATTTCTGGGAACAGGGAGTGAAACCTAAGGAAAGGGATGCACATAAAATGATCATTGCCCTTGCCCTGGGCAGCTTCTCCAAAACACTGGGGGTTGGAGGTCACATCTTCACTGTGACCCAGGTCTGTATGCTTTGCAATTACCTAGTGCTTCCCACCAGCAGTGCTGCCGGCACCACTCATGTTCAAGACTAATTCAATTCACACAGAATTACTTTCGATGCCAGCCTGCTTTTGTCATCAGCTGAGGCCAGCAGGCTGGGCTGTGAGCCGAAGCAGTGGGCATGGGAGCTGCTCTGGGGCTTGCCAGCGCCGCCTTGGAGAGGCACAAGTGTCTGCAAATCTGCATCACCAGCAGCTCACTTAACAACCCACATGGCAGGGGAGAGGGAAGGGGAAGCTGAGAGACGCTGTTGGTGACAATACTTTATAACCTGCCTCAGTACAGAAACGTTTAACCTCCCATGAAGGGAACAATGATGTTTTACAGGAGTATTTCTTTACAAATACAGCCTGCTAAACCAGAGCAGACCTGCTGACAGTACCTTTGTCTTTTCAAAGACTTCCTTAGTGAAGACACTCCGGTGGGGATGAGCTTCCTCCGAGTTGCAGCTCACGACAGTGACCAGGGTGTGAATGCTGCTGTCACATACTCAGTGTTAGAGCATCAGATGGAATACTTCCAGATCAACCCCAGCACAGGCTGGGTGTATGTGAATCGCCCGCTACCCCAGGTAAAGTGAGACTCCAACCCCTCAAATCCAGTGCAGAGGGTTAATTGCACTCTCTTGGTTTGTACAGAATGGTTTTCAAGTATGCTCTGTCTTTGTTTCGTAGACAATGCGCATTAGCTGCTATATCGTAGCGACAGATGGTGGGAACAGAAGCAGCACCGTGGAGCTGACGGTGACTGTCACCAGTGCACAAAGCCAGCCACCCCAGTGGGAGCAGAGCACGTACTGGGTAACCATCCCCGAAAACACCACTCGTGACACCAAGATTGTGGTATGTTAAAAGCGCGATTACTTCCCTCCCTCTCCATTTCCACTTCTCCCTCTCATGCTCTGAGGCAGAAGTAGGTGGATGCCCAGCCTTACTGCATCACACTGTTCCCTTATGAGCCTTCACTGCTGTGTACCCATTAAACTTTGTCAGGTGTACCTGTCACACAATAGGCTGGCATTTCAGCTGGCAGCAATTTTCCCAGTGAATTCTTACACTAATGCCCCTCAAGGTCTGCTTCCACAAGAGCAAGACTTGTGTGCTGCCAGAGAAGGAAATCCTTGAGTGTTCCCTCCAGGAGCCAGGCACTCGCTCCTCCATCCTCAGTGGGCTGTGTTATCTGCTTGTGTCTTTCTTAAAGCTTTTCTCAGTTTAGCATGAGAGCATGGAGTGACGTAATTTGCTTCAGATTCTTCTAACTCAAACTAATTACTTTTTAACTCATAGAGACTTAGTCTTTAAGGACAGTGCCTTCTATATATTGACACATAATTCCTGCCTTCCTCCTCATACATGTAATATTCAAGCACTTGGAAACAGTTTAGGTTTTGGGGTTTTTTTCTGTAACATGCTGGGTAAAATGTACAACTCAGTGGAGAAATGGTCTCCTTATGGATCGGTTTTGCTTTGGAAGGAGGAGAGAGGAGGGATTTCCTTTAGCTGTGCAGCAGTTCTCACTTGGCACATTTACAGGCAGATAAATTTCCTCTTGATTAAACACCTGCATTAAACCTAGGTATAGTAAAATAAAACTCAGCTCTGTAAATGTTTCCATTTGTCTGTTACCCGAGTCATACAGGCATGCATGTTCTTGGAGAACTTACATGTATGTATGTTTCTGCCATCAAACTCAACACCTAACACTTGCAGCCCCATGCTTCATGAATGTATGTGGTGGCTCTTTTCTTCTCCAGACCATCAAAGCCACATCCCCTCTTGGTGATCCCAGGGTTACATATAACCTGGAGGAGGGTCAAGTTCCAGAGACTAACATGCCAGTTCGTTTCTATCTGAAGCCAAACAGAGCTGATGGATCTGCTTCTCTTCTAGTCGCTGAACCACTTGACTTTGAGACAACTAAGTTTTTCACCCTGACAGTCCGGGCACAAAACGTAGCAATGACTCCTTTAGCTTCCTTTGCCACTGTTTGTGTGAATATAACAGGTAAGCATTGCTGCTGTTCAGAACAATTGTTATTTTTAGTGCAATGTCACAAATTAAGGTAACATCCGTGGAATGCCAAGCTACCTCAGAATGGTTTGTACATTTTAATACTGTAAAAAGTTCTGCAGTCATTAAAAAGGTCTGTTTGGGACAATTCCTAAATACAACTATCAGATGTGGAGATGTGATAATGCAAAAAATGGCTGTCTGAATGTTTGGGCAGCACTAACTCCTGGTTCTGTGAAAGTACTTAGAAAGATTTTCTTTCAAAAGGAGGGGAAATCTGGTACTTGTTCCCAAGCTATTGAAAGGAGATGAGTATTACTGGAAATAATCTGTGCTATGGAAAGGGAAACAGCCCAGATAGGCTGGGTTTGTTGGATATATGTTTAGGGGGGTTTGTTACATTCAGAATTTTCCATTGTACACTGAGGTTAAAACTACAGAAATTAATTTTCAAGGGTCCTTATGTTAGGTGCCATTTTCAAAAATTTGATCCAAACCTTCTTATAGTAGGTTCTTTTCATAAGGCTCTGTTCCTGTAGATCCACATAAAACTATAAATCTGATAGTAATACCTGCTTGTTGCAGGATTACTGGAGTTACTTTCGTTAGGCAGACATTCAGATGAAAATATGAATAAGTGAAGTCTCCAGGAAAAAACATTTGTCTTCCCCACCACCATGGAAATGAGAATGGGGTAGTAGTTTGAAAGGGAATCTGACTTTCCTGCTTCTCTTTATCATGGCATAGTCCTGTCTTTCATAATCCACCCATCCAAATCCACCCCTTCAGGCTGTAGAGCAGGGTCTGAGCCTCATTGTGAGCTATGGACCCTGTCCTAAAAGGTTTTTCCTGTAGTGCAGTTATTGGTACCAGAATTTGGCAGAAACTTCATTCTGCTCACAAGAAAAAAATCCTTTTTCAGTCACTTAGCTGGGGATGAAAACTCTCCTGGTCCTGGCATTAATGGACTTAGTATCTGGTCAAATCATCAGCCAGTATCTCAGCTGGGATTAGGCCACTGTCTCCCAGAAACTGCCCAGTGTCTATAAAATGCCTCTTGACTGCTACCACAGGAATGGGAAAACCCAAAGCAGGATTGTTTATTACTATAAACAATGTAAGTTCTTGCTCCAAGCAAAATACAACTGTGGGGGAAAAAACCAAAACCACAGTAAACAAAAAAGTCTTCAAATATTTTCTTAACATGATCCTCATCACCTACTTTTTCAGATGTCAATGATAATGTTCCATTCTTCATGTCTTCTAACTATGAGGTGTCTGTGCCAGAAGGAGCTGATGTTGGCACGTCCGTGGTTCAGGTGTTAGCTATGGACTTGGATTCTGGCCTGCATGGAGAGGTTTGACCTTAATCCAGTTTTTTTTCCTCACAATACTCAAGTTGTAGCGTTGTAATTAGTGAGAAGGTGAAGTGAGCAGATGGCAGGGTAATGAGCCACCAGCACTTCTTACAGCACCTGTCAAGCATTTGTCTGACCTATGGCTGATGTGCATCACACGGGATGCAGGCAGAGAAGATCCCGTTCGTGATCTCAGCGTCCTGCAGTGTGGCAGCTCATCCTGATCCAGCAACCATGACAAAGCACTGCTGCATGGTTCTCAGGGTTGCTCCCATGACAGTACAAGTGGATGTGGCTGCACGACATATTTACAAACTCTTGCCTCTTTAGCTCATTTTTTTAATTGACCATCAGTTATTATTGTCAGTTTAAATTAACAGCCATTTAAATATGGTCAATTAAATACCATCACTGATCAAACCAACATTTGGCCATCATAGTAATAGTGACCTAACCCTAGGAAAAACCAGAATTCTGAAGGGAATTGCTCATTTCCTTTGCATTTTACTGAGCCATCTCTAAAACTCCTACTAGCTCTTCTGGGAAGTAGCTCTAGCTAGTGGAGATCTGCTGTTCTGAAGCTGTCATTTTGCAGCTTCTGAAGAGCAACCTATGTGATAGAACAGTCTGGTGCTGCTCTGGGCATGACTTGGGGGTGGGGATGGAAATGGTGTTTTTTCAGGGAACGACCTTCATTAAAGGGAAAATTGTGAATAGCTTTCATTGGTGGAGGTTTTCATTTATGCAGTCTTGTTGAATAGGACACAAATTATTAGGGGTTTTTTTGTGCAGGTTTTTTATGGTTTTGTTTTGGTAGGTTTTTCTGTTGTTTTTGTTTGTTTGTTTTTGGTTTTTTTTGAGATCAGAAGCACAGTGGATTACTAAAATCTGAGGAGACACCAGGGAAAATGCCAGTCCATACATTCTCTCCTGTTATTCATGATCTTTCTTAACTGCTTTGACTGGCCACTGTTGGAAATTAGATACTGGGCTTGATGGGCCTTGACATCACTGGTACAGATGTTCTTCTGTTCGAGAATTCTGCACTTTTTATATCAAAATGAACAAAAGACTTAGAAAAAATATATTCGGATGATCTGTCTTTCCTCAGTGTTGATACTTTGCAGAAAGAACCAAGAGGCTTCTGAGGAAGGGGGAGGTCACAGCACTTGGACATACAAATGAAATTTGAAAATACAACCTCTTTTAACCATTTCCTTTTTAGGTGCACTACTTAATATTAAAAGATGCTAATGAGGATTATCAGTTCTTCACCATTGAACCTGAGACAGGAATTATTTCCACCCAGGCATCTTTTGACAGAGAGAAAAGAGCCTCTTACTTGATTGAAGTTCAGTCTCAGGACTTATCAGAATCTGCTAGACCTGGTGTTCATGGGCAGCCCAACACAGGTAAAAAAAAACCTAAGGAATTCTATTTTGGGCTTTTTAACTTTCATAGGCTTGGCAGGTATGTGAGCTGTTTGGAATAACACAAGGTATTCCACCTCTGCCATTTCTACTCTGCACGTTCCTCTTGCATCTCTTTCTCAGACACAGCCTACGTGAGGATTTTTGTCAGCGATGTGAATGACAACGCGCCGGCATTTCCTCGGTCAGTGTATGAGGTCAGCATAGATGAGGACAGGGATGTTGGAAGTCCTGTTGTGACAGCAACAGCAGATGACAAAGATGAAGGTGAGTGGACCCTGCATGTCTTTTTAAGTCCTTTTAGTGTTAATGTGTGTTTGTGTGTAGGGCTACTTCCTTCATGGACAAAAAGTTCTCTGCATTCAGGAGACAATTCCACATTTCAAACAGTTGTAAAAGTGGGGAGAGAAGTTCTGGGTTCATGTGAGTGTTTTCTGTAATTAGGTGCTCAGGTTTGTAGTGCAAAGGTTAAGTTAGCTGGCAATGTCTTTGGGGTAGAATGAAATCACCTGGAATCACAGCCCTGCTGTAAATCTACGCTCACTCTTTGCAGAGCTCATGCTTACTTTTTGCTGACTCCTGTGCTTTCAAGATCTCCATAGGAGTCAGTTTCTGTTGTAAGAAAATCAAATGTGTGCTTTTTGGTGAGTTAGTGGGTTAAATATGCTTGTGGAAGAATCTGACAAACAGTGGAAAATGTGGGATGACATGGCCAGAAATGAAGTCTGGAAGAAAGTCAGACCTTCCATTTGGGCTCACACTGACACCAGCTCTGATGGTGTGAAGCTGCCCCTACAATGTGGTGAGACGGATGGGCAGAGCCAGTCCAACAGCATGGATCACTAGTCAGTCCCTGTCTTTGTGTTTTAGTTACTTTTGTGAGCTGGTAAAGCTCAACTTGCTCAAGAGAAACAAATCTATTAATTAAAAGAAGACAAACTGGTGACAGAGCCCAAATGAGAAGCAGAGGAACGTGTTGCTGGGAGCAGGTGAGAGTTTGCTGCTCCTTTTTGTAGCAGTGCTGCAATGCCTGTGCCTCTCAGTGCCCATGAGGAAGTGTAAAGAGGCCATTTGAAACCAGCCTGGGAGAATTTGACAAAGGCTGCTAGCAAGTGCTGCTCAAACTCTTGCTGCAAGGGCAGCCAAGTCCTTCCAAGCACTAATGTTGAGCACAGCCTTTTCCCTTTCTAGCAATCCATATTGCTCTAGTCTTCTCATCCACAGCTGACTCTCAACTTAAAAAGCTGAATGTTCTTTTCGCTCCTAGCAGTTCACCTACTTAATTTAGGAAATTACTTTGTATACTGCATTGCAATGTGTTTTTTACCTTTCCAAATAAGTAAACAAAAAGCACTAAACTATTTGCTCTTGTTCCTAAAAGTTTTGCAGTAAATAAACAGCTGCTGTTGCTCAGGTGGAATGTTCTAAGATTAATTTTTGCTCAAAATAGAGGACTTCTGTTAGATTTTAGCACCACCCAGTGGTTTAAAAAAAGTTAAGGAATACTGGCATTTTAAATGAGAGGCTTAGAAAACATTTAGTAAAAATAGCTTCTTGTATTTTCCTGGTCTGTTACTCTTTTATTATTGGCAAATGAACGCACAATAATTTAGAGGCACACAATTTCTCCATTATCAATCAGCAAGTGCTTGTCTGTGTCTGTAAATTATACTTGTGAATATAAATGCAAACCTAGCGTCCCATCTACCACACACAAAACCTTCAAATTATGTACACAGATCATTCTGTGTATGTTTTTATGTTTTAGCTCACACACACACCACAGCAGTCTGAGCAAGTAAGGTTTCTCTTGGATACATGTCCATTGTGCATAGCTGGATAGAGCATTCATAGAGTGAACAAAGGGGGCAATTGTTTCTTTCTCTTATAGGTGCAAATGCCAAACTAAGGTATCAGATCACTTCAGGAAATGTGAAAGGGTTTTTTGATGTGGAACCTGAGGTTGGAACTGTTTTCATTGCTCAGCCTCTGGATTATGAACAAGAACAACATTATGAGCTCCGTCTTGTAGCTTCTGATGGAAAATGGGAAAACCATACTCTTATCATCATCAACGTTGTCAATAAGAATGATGAAGCACCAGTCTTCACTCAGAATGAATACCAGGGCAGTGTCTTGGAGGAGCTCACAGATCTGCCAGTACTTGTCCTAAAGGTAAAGCAATTTCCACAAAGCAGGCCAAAACTGGCCTTTGTGTTCAGCTCAATCCCATTCATTCACACCAATCCAAAAAGATAGTTTATTTAGGGTAGGGGAGAGGCCTGGTATTAGGACTTAGCTAGCAACTTTCTGTAAAGAACAGAATAAAGTAAGCCTGGTAATTTTGCGTGGTGGACCAATTTTGCTCTCTTGACCAACATAAACAATGGTTCATTTTGATCTTAACGGTCTTTTCCAAACTGATTCTAAAATTATGTGATTCTAAGTATTGAAAAATATGTTAACTTTCCTTTACAAAGAAGATTTGGCATATTTTGAGTGACTGTATAAGCACAGAATGCTTGGCATGTGTACCTCATGCATGTAATGGTTAAATTTAATCTACTAAATAAACATTACCAGGGACTGTTCTTTGATTCCAGCTCAATCATCTTCATTGTTTTGTTGTTAGAGCAATTCTGGGTAGGCCCAATTAGCAATCTCCCAAACAATCCCTGGCTGCAAATCAGGAGCTGGGAGTTCTCCCTGGCCTGTGCTGATCATCAGCTTGGATGTATGGCCTGTTTTCACAGCAGTCTGTTCACTTAGAGAAAATCAGCCCCTACTTGCCTTTGTATTCCAGCTTCAAAGAATCTAACATGAAATATTTGCTCAGCAGAACTGTAATTATTTTCACTTGATTCTTCCTACAGTTTTTTTTCTCTTTCCAAAATATACTAGGAAGTAGAATGTATTAGTCTAAGTGCCCTCTTTTTGTTTCTCTAGGCTGTTCATGATGTCTATTAAAAGAGTGCTTGAATGACTCAAACCAATAGATGCTTGCTGTTAAAATGCATGTTATTCATTTAGCCTGCACTGTAGCAGCTGCCATCAATAAGAGAACTGTGATTTCCCCTTTTGTTTTAACATAAACACTCGCCTGCCATGGCTTGTTCCAGGTTTCTGCAACAGATCCTGACCAAGCAGCAGATCAAAATGCCATTAACTATTCCCTGCATGGACAGGGAGCCAGCAGCGAGTTCAGCATCAATGAGCACACGGGTGAGATCAGCGCACACAAGAGGTTAGACCGAGAGAAGCGATCAACGTGGCGCTTTCTCGTTCTCGCAACGGATGAAGGCGGAGAGGGACTGACTGGCTTTGCAGATGTGATCATAGAAGTGAGGGACGTGAACGACAACTCGCCCCTTTTCCTCTGTGTGTCGGATGGCTGCTTCACGGGCAGCATCCCTGAGGACTCTCCAGCTGACACTCCTATCATGGAAATGACAGCAGTGGACCTCGATGACCCCAAGGCTGGTATAAATGCTGTCCTTACATACAGTATCATTCAGAACGTCAAAAACGAAATTAATTTGAACTTATTCTCAATTGATTCAGTTAGTGGCACCATCTCTACGGTGCTGGGGTCCCTGGACCGTGAGAAGGAAGACAAATACCTAGTGGTAGTCGAGGCCAGAGATGGAGGAGGACTCACTGGGACAGGCACCGCCACTATTTTGGTGACTGATGTAAACGATCATGCTCCGGTCTTCCTGCAAAGGATTTACACAGCATTTGTCTCCGAGAATGCGAGCATTAACACTGAGGTGGTGGTGGTGTCCGCTGTGGACAGAGATGAGGGAGAGAACGCCATGGTGACGTTCAGCATCATTGACGGGGACAATGACCGCAAGTTCTCCATAGAGACAGATGAAGTCAACAACTGTGGGTTTATCCGACTACGCAAAAGGATTGACTTTGAGAAGCCTCATGAGAGGGTATTCAATTTGACTGTGAAAGCAGAGGACATGGATTTCTTCAGCATCGCTCACTGTGTGATCTATGTGGAGGACTCGAATGATCATGCTCCTGTCTTCTATCCCCAGTTCTATGAAGTGGCTGCACTTGGGGAAGATGTACCAGTTGGCACCAAAGTTATTCAGGTTTCTGCTGTTGACTTGGATTCTGGCCTGAATGGGAGGTTTTCTTTCCACCTGCAAAACAAGTCGGATCCAGGTGGCCAGTTCTCTTTGACTAGTGATGGGTGGCTGGTGGTTGCAGGATCGCTGGATCACGAGACAGTGGCTCAGTACAAACTCATTGTGATTGCCACAGATATGGGACAGCCCCCTCTGACTGGCAGTGCCACTGTTTTAGTGACTCTGCAGGATGTAAATGACAATGGGCCAGAGTTCGAGGCACATTATAACCCAGTGGTCTGGGAAAACACAGCTTCTCCACAGGTTGTCCAAATGAATGAGACCTCCACGCTGCTGTACGCCAAGGACCGAGACACTGCTGCTAATGGAGCACCTTTCTCCTTTCGCCTTCTCAGTGATTTGGACAGCCTGACCAGCTTCAGCTTGCAGGACTTCCACAACGGAAGTGCCATGCTCACAGCACTGCGTACCTTTGACAGGGAGGTGCACAAGGCGTTCTACTTGCCCATCCTGATCACAGACAGCGGGATCCCACCCATGAGCTCCACCAACACACTGACCGTGAACATCGGGGACCAAAATGACCACCCGCATTCGGCTGGCTACATGGAAAGTCTCATTTACAGCTACGATGGTAAATCACTCCCTGATGTTTGCTTCCAAGGATAATATAAGGTCAAAAGAGGCAGCTTTAAGTTTTACAGGAGGAATCTGTCCTGTTCCACATAAGTTGTCAGTAGGGATGTTACTGAAGTTTGCTTAAACCCCAACAGAGAGCAGTAGGTATGTGGGGCACAGGACTCTGGGCCACTTGATTTGTGGAAGAAGTGAGCCAGCCTTGAAGAAGGAGCATAATTGGCTGCTTTTCTTCATACCTTTCTGTCAAACTTGAGTAATGATCTCTTGGTTTCAGACACAGTTTTTGCAACAGCATTAACATACCAGGGGAGAAAAAATTATCAAAGTTCATAATGTTTCTGAGAAATGATGAGAGAAACTATTAATGCTGAGAACCTTCTTTCTCCTCCTTAAACCTTTTTCCTTCTCCAGACTGAATTGAATTTTAGTGAATGCACTTAAACTGAACTCATATGTAAACTGCTGAAACATTCACCTAAGTCTTCAGCTGAAAAATGCTGTTATGGGGGAATTCTCTGTGAATGCTGGCTGCATGCAGTGTGAGAGAACCCATCCTTTCCCTTCTTGCCTTGGCAATTAAGCAGCAGTATTCTTGTGATCTGATGACCCCCATAATAAGCCTATCAGGAAAATAAGCCACACAGGTGAAAATATTTTGGGATGCTTGCATCCATGTTGGCTCAGGGCATTTCTTCCATTTCTACTCTGCTCTGTGTCCTATGGTTTGCTAGCACAATAAATGGTCTGCTATGGCACACCAGGAACTACTTCTGAGTAGATGCTGTTCATGTTTATTTGCACTGACACATTGTACTGCCTGTTGCGTGATTATTCAAGTTCAGCTTATTGTTAAATTGAAACCAAGTCTGTTTCTACTTGCTGAGAAACTCCACCTGTAGCTTAAATACGAAACATTTTTATTAAGTCTGAATTTCATTTTAGTTGTTTCTTTAAAATCATCGGTACCTTGGTTAATTTCTGTGAGCGACTACTCTAGATCTCAGATCTTTGATTAATTAAAACATAAAGGAGAGAAAGAATAAAAAAGCTACTGTGACACTGTTGTTACATTCATATCCTGTGGGAATCAAACACCAGGGCATCTGGTATACTGTCTCCTGCACAATATCCACTGAATTTTGCCAAAGAGGTACAGTTTTCTCTCCTTCCATTCAGTTCCTTGGTTGTTGGAGTTTGTTGGGTTGTGTTCCATGTTACATGAAGTCCCATATTTATCCAATATTTCATGTATCTTTGATTCTTTACTCAGTAGGTTTATGAATTATACAAATATAAATATATATAAATATATATAAATACATATATATAAAATCCAGAAAATACTAATTTGTCAGTTTTGCTGAGAGGATGTAAAACCAGCAGCATACATGCTGCTTTCCTTCTCACCCCGAGTCTCACCATGTACTCAAAATAAGCCTGGCCACTGTATTTTGGACATCCTCTCTATCTTACTGTCATTTCTATCTTTCTGTAATTGCTATTGTTTTTCGCCCTTTATTACCCAGTCTGCATTTTTGTTGTTTATCCTGTCAAACACAAATCCCTGTCTAAACCGCTTTGTAAGTTGTTTGGATAATGCAGATATAATCGTGAAAATTCTCAGAGGTGGCTTTTCCTTTCTCCTTCCCATTGCTCTTTATTGCAGTCACCTGTAGAATTAAATCTAGGTAGTCATACAGCGAACATGTGATAAGCAGGGCACTGTGTGGCATTTGCAAACTGGTGCACGTCTCTTGAGAAGTACAACTATTTTTGTAGAGGTGTAGGCTTACAACACATGTGCTTAGACCAGCACGTGTTTGTGTACATGTGAGGGGTCTGACTGTGCCACTTGTGTGCTGTGTTGTTCTAGGTATTCTCCCCACGACAGTACTGGGCCAGGTCAGTGCCCCTGATGCTGATGACTGGGATCGCAAAATCTACCAATTTGAAGGGAAAACATCAAGGTATTTGGAGAGAAAAATGGGAGTTGCGTAAATTTTGTGGGGAAATTCACAAAATCACAGCAAGCATTTACACTGACCCTTTTGTGAGAACAAGAGTACAAAAGCATTTTGTTGGTTAGACACTTGTCTGTGCAGATCTCCAAAAGCCGTTCTGAATGTGAGGCTGCAGTAAATAACACTGCATGATGAACCAGACTGCTGCCCATTGCCTCATGGGCCAAAATTCTAAATTTCTGTTCACACTCATACCCACAATCTGCATTAGTGAGCTGCTACAAGAAACGGACCTACTAACTTCTAAATTCCTCCATCCAAGCTCCTGGTGTTTCCATGTCACCACTTATTTTAAGACCTTATTTATACCAGATGTACAGGCTTGGGAGTGTCTGGATTGTGACTGGGACTGAGATATACAGGTGCCACTCAGAGATTTCGACAGAGGCATCGCTCTCAGTGAAACTCTACACCATGAGTTTGCAGTGTTTCCAAAGTTATGACTATTGCAGCTTTAGTCTTCCTACATAGTTTATACAGCATAGCAGCAGGAAGAGACCTTCATGATACTCTGGCGAAGAATCATTAGGAGCCAACAGGAGACAATGTAAAAAAATTCTGTTCTGCTCTGTCCCTTAATGAGGGAACACATCTGAACATTTTCTTTGATAAATAGTAAGTGGTTCAGAAAAACCACCAGTGATGATAATCAGTACTTAGCTTTTGAACTTCTCATAGCTTGTTCCCTGGCTTAACTCTTATTACAGGTACTTTATCCTTAATGATAACTCAGGTTTGCTGACTATTAAAGAAGGAACCCCACCGGGAACATACAACATAAGAGTTAGAGTCATTGATGGAGTCTGGCCGGATGTTATCTCGACTGTAAAAGTTGTAGTGAAGGAAATCAAAGATGATGCCCTCCATAATGCTGGTTCTGTACGAATAAAAGGTAATCAATGTGCTCAAGTACGGTCCATGTCTTTAATGTTACTGCTGTGATACTTAGAATTCCACTTAGAACACTCTTAGACATGGGATGAGAACTAATAGTTTTCTAGATAAGGGTTTGAAAATGCATCTTTGCATGGTCCTCTGATACTGCATATGAAGGAACATCTATGGAGAAAAAAAGACAGCAAGGAAACGTTTCTCTGATTTCCACACCAACTTTTAAAAACCCCAGCAACTTATATTTCAGAAGAAAAACTTTATTTGAACAAGTGTCTGCCTGAAATTCACTGAATTCTTTCCACCTTTGTGGAAAAGTAAAAACTTCTTAAATGTGTTTCTGATTTAAAAAAAACAATTTTAAAATGGAAATTAATAAAAGTCAAAAAAGTTTCAGAACATAGAGTGTAGCAGAAGCAAGCACAGAAAATTTCAGAGCCTAAAAATGAAAATACCCTGAACTTGCTGTTGAGTCCATTTTTGGCAGCCTTATGATTTATTCTGTGATGGTCTTCTCTTCTATTGCTACAACAGTTGCAAGAAACATGTGTGCCAAGTTCTCAACTTCTGTTACAGGTATCACACCAGAGGAGTTCATATCCCAGTCCCCTGAAAGGCAAAGTAAATACTATCAGATGAAGAAGATCCTTTCAGAAATCATCTCTGTTCAAGTGGAGAATGTTCATATTTTCAGTGTAATGAAGAGCCCAAGTCAAATCCGAGGGGTTGATATTTGGTTTGCAGTTTATGGTCCACCTTATTATAAAGCAGAAAAACTTAATGGCAATGTAGCAGCTTCCAGAGCCTGGGTAAGTATCCATCCTGTGTATGAAACCACAGCCTCTTCTCATTGTGTCTATTCAGGTAATGCCTATTGCCTAGTGAATGTGAACAATTAGAATGATTGAGGGAGTAATGTGTGAGAAAAATACATAATTTTATCAGTGAAATCAAACAATCCTTTTTCACTTATACTATGTTTCAAATACAAATGTTTTGAATGCCAGACTCTAAATACATATTGTCACCTAAACACACTATACCTTTAGGACTGTAAACATGTTTTTTTTCTTATAGAAAAGACTGTAAAACACTGTATAAAGAATGTGTTTGGCTGTTGCCTTTCTACATGATGCCTTAATATTTCAATTTTTAGCTCTCTAGTTGAAACTCCCAAACCAGTCAAATGTTCCAAGTTTCTAGACTTAAGAGAGCAAAGTAGTAAAAGAGCCACTCTCCAGTACAAAATCAGGTTGGAAATATGTGTTTAAAATTTAGTAAAGTTCCTTCCTGTCTAGGAAAAAAAAAAATTGAAAAGCGTTAAATTATTTGCTCTGTTGGAAACATGCTGTTGCAGAGCTATACCAACTCATTCTTGCCAGAAAAGATATTTCTTCACTATCCAGTGCCAATTCCCACTATCTTTAAGTCAGAAGTTCAGATTTAAATTATTGTTCAGATGCTGTATAAATAATGAATCAGAACCTTTAGTGATAAAAATTTATCTACTCAGTCTCTAATGAATATTGACAGTATTTTTGCCCTCTAAATGCTTATTCATGCTGTAATTGACTTACACCAAGGCTTTGGCCTTAACAGATGCCAGACTGAGCTGCCTTTGGCTGTATAGGCTGAGGTAGACATTGGAAAGTATTGGCACAGCAACCAGTTTTGAAAATAAACAAGACTTGGGCTTTTCATTGCTGTCATGGGTGAACTCAGTGGAAAAGTCAGCTGGATACAACTAATTATTCTTCCTCTTCAGCTGGAAAGCATTCTGGACATAAATATCACCCAGATTGGCATTGATGAATGTGTGACTGCAGACTGCACTCACAGCAGCGGGTGCATCAGTAAGCATGAACAGAACCACGTACCAACCATAACCACAGCTGGAAGCGTTTCACTGGTGTCTGTGACGGTGTTGAGTCACGCTGTGTGTGGCTGCGCTGCTCGGGAGAATTCTCATCTTTCCTGCTCCTCATACCAGACAAACCCTTGTCTCAATGGTGGCACATGTGTGGATACTGATTTGGGCTACAGGTTGGTAAAATTTCATAAGGTGTGCAAACAAAATGCACATAGCGCAGACTGTGAGGAGGATGAGTCGAAGCTTCAGGAGCCATCATTGCACGTCTTCCCATTGTGGCAGATCTAAGTTTTGTTATACTTCACACACAGATCTTGCAAAAGAACTTCTGTTTTCAGGTACATATATTTTGTGTTCAACGTAGTCTCCAGGAAAACCTTGGGAATATTCCAGGCTGTACCAGTGCCATTAATGCCACCCTGCAAAATGCTCTTAGTTTGTGGAGCCTGCCTTAAACATTTTAATGCTGTTAAACATTTTAATAACATCTCTCATGTCACTTAGTAACCTCTTCCCCACATTTCTTACCTCATTTGTTTCTCCAAAAATGAGATCTAGTAGGTAATATAGCATAAAGATGAAAAAAAAAGATAGGATTACACTAGCTCAGAATTAGCCTGATCCCCTTCCAGAATGTGACTTCCAGCATGTTTGCTTAAAAATAATCATCCCAATATAAGAAAGCAGAAACACTGGCCAGTGTCTTTGTAGCACCCTTGGTAAGGGTGACAGGACTCAGACTGAAGCTGCAGAAGCTCTTGTCATGCTAAAGTTCTCATTGCTGCTCAGGTATAATCAGACAGGGAAATTTTGCTGCCCAGAAACTCTAGACAGGCTCTGTCACCCATCATTTGTTCAGCTCTGAGGCTTTTTTGCTTCTGCTCCATTTTCAGTAGTTCTGTGTGTCATCTTTGCCTGCATCCTACCCCCATCATTCTGCTCTCAAAGGTACTAGAAATCTATCGGAAACAGAAACTAAGAAATAGGAGCCCAGCTGATCTTCCTTCCTGTCCCTCTGCCCATTTCTGTTGTTCCTTCGGTTTCCCACTTCCAGGTTGTGTTACTGTCATACTGTGGCTTCGTTTTTCTACATACTAAGGAAAGAACTCCAAGCGTCTCTTGTTTGACAGTGTAAAAGAAATAAACTAGCAAGTATCTTGCAATAAGAGTGAAGACATCAAGATCTATGACTGCCACATCTCACTTCTTCTAGATGATATTACCTTCCCACACCCTTCCTGCTGAGACTCCAATTGGACACAAGCACAATTTTTTTCCCAATGAGAATAATCAACCATTGTGTTGATGTCCCCAGGGAGGTGGTGGTTTACCCAGCAATGGACACTTCTGGGATTCGACTACCAGGATGCTAGGCCATCTTGTCTAGATCATTCTTTTGACAAGAAAAGTTGGGCTAAATTATACTTGAGGCCTTTTCAACCTGTCATTCTATCATTCTGTGTTTGCTTTGCTTTTCCTGTCAGCACTATAAAGTCTTCAGACAAGCTGATAATTTTTTTATGCTGAAGAGGTAAGAGGTTTTCATGGACTTTATATATTACAACAGGTACATCATTTACTCACAGAATACCCTTGCATAGACCTATTATAATTTAGACCAAACTTATATTGTGTTTGTACAAACAAGTCAAAACATTTTTGACAGAAATTTTGCCAGTACTTTGCCTGTGCTATGGCCTAGGGAACATGGAGTTCTGTTGTCAGGAGAGACCTTTGCATCTTCTGTTTGCATGATGGATATTTACTTTTTTCTTTTTTATTAAATAGATGCAAATGTGCTGCAAATTTTCATGGACCAGACTGCCAGCAGACAAAACACAGCTTCAGAGGCCATGGTTATGCCTGGTTTCCTCCTCTTCAGCCTTGCTTTGAGAGCCGCATCTCCTTAGATTTTATCACTGAAGTTGTTGATGGCCTTCTGTTGTACCATGGACCGGCGGCACAGGGGCAGCCTGGAGAACGGGAAAATTTCCTTGCTTTAGGTTAGCACCTTATAAAGTATTTGTGTTTATGTGAAGGTGAGATTCTACTTAGTTCATAGGTTTGGGGTTTTTATTTTTAAAAATACTCAGAAAGCTGCTTTTGGAGAATAAGGAGAATGCACAATAGTTTGCCAGTATGCCTAATTCATGTCTTTGTGTCACTGTTAGAACCTGGACTGTTTTTAAGCTGTCTAAAGATCTTATCCAACTAAGATCTAACTGCAACAGTCATTTCAACTTCATTTGAATGGGAACATGGTTACTGCATATGCAATAAGACTCTTTCTTTTGCAGAACTCTCTGGTGGTGTCCCAACACTGACCGTGAGCCACAACTCTGGCGAGCTTTTCCTGAAGCTGTCACAAAAAGTTAACGTTGCAGATCGCCGCTGGCACAACATTAAAATTATAAATGATGGAAAGGCAAGTGCAGCCCTGTGTACACATTAATTCGTGTGTCATTCCTTCCAAATCCTTCCTCCCTTCTGTAGAACTCTTATCAATCAATCTATTTTCCATAATCTCTGAAACAGCAAGGGTAGAAGTCTGTCAGTTCAGATATCCTCTTAGTCTTGAAGCAGTGAAGCGGAACAAGGCCTGGAGAAGTCTGATCCAGTTATGAAACTGGCCATGTTATTTCATTTATTTAGTTACCCTGCCTGTTGCTTAGACAACAGAGTTGTGATAATTCAGGGGCTAAATGCTTCTTGATGTGATTGAGTGAAATTTTCACACTTTATCTGAGTGAGAAGCCCTGCCCCAGCAAGAGCAGAAAGGAGGCAGATGCACTTTTGTATACAGGGAATATCTTGCTGATATAACACTGCTTAAGGCATCTGCTAGGCTCCCCCTTCTCTCCCACAAAAGACAAGCTGAAGAGCATGTCAGAGTCTGGGATGCAGCCTGACAGAGCTTCTGCTCTGCTAGATTATCTCTCTGTGTTCTCATCTTGCAGAAAACTCCAAGAATGTCCCATGCTCCCTTTACTATGTCAATGACTTGGCACGGTCATGGCAGAGTCAGACCTTTCTTTTGTGTGGCTCCTTAGTTTTATGCCATGTGCAATAACTTTCCAGATTACTATGTGGAATATTTTATTATTTTAACAAAGCTTCCTGCACTGTAATTGCTAGTTACTATTTTATCTTCTGCTAAGTGAAAGAAAATATATAATTAAAATATATGCACGTCTCTGGATCTAATTGTTTTAAATAATGTGTTTTTCTAGGAAGTGAAGCTGATTCTTGACAACTGTGTGAATGTCTCAGTTAGAGATAATGGCAGTGTCACTAAGAAGATTTCCCAAAGGGATCTGTCTGTCTGTGAAGCCTCTGGAGAGATTGTGGGACCTCAAAGGTAAAAAAAACCAAACAAACCCAAACCAAACCAACATACCAAAACAAATAAACAAACAAAAGCAAAAAATACCCCTCCAAAATAAAATCTGAAACACAACTGTTCAAAAGAGCTACAGAAAAAGGGGGGGATGGGGTGGTGAAATCAGCCAAGCTGCTGTATTTTGCATACCACTAACTTTTTCTTTCCCTGCCTCCTCTTCAGCATGGGCAAGCTCTTCAGTGGCCATCAGCCCCTGCAGCTGGGTGGAGTTAAGACTTTGCCTTACCTCAACTCAGAAAGGCACTTCAGAGGGTTTGTGGGCTGCATACGCAATGTCATCGTTGATAGTAAGGTAGGGCCACAAAGACCAGGTTTGGGTTTACTGCTGATGATTGTAGGCACCTGCTGTGATGGTTTTCTTTGACCTTTTCCAGGTCTATGATTTAGGGCACCCTGCAGAGTCCCTGAACAGTGCTCCTGGCTGTAGCCTTACAGATGAAATATGTCAGAATGGTGGGATGACCTCCTGTGGAATCCATGGCAAGTGTGTTGGTGGCTGGGATTTCTTTCACTGTGACTGCTCCCCAGGATATGCTGGATTAGCATGTGAAAAAGGTACTGCAAGTTCTAGGGAGAAATTTGTGGTGAGGATTTGTGGGAACAGCATCAGACACACTGTTCCAGTGTTCAAAGTCATACCGTCATCACTTTGAACTGAATATAATAATAACACCATGCTGTACTCTGAGAATGACTTAGATCTTCAAAGATGTAAAGATCCTACTAACTCTTGTTAAATAAAGATATGTCACAGATGAGGGTTACGTTAAGAGCTGCTTTATTTTGCAGGGTAGGGAAGTGTTCAGGTTGTTTTGTCCTTTTTATCACCATCTTATTTCTCAGTGGCGAAAGGGGAAATATTCTGCATTGTGCCTTTTTCCTCTGCTCATGCTGATCAAAAAATGAAGTTTAATGAACATGTGAAACCTGTGGGCACAACTCTCTTGCTATCTTCAACCCCCATTTCCCATTTATAAAATGGTGATAATTGCATTTGCGTCTGTCATTAGAATGAATTGCAAGTTGAGCAATGTCCCTAGACCACAGCAGTGGATGTACATGGGGGCATAATACCAGGCTGGCTGCAATAAATGTGCTATCCTGTACAAAGTCAGCATGAAATATGTATCAGAGAACAAAAGCTTCCCATGGTGCATGATGAAAACCTCAGAGATGTTGTATCAAAGTGGAAAATTTTAGCACAATTCACAAACTTAGGAAATAAATTATTTAACTCCAAGTAGCCCACAACCATGTTCAGGTTCCAGGGGATATACACTTGAAGTTGACTCTGTCCCCTCTATCTTAAAACCTTCATCAGCCAAGCAGGAATCAGAAGTGAGTGGCAGGTTTACCTGCCTCTAGGCACAAGATACAAATTATGTGGTTGATCATAACAGTCTGTAAAGAGCACCAGTGCCCCAAAACTCTGGGGGCTTTTGTTGGAAGAGAATTATCCTACTCAGTCCTGTAGTTTGAGTGAGCTACAGGAGAGGATAAGCAGCAGTGAGCAGCTGGAAAGGAGTGCTTGCAAGCTAGTGTTGGATCAATATATTGGAATCAATGGACAGGACAACGGTACATTACATACATCCTTTCAGCTCAATGCACTTAATTTTCCTTCTTGTACAGAGAACAATAATAACCTGTGCAGGCAGCCAGATCCTCTCTTCTTTCTCCATCTGCCACACAAGGTTTAAAATGTGTGACAGTAAATTACTCAGTGGAAACCCTGTCTGTCCAATGAGGGGGAGGACTGGAATTGTAACTGGCATGGTCTAGGCCTGGAGCATTGACTTTTTAAGGTGTTCATAATGACCACAAAATTGGTTAATATAATTAAGCTATTTGTACTACAGACAGATGACTGGTTTATAAACATCTGCCTGAATTCATATCCTACTCTGTTTTGCGTTATTTTGAAATGCTGCTTCACAAGCCCAGCTGCTGTATTGGTTCTACCCCTCATTACTGTGGGACAAACCAAGGGCTCAGAAAGTAATTGTCCAAAATCCGTAAGTCATATCCTGATGTAACAGAAACACTTTGATAGGCACCAGCTTCTTCTAATATTGGGCTGCAAAATGCTGGTGTGCAGCTGGTGCTTTATGAGGGACTGTGACATGCTCACAGCAAGGAGCAGACAGCTGAGGACAGGAGTCACTGGAGCATCCCAGGGAAACCCATGCCTGGTCATCAGCTAGAGCCTGTAGCTGCAGAGACACTGAAAAAGAGAGAACTGGGTTAGGAACAAGAATGTGGGGGGAAAAATCTAGAGGAGAAAACATGCTTCAAGAAAGGAAAGAGAGAAGACAAACAGTGAAAAGAAAAGAGAGTGCAGAAGTTAAGTCTCTTGATCATTTGATATTTCATGGCCTGGGAACCAAACTAAATGCCCCAGGATAAGCTGGATTCTCTGGATTTCTACTGCATGACACTGACGTCTGATGAGGCATTGGTGACCCAGTGTCTGTCCTGTCTATGAACTAACTTGAACTATCTCTTTATTTGGTGAAAAGAAATTTATTTTTTTCAACTAAGCTTGGTCCAAAACAGATCTAGAATTGCTGTCAGCTAATAAGACTGAAATAGGCGCATTCTCTGCAAGAGCATCAGGGCCTGGGTAGTTTAGTGGTATTTGATTTCCACAGAAGTGTGCAGTGCCACTCCATCAAACTCTGTGCTGGATCCTGGGTTCCTCAGAGAGATAGGGAAACAATTCATTTCAGTGCATTTTCCCTAGTTAAAATAGTAAACACTAGCTTAATCTCCCTTTGTAGTTAAAAAAAATCATGTGCCTTCCCTGAGGCTTTCTCCTGTGCCAACTGAAATGGGAAGTAAAGTGCATATTTTCTAACAATGGGAGTTTCAAACTTGGGACTAAACTACTGAAAGAAACATTTGATTTTTTTCTTTGATTGGGGTTTTTTTTGGGGGGGGGGGGGTGTTGTTCAGTACTTCTATTTTTCAGATCAACATGAGCTACTTTACTGGAAAATACACTTCAGATTTAAAAAAAAAAAAAAAAAGGGTAGAACATATAATTTGTAACAGGCAGACTGCAAGAGACAGTATGTAATTGTCCCTTTCCTGCCTAAATTCTGAATCCTTGATTTGTTGGTTTTCTCTTAATTCCTTCTGAAGTGGGACAGAGGTTGCTTTCCATGATGCTTCATTGTATTGCCAAAATTCCTTAAGAACTAAAACTCTGACATTCAAAGCTAGTAAATTCTCAAGGAGCAGAAACCTGAGGGAGCAGCCATTTCTGAGGTTTTCACTTTGATTGTGTGTGCTGCGCTCAGTTCTTCCAGAGTGGGCTTTCGGGAGGGACAGCTGGATCCATTATGAGCCAAGGAGCACCCTCAGCACTCGAAGCACTCGGATCCAGCTGATGGTGCGCACCCGGATCTCCCACAGCACCCTTCTCAGCTTGGCCTCTGCAGATGGCAATGGATACATCCGACTGGAGGTGAGCCGAGCTGTTCTGCTTGAGTGCCCTTAATTTGTCATGGAGTACCACAGTGAGAGAAAAAGATGCAGTTTCTGATTAAAGACACCCGTTCTGTAATGTAATAAAGAGCAAGAATTTTCCATATGAGGGTAACTACTCTCATTTGTGTTGTCCTTCTCAGTATTACTCTTTCACGCCATAAATTCTAGTTTGCACTGCCTGTAAAATGTCCATGTGATGCATGTGAATGAAGAAGATTGTTCTTCTCATCCTGCTTGCTTTTTCCCTTGGCTTCTATCTCTCCCTGTCTGTAAAACTTGCCTCTACATTTTTGTTGCTGTTGAAAAAAGCTGTCTGGACTGTACTAGCTAGAGACAGGCTAATTATTCTAATTGAAAGAGGAGAGTCAGCTGGGGAGACTTAGATGTAGATATCAGTAGGGAAAAAAAATATTAGAGTTCATATGAGTTAGAAGAGTGGCCTGTAAAAAAAGAATTGATAATTCCCGCATCTGCAGTTTTCTTGTGGTAACTTTTGTCTGGGAATAAAGCACTTAAAAATAAGAGCGCCATTTCCATTTTAAAATCTCACATCCATTTCTTGAGGCAGGACTGTGTAATAACATTTAGAAGTGCATTTCTGTTATTAAAGGTCTTTATCATCTTCTTCTAGGTGGTTGAGGGTTTCTTTAGTGTTAACTTCAGTTTGGGGGACAAAAATCACTCTTTGAGAATGAGAACGTTACGTATAAACAATGGCCAGTGGGTTCTTCTGACCATGGAGCGCTACAACAATGAATTTACCCTGCGTGTTAACAGTGGTGGAGGTGATCAAGAAGTCACCTCTGTCCTGGGTACGAATAGATGGTTTGAAATGGATTGGGCAAGCATCGTGCTAGGAAACCACATTTCCAGTCATTCAGAGAGTGATTTCCAAGGTAAGTGATATGATGGATTCCTAAGAGGGGGGAATTAAAGCCTCAAAGTGGTATCTTTGAGTGTACTGGATAGTCTAAAGCCCAGGGAACAATTCCCATATGGACTACTATGCCCTTCCTTTACTGGGGATTTCAATGTGCAACCCTGTTTGCCATTGTATCTGCTTCACGTGAAGACATGAGATTTCCTGTAAATATTAAAAAAAGTAGCACTTCAGTTTTTTCTTTCATAGAATGGGTTGGAAGAGGTCTTAAGAGGTTGCATCTCATTCCAAACCCTCTCTCAGGGGCAGTTCCACTAGATCAGGGTTTCCCATGCTTCAAGCAGTGTGCTCATGCTGTGATCTTCTCTCCTGTTTTTGCTTTGGAAGGATTTAAGGAACAGAGAAAGCAACTCCTGGCAGGAGGAGAAAGAATTGCAAGGCAATTTGTGGTGCTCTCTCCACTTCCTGGGGTTGGGTGCTGAGGCTTTGAGACTGTGGTTCAACAAGAAGACAGCTTTTTCCATTCTGTTGCTTTTTATTCAGCCCCACTTTTAAGATTATATCTTAAGTCCAGATTAATTTCCTGGAGCTGTTCTGATTGTTAGCACAGTTCTGCTGAACTGTGGCATTGGCACAGTGCAGCTTTCCTGGAGAGGTATTGTCAACCTGTAGATTGACCAGAGCACAATAGACACATGTTCTGTAGCTGTCCTAAAATTAAACTGAGGAGCATAAGGATATTTTTCAATAATGTTTTAAGTTTTCTGCAATGCTCTACGTTCTCCTGCTTATGTGCTGGGGGCAAAGCTTGAGGTGGGGAAGTAGCTAACTTAAGGCACTCCTGTGCATACTCCTCTGCTTTGTTGCAGGTTGTATGCGTGATGTCCAGCTGGATGGTCAGCCGCTCCTCGTGGAAGGCAGAAGCACAGAGTTTGGATTAATTTTGAGGCGGCAAGGGATCACCATGGGATGCCATTCCAGCGCCTGCAGCAGCCAGCCCTGTTATAGCCCCTTTCTTTGTGTAGACCTTTGGAGAAAATATGAATGCAGGTACATGAAGCTTTTGTTTTCATCCAGAGATGGCTGGGAAGCTTTTTCTTTCCACCTTTGACCAGGCAACTTACTTCTAACAGTGAAATTCCCTATGGGTGCTGGCCAGAGAGAACCATTCTAAGGACAAATCCTCTCCAACTCATATGCTATCATGGACTAGACTTGCCTTTTTCTGCCAGTCTGGTGTGGAACCTAATTACTCCACCTCTTTTTCCATGGTGAGAAGATTGCCAGAAGGCCAGTGAGAAAATGAAATGTCTTTTGGTAAAAGGTGGATTGCAAAAGCTTTGGTCTGTCCTCTGTATGAAAATACTAATATAGTGTATATATACACTTACAGTGTACATAGACACTTTGATATATACATTTATGTATATAAAAATATATCTATTTATTTATAAATAGATATATTTATATTGCAAGTGCAATACATATTTACACATATTTCCTGTAAAGAAGATAAAATTAATCATAATTTGTACTTTCAAAATTAGATTGTCACAGAATCTGATTATAAAATTGGCTTCTCAGGGCCAAAGCCAAAGCCCAACAGCTCTTAATCCTACACAGTTAATTTCTTGGAGAAGATCCACTATTTAAAGAAAAAAATTAAAATATTTATAAAAATATGCAGATCAAAATACAGGCATTTCTGTTTTAAAAACCCAAACATAAATACACACAGGACTGAGAGGAGGAGTCACTTGAATTCTTGGAATTCAGACAAAATTTGGCACTTCTGAAGTCTGGTGATTCTTTGCTAGAAGAGGCTGTGAGACGGTTTTAAGTGTACCTGGGGACACTCCATTCTTCAGACTGCTTCTGAAAGAACAATATGAAGTTTCTGCCATTTTTTCAGTTGAATTTCTTCTTTGGATTGCAGAAAGAAAGTCTGTGACCTCACACTATACCTCCAGGGCCTCTCCAATTACACGCAAGAAGAAATCAATCCTAAAAGACAAGACGAGTCATTCTGAGGTCAATGACATTTCTCCCCAGGGTCCTAAGGAACATTACTAAACTTATATGATGTGCTTGCTAGCTCATTTCCTATTGATATCAGCTGTCCATTTTCTTTTAGGGGCTTTGATTAGAACATGGATGTAGAAAAAGGGTTAGTCAGAAAGTGATGGCTCCCGCATTTAAGGAAAGCGTGAAGCTCTTCTGCATATCTTCTGGATCAGGAAACCGGAACACATGTTCATGTTTTCTTAAGTATACTAGCTCACTAAGTTAGATTTTTCATGTATTTTAAACCTTCAATGTGGATTTGTGGTTGGCTTGAAAATAATGAAACTTTACTTTAGAAAAACAGTAAAGAGCTTTGCACAAAACAAACATACGACTCCAGACGCTTTGCTTGCCTATAAGATATCATCTGCTTTGGTTGTTCAGGTGCCC
This sequence comes from Hirundo rustica, assembly GCF_015227805.2. Taxonomy (NCBI): domain Eukaryota; kingdom Metazoa; phylum Chordata; class Aves; order Passeriformes; family Hirundinidae; genus Hirundo; species Hirundo rustica. Next base: position 23,629,887 of record NC_053450.1, on the reverse strand, counting down.
AGCTGGGAAAGTAGAAGTGACTGACACCCTCACAGGGCTCAGACACTGTACCTCATCCCCTTGTGGACACTGGACCTGTAGGAATGGGGGTACCTGTGTGGTTCAATCCCAAGACAAGACTATCTGCCAGTGCCCTGAAGGCTACAAGGGAAGGTGGTGTGAAATTAGCCAGGTGAAGGCTGGAAGACCTGTTGGACTAAGCTCTGGCTCTATTCTGGCAATCAGCATGTGCCTCCTTGTCTTCCTAGGTAGGAGATCATGTACCCTTTTTCCTTACTTTTAATCTTGTACCTTGTTGCACTGAATTAAGTCTGCTTTACCTTTGAGTGTTGTGATCAGTGTTTTATCTTTTCTGGAAATCCCTATTTGAGGATGCTAAGAGACGGACAAGAGCACACAGTTACAGTTTACTTGCTTTGAAGACAGTTCAAGCAAAGTTAGGACTTTCCTCTTCCAGAGTCACTTACTTTCAACCTTTAAATAAGAGCTTTCCATCTTTACGTGCAACTCTGTGCGCAGCCACATTCATTTGAAACTCCCACCTGCCCTGAGCCCTTACACTTGTAGTAGGTAGGAACTACAGCTACGTAAGTGCTGAGTAAGAAAGAGACCCTCTAGAAAGTTCATGGTCTTAAAAGGCAAGCCTCATTTAAAGTGTAGGCAGAGAGAAATGTTCACAGTGTGTCCTTTTTCAGCTGCACTTTGGCTGAAAAATTAATAACACCATAAAACAGTGTTCATGTTGATAAATTGCATACACATCTCATAATAGCAGACCCCATGATTATATTACACTTGTAACCTTCATTAAAACAGTGTTTTACTTACTTTGGGTATCTTATTTACTCAGGATTGGTGAAAGGCCAGAGATTGGCCAAAATGCCTTCTATTTAAATGGATTCCTTTAGGTAAGTAAAATACCCTTTTAATGAAGTTTATGATGTAATATACATAGATTATTCTTTACATTCATTAATTTAAGTTGTTTGTATATTAACAATACTCATTTCTTACCTGCAAATTTTGTTGTCAAATTAAGAGTTGATTTAATATCTCAGGAATCATATAACTGCTTGTTTATCATGCAACACACATTGCCATACATCATATAACAAATATGTGTCTTTATTTCTTCCAGCACTCTTGGTTTCCTACACAGTGTGGAGTCAGTGGGGAAGTTCAGGGTTTCGGAAAGGAGGAATTTACCACATTCCTGAAGAGCGTGAAAGCTGGGAGGATGTTAGAGAAAATGTCTTCAATTATAATGAAGAAGGAGGTGGAGAACGTGACCAGGTGTGATGCAGCTTCAATCCAGCTTTGCAAATCCAACCTCTCCTCACTTTTCCAGATGTTTTAGTTGACTTTTCAACAAATTTGCTTTTTTTTTTTTTTTTTTTTTTTTTTTTTTTTTTTTTTTTAAACTTGAAGTCCTCTTAAGTGGGAGGCTTCTATTTCAGCCTGGTCTGTACCTTTAATGATGCTGGTCATGTGTGCTCATTTTCAAGGGAGCTGCTCTGGACACATCATTGTTTCTTTAGCTAAAAACTATCATTACACAACGAGATTTGGTATCTTAGTCCTCTGAACTAGGCACTCTCTTCTTCAGCTTGTAGAAAACTCACAGAATTTAATCTTGTGTTGCCTTGTGTTGTAAAACATTTTTTGAATCTGTTTCCTTTTGAGTTGTTTTTTTTCTGATAATTGCATTCTCTTTGTTTCCAGAATGCTTACAATATAGATGCACTGAAGAAACCTCTCCATAAAATTCCCCGCTCCTCTTTGCAAGCAGCTGCTCCACACTCCAGGACACCAACTGGCCCCAAAAGAGACTCACTCCCAAAACATGAACATCAAAAGCAATCAATATCAACTGTTTCTAGCATCCCAGACTTCAAGGAATATGTTTCTCAAATCATACGGGATGCAGACAATGATCTAAAGAGTCTTCCAGCTGACACTATTCATTTTTACTGCTTGGAAGGGCAATGCTCTCTAGCAGGGAGCCTTAGCTCATTAGATTCCATCACTGGGGATGAAGATCTAAATTACGATTGCCTTCAAGAGTGGGGGCCAAAGTTTGAGAAGCTTAAAGAACTCTATGTGGTCTCAAATGAAAATTTGTAACCGGCGTTAAAAGAACTTGACATGTCATGACATATGGGCACTACTTTTAAAAATGCCCTTTTTTATAAATAAGTTACAGCAAGTAACTTATGTGATGCAAGTTTTTAGTTACAACAGCATTATAAACTCACTTTTCCCAGGAGTGATTATCTGAATGATCTTTTTGTATGCACTGTACAAAGTTATTTCATTATATAAGTGCAAAGACTTTTAAAGCATGAATTTTCTTGAAAACTTCAGAATGCAGGATATCTGTAGAATAGTATTATAACATCCTTTTTTATTTGTGTAGACCACAGTGGCTTACTAGAATTATCCTGGATGCAAGAACTTGAATTATTTTCTCCCTAGTATTAATATGAAACCTATCAGGTGGGTAACAATGGAAACAATAGGGCATTCTTTTTAAAAAAAAATGAATTAATTTTAGACTGTGAAATAAGTATTACCAATGTTAAATATAAAGCATTTACAATTTCTGGTTTCTTGTCAGCTTTTGTTTTATCCTCCTAAACTCTGCTCTTCTGTGACATGACACACATCACCTCACTCACCTACAGGCTGCTCAGTTCTGTGGGACTTCTTTTGTCTGACCCTTTTTCTAATTACCAAGGGGAAAAGAGTAGCAAGATCCCATCTGTGAACGTGATTTTGTGACAATTTCACACTCTTAAAGGCACTTATGAGACTGGAAGAAGTTTCTGTTCTGTAAACTTTTATGTCCAACATTGCTTTTCACATGGAACCCTTCTTTGGAGTGTGCAGCTGGAAAACAGAAGAGCTGATAGCCAGTGCAAAGACAAGATAGAAGGGCATCCAGGCAGAAGTTGGAACTGAATTCTTTCAATCAGGACAGTCATTGTAAAAACTGGGATCCTCAAAACAGAAAGCATGGGAAACCTAGCCTCTACTCCCTTGCCTCCTCCTGCTCTCCAAAAAATGACTGGTTTAATATGGAAAATCAGAAGCTTCTGAAATCTGGCATTGACTTAAACACTCACCTCTGTGACCATGGATAAACCACCTTGTTCTTTCCCTTTCTCTCTTAACCTCTCTGAAGTGGGGCAGCTCCCAATGAATGGGGTGATAAGTGAATATTAATAGGTGCTTACAGAGTGCATGTAAGCTCTGAAGAGCCAAGGGTTTTTTAACTGTTTTCAACTCAGTTGGATGTTTTAATTACCATGATTCTCAACATTTGTTTTTTATCAAAGTCTTGACACTTGCTTTGATTTATGATTAATGTTTTAAAATTAGATCTTTCATCACTCTTCATCATTTTACTTGGCATAAAGTATGCAAATGTAAATTAGCTTTGTACCTAGAAGGAAGATTTTGATACTATTAGGACAAATAGTTTACATCAAAAATTGATTGAACAGAAGTACCATGTGAACTGAATAAAACAATTTGCATTCATTTCATTGAATTATTTGTATCAATGATACTAAATTAGTAATATTTATTAGAAAGATTTGGAGAACAAATCACCATGAGCCACTCCTTCATGCCAAAAGCTCACATGCCTGGGCACTGATCATTCTTATGAAGTCATAAAAAGATATGGTGGATATATGAACATATAGCCACATCTTGTTTAATGTAATTTTTTCCTCCTTTCTAAAGATATATGAGTAGCTTGGTAAGAAACAACAACATTTCTTATACTAAGGGATATTACATATGTTGTTGCTGCAAATGAAAACTGCTGAGCTAAAGAACTTCAGCAAGGTGACTCTTCCAAGTGTTGAATTCTTACAACATTTTCATGAAGTGGATATACATTTTTATTGCTCTTTATTAAATTGCCTCTTCTGAACTTGGTATCAAGTAAAGCTTAGCATAATTATTGGTAAACTGTCTCTTCCAAAAGAGACTAATTTGAACAATGTGCTACAAATCATGTTAACAGACTATCTCCCTGAGGGTTATTTTGTAGTTCATATTTCAAACCTGAACATTTTACATATGGATGCATTAAACAATAACTCAGGAAAGCTGAAGCATTCATTATTTTTTCCCCTCAAACAACTGAACACACAAAGTAACCTGCATGACAGAAGATAAATTACATTGAACTCAGGACATGTAATGGACTTCTGTCCTCATGGAAGATGAGAAAGAAGAACTTTCCTCTCTCTCCTTGGGTCACTTATAGCAAAATGCAGAATGCATCTAGCTGAGACGTGTGACAGCCCCAAGAGTCACACCATTTGCCTGAAAGCATGGTCCAAACACTTCTTGAACTGTCAGGCTTGGTGCTGCAACCACTTTGCTGGGTAGCCCATTCCACTGCCCAACTACCCTTTGGGTGAAAAACTTTTCTAGTACTGTAGTATTATTGTATGTAATCATATATCTATATGGCAAACCTCCTGTGCAGCCTTTGTGAACTCTTCTCTTGGTAAAAAATATTAGAGAAACTCAGCCAATTACTGAAACTGATAAAAGTTTCTGCTAGTCATCCTGCTTCTCCCCAGGACATCTACATTCTAAGAACAGGAATACTTGAAAAAGTTCAGAACCAGATCCTGGCTAGTTGCAGTTGAGACAGTGGCACAGTCGGACATGGACTATGTAAATACTAACACCTTAATAACACTGGAAGTTGTTACTGCTGAAAGAGTAACTCTTCTGCCCCTTCATTCATAAGATGGACATGGAGCTGTCGGAGCAAGTCCAGAGGAGGGCCATGAAGTTCATAAGAGGACAGGAGCATCTCCGCTGTGAAGACAGGCCGAGAAAGTTGAAGCTGTTCAGGCTGGAGAGGAGTAGGTTGTGTGGAGACCTCATAGCAGCCTTTCAGTACCTGAAGCAAGACTACAGGAAAGCTGGAGAGGAACTCTTTGTCAGGAACCGTAGTGGTAGCACAAGGATGAGTGGGTACAAATGGAAAGAGGGGAAATGTAGGTTAAATATTAGGAAAAAAATTCTTAACTATGTACGTAAAAGACACGCTGTGGAAAGCCAGTGTTCATAAAGGAGGCAGAGGAGTCCTGCGATTTTATTCTATTAAAGGGAGAGAGTCCACTGGGCCAATCCTCCATGGGGTCTCTCTTGAGGTTTTGGAGGATGCAGCCTTTCATCCCAAACTCCCGACCACATGTTGCCCTCTTTGTTTTCCCATTGGCCGAGGTACCACGAAGGTACAGCCTTCCCAAAATGCCTACCGTATATTCCCCCAAAAACACGTATTGTCATTTTCCCCTGAAGTTCAGAAGTTTAGACTGTCTGGGTTCTGCGGATCCACCAAAATTTCAGACCAGCTGGGCTCTCCAATAGACTTCACAGACCTATTTCTCCTAATACCCTAAAGCTCAGGAATTCAAAATGCCTGGTCAAAGCCCCTGGGTTGTCACAAACCCGTGCAGATTGATGAGCCTAGAGACCCATTTCAAAGACCCATTTCTCCTATATCTCCTAAATCATCTCCTCATTGAATCATTTGTGAAGACATTAGCACACATCTTTCCCATCAGCTGTGAGGGTGGTGAAACACTGGAGCAGGTTGCCCGGGGAGGTTGTGGATGTCCCAACCCTGGAAGTGTTCAAGGCCAGGCTGGATGCGGCTCTGAGCAACCTGGTCTGGCAGGAGGTTTCTGTCCATGGCAGGGGTGGTTGAGTCTAGATGATCCTTAGGTCCATTCCAACCCCTTAACGTTGTATGAATCTATGATTTAAATCTGCCTCCGTGGATCAGGGCTCTAATTTCTTTACCCTGTCATGAGGCATTAGGTTGTGCACGGGCAGGAGCGTGGAGGGTGAGCCATTTATCGGCCTGAGCGCTCACAGGGGACGCCCTGCGGGGACCGCGGTGGACGCAAAGGCAGAGGGGCGGCTGCGGGGGGTGGCAGGGGATATGCATCGAATTAGCGCCTTCGGAAAGCAAACCACCGAGTCCCTAAGGGAAACGGGCTGCTCGGCGGACAGCCCCGCCCGGCTGAGGAGCAGCGCCCAGCCCCTCAGGCCGCCCCCATCGGCGCCGCGGGGCGGGGCCCTGCGCGGGCCGCCCGCGGGGGGCGGGGCCGGCGGCCATCTTGTGGGACCGGCCGTGGGCTCTGGGGATTGTGCGAGGGTCTCTGCCCAGCGGTCGGCATGAGCGCGGAGGCGGCCGACCGGGAAGCCGCCACCTCCAGCCGGCCATGCACGCCGCCGCAGACGTCGTGGTTCGAGTTCGTGCTGGAGGAGTCGTTGCTGGAGCAGCACCTGCAGAAGCCCTCTCCTGGTGCGTGCCCTGCGGGCCGCCGCCTCCCCGCGGCCTCGGGTTCGGCCCGGCCCCGCTCCCCGGCCCCTCCTGGGGCAGCATCGTTCCGGGGGGCTGTGAGGTGTCGGTGCGGGAGGCTCTGCTGCGGTGCTGGGGAGTGGGGGCGAGGGAGCCGGGCCCTGCCCGCGGCTCTGCGGCGGCATTTACCGCCGGCAATAACGCGGTTTTTCTCATTGCACATTATCTTTCCTATTTAGTAACTTAATTTCTCTGTCTTTCTTGTCCGTTAGATCGCTTTTCCTTTCGCGTATGTGAATGTTGTATGCGGAAGTGTTGTAGTTTGGTTTTTTTGTTTGTTCGGTGGGAAGTGATGCTCGTGAACATCATTGCGGTTCGCACCTGGTTTTCTCCCACTGGAGTCTTGTTAGTGGTAGGAGCTGAAGTCCCCCGAAAGGTTCGGTGCTGAAATTGCTCTCTGGATCTGGAATAAATAAAAATCTCGTCTGATGTATCATAGGAAAGTGACCATTTTTAAAATTACCTGATCTTTTGACAGTCATGAGTAGTAGTTATCTTTTTCACTGCCCGAATTCTGCGAGGAGGTAGAGGAAGCAGGAAGACCTGGGCCAGTGTTGTCAATGTAGATATCCTACATTCCAAAGTTTTCAAGAAAATTCATGCTTTAAAAGTTTTTGCACTTATATAATGAAGTAACTTTATATAGTGCATATAAAAAGTAAATTTAAGTATAATCGAGCTTGGATCTTATGCTTAGATTTTATAGTCTATTTGGTAATTGATTAAGTAAATTAATAATATTTGTTCTGTGTTTCACAAAGTTCAGTGAGAGTGTAATAGTTGTAGTTTGGCCCCTTTTTCAAAAGATCTCAAAGGTATTGGCTATCTTATTGTAAGGAAAAGATCTGGGTGCTTTTTTTGGTGCTGTTTTTTAATCAATCTGAAAGTGTTTTCTAAATGTATTCAGAAGTACCAGCAATTGCTTGCACTTAACGTGCAGAGAATTACAAGTAGATGTATAATTTTTACAACAATTCACTTGTGATTTCATTAGGCAGCATTCATTTTCAGTAGATGGAAGTACTGAAACATAATTGATACAAATTAGTGAACATAAATAAAAGTGTAAGAATGTGGTTACCATGGTCATGTGAACTTTAATGTTAAGCAAAGGTATGTTAACAGGCACATGCAGGGCACTATTTGGGATTAGAATCTGCCAGGTAACAATCTCAGCACTATAAACATCAAGGATAAAAGAGCCATGTTCATAGCTGGGGGAAAAAAAAATAAGTCTGGGCTTACAAAGAATTTGAGGAGTGGCTGTGTTTTTTTTGCAGACCCACCACCCGTGCAGCTGATTGTTCAGTTCTTGGAACAAGCTTCAAAACCATCAGTGAATGAGCAGAACCAAGTCCAGCCACCACCTGATAACAAAAGAAACCGCATTCTAAAACTTCTTGCTCTCAAAGTTGCTGCTCATCTGAAGTGGGATTTGGATGTATTAGAAAAAAGGTATAATTTGTGCATCTTCATGCTAAGTTTGCTAAATTTAAGTGGCTTGAGATATTTATTTTAAAAAATGGAAATCTGTATTGCTCCCTCTTGGGTGTGACAGTTGAAATCAAGTTTTTGCTGTAAGTTAGGAAAGGGTTTTGATAAAGGCAGTGTGAACAAATCAACACTATTTAGAGAAGAAAAATAACATGACTTAGACATTAAGATATGTACATGTAAACTGTATAAAGATGAATTGGAGGTTATGTTTTCTTCAGTGACAGAACTAATATAAGTTTCCTCATTTTAACATGCCTGAAACTGGAGGTCTTTCTCCACTTTTGTTGATGTGAAGAACTCCATGTATCTGTGAAGTAGGTCACAGAAATTACTCTGGTTGATAGACAAGCCCCAGCTTTGCATCTTTCCTTTGGAAATTTCAGCTGAAGAATGGTCTGACGAGCTAGAACAGTCTGGAACGACTTCACTTTGGCAGTAGTGCAAGTGCATAGCCCCCCTTTGCACATTAGAGGGCTTCACTTCACAGCATCACAGAGTGGGTCAAGGTGGAAAGAACCACAGTGGGTCATTGATCCAACCTGCTCAAGCAGAGTCATCCCACACCACATGGCACAGGACTGTGTCCAGGTGATCCGTGTTTACTCTTAGGTAATGGCAGGAGTTCCTTATTCATTCACACAGGTCTTTTGCCCCCTTTATCTGTAACTTGATGTAAAATCTTAAGGGGGCAATAATTTGCCCTGGTTCTAACTTGCATGGAATTGTAGAATCATTTAGGCTGGAAAGGAGCTTTAAGATCATCAAGGCCACCTGTTAATCTGACACTGCCAAGTCCACCACTAAACCATGTCCTGTAGTGCCACATCTGCATATGATTGAAATAACCTTCAGGGTATGATACTGACTCAAACACTTCCCTGGGCAGCCTGTTCCAATGCTTGACCACCCATTTGGTGAAAAACCTTTCCTGAAATTTATTCTAAACCTCCCCTGGCACAACCTGAGGCCATTTCCTCTCATCCTGTCACTTGCCTGGGAGAAGAGACTGAACACCCACTTGCTACAACCTCCTTTTGGGGAGTTGGAGAGAGTGATAAGGTCCCCTCTGAGCCTTCCTTTCTTCTGGCTAAACACCCCCAGGTCCCTCAGCCGCTCTTTGTAGAACACTTCTGATAGAACAAGAGACCTCAAATTTGTTAAAAAGAAATCCTGGCTTTAGCGGCTAAAAGTGTAGTTTCACTGGTTGTTTTCAGTAATGGTTGCAAAGAATGAGATTTTTTCACAAGATCAAAGGTACTTTGGCAGTAGCTGATTTAATTTCAAATAATGTCTAAATTAGTAATAGTATTTTAGTTGTGTTAAATTATACCACAAAAGCTTGGAGCAGTGTCTTCCATGCAGTGCCTGTATGTCTTCCCATTTTATTAGAGTTCTGTCCCAGCTAGTGTATACTTTACTTATCTCTATTAAAAAAATTCCTAGTCTTAACTTCACTGTTCACTTTATGTGAGTGAAATTTCATTTGTGATGGAAATGGGGTTGTTTACCTTTGGGGAGTATGATCCGGGGCTGCTTTGAAAAAACTTATTAGCTGAGTCGTGCTGTTTCAGGTGACTGGATTATTCTGGTAAGGTGCCTGTGTGGGCTGATGCCGTGGTGCAGAGTGGAGGTTTAGCTGTCAGGACAGGTGATTGCTACTTGGGCCCATTCACTTGGGCTTAATTTATGCAGCTAATATTGGTAACTGCTTTACATACCTGATCTTCAATACTGAGTAAACATCCATGTGATGTTAAGTAATAATCCAGTACTGAATAGAAGTGTATATTGTTTTAACATTCCCTTAGTAGATTTATTCTATGAAGTATCTGATTCTCTCTTTTATTTTTTTAATAGCTTGTCTGTTCCTGTATTGAACATGCTACTGAATGAACTTCTGTGTATCAGCAAAGTTCCTCCAGGAACTAAACATGTGGATGTAGATCTGTCCAGCTTACCCCCAACCACTGCAATGGCAATACTACTCTACAACAGATGGTAAACTACTACAAGGCAATAATATAAAATCATTATAGAAAAAGCAGTGTTTTCTTTTATCCATATAATTGTACATAGAAGGAGAAAGAATCCTAAAGTACTCATAAATATTGTGATCTGTTGCTAGGTTATAGTGAAGGAGCTGAGTCTGAAAAATTATTCTAGAGCTGGTTTTCTTCCCTAAAGAAATAGTCAAATAGTGGTTTGAGCTCTCTCCTTATAAATATAAAAATCTTCATCTTTTGGCTTTTTATGGAGCATTTCTTAGCTGCTAGATGTTCTCTTGAGTAAAGGATGTGTTCTAATGCTATAATGTTTCTGAAATGGTAAGCTGCTATCAAGAGGCCTGTAATCTGCTTATTACACTTCTGAGGCTAATACCATTCTTTGCTTCACTTTTTTCCCCTACGCAGGGCCATAAGGACCATCGTTCAAAGTAGTTTTCCTGTAAAGCAAGTGAAACCTGGTCCACCTCAGTTAAATGTGTAAGTTACAGATATAATTCATTTGGATGTTGTGGGGATTTTATAATCAAGAATGTAATCTCTAAGTCATTAAATCATGTTAGTAACATTCAGTTGCTAAAAATGTCTAGTTGTGACATGGAAAACTTGGATTTATTTCAAGGATATTCTCACTTCCCTGTCAGACCTGTTTGATACATATACTTGTCGGTTGTTCCATGCTGTCAGGGTTATAATTTTTGTGACTTTGTCATGGCACGAAAAATCGTGTGAGGGAGGGAGATGGCAATTAGCCTTGGCAGAATGCTTATGCTCTAGTTTGGATGGGGTACATTTCTTGCATTCTTTTGCATCCCTAACTTACAGTAGCCTGCTTAGTATGTTTTTTTTACACCAGTTTTCAGCATTCTGTATGATAACCTAAGAAAAAATGAAGTATTTTCATTTGCGTCATTAGGCAATAATTTGTAATTTAAAATCAGTTTTGCATTTTGCCTTCTAGTAGCTGTGAGGCTTTAGTAACAGCTTGTCCATGACTTTTATGTTAGAGATTTCTTCAAAATTTGGAGGTATCTAAATATGTTTTATGTTAATTTTATACTTAAGCATTAGACCATATTTGTTGGAGAGAGTCTGTTAAATATGTTGATTAAACATACTCTTCTTCCACTTCTTATTTTACTGTCTTATACTGTCTTATGTGTGTCAGAGTCTGATCCTGAATAATAATAATAAAAAAAATCTGTGTGGAAAAATAATTTTAAAAATACTTTAAATTTTTTACGTAAACATGTGAACACACTTCTGCCCCTCACATGAAAATTTAAATGTCGAAGCTTCATGAGACTTGAGGCTGTGGAAGCTTTCTTCATTATTGTTTTGGCATTGAATTGGTATTAGCAATCTGATCTTAAAAAAGGCAGTGGTAACTTTGCAACATTTTGTTTTATTGAACCATGATCTCATACAAAACTTTTCGTTATATATAGTTCTGTATTTCAGATATAGATAAATAAGAGCAGTCAGTGATCCTGCATAATGATGTTCAAAACGTAATTAAGCATAACTAACCATGAATGAATTATTGTACTCTAGAACATGAAATAAAATAATGTGCAGATCTGCCTTATTACTGAGCTGTTGACCGCTTGTGTCTAATTTGCAGTATGAATCATATCCAGCAAGAAAAGGAACTAACTGAAAATATTTTGAAAGTGGTGAGACTCTTTTCCCTTCTTATTTTTGCTCAAATTTATATGTAAATATGAATGTCTTTATTGTACAAGAAATACAAAAGCCAATTCTACGTGGCATAGAACAGTTGTGTAAGGAGTTTTTTAAAAATTATCTTTTTACTGAACTGTTAAAACTGTAACATTAACTTAAACCCAGAGTTAAACTCAAAACCAAGAGGATATTTCTTTTAATGTGTTTGAACTATTACAGTTGAAGGAGCAGGCTGCTGATTCCATCCTGGTCCTAGAAGGAGCACTTAAATTAAACAAAGATCTTTATGTCCATACTATAAGAACTCTGGATTTATTGGCCATGGAACCTGGTATGGTGAATGGAGAAACAGAGAGTTCCACAGCTGGACTGAAAATCAGTGCAGAGGAGATACAGTGCCAGGTAGCTCACATTTTCTACTCAGGCTTTCACTTTCTATCTGTTTCTTTAGAAAAAGTGTGAAGTATTAATTTTAAGGTAAATTACAGTATTTTTCTATTAATGTTCCCTCTGTTGTTTTGGTTGGGTGTTTTTTGTTATGCAGTGTAATAATACCGACTTCATTTTTACATGAATGGAACTCTTTTTAATCATTGTAAATATTTTTGCTTCCCACCAACCTCTGACTTTTGGCCCCTCAATCCCCTGAAATAACCCATTACATGACAAAGACGGCTTATTGCATTGTTTTCAATTATTATGGGAAAATCATTCTTCTTTGTAATGCTTGTGCAGAATTCCTCAGACCGAGATTGTGTTAAAGAGGAAACAATTGAAATATGCGGTGTAAGGTGTGCAGTGTATGTTGGTAAAATAGATTAAAGTAGGAATAGTTTAAAGTATGTGCAACATTTGAGCTGAAATACTTAATCTTTACTCAAATCATGATGTCCAAGACCATGTGTTTGATATCTCTGCTGTTTGCAGGTTTGCTATGATTTGGGGGCAATCTATTTCCAGCAAGGATCTACAAATGCAGCTGTTCATGAAAAGGCTAAGGAAAAGTTTTTCAAAACAAAGGAGTTGATTGCAAAGGTAACTAGTGTTCTTTTAGCATGCATGTTCAGCTCTTCTGTAAACAAACCCTTGTCTAAACTATTGCTTCCTTCTTTAGCAGTTTAATAACTCTTGATGATACACAGAGTTTTTAAAGAAACTTCCTGAAGTTTTGACATAATTTTTTTTTTATGTTGTGCCTGGTTTGAAATTATATTAATTGGTTGCAGTATATTGCTGCTTTGTTCTACATTTTGTAATGAATATCCTTTTACTCAAATTGTATTGTTGCGAAAAATGCAGGAATAACATCTCCAGTGCTAATAGTAACTTGACTGAGCAGTGCATCCTGTGTCCATGGCAGGGAAGGTAACCATACAGCACTTCCTATTTTTTTAATCTGACTTTCCCTTGGAAATCAGATTGCCTATGTTCTAACCTTTTAAAAAAGTACATCGTAATTTATAAGTGAATTATGCTTCCTTTTTTATTTCGCTCAATATTCGTATTTCCAAAACTGCAGAACTCCCGTTTTTATTTTAAAAAGGTGTGTACATGTGCATTCTTTTGTTCTTTTGCTGTTACTTGGGCAAATAGTGAGTCTGTGTTTCTGAATTAAACATATGTTTGATAATACTTTGGATACCTAGATCTGATGGAACTCTTGCTTTCCAGAATGGCTCATCGTCACTTCATTTTACCATAGATGAAGAACGGTTAGCTGGCTACTGTCAAGCTTGTGAAGTTCTTACCTCATCTTCTGATGATGCCTCTCAACAGGCAACTCCGTATAGTCAAATCCACAGCTGTATGAAATCTGGCAAGTATCAGGTAGGATGCCTAAATAAACTCACGTGTTTGAGGGGGTTTTTATCATTCTGTGTGGATGATTCCATTTGAACTAGTACAGATTTTAAGAAATTTTAAATGGTAATTTAACCATTAACATACTGTTTTAAATACTATGTGTTTAGGAATATAACATAGTCTGGTACATATTAGATTAAAATATACTGGATTCCATTCAATGGTTAATAATTCCTGCCAGTTGAGATAAGGGATTTTCAGGTAGATCATAATTCTTTGGGTTTCAGGGAATGTTGCTACTTGGATATGCAAGTTTGTTTTGTGTTTTTGTGTTTTTTTCTTTGATTTTTCTGATGCTAGAGAATTTTTCTTGTTACTTGATTCCCTTTTTGGTTGTTCAGTGAATTTTAGTATTAAATATGGATGTGAGCTGCTTCTCTTAGTTTCATCATTTTTACCAGATAAAATAATTTTCTGTCTGGTCCTTTTGCATTATGCTTTGACTATTCCAACTGTTTTTGTTACAGGACATAGTGAAGATATTCCTTGAAGATAACCTAACCCTCAGTTTACCTGAACAGTTCAGACAATCAGTGCTGAGAGAACTCTTCCAAAAAGCTCAGCAAGGGTGAGACATTAAATAATGATCAATGTTCAATGATGATGAAGAGCGATCTTCATTCGTTATGTTTTTTGTGAAAAATATGTAAAATCTTTTAACAACAGGCTACTTACATCCAAGAAACTTCAGCCTTCATTTCTGTAAGGAGTAGTCTAAACTACATTTGACATTACACCAGAGCTCCTTGGTTGGATCTCACTCTGACCATATATGGAAAAAACATGACCATAAACAGTTAATTTTATTGCTTTACTGGGTTTTTTAGAATTTTTTTTCCACCTGCTGTGATACCACTCTTTGTCAGAGCTATCCTGTGATCTTCAGTTTTGTGTTCATGCAGGAATGAGGCTCTGGATGAAGTTTGTTTCAAAGTCTGTGTGTGCAACACGATCTGTGATGTATTACAAGATCGAATAATTGATATTCAGTTTTGTCAACTGTTCCTGAAACCCAGCAAAGAGAAAATAGACTTCCTTCTTGAGGTAAAACATTAATATAAAATGAAAAGTGAAAATGGTATTTAGTGAGAGATTTCTTTCCCTGTATAACTATTATTATTGCAAGTGATACTCAAATTTCTGAAGCCGAGAAAGGTAACTTCGCAAACATTATTCAACTTGTTTGCAGTTGGTATAATTCCACTCATTGATTGGTTCTGCATCTGTGTCCTTCTCTTGGGGAGGATTCAGTGGTGAGCTGTTGCTTTAGCTTGTGTTTGAAACCTCTGCTATCCTGGCATCATTAAATTATATGGAGATATTGCTGAATATTTGTTTTCATGGAACAAAGAATCAAGTTCTCCAAGACAGAGAGAATGAGTAGAAAAAATACCTGTGGGAGAGGACAGCTTTTCCCTTGCCAGCTTTATTGTGGAAGTTAACATGTGAAGTGATGCTGAGTTACTGTTACATGTGAGACCTACAGTGTTACCCTTAGTGAAGCTTTTTGGGAAACTGTTATTGCTTAAACTAAACATAATCTTTTAATTGTATTGATGTTATTTTAATGTCTTTTATTAATTTGAGCTTAATTTTTTTGCTTGTCTCTTCAAGCATGTGCCAAAAATTAACTGGCAGTACTCTCTGCTGCAGAGAAAGTAAAAGCTTACATCAACTGCTCATATTGGGATTTTTGTATTTTGTTGTGGGACAGAATGAGGGTAATAGTTTCAAATTGAAAGTGGCAGGTTTAGATTAGATATTAGGAAGAAAGCCTTTACAGTGAGGGGGGTGAGGCACTAGCACAGGTTGCCCGGGGAGGTTGTGGATGCCCCATGCCTGGAAGTGTTCAAGGCCAGGCTGCATGGGGCTTTGAGCAATCTGGTCAAGGGAAAGGTGTCCCCGTCCATGGCAGGACTCTTAGAACTTGGGTGATCATTAAGGTCTCTTCCAGCCCCAACCATTCCCTTATTCTATAACTTTGTTGCCTCGCTTGAGATAGAGGTTTACTGGCTGTTACTATTTGTGAGACAGAAAGCTGGTCAGTAACATTGGCTGTAACTAAATTTTATAAATGCATGAGGGGGCTGCTTAGTTCTTTTCTGCTTTCTTTTTCAGGTTTGTTCAGGGTCAATAAACTTGGAAAGTGCTTCTGAAGAAATGAAGAGAAGAATGGCAGCATTTCTCAAGTATGTACCCATACTAAGATAACATGAATTTGCTCTTTGTAAGCAATGTAATACAGCACAATAAATATTTCAAGAACTTATAACTGGAAAAATAAGCACTTTTTTCCTGCTTATGTACTAACGTTTTTATTTGTTTAGAAACTTGTGTTTGGGCATGGAAGATCTTCAGTTTGTCTTCATGATTTCATCTCATGAGCTTTTCATAAAACTGCTGAAAGATGATGAAAGGAAGCTGCTCATTGACCAAATGCGGAAGAGATCTCCTCGAATCAATCTGTGTACGAAACCTGTGACTTCTTTTTATGATATCCCAGGTAATTTTCACAGCATTTTCATTAACCTGTGAAAAGTTAGGCACAGACAGTGCCCTGTTTCCGTGATGAAAACCTTGAGGTTACGAAGTGCAGGTCTGTTCTCAAAGTTTGGAATGTTTTTAGAGAGAGTACACCTGCTTGTTCAAGAAGGCATCTGTTACTTGCTTGTATCTCAAGTGAGTGTAATAGATAAGCTCAAATGAATGTGTCCTAGGTGACAGAGTGAGAGAGTATGGCACTGGCTTGAACAAAATGTGGCTGTGGCAGCTGTTCCCAGAAAGGGAACCCTGCCTCTGGGCTTGCATACACTAATGATGATGTGACTGTGTGGTAAGCTGGACCAGGATTGCCATCTGAATGAAATTTTAAACCTACCAAAGTAAAACTCAGATTTTTTTCAACCAGTTAATTTCCCTGATACAGCTTTCTGGCTGTGCAGTTGCACAAAGTGAAGCTAACGAGAGGTGCCAGATGGTGGCTGGAGCTAGAAAGGCCTTACCTTTTCAGTTCTAATTCAGTGTTGCAGTAACTTAAGCCGGTTAAGACTGTGTATTTTCACTAGAGCAGTATAGGAACACCCTTTTAATGTAGATCTTGAATCTATTGCTTTGCTATAGCAAGAGTACTCAGAGTTGCTGGAGTGAGGAAGGGAGCTTGCAAGCAACCCTTTAGGTCAGGGTGAAGGTACAAAAGGATGGCTGAACCTATGGAAGCATAATGTATCTGCTGTTCTTACTTTGTTCTGATTGAACTGTTATATCCTAAAGAATTGTAAATATCTACATTGAGAAGAAATGCTGGAGACCTGGTTCCCTTTTTTCTAGCTTCAGCAAGCGTCAATATTGGCCAGCTTGAACATCAGCTCATACTGTCAGTGGATCCTTGGAGGATTCGCCAGATCTTGATAGAGTTGCATGGTATGACCTCAGAACGCCAATTCTGGACAATTTCTAATAAGGTAACTTAGTTCATGTTATTATAATTCAAGGACTGGTTAGGTATCATACTGCAGTGAACAATAAACATTTTTTCATGGATCTTCAGGGTGACTTATCTTTTCCCTCTCTGCATAGTGATGGTTTAATAAGAATGATGATACATATCTAAACTCATGTTTTATATGAAGGGTATTACAACAAAACCTGTAGCCTTTGTTTTAAGGAGTTATTGGCTGTATCACAAGCTTTCCTTATGAAAAAAGATGTTTTCATAGCTCTTGCTTTTAGTGTTGTGACTAGATAGCAATATTTTTTTAGCTTAAATTTCTGTCATTAGAAGGTGGGAGCAGGAAAGAGAGACTTCTTGTTTAAGTAAAGATTTCTTGCTTTTCTTTTTTGTTTGTTTGTTTGTTTGTTTGGGGGTTTTTGGGTTTTTTTGTTCCTCTTCTTAATTATTGCATATTCAGAGTGTGAACAAAGGGTAGTTGGGCATTTTTATTGTATTTCTAAGTGAGCCATACATTACTTGTGATTAGATGTAAAGACAAGAGTTGGCAGTTGTTTTCAGTATCTGGGTTTTGTTTGCGGTGTTTTAAGCAGTGATGTGAATTCTAAAACTTGTTTCTGTGCCAATGTCCTATGCGTTTCTCTCCCAGTGGGAAGTACCAAATGTTTACGGCAATGTTATTTTAGGAATCAAAGACAGTCTGACTAGGGATTTGGTCTACATCCTGATGGCGAAGGGATTGCACTGCTGTGCCATTAAGGTGAGCAAACCATCTGAGCTTACTGGTTGGTTTGGACAATTGAGTCTTAATGAAATGGAAAATTTGGAAGGCCTTTTTTAGAAAAAGAACTGAAAAATTGGGAGTTGAGGGAGGTGTTGTAACAAGTTCCATATGTTGTGTGATGGTTAAGTATTTCTGTCTCTCAAAGTTCCATCAGCAGAGCAAAGATTATGGCTTTCCAGTGAGTTGGGCCTGGAGATAATTTCATTCATATCAAGTTTGGATTGTAATGTTCTGTATCGTGTGGCATCTACATCCAGTGGTGATTTGATTTACTGATATGAAGTGCTGTTCTTTTGGATAAGTGTTTTACATGAGGAATTTATTGGAATGCTGTTCTATTTTCCTTGTAATTGATGAATATCCTAAACTGCAGCTAAAACAAAATTGTACCAAACATACCAGTAGTTGGTTCTAGCGTGTTTTTGCTTAAACTCCTTGTTTTGTTTTCAAAAGATCTGGAACTCAAGCTTAATAACACGTCCAGAGGACTCATAAGTAGACACTGTGAGATGCTTGAGCAATGCTGATGCTAATGGATGCTGAGGCTGGATCAGCCAGGATAGAGCTGAATGCACTTGAGCTTGTAGTGTTTCCCCTTATGAATTCATTAGGAATCATTAATGCATATAATTTTTATTGCAGGATTTTGTCCATGCAAAACAGCTTTTTGCTGCTTGCTTGGAGCTTGTGACAGAGTTTTCTCCAAAGCTCCGTCAGGTCATGCTGAATGAAATGCTGCTTTTGGACATTTACACTCACGAAGCTGGAGCTGGTGTTTCTGGAGAACGTCCTCCTTCTGATCTTATAAGCAGAGTCCGAGGATATTTGGAAATGAGAGTACCTGGTAAGTACATTACTGGCTTTCCTAGGATGCAGTAAAGCACAACAAAGTAAATCAACTTTGTATTGCAGATTAATCACTTAAGTGTGTAAGTGGAAAAACAACAGTGACTTTGGCACTGGTCTTAGTAAGTCTTTAGAAGTTTCATTAGTTTTTAGAAGTGGGAAATGAGCATGATGCCTACCTGTTGCTAAACATTGACAGTTTCTGTTCAGTGCCACTTAAAGGACTTGAACAGTATCAACATGTCTGCACTTCTACCTGAAAGGTTTTGGTATTTGTTAAAACTTTCTCCTGGCTTCACAATGAGAGAGTAACATTGTACTGTTGTGATTAGATGAAACCCTTGTTGCTCCTAATTTCCAGAGGTGAGGTTTCTTATAGGGCTAGGCATCATATTTTCCTGTGATAGCTGTGCAACAAAAACAGCTGATTAGAGGGAATGGGATTTGCTTGTTTTCATACAAAACTGTTTTCTCAAAAATAAAAAGTTAAACAAAGAATCCCTTTCCTTTTAGATATTCCTCTTCGACAAGTTATAGCTGAAGAATGTGTTGCCTTCCTGCTAAACTGGTGTGAGAATGAGTATTTGACCATGCAAGTTCCATTACCCCTGGTTCAAACTAATCCTTATGTGAAGGTAACCAGTGCTCAGTCTCAAAGCTTTCTCAGACTGTAATTGACTTACTTTCTGTTGAAGTATTTTGTACTTTTCAAAGCAAGCACTTTCCTGCTCAAGAGTGTGAGGCTTTGTGCCTGTAATGAGTTAAGCATGGGGTAGAAGATAGTAAGGCTGAACAACAAGCATGTTTAGCACTTGACAAAAAACATGGAAACTGTGCTGCAGGAACACATGAAATCTCGGCCTTTGTTGGCTGCCAGCTAAGGCTAGTTCTGTCAGGTGTGATCCATGATTGAAATGCTGTAGCGCTTCCCTAAAGGACTCTCCTCTCAGCTGGAATTCAGCTTAGATTTATGTAGGAGGTATGGGAAGTGTGCAGATCTCTGGTTTCATGTTTGACTTCTTTTCTCTTCCTAAGATACTTGTGTTCCAAATGCACTGTAAGAGTTCTGTTCTTTTACCCAACACCAGTGTTGAATTTTTGGACACATTCAAGCCCTGCCTTCTTTAAACTTTGTTTTCAAAATGGTTTCACAGCAATGTTTCTACTTCACAGTTAGGCCATGGAGCAAAAGGCAGGTCGTATTACAGGACAGGTTCATTTTTACCCTGCTCTGCTTACCCATGATACTTCCTAATTTCTGTTTTGAGGTTCAGCTTTTTTGCATAACATTGTGCCAGTTTCAGTTAAGATTAATTACTATATGGAAGTTAAGTGAGCTCTAAAGAGCCAGTCTTTGTAAAATGGTATTTTATAGGGTTTATGTTTCATGCAATGTGTTTGTTTTCTGGAGCTTGTAATAATGAAATACACACCAAGGAAAGCTAATAAATGGAAAAATGCTGTTTCATTTCTGTTTTCCAGCTTCTTCATCAGTGTCCTCTGCTGCAAAATTTAGTAACATTTGCTTTGTAGCTTGTAATTTAAAATCACTTGCTTAGCCATTTTAAATGCCAGTAATTCCTTTGCTGTAGATGATATGCAGAGAAGGCTCAGTTCCTGTATTTTTTCTGTTGCATTGCACAGCTGGGCCAGTTGCTGGCTGCCACATGCAAGGAACTGCCAGGTCCCAAAGAAAGTCGACGCACAGCTAAGGATCTCTGGGAAGTTGTTGTACAAATCTGCAGCGTATCCAACCAGCACAAACGTGGCAATGATGGAAGAGTGAGTTTGATAAAACACAGGGAGTCTACACTGGGTATTATGTACAGGTATGTTCTCTAAAATTATTTTTGAAAATGATTTGAATGGTTTGTTTGATCCCATGTTCTGGTCAAAGATTGTCTGGATTCCACTACCAGAGTGATGGCAGCAGGTGAAGAGCTGAGTAGAAATCCTGTCCACTGTTGGGTATTATCAGGGATGTGTTGACTTTCCTTTTCCGAGGCAAAAAAGGAGTGTGTGGGAGGCAGCTCTCCAAGCAGAAACTGGAGCATATATGGCTGTGCTTCCATTATAACCAGTGCATATCTTCCAGTAAAGTCAAGGGCATCTAGAGGCCAGTTTAGCTGATGGGCTGGAGGTGTCTGCTTTGCAGCAAATAGCATTGTTCTGTATCAGTTTTATGCTTCTATAGCTGTATCAAGCACGTAGCTCACAGCATTGGATATCTATACTTAGCTTTGTTTCTGAGTCTAAAGCTAAATGTTACTCATTCTTGAAATGAAATTCTACTCCAGCTAAGCTCTGCAAAGAGTAAGGAAATCAAATTACTCTGGTCAAGAGTTTTCTCTGTCAGACACCTTTGTAGCCTTAGCCTCAAATGACTGATCCAGGACTCTCTGATTTGTCCAGTGATTTGGCCTGCTCTGAAGTCTAAGCCCAAATATAACTTGTCTAATGTGGTATAGTTTGGCATGTGTGATTATATTGAGGCTTTCCATGTTAAAGCCTTCGGATGGGTGCCTCTATCAAACTTCTGTCTGTGTCTTTGCCTTCCTTGAGCTAATCAGGTTAACGTGTGTTAAAGCCCAGCTGCGTTTGCTTACGCTGCTGTGAGGCACATGTAAGAGGGTACAGTGCTGTAGCTTCCACTTGTGTACTCTGGCAAGGAAAAGGAGTACAGGTGTACTCCAGGTTACTGAACCTTTCCTGACCCCTTTGATTCAAACAGTAAAGGGCAATGACCCTGTTGTTATTATGGAAATGGAGTAGCGGAACCTTTTCCAAAGGCTGTCCTTGTCTGGATTGTCTTATGGTGACAATTTCTGATGTTCATTACAAGGAAATCGAAGTGTATTATAAATGATCACTGTGTACCCTCTTCTCTAAGTGTGTAGGTCATTGTTGCAAACCTAGCTTGAGGAATTGCAGTACAGTTCAATTGGTTTCTCTTTTAGAGTCAGTGGTTGACTTCAGTAATTTTCATGCCGTTTATAACTTGATAGAAGAACATACCTCTTACATAAGCTGGTTTTAGTGTAAAATTTGCTAGTAACTGTACTAAAAGTATATGGGCTGCCTGAGCATTTTCATTTACATGCCCTGCATTTGTAAACCTAGAGGTGAAGGAGTATTTTAGCAGGTGAGGAATTTGCTCCACTGACTCCTGTTTTAAGTGTGCATATATTTTTTATTGTGTAAATGACTTACAGGGGTATTTGTGTCCCTAATTTAGGAGTGAACTGTTGTCCTTCATCAAAAAGCTGCGGGTAAGTCACAGTGGTGTTGAAAATTTGTTTGCAACCAGAACTTCCTTTTGGTGTAGTATTTTTCTGGACTTTTTGTGTTATGGGTGTTTTGTATGGCTGAAAAACGTCTGAATTTGCTATACCTGGCATGCAGCTGTGTGGAATAGCTTGTAAAAAAAAATTACCCTGAATTGTGATGGAGATCTCTTTACAGTGGGAGTGTATTTTATTGCAGCTGTCATGAAGCAAAGCATTCCTTTTGGAGGGAGACAGAAGCTGCTACATGCATCATACTAAGCAGCAGAAGTAAGAAGGAGGGAAATTGTTTATAGCTTCTGGGTTTGTAAATGCATAGAAAGTTGTAGTAAAGTTTAAGGTTAGGTAGTAATCACAGAAATAACATAAAGATGCATAAAACAAAATTAAAGTTCATATCCGAGGAGTTCTTCAGGAGAATCTGAAGTAATTAAAAACTTTCTGCAGAAACATTCTTGCAGTATCCTTGTGTTGCAGGTCTCTTAACAAAATACTGTCCTGTTTCAATAGGAAATTATAATGATGGCAGAATTTCTTACACAGTTTTAAAGCTTAGGGAAGAAAGTGGAGTTTCATCAGTTCATTGGAATACTTTTTTTTTTTTTTTCCCCCCTACAGGAGCCGTTGGTTCTAACTACAATATTGTCTCTGTTTGTCAAACTTCATAATGTTCGGGTTAGTACATATCATCAAAGTCTTTCTTGATTTTCTTGAAATGTTTCTTGTGATTTCTCATACCATCTTTCTTCTCTTAGGAAGACATTGTGAATGATATTGCAGCAGAACACATTTCTATCTGGCCCTCATCCATCCCCAAGTAAGATGGTGATGAATGACACTTTTTTCAAAATACTGTATGTGATGGGTTTGGTCCCAGTTACTGTTAGTGTGATTTCTCCATGTAAAGGCATCACTGCCCCCATTCTATCTCTGAAGGTTGGTCTGAGGGCATGGAGAGTTTTGTTCCTAGTTTGTGGGATCTCAGAATCTGGTTTAGTTATTTTCGTTCAAGCCTGTGAAGGCTGTATTTGTTTGTTTTACAGATTTACTTTACTGTATTACCGTATTGTAACAACAGTAGTCTTAGTCCACACAAAATCTTTTCCAGAGTTACTTATGCTTCACACTTAATGCAAGGTGCTTTGGACTTGAATTAGATGGGAAATCAAATTATTGGTTAAAAAAAAAAAAAAAGCAGTAAGTTAGAAATTATTTTTCTTTCTTTTTTCCTTCAGTCTTCAATCAGTGGACTTTGAAGCTGTAGCTATTACAGTAAAAGAGCTGGTCAGCTATGCCTTGACTATCAATGCAAACAACCACTTCTGGTTAATTATTCAGGCAGATATTTATTTTGGTAAGTGAAACCAATGTCTGTGTTTAGCATGAGTGTAGAGGTACCTTGCTGCTCTGAGATTTGTTTGACTTAACCCTCCTTGTATTTCCTTTTATGAAAAGAAGTTTAAGTGATAGATGAGGTTAAAATCTTCAGATGCAGTGGGTGTGGGTGGGAAGGTGTCTAAGCCCACAGATAGACTGAGCTTTTGATAGGTCATGCAGACTTGTTTTTGGGGTAAGGGGAACTTTAACAGTTACCTTTATCTTCACTTTGCTAGTGCAGTTGGCCCTTGAGGGTTGTAATTGTGCAGACCCATGGCACTTGAGTGTTTGTTTTATAAGTGAATGGAGAGGTGTGAATAGTGGTTGCTTTTAAATGTGGAGATCAGCTTCAGTGAAGCACAAGATGAGCAAAGTGGAGAGGATCTTTATTCTGTATAGGGAAATATCAAGGGTTTGTAAATGAGGAAGCATGAGGAAGGGTTTGTGAATGAGGAATAGCTCCAGCTTTATAACCCTTGGTGTGAGAGATAGGGTCTTAGTCCAGTGTTCAATGCTGTCACGTTACATGTAGGAGACTGATTCAGGGTTATAAACCTGTTTTTCAGTTTACTGCCTGTAGAAAGTGCAGCAGCATCCCAGAAGGAAGACACACAAAGTAGGGAGCCTCAAAGCTGGTACTTAAAAGAACAGTGTTTGGAGTGGTGGCAGTGGTCTGTATTTCAGCAGCCGTGGACAAGCAAGCTGCTCCTGGGAGGCTGCTGCCTTCTCTGCGGCTCTGGAAGGGCTTACTGGGAGTAGAAGTAGTGCTGAGCCATGAGAGTGCTGTTCCTCTCACTCACACCAACTAAACTCCTTCACTACCCCTGTGTGCTAAGCTCACTGAAGACAAACTTCCGCTCTAAGGTTGATGGATTCTAGATCAACTACCTGAAAAAATAAAAAGTAATCCCCAAAAGGCAGAAATTCACCTGTGGTGCTAGTTTCCTTCCATCCATGTAGTTTTTCCATCTACCATTGTGTAACCACTTTCTGTGTGTCCATACTTTTTAATTAATGAAACATGAGTTGTTTTCCCAGTAGAATTCAGCTATGAGATACACATCTGAATAATCTGTAAACAATTGAGTATTAAATAACTGCTGTATTTACTCTTGAGACCTGATTTTGCTTTTTTCCCTTGGCAGCAACTAATCAGTATTCAGCAGCCCTTCACTATTACCTGCAGGCAGGAGCTGTATGCTCGGACTTCTTTAATAAGATGGTGCCACCAGATGTGTACACAGACCAGGTGAGATAAGTGGGATTTACAAAAATCTCTCTTTGGATTCAGTCAGCGTCTTGATTCTATGTAGAGACAAAACTGTCCAGCACACACACATTCCTCTAACATGTAAGGTCTTGATGCATTTAGGAATACATGTCCTGATCAGTCCTTTTTCTTTTTTGGCTTGTTGCTTGAAAGCCACAGTAAATCTGAGACTTCTCCTTTGCTGAATCACAGAAGGCTTTGCTGTTAGTTCATAGAGCCTGCAGAACATTATGTGTGCTGGGAAAGCACTGTGGGACACCAGTGGAGCAGAGAGCAAATGGAAGAGCCCAGAGCACAATCACTGTGTGCTGTGACCATCCCTGGCAGCAGTCCTGCTTCACCAGTGGGGCTCCAGTGTTCACCTGAGCTCCAGCTGCTGAAAACATCTGGCTCCTACTGTGCTGGAAATCTCTAGTGATGAAGGCTCAGTTCATCAGTGGGTGTTCTAAAGCCTGGGAGTTTTTAGTGGGTAGAAGAATGCAGATAGCTATTTAGCTGGTCCCTTGAATTAAAAAAGAAAACAGTAACAAAAATTGCAGTTTGTGTTCCAAAACAAACATTACAGAATGTGTTTTGTTTTTAACCTTTCTGTAGGTGATAAAAAGAATGATCAAGTGTTGCTCTTTACTCAATTGCCACACCCAGGTAAGAGGTGAAACATGTCATTAACTAAAACATTTGTTTAGAAATATTTATATAGGGGATAACTTTTAAAAAGACTGAATTCAACTTTCCTTGCAAATGAAATGAATGCAAATGCAAATATAGTAGAGTAGGTTTTGTCCTAGAGCTTGCTTCTAGGACAAATAAGCACCTACTTGGAAATGTACAAAGTAGAAGTAGTCAGGGGGTGTTTTGTCCTATTTATTTATTTTTTTTGAGACGGCAGCTGTTGGGAAATGTTGGGAATCTGGCCGTTTTTTGTAACAGCAGATGCTATTGCTATTCCATGGGGTAAGTCATTCTCCAGGAAGTAGCAAAGCTTTACTGGGCTCTGCTTTAAAAGCACTTAAATGCATTTGGAAACCTGGAAGCCAACTCAGTCCCTTCTGCTCTGAGTAAATCCCTTTTTCTTTTAGCTGTTGCTGCTATTGATGTCAGAATGATCTGTGTTCAGGTGCTCAGAACTTGCTTCCCCTGGAAGCAAGGTCTAGATTAGATCTAGAAAAGGAGTGGAATGAATGAGGCATTGTGGGGAATTAAGGCTGTCAGAATCACTGTGTTTCCTTACAGGTAGCTATTTTGTGCCAATTCCTCAGAGAAGTAGACTATAAAACTGCTTTTAAGGCACTGCAGGAACAGAACAGGTAAATGTTACAGCAAATTTTATAGGTGCTTAAATATAGTAGGTGGCTGTGTCAGTTAACCTGCCTTGCCTTTCAGTCATGATGCTATGGATTCTTACTATGAATACATCTGGGATGTCACCATCTTGGAGTACTTGACCTGTATCCTTTTGCTGGAATAGCACACATACTGGATGGTCACAGCTGGGAAAAGCCCATTACCTCCCTAAGTGACTTTCCTTGACTCATCCTCAGATCTCCACCACAAAAGAGGCGAGACAGACAAGCGGCAGATAGCAGTAAGTTAACCCAGGGTGCTGGGATTTCTTTAGAGTCTTTCTATCCCTGAAGTCACCTCTGAAAAGGTGGTTTTAATTCTGTCACACAATTCTTTTAGAACCTGGGTGCTTTAGATAAAGTTGTGGCTGTAGTGGTGGGGCAGTAGGGCATGTTACAGAACGAAATCACCCACAGAACTAGTGCTGAAAATGCCTTGAAATGAAACAGCTCTACTGGAAGGCCTCATGCTGGTTGTGTCTCCTCTTTTGTTTCAAGATAAAAGCCATTGGCCAGACAGAGCTGAACGCCAGCAATCCCGAGGAAGTCCTACAGCTTGCTGCGCAGAGAAGGAAAAAGAAGTTTCTTCAAGCAATGGCAAAACTTTACTTTTAGGCTAATGCTGGAAGATTATTACAAAAGGTGTCAAAATGAAAAAAATCTTTCAAGACTTTATTATTCTTTAAAATTCATTTAAATTTTTGTACAACATTTACAGTCTAGTATCTTTCTTCTTAGAAATAGATGAAATCTTATTATAAACCCCTTATTTTTACAAACTGTACAGAAGGCTGAAAGCAACTGCAGCTAGTTCCACAATGGCTTGTTTGAAGAAGACATGAATTCAAGTTTGCCAAGTTGTTGTGAGTGTAATGTGGATGTGGGTGGCACTTGATGCTCTAGTGCAGCTTTGTGGGCTGCTCAGTGTCATGTAACACTTGTCCCGGGATGTGTGGCACAGATAGGAGCATCAGGAAAGGAGGACTGATACCCTTCTCTCCCAGTACTGCCCTTCATCACAGAAGTGACTCAGAGGTAGTAAATATTCTAAGGAAAACACAGTAGTTAATGCTGTTTATAAACACTGATAACATACAGCTCCACAGTTTAAAATACTGTTCCTATGATGTGAGTGGTTGTAGAGTACCTGTGGCTCCCTTTATTCCATACCTTCTCCAGGTCTCATGCTGTTCTTTCTTGTTGCAAGTGGGGGGTTGGGGACTGTACTTTTTCCAGTTAGGGTTACTGCAGCAGCAGGTTCTTTGCTGGTACTCTCACCTGAGGTCAGTGATACACTAAAACTGAAGTTTATGGCAGGCCTAAAGGGCCTTAAATTCATCAGCCTCCTGTGGAGCTGGGATTTGATACAAGGGAGGCTGCACTATGGTTTCAGAGATGGGAACTGCTTACCCACAGGCCTCTGTAATACTGCTCCTGAGCTGTGGGACTAACTGACATGAGTGAGCTCTGACCTTACCAGGAAAAGAAGAAGGTCAAGAGGAGGTAATACGTACAAGGTGTCAACAGGCTCCTGCTCATCTAACCCCTATTAAAGCAAGTCTGCCATGTAAGCTGAGTGGACAAATCTTGCCACCCAGCCCTATTAAAAATGTTCTTGAAGGTCATAAGTTAACAATTACCATGAAGTCACGTCAGAATGGACCAAAGTGTCCAGGCTCTTGTGAGAGCAGGGTGCAATGCTCAGCTGAGCTCTTTTTGTCAAGTCTGTAGGAAGATGCTGGTCTCAGTTTCCAACTGCTGTGTTGTTTACTGCCCAAGTCTTGAATAGCAGTAAAGAGCTTGAGTCACCTTTAGTGTGGTCTTGTTCTGAAGCACCAAGTTCTGTTTCTGAGTCTGTTCATTACAATTGAAACTGTATTTCATTTCTTTTCTGTGCTTTTGGGAGGGGTTATTATTCCTCCTGTTGACACAGGTGATAACTGCCCTGGGGCAGTAGACACTACTCCACTGTTCACTTCTTCCTGTGTAATGGAGAAAGAAGACAGCAGTTAATACCTGTGACAAGGTCTCCTTTTTTGTGGCAGTAGGAGGCAGCAGTGCTTCTTCACACCACTCATACAATTCAAGTGTTCCCAAGTCTGGATACTGAGAAAACCAAAGTGACATTGCATAACAAAGTGAAGATTATTCTCGTCTAAACACCTCTCCAATACTGGTAATGCAAGTGTTTGCTCATGGCCTGGGAGTGCTGGGTAAATCACGTGTTTATAGCATCACTGGTGGTTGGGCACTCAGTGAGGTGAGCCGGGCCAGGGGCGAGCAGGGAGGTGCTCTGGCCACTCACAGCTGCCTCAGGACAAGGGATGTGTACTGAACTCTCAGCTGCCCCAACTGCACATCCACAAGCCACTTACCAGCATGTCCAGATAATTTGTGTGGGTCTGGATATTGTGTCGATCTTCTGCTGCAACCTTCTTAAAGTTCTTCAGCTTCGCAGGGACCTTTTTTGCCACATTCACAAAAGGAACCATCCATTGTACACACTCTGAAATGCTGTCCCAATCTAATCCTAAAGGGTAGAACATGGGAACATACTTAGAAATCCTGAGGGAGTTGCACAGTTCCAATATATCCATGAGTTAAACAAAATAAATAATACTGCAGATAGCAATTCAGAAACATCCTCCCAGAAACAGCCAACATTTCCTTATGCTTGTTACTTAAAAGGGTGGTGGCTACAGAAGGTGAGTGGAGGTCACAAGGGTTGTGGCTTTCCAGGGGAGGCTGAAGTGACTTGTGGCTTGAAAATAAGATTGTGGGTCATGCTATGAAAATATACACTGGTTGCTGCTGATAGACATGCACAACTGCTTGAGAGCTACATTTCAGGAGAAGAAGTGGCCAAATTTATAGCTAATGATCCTCCAAAGACCTGGAAGTCATAGGGCAAATATTAGCCCCAAAAGCAAGAACAATAAATGTTTCAACTCCTCAGCAAAAGCTGCACTGCTGAAGGCGTTTCCTTCTTTTGAGTCTTTGTACTATCTGAAATAGTGATAGGAAGTGAAATTAGAAGGAAAAGAAACACATGGAACAAATACTGGTGTCCATGTAGGTTTTGGTCTTTGACAGCTTGGTAAACCAATACCCTCAGCAGATTTGGGCCTGTGACAGCTTCTGGAATGCCCTGCCTAACAAGGCCAAGCTTTACAGAGGCATCTTACCTGAAGCTTTCTTAACTATTTCAATTGAGGTATAGTGGCAGAGCGCTGCAGCAGCCAGCGTTCTGTACTGGAAGTCCAAAGAATTCACATCCAAAATACACAGGTCTAAAAGCTGAGGACATAAAGAGTAACAAATTTTAACATGCTGATACTTTAGCATGATCCTGCCTCAGAGAGGGCTATGCACACACAGCAGTCCTCCTACAGCCTCTGTCCCAGAACAGGGCCGAGTGCCTGGAAGGTACTGCCTTAAATTTAAATAGTACCTAGTGCAGTATTTACACCACTGAGCTCCCCAGCTTCAGCAAGCCTCTCTGAGGCTGGGCACAACACATGCCCATACAGCACTTCTAAAATAGTCAAAACACTCCCCAGGCTGCCTTCTTGGCAATTACACAGAAACACTGCTAGGGGCAACACAGGTAAAAACAGCCTTGAGTCCAGAATCATCCACCGTCCTTTCCTTCTCTGAGGTGTCACTGCTGTTTACAGAATGCTGGAGTGCACGGTGATTAAATAAATAAAATGGATTTTTTATTTTTCCAGCATACAGAAAAGTCAAAGTACGTGAAAGCAGGGAGACAAGAAACACAGGGGTACTTGTCCTCAAAATGAATTTCTTTGATGGAGTCAAACTTGCATGTTCCTCAACAAAGTAACAGGCAAGGGGAAACTAGGGAGAACAAAGTGGCTTTCAGAGTGTAATGCTCAGTAGTGCTTGTCATTGCCCCAAGAACCATTTTCCAACAGTTTACTACCTACCTGGGCTATTTGAATGAATTTTTCCTGAGAATACTGAGGTAGCAGCACTTTTGGAACATCCTTCAGAGCATCCACTTGAAGATAGAGATTCAGCCAAGATACAATTGTCACTGGACAGAGTTCCCATTTTAAAGCCTGCAAATAAATTTAACAAACATTTAAGTGCCATAGACTTATGCTCTGATTTCTTCCTATACCTCTCCTGAGATTATTGCACATATCCTTAAAAGACACTAAAAATTATTTACAATTTCAAGTATAAATATTATTTTCAGGTTGCATTCTAACTGCTTTTTGAAAAGGCTGTGCTAGGATCAGCACAAACCTGTATCCTTTTACCTGTGCAGTTGGATTTTATGTCTTCTCCATTCAGAAGCTGGGAAATTAATATTATTTCCTCCAGCTTTTGGGCTAGCTGTGTGAACCTGCAGCTCATATCTACTAAGGAAGAATAAACGTATAGAGACCTGTGCTGGTAAAGATGGATCCTTTCCAACATGAGGAGCACTGAGCAGTGTGAGGTCTTTGTCTGTCTCTCCAGAAGCCCCTGTTCCTGGACAGCAAGGGCTGCTGGCAAGTGCAGTACATTACAGTGACAGCCTTCCAGCCTGCCTATGGCTGGCTGCATTGTTGAGAGCTTTTACGTTCACGCACATACATGAGAAACTTGCTCTTTTCTACCAGTCAGGGACTGCACCCCAGCCAGGGTGTCAGAGGTCCACTGCACACACAACTAAGGCTTTACAATTGTGCAGTAACAGGGACAGGTTCCTTTTTCTAAGAAAATAAGTGACATTAAAACACAAAGCTCAGCTGGAGAGTCATTAACCCAGCACTTAAAAACACAGCAAGTTTTTACCTTTAACATAATAAGTTCCATTCTTACAATATCATCTTCACTGCAAGCACCATCAGTGACATAAGCAAATTCCTGTATTTTAGGAGCGTAGATTTCCTTTAAAGGGAGAGAAAATGAAGATGAGTGTATCTTACAGTTCTAAGAAAGGTTGAGAAGATACTGGGAAATACTTTTCTGTCCATATTGACATGTTACTATTTCTTATGCTACAACAGTGGTTTTTTTCATTATATGAACTGAATTGAAACTTACAGGATAAGTAACATATAACTACTTGGGGTTTAGTATCTGTTGTATAATGCAATGGACTTACTGCAACTCTTAAAGCTTCTGAGGAAATAAATGCTGATCAAACAATCAGAACACCCTTTCATTTATAGATCTTTCTACTCAGCCATTCCAATGCTGTAGAAACATATACCATCCCAATTCTCCTACAGATGGCTGGCTGGTACAAGTTACCTGCAATGTCAGTGCTGATGTAATCACATAAATTTGGAAAAAAAAAAGAGAAAGAGAGAGAAAATCCCCACAACCAGCCACTGTAACTGTCCAAATCCATGGTGCAGAGGTGGTTAAGGAAATTTGTTAAGTCAGTCATGGCAGCTGGGGCCAAGCATAGTTTGGTGTGTAAGTAGAAGAGAGCTTGCCAGCAAAACTGCTTCCCTACCAGCTGGCTCTGCGACCACCACGGCCCCATGCACTTCCTTAGGACAGGTGCCTCCTTGCAGTGCACAACCTTGGTTTGGGAACCACAATGAGATCTAGAGGTTCCAAGATAACAACTTAATCCCAAGCTTTCCTGTCAGTCTAGCCCACTATGCTTTATCCAAAAGTATGCTCTTGGCCCATGGATGTAGCACACAATGCAAGGCATCACCATCGCTGCACTTAAGACTCACACTCCATGAAATGGAGGATACTGTAATGGTATCAGCCTAATGCACAGGCAGTTTGAGACTTCGGCTTGGTCTTGTTCAAGTCCCACACCCACTCCTGAGATTGTTTGCCAACTGCTGTGTATTTGGAAAAAGACAAGACAAAACAAAACTACTTCTAGCACATTTGCATGCCTTTTAAGTTTATGTGGTCTCCTTCCTTGCTGTTGGAGAAAGGGAGGACAAAAACTACTCTCCAAGAGACTGACAAATGCACAATTGAAGGAAGAGAAAAAAAAAAAAATTCCCCTTCTGGTCTTCAGTGTTGTACATACACCATCGAGTTCCAAAGATTCAGACAAGAACTAATTGTTATCACTGTCTTTTTAGTTATGTCCAAATATTAGAATGCCTAAATTCAATATCCTCCTCCCTGTAACAGAGCTTCTTACCTCAAGTTTGGAGGCAATAAATAATGAGGTAATTCCTATGAGCTGAAGCATGCTCTTGTTAATGTTCTTTTGTGTCAACATGAATCTATCAAAGAAGTCTTGAGCTAGGTAGAAGGTTTCCCGGTGGAGTGCATACACCTCACACACCTACAACAGGGGGAAAAAAAATTAGTTTTCTGTTATAAAACTCTGTGTACATACACTGGAGTATTCAAGCTTTAACGGCAAAATGCAGGTTTCATCTTTTGCACACACAAAGCTTTGCATACCAAGATATAGTAGGATGCAATACTTAGCATGGGATTGGAAAAGGTATTTCCCATGCTCCCACATAAATGTGAATTGCCTACGATGTACTAACAGATTATAAAAAAAAATACTTTTTCCAAATAGCAACCATTTTTCCACTGAAAGAAGAAAGCGTGTTGAGGAAAAAAAACCAACAAAACAGCAACACCTACACATACACACATTAATTACTTTGATTAGGAATACTCTCAAGCCTCAAGCTGAAGTCATATCCTCAATGAATTCCCAGTAGGTCTGTCCTGGGCAGAACCACAAAAAAAAAAAAAAAAAAAAAAAAAAAAAAAAAAAAAAAAAAAAAAAAAAAAAAAATCAAAGTCTTTGGCTGTGCAGCAAAGAAGGCTGGAAGCCCCTGCTGGAGGGGGCTCTGCTGGCAGGCCAGGAGCACTGCCTGCAGCCCCTCAGGCACACCAACAGCCTCACTAAGCAGGAACAAAACTGCAGGAGCCGCCATCTGCTCCATCCCATTGCTGCTTTCCCTGGCAGGGAGAACTTTTAATACTCGCATTGTATCAAAGTGTTTCGAATGCCAGTTCCACTAAAAAAAGAAAGGCAAGTGCCCAGACCTGGAGATCTTAGGGGGAGCCCTATTTTTTCATCTTATCTCTAATTGAATTGGGAGGGGCTACCACACATCCAGCTTGTCCGCAACCCCATACCCCTTTCACAAGCAGAAAACAGCTAGATATCTATTAATCACTTACAATCTACATGCAGTATAGAACAAGAACAGAAAAAAATATACAAGAAATAGACGCAAGCTGCGTCATTATTCTACTTGGATACGAAGTGAGAATAAAATCTCACTACTACAAGCTATTTCCCAAGATAAGGTTGGAATCTCATTTGCAAATTAAAGCCCTTTCTGACCACCAAAAATGCAACTGATTGGCAGAAATAGCACAACCCCACTCTTTTAAACCTGGCATATTCACCTGTTAATAGTATCAGAATAACACATCAATTATCAACTGCTCCAAAGAAGATTCAGAACTAAAACTGTACAGACCAGGCCCACCCATAAATAAATGGCAGAGTTTCTATAGAATTGTATTTCCCAAACATAACGACACTTGGTCATGTTAAGCAGTATCTGTTATAATGTTACAGAGGAGCGTTAAGAACTACTGAAGAGGTCTCAGAGTTGGTGGGATTTAAATCCACTGTGGCATATAGAGCCACTGAGCTAGACAAAAGCCAATGCCCTTGTTGATTTTTTTTTTTTTGTTTGGAAACAGAATGATTTCCTCATTCAAGATTAAATTTAAAAACCCAACAAATTAATTTGATGGGGATATGTAAATTCCACATTAGAGGAACTAGTGAAACACACAATTGGATTTTTTAAATTTACAACCTATTAAAAAAAATTCATCTTTCTTGAAATTCTTTGCTAATATGACTTATTTGTAGTCTTTCCACATAAGAAGCCGTCTATATCAAGAACCTTTACCTGTCAGCCATTGATATATTCTGCTCTCTTCATATGATAAGATAAAACTGAAAATTTTATCATGAAATCAGAACATAGCTGACACTCAAGAGTTCTTGACATGGTCAGGGCCATAAATCCTCAGTATAGACACAGCTGTCTCATTGCTTAGATACAGCCTACCCCATAAGTTAGAGATCCATAACTGGTCTGCCTAGAGCAATTTCAAAATTAGATTTCTCTCCCTTGCAAGATGTAGGGTGTCATGAGCAAAAGTTATGGACTGTTGTTCACTGTCCTGGGGGGAAAGTTCAGTGCCTCCTGCCTGGGAAGGCCCAGATGTAGCTCACCAAGAGGATCAAAAGCAGTCACTTGTTCTGTTGCAAAATAGTTTTGCCATTCTTCATAACAGTACATGTTACTATTACATCTTTATGTGAAAGCTGTGCTTTTACCTGCCTACTCCACAGGCACAACACACAGCAAAGTAACTAGAAGTACACACCTCCAAGAGCCAGTCTAGCAGTATTGATCTCATGTGAGGTTGCAAACTAGAATGTAGTGATGTGAAGTGTTTGCAGTGGGCATATCTGTTCTCCTTCGTTAGGATGTTGAGCCAGACGTCCTTAGAATTTCCCCAGCTATAGAATAAAGTTACACAAAGCATTATTAAGTATATACACAATTCACAAAAAAAAAAGAATAAAACCATTATTTATCATTTACAGACATTCAGAAACAAAAATTCCACATACTATAAGATCCTTATGGTAACTGGAAAACTGCAGGAATATTTGGAACATTTTACGTCACAACAGCAGCTTGCCAAGATCACCAGCAAGTCCGCTCCTACAGAACAGGTAATAAAACTGAATGTGTGCCTCTCAAAGTTGCATGTGCAACCAGTTTCCTATTTTGCCTAGTTTGGTGGCTGTTTAGAGAGCAAGATAAAACCAAACCCTCGCCCTAAAAAAGGACAATATACTCGTCCTCAGGAAACACAAAGCACACATAAGCTGTCCACTTTAGCTGGAGAAAAACTGAAGATAGTGTTTAAAAGTCACTCATCCATCCCTTTATTTCCTTCCTTATTTCCTTCAAGGCTAAGGAGCAGACTATTTAGAGAAAAAAAATGAGTTCTTTATTGCTAACTTATAATTTATTAGTGCTCCAGTCTGTTAGGGAAGATGATGCCTATATCATCAATATGGCTTTATTTGTAATTGTTATTATTAATTGATCCTGCAGATACTAAGAGGAAAAGCATGTTAACCAATGAAATTATGATTTCCTACTGAAATTTTTTGAGTTATGTATTTACCTTTCCCCAGGCAGAAACAGGGAGACAGAGCTGATCACTGGTATTGCCTACAAATCTTAACCCAGGTCAGTTTCATTCTGTTGCCCTCATAACTTAAAAGCTGGGGAGGTATTTATTTGTTTGTTTAATGCACAAATCTCTCCGTTTAAGTATACAGGCCTTGAGAAATGAATTATGATCTTCTTACAGCAGTTAGGGAAGTATGGAGAAGGCAGAAGTAAATTATCCTCTTATTCAGCTAACCAGAAATGGAGTTCAGCTTTACCAGATACCTATGAATAACAGGATTAAACACCTTGCATGGAACTCTGTATCTGAATACGTCTTTGGGGCAAGGCACCACGGGGCAGCATCTCAAAGTTCTAATCCAGAACAAAAAAAACCCAAACAAAAAAACCCCCCAGAGAACAAAAAGCCAAGGTATATCTAGAAAAGCTCTCTTAAAGTAATGCCTTGCCTTGCTCTCCGGTTCTGCTTCTCTTCTTATTCACCTTAGCAGAAGTTTTCCTTAACACATTACTGTAAATTTACCACCTCCTGCATTAAACCCCAGGCTGACGCAAACAGCAACGGGGTACTTATCTAGCACACCTGAATGTCTAAGAAATTCTGCAATTGGAAACTATAGTTTAGTTAGCTAAGCTATCTCTCTGCAGAAGGGGTAGCTTAGCTGACTAAATTATAGTTTTAGTCACTATAGTGATAGTTCACTGTCCAGGACTGTGACTACAACAAGCACATCACATTTCATTAGCAAGCTACTGGCACAGTGATATTGCCACAAGTTTGTTTGAACATTTTTAAGTTCTTTAAGAAAATTTTGTTAAGTATTTTTCGGCCACTCAGTTCCAATAGCACTGAAAGAAGTTTAGTTTAACCATCATGTGCTTCTTAACCACTTAGTGTCCAGTGTTAAGTTATAAAAGGACAGCTCTGAAAGGTGAAAACTATCTGTCTGGTGCGTTTATAAGATCAAGTAAAAAAAAAATCCAAACGACCAAACCCAAGAATTTCTTTCTTTTGCTTGTACATCAAATCTTTCGTGGAATGAGGAGACAAGTAGAGGTGTATTATATAAGCACAATACAACAGATTTTATTAGAGGAGTTCACATATTAACAATTACTGCATCTGTTAAACTTACTTGAGTTCTGGCAAAGGTGATGGATTTATGAAGAGGTTCCTGAATCTGTATTTTTTGAATCTTGAGAAGTCAGTGGTTACTGATTCTTTGTGAGGTGTTTCAATAATTATGCAAGGTGAGATGCCTCCTGTTATTGTGGGGGGCCAACAACTCTGCAAAATAAACAAGGTATCTTTCAAATGCTGAGTTTACTATGAGAGAAAGAAAGGCAAAGAGTAGATTACAGTAACAGCAACAATATATGTAATGTACGTTAGTCTTTCTGGATCTCAGCACTGATACCAAGAAACATGAAAATTAAATGCCAATGAAACCTTCCGTAGTCGAGATAGAACACGTATAAGTAAATTGGATGCATTTGGGAACTCAGCTTTAAAGAAGATGACTATCTTTATTTTATGAAACCACAAGTAGCCTATCCATTGCTTAAAAAGCTCAGTTACAGTACAAAAGGCAAAGATATTAATGGCTACTAAAACACAAGACATTAGTTCGCTAGTCCTATCTACTTATCTATTCAGAGGGAAAAGAAAGGAGGGGGTGGAGGTTCTACAGTCTCTCAGTGGAAATTCTGTGACCTGTTATCTTTCAGTTTAGTGCTCCAGAGAGGAGCCACCCATCTCAGCTCCAGAGCTAGATACCCACTGAGCAAGCAGCAGCTGTGAACTCTCTCAGCTTGCCAATGCCAAATATGGGATGCAATGACTCAAAAAGAGAAGAGTGTAAAGGTATTCACGCAGAAAGCCCTAGAGAAGGAATTCTAGGTTACTGTAGTTAACTAGAACTTGTTTCACTAATGCTTATTTGGTTGTATGTAACAAATACAAGTAAGGAGCTATCTAATCCCTGGAGTACACGCAATGCTGTAATGGCTGACAGCCTTCAAAATGGTGACACAGAACTTTAATTATTCTCTGTGGAGATAGGGGGAATCCCATTCCCAAAGAATGGTAAGACCTGTTTGTCCTGGTTTAGGGCAAATTTGGGAGAAAACCCCTGAATAGGGCCCCTCTGGAGAGCAAACCCAAACGGCCCCTCCCCCAACTGGTCCATAAAGTCACCCCAGGATACTGTCCCTGAACACAGAAGCTTTTCCTATACAGCTGACTAGCAAGGTAAGCTACACAGGATTCCTTAGTATATCTAAACTTATTTATGGCCAGACTGAAGTATCCCAAGAGTGAAGTTACATATTCCAGCAGAATTGACCTTCATGCACGCAGCCAAGAGAAAAGGGAAGTCCCACTCCTCTTTCTCTCCTGCGATCCTCACTGCCCAAGTTCCACTCCAATGCTTGTGATCAACCTCTGCTGGGTTGATTTAACTCACTAACCTGGCAGAACTTGAACTTATTTTGTAGTGCCAATTTAGCAAGATGAACCTGCATACTGCTTTGTTCAAAGAATGGAGCAAGGCAGGGGATGGACTGACTACACAGCCAGCTATCAAGGAAGAAGAGACAGGGAAGCAGGATATCCTCCTTTCAGCAAAGATAAGTTGTAACACTTAAGCTCAACCCCAGGTATAGCTGATGCTGCCTCTGCAGCATTTTCTCCTACTCAAGATTTACAAAGACAACTTCACAATCAGAAGAGTTTTGCTTCACCATAGCTGTTGGTCTCATTTACTTCACAAACGGAACAACTACAAACAATACTGTTTGCAAGAGAAGCTGGTAATATTTTACTAATCTGCTTTACAACAGAAAACTGTAAGGCCTGTCAGTTTTAAGAGTTTCCTGTGTTAGTGAAAACACATTCCTAAATTGATTTAAATAATCAAAATAACTGTTAAATGAAAGTAAAGATAGCCTGTATGGTTATGAATCTTAACTAAATGGCCATGAAACAACACCTCAAGTTAAAACAAGTGCAGTGATCTTGTTTAGACTCGCCTCTAAGCCTTATCTGCTCTGTATATGGAATTGTTCTGAAATATCTGGGGTTATTCTCTTTTTTTCACCTAACCTTACTGTGCAGTGGGTTTTACATTGAAGGATCTTTTATCTGCAACAAAGTCGTGTAAAAAAAGCAGAAACAGATAAAAAGGTGCTAAGCTCCCGCAGTTTTTAATATCTGAGAATACAAACTCCCCCTATTTGATACTTTCTGGTGTGGAACGCATGATTTCACACTCACTAACGTAAACCAGGCGGACACCCATACCTAGTGTGAAATGGTATTCAGCATTGAATTACCTTAATTTCGTATTGATGTTTTTTAGCAATTTTGCCATCTTCTCTTTTCTTAATCTCCTGCTGAGAAGAGAGACACACATCAATACACTGACAGTGGCCAACACACCCTCCTAAAGCTCAGGCAAACTCTTAATATCTCCACCCTACTTAGTAACTTGGCAACATAAAGATTGTCCCATCCAAATGCACTGGAGAACTTTCAGTATCATTCAACTTTCCAAGCTGCTCAAACTGCTCACCTCTGCTGTTCTCCTTTTTCTGGTCTGGACATAATCTAGTGCCTGCAGTTCTTGTGGAGCCTCTTCTTGACAGGACAGTGGCTGCTGCTGTTTGGCTTGCAAACGGCTACTGCAAAGAGAAAAAAGACAGTAGACATTAGGAGAGCAGCACTTGTTAGATTAGTACAGATAATCTTAGTACAATGCTAACAGCTTACCTACGCCTTGACATCTTTGGGCTATAAGATCTCTACCTGGATCAAAGAAATAGAATAAACTCAGTTAGCACATCCTTGCAAAATTAGAGCCAAGTTCCCTACTTTGTGTCATGAACTCATCACAAAGAGCAGCATGGTTCACACAGCTCAAAGAGAAGGGCTCAAGTATTCCACCGGCCTGAGGAATGCCCAAGCAGAGCATGACTGTGGTATATAAGCACATGCAGCTCCATGTGCTGCTACAGGGTGCCCAGGTATGCCAGCAGTTTAGCCCAGGCTGCCTGGGGGTGGGGGCAGGGAAGTTATGAAGGGACACGTCCCACACAAGAGGATGTGGGGAGCCCCTGGAGCTGCGACCCCTCTAGTCCCCCCAAGCCCTCCATTCCAGGCACCCACACAGACACGCGTTTTGACGCTGCCGACCCCTCCGGAGCGATGCCCCCACACCTGCCGGGCCGGCCGGGCCGCGATGGGCCGGGCCGGGCGCCGCCGCCCGCGCTCCCGCCGCGCCGGTTCCGCGCCAATTTCCAGCGAGCGGGGAGGCGGCGGCGGCCTGCGCCGGGGTCAGGCTGGGCTGGGGGCACCGCCGGCGCCCGCCCTCCCCTCCCCAAGGGCCGATCCGACACCCACCCGCTCCCGAGGGTGCTGAGGGGACGCGGGAGGGGCAGGACCGCCGCCCCGCCCCCCCCTCCGCGCTCCCGCCTGGCTGAGAGCGCGGCTCCCTCCAAAACCTGAGGGGAAGGAAGGGGCTGCCGGGACGGCGCCTCACACGCGGGGACACCCACCCCCCGCCGGGACACCCCTCAGCGGGACCCCCCAGCGCAGGCACCGGGGCTGTGAGGGGGTGTCCCCACACGCACCCCGCTCCAAGGGCCAGGGCGGGGGAGCCGGGTCCCGCCGGGGTGCGGCGCAGGCGGGCGGTCGGGGTCAGCCCGCCAAGCTGCTCGGCCGGCATCCCCGCCCCCAGCGCGCCGGGCTCCCTCCAAAAGCGGGCAGCCCGCCCCCCGCGGGGCTCTCCGCGGTGGGGAGGGGGGCAGCCGATGGCGGGATCCCGCCGGCACCCCGGCCCACCGCATTGCTCCCTCCGGGGCTGCCCACCCAGGCCATCGCCGCTCTCCGTTCCCTGCGGATGGGGCCGCCCGGGGGACATCTCCCCCCAGGCTCTCCTCAGCCACTCTCCCTCCAAAACGCCGCCCGGGCGGCGGGCAGCCCGCCTCACCGCTCCCGGTCACGACTCCCGGTCACCGCTCCCGCCTCACCGCTCCCAGTGCCCGCCTCACACCCCACCACCACCAGCACCGTGTCTGCCGGTACCGCCACCGCCACCACTACTATCATCACCGCCACCACTACTATCATCACCGCCATCCTCAACACCGCCACCGCTACCATCCTCATCGTTACCATCATCACTGCCGTCACCATTAACATCATTATTATAATTATCACCATCGCCCAGCCAGCCCCCGTAACTCACCGGCGGGACCCCCGCACACCTCCGCCGCCGCCCGGGCCGCGCTGCTCAGCTGGCGCCGGCGCCAACCCGCTATATAGCGCGGCCGGGCCCGCGCTGCGCATGTGCGAGGGCGGCAGGCGGCTTCCCCCGCCCGCCCGCCGGCCGCCCGCGCCCCGCTCGCCCCAGCGCCACCCCCGTGCCGCGGGGCCGCGCCGACCCCCGCGCCCCCCGGGACACCCCGCGCCCCGGCCCGCCTGCCCCGGATCCGCCGGCAGAGGCGTCCGGGAGAGCGGCAGGCAGCGCCGGGAGGAGCGCTGCCATCGCTGCCGCCTCCTGCAGCCCCGGCGCCTCTCCGCCGCCCGGCCCCGCTGGCGGCGGGGCACCCCCGGCACCGTCACCCCCGCTCCGGCCCGCTCCATCGGGCCCCGGGCCCCGCCGAGACAGCGGCGGCTCCGCCGGCGGCCCCGCGCGCCCAGCGGGGCTCGTCCCGCCCGCCCCGGGGCGGGGCCGCCGGCGGAGCCGCCAATGGGAGCGCGCGGAGCCGCGGCAGCGTGCGGCGGCCCGGGATGTAAACACGGCCCCGCCCGCCGCCGCCGGGCCGCGGCTGTCAGCCCCGGACACCGGCCTCCCGGGCACCCCGCCGGGCCGACACCGCACCGACACCCCGCACCATGCACGGGGGTGGCCGCCGGCAGCTGTCACACGCCCCACTGCACTAGGGCGCGGTGGAGAGGAGGCTCAGGAATGGCCTTGTGGCTCTCTACGACCATCTGAAAGGACCCCAAGTAAGGGTCTCCTCTCCTCTCCTCGGGTAACAAGTGACAGGACAAGAGGACTGGGTCTTAGGCTGCACCAGGGGAGGTTGGGGTTGGACATTACAGAGAATTTCTTCATAGAAAGGTGATTAGACATTGGAATAGACTGTCCAGGGAGGTGGTGGAGTCACGATCCCTAGAGGTTCTTTAAGGAAAGACTGGAGATGGCACTTAGTGCCATGGTCAAGTTGACGTGGTGGTGTTAGGTCAGAGGTTGGACTCGATGATCCCAGATGTCTTTTCCAATGTAATTATTTCTGTGATTCTGTGCCAACCAAAGGCACGCCTCCTCCCAAGCACAGCCTCCACGATACCACTTGGACAAGTCCTGTTCTCTACAGGGTAGCTTTCCACACCTGCCAGCCAGGCACACCACTGCCCCTCAGGGTCCCACCGTGTCCAAGGGCAGCAGGGCCCACTGCAGCAGCACCCACCCTGCAATCCCCTTCTCCAGCAGATGATACCGAAGCTTACCTTCAGTGCCTGCACACCTCCTGTTAATATCACTCAATGGTTGCATGGAGTTCTTTTAATACATATTCCAAAAAAAACCCCAAATTGAATCCACTCTACCCTAAAAGCAACCAAACCCCACAGCACCACATACCTAGCAATGCTGTAAGCAGACACTTTTCTTTGAGACATTGAGTCCAGGGCACCTGCAGCCATTTTGCTGATGAGGAACAACTGGCACTTTCTTGTAGTGCTGAGCACATGTACTGCAAAACAGCACAAAGAGGAGCCACGGCTGCCTTCAAGTAAATCCATATTTTTCTTCCACTTACTTTCTTTTCACATGCATAACATTCTTAAAGAGTAAACAGGTTTTGCCTCCAAGTATGTACTATAGTAATTAAACACAATAATCAGGTGCTTATCCTCTGGTAACTTTGCTATTTGAAATGGCAGGAGAAAAAGCAGTGCAGCCCACCAAGGCAGAGATACCACAGCAAGGTTGCTGACAGCAGCTGAACAGTCCCAAGTTTTGGGCACCAAGGGCCATCTCTCAGCTGTGTGTCCTTACTGCACCTGATGAAGTGGGGACAACAATTCCTGAAAACTTCAGGTAAAGCACTGATGGACATTGCAGCCAGCCAGCCATCTCAGCTCTGCAAAATGTCTGTTCCAGACCTCATCATGAAGAAAATCTGCTAGCTGTGGCTCAAAAGATATGCAAAGAAAGCCCCAAACTTGCTGTCATTTAAACAATCTTTTGTCAGCTGAATATGTTGCATCAGCTCATTGCAAGAAATCTAACCCATAGTTCATGATGCCTGCAGCAAACATGCAGGTATCTCATTTAGTTGAGTTCCACTGAAACCTACCAGGAAAATGTATCCTGCTGTCTGGAAGTTTATCTCCTGTTCCGCTGACTATAGAAAAAATTGGTACCCTGAATTTGGGCAAACTTGATCTGACCTCCTGCCTTTAGCTGACTTGCTGAAGTTGAAATACTACCATAGCTAATTTGTTAAAAACAACTGAAACTTCAGCTAGCAGGAGAAGAGAGACAAATGATATTTTTTCCCCTAAAAAACCTCTGCCCTTCAGAGATGCCTGATCAGGGCTTGTTGAAAACCAGGCTCCACACAGCAAAGTAGGTTTGGTACATCAGGAATAAGTTCCATTGCACATTGTGAAAGAGGGATACTGTAAAGGGAATGATAGCTAAAAATTTAATGGGTCAGATTGGCCATGAATAGGTTTCAGCATGAAGACTGTAACAATT
The DNA here is from genome assembly GCF_015227805.2 of Hirundo rustica. Lineage (NCBI taxonomy): Eukaryota > Metazoa > Chordata > Aves > Passeriformes > Hirundinidae > Hirundo > Hirundo rustica. The sequence goes on along the minus strand of NC_053450.1, from coordinate 23,587,108 downwards.
ACGCTGCTCATTTTTCTAGACCTATTGATGTGAGCTGCCACAGGTCACCTGACACATTTTTGTGGTTTTGATTCAGTAGTGGAAAATGCACCAGGTCCCATAAGCATTCCCTATCCTGCCAGCAAATTTTCCCAAAAAAATTCATCAGTAAAAAAATCCCACAAAACAACCAACCAAACCAAACCCCCAGAAGCTAATGTGTAATCAAATCCTGCAGCAGACAATGAAATTATGATTTTAATGCAAGCTAACACACTGACCTTTTTGATGTGGCAATAAAAATGAAGTGAGTTAGTCCATGCTGTGACATTTCCAAGAGGATTGACACACAGTACATCCTCTTTTACTGTGTGGATGCCTCCTTAGGGAGGATGAATGTAAAAGAAGATTTTTTTTTTTTTTTTTTTTAAGGTTTCTAGAAATATATTACTGCTGAGCAGTGTTTGTGCTAGGATCTAGCAAGTCCTTTTGGATTTTGTCTATTGTTTTTCTTCCCCCCCCCCCGCCCATTACCACTTGTAGGTATGCTCCAGAGAAGGTGTTAAGGCCTTCCTTACATGTTTACACACCTGAGGTTGTTTTTCTTGGTTATTCTTTTATGGATCTATTTGAAGGAGCCTGGAATCTACCAAGGATCTAAAATGCAGAGATCTAAAGCTATGAGGATCAATCCAGTTACTGTGTGCTTAAAACTGCTCTTCTCCCAGGGAGTTTCTGAATCCATTTAGTTTTTCCGAAGGAAAGAAGCAGGATTTCATTAAAACATTTTCACAAGCTCCACTGTGATCTGGGCACAAAAATTACATGGAATATCATGTCCCATGTTCCTCCTACTGTGCAGTAAGTATATTGCTATATCTGCTTGTTGCTGTCAGGCTTTGTCCTTTTCAGTCACAGCCGTTTTGTCAATGCTGTTCTGTAAGGTAGTTAAGGGAAAGGCCTGCTCTTGTGTGGATGAACTTCACTGTTTTTAAGAGGAGTTTTAAAGTTATCTATGGCTCCAGCTACACAGCCTAAACAAAGCACCATTAAAGCTTTATACCTCCTAAAGAGAAATATTTTAGCAGGAAGTTGCACCCTTCCATAAAGGTTTTTTTTATTGTTGAAGAGCATGAGACAGCTTGAAACCCTGAGGTTTAAAAACCTCTTGTTTTTTATTAGAACCTATGATATTTTACTTTCCTGCTTATTTCATTCAGAGACCTTTTCACAGAATCACAGAATGGACAAGGTTGGAAGGGAGCACAGTGAGTCATGTGGCCCAACCTTGCTCAAGCAAGGCCATCCCAGAGCACATGGCACAGGACTGCATCCAGACAGTTCTTGATTATCTCCAGTAGGGGAGACACCACAACCTCTTTATTTTTAAACAAGGCATGATGCAGTTTAATATGCATTAGGGAGTGTTTTTAAGATCTTACAAGACTGATTTGTTTTGTGGTTTGAGTTTGTTTGTTTGTTTTGTGGTTTTGTTTTTTGGTTTTGGGTTTTTTTTTGGGGGGGGGTCCCGATTTAGGTGGGGAGAGAGTTCATATTACAATTATTAAGAACCGATTAGCTAAAATGTAGGAGAGCAAACCTTTAGTCATAAGCAAATGAATATTTTTTCCTAAGGCAAACACCAGCAACAGAGAGCGTAGGCATAGACCAGCAATTGATAAGCAGTTTGTATGGCAATCAAATCTGCTTAAGCCATCCAAACTAAGAGTTTTAACTAAAAGATAATAACTGAGTCTTGGTTTGGAAAAATCAGGTGTCTGCCAGGGAAAGCTGGAGCCTTCCTTGGAAAGGAGAATGTAAACCCCCTCCCTCCAAATTACTATAATTTTGCAATTAAGTGCCCTCAGGCAAAGATTTGGGAATAGAAATAACAGTTTTTTACTAGGGATATTTAAAAATAAAAATGTAGTAAAGCAAACAAACAAACAATTAAAAAATCCTAGAATCAATGACAGAGTCAGAATACATCCTGACACCCTGGGTCAGGGTGTTGGGAGTAGTCCAAATAAGTCCTCTTGGAGTAATAGATGTGGTTCTGTTGGAGTAGAGATGGTCCTGTAGAAAGGATCCAGTGGTGGTGAGATGGGTCCAGTCTTTCCTCTGGGAATCCAATCCAAAACAGGCCCCTTGGCTGTTCTGAATTTAGCTTTTATCTAGGTAGGAATGGCTGGCTCCTCACACTGGGTGGATCATCTCACAATGGGCTGATGTAACTGTATCAGTCATGCAGTGAGCCTTAATGGCCCATTAACAGAAGATATCCCACTGGAGGGAGGATAGGTTGTGGAAGAGATAAGGAACATTGCTCTACCTGGTTTTAACAGCTGGCCCGTTAACAGAAGACACCCACCCCCTTCTCCCCAGAGTTATGAGATAAAGAAAAAAACACCTCTTCAACTGGTTTCAACAGACTGGGAATAGAATACATGCTTTTGGTTATATATAGCAACCCAAGACAAACTATTTTATTAATAGAGGAAGAAAACTCAAGTAGAGATCAAGAATAAGTGACTAGTTCACTTACAATTTACAGTATCAAACCTTGAACAGTATAGCATGATGCAAGGATTTCCTCTTTAAATTAAATTTTTGAATGTACACTTTTAAGGGAGGTGGGGAGTCAGAGTCACCCAGCCTTTTAAACTTATATTCAGAAGTAGACGCTGTCACTTCACAGCAATTATAAAACAAACCAATGGACTATGTCCTTCCGGTTCTTGTTAGTAGCTTCTTTCTTTCTTCTTGAGATCTTGCACCTTTCTTATCAGAAAGAAGCTTGGAAAAAAAAACATTCTATTGTCCTGAAAGTACTTTTATGCAGAAGGCACTTTATTCATATCCATGAAAACTCATATTTGTGTCAGAGACCCATAGCCTTTCCTGTACATAAGGATTTAAACTCTTGCTGTGAACACACCAAAAGGTGAAACACCTTTAAAGAACAATACTTTCACTTGATCTCCTGAGCAAAGCCTGATCCCACCCCAGTAGGGATAGCGTCTCTCCAGTGAGAAGGAGCACCTGTAACTAACAGCTAAGCATTGAGTTTATCTTCATCTACCTCTGTGTTGAATCTCTTATCTGCAGCACAAAGAAATAACAAGGCACACTTCCCTCGTATTTTCCAGTACCGCTTAACCACTGGTCTGCAAGTGTGATACTTTTTGGATCAGGAAATAAGTGTAAGTAAGGGAAAATAAGGAATATGGAGTCACAGAAAAAAGCCATGTAGAAGTAGGAAAATAATGCAGTATTTTTTAAAAACCAAAACAGTTTAATTTATTCTAGGGTCACCTCATAGGCATGTAAGGAGACACCTCTTCGCCCTGCTGCCAGGAGAAGCAGACAGCTGGCTGTAGGGGAAGGCCCTCTTTTGCCTGGCTCTGCCTGTGACTTATATGTGATTCTTCATCCAGACAACTCACATCACCTCATCAAACCTACAGCTACCAGCTCCTGGGCTCAGGACTTTCCTTCCCAAGCCTGCAAGGTGAAGGGTGTTTACTGCTGATGCTCCAGCTTCCAAGCACTGTCTAAACACATTTTCAACTCTTGGTGACGAAGGCTTATGATTTCCCATAGCCTAAGGCTTAGCCATGTTTAGGGGACACCATGGATCTCTCCAGAGGCAAAGGTGATAGGCAGGAGATAACTCCACCCCAAATTGCCCACCATTAATGAAGATATACGTACTTATTCAGCTGTTTGGCAGTTTGTCACCAGCCACGGAAGCCATATTGTCCTCCCCATTTAATATAAGACATATTAATAGAATTGTAGGATCGTTAAGGCTGAAAAAGACCTCCAAGATCATGAAGTCCAACCTTTGACTGTACATTGCTTCGTCAACCAAACCATAGCACTAAATTCCACCTCCAGTAATTTTCTTGAATGCATCCTGGAATGGTGACCCAACCAGCTCTGTGGGAAGCCCATTGTGTTACAACCCTTTACAACCAGTGCTTTACAACCCTTACAGTGACAAAATTCTTGATGTCCAACCTCAACCTCCCTCAGCACAGCCTGAGGTGATGTCCTTTCATTTTGTCACTTGTTACCTGGGAGGAAAGACCAACCCCACTTGGCTACAACCTCCTCTCAGGTAAAGAGCATTAAGGTCCCCTCCACGCCTCATTTTCTCCACTCTAAACACCCCTCAGGCTCCCTCAGGCCGTCCTTGAAGGACTTGTTCTCCAGACCCTTCCCTAGCTCCACTGCCCTTCTCTGGACACACTCCAGTACCTCAAAGCCTTTCTTGAACTGTGGGGCTTGGAACTGGACGCAGCACTCGAGGTGTGACCTCATCAGTGCCAAGTACAGGGGGACAATCTCTGGTCCTACCTGACCGCACTATTGCTGACGGCCAAGATGCCATTTGCTGCCTTGGCCACCTAGGCACATGCTGGCTCATGTTCAGCCACTGTCATAGAATCATAGAATATGCTGTCTAGAAATCATCAGGATCATTAAGTCCTACTGCTGGCCCTGCCCAGGACACCCCAAGAATCACACAGAGTGCCTAAGAGTATTGTCTAAAAAATTCTCAGGCTCTGTCAGGCTTGGTGCTGTGACCACTTCCCTGAGGAGCCTGTTCCAATGTTAACCACCCTCTGGGTGAAGAACCAGAATTTTTCTGATATCCAACCTAAACCTCCCAACTCAGCTTCATGCTGTTCCCTTGGGTCTTTCCACTGGTCATGAGAGTGAAAAGATCAGTCCTACCTCTCTGCCTCACCTCATGAGGATGTTGAGGTCTCTCCTTCAGTCTCCTCCAGGCTGAACAAACTGACCTCAGCTGCTGCTAATAAGGGTTCTCCTACAGACCCTTCACCATCCTCCTGGCCCTCCTTCGGACACTCTCTAATTGTTTACTGACTTTTTTATGTTGTGGTGCCCAAAACTGCCCCCAGCACTCAAGGTGAGGCTGCCCCAGTGCCGAGTAGATCAGGACAATCCCCTCCCTTGCCCGGCTGGCCATGCTGCACCTGATGCCTCCCAGGACATGGCTGGCCCTCCTGGTTGTTGGGGCACTGCTGACTCACATTCAGCTTTCCACTGACCAGGACCCCCAGGTCCCTTTCTGTGGCACCGCTCTCCAATCTGTTATTCCCCAGGCTGTCCTTGCACACAGGGTTGCCCCATTCCACATGCAGAATCTGGCACTTGTCCTTGTTAAACTACATTCTGGTTGGTGATTGCCCATCTCTCTAGTTGAGGTCCCTCTGCAGGGCCTCCCTGACCTCAAGGGAGTTGGCAGCTCCTTCCAGTTTGGTGTCCTTGATAAACTTACTTAGTATTCCTTTAAGTGCTGAGTCCAAGTTGTTAATAAAACTGTCAAAGAGAATTGGGCTGAGGATGGGGCCCTGCAGAACCCCACTAGTGACAGGTCCCCAGCCTGGCGTCACCCCATTCACTCTAACCCCTTGTGCCTGACCCTTGAGCTATTTGTTCACCCATTGCATGATGCGTTTATCCTGCTGTGTGCTGGATATTTTGTCCAGAAGGATCCTGAGACAGCATTGAAAGCTTTGCTGAATTCCATAAAGGCTTTCCTAGATCAGCTAGGTGGGTTACCCTGTTACAGAAGGAAATCAGGTTTGACAAGCAGAAATTTCTTCTCATGAAGCTGTGCTGGCTGTAACCAGCATTGACCTCAAGGTGTTTTTCAACACCTCCCAGAACAATTTTTTACATGATTTTACAAGCGCTGAAGTGGGACAGACAGGTCTGTATTTTCCAGGATTCCCCTTCTTGAAAATCAGGACAATGTCCACCAGCTTCCCAGCTCAAAAATCATCAAGACAGATTTTGTAATAGCATCAGCTAGTTTTTTGAGGATTTTTGGATGAATTCCATCAGGCCCTATAAATTTGTAGGGATCCAGCTGGAGGAGTAGATCCTGCACAAGTTGAGGGTCAGGTGGGATTTGATCATTCTCACAGCCATGGTCCTCCAGCTCAGAGCACTGAGACTCCCTTGGTCCATCATCTGTGTTGAGGACAGAGGAAAAGAATGCATTAAACACCTCTACCTTGTCCATGTCCCTGTTTGTGAGGTGCCCATCCTCGTCCTGTAACAGGCCGATGTTACTTCTATGCTGCCTTTTGCCATTAATGGATTTGAAAAAACTTTTTATTGTCTCCCACATTTCTGGCCAGCTTCAAATCCAACTGATCTTTAGCTGCATGAATTTTCTCCCTGCAGTGTCAAGCTGCATCTCTGTATTCTTCCAGGTCACCTGCCCTTGCTTCCACTGGGCACACACCTTCCTTTTTTGCCTTGGACCCAAAAGAAGATCCCTGTTCACCAAGCCAGCCTTCTGCTTGACTTCTGACTCTGGTAAATTGCTGCTCCTGTGCCCTTCGGGAGTGATGTTTTTATAAATGACCAACACTGACAGATCCCAGCACTACTGAAACATTTCCCAGAGGACTTTTCTTACTAGTTCCCTGAGTAGCATGAAGTCTGCTCTCTCATGTCCAGAGCTGAGGTTTTCCTGCACTTTTCCTCCTGTCAGTAAGGATTTTAAACTCAATTACTTCATGGCTGCTGTGGCCAAGATGGCACCACTCACCACATCACTCATGAGGTCCACTCTGTAGACAAGCAGCAGATCAAGGAGGGTGTCTTTCTGAGTCAGCTGTCTTAGTACCTGTACCATAAAATTGTTGTCCAGGTCTTCTAGAAATTTTCTGGCCCAGGTTGTGTGATGCTTCCAGTTAATTTCTGGCAGGTTGAACTTCCCCGTAAGGACAAGAATGGTTGATTTGGAAGTGTCCCTTAGTTCTTCAAAGAATAATCTGTTGATGTCATCATCCTGTCTAGCAGGTCTATAGTAGATGCCACGATGACATCCACATTGTTTGTTTGCCCCTTGATTCTTTTCCAGAGTCTCAACTGTGCCATTGCCTGCTGTGAGCTCCACACATTCCAGCCCTTCCATCACACACAGTGCCAACCCCCACCTCTTCTGCCATGTCTAACCCTCCCAAGATCCTGTAACTATCCAACCACATCAACTTGCACCCCAGGTCCTTTTCTGACCGGCCACTTTCCAGCCACTCTTCCCTAAGCCTGTAGCACTGCATGGGGTTATTGTGAACCAAGTGAAGGACCCAGCACTTGGTCTTACTGAATCTCAGAGCACTGTCTTTGGCCCATCAATCATTCCTCAGTCTCATATCATAGATACCACTGAAATTCAGTGCTGGGAGTAGACAAGGGGACACTTCTGCCTGTGTCAGTCCCCCCTTTCTTAATCAAGATCTCATCTCCTTTAATTGGCTTGCAAAAATTGACAGCTCATGGCCAATAACCACATATCCCAAAAGCCTGAGGCCTCCCTTTTCTTTTCCACCTCTCTCTGCTGCTAATTCTCTGTAGAGCCCCATTTCAGGGAATCTACAATTCTTTTAGCACTCTGATAGAGATTTTTTTTTTTTTTTTTAATATAATGGGGGTTTTTTATTATTATACTGCATAGGTCACCTTGCTTGGACACAACAATTCGAAGTCTATAGAGGAAAAAGTAGACCTATGGCACAGCCCATGCCTGCAAGCTGAGATCTGAAGCCTGCTCCTGGACACTAGTCTAGTTTTGTTACTCTTAGCTATTTGGGTGGGTTTTTGTTGTTCTTATTCATTTTCCTTAGCTTACTCATGAAGTTACAATACTTATTTTCCTTATTAAAGTATTTGAGTGTTCAGCTGTCAGTCTGCCCACGGAACTTTTGAACAAGTCAAGAGACTTCTGAAGTATTAGCTATACAAGCAAGTATTTTCATAAAGAAAAACTGGCTGCAAAACATATCCTGTTAGGTCTCAGTTCAGTCTCATTTACTCCAAGACTGATATATCATGACCACACCATGGGAACAGCAGTGCCACAGCAGCATCAGCATGTTCTTTTGATGAATCATTCCTACATGCTCCAAAAAAGCCCATACCTTTCTTGCAAGTATGACTCAATAACAGTCACAATATTTTGTGGCTATAAACGTGCACCAGAAGTCAATGAGACAAAAAGCAGATACTGAATGGCTTGAAGAGGAAACAGTGTGGTAATTATGGTTCTCTCTGACATTTGACACTGATGAAAGCACTCTATCAGAGACACACAAGGATTTACATAGACAGAAAAATTAGAACATTAAGTGCGAACTTGAGCCAATAGTTGAAGCAACATTGATGCAACCCTTCACACAAACATTTTTGCTTCAGCACAGAGAAGTTCCAAAGAACACAGTTCATGGTATTTTGGAGACTGTCCAAGCTAAATTTTAAAAGTTGCATCAGGTCTGAAATAAGCACCCCCAAAAGGAACACTGTCAGCTTAGCTATGTTAGGTTATCTGTATAGGTACAATAATACAAGCATGATTGATCAAGCTGTCTCCTGAAGAATACTGTACAGCTCTCAGCATAGACTTGCTGCTTTGATAAACATACAGGACGAAATCTACATTTCAAAGGGAAAGAATTTACTCAGTTCTTTCTCTGGGAAGATGGATGCTTTGTTGCACAAATACCTTTTCACTGCTGTCAGTTAAATAGATCATTTTGTCACCCTGCTTGTTTGGTGGGTGAGAATTAAATCAGAAACTACTTGTAACAACTCAGTCCGTACAAATCCATGGAAGCCTGTATCCAATGTGTTGAGAGAGCTGGCTGATGTAATTTCAAGGCCACTCCATGATCTTTGGAAAGCCACAGAGATCAAGGATCCCATTGACTGGAGGCAAAAAAAACCCCACTCATTCATACAGCTTCAGAAAAAGCCAAAATAACAATGTGGAGATCGCTGATCCCATTTCTCACATTCAAGAATTTCCTGTATTTCAGCTTGCACCTACTGCCTTTTGTCCTTTTACTAGGCACCACCAGAGAAGAGTCTGGCTCTGTTGTCTTTATTGCCCCCTTCAGCTGTTTATATACCTTGACAGGACCCCCCCAGACTTTTCTTCCCCAGTCTAAACAATCCCAGCTCTCATCCTCTCCTGGTTATTTCAGTCTTCAATCCTATTATTCCCTGGCCTCTTGCTGGGTACCCTTTAGTACATCCACACCCTCTCATACTGGGAGCTCAGCACTGGATGTGCCATTCAGATGTGTCTCACTGGCCCAGGGTGGAGGGGCAAGATCACCTCCCTCCCCTCACTGTCAACACCCTGCCTGATAGCTCTGAGTCTCTGAGGCCACGAGGGTCCACTGCTGGCTCATGCTCAACTTCATGTCCACCAGGACCCCATCTGCCAAGATGCTTTCCAGCCATTTGGCCTGATGCCTGGGTTTTTTTATTCCTCCAGGTACAAGATTTCGTATTTCCCCACACTGAACTCCACAAGGTTCCTGTTAGCCCATTTCTCCATGTTAGGGTCCTTCTGAATAGCAGCACAGCCCTCTGGTGCATAAACAACTCTACCCTATGACCCAGGCAGAAGGTTTCTAACAGTGTAGGGATCCTGCATTGACAGGGTGCACCAGTAAAAAGCTTTGAACTTGGCTTCATGTCATTGATGGCAGCACTTTGAACACAGGGTTCAGCCCGCTCAACACAACTGCTCACCATCTGCTTCACACAGTCCATAATTCATTGCTTTGGGAAGATGTTATGGAGAACCGTGTCAAAAACCTTGATAAGGGCAAGATTAACAACATCCACCACTCTCCCCTCATCCACAGAGCCAGGCATCTAAGGCTCAGCACTGTAGAAGGCTATCCAGTTGTCAGGCAGGCTTTTCCTTCCATAAGTCCATTCTGACTACTACTAATCACCTTTTTGTTAATTTTGGAAATGATTTCCAGGACTATTTGCTCCATTACCTTCCCAGACATCAAGGCAACAGTCTTGTTCCCCTGTATCTTCTTGTCTGCCTTGAGGATAGGAAAGACACTTGCTTTTCTCCTCAGGAATCCTGTTCATTGGCAAATCCTTTCAGATAATTAAGAACAGCTTCACAAAGACATCACCCAGCTCCTTCACCAGTCACGGGCACATCCCATAAAACTGTATGGTGCATTTATTTAAGCATTTCTTACCTTGAAACTTCTCATCCAAGGGTCGATCTTCATTGCTTTAGCATTTCCCACAGGCACCAGGGCCCTGCAATCCCAAAGGGTGGCGTTCCCAAGGCAAAGAAGACATGGAGTATCTCAGCCTTTTCCATGTCCTTTGTCACATGGATTCTTGTTCCACTTAGCAGCAGACACACACTTCCTCTGGTCCTCCTTTTGCAGCTGGTGTATCTGTGGAAGACTGTTGTCCTCCACATCCCTTGCCAAGTTCAGCTGCAGGTGGCTTTGCTTTGCCTTCCCTAACCCCATCCCTAGGCACCTGCACAGGATCTCTGCCCCCTCAGAGGCTACCTGTACCAGCAGCTTTCTATACAGATTTTTTTCTGTGGTGATGCACAGCAGGAAAGTGATAGGCAGTGGGGCATGAGCTGAAACAAGAGAGGTTCAGCCAAGATACCGAAGAAATTCCCCCCACCCCATGCACATTTTATGTTTTTTATCTCTGTCCTGTTCACCTATGGAGTTCCTGCATGTTGATCATGAAAGGCAGCAGTCAGCAGAGATGGGCAACATTATCACCTGATCAGCAACGCAAACCAAGTCCCAGAGCAACTGCTGTGCTAGAGCAGGCATTGAGACACCCAGTACTTGCACCTGCCACCTGAACAGGATGCTCAGGCATTTGGATCTTCACTAACCTGTAGCATAAAAGAACAGACTGACAATTTTTAATAGGCCATTTTTTATTGAGAGTTAAGATCATGTTTCCCCACAGTGCGCAGAACACACTGTGGAAACAAAATACAGAAGATCACTTTAGTAAATACACACTGGTTAAGCAATGCTACCTTTTTTTTTGGCAAAGTGCTGTATTTTGTCTGTTTTCAGCTCAGGTTAAACTATTAAAAATAAGAGCCACACATTCTTCCATATCAAAAGGACTGCTACAAATAGAGAAGTGGCTCTGGAGAGAAGCTGCCATATATGCATAGACTGATGTACAGTATTAATCCAAACTGAAATGTCCCTTTTGAATCTTCAAGTTTGCTGTGTAGAAGGCACAGTTTAAAATGCAAATCTGTCCATTGACCAATGCATATGAAAATACAATTTCAGCAAGATTCATGAATATCAATCAGTATGAGACAGTAAAAGGCCTCCACTTTTACAAGAAAAAACACACACTTTAATACAATTCAAAAAAAAAACCCATATAAAAAGCCACACAGCTCACTATTAAAACAGAAAACCAAAACAAATCTAATTGCCCAATAGCTCCAGGCACAAAACAGGGCTAGACCAACATAAATATGTAAAACAAATTAACAAAAAGCCATTGATGTAGTACTATCTCACACAATAATACGGTTTCCAATATTACAAATTGAGAAGCACAGCTTTGTGCAACAAAATAGTTTATATCCTGAAAGATATAGGTTTTCATCACCAGAAAGTCATCTAGTAATGCAGTATAAAAAGATCAGTATCTCCCAATTCTAGGAGCAGTCTAAAGTTGCATTTACTTGCCTACTGAGAAGAACAGACCAAGGCTCTCATTTTAATGCCTGGGAGCCTTATACTCTCAGCTCCATCTCCCCATTAGGAGGTAAGGGATTATTTACTCCTTCCAACACAGGGAGGTGGAGACTCCATCTTCCTTCATTGCACTTTAAGAAAATTAAAGCTGAAGGAAACTAGTTACTTCTATATAAAGGAAAGGAAAGAATTTTCCTGAGCTAGAAAGTTGGCAGGAAAGAGGACAAGCAAGTTTAAATTAGACACAAAGTTGGAGTGATAAAGATAGATAATCTCAGGCAAGTAAGAGTACTTGTGAATAGATAAGAGACTGGTGAACTGCAGCTATTTGCAGATAAAGCAAAGTATTTGGACCACATAAGAACTGTTGTATGGACATGGGTACATACTGCTAATAGAGCAGTAACAAAATATCTCTTTTGGAAACTCATGATGTGACCAATTCTGTTTTCTTTCAGAGTCCATGTGAATTCAATTTGTCAAAAAAAAAAAACCAAAAACCAAACAAAAAACAAACAAACACACCCACAAAAAACCCCACCCAACCCCAAAAATCTAGCGTATCCAGGAAAGCACCTCTTGCTTTTATACATTTTATTATTTTCAACATCCCTTTGTGACAATCCTAATCCCAGAAAAGCAGCACATCTGCAGTGAAACATAGGTTATAAATGCTGTTCCCTGAATGCTAAGTAGGTTCTACAAATTCCAGCTGCAGAACATGCAACAGTACCACTACACCAAGGTCAATTTGAATTGTTGGGGCTCTGCTTCAGTGAAATTGAAGCATTTGGCTGAATTTAAATACTTCATAGGTCTGGAACAATTCACGTTATTGACCTTGCCTGATTTCAAAGACTCCTCATACCAACTTCTGTGTAAGGACTACTGGAAGACACAGCTGAGTGTAATGTTAACACTGTAATGCCCTAGGCACTAAACTCAAGGGAAAACAGCAAGTCACATTAAGCACTGGCAGAAAGGAAGATAAACTTACTTTTACCGCACACCCCCCCCCCCGCCCCGCTTCTTTCAGTGCAGATTTCTGCTTCCTTACTTCCATACTCATTTAATCTACTCCCAGATTGATCTATCAGGGTTCAGCATACCACTGACGGCTGTGTAATATAGCTTTTGTTAACAGGTGGACTTTACCTGTAGTTGTAGTTGGCAGTGCTTGCCAACTTCCAAAACATCTTGCACAGTGTTTTAAGAAATCTACTTGATAGTTTTAAATGGCTTTTCTTTCCTGTTGGCCCATGGAATTGCTATCCAGTCCTTCTGCCTCCTGTGGGCTAGGAGAACAACCGTGGCTGATTAATCAATTTTTATACACTGCTATTGCTGTGTTTAGCTCAGCATCCATTTCTCCCTGCCTCACACTGCCCTTCATTTCCAGTCCCCATTAACTTGGATTTCATTTTCATAGAGAGAAAGAGAAAATTAGAACTTTGAATAAAAGCTTCCTTCTAGCTACTTCCAAGCTACTCTCAGCCTGTAAATATGAGACAATCTAACAGCAATTTGTAGCTCAGAAATACCTGTCTATCAGCCTGACCTCTCTGAAGAGCAGTCAACTACTGAGAGGATTAAAAGAACAGTCAATCCAGCCTCTTCTTCCTTTAACTGGACTAGAGATTAAATGAGACAGGGTAGGGGAAACACATGCTTCAAAGGCAGAAATAGTTAGAGAAACTCAAACTTTACCTAGTAAACCCCAGTTCAGTTCTCTGTGTTGTGCATCTGCACGTCACCCAAAGGTTCAGCTTTCCTCCCACTCCACTGTGAGGTACTACATCTGTAACAATAGTGCCATATTGTAGTGAAACAATATGGTGGGGGACTTAACCCTCTTTCAATATCCACATCAAGCACCCAGCACACCTACTCCACTAACACGAATAAGTTTTAGGAGTTTAGATGAGATGTCCTTCTTGAAACAGCTCAGCGCAGCTATGTAATATCCACTGGCAGCTATAGCATTTCCTTGTTAGAAAGTAATCATATATGCTGAATACAGACAGATACACAAGCTGTCAAGTACTGGTCATTAAAGCACATGGCTAACCTCAAATTTTCTAACTCCATTTTGATTAATGCAAAACGTAACTGATTTCCATCTCAGTTAAGTTTCTTTAAAATACCAACTAAGAACCCATCTATACATTATAGTTCATAAAACAGCACACAAACTATCGTACTGATAGGCTTCCAAGACATTGATATTTAACATCAACATTTAGAACTTGATGCAAGAAGTTTGGAGATTTATGAGTCTTTTAAAAATAATGCAACACTAGTTACGATTGCGCTTGAGGGATTGATGATCGGCTTCAGATTGACCACACTTACTTACACACGAAAACAAGAGCAACCTAAGAAACAATTAGACCATAGATTAAAACCACAAGAACCATCAGTAATTGAACTGACGCTGGCAAGGCTGGTGAACAAACAGTCCGTTGTGCTTGATTTGCCGAGAGTGGCAATCCCTGGTAAGGTTTTGGCGACGGAGACTGTTTCTGTTGAGATAGTGTCTTTCATGATGTTCTTTCATCCAGTGGGTAGGACGAAAGCTCTTGTTTTTTTCCAGAAAAGTTGAACTAGTAGCAAGAGCCGTGACATAGCAGTGAACACGCTGTCCCGTTTCATTTCGAGCCTCCAGTCTAGAAATGTAACAAGCAGGTATCAGTTACCACTGAGGTGCATTGGAAAGACAAGCAAAATAAAGGGCAGAACACAGACATCAACATCCAGCATTTCAAAAGGCTACCCTTATTCTACTGGACAGAGATTTGGGCTGAGGTGAGGTCAAGCTACTTACCACACTGGTAAGTAATGTGTAGTGCTGCTAAATCACTTTTTGTGTGAGGGCCCCACAACAGCCTTAGGACTTTCAGTGTCCTTCTCTACTGTGCTCTTTCGCCCCCACACCACCTCCCTAAGCCCAAGATGCAAAACCAGAAGGCAATGTGTGTCACACTGCTCCAGCTTTAGAAGACTTGGGAGTTATCCACTAGGGAAAGTTTGGTTTAAAATCATCTTGAACATAGGTGGTTCAGCCTGAAAACGGAAGCACACTAACAAAAGTGCATTTCAATTGCCAGCCACACAAGTAAATCCAAACAATGTTCATGCAAAGGAATGGAAAGGTAGAGCAGTTGTGACACACATGAAAAATAACTTAGAAAGCTTGTTCCTCAACCAGGCCCCTAAATTTCATGAGCAGTGAGTCAGCAGTTTTGGCAAACCCTTGCTCCATCATGCACTAGTGAAAAACAAACCAGCAGCCTATGCAAGCAGCGACTGACATATTGAAAAAGGACTTCCCTACTTGACAGAACAATCACTGGCATTTCCTGAAATTTCCAAAGTAAGGTTAAAAATAGCCTTACCATTTTAAAAGCAAAGCAAAACCCTAATCTGAGTGCCAGAGCTGGTGTGAGAGCAGTGGCAACAGAGTTTCTTGCCTTCTCTCTCCCCACTCAGGGCCCAACAACCAGCTGTCAACCGGTCAGTGGTGCCCAGGAAAGCTGCTGCTTAGGAACTTGCCCAGGCATGAGCAAGAATTCTCTTGGGAAGTCGGTCTTTCAACATTAGTATGACTTTGTGATAAAGTTTCTTTTGGAAAAGCTTAACTTGCAATTCTTGTATGATGTCTCTATAGACATAAGTCAGGTCTGCCAAGCCCACGGTACACCCTACGCAGCCTTTCTCTGGGAGGCTGCAGGTGCCTGACACAAAGTAAGCTCTTTTGCCTCCTCCCACTCCACACTAGAGGGAAATACTCCTTGTTATCAAGGGAATACTCCCCTCCTTTCTACTTTTTTTCTTATTTTAAACATCCTAATCTTGCTTTTGGGTCCTTGGGTAGCTTGATATGACTGACTGAAGACTAGAGACTGCAGAACAGTCATATATGACATACTGGTCTTCCCCTGTTTATTCCTAAACCTAGCACTTGAAATATCAAGCAAAAAATAAGTGAATAACAAGCACAAATCAATTCACAGTGCCTTGTAAATACATTCTTTGCAGATTACACCAGTTTAATTTACATGAGGGCACCTGCAAATATTACTATTTTCTATGTGGAGTGATCCCTTAGTACATCCAACAGAGCTGGAGGTGGAACTGCAAGTTTCTGGGGAAAGCTATTAAGGAGCCAGGAAGCCACACCACAGTTATTGCAACCTGTATTTCCTAAGTATGCCCTTAGCTAGCAAAGGGCAGCAACTGTTAATACAATCTGTTGTGGTTTTGTTATGGAAAAATATGACTAATCTGACAAATAGGGAAGTTTATACAACGTCCTTTTGCTTTGAGAGGAATTCAAAATGAAAAAAAGAGATTTCCTCCACAAAAGGAGAAAAACTGGTTTAAACTTGCTGGCTGAAGATACGTAAGCTTCTTCTCCCCTCCTCCTCCTTATTGAATACCCTTCCAGCAATGGTTTGCAAACCAACACTCTTCTATTTGTCATCATAAAGTGACACTGGGACAGCAGAGGTGGTTTGAATTAGTTAAACGGCCACATTTAATGCAGCATTTTGGTACCTTAGGTGCATTTGGTAGGCTGGCACAAGTGAGCTCCAGGTATTGAGAGAACAAGGCTGATGAGTCTCCATCATATTGTCAAAATGGAATTTCAGAGGGGCTGTGTCTTAAGCCAGACCATCACTTCATACATTTGCTGCTGCGCTTCCAGTGTCTACTTTGCTAGAAAGCAGAAGTGTCCTACTCATTCTGCTACAGAACCACACCTCACAAGAAATATTAAAGACTTCAGACCCCCAACCCAATTATTTCAGTAATTTTTCTGCACTTAGCATTTTGGCTTGTTAAAGCAGATGTAGTTAGGCTTGATCAAGTAATAATTTGGCACAAAGGTTAGTCCTAAAACCAGTATTGCTTTGGCAGACAAGGCTCTAGAGGAAGCAGTGTTGCTAGCAGCCTGATCACACAAAAAGCACTGTTCCAGAACAGTAGTACTTACTGTGCCAGCGTGCCTTAAGCAGCTTTTCTTGGCCCTACAATATTAAATGGCCAACCATTAAACCACTAGAGACTTCATAACAGCTTTTGAAACTTACTGCAGTATCAGTGTAACCAATGTTCCCAAATTCTGCAGTCTACATCAGCTTTAGACTTAAGTCTCATCCCAGCTGTCACACAAAATACCCTGTACAAGAGCCTAGGTCCTCTGACAAAACAACAGCAGAGTTCAGTGTGAAGAAACTTAATTACACACCAGCTGAAGAGCACACCTCTAGCTTCCCCACACATTAAAGCAGCTTAACTGTACTGTACAACACAAGACAGGATTCTTCTCCGGATGAATTTACATCAGTATCCCCAGTTCAAGTGACTGAAAAGTCAGTATCCAATTTTAAGCGTTACTATTCACTGCAAACTGGTATTTTAGATAAAGTGGCTTACTGTCTTTTGCTAGGGCATGCCTTGCAGCCTATAGCACTCTTGCAGATTTCTTCAGATCCTCATTTTAAAGGTCTGCTCATAGTTCCCCCAATTTAACTTAAGCTACACCCCTGATGCTTAACACCATAAACTGTCATCCCCAAATAATTATACAAATCCTGCTCCACGATCAACAGTATCAGTGCTATACTTCAATATTATACAGCAGCATGTCATCTCAAAATCACCTGTTTTCTTTGAACTAAAAACTTAAATATAGCAAGGGGCTAATCAGACAAGTCAAGAGGCCTCTAACTACAGCAACTCAACTGCTATACTCATTTCTTCCTGTATATCAAAGCTTAGTATGCTGTGATTTTTTTCTTTAGTATCACTGTTTCTAAACTTAGGAACTAGATGGTATGAAAAGTCAGTCTTTGTTACTAACCAGGGTTCACAAAACACCCAATTATTTCAAAACCAATGAACAACACAGGCAAGTGTGGGGTCATAACGGCAAAGAAATACTTTACTTGCACATAGCCATGTATGCCATACTGGTACAGCTGTATACATCAACACCAAAGAATGTCAGTGCACAGCAAACACGCCTCTACAATCTCCTCCATGGGGAGAGATTTTTAGGACCCAAAACCAAAAAGCACTTCTTATTTTGCTAAAAGCAGAAGTTTACAGCACAGATTTTCATATTGAGGGAGCTCAATTTGGTGGAATCTTTCAGTTTGCTTTTGCTCCACAAGCCACTTGTGGGTAAATTAATCCTGTCCTGATCCATCAATAGGTTGAGGAATGAAAAAAAGACCCCACAAAAACAAAACACCAACAAAGAAGCCTCACACCTAAACCCCAAGCCACTTCCCTGTCAGGATAATTAAAATTCTGTGTTTCATCTCACAAGGTGACTGAAAGAGTACTGACTAGCAGTTATGAAAAACACACATAGCTGTGAAGGGGGCAAAGTGCTTTCATATCTACATTACTGGCTATACAGTTAACTGCCACCAGTTTACACGGGACTGGAACACAGTCTGCAAGGGAGTAATAAGGCTCCATAAATATCCACTGTAGTGCCTAAATGCATACCCAACTGTTTCCTGACGTGGCCATTTGTATAACATTTTTCTGAGCAGGCAGGCACCTGACCACTCTACACACCTTGTGTAGTATTCATGCTTTATTCACCGCCCCTGAAATAAGCTGGAAAATTCAGTATTAAGTGTCTAAGCCGATCCAAGTAGAAACCAGATATTTTCAGCACTGGAGCTACTTGACAAGAGAATTCAGACATACCTGGGACTACCTGGGCTGTGAAGCTCCTCATCCCCACATCCAGTCTCATTAAGGCTGTGACAGGTATTGTGGACAGCATACACAGACATGCTGGGATGCTCTATTAAGAGGTTCTCCATCGGACTGGTCTCCACTTTGATAGTGGTTAATCCACCTGCAGTAAAACACGGGGGAGGGGTAATAAACCAGCTCTCCTCCATAGGACATGACTCAAACTGGATGAAGCAGGACTCGCTGGCCTCCGGCAAGTGTTCCAAGGGAGACGATAAACAAGAGAAGACGGGTGAGCTGTCCGTGGCCGATGCTTCAACAATGTCTGCTTCCTCCACAGAGCAATTAGTGCAAGTGTCTGCTGCAGGGGACGATTCAGCAGTGGAGAGGAACCCGTGGATGTTGGTGATCGCAGGTGGTCAAAAACAACACAGTTGCACATAGCCAGAAATGGGATATGAAAAAAAAAATTAAAAAAAAAAGAAAGAAAAAAAAAAGCACCCTGTTAGCACATACATAAGTTTTTACTTTTTAAAAACAGGGGAGGGGAAAAGGGAGCTCCCAGACAAGCCACGTTAGACATGTCAAACAACTGTTATCAGTAAAGCTATATAATTGCAAAATAAGTCAAATACATTTGTACAAGTGGTTCTGCTGAAGCCTGTGTCAGGTTTATAAACCTGACATCATTTCTCCTCACCAATTTACACAACATGTAACATTTGTTTGGGAGACACCCTACACTTTAATCCCACACCGATTTTGCTCAGATAAAGGTTCCCCAAGGTACTGGTTTGTTCACATGGAAGTAAGACAAGCAAGAGCCAGAGCAAGACAAAGGCAGAACTTATGTCTGACAGACATCTTACCTATAAAGTCAACCAGAATCCACTCGTCATCTTCCTTCTCACTGAACTCTGGCTCTTGGCTGGACAAGCTATCAATCTCTCCCATGAGCATGTTATTCAACCTCTGGAACATTACTAAGGCAGGAACAAGACTTTGGCAGGTAGGTCTTTATATCCAAGGTTCAAGGCACAGCTCACACTAGCAGAGTGGCATAGACTTGAGATTAAAGTGCATAGATGCTTTATCAGCTTAGGTACAGGACATGCAAAAGCATGACTTGTAAACAGTTTACGTGAAACCTGTAAAGAATAATGACAAGGACGTTAATGACAAAACCACAGGTAACACCCCTAGGGAAACATATTAAAAGCCCCTTGTTAGTGCAGTCTGAAGTACCAGTGAACACGTTTCCCCAAAGAGGAGAGGCAGCTTCATTGGCATTCACCATTCCCCCCAACTAGATACATACAAAAAAATCCAATGCCAGGTCTCTCCTGGGAGCTGTCTGCCTTCATCTCAGACCTCCTCCCCAAGAAAAGGTCTGTTCAGCTGACCACCTCAGTCCCACCTTCTCCTAAGGAAGGAGAGGATTCTTGTACAGGACTCTTGTGTCTACGCTCCCCCAGCTCCCTCCATGTCAGAGAGACACCAAGGACAAGGGCATGTTTCCTGCTCCAGACAGCTCATCTCCTCTGCTGACCGAGAGGAGCCCTGTGACGGCTCCAAGGAAGCCCAAAACAGTGTTTCTTCCCCCTCCCACCACACACATTTCAGGGCCATCGACTACAAGTTAATACAGTAGCAAGGCACATCCTGTCTTCAGGTTCAAAGTACACCACAGAGTTAGCAGTGAGATCATTTTCACAGCAACCACCCAACTAGTCATGTATCCTAAGTCTAAGGAACATGGAAAAGTATCAGATGTGTTTAACTAATCCCAGTGCTTATTTCTCAATTAATTTCCCTAAATCTACACTTTATTGGTCACCACAAGCCTGACCTCTGCATCTGGCAGTTAAGATGAAAAATCTTAGTACCAAAAAGCTGAATGTTTAAGCACTTCAGATCAGCACACTTACAGCCTTTGATATTTATGTATGAGTCAATAAATAGAAGCCATTAAAGCAGGTGAAAAAATACAAACTATGGGGAAAATGTTCATTAACTTAACTACAAGCTATTTTGCCCATAGCAATATTTGAATCAGCACAGCAGGTCAGAATTATTACAGATTAAATACCTGTTTGATAATGAAATGGGAAAGAATATATTGAAAGAATATATTGTAAGACAGTATGAATGCTTGCATTCAGAAAGGGAGCAAGACACATGACAGTAGACAAATCAAGAGCTTAAAAGATACACCTCATAAAGAATATTATTTATATATAGGCCAGTATACCCTGCTTCACCTTAGAACTCTCAGGCCACACTAGAAAGCCATTTGGGCCTCCGGTGTCATCCCAGGAAACCAGCCCCCATCACCCACTTGTTCAAGGTAAGAACAAACACTTGCTCCATGCAGCATTGCTCCTGTAGACATTTATGCATCTTCCTCCTTATTCAGACAGCACAGAAGGACAGGAGCAGAATTTAAAGCAGTATTCAGGAGCAATATGAAAAGGTACAGTGAAACTCAAGAAGTTATGCACTCTTGTTCCTCAAGAGAAACGACAGACTGCATGAAAACACAAGACTAGAAACAACAGGCTCAGCTGCAATAATGATACAGGTCTATTTTTAAGGACCACAGTTGAAAATGAAACATCCTAAAGAGAGCTACAAAAATTATCAGAAGTCTAAAGAAAATCAACAAAAATTTTAAAATGGAAAAGTTCAATAGAAGGAAGGTAAAAATTACAACAGTAGTCACTTAGGTGAAGAAGGAGGCAAACATTTGTTGCCTTCTTTTATACCTAGAGCAAGCAGAAGTGGCTTTATACTGCAGCAAAGTTCAACTTTCAGTGGTTAGTAGCAGGAAACATTTTTAACCATTAAGGTCACTAAGCCCTGGATGGGTTACCTAACTAAATGCCAGCACCTACAGTGTTCCTAAGCACCTTCTTGAGAAGGTTTGAGTGCTTCAGTTATAGGCAGAGCTTACTACGGAAAAGGAAATGAACTCTAAGTGAAAGCTTTAAGTCTGTAGTTTTCCAGTTACCTTCCACATCCTTCCCTAACTCTCTCCTGGCACCAAGCCTATGAAAAAATGAGTTCGTTTTTTCTTTAGGCTAACTAGTAAGCCATTCTGTGGCTGCTGGTCAGCACTGGCTTTCCCTGTACTCCCACACACGTGTTGCCTCCTTCCTAGATCAAGCCTGGAGGCACCTTCAGACAGAGACTGTCTTTTTGTTCTGTGCGCAGAGTGGAGCAAGATGAGAGCTCACACTCCTCTAGTACGGCTAGAGCAACAGAGGCATCACAGCAACATAAAATAATTAACCTCTAACAAGTAAGAGAGAGATCGCTGTTCCTGAGATTGTGAGCTAAACAAACCTCAGCTTTTGACCCGCAAATGACTTCCTGCAGATCGAAAGCAGTTTGTCCCATTTTCCCCCTCCCGCACCCCAAGAAGGATCCAAAAAAACATCTGAATCATTTTGTCCTGGTTTCATCTCCAGCTGGGCTTAAAACCACGGCACATTTAGAAAGTGGTTGATGCTTTGACATCCCTCTGGACAAACGCCTTTAAAAAGACCACGCTTGTGCGCTATTGTGCAAGTCAGAGAGCAAAAGAGAAGTTAGGCTCTTATCAAGGGCCATCGTCCGAGGAGGAAAACACGACAGAGACCGAAGAGGCTTTCGAGTTCTCAGACAGGAACTGTCAGCTGCAGGAAAACACAAGCCTGGGAACAACTGACTCAGCTACAGTAACGATTAAGAGGCTGTTATAGATAACGCATGCAATGAATGTCAACAAAACAGTATCACCGCAATAAAAAAAAGTATTTTTTCCTTTTTTTGTTGTTGTTGTTTTGTATCTAACCTAGCAAAGGAGATGGGGTATGTGCTAAGCAAAAAGAAAACACAACCAAAAGAAGACAGCCCCCAGTCCCCGCGCAGCCCTGTTAGAGCCGAGCGGCGGATCCCCCGCGCCCCCGCTCGCAGCTCCGCCGCCGCCGCCAGGAGGCTCCACAGCCGCGCCCAGCGGCGCGGGGCTCGCCCGACACAGCTGCGCACACTCCCGGCTACGCTCCCGGGGCCGGGCGGGGGACGCACGGACGAGACCACCGGCTGCTCCACAGCCGGGAAAACATCAAAAGCCCCCGGCCTCGGCGGCTTCCCAGCGGAGAGAAGCCGGGATGGGCGCGCGGGAAAACGGGGGCTCCGCCGCCGCCGCTGCTTTCCACGGCTCGGACCGCGGGAGACCATCGCACCCGGGACAGCGGCAGCGCGCTCGGTGCCCGCAGCTCCCCGCAAAGCGAACTCACCCAGACCGCGGTCAGCCCAGCGCCGCGCCCGCGCCGCCTCCGCGGAGCCCTTTGTTGTCAGGGCCCGGCGCAGCTGACGGACCGGCCGCCGGCCACGCCCCCCCGCCCCTCCGCCAATGGGCGCCGCCGCCGCCTGTCGCTAACGCACGTGACGGGCGGGCGGGCGGGGAGCGGAGGGGGCGGGGCCCGGGCGCTCGCCCCGCCCCTCGCCCCGCCCCCGCGGCGCTGCCGTGCGCTGGCGGGGAGCGCGGAGATGGAGGCGTCCCGGGGCCCCGCCGTGCACGGGGACACCACCGCCACACCCCGCTGCTCACAGCCCCGTCCAGCCTGGCCAAGAGCGCTTCCAGGGATGGAGCGGCCACGGCTGCTCTGGGAAACCTGTTCCGGTGTCTCACCACCCTCGCCCTGAAAAACTTCATGGCCTCCCTGGAGCCTTCTCACGGCTAAGCCATCCAAACTCTCTCAGTCTTTCTTCACAGGAGAGGTGCTCCGTTCCCTCCCATCGTGTTGGTGTCAATCCTCTGAACTTGCTCCGACAGGTCACAGAATTACAGAACAGGAGAGGTTGGAAGGAAGCACAGTGGGTCATCTGGTCCAGCCTCCCTGCTCAAGCAGGGTCATCCCAGAGCACGGGGCACAGGATTGTGTCCAGATGGTTCTTGAATATTTCCAGTGAGGGAGGCACCGCACCCTCTCTGGGCAGCCTGTTCCAGTGCTCAGTCACCCACAGAGTAAAGAAGTTTTTCCTCATGTTCAGATGGAACCTTTGTGCATCAGTTTCTGCTTGTTGCCTCTTGTTCTATTGCTTGGCACCACGGACAAGAGCCTGGCTCCATCCTCTTGACGCCCTCCCTTCAGAGACAGATAGACATTGGTGACACTCAGGTGCCTCCTCTTGAGGCTGAACAGGCCCAACTCTCTCGGCCTTTCTTAATAAGAGAGATGCTCCAGTCCCTGACCAACTTTGTAGCTCTCTGCTAGACCTGCTCCAGGAACTTCATATCTCTCTCGTACTGAGGTCCATGTCTTTCCTGACATCCTCCCGTGCTGAGGATTAGATGCAGGACTCCTTAGTGGGGTCTTACGGGAGCAGAGTATAGAAGAATCATATCTCTCAACATTTATTAGGCTGAAGCACATTAGCTGGGCTGTAAAATAACCAAGCCACAGATGTAAAGCCCTAGAAAACTCATGCATTACATCATTTAACCCATCTTTTTAGGAGAAAAAAAGAAGCGGTAATGAATGTAAATGCAGCATTTTTCTTTTTAGCTGCTTATGTCTCAGAAAGGAATTTCCAGACAGTGAAGTTACAGTACAGGAGAGCTGGTGTGGCTGTGAGGCACACCTTCAGTCACTTAATATAACTGAGTATATCAGAAAGCTAATAGTCTTTTCAGACTGCAGTGAGTGCTGGACGGGCAAAGGCCCTTCAGAAGATGCTGAAAAGAATCAGTGATATGTAGCCAAACAGCATTTTATATGCAACATGTCCTAATAATTTAGGATTTCTCATAGTTTCAGTTGTGCTGTGGAACTTGATTTATTACAAAATAATGGCATTTTGTAATAAAATAATATGTGTGCAGCATGAGTTGTCAGTTGCTACAGTCCAGATAAACTTGATCTTTTAACCTCAATGTTTAATGAATGGTTTTGTCTACTTTTTTTTTTTGCTTTATTGTTTTTTCCTTCCCCCCCCCACCTCCCCCCCTTTATTTTCTTGTAAGGACAAGGCTTTTCTATGTCAAACAAAATAGATAAAATAGATTTTGGGAAAATGCTGCAAAGTGCCTTCCTGTGGCTGGGAATAGGCTCTGTAAGTTGACCAAGAGACTGCCTAGTTGTACAATCTGCAATATTTTTGCAAAAGCTTCAATTACCTAGCATTTGATGATACTTTTATATGCAGAACTAGCAGTTCCTGAATTAAAAGATCAACTTTATAAGAACAGCACTACCAAGGAACATAAACAAATAGTATATTTGATTCAGCTTTCAGTTTATAAGTTGAAGCAAGAAATGAGAATGCCTACAAAGCCTCTTCAATTTTCAGTGATAGTGGCTTCAGGATAGAAGGGGGAGGGGAGAAGGAGCACATATCTGCAAATTCAAGATAGGCGAGACAGAAAATTAAATGTACATAATAAATGCCCTAAAGGACTAATCTGTATTGCAAAAATACATGGTGTTAGAACACATTAATTAAGGTGATACAAACCACTTAGTGTAGACAAGAACTGTCATGTTTGGCAGCTGGGTTACCTTGGGTCAACAACAACAAAAATGTCAAAGCCTTGGTCTTTGTTTATACTGACTGTTATATTAAGCATTACATGTTAATCAATTAACATAATGTATTTTTCCAGTGTAGGCAAGCCCTAGGAAAGCCTGGGTTGTATTTGAGACACAGACACCTAACGAAGATAAAAAGTCACTTATTATATTTTTGAAAGTCCCCTGACAAGTAATTGAAAGAATAGAAGCTTACCTCTCTGTAGTGTTGCTCTCAAATTCTTCCATTTTCATTTCACTTAATTCTCTTGTAATTGTAACAAAGATGGTGGGAACAATGAACTTGCTTATTCTTTCTCTCAAATATTATTGCTGTTGGCAGGAGAAAGGCAGTTCTGAAATCTACACTCTTTCTCAGCCTGGCAACCATCACACTTTTGTTCTGTATCTGACAAGTACTTGGGCATATGAATGGTTTATAATGACATAAATTATGTTTATGGACTCAAATACCTCCTGAGCAAGAGCTCAGGTATTTATCCTGCACTCACTGAGGTCAACAATAAATTTTCTGGTGATTACAGTACTAAAGGTTGTGGCCTTAGATGCTTTATCCAAAGCCTTTCAAATCAATTAGCCTTTGCATTGATTCTAATGATTCTAATGGTTGTTAGAGCAGGCCCTCAGCAAAAGAGATACAGTTGCTTAGGTCTGGGGCTTGCTGGACGCAAAAATTGACAAAGAAACTGGCCTTCCTTTGAGGAATTTGATGCTTATATTTATATTAGAGAAAAAAATCTGAAGAGATTTCTGGAGCAATGGAACCATTGGTATTTCCAATGTGCCCATGCATGATTCTGGGTTTATTGGTATGAGTTAGCAGAGAGTACATTGTACTTCCTGTGTGCTCAGTGGTAGCTTAATGGCACAGCCATTGCTGCTCTGTGTGTCCTGGGAATAGTAAATGACTGGGCAGCAGTCCCCTGTTATTTGAATTGTATTGATTTTTCAAGATCCTACACATTAATGCAAGGCATGACCTATTGTCTGGGTTCCCACTGCGATGAAATACTACAGCAGTATTTAGGAGGCAGAATATGTGTCTAGCCATGGAGTAGAGAGTGACCTTCCTACCACAAGACCTGTGAGTTACAATGAGTGCATTGAGCTTACAACAAAGCACTGCCATGTGTTGTGCCTCTTGGAGAGGCCCTGCTCCACAGTCATGCCTGTTTCAAGGGTAGGTGAGAATGCAGATCTGTCTCTGTATTAGAAATACTGAATAGCAGCAGGGAGAATCACACCAAACAGACTGCACATACTGAAAAATAATCTCCCTCTAAACTTTGGGCAAGATACATCCTCCAGACAAAGATAAGTAAGAATTCTTCCCAAACAATGTGTAAAAAACAGCTTGATATCACTGAGTGATTTGCATAAACACACCCACGCAGAAAGAACCTGGCATATCAGTACAAGAACCTCCACACCAGTCAGCTTTGCTGATTCATGACATTATTTTTAAGGTCAGTCTAGCACAGCTACCAAAATGGAACTTCAGTTTAATGGTAAGTTAGAAACTGATAATCTGAACTTAGCCCTGGTTTAGACAAAGTCAAAAACCTTCTGCCCTACAGCTTCCATCTGGCTGTGGCAGAAAGTCCTGTGCCGTATGGGAAGAGATTCTGTGTGATACTGCAAGATCACAGCTGTTGGATAGATCCTGGTCTGTCTTACTGAATGCATTATGCAGAAACAGCCAGGGTTTCTAATTTAAAAAATATCTCAAGTTTATGATTAACCACAATGAAATGCTGCTGTGTTTGTTTGGATTTTTTATTTGTTTTTCCTATGGAAAAGATAGTAGCTACTGTTCCAAAGAGCCCAAACTTTTCTGTCCAAATTTAGGTACAAACACTTCAAACCTGCTGTTTAAAGCACGAACAGTCTAAACAGACCCAAGCCTAAAAAAGCACAGACTGACATTTGTGTGCTTGTACAAATGTCAATCCCATTTTTGAAGTGGACTTCTAGATTTAAATATCTGTCTTAACTAAAACAGGCACTTACTTTACTGCTCTTCTTCCCCTGACTTTATTTAGTGCAAAGATTTCTGCAACATTGGCTTCAAGATGGTAGATTGATTGTTTCTGCTATAAGTCACAAGTTTCTAATGCTATTTTCCCAAACAGCAAATTACAATTTGAGTAAGAGCAGGCCTTTCCAAACTTTTATACAAAACAGGTGTTAGAGACCTGTTACTGTATTTTACAACATGAATTCAGCAAATTCAAGAATCCAATTTTAACATGACTGGAACCCTCATGATTTAGCTGAGCAAGATCCAAGGAGGCAGAAATTACTGGATATGATCCTCTAAGACAGACTGAAAAAGTTGAGGGATTCCATTTTCAGGACTATTATCTTAAAACATCCAATCTGTTGCCCTTTTCAGCAGAGTGCATTTTAGAAAAAAACTCATTTTTCTTTTAAACTGTCAAAACACAAATCCTGCTTTTTTTATTGTTTAAGAGCAAAACCAGGTATAATTCTGCTGTCAAATTGCCATTGGCAGGAAGCCATTATAAATCATAGCCAGATTGAAAAAATAATGGTAAGCTTTAGCCACACTTTTCTTCTTGTCAAAATAAAAATCCTCTCAGAAGTCAGTACAGATTTCAGTGGTCTGAATAACTCTTCTTTCTTCTAGAGCACCTTCAGTGGCAGCATTTGAATTATTAGCTTGGGCTGAAGTGTGTCAGGCATCACAGCACGTCATGCTGTACCACAGTGCCAGCCAGCAGAGAGCCAGAGCCAGATGCCGCTTCTTTTCATTATGGGAATGATTTTTCTCTTGAGCCCAGAGGCATTCATCAAATATTTTCCACTGGGATTGTCTGTCCTCTCTCATATTTATCTCTTGTACTAGAAGAAGTCCAGTGCATTTTCACTGCTCTTGCCTGAACCTGTCCTCTCCTTCAGCACTCAGTAATAAAAGATTCTATTGTACCTCTGGGTACAGCCAGGAATACTCTTCTACAGTTTTCTTCTTTGCCATGTGATTAGAGAGCCTCTCCAGAAGCAAACCTCCCACCTAACACAGCCAAGCAAAGTGTTCTTAACATCCAGAGGGGAAATGACCCGTGAATTTTTGACTATGGCATTGAACACGCATTTGTTACATTTATGAAATTCTTGCAAGCTTCAGATGATGGGTTATTGCCATGGTTATTATCCCTTCCTTTTTCTGTTCCTCATTTCAGTGGTGAAGTTAGGATGATCAGCGCCCCACCATGTCAGTGTACAGGCAAGTCTGCTTGATCAGTTAATACAGGTTGTTTAGGAGGAACTTGCCTTGGTCATATAATTTATTTTCCTCTGCTGGATTTACCTTTTAAAGACTGTCAGATAATGTTCAGTGAGAAAATAAGCAGTGTCTGTCTGTATCATATCTTTGTTTTAAACCACATAGGAAGGACTGACAGTGTGCAAGATCACTTCCTCCTTAAATTGTCAGCTCCAAACGTGTTTTGGTTTTTCGTGTGTGTGTGTGTGTGTGGCTAGCCATGCTTAAAGCCCTTCCTTGAATTTTTTTCTGCACAACCTCAGAGTCAGTAGACACAATGCTCACATCTCTGAGGCATTTTTAGTCTCACCAGGGATGCATTTGTTTCCTTTTGGCTCTCCCACTGATCCATATGCTTCCTAAAATAGAGCCCGCTGTCTTTGTTCTGTTGTGACAAGTTACAAAAGAATTAGCAACATCAGTTTAACACCAAGTAATAGGAATCATATCATACACTTAGATGTGCTTGGAATGGTAAGATTCCCTCTAATTATAAATTACCATTATTTTTGAAAGATTTTTTAGTCTTTTCAGGGTACAAAGCCATGCACCATAATTCTGCATTGTTATTCTTTTCAGCCACGGATGCTTTTTACAAACACTGAGCCCAATGTTCCTCACCATAGCTCATATCAGTCCCAATTAAAAAAAAAAAAAAAAAAAAAAAAAAAAAAAAAAAAAAAAGCCAAATGCTTCTGAGAGAAGGATGAATAAAGGCTATTGCAAGTCTATTGGAGACTGAGGTGATCATGGTGGATAAAAAGACATGACCCTTCCTGCACCCAGGTCTCAGGCACTGCATTTGTTACAAAGCAGTCAATACTTCACAGTGTCCTTAGCTTGCACGTTCCAACCCCATTTTAACATGGGATATATACAAACATATATCTGTGTCTTTGTGTATTACACAGTTTATTTATGCAGTGCAATACAGCATATATACGTGTTTATGTAGCTCACAAACGTGAACACCAGCATTCTGTGCCAGCTGAGTGTGGCTGAATGAACAAATAGTGTGGGAAGTCTTGTCTGTGGGGTTAAGCATTTCGCAGGAGCCAGGTGCAAGCATCATCCTTGCATACTGAATCTCTGCAGCTCAGGATCTGGTAATACAGCTATTTTTTTCAGATAGCATTTCAAATTGGTCCTGCACAATAATGAATTTATGAGGTCTCAGTTTCTTCACGATTTGTGCTAATGGAGGCTTCAGGCAAGGGACAGATCGTCTCTTCCACATGCCCTTCCAGTTTGGAAAAGTTAGTGTTCACAGAAAGGTTTAGCTTCCCTACATAACAATATAACTCCCCAGATGACAGCAAAGGTTTTATTACAGCTTGCCAGCAAGGTCATGTCGTCCAGCCATTACAGCAAGAGACCTGTAGCTCCAGATTTAGTTGTTAACCTGTTGCATGACTTTGGGCAGACTTTGTAACTCTGAGTTCCTCATCCTGTAGGATGTGGTCAGGCAGCCAGGCACTCCACTGGGATGATGCAAGAGAGGTGTTTGCACTTAACTCTTTTTACCCTAGGCTGCCTAAGAACTGTTCAAATGGCTGTAAGTTGCTGGAAAACTTCTTGAGTAAGGTGAAGTAGAGCTGCTCCTGGGATATTCTTCCAGCTGATAATTCAGCAGGTGTGAGGTCCAAAACATAGAGAAAGTAAGTTAGTATGCTTCAATTCTTAAACACATACACCAAAGCAACATATTCGTGGCCGTGAGCGACAGTATGACAGAATGTGACAACTTGAGAATGATGCCCTCCTAGCACCTGGTATTTCCCAGGGCTCAGCCCCAACAGTGGATGTGCTACGAACCATTTGTCTCACCTGTGGCAGTGCTTCAAGGCATGCTACCCAATGTATTTTAAAGATACATCTTTCATCCTGCTGTAGTGGAAGTGCTGAAGTATAAGAAATAGTTGTTTATAAAAAACTTTCTGGCTGAAGCAGGGCCTTACAGTGTCTTCCAGGGTTTTTGGAAAAACATGAGTGGTTGTGACAGAGAGTGGAATGTGTTATGAGAAAACAGGCAGTTCAAGAAAACAGATAAATAAAAGACTCTGAAGTTGAAAGAACCCTTTTTCTTTGTGCCTGAATTTTGGACGTAATATCACTCAAATGTCAGTGTTTGAGTTATTAAAATGGTGTAATGAGATGTAATGGCCAGAGGTGCAAGGACAGTAAACATAACTGCACCATTATCAGGACAAGCTGAACTTCCAATGGTACAACAGGTCAAACAGCTATAATCATAACACCGTACCTAGAACAGGATAAGTGGAGGGGCCACATCCAGGCTGCACATGAACATAATGTACCTGGGCTCTGGAACTATAATTAGAGCAAAGCTGAAGGCTTATAGATACCAGGCATAAACCAGCATGATAAAGTTCAAAAAAATTTGAAAGTAAGATGGAAGAAATATAAGCTTAGCATTCAACTAAGCGATTTCATACCAGTTAACTACATAGCTGGATTGTTAGTGAAAAAAAGAAAAAAAAAAAAAAAAAAAAAAAAAAAAAGGCTATTTAAGAATAGGAAATCTGATATTTTATGTCTGGTCAAGAATAATCCATTGCAAAAAACACAGACTGAGGAGCAAATGAGTAGGGACCAGCCCTGAAGAAATAGTCTGGATGTTGCATACTCTTTCAAAAAAAGCAAACTACATACCGAGAGGTACAAATATAAACAGAGGCAATAAAATACATTAAGTGATTCTTCTACTTTCCTCAATATTGGCAAAGATCAGCAGGAACTCAGCAAGCTTGGGCCACCATGCTTGGGAGAGATAAAACATTCATCAGGCTGCAGAGGAGAGCAATGTATAGGATCAGAGTTCTAGAAAAACACAAATTGCATGGGAAGACTGGACAAACAGGGGTGCTTGCTCTACTGAAGAGAAACCTAAAAGAAATGTTAAAGCAGTCTTCAAAAATAAAGATATGGCAGATTAATAAGACATTCCATTGCAGCAGGAATAAGCTTTGGTTAGACATTAGGAAAATTTTTCTAAAAATAAGGTTAGTGATGCATTAGGCAAGATTGCCTGGGGATTGTAAATCTTTTTGAAAGAAATCAGATTAAACTTAGTCAGTAATGACAGAGATAAAATTTATCCATCTGTAAAGAGTGGGATGGTATAGATAACTTCTTAAGATACCTTTTCATCTCTGTTTTCCATGTTCATCCACAAGATGAGTGTTTGTGTTTTTTTTCAGACTTGCTTGTTTATTCATGCTAGTCACTTGCTTCTTCATCTTAGAAATGGAAATCCCATTATTCAGTTCCAGTCAGGGCTGAGTTCAGGTTTTTCTTGTACTCCAGAGCAACACAACGTGACTGTTCAAGGTGCAAAGACATAAAGACAAAATTTAAAACTGTATTAAATTAATAACTATGAGCAAATAATCATACCAGACTTATCATTGGCTTCAAATCAAAAGAGTTCATGAAAACAAGTCCTAAGTCGTGAGTCTTGGGTAATTCACATGGTTCCTTTGACACTTCAAAGAGACTGTGATGCTTGGATGAGATGTGCAATTTTACTGGGACAGGCGAGTCGGAGTCAGGAACAATCCATTTCGATCCACTCTGCAAAGCAGCTGTTCCCACTCTTTCCACATGGGAAGCAGATCTGCCACGGCTTCACTGTGCTGCCAGCACCACTGACACTTTTATACAAATCTACAACCACTGCCTCCCTCTCACACAGAGGAGGTGGCAGGTGGATTTCAAGTCTGCAAAGAGTGCCCCCGCTGAATTGCTGGGGTCTTCAGCAGGAAGACTTGAGATGAGCTCGGGCCTCTTCCTGCCACCATGGATGCCTTTGGTGGCTTTTTTCCTCCAGTGCTCCTACAGCGGTGGAATCAAAGCATTGAACAGCAAAGCCTTCTGCCTATATTCAGGAAGATTTGGTCAACGTTTGACTATGTTTCTGTCTTGATGTAATTTTAACAATTTTAGCTTGGCATCAAATTATTTAAACTCCATTACTGTGATCCTTGTTGTGACATGTTGAGGCACTTACCTCCTGAACAAGTGCCTTACAAAAAGGATAAACTGCATCTATCTATTATGATTAATATTATTTTGCTAAATATGGAGGGCACTTTGGCTGCCCTCCCCCAGGTTGCTACAGCAACGCACATCTGCAAAAAGACATTCTTCTAATTGTGCTAATTAGGCTTATATAAGGGTATTTCAGTGATCCACAGTGGAAAGCACAGTCTGAGGTCACTGAAGACAAACCCCATGCTCCAAATGCTAACGAAATTATTTTAAACCTTCTTCTGGTGTAACTGTGTTAGTCACAGTGAGCAAGAAGCAACGCAGTAGCTCACTGAGCTAGGCAGGTTTGCTTTACTCTCTGAGGGAAAGAAGCACAACAGGAGACTTCTGAAATGCACCTCTGAAACAGAGAAAAAAGTGAGCATGCATTTTGTTTGCAAACATTATTTTGCTATCAAAAAAAAGGAAATGAGAATGCAAACCCAGCATGTGAAGGGTTAATAAGATTAATGATTAATGCTTTACATCTAAATGGTGGCAGATTAATGACTAATACTTTACAGCTATACATAACTTTTTTGAATAAAGCCAACCTGTGAAATGCATAGAGGTGCACGGGTTGGCAACAGTGAAAGTGCAGCAACTGTCCGACCAACACCTTTGACTGGAGCAATGTGAAAGCTGCAGAGCCGTGTGGAAACTTTGCAGGCAACAGCAGGGTCTTTCTCATGCAAAAAAACTGCTATTTTCCACACAATAAAATTAAGTTAAGAAGTTTGTAATAACTAGCTGCTTATTTTATTAGCTTTATCCTCCAAGGGTGCTTTTGCAACCCAGATCATTACATGTGAATAAGAAACACTTTGTGAAAACCTGGACTACTTGTGACGGTTGTCATTAAAACATTAGCAAAAGACATCGATTTGCTGTTACATGACATTATAACACCACACATGACAGATTTTGCTGATGGTGTGACTCATTAGGAGTTTCCTTGAAACCAGCTATTGGAACACCATGCAATTGCAATAATTGCTGTCTGAAACCTCTTGAAACAACGAAAATGATATCTTTAAAGTGAGACAACTATGTCTAATTACAGCCTGTGATGGTCATAAAATAACTGTCCAAACATAACAGTACAATTGTTCAAATATGTAATTGTATTAATCCAAAAGAAATTTAAGTTTCAAAAATCAACATGCTGACTCTTTTCGATTCTCATCTTGTGTTGTAATGGACTTAGGGGTCTGGCTGGAATATTGCTTATTGTGTAGAATATGGAGATACAATCTTTGCGTACAAAATTTTCAGATTATCACAGAATCATAGATCAGCTTGGGTTGGAACAGACTTTAAACATTATCTAGTTCCACCCCCCTGCTGTGGGCAGGAACAACTTTCTATAGGAAAGTGTAACAGTGAATAAAAGTTTATTCTCACTGTGTTTTTCACACACTTGCTGGAGGCCACAAAGTAACTCACAAATACATATTTGTGTAAGACCTTGAAATGTCTTTATATTAAAGGCTGATAGTGGCTTACATAGGGTAAAAGATGACAAAAGGACCCCTTACACTCACAGATGCCAAATCCCAATGCTACCTACATTTAAGGACTTCCTAACTCTAGGCTAAAGTATGAATCACCATGTTGGAGCAATTAATTTTACCATTGCATCAGGCTGCCTAGTGCTGCAGCCTTCGGTCAGGAATTAGATCGTGGAGCTGAATGTGAAATGACAACAACAAAATGCTCTGGCTTCCCTTTGACAAAGAGGGGGTGGGGAGGAGGCAACATGTTGTAAGAAAGCAACCAGAGAGGCTCCCCAGCTTAGCATTTCCAGAGCCAGAGCTGACCTACATTGACCTGCCTCCCAGAACCGAAGCTTTGCCATGCTGGTGCTGAAAGGATTACTTCCCCATGGCTTTCAGTCGTCAATCTTCCAACCTCAAGCTCCTTTCTCCTTAAGATTCTCAATAATTGTTCTGCTTCAGCAACTAGAGAATCGCCATAAATCACCTTTCTACAGTACTTTTTCCCCTTCTGTGCTCTCTCAGGGTGTTTTGTCATTGATCTTGTCTGCCCTGTAACTCTTTTGAGTATTTTAGCTGCATTTAATTAGCATGACCATTTATAATGCTCAGAACTGGAGTGTTTGTGGATTTGAAAAGAGTTGATTTCTAAAAGGTGTTTCAGAAACGCTTTGAGATTCCACATCACCAGAAAAATCTGGGGAGGTGAAAAGCAGGGCAGTAGCTCGGCATCTCATTCTTTCCAACAAATGCTGTACTCTGATAGTTATTATGGTTGGCTGATAAGGAACACTTTTGAGGGTGATTGTTTCTATTTACCACTGCAAATCTCAGTATCAAAATTCCTATGTATGCTTGTGCCCTGAAGCCCTCTGCAGAGGATCCTCCTGGCTTCTGCCCAAGTGTGTCCCCTCTTCTGGGCCCCCTGGATCTGACAAATTACTTTGTCCAAGCAGAGCTGGGAGGGAGTCTCTTTGAGGAGCAAGAACACCATCTGTAAGAATGCTCATGTGGATGAAAGAGTAGGATCCCAGTGTGAGATGGGACACAGAACAACATGACAGGGTGGAAGCACTCTGTGTGACCTCTGAGGAACCAGGCTGAGTTCCAGAAGGGGACATAGTTACCTGAGATAAAGACTAGGCAGAAAGCAGTTTGACTGGACAGTCAGGCCCAAGTTGTTGATCCGAGGAACTGGAAGCGCCCAAGGTTTTGTCAGAAAAAATACTTAAGACACCCAAGATCCTGCTTCTGCATGTGGCATTATCTTGGTATAGCCGGCTGCCACAGGACCTCTGGCACATCAGCATTCCTTACTCACCCCAGGAACCAGTCCCAGGAAACCTCATATTTCCTCAGCAACCATTTAAAAATTAATACAAATAGAACAAATGCTGCACAGTCTCAGGAGCCTAGGCATTGAATGGTCTCTACATTGTATTCTGCAGTACTGTCCTCCTACAATTGTTCCTTATGGCCTACACAGAATAAAATTGCCAGACCATTTAAGGGTATTTTAGTAGGGTTGGCAACTCTGCACTCTTGCACAATGGGCTTCAAAAAGAAACTTTTTTCAAAAAGAAGCTTGCAGGATTTGGGGCAGTCTCCTGCTAAGCAGCTGATTCTACAGCCTGTTCTCACTGGGACTGTCGACACCTGCCATGAGGGTCCAGGATATAGGAAGGAGAGAGGAGGAGAAGTTAGTTTCATATTATGAGCAGGGAATGAGAATGCCGCTGGGACATAGAGAGCAAAAGTCAAGACACAATGAATCTGTCTGTGTCCTTGTAGCTCTACAAGCTTTGAACATGTTGCTGCCAGTCATTGTTACAGGTGAGTTTCCCAAAGCATTGTCTCATCCCTGGCAACTGGCACACTGCCTGGTCTGAAACACCCTAGGAGTGTCTGTTCTGCACAGAAAGTTTTCTCTGAGCCCTTTTACAAGCTGTTACAAGGGCCTTGGAGGCAGCAAAGGTGCA
This sequence comes from Hirundo rustica, assembly GCF_015227805.2. Classification (NCBI taxonomy): domain Eukaryota; kingdom Metazoa; phylum Chordata; class Aves; order Passeriformes; family Hirundinidae; genus Hirundo; species Hirundo rustica. The sequence continues at coordinate 23,551,453 of NC_053450.1, read as the reverse complement.
TGGGTTGCTGTAGCACTGCCAGCAAACCTGTAATGTTTTGCCCAGCTGCCTGGCAGCACACCCAACCCTGCAAGAGTTTGGAGCCTGGTTAAAGTTCTTGGACAGGTCAGGGGTTAGGCTAAACTGACCATAATAAAAAGGGATCCCCTCAGGCCACCAGTTTTTTAAACAGTCAAAGACATCAGAAGTTCCTGACTTGTGCCTGGTGGAATGTATCCAAATGCAAAAGCATGCCGTCATCTCGTACTCTGCCAGGGTAAGCAGTTTGTGAATTATGTTTGCTGACTGACAAGGCTTGGGCAGACCAGGTGAGGGATCCTTCCTAGCTCTTGCAGACACAGAGCACATATGACAAGCAGCCAAAGGAACGTGGGTCCTAATTCTGTCTCTTCTTTTGGTGAAATGGCATTAGGTAAATTCCCTTGCAGGTCACTCCTGATGCCAAGTTCTACCCTTTATCTCATTCTAACACACAAAAGTAACAAGCCCCAGCATGCCTGCACAGGGAGCACAAGGCAGGGGAAGAACAGTGAAAGAGGGAGCTGTCTGTATCCAGCCACAGCAAGTGCTGCTGGTCTCATCTCTTCTGCCTCAGTTAGCAAACTGAGAACGCAGGTCTGGGGATCTTTCCCAAATGGGACAGATCTCATACCCCCCTGTATCCCCATTAATATGCAGTTGCGATGTGCCCTGTGCACTGAAAAAGCCCTTAGATGTGAACACTAAAGATGCAAGTCAGTTAAAATGACCTGGCCCAGGACCATGAAGTGTAGGCCTCCCTCAGGTGACCATTGCAGACAGTACAAGTGTTGCCACAGGAACTCAATGACAGGACTTCAGAAGCCCAGCTGCCACCTTTGTGCTTTAATTACTCAATAATGGTCCCTCCTGTATGTTCCTAAAAAAGAAAACATAGGGAAGTGTGGAGACCTCAGTAGAACATGACAAGGTTCTGGAACAAGTTGTTCTCTCTACTGTTGTTGCCTCTTTGCCCAAATGCCTGAGGCCTCTCTCACCATCCTGTTTTTGCTGTCACTTCTTCCAGGCCTGTCAGGGACAAATCCCAGTGATGCCATTTCTCATTACTCACCTTCCCTCCTTCTGAGTGCTAGTCTGGTTTTCGGAGGTCCAAGCAAAGAGATATAAACAAAAGCAGTGTACACAACAAATACACCTGCCTTCAACACAGCAGACACAACATTTAGGTCAATTTAGGCTCTGGTGAAGAAACATTCACTTGGTGAATTCCACTGAAATCACTGTTATATTTGCAGTTGACTTCATCTGCATGCCCCAAACAAGTTTGCACATCCTCAGCTTCCTCTCTTTCTCTCTCTCATCTCCCTCCCAACAACTTCACAAGAATTTCAAAGAAAAGGTTGGCAACTTGTTGAAAGAACACAAAGACCCTATCCTTACTAACCAGAGAGAAAGTGCTGGTACCTGTCTGTCAAGAACTTGTGGCTTTTCAGTGTGCATATTTCTTGCTAACACTGTTTATCCAGGTAGCACAGATGGGGCGTATCATTTGGCAAGCTTACCCCTAAGCTTTCTACAACAAGGATGATAACAGGTGCAAGATAAGGGATACAGACAAAAGCCGGAGCTCATTACAAATACATTTGCATCCAAAGCAGCAGTGGAAGGACTTGGCTTTACTTTATCTTAAATGCATACACTTTGTGAATTCCATTCAAATATTCACTGTATTTGCATTTGATACTGTAAGTGTGTCACACCAGACAACACACGGAACCGAACTGTGTTTGTGTGGGCTTACACTCATGTGCAAGGGTGGCCAAGTAAGTAATCTCTTCTCATGGCAGTTTTATGATGAGTGCTGAAAAACTAGAGACAAAATTCTAAGGAGAGTACATTGTCCCCCAGAGAGCAGGACTTTTGAAGGAACTTGTTAGATTAATAGCAAAGGCTTCTTAAGCCTGAAGGTCTTATTTTGATCCCAAAGTGGAAGTTGGGCAGTTTTGATGCACTAAACACTTGAAAACTTAGCCCAAAGCTCTGCATCCATCTCTGTGTTAAAAGAATCTGGCACAGCTGTGGAGAGGTTCCTGATCAGAAAGAGTAACCCACAGCAAGGAGAGGGACTAAGCTGATTAGCTGAAACTATTCCTTTTTCTGACCTACTCTCTGTAGAAGTTCTATTTTAATCTGCTGTCTGAAAAGAGATGAGACTAACCTAACAAAATATAGGTACCGAAAAGTTGCATGATAATGTTTTGCTCACAAGTATGCATGCAGTCTGAAACAGAAGTAATAGGAAGTCAGTATATCTGGCCTTTACTTGATGGTGTATGTAAAGTGTGTTGATAGATCCATCCATTTCATGAGAGTATACCTGAATCCCAGGTAAAACCCTAGGAGGCTTGGGAATATCAAATGAGCAGCCATTCCTACTGAGTGCAGTGGCATAAGCCCATGGTTAGCAAAGGTGCCAGTGGATAAGGAAAAATTGCTATTTCCTTTTCCTCTGCAGGACATTTGCTCCAGCCCAGCCCTGCAGCAAAAGCCAAGGAAGCTTGCAGTGCTTCTCACTCTCCGTAAATGACCGAGACCTTTGTCTCCCACTGCTTTTAGCATACCACCTTCTACAGCCTTATTTGTGCTGAAACTGGGAAGTGAAAGAGCACAATGAAAACAAGAAATAAACAAAGGTTTACCAGCAATTTATCTACAGAGGAACATATCGAAAATAAAAAATGCAGCAGCAAAGATAAAACCCCTTCACTGCAATGTCCTTTGGGACAGCTTTTCATCTACTTCGTAATCCAAGACTGAGATGTTTAAAGCATGAAAAATGAGGGGAAAAAAAGTATTTTAAAGTGGCCCAGTATTTATTAGCACCGTATTAATGTATTATTCTTTGGCCAGGACTGAAATGACTGCCATTAAACTAATTTTCTTAGTGTTCTCCTTAAACAAAGATTTTTGGTTGAATACTTTTAGTAGTTCAGGTAAAAATAACCGCAATTGCCTGTTCACTGTGGCATGGAACTTGACAGGAAACACTATTGTTAGTACACGCAGATTTTTCCCTAACTCTGTTATTAGAATTAATCCAGGATTATTCAGAAAAGGAAAATGAGACAGTGGGAAAACATATCCTGGGTCCTCTGAGTGTACAGACTCACAGGACCAAATATATGTAGACTCCCTAAACTTCAGCCTCTGTTTGGCCACTGGAATGGCTGAGGGGCTTTTTTTCTCATTTCTCTGTTGACAGATTGTATCTGGATGTTCTCAGAACAAGGGTAGGCTACAACTGACCAGTATTTCCTTGACGCAGAACTTGGAGGCTTTTTTCCAGAAGAGCCAGGTTAGAGTAATAACTGAACTATCTCTCCCTAAACCAGCCACTGCTGTCACAAACACTGCTGCCCAAGGATTTCAGTTTTTTGTCTGAGGAGTCAGTGGGACAAAATATTCAGTGAGTACACATCAGAGAGGTGGCCACCTTTCAGCTTCTGAGAGAAATGCTGAAAAAGGTGATGGAATGTGCTTTTTAACACAGTGAGATAATGGGGGAAAAAAGTTTGTGGATGACTCTTACAAAGCTTCAATTTTCACATACATTGTTAAAAACTTGCTAAAACATTAAGCCAAATCATTACCCTCATTGAGCTGGCAGCAAAAAACCCCTAACTTATTAGAATCTATATAGTCTTGAGGAAGCATTTCAATAATTACACATAACACTTGAAATATTTTTTTGAAGAAGAAAAGAAGTACTTTAATAAGAACAGTAAAGGTACAGAACAATAAGAAACAAATGTCAGTACACTGAGAACAAGGTCAGGATTAATATTTTACATAAACATAAACCGGTTTATTCTGTCCTCACTATGAATTTAAATCAGTTTAGCACAGTTTTTGTTCAGAGACTAAAAAAAAGTATAATATTTTATAAGATTTATTTATAATACTCTTGCGGCTTAGAGTATGTTTATGTAACCCTTCTGCCAGGATTTGGCAGCAACTGAAAGAGCTGGATTCGTTTATCTAGGGGTTCTCCCTGAAAACTTAAACAACAGCAGTTTCAGCCTCCACCCAAAGCTAAATGACCTTCTTTGGGTGCCCTGACAAACAATAAATCCTGCTCAAGGCATAGCTAGAATTTAAAATGAGGGTCAGAGTTTCAGGACAGAGAGAACTTTAGACCTGAAAAAAAAAGGGAAGAAAGGCTCAGAGTAAACCCACAATGGCCACTAATCAATAAAATAAATAATGTTAATGTGTGATCCCTAACCTCCTTCTCCTCCTCATCTCTGTGACATAAAATAAAGGCTTGCTCTGATTTCCAAATAGATGCCTTGTCCCTTGATTATCACTGCCCACTTAAAACTCTCCCCATATTTACTGCATGGCCTCCCTTTGCAGCTAAGCTAATGAACATATGTGTTACTACTGCCCACAACCTGGGAGAGCCCACCCTCCCTGCAGCCCCTTGCTCAGCTGACCACACAGTGTACTAATTCAAGGCACCAAACTGGCAGAAAAGGAACTCATGAAAAACAAAAGTGAGCAGTGGATGGGTCTCTGCTGGTTTAACTCCCTGTACTATAAAATGAAGGTCAAAGGAAGAGGATGGCACAGCTGGGGACAGGAAGAAGAGCCAGATTGCTGTTGTGCCTCTTCTAGCAAGGGCTAGATTGGGCTAGTTACTAACAGGTTGAGCTGGTGTAGTTTTAAGGTGAAACTGCTTTTAAGCACAGTGGCATTTTTGTACGAATCTGCTGTCTTATCCTTATATAGGCCAAATTTTGAGGAAGCACAGCTGTTTTGTCCATGACCCCGTGGATTACAGAGCCATTCTGTCTCTAGATAAAGTCCAGACAGCCTGTACGGTGAGGAACCCCTCTGCTAGCTAAGAGGAAACAGGGCTTCTGATGCAAACCTTAAACACATTTTACCAAGGATGGAGCCCTGGGGCTAATGTTGCTGCCTGGGCAAAACTTGCTCTGCCTTTCTCCCTCACACAGTCCCAGAGCTGCTCCTATGCCACACTGCCCAAAACAGGGAGGCTTTTACAATTCAGCTTCCTTGAGTTTTTTGGGCCCCAGGTGTAAAAACTTAATGACAGAATCAAGACCTCTGAGATCATTGAGCCAAATCTGACCAAACATCATATCAACTAGATCTAGGCACTAAGTGCCATGTCCATTCTTTCCTTAAGTATCTCCATGGACAGCGACTCCATCACTTCTCTGGGCATCCCATTCCAACGTCTTATCACCCTTTCTGTGAAGAAGTTCTTCCTAACGTCCAACCTAAACCTCCTCTGTCACAGCTTATGTCAATTTCCTCTTGTTGTGTCACTTGTAACCGGGGAGGCCAATCCCCACCTGGCTACAACCTTCTCTCTGGCACTTGTATAGAACATTAAGGTCCCCCCTGAGCTTAATTTTCTCCAGGCTAAACACTTTCAGTTTCCTCAGCCGCTGCTCACAGGACTTGTACTCCACTGCCCTTCTCTGGACACGCTCCAGCACCTCCATGTCTTCCTTGTGCTGAGGGGCCCAGAGCTGGACACAGCACTCGAGGTGTGGCCTCAGCAGTGCCCAGTCCAGGGGGACAATCCCTGCCCTGCTCCTGCTGGCCACACTATTGCTGATAGAGGCCAGGATGCCTTCTTGGCCACCCGGATACACGCTGGCTTATGTTCAGCCAGCTGCCGACCAGCACCCCGAGGTCCTTTCCGGCGGGCCGCTCCCCAGCCTCCGTGCGGGAGGAGCGGAGGGTTCCCTCGGGCGGCGCCGGAGGCTGCGGGGCGGGCGGGCACAGCGTCCCCCCGCGGGCGCCCCCTGCCGGCGCGGCGGGCCCATGGCGATGGCGGGCAGCATGGCGCGGGCGGCGCTGAGGCGCGGCGGGATCGGCCATCGCCCGGCGCGGCCGCCGGCGCTCGGCGGGAGGGCTGCGGCGGCGGGCTGGAGCGGCCCGGCGGCCGGAGGAGCGGTGCAGTACTGCGCCGAGCTGGTGCGGTGAGTGCCCGCCGCGGGGGGCCGCAGGCGCGGGGGTGCGCGCTCCGCTGAGCGGGGCGGCCGGTCCGGCCCGGGAAGGCTCGGCAGCCCTTCCCACCCGACGGGAACGCTGACGAGTTCCCGGAAAGGATGACCGGGAGTGCCCGGGCCGCCCTCGGGCTCTCCTGGCCCCGAAAATAGCCCGTGTGGCCGGCGGCGGTGGGCCGGCGGGAGCACGCCGTGGCGGGAGCGTGGAAACCAGGCGCATATTTAGGCCGCGTGGATGATTCAACCTGCACGCAGAATCGCTGGTGCGTTTGTGTTGGAAGGGACCTTTGGAGATATCCAGTCCAATCCTCCGCCCAGGCAGGGTCTCCTAGGGCAGGTTGCACAGGAACGTGTCCCGTGGGTGTTGAAGGTGTTCAGAGAGGAACGCTCCACGACCTTCCTGGGCAGCCTCCCACGGCAGTGCCCTCCCCCTCCTCCCGCCCCTTCATGGCTGAAATTCTTCAGAAGTATTGAACGCTTTTGTTTCTTTCTGTCGGTGTTTTGGAGAGCGAAATCACCGAAGTGGATGTTTAAAAACATTGGAATTTTTCAGATCTTGGCTACTGAGAAATAGCCATGTTTCCTGAGTGCTCCTTGGAAAAACGTGCCAGAGCAGAGGACATCTGACAGCTGGAACAGCTCAGTACCTCTCTCTCCCCTAAACGCGAGAGGAAGGCCATGTTTCCAAAACATCCCTTTTTTTTTTGTCAAATCCAGGAGGAGGAGTGCAGTCAGACACTTCCACGTCATGCCACTTTTCCTTCTTGGATTGTGGGCTGTAAACAATATGTAGGGCCCCCTTTGCTGCTCCGTAGTTCCCGGGAATTCAGTTTTTTGTAAAGTAAGATGTTAAACAAGTCTCTTAGTAAAGACCTAGGAAGTTTCCCTTTGGACACTGTTGTTCCAGATGATTGACAAAAGCTTGGAGAAGGGTTCCATGTGTGTATAGAAAGAAAGCAGTATCTTCTCCAAACGGGTGCTTGTAAAAAACAGAAAGGTGTGTGTGGTCTGTAGTAATGTCTGAGGTAGGAAAACTAAGGGAAAGAAGTGGAACAATCTTAAATGTTCAGTGCAGCACCAAGAAGCTGACCTGTACAGATCCACCAGAATGCACAACCACATTGCATTTTTCATGGTTTTCAAAATACAGCTTTCTTTTCCTAGTTATTCTACCCAAGATTTGTTTCCCTGATACTCAGGAGATCAGAGGCTGTGTGTACAGCTAATATACAGGTAAAATTAACACCTGCGGGTGAAATGTTTCTAGGAACAAGCAACTGTGAACAGAATTGTTAGGTTCCAATGAGATGGTTGATTGAAAACTTTTTTTTAGATTGTATTTTTGCTTAATGATAAAAAGACTAATTAGAAAAATACACAAGCATTCAATATAGTAAAATAAAAGGTAGTTATGCTTTTGGCATCATTTAATTGAAACTGCTGTTCCCAGTAGTTCAAATATTGCATGGAAATAATAATAATTATAAAATATAAGTGGAAGGAATTATTATTCAAACAAAGAAAACACTTGGGGCTGTGCAAGCATCAGCAACTCCCTAGTTCTGAATTTGAATCTCTAACACATTAGGAAGTACAACTGAGTTATGCCTTAATAATGTATATTTATTTTTGCAATATGGAAGATGCTCTTTCTCCTGGGTCTTCCTTTTTTTCTTAAAAAAACTAAATTCACTTCAAGCTATTTGACTAAAAATATGTTTCCCTTATAAACCCTGTAAGTGTATGTTTTATATCTCTTACTGTCTATGATACCTGCTCTCAAAGACAAGCTTTTGGATGGATAGCTTTATTATGAATTCATATGGAAGGTCCAGTTATGACCATTACTAATTTTTCTTCTGTCTGTGGGTTCATAGGTAAGCTTATACTTATTTGAAAACTATGAAAACACTCAATATCTGACTTAAGGTCATTCCTTCCTTTCTTCATTCCTTACACTGATACATGCAGAGGGTTGGGGTGGAACATGATTTACAGCAATATCCATTTTATTTTACTGAGGCTTAATGGATTTGCAACACTAAATTTTTAAGCTTGGAATAACTGAAAAAACCAACCAAAACCCCACCTTGTCAACACCATTACCACAAGGAAGACAATTTTCTCTATTGTGTTGCTGTGTACTTTGTGTGACGTATTTTTTATTTTTTTGTTTCCTTTCTGAAAGTAGAGGTGGTTCTATGTTGTGTGAACAACACAACAATGGAATCGTGAATATGTGGCTGTAAACCATGGAGCTCTGTCTAGGGTGGGCAATACTGGGTATTTCTACAATTAATCTTGAAAATATATTAGGTTTTGAGCTGATAATACTTTTCAGAAAGTGTCTTAACTGAGGGAGGTTTAATGCATCTGTTCTGTAATATGAAGGGGTCCTTTAAAGCCTACTACAATTCAAAAATGTAATTTTTTTTGGTTGATATTTCTGGACTTGAATCAAGCTCTAAACGAGAGCTCTAAATCAAGCTCTAAAGCTCTAAAGTTTGACAGCAGTTGTGGAAACTAAGCATTTGGTAGTTTTCAGCTGCTGTGTATTGCAGGGTTAAGCATCTCAGTTAAACTTCGCTTGCTTTTTATTTGATGCTAGAAGTAGCAGCCCTAAATAACCCTTGGGTTTGGTCTGGCTTTCTATTTTAAGATCATATTCAAAAGAAATATGAGTACATGCAAGAACAGCAAACTTAGTGAAAATGAGTGCATGTGTTTTTGTTGACAACCTGCTTCTCCACTCTCCCGGCCAAACTTGGGAGTTCATCTTGTTCTAAGGAAGAATCAGGTTTCAGGCTTATCAGAAAGTACACAAAAATGTTGTTCAAAACAAGCAGTTTAGCTTTTCAGCGGTGGTCAGGTGTTTTTGTTAGCTGGCGTGATTTTGTAGTTTATGATTCCGAGCTCCGTGTTTTTAATTTCATGGCACACCCACGTGGCCAAACGAAGGCACATCACTCCGCCTTGGCGACGAGTTGCCTGCAGTGAAACTGCCAGCTCCTGGAGGTTTTATGCTTTGAGTAGAGTTGCCAATAAACAAAAACTTAATGGTTAAGCAAGCACTCTTCTGCCAAGCTCCAAAGCACAATCTTTTAAATAAATGTGGTCTCATGTTTGGAACAGAAATCTGCCAGTCGGACAATTTGGATTCTATTTGCAGTTCTGCCACAGCCTTGCTTCGTGCCTTTAGCCAGATATCTTGAGATGTGGGTTTCAGAGGTGTACCAAGAGTTCAGACAGCCTGCCCTCTCTCTTGGAGTTGGTCTTATTTTAAAACAAGCCTAAAAGCTGCTGATTTTGCAAAGTCAGAGTTTTGAGCTACGACTTGCTGCTACTCTTTCAGGAGTTCAGTGCTAAGGAGTAGCACACCCAGTTGACTTGGAGCTATAAATAACAAATATGCTTTTTGATTCTTTTATAGGAAGCGTGACTATGAAGGGTTTCTGTGTTCTCTGCTGTTGCCTGCGGAATCTCGAACCTCTGCTTTTGCCTTGAGAGCATTCAACGTGGAACTGGCTCAGGCAGGTATTAAAATACATTTGTGAACTTTGGAAATTTAAAGTAACAATTTTGATATTCTGAATTACACTTGTAAGTACTCTTTCTGTAGTAGGTGGTGTTTTGCCAAGATTAACTTTTATACTGTCAAGGGCAATGAATAAATAGTGCAGTACAAACCTCCAGTTTTGAATGGCTCACACAAAGTATCCAGCCTGCCCTATTATTTTGTTTATGTATATAATTTTTATTACTTTTTCCTTTATGCATTTTAAAACTGAATTGTAACAAATAGGCAGTTGTTCTTGATACTGTTACATCATTGCATCTAAGTCCTGGCTTCACGTGCAGTTAATGGGTGAAGTACAGCTAAATCCTAACTGTAGAAGGTCAGTCAAAAAATAGGATGCTATAATCAGGACCTAGTTTTTGTTGGCAGAAGCGAGGTGAAAAGGCTGCAGGAGAGAAGTTTGTTGTTTGTTGTGGGAGAGGAGTGGCTGCAGTCTCTCCGCTTTGCTAGGTGGCCAGAAACTGCCAGTGCAACCAGGAAAGTTGGCAGTGCTTGCCAGAAAGGAGTGATCCAGGAAATGAGCTGGCCAGGCAAAACCCCTGACCACCTTCTGTAGCCTGTGCTTCTGGCAACCCGTGGTGTGCTTTCCATTGCCGTTGTCACCGCTGCTTTTTTACCTTCAGGGAAGAAAGCTAAGGTGAGGGTTACCCAGCACTTAATTTCTGTGGGTATTAAAATTAGGTTGTAGTGAAGATTTTACATTTACTCTATATAGTGTTCCTAAGCTTTATGAGGAATAAATGTCAATTCAGAGCTGAGCTCTGTCCCTGCTTGGTCTGACTATGTCCTGTGTCTGTCTTTGCAGCATAGATAGACCAAGTGTCTTACAGACACTGAATTTCACTCCAGATGTGTCCTTTCCAGATTAAAGACTCCATAACTCAGAAGACTACAGGTTTGATGCGGATGCAGTTCTGGAGGGATGCTGTGGAGGACATATACGGTGATAACCCACCACATCAGCCCGTTGCTACAGAGCTGTGGAGGGTAAAATACACCTGTCTTGTCCTAAAATTTATTTAATATTACTGTGGGAAGTAATGTCAGTGTTTTGTGTGTGCTGTGCTGCATCCGTTCTAAGCAACAGCACCATTTCCAGTACAAATCCAGAGCAAAGCCCCATGAAAGTGCCGTGAGGAAAATGAACCCTATCCCAGCCAAAACCAGTACAGTATTCACATAAAAGTCATTCGGACTCTGGGATACCAATTGCAACCCTCTCCAGTAGCTAAGAGTGCCAGTCATACTCTTTTCTCACAGAACAGAAAATTGGTTTTGAAGTGAAAGAAGGGTGGTTTTTGGTGAGATTTCAACTCATGTATGATTCCTCTAAAGGAAGACCAATATAATACAATCCAGACAGAACTGCTTGCAAAATAAGATGATAAAAAGTAATTCAGAAAGTATTTTTAGGAGCTCTGATAGCTCTTGAGCACTGCAGAGCACCGGGATGAAATAACGGTTCAATGTGACTGGGTGACTTTTGCAGTTAAGACGGGATTTTATTTCCATATTTCAGCAAATATCCCAAAAGTGACTTATTTGAAGCCCATGACTTCACAGATGTCCAAGAATGTCATTGCAATTCTTAGAAAGAAGGATTTGGAAAGACACCTGAACTCACAAGTATTGCAGAGCTGTTAATAGAATTAACATTTCTTCACACAGCATATTCTATGTATACTCCTTTGTTGCTGTTGAGTTTATATGAGAACAATGTGATTTTCCAGAGTAAATTCAATTGATGATATTTAAATGTGTTCCTAAAGTTTTGTATATCCCAGAATACTTGCATTTGGGTTCCAAATTTTTACGCACTAGTAAAGTAGTTAGCCTTTAATAGTATTTCTAGAATTATTAATAGCTCGGCTCTTGATGACTTTAATATAACTGATGTAGCAGCTGTATGATGCATGATCTTACTTTTCTGTCTATTTGGCACATATGAAAAGTGAGGCCTAATTCTTTGTTCATTTCTGTGGGAGAAGCCAATTTTTCAAACTTTGGAGAAATGAGGACCCATGTGTTTGAATGAAAGTAACTCAAAATGGATGTAATGTACAAATTGGATAATTTAGCATAGTTGAGTTTGGTCCTTTAAGTCTTGACCTGTTAGTATTTCAAGGATTTCATTTACAAAATGATACTTGAGGTGAACTAGTGAGACTCAAAACAAGTGTTTTTAGTTACAACTTAAAATTTGCCTTTTCGTATACCAAGTACTGTCTGAAACAGAATTTATTGAATCAACAAGATCTGGTCTTGTCAGACCTTGAAAAAATATTTACTAGTATGGTGGTTGTAAAGAACAAGTTGAAAGTGAGCTATAAGGACTAAATTGTGAGAAATCTGCTCCGGAAATTTTGTTTATAGATGTTTTTATGTGTGATTATAGCCTTTCTGACAAAGTGTTCTGAAAAATTCCGAAGTGTGGAATTAAGAGGATTGAAGGTAAGTTGACAGAACGAAGTGGCACAGGAAGGAAGTCAAATATAAAACAAGAACCAAAATAAGAATGCATCAGTATGAGATGCTGTGTTTTTTTAAACAAACCCATAATATTAATCATATTGCTTTGTTAACATTCTGTCTTTACAGTATGTAGTGGTATGTTGGGCTGACATTTTCTTGAGAACTTACAGGGGAAATATTTTTATTGCTGGACTCTAGAGGAAGCTTGGTTCTTTTTGGAAAGTGAACATAGTTATCTGCAAATATTTTGTGGCAACATATGACTCCAAGAATAAATAAATTTCAAAAACATTTTTAAAGAAATGCTTTTGGTTAGCCAGCTTGATGTCTGGTATTTCATTTTCTGTATGCAGCAACTTCCAGTAAATGCCAGTTGAAAATTTTTGTATTTGAAGAAGTTTCTCCTTTTCCACTGACATGCCACTTTGATTTAACCCAGTGAATGCAATTCTTGTATTAAATACCTAAAATGTATTTCAGCCTTCAGAATACAGTACTACCATCGCTTTGTATGCATTAACACGGAGGTTTTATTTGATAATTTTCAGGCTGTCAAGAGGCATAACTTGACTAAAATGTGGTTCATGAAGATCATAGATGAAAGAGTGAGTATTCACCCTTCAGAATCTAATTCTGGCTTTAGTCATATTTTTATAGTTTTATTTTTATATGTTTGTGCTTATGTATGTATGTTTATGTATATTTAAACATATATAAACATATGTATATGTTTATATAGTCTTATTTTTATATGTTTGTGTGTAAAACAAAAGCTTTTGTAATTTTTCAGACAGTAGTTTTTCTCTTTAAAAATGGTACTGCTGCATTTTTTGAAAATTCTTCCTTGATGTTACTCTTCAAAGTTTCCGTTCTTTCTGTCAAAATGGCTAATAGAATACTTTGTTTATCTTTGTCTTAAACTGATGTAGTTTCTGTGTTCACGTGGCTATAAAATCTTAAAAATTAAATTACCTATCTGAACCCTTCTGTCATGCTACTCCTTATCATGGCTGTGGAGTTTTTTTCTAAGCAGTGGTGTAAACTGGAACATTCAAATCTCATTAAGTTTAAAATACCCACCTTTTTTTTCCTGGGAAAAAACAAGATTAAGAATATCACTGATACAGTAATGTTGCTACAAACTCTGACACAAGGACAAGAATGAAAAGCAGAGTGCGGGAAATCTCCTAAGCTAATTTTGCTGCTGAAGTGAGTGTTTTGTGAAGCTGTAAATTGATCAGATTGATGGTCAGTTACTGCAGAGGGTCATTGCTCTGAAAGATGTCAGACTTTCTTAATGTTAAGACTGTTTTTTAGTCTTAAGAGTGGTATGTTTCAACCACACTTCAGCAAACCGCTAGGACAGGAGGAATGCTGGAGGATGTTAGAGTTTTAGGTGTATTTTATTATTTTGGGTGTATTATTTATTAGTGCCACTAAGTTGTTCAGGGGGCTGGAACACCTCTCCTGTGAAGTTAGGCTGAGAGATTTGGGGCTGTTGATTCTGGAGAAAAGAAGGCTCTGGGGAGACCTTAGAGCACCTTCCAGTATCCTGAAGGGGTGTGACAGGACAAGGGGGAATGGCCTTGAGTGAAGAAGGGTAGGTTTAGGTTAGATCTGGGAAATGATTGTTTCCTGTGGGGGTAGTGAGGCACTGGAACAGATTGCCCAGAGAGGTTGTGGGCTCTCTTTGAGGTGTTCAGAGATTGGGTGGACCTCTGAGCAACCTGGTCTGGTAGAAGGTTTCCGTGTCCATGGCAGGGAACTTGGAGCTAGATGATTTTTAAAGTCCATTCCAACCCAGACCACTCTAAGATTCTATGAATCTGTGTTTTTTTACATGACTTTAATACTGGAGTGCATTTCATAGATTTATTGTATGTTTTTAAAAAATACATTCCTATTTATCTAAACTTCTCTCTGCCTCAGCTGAAAATTAAATATTAAAATTGACAGCCCTGTAGTGTAAGAATACCATATGATGTTTTGTTTTGGCTGTTTCTTTTTTTAATGGAGAATCCTGATTTCATATTGTTGCAGAAAGTTGTATTTGCTCTTATAAGATGACTTGGGTGCAGTTGAGCATAGTTATTTGTTAGTCTTGCTATAAGCTTTAGTGACTGCTTCTGTCTTAGTTTGTACTCTCTCTGTCTCTCAATTTTGTCCTTTTTTTTTGTTTTGGTAGTGCGTTGGGTTGACATGGCTGTAGTGATAAGCCTGTACGAACAGCAGTTATGCTTGTGTTCCACTGAAGCTCCGTGTTTATATTCCAGGAGAAGAATTTGGATGACAGGGCATACCGTAACATCCAGGAGCTCGAAACATATGCTGAGAACACTCAGAGTGCTCTCTTGTACCTCACCTTGGAAACGCTGGGTACGTGTTTTCCCCTTTCCACGTTTTGCTGTTGACTCATTCGTGCAAATGCAATATTTACTGATCTTTCAAAAAACCCTTTCTTTTTCCACTGGAGTTTAATTTCAGTAAAAGTTGTCCTAGGCAGAACATCAGATATCTTTTGAATGCTGAACCATAAATGTGGAACTGTACTGCAGCTGTCTTAGAAGTCTGGGCTTTCCTTGGAAGCTGCTCAGTGCAGAGCTCATTGAAGTGCAGTTTCCTACTGTTCTTTGTTGCTTTGTTTTCTCTGTTCTTTTTTCTTCATTCCTCTTATAGAATGTGGTAAATTCAGGTCTTCACTGTATTTTGATTGCCCTGCTTGTCAGAATACAAAGTGCTGTAGGTATCCTGCAGCTGTTCTTCTGTATTGCAGTGAGAGACACAACTTCCCATCCTGTGAACTTCCTTTGGTGATGTTGTAAATTTGGGTCTGAATCCTCTCCTCTTCCTAGAAGTAGGTTAACTGAATAATTGAAAAGCTAGAAAAAAATGCAACAAAGATGATCCTTGTGATCAAGAGTTACTATCTGTGTCATGACTAATGTAAGAACCACAGATTGGGAAAGAACTGTTCATTTGTAGTGAAGAAAATGGTAATTTTCATTTAGGTGCCTGTTGCATTATGAAAATATTCCCAATATAAGCTTGGATGTAAAAAAAAAAAGGTGATGATGATTATTATTATTATTCTTTAGTGTTTAGTATTGTAATAGCAATATTTTCCTCTTACTTATCAGACTAATCTGATGAATGGCGAAAAGGAGTTTAAAGAAATAGGAAAAAGAGAAGTAAAAAGAGAGAGATGGTGACTACATTCTTCTTTAGAATTGAGGAACTTAATATTTTGACATCTGATGTTTGCTTCCTCAGTAGGAAATCAGTGAAATGTTGCAAGTGTCTTTCTGAACCTCTTCTTGAAGAAATGTAGGAGTATGAGAAATGCCAGTGTCTTCCATGCTGAGAAATCCTGAATAAGTTCACTTATGCTTGGATCACTCACTTCTTGTACAAATCATTTAAACTGTTTTTGAAAATCTGTATGGAGACTCTGGATATTCTGAAGGTTCTGTTGTCATCTTTAACTTCTCTTAAATATACAAATGTTACGAAATATCTAAGCAAAAGTCTCCTTCACTGCATATTAAACAGTTCTGTGATTTTTTTTTTTTTCCCCCGACAAATGGAGAAACTAATCAAATACAGCCCCTTTCTTGGTGTTGCCCATCAGCAGTGTTTTCTAGACTAGGTGGACCTGTTTTCATTCAGGTCATGTTTGCTAGATTTCTTGTGCTTTTTGGACTCTATTCCTGACCAGTCTCCAGTTAGTGTTATCTCTCCCAGTACTAGTGCTGTTCTGTTCTTGCTGATTTCAGGTTATTTCTTTTGTCAAACTCATTTTGACTGGTAATCTTGTCATCCAAAGTCCTGGTACTTCCTCTCAACTCCTGTAATTTAAAAATGTTAATATTTGTGCCCTCTGACTAATTACCTAAGTAGTTAGTTAATAATATCCATTGATTCCTCCAAGCCACACTTTGCTTTCTGCTGCCAGAGCCAAAATCAGTCCCTGTAGTCTGGGTGTAGGCACTCTTTCACAGAGGATTCTGAGACCCACCGAAGACCCAGATAGGCTTCTGCAGTGAATCTGGTACCCCCAGTGTTATTTCCAGATGTCAGTTAGGCTCATCGATCTGTAGTTGCTGTATCCTCATTTTTTTTCTTTGTGGAATGCTGCTTCTGTTAGAGTTTTTATAATTTTTAATTAAAATTTTCATTTTATCCCTTGCCATAAAGAGCAATGGTGCACTTATCTCCCTCCTTCAGTTCTCCCAGTTGTGTGACTGTGCAGTAACTAGCATTAGTTTTCCATTGTTTTAGTGATTTGATTGAGTTTGCCTCATTGCTCCTGACAGCACAAGGGAGGGGGCAGAAGTATGGGTTTGGGGGGGTGAAGCACAGGATCATTCTCTTTGACTTCACTACACTGATGAATCAGCTAATCATAAAACCACACTGTAAGCATTAATGCTTGTCAGGAATCTCACACTTGAGTGACTTTTTCTGGCAGGAAAAGCAGTTCTTGGAATACTGTTATCCTGGGAGAGACTATGCCAATGAAAATGAGTTTGTGTACCAGAGTGTTATATCTGAATAGCTGCTGCTCTGCTAAGTTTGCCCTTTGCAGATACTGCAACAAGAGGCATCCTGCTCCTGAGTGTAGAAATGAATGAATTTCCCTGCTGTTTTGCACCTCTGAGATGAGATCTCAAGGCAGTTTATGCATATGGACAGTTCTATCATGGACCAGTGCACATAGCTTTCCTAAAGTATGACTGTGATATGCATCAGAGAAGATCATACTCCTCAAGAGGCCTTACTGCATGTTTCTAAACATACTGTTTCTGCAATTTTAGGTGTGAGGGACATCCATGCTGACCATGCAGCCAGTCACATTGGGAAAGCACAAGGCATAGTTACCTGTTTAAGAGCAACTCCGTATCATTGTACAAGACAAAAGGTCTTCCTTCCCATGGACATTTGTATGTTGGTAAGAGAAGCAAATAGTCTGGAATGGAACAGTGTAGTTTTTCTAACTGTGTTTCTCAAAGCTAGATATGAGATCATAATTTATTATGCCAGAAAGAAATGGTATATTTTTTCTTTATTTTTACTCATTTTGCTGTGGCCTGCTAATATGCTATGTCACGGTTTTATACCTTTTGGGAAGTGAGAGGAGTGATCTTCAAGAAACTCTAGATTTCTCTTTGGGGTTTGTTTATTATTATTAAATGTAGTAGTATTTTAAGTTTCAGGAATTTTTCCAATAATGTGTAAAAATGCATGTATGGAATGAGGCCTGAGGTTTTGTGTTTTGGGGTTGGGTGTGGGGGTTTTTTTCTTTTTCTTTTTTTTCTTTTTCTATCACCATAAAGGAAGCACTGTGAGAAATTTTACTTTTGAGCAGTCTTCTTGCACTTCCCTTTATTACCTTGTCATAATGTGCTGGTGGTTTGTAGGGTTTTTTCTGTTCCATATTTGACAGTTACAAGCCTATATTGTGTACGTTTCTGTAGGAGATGGTATAGTCCTCCAATTTAAACTGTACATCAAATTTGCATTGGAATCTAGTAGCAGATCTTGCAGTTTAGGTGAAATGGGATTAAAGCTCAGAATTTTTTCATCGGTGTTCCATGGGTTAATCTGTAGGCATCTTGGCTGTTAGTCCTTCATTTCCAGTCTTTATTTTTAAATGTTAATGCTGTTCTTTTTCAACTTAACCAAGAATTATACAATTGTGGTGATTCCTAAGGTGGTTGTGTTAGTATTTTCTGAATATAATTTCAATACAATTCAAAGTTTGGATTGGAAGTTTAGTAATGTAGGTAGCTGCAAAAAAATGTAGATACTAATATAGGTCAGGGTTATAAGACTGCAGAAAGGAATTGCACTCTCCTTTCAACCCTTCTGCGACTGCATGTTATGGGAGGCCTTCCAAGTTTTCAGCTTTTCAAACATAGCCTGAAAATTCAGTCATTCCTTACCATGGAGGGTGTTCTGCTGTGAAACTGTAAAAACAGCTTGTATCCCTTCTGTGCAGACAATCTTGTAAGCATTTCAGCTGCTGGCAAGAACTGTGGAGTTCTCCTGAGTCTGTATATCCTGTGAAGCCTTTCTGCCCACCTTCATCCAGCTGACACGCCTGAGGGTTGTTGAGAGGAGTGGGCAGCTGGTGCAATTCTGCATATGCCATATTCTTTTTTAACATTGGTCACTAGAGTTGAAGAATAAGTTTGGAGCTGGCTTTTGGGGGTTTGGAAGGGTTTTTTTCTGGTGGTTCTGGGTTTTGATGGTTGGTTGGTTGGTTTTTGGAGATGGCTTTTGTTTGATGTTTTGTGGGATGGGGGTTGGTTGGTTGGTTGGTTTTTTTGCAAGCCTGGGAAGTGCACACCAATCCCAAGATCCAAAATCTAGCATGGCTTCTGTGGTAGCTGTAACTGGCTTTCTTCCGCTTTAATATTGATTCTTGGATTATGGTTTTAAAAATTATGTATCTTAACTGATCTAAATCCCCAAACTTTAAAACCTGACTTTCTTATCTTACTGACCAACAAAACTGTAGGAAACAAACATGTGCAGAGTGTCTGTACCAACTGTTCTCTTTGTTCTCTTGATTTTTTTTTTCCCCAAGTGACTGACCTAAAGAAAGGGAATTGAAAAATGAGAGAGCAGTGGTAGAACATTTAGGCTGTTTTAGTCTTAAGTCCTTAGCTTCATTGCTGGGACAGGTTTTTAAGAAGCAAAAATGGAAACTTGATTTTTTCTCTTTTGATTTTGGTTTTCCTTCCTGTGTCTAGCATGGAGTTTCACAAGAAGATTTCATAAGAGGCAAGCAAGAGAAAAATGTGAGAGATGTAATTTATGACATCGCCAGCCAGGCCCATATTCATCTAGAACATGTGAGATTCTTTTCCTTCCATTTATCTGAGTAAACATAACTGATTCTAGTCTTCACAAAGCATTTCTTATTAGAAGACTTAAACCTGCATACTTAATTTCAAATATTTTGCCTTTTATTATTTTGAGTTTACATTAAAAAAAATCCTACCACACAAGAGATTCAATTATTACAACTACTTCTGTATGAATATTATCTTTATGTACAGGAGACAGTTTACTCACAGCCAGGCTTAATTTCATATATATGAATGGTGTCTGAAAGAATTATTACTGGAGAAGAAACTTTAAGTAGACTTACAAATGCAGCTATGTGCCAGCATGGGATGAGCACTATAGAAAGTACATCTGCATATGGTATTTCACAGCACAGTGGAATGACTGCCAAGAAAACAGAGCATGTTGCCTCTAACTGCTGGTTAGTGTGTGTGTGGGAGGGGGGGATTCATTCCCTAACATGACCAGCCATGCCCAAAGCTATGTTGAAAAAGGTGCTTTCTGTTTATTTCTTTCCTGGCTTGCAGCAGAGTCAATTAGGAAAGTTTGTTTGTTTGGAACAATGAATGATGGGCCCTGAAGAACTGCAGAGTCCTACTCTTTTTTCTTTCATGCTTTTATTCTAGCTACATTTTGATATTCTTTCTAGTGCACAGTACAAAAGCAGAAGGATGTTTTATTGGCAATGCTTTGTCTGCCTCTAGATGGAAAACAAAGTGCTACAAAGAGTTTCTTACGTCTACAAGTAGAAGTACACTTTGAGTATTGCACCCAGTGGTTCCAGTCAAGATGGCACTTCAGAGTAAAGAAATGCCAGATTTATCTCTGCATTTGTGCCATTAATACAGTCCTCAATAACAGCATTACCTGTGATCACAGTATCTTATGCAGTCAAAATAGGAGAGCCCTTCAGCTTTTTTCTGAAGGTCATATGTGGCATCCCTGGTTTGTTCAGTCGCTGCCTACTGAGCTGATTAATGTTTTTATGTTAATAATGTGCATATGTTATAACAGCCTTCCAGTACCTAAAGGGAGCCTACAAGAAAGCCAGAGCGGGACTTTTTACAAGGGCATTAAGGACAAGGAGAAATGCTTTAAAATGAAAGACAGCAGGTTTAGATTAGATATTAGGAAGAAATTCTTTACTGTGAAGGTGGTGAGGCACTGGCACAGGTTGCTGAGAGAAGCTGTGGATGCCCCATCCCTGGAAGTGTCCAAGGGCAGGATGGATGGGGCTTTGAGCAACCTAGTCTAGTGGGAAGCGTCCCTGCCCATGGCAGGAGGGTTGGAACTAGACGATCCCTTCCAACCCAACCCATTCCATGATTCTGTGTACCCTTCGGCTTTATTTTCAGACATTAACTGTAATTTGCATTTAAGGCATTCCTATTCATGTTGTTTTACCTGATGTCTCAGTTTTTGTGGTCACATGCCCCAGAAAACTGTTTATCCCATTTAGAAGCAGGGAACAGACAAAGTACAACATCAAAACTGTCAATTATCTTTGTTCAAGCTGAAATATTTTGATTTTTTTTTAATTTTTATTTTTATTTTCCACCTTTCAACCTATAATGTACAGTGTATAAAACCCATTGCCTTTAGTTGCAATTTTGTCTTAGAAAAATGCCAAGTGCATGGCCTGAAGTGCCTCATATCAGGGATGAGAGGCATGGAAAATGAGTAATATGTATTTATGGTCCACATATTTAAAATTTGATTGCTGGTATTGTATGGAAAGTTTGGGACAGAAGCAGGAAGAGCATGTTTCTTCAGAACCTTTCAGTTGATTCAGTAATTCAGAGCGCATTGCTCCCCTGGCTCTCAAGATGAGCCTACCATGTTCTGAAGAGAACAGGCCTCCTTTCTTCCCACTTCATTCCTAGAGCCCTGCCCATGTTATGCACTGGGAGTGTCCTGTGGAAAATATGCAATGTGATCATGTAATTGGAGACTACAGAGAAAAGTATAAACACAAAGAAACCAGATTAGGGCAGCAACAGCATTCTATTCAACTGAATGTTGATCCTGGCACTCCTCCCATTTTCTCCCCGCTTTGTATGTTTTTTAATGGATGGGTTATATCATCTTAATTAAAATTTAAACAAAATTCCTCTCTGAATACTTGCTTCTAGTCTTCCATCATCAGTGAATAGTTGACAGTGCAGGAACTCTAGAGTGTTCAAACCACTTGAGCTGGCCATAACTGGCAATAGCAACAGAGTATTGGCCTCCTTCAAAATCAGATGGTCTTTGGTAATGCAAGGTCAAGGATACTTTCTGCCTAATGGATGAAATGGGCTTTTGCTGGCAGCATTTGCTGGGTATTTTAGGACTTTTGGTGAATCTAATGTGCTGGTGCCTTTAAATGCATGTGTTCTTCTGTATAAAATCACTGTTTTGTTTTACCTGAGGGTCTTTACAGCCACTTATCCTTGGTTTTAGTTGGGATTACAGGGTAGGGTAAAGTTCAAACCTGCAGAGAGGTTTCAGCTATCTCAGCATTTATTACACAAACCATGTATTTTAGAGGATGAGGGTAACAATTACCACCCTCATTTCACAGCCAGAAGACACATAAATCTGAAATGCTGAATGGATTCTCAGCCATATTACATGAAGCATATTGTAGTTGTGTGACCCTTAATCTTGGGAGGAAAGTTTCTGGATTGTGGTCAGGTCTTCCTGACACTGTAACCACCAGCAGGTGGCAAAAGATGATAATGAAGATTGCAGTTTTCCTTAGGAATTGTGTGTTTTATCAGCATTAAAGCATATAACAAAATGTTCTGTCAGTCCTCCAAAGTGTTCCATTTGAAAGCCTACAAGTACATTTACATATTCTCCCTCTTTCTCTTCAGCATTCCTTCCCTGATTCCTCTTGTGAAACAGAGTCTCCCTTTTGGCTTTTTGCATTTGTCTCAACTGTGCTGCATCATTATGGGACTCAGCTTACTAAAGGAGATAAAATGCTTTCTGAATGACATGTGACCCATTCTGGGTTGAGAAGGTCAAACAAGACTACTTTATTTTTTCATCTTGCAATTAATAATAGATGGGCTGAGGATTAGATCAAGGAAGAACATTTTTCTATTTTAGAGATAGATATACACAAACACACACAGATGTTATTATATCTTGAAACTTTAAAATTATTTGTCTTCTGAAAAGATTGATAATTTTTTTCCTCCTAAAGTTTCAGGCTCATTTTCTCAGTTGCCTGGAAACGGCCGTGAAAAATTAAACAATCTCACACATTCTTGCCAGTATTTATAGAGAGTTAGTTTGTTTTAGCCTGTAAGAAAAGGCAAAACAAGGAGGGATTTTGTTTTTATAGACAGGCATTACAGGAAGACTTGTTCAGCTCTGTTAGATGTACTGAGTTGAATATTAGTTTAAATTGCAGATTTGATGCAGCCATGCTTTACATTTTTATATGTAGATACTGAGATAATTTTGATGTCTCAGAAACGTAACCAGAGCATTTACAACTGGACTCCTGGGACTGATGGCAATGTTAACCAAAAAGATACATTCAGAAAAATGCATTTCTGGTCTTCCATCATCTCTGTCTAATGTGGGGGGGAAAAAAAAAAAGTTAAACTGTATTTACTAAGCCAGATGCAACTGGGGATGTTGTTGGAACAAGGCATGCTAATCTACCTTGGTTCGTAGTATGTAGTCTTAAGGTCTGTCAAATCACCTAAGTATTTCAGCAAGCCTCTCCCAGTATTAAATACTTTTGTGTAACTACTTTTGTACACAGCTTTCATGGAATGAAACATTACAGTTTCAGGATGTCAAAATAGAAAGGGATAATGCTGGTAATATAGTTTGTTGACTCCAAGCATTGTATATAGTACTTGATGTTTAATCAGAAATGTTAAATTCTGATAAGTGCTTTTTTTTGTGTTTTGTTTTTCCCTTCCACCTTACCCCATTTACTTTTAGGCTAGATCTTTCAGTAAGAAAGTTCCTGTGAAGGCGTATCCTGCTTTTTTCTTTACGGTGGGTGTGATGTATGCACTCTATAAGTGATGGACTTATTACTGTGCTGATACATTTGTGAAGAGTATCAAATTAAGCATGGTTAATTTGACTTCACGTTTCTATTTTGGGAGGAGGTAATACCTAAAACTCATAGAAATCATAATGTGTGCCTGACTGTAGAATCTTACAGTTTTGATCAACACTTCTAATACTTCTCTTTTAACTACGTCATTCCACCCAAGAAGTCTGTTTATTCATATACTGCTGTTCTGATGCAAGAGCCCCAAATCCTATCCATTTTCATAATTTGGTGTTTGGTCTGCTAAAAGATAATGCTTTTCACAAAACTCTACTTTTTTGTATGCTTGGAATGTGCTGATTACACTACCATTTAATAGCACAGGCAAGCTGTCAAGCCTTTTTTGCAGTTTATCATTCTGTTTCTTGAATTGCTTTTTCAACTTAATGCCTAATTACTTGTGTGCACCATATGTATTAAGCTTTTTTGCTTCTTTTCTAGGTTGCTTTAGATCATTATTTATATAACATACGAAAAGTGGACTTCAATATATTTCATCCAAGCTTACAAAAGAAGAGTACATTATTGCCATTGTATTTGTATATTAGATCTTGGAAAAAAACATATTAAAGTTTGGTTATTTTAATACGGATTCAGAGTGCTGAGTTTTTTCTTTAATGTCTTAACTTGCTAGAATTGTCTGACTTCACACTTCTGAAAAAAAGCAGTTCCAGGGAAACAGCAGATGCACATGAACTGTAGCTGTCAGCTTGCTGGCAGTAGCTAAGTTTCTTCTTGGAATATTAGGCTGATACCTCTTTTTTTACTTGTCTGCCAAGTCATATGTCCTTGTCTGAGGTTGCTTTTTTTGTCTTTCTGTAATAACAGCAGTATGACAGAATTCTTGGACAAACACTGTGCTAATGGATACCTCTGACAGTTCTGATTCTTTGCTGAGAAAAGGAAAATGAAGAGTGCCTGCTTTGTTTGTGCCCAAAAGCATTTACAGTGAATGTCCTATATATCAGCTAAGTAGTTCTGTAGAGTGCAAGGAGCAGACTTCCTTCAAGTAGTGATGGTGCTTCAAAGTTGGAAGAATTACTATGTATATTTGAATGCAGGAAAAGTTTTAGCAGAAATTATTTAACTGTGTGTTGAGATTGAGCACTGAAGTGACTGTAGGTAGTGGGAGGATAACTTTGCAACCAAGGGAGAGAGCCCATACAATAATAATGTATGGATTTGCATGGATAAAACAAAATACATTTTTTATCTCCGGTGTTTTCACTCTGCTCTTGGTTTGTCTGTATCTTCCTGCTGGCCTTTGTCTCTGTTGTTGCCCTCAGCTGTCATTGCAATGTGGATTCTACTGCCCCTGTGTTCAGTATTCAGCATGTCTCTCAGGACACGCTCCTACATGGCTTCCCTGAATCCCTTTTCTGTACTGTGAAAACATATTCCTGAATGTTTCAGGTAATTTTAGTCCTCTCTCTCTGAAGATACTGGGCTGGGACTTTTCTGTGGGAAATTACTAGTAGCTTTGTACTCAGCATCTCTTAGGATCAAGGTAAGTATTTCTGTTTGATTTGTTATATGGTAAAATAATGCTTCCTAATATTCAGCCTGATTCAATTGCACAAATCTGGTAGTTTGTTGTGCCCTCATCCTTGTTCTAGTAAATAGCTGCTTTTCCTAGAATTTTTTTTTTCTTGAATCAGGGCAAATCACCCCAGATGCTTGGCTGTATAACAGCATCCTGTGTTTTTGTGTAAAATGCTACATAATGAATTTCTGTGAGGAAGATTTGTGGCTTCTTTTTTTTTTTTTTTTTTTTAAATCACAAACTGTCAGCATGGTAGAAATCTTAGTATCCTGACATTACAGTTCTTCATTTGGTGATTTTGCTTTACATGTTTGAAGTTGGTTTGTGATACAGATCTTGGTTAATATGCAGTTTTTTATTTCTGAGTAAGACATTTCCCTTTGAATTTGTTCAGCTCTGGCTCCTGGTTTCTCTGTTACTAGAGGTGGAATAATCAACATGATACAAACCAAGAAGACTCAGTATGGATTGGGAGCATACTGGCTGTTTTCTTAATGTAAAATCTTTACAGGCTCTGTCCACTTTTCAGATCAGCTGTTCTATCGTATCACTGGTGTTTCTGAATGTGACAAAGAGGTCTGGTAAAAAGAAAATGTTTCATTCCTATGCAGGCACTGCAGCTTCATGGTAAATGAAGAGCAAAGGCTTAGGCTTTTTAGCTGCTACAAGGCCAGCTGCACATTGGCGCTGTTTATTTTGTGAGCAAGCATTACAAACACCCCTTTCTGCCCTTGGTCTTGTTTTGTTCCAAATGTGCTGAGTCAGGACAGTTGAGGCAGACCTGTCTGTCCTCTCAAAAGGAATCACTCTCCTGTAAAGTCTTCTCCCAGGCAACTAGCAACAAAATAAGAGGACCCAGCCTCAAGCTGTTCAGGGGAGGTTTAGGCTGGACATTGGGAGGACTTTCTTTGTGGAAAGGGTTTGTTGAACATTGGAACAGGCTGCCCAGGGAAGTGGTGGCATTGCCATCCCTGGAAGCGTTCAAGAAATGCCTGGACGTGGCACTTGGTGCTGTGGTTCAGTTTACAAGGTAGAGATCAGTCAAAGGTTTGACTCAATCTCAGAGGCCTTTTCCAACCTAAATGATTCTGTGATTCTGTAATACTCCCTTTCTCATCATGGCAGGTAAATGGCAGTCTCCTCTGCCTTGACCATCCTCCAGCTCTTTAACCTAGCAATATCTCAAATTTTCCTCATAGCAATATCCTCTGAAGGGTAGGTTATTCTCCAGCCTTCTCCAATCCATGCAAAGCTGTAGCTAGGCCTGTTCTTGACCCTGTCCCCAGCTGTAGCCTAGGATGGCAGCTTCTTTCCTACAGTGGACTGAGGTAACCATATAATACTGCAGCTCTATGTATGCACAGTTCTAACACTGGATTTTGAAGGAATTTGAGGAAAGCAAGTATTAGTATTTTGTCCAGGATGAACTCCAGGTCACTAAATTGGAGGTTTAAGATCATCACTGCTGAAAATCACTCCTTTTCTGGTTCTGATTAAATAAAAACATGCAAACGGCAAACCAAAACAAACCCACCCCAATCCATCATAAAAACTGCTAAGACATTAATAACCAACATTACTTGGAGGTTTTCAGTGGGCTATTTTAAAATGTAAAAACCCCCTTTACATTAAAAATTAGGAAGGGAAACCAGTCTCCTAAAATATAGTTCACTAAAAGCAAGAGGAACAGTCTACACCAGCTGTGGAAACAAGTCATAGTCCATTACAGGCTGAATTATTTCACAAGCTAAATATCCCTCCCACAATGGTTTGAATTGGCATTGGTTAACAACCAACTGAATTTGCAACTGTACAAGTATCAAGAAAATGTCCCACTTTAGTATTAACAAAATTGAAATCAGACTTACTCTGAGCTCAGGGTAATCCAAAAATGCTCCCCATATATAAATTTTCTTTGCTTTCCCATCACATACTTGTGATTCTCCATCCAGCTGAGACTATCATGCATGAGCCATAGGGTGTACCCGCAAATCTGCAGTGACACAAATGTCTTAAGTCAGGATTTCTCTTTATTTGGAATATAGTATCAGTGAAGGACCCCATACCTGGAATAGATACGTCTCTGCAATAACAAAGAGAACTGCTACCATTTTTTCACTAGGAAATGCTTAACTTTCTGGCAAAAGTCACAGCTCCATAAAAATTAGAAACTTGGATACAAAAAAAAGCACTAGGGAAAAATGTCATATTAGTATTACAGCACTGTACAGTAGAACTCGAAGTAATTTATGTTAGGGAAAACATCTTGCATTGAAAACTTTAGGACATAATTACTCTATTTCACATGACATTGGGTCCACACTGCTTGAAGTACAGCTTTTTTACCTTACACTGTTTATTACTGGGAAGCTACTCATAGAAGAAACGAAAGCTAAAAGATTATTTTTCAATTAGGTACCGTTTGAAAACCGAACTACAGAATCAAAACCAGCAGCTACTGAAAAACACGAATTTGGCCAGCATAACTTGAGGGGCAGCAGCATTATGCAAGAAACTGCTGATTTGGGGGAGAGACAACAGAATTAACAATGGATTTAAGAAAGCTAAAACCTAATAAGTACCATAACTGTCCTTGGGAAGAAAAAAAGGAGCTAAAGGTTCAGTTTGACTTTCACTTGCCATTTGAACCTGCATCTTCAGAAGTTTGAGCTCTTTGGCAATCCAACATTTCACGCTCCTTGCTTAGGTGTGACTGTATGAGATGTGATACTCTTATTTACAGAAGGAGACTTAGCCACAAGGATCACTCTCTTTCATTTTTTTACCCATTTTTCAGTTGTCTTTGACATTTTAATGTTTTTCCACTGGAATATATTCAGAGGATGCAAACTGAACTTTTCCTGGAAAAAGAAGGAAGAACACAGTTATCTGAACCACTTATATTGAGCTAAGGAGGAAATTCTGACTCATTGAGGCAAGCTTACTCTGTAATTCTCCTGACTTAGCCAACAGCAGGTAACAACCACTTCTGTACCAAGAAGTAGCTCTCAAGAAAAAACAAACAAACAAAAAACCCCTAACAAACCAGCTTTCACAGCTAAAGCTCTCCTCCCACACTTTTCTTGTGGACAACCTGAGCCCAATAGCCTTTGAAAAAATTATTGCAGCAAAGCTTTTCATAAAAACTTTGTATTTCATGAAAAAATCAAAACTCTTCAAAATTAGTTCAGTGACCAGCCCCAAAAAGCCCGTCTATAATGTGATGAGGAAAAAGCAGAGGTACTTAACACCACAGTCTTTAACAGTAAGACCAGCAGCCCTCAGGGTTGAGTTGGAAGAAGGGAACTATGTTTTTCCCTCTTTTCCAAGGAATTTTCCTCTGGCAACATACAGTGTTTCACTGGACACTGTCTAAGATTGATGAGAAAGAAGACTGAATGTTTATTACAGGTACTGTAAAATAGTTTAATATATCCTGATAGTGCTGATACCTTGCACAGCTATTTTAGGAATCTGTCGAGAATCATCACTTCCCTACATGCCTGAGGGCCCCAGATCAGATTTGACACCTGAGGTGCAGAGAAACTTGTGATGGGGTGTGCAGGAAGTGGAGGGGTTGGTGATTAAACTGTTTTTACATGCATTTGAGCATGTACTGCAGTCAGCTTTTATTTCTTACAGGCAGTTGCCATCCATTTGCATTCATACTGCTGCATACTGTAGCAACTGCCGGTTGCTGCAGAAAGTAGTCTTCTAGAATTGCTTCCATGGATGATTCCATCATGGGAGTTGGTACATAACTCTGGTATAGGCAAGGTATATCTAAGGGAAAAAAGTGGAAAAATTTAACAATATCATTAAGTTGTGAATGTGACTGTTATCTGGGCTTTGAGAACTAAACTTGTCATACTTGCACAAGACTTGGCTGGAGTCATGCCTTTCTGATTTGCCTGGGATAGAAACCTCATTAAACTATATGAAATAATAAAATCTTTGAAAGCAATTTTTCTGTTCCTTCTCATGCCACCCTTATCAAAGCACAGACATCTCTTCTGCCTTTTTTCCTCCCTCATTTATTTTCTTTCTTTTCCTCAGCCTCTGACTGGCATCTCTTCTTTCTCCTCTGATGACTCATTCAGGGCCAGTGTTAACCTAGATCTGCAGTCTTTCAGTTCAAATCAGCATTTCTGGCACAACAACAAAATATTTGTACTGGTTCATTCTAGAGAAAAGAAATCAAGTCCATCCTCTATCTTCCTTTTTGCCCCACGCTGGTTTTGCTCATGTTTCCCAAGTGCTTCTTTCCAATGAACTTATCAACTGCCCCATGTCAGACACTCATCTCCTCCTCTATACTGTAATGATATGCTTCTTACTAAGT
The DNA here is from genome assembly GCF_015227805.2 of Hirundo rustica. NCBI lineage: Eukaryota > Metazoa > Chordata > Aves > Passeriformes > Hirundinidae > Hirundo > Hirundo rustica. The sequence continues at coordinate 23,522,578 of NC_053450.1, read as the reverse complement.
CCTGAAAGCCTTTCAGGAAATTTGGCACCCAAATAGAAATGGTGCTCGTGTCTGGCAAGATCTGACAGTTGAGTCAGGGTCTTGGCACGCTTCTGGGTCTCTGCTATCAACAGACTATATCACTAAAATCATGGTGAAGGATGGAACAAAGTAATAATGAAAAAACCCAGATAGTTTGGTTACACATAATACTCTGATGGATTATTTTTCTGCACTTGGCTAAGGCATAACGGAAACACAGTGACAGTTCTGTTCAATTGAAGTTCAGATTCTCACCTTTAGACATATATCCTAGAAATAAAGTATTTGGAAACAATTGGCCTCAGACCTGCAGAACAGTATATTTTTTTGGACTTACTAAACAGGAATTTTAGGATTTTTTGGTGGTTTGTCTTTGTAGACAGACTACCATGACTTGTTCCTGAAAGCATTTTTGTCCTCTGATCATAAACTGAATCAATATAATTTCTTGCATTAATGGCAAAAAAATTAAACCCTCCTATTAGAAATCCAATGCAATTCAGGGGAAAACAAAACATCAGAAGAATAAAACAAAAAACCAAAACAAATGCACCTTTTAGTCTCAAGCCCTTGCTTTTGGCATGCTGTGGTCTTTTCAAAGTTTTCAAATGGCTGCTTGTAAAGAAAGGTTTGAGTTAATAATGCTCCCTTTACTCATCTGAACTGCTAACTTTATCCTTTGTTTCACAGTAACTGCTTTTTGATTACTTAGAAGCACAGAAACTTGTCTGTTTGGGTTTTTTTGCATTTAGTTTTAGCTAATTCTGTATGCTTTGTATTGTATTTCTGTATGCTTTATCTTGTAGGGTCTACCTACTAGGCAAAATCACAACAGTAGTAAAAATCCCATTTTTGTTTCACAGTATTTTCTTCATGGAAATATTCTTTGGGATGCTCTTTGCCATATTATTATTATTTACTGAAAGCTAGTTGTTTAATGAGTAGAGCTGGTGCACTTACATGAAACTAGACTGTATAAATGGTGATATTTTGAGAATAATGCATGTGCTGTGATGTCTTGAGAACCTTGCATGCTGCAAGAGTTACGGTTTTCAGTGTGTGTGAGACAGTGCACGCATGGGGGCAGAAAAACAGGTCAGTGCTTGTGTTCCTGACACCTTTATATGACTGCAGTTGTCTGGAGGAATTGCTAATTAAAAACCATCCCATGTCCATTGAGCTGCATGAAGTATTGAACACCAACTGAAGAGCTTTCCTCCAAAACACGTATTTTTCTCACTTTCTCCCAAATCAGGGAAAAGGAATTTAGCAGTATTTACTAAGAAGTTACTTACAGATTGGACATATGATCGTTTAAATATTATTAATGTATTTGATATAACCATAGGACTTATTTGTGTACTCAATTTCATTGGCTGGTAACTGATTAAGAAAAGAAGACTGAATATTTCTGTTGGCTTATATAATAATGTTACTACAGTTCTACAGGGAACTTTTTGCTTGGAGTGGTGGTCTTTATTTCCAATATTTAGCTGTATCAAATTCATTAGCTGAAAAGTTACTTTACGTTTTCTGCTTAGGTCAGATCAGGCCCCTTCAGTTGCTAGTCCCTGCTGAGCCTGCTGTGTCAGACTTGTAGTTATCAACACATAAAAAGGACTTTTTTTTTTTTTTTTTCCTGGTTCTGCATCCTGATGTGTTTTGTTTTGTTTTCCCCCAAAATAGGAGATGGCTGAATAAATGGTCCTAACATCATTGAGAGAGATGGTGGGTTTCTAGAGCCTTTGAGGCATAGGAGCCAGCCCTACCTGTAACCTCTGTGACAATGACACTTTTCCAGGACTGTAAACCCAATGCAAGTAAAATGAATGATAAATTAATTTTTTAAATGCCTGCAGTTTTATCAAGTAATAAACACATCCCATCTCCCACCCTCTCACAGTAGTCTTCTCTTGATGAACCATTTTATGATGTGGGATGTCAGTGCTACTGGCCTGAATTCCTGACTTTACTTCTAGCCAGCAATTTCACTCAGAGAGAAGTTAGTGGCTGAGGTAATGTGATAGAAAATATGAACCCATTGGACTTAGACCATTTCTTTAAGCAAAGGTGTTCTGAAGACAGGCAGGGGAGGGTTAGAAATCCAAAAAGCCTCCATTTAAGTGGCAGTAGATGAAAAGGTATTCGAGCTGCAGAGGTGAGGCAGAGGTGCCACTGTCAACTGTCTCTATATGATTTTACAAGGATCCTCAACCTGGTGAGGTGTTGTGAGCACACAACATTGTCCTGCAATTGAACCTGCAGGTTCAGGCAAACAACAGGAAAGGAAAATTCATTTCTAGCTGTCAAAAATTATTTGTTTTAGTCTGACCTATTTTCTTAGTTCATCTATTAACCATCTACAGAAGGAAAATTGTCACCTCCTCCTTCTGGTGGTGTAGCTATGGAGAGATTTAGTCTTCAAAAATCTCAGTGTTTAGTTTAATTTTGAGTGCTTTGAAATGTGGTTTATTCATTAACCTGGAGATTGGTTACTCTTCACTGTTCTGGAGAGTGGAAAAGTGACTGGTTGAAACATTAGACCCAGCCAGTTCAACATCTTCAAAGGTTACACCAGTGAAATCCCCAAACCAGACAGTATTGCTGTGTACCAGAAATTTCTGGCACTGTTGATAGCTTTATGCTCTCAATTCCTGATCATATTCATCCATTAATTATAGGTGGGGGGTTATAGTGGATTGTAACCCCCAAAACTTCCTTAGTTTGGCTAAAAACTTTCATCAACAATGATTCTAATTATTGACAGCTATTGGAACAGCGTTCCTCCAATCCGAAGAACATCTCTCTCTGCTGAAAAAACAAAGGGACCTTTTCAGTGAGTAAATTTGCATATTGGGAATATAAAAGACACACAACTGCTGGAGTTAAAGTGTTCCTCTTAAACTTCTATAACATTTCTATTGTCAGTATTCTGATCAGTCAGAGTCATGCTCAGTAACACAGTGCAGTCAGTGAGCACACAGATTTGGACAACAAACATTAAAAGTGGGTGTCAGGTACCAGTAGAGGCCAGTATATACCAGTTGAAATCCACCAATAGGTCTGGTAGATCATGGGCTAGAAGGGAGTGGAAGCAGACTGATCCTTCTGGTGTGTTCTACACTCACAAAGCAGCAGCTGTCCTGCCTTCAAGCAGAACCTTTCACAGGCTGTCAGGCATTATGTCAGCAGCTGAAAGAAGTTTTAATGTAAGCATATGCAGAGTTAAAAAAAGAGACCCAAGCCAAATTTGGGAGGAAAAACCTGGGGAGAGGATGACTGAATTACAGTAATTTAATTTTTGAGTGCAGAAAAATGTAGCCTCAGCCTTTGGAGAGTCAAGCTAGAAAGCAGAGTAGCAGTGCCAGCTCTGGAGAGTCAAGGCAGCAAGAAAAAGAGAAAAAGGAGCAGCAGTAGTACAGGAAGCAGCACAGGAAGCATTGGAAATGGAAGAGAACTGGAGAAGAGCCAAAACCACAAACACTGGGAAAAAAAACCCAAAAGAGCAAAGAGAAAGATGATCACCAGGTGAAATCTTGTAACTTTATAGAATGACAGGTGATAAAAAAATTACTTAATTTCTCATTCATCAGTCCTTCCATCTCTGGAGATGTGTGCTAGTTTTGGACATGCAGATCCATAGGACACACAAACCCATCACGACATGGGTGTGTTCTGACTGGACTTGGCACCAGGGGACACTTACTAGTGCATGGGGGCACCCAGGAAACACGGAACCCTCTGGCATCAGTCTAGCATTTACTGATTTAAGGCAGGGGCACAGTGGTGGAACAGTGCTGGTTGGGTGGGAGGTCTCAGGAATGCTGGCTCAGCAGGCACAGGGTGCTGGGATGAGCTTGCCAGGGTCTGGTCCCCAAAGGGGTGTGTATGTGTGAGGGGTGTCAGTAGGTTGGGATGTAGCATGGGGTTCCAAGCATGGGCTGTTGGGGTCCCTATGGTTGAGGTCACCCTGATGCTGGGGCCCTGCGTTGGAATCAACATCCTGGGAGAAGCTCCTGTGTCAGCTTGTGTCTCTGCTGTTGCCTTCAGTCTCTCCCAGTCACTCCAGGACCATTCCATAGTGGCTTTTTAATGCCATGCACTGCCTCTTCTTGTGGACAGGGAGGACAAGAATTGTCCCTGTCCAGGAACAGCTGGGGCTGGAGCACCTTGATCTAATTTCCAGTTTCTAGTGCTGTGTCCTCTCATGTGCTACCTGAACGTGACAGGATGGGACTGGAGCCATAAGGAGACTGCAGGGACACCCCTGCCTCAGACCACCCTTGTTACTCCAGGCTTGCACCCTGGAGCAGGCGCTGAGTCCCAAGAGACACAGAGTGCTGGTGTGGGAAAGCTGGGTTGAGTGCAGATCTTTATGGAAGATGTTGTGGGAATGAGAAATCCAGAAGATGAAGAAAATTTGCGGGTGAGCTCCTGGAAGACACAAAGATGGGGCTCAGCAGGAAGTCGCTGCAGGAATAGGGTAGGCAGCAAGAGGCTGCACTGAGGAGTGTGGGAAAATTAAATTGCTTCTGATTTCTGCAGAGAGTTTGAGCATGCAAAGAACGGACCCAAAACCAAGGCATTGCAACCATTGCAATGGTGGTGCTCCTCCGTGAGTGTCCTTCTCCATCTTGAAATGGCTCTGCCAGAATGGGATCTTCTACAGAAGAGGTCCGTGGCTTGGCAGGGCAAGGGGGATGTTGAAGGTGGCCTCCAAAACCTGGGCAACACTTTTTTCATCAATTATGTCCTGCAGTGATTGACGCATAGCATGTTCCTGGCCAACCACCTGCTGTCATACAAGCACAGACACTCCTATGAGGCCTTCCTGCTCCATGTTTTACATCTCTTGGGCAGCTCAGAAGGATGGAAAGCCAACAGTGACTTTGGGAATAGCTCCTAACCTCCCCCTGGAAAGCCTTCAGAGCAGGCTCAGTGTAGCACAGAAAACAGGTTGGCTTGTTGTCATGTGCCATGTTCCAACTCCTAGAGAAGATAATTTCTTGCTTCCTGTGGATCCTGAAGTGCATTTGAAAGTCCTGCCTGGAATTTTATGCACCGTGGGATCGTTTGGTGTTTGGATTTTTTTCCTCCTTGAAAGTTTTTGTTAACTGTAGATATTTCACTAACACAGTCCTTTATAGCACAGCCAGCTCTTCAAGAAAGTTGTCCAATGGCTTCAGGGTCCAGTCTCCTGTGTGACTTTTGAAAATCCCTTTTCTTGTCTGAAAACAAATGGTTGCACTTTAGTTTGCCCTAAGTTTTCTCTTTAAAAAAACACAATCCTTCTGGCAAGCCCTCACCCCAACACAAATACTTTTCTTATCTGCTATACTTTTAAGCATTTTAAAGGTCAGTTATTAATACACTCTGCATCTTCAAGTGGGAAAGTTAATAATTCTCAACTTATTATGTTAAACACTTGCTACAGGTTGTAGTGAAATAAAAGGCATATACCCCTTCCATCAAAAGTGAGTTTTTGTAAGTGTGAGACCTAATGATCATGAGGAAAAAATTGTAGTAAAACCTTGTCAGAAAACTTAGATTTTTCATCGAATTTTCTCATCAAATTTAGCAAAATTTCATGGTGACAGTCTCAGTTCATTAAATTTGTTTTTCTGCCAGTTCATTCAAGGAAAACAGTCCTAGCACTCCATTCCAAATTACTACAGTTACTATCAGGAAGAGTAGGTATAACTCAAACTACTGTCACTCATCCAGAAAATGTCACTTATCCTTATCTCTGATCTTCACAAATCTTTCTTTGAAGTACTTCCTGATTAATTATGACAGATTTTTAGAATTCTTCCATAGCAGGGAATTATGTATTAGATCTGTTTCATGGCACCTCATCTTCTGTTCCTGGAAGCAAATAAAAACTGGAGACAAATGTTTGTGCTAAATGTGCTGTTTAGTGCACTTTTACTAACCTTCAATCCAAGAAGTGGATCTTTTTTTTTTTTTTTTCCCAAAGTTACTAAAAAGTATTAGTGATAATACTAAAGAGAAAAAAAAACAGAGAAAAAACACAAAACCAGGGTACCAGTTTTGCACACTGTCCCCCACACACCACCTCTATCCCAAAAGTTTTTGGTTGCTACATACCCATTTTTTTGCTTAGCTGTTGCCAATAAGCTAGAAGGGTCCCAAGCCTTGCATCTGTGCAGTGTGCTTTACATCTTAGTCCAAGTCTCTGTTAATAAGTACAAGTAAGAACATCAGATCCCAACACACATAATTTGCTCCAGCACCAGCCTTGATCAAAGCTTTTGTTACCAAAAAGAAAATGTGTGCACGCTTTTTTTTTTTTTTTTTTTTTTTTTTTTTTTTTTTTTTTTTTCTCCTTCAAGATGCTACAGCCATACTTTATAATTAATTCATTAACTCATTCTTTTTTAAACATTTTGGTGTCTGGCAGCATCCCGTTCTATCACTGGTCAAAGTGAAACCAAAAATGACCAGAGAATTAACTACCTGTTGAGATCATCTTACTCACACATATCCAGTACCAGGTCTGGCCTCCACAGTAAATGCAGCCTCCAGACAGCTCTCTGGTGTCCAGTCTGGACAATGCTGATGGAGACTTGCACTGCTCTGCCATGCTGCCTTGTTACTGGGGTTTGTTAAAAAGGTGGGCTTTGCCTCATAAGTGCTAAGGCTGAGTTGAAGTTCTGACCTCGTTGTTTGGCAAGTTGAAGTGGAATTCTCACACGAAGTGTCCAGGTCTTTGTAAAGCAGGATCTACAGATTCCAGTCTGCTGATGGCTCTGATTACCACAACCTTTCCGTCAGTGAAGCCATCCATTAGCGCCAGAGGTGTTCCTGCAACAGAGCTAACAGAAAAATACAATTTTCATTCACTAGTTTAGTAAATTTTCTTCAGTTCCACATAACCATCTCCACTAATCCCTCAAAAAGGACAAGTTTTTAATGATGAGATGCTGATTTGCAGAAGACTACTTTTAAGACATTAAATACAGATAAGATAACACAGGCCTTGGGCTGATTTCAAGCTTAGTGAATTGTTTTCAGTTCTCATTTAAAAATCATCTGAAATTCACTAGCACTGAATTACTACTTTTCAGGTTAAATGAAGGTGTCACATCAAGTTAAATAGGTTGTGGTCTTCTTTTCACAAAGATCAAGCACTTTCTACACAAGATACAAGACATGTCCTACCTATGAACCTGGTCTTTTTTGCTGTTGCATACAGGAGCAAGAGCATCAATCTCATCCAGGAAAACAACTGATGGTTGCATCTGGTAGGCCTGCAAAGAAAACACAGGAACACTGACATCGGGAAAACAGCACTATTTGAAAGAGAAAATACATGAAAAACATTATGGTTACAAGAGCACTGGAACTGGTTAGTTTGGGGTTTTTTTTGTGGGGGATGGTGGTGCTTTGCAAAATTTTCTTGTTTGCGTTATTCGTATTTCCCAATACATCCCAAGATTTTCAGCTCCCCAAAACCCCACTGGAAAAGGAAACACTGACAGTCCCATTTCAGTGGAAGGACCTGACAAAACATAAAAAAGAATTCTTTTTGACCACAGAAAATTAGTTACAACTCAGACAGAACATGTGGCATATTTCAATCTCACCTGCTCAAATAGTAAAACTCATTCATATTCTCCTACCCATTCACTCAGGCAGTTGACACCATTTCTCATAAAAAAGATTACTCCCCCATTACCCTGGCTACATTCATTAGCAACTGCACAAGCTACCAGTGTCTTTCCAGTCCCTGGTGTACCATAGAACAGGAAATCTATGCAATTAAAAAAAAAAAAAATCACATAAGAAAAAACCATAATGGAAAAGTGCCTATTATAACCCCCATCCCTAAAACACACAGCTCTGCTGTCGTCAGCAAAACACTTCATGGATAAGACAGCAGTAGCAGCTAAAGCATGAGAAAAGTCAAAAGGGTTGCTACACAATTCAACAAGGCAGCAAATGAAATTAATGAAGAGGATAATGTGTATGTACAAAACATTGAGAAAAGATATTAACATCCCAGAAGGACACATCCAAAAGCTCTGACAAACCAACAGGGATGGTTACAACACAGTGGGGCCAAACAAATTTCCAGTGCTGAAGCTGAGACGAGGATAACTTAGAAATCACCAGTTCTGCATATTCATTCTCATTTTCACAAAAGGCAAAATGTAAGAGCAAAGCATTTAATTCCTCCTTTAAATGCTTTAAATTACTGGGTTTGGTCTCCCTTTGCAGGTAATAAAGAAGAAGTAATCTAAAGCTGGGAAGCTGTTCTGTATTTCTGCATTTCCATCAGCTAGAAAAGCCAACACATTGCTCTTTTAAAATAAATTTCATTTAATAAAGAAGCAAAAGACATAAAGATGTTCCTTTCATTGTTACTTTTTAAAGTTACTGTAAGCAAAGCATTTAAATTCCCATTTTAATATACCATAACTGAATTTTGCTGACCAAGAATATATAATGTTAATAATTAAATCTCTAATAATTTCATTTGGTAACACAGAAGTCAGCCGTGTAAGACGTGGACAGATTCTTATTTTAGCTGAAGCACAACAAACACTGCAAGGTACTAGTTGCAAGTTCTATCAATTGTAAAACTGATGCTTGAATATTTGAAAAAATCCCAGAGTTTGTGGGAGAGACAAGTGGACTTCCACGAAGCAAACTACAGTTGACTACCAGGAGGTAATTCATTGTCCATGGAACTCTAAAGGAAAAAATCTCCAACTCCAGCTTCTAAAGGCAAGACACCTTTAAAGGATAATCTTGCCTCACAGTAAACCTCTGAACCTACATATATGCTGGTTTCTATCAATTTCTTAAATATTACTTTTTAATTTTCTTAAAACTACTTTTAACTACTTAAAAAAAAAAAAAACCCACTCAACAGTGCAGAAAATTTTGGAGCGTTTTCATATGTTAAAGAAAGCTGCAACCTCAATGAGGTTCCATCAGAAATTTGATGTCAGCACAAAGAAAAGGTTCACAGCAATCTTCAATTTGCTTGAGAGAAACCTATAAGCCAAGGGAGTTGTAGACAGCCCACTACTGGAAGCTTTCATAAATAGTGCAAATGTCTCATTGACATGATGAAGTAAAAATCCTTACTGAAACGACTATTTGCATTGGCTCGACACCAGACAGATTTGCTTCAAGTTTCATGTGATCCCTGTGAAGATTTGAAGTGAAAATGCAAGCCCTGAAACAGCTGTGTGTAAACAGTGTCCATTCAAAAATCATAAGGCAATTCAGGAAGCATAGTATAAGACATGTTGCAGTATATCACTACAATTTCATATTTTCTGAAGAAGATATTTCCTCCACCCTTAAAGCACAGCTCTTGCAAAACTTATAAGTAAGATTATAAATAAAGAGCAAAATTAAATGTCTCTTTAGACTACACTATGCTTTGGAAGAAGGTTTTTTTCAGCTAAATTAAAATTACAAATAAAAAAAATCACTCTATGTGAAATAATAAAATAAATTAGCGTCTACTTCTTCCAGTAGAAAACCCCAAGATCTTCCACCTTTTGCCTTCTATGCATCTTCTCTTTACATCCAGTTTTTTGCAAGATTGCTTCTGCAGTAGTAAGATACAAAGTTGACAAGTAAGAGCAAAGATAGATAAATTAAAAAAAAAAAAAATCCCCAAAAACATTGAAATCAGCACCTATGATCAGTATGACATTTTGATATGGGAATACAAAAAAAGAATCACTGGCATTTAGCTAAATTTTTCAACACTACTTGTAGGTGCAAATGCCAAACTAAGGTATCAGATCACTTCAGGAAATGTGAAAGGGATTTTTGATGTGGAACCTGAGATTGGAACTGTCTTCATTGCTCAGCCTCTGGATTATGAACAAGAACAACATTATGAGCTCCGGCTTGTAGCTTCTGATGGAAAATGGGAACACTACTTAAAAATTAGGTCAAATATTTACTTTTTTAATAGAGAGACTTAGGAACAAGTGTTTGAGGCTTTGCAAACCGACACTTGCAGGTTTGTTTTCCCCTCTGGCTGAACAGAGTAAAAAGAATCTCATTCAGAAGGAAAAAAAAGATTCTGAAGATATAGGTAGGTAACAGAAAAGAATTATGGCAGGCTTTCATAGCACTAAAGTTGCTTTGCATAACATTAAGTCATTTTTAGTTCCCAGCCTTCCTCAGACAACAGGTTAATTATTCTTCTCTTAACCAGAGTTAAGGTCTTGTGCTGATTTTCCATGACTACATATGGTAGACAAAGCATCTCACTGCTGTTAGTTACACTTTTCAAACACTACAGGAAACAATGTCACTTTGCTGACCAGAACTAAAACACACACAGACAGAAACACTAGGACTGCTTCACCTTGCCTGTATCCAGCTTTCTGCTACATCTAAACTCGACTGGGTGTTATAAAATTATTTGTAAGCTGCTTCTGATGCCAAGAAAATTAATTTAGAGGACAACTTAAATCTAAAGAAGTTTACAACACAAAGGGATCTTTTTGATTCACAAGAACCAGGCCAGCCCATACATAAAAGATCATCTGGTATGAAGATCTCTCTACAACTGACAATCACAAAATGAAGACACTTGTGGCCAATTTAAATACTGCCTGTGCCTGAATTCTTTACACATGAAGCACCTGCCAAATACACCCTGCTGCACACACTCTCAGATTTGTGGCTTAAACAGCCACAAGCACCTGTTTCCAAAAAACTCATGTTAAACAGCTTGGCCCACACCTTATACAAATGAATGTATTAAGAATAATTACATGACTGCTCAGGCTGACACACTGGATGGATTTGAAGGAGGAGTGGAAGACCAGATTGTCACGCTGTAGGGTGCTTAGACCTCCATGTCCTGCTCCCTTTCCTGCGTCCCTCTTCCACAGCAGGAAAAATCCAGCTCAGTAATGTGGCTCTTGCCTATCTGTGTCCCTGTCTGTGCTGGGATAGAAAATTCAGCTGAAAGTCAGAAAGTTCAGTGGGTTCAATTTTACTAGTGGAAAGCCCCACTACCTATTTTCAACCCCCAGAAAAGCCAACCACATTATTGCTCAATAATGTGAAATTTGAAACATGAAACTGCCATATTACATGTAAGCAAAATTTTCTTTGGAAAAAAAAAGAAAAAAGAAAAGAAAGCACCCCACTGGGCTGTTTTCCAGCGTAGACTTTGGCATCAGAGCAACACCATAGAAGTTAATGATGCTGTACCCTCTTACCCCTCCTTGCTCCACAGCACTTCGGAACCTTCCCAGCCACCCTTCCCCACTGACAGCATCCATCAACGGCTGGAAATCCTAGAGGATCAGGTGAGCTGCCCGCGCAGCCAGCTAGATTTGGGAAATACTGCTCTGGATGATTCGCTATGTGCACACAAAAAATTTTAACACAGAAGGTGGAAAGGGCTCCCTGTGTTGACTGTTTCTGGCTTCTAGTAGACCTGCCGTAGTTTCTCCAGGCTGACCAGCAACTCTTCAGACTGAAACCTGTTATTAATTCCCTTCCGTGCTGTGTAGAGAGAGGTGGTTAGAAGGGTGCCCATCCTGAACTATTTCTGGGCGAGCATACTTAGAGCCACAGGCGCGAGCACAAACCCACGATCATCCACAGAGAATGGAAACATTCTGTCTCTTAAAAAAGCCCCACGAGGCAGGTCTCGTGCCTGGAGTATCCCTCTTCCACGAGGTGCCACTCGTGGGTCGGGATCGGCCGAGCCGCCCCGGCCCCCCTCCCCGCTCAGGGCGGCTCTCCGGGCAGCGCGGGGCTGAGGCGCGGCTCCTTCCCGCCCAAGATGGCGGCGGCCCCGCCCCGCCGGGCGGTGTCCCGGGGCCCGTCCCCCGGCGCGGGGTGTATGACCGCGGCCGTGCGGCGAGCGGGGAAGGCGGCGGCCGGAGCGGGGTGTACCGGGTGAGCAGCGCCGTCCGGCCGCGTTCCGGGCGACCCAGGATCGGCTCGGGTCGGGACCGGCCGGGGAGTGAGAGGGAAACTTTCGTCGCGGAACCCTTCTCCGCCGGGACTCCGGCCGCTCTCCCGCGGCCATGTTGGGAACCGGGGGCTGCCTGGGGGGGAAGGAGCTCTCCGGCGGGAGGCGGCGCTGGGCTCCGCGGTCCCGCCGCGGGGCTGGGGCAGCGCCGCGTCCCGCCGGCAGGGAGGGAGGCGGCCGGGCGGGAAGGACCCGGGGAAGGAAGCGACGGCGGCTTGTCCCAGGGCACTGAGGGAGTTGGGGCGTCTCGGAAACGAGTTCGTCTTTGGGAAGGGGGAGAAACAACAACGGCGGCGGTCCCGCGGCGTTACGTAAGTGCCCGAAACTCCTCTCGACTCGTGACTCCACCGAGGCGCCGTGAGGCGACGGGACGGGACGGGCGGAGGGCGCTTCCTGCCCCGGCGGGCTGGTGGGGCCGCGCTCCCCCGACCCTTGGCTCGCCCCGTGAAACTCCGGGTCGTTCTCGGAGCGAGTCGCCTGAAGAGTGTTGACGCTGTGGTAAAAAACCAGCGGAACCGCGAGTCGCGCGGCTGCGAGCATAAGGTGCCTTTTTTTTTTTTTTTTTTTTTTTTTTTTTTTTTTTTTTTTTTTTTTTTTTTTTTTCCACTATGAAATTCGCCTATTTTGAGGGTAATGTAGCTGTTCTGCCAGAGATACGTATGGCTCGTAAGCTGTTTTCTGAAAGTAGCTCGAGAAAAGGCAGCCTCATGTTTTTCCTCTCGCCTCATTCGGAATACTTATGTTCATAGGCACCGATGTTTATAAATTGTAGAACTGCTCATCACGGTAAGAAAGCGATGGGTGAGCAGCACGTCCTGGCATCGCCTTTGTCCCTATTAAGGGAAATAGCTGTAATTCGGGTTTTGACATGAAGCGTCAGTACAATGGTTGTTGATGACCAAAAGGACCTTTTATGTCCTTAAACAGAGATCAAGGATTGTCTTTTGGCTGAATTCATACGAATGGTTCCAGAAGCACCAGTAAGTTCTAATTCAGGCTGTCGTCAGGCTGTGCTAAGAGTTACTGAAGGGGTTGATGCCTGAGAAACACTGTATATCTGAAGCTTCGATGTGCCTAACAGCTTAAGGTCAGATGAGGTTAATACAGTTGGCAAAGTGACTCTAAAACCAGACCCACAACACAGAATCGCTTCAGAACCGAGACTGCAAATTCCTCTTTCTCTCCTGAAATAAGGAGAACTTAAATGTTCAGATCTTAAATTCTGATACTTGTATATTGAATTATTTTAGGGATGGCTCTCTGAAAGAAGGGAAGTATTTAAAGACAGTAGTGTAATCAGTGCCGAGATCCTACAGATTAATTGCTTTGTGTGCAGTCATCAGCATGCAGAATGGAATCCTTTAACTCAGAAGGCAGTTCTCTTGCTTTTAGCCTCTAATCTGAATACTGTTGACTAATCCCAGTGGGTAATAGGAATCCTAGTGTTGCTAAATGTCTTTTATATCAGCTCGGTTTGTTAAATAATACTTTCCCAAGAGTTTTAGTGCCACCAATTTTGTCTAAAAATTTTGTCTAGTGAAAGTGAAGTGTTGTGTGCCTCAGTCCCAAATTCTGGCTTCTGAATACAGATCGGCTGTGTGCTGTTTGCTGTGTCTGGGTTTTGCTCTACACAGAAGAAGTCTCTTGAATGTGAAATGAAAACTGGTGTATAGAAATTTTTAGCTGGAGAAGCCAACGGTTTACAACAGCTAACAGTTTCTTCTGTTGTATTCTGTAGAAAGAGTGCAGCATCTTTTGACCTAGAAGCAAGTTTTCATTAGATACAGTGATGAAATAATTTTTCAGCTAGAGTTTTGTTCTGTTTCTCTTAAATCAAGGGCTGAGCTTTAACTGTAGTAATAAGACATGTGCCCAAAATGATAGAAGGATCTATCCATAGTATCCTAAAGCCCTTTAGTTTACAAAAATTATCATTGGCAAAATGTTTGCTATATTCAAAGGGTATGGTGGCTTTTAAGTTTCACTGTTAGTGGATGCAGGATAGTTTCAGAGCACTAAAGGGATGGAACTGCAATTTCAGGTGAGGCATGATGTGACAGAACATTGCCAAAAGCCCTGTGAGAGCAATTACAGCAGAGTACAAACACTGATTTCATACACTTACAGCATTTCTAGTGGCTTGTCTTCACCAAAGAGTGCTAGAGATGTTCAAGTGAAAGCTTAGGGGCAAGGCATGGCACATAGATAAGGCAGAGTTGAATTTTTTAGTACTTGCAGACCCGATTTTTTGAAAATGTATGTTAGATAAAATGTTGGCGGTGGCATCCTAGCAAACAAATGGCATGCCAGTTTTTCTTCTTAAAGTGCACTTATTAATGGGTGATGTCAAATAAGGAAATCCCAGTATTAACAACTGATACGATTCTTAGATAATGGTAGGTAAGGAATTAAGTTCTTGATTTTGTATTAGGAAATGAAACCTTATTCTGTACAGCCTCAAGTCAAAAAGGTTTGTTTGTGACTTATTTCAAGCTCTGTTAATATTCAAGCTTACTTTTCTATTTAATTTTTGTAATTTTTTAAAGTTATAGATTAAACTTATATATGCATATTTTACTACTTTCATGAATTAATTCAGTATTTGGATGAAAGTGTGATAATCTGGAGATTGTTCCAAAAGAGAATACATACAGGCAAATATGGATTTCTGAAATAGAAACACATATTTAAAACTTCCTCCCTGATGCAGCAAGCGCCAAGTTTACTGTTGTAGGATAACTTCTGTCTTCATGATTCATTGGAGGACCTGTTTTTATAGTTGAGGGGAGTGAAAAACTACTATATAGATAGGCATGGTAGAATATGTTTACTGAAGATTATTTTATTGTTGTCCTGAACTGTAAGATATGATGATGAAGATGCTCCTTTTATAAAAATAAATGTGCAGAAGTGTTATTGAAGAGTACTGCATTTTTTCAGCCCGCCACTTTAATGCTACAGTGAAAAATGCACACATGTTCACTTTAGTTGCATTAATAGGTAAGAGTACTGCTTGTTTGGACATAATCATGTTATGATTTTATATTGTTGTTATTCATTTGGTTGGTTTGTTTTAGCTTTTTAGTGATTGTAAATAATTTAAGGATTTTAAATTTAGGTGGGAGTGACTTTCTGTTTTTCCTTTGCATCATTTTATTTTACAGTAAAACAGTGTTAAGCATATTGTGTATGGAATGTAGCAGGATTTTGGCATTCGACAGACTGTAAAAGAAGAAAAAAAACCTAGCTGAAAGTTAAAGATTTCAAATACAGGAATGTTCTTGTTGCATCACCCTGCCCTCCAACCCCCAATGTAATGTGAATGTAATAAGATGGCACGCAAGCTGTTAGTTACTGTGTTGAGGGGCAATCTCTTGAGAAATTTGCCTGATTCGAACAGACACGTGGGGCTGCTAAATAGTGATAAATAGGATCTTTGTATCAGCAGCTTTAGCTTTCTTTAAATGCTTCTTGTGTGTCCAGCATATCATCTAGAGGTAACTGTTTTGCTTTTAAGTGCTTAATATGCCTTCTGAAAAAGGAAAAGTTACAGCATGTTCTTTGACATCTGCATTTCTGAAGTGTACACATAATTTGCTAACTAAATTAACAATGTACCGTACATGCAGCTGTTCAGGTTGTCAGCATCTTCCCTGTGCAGCTTAACTTCAGTGCAAACCTTTGTGCTGTTTTCCAGTTGTCCTCTAGATAGTCTGTACTCTCAGTTGCTTCCATGTAACTAAAATAAATCAAACACATGTGACAAGCAGTGAAAGGGAAAAGGGCCAGTGAAGGCATTTCCCAGGAAGGCCTTCACCTTCAGTAAGCTGCTGTGATTAAGGACTTCTTTCAGGAAGTAGCTCCTTATTTTTACTGTTCTTCTGCTTTAAATTTCTCCTGCCTTAGCTGTCAATACTTGGTAATATAAAACTTCTGAGAGTAATTTTCAGTGTACTTCTATTCTGAAAGCTGTGTGACAGCAATTAATTCCCCCTCCAGCCCTCTCTCTGATCTAGGTTAACAGCATGGAGGCAGGTGAACTGCCCTTTTAACACACAGGGTATGTTTGAGAAGCTGGTTGCATCCAAGATTGACAAATTTTATTTATGATGTCATTGTCAAAGCTTTCCTTTCGGCTTTTATTAATAGCTGTCAGATGTTGGTTTTCTACACCTTCAGCATTCATCCATTTGTCACCAGGTAGCAGCATTTGACGTGAGAAAGATCTTATGTCCCTTGCTCAGAAGAAGGATTCAACACTTGGCATATTGGCTTATGTGTTTTTAAATAATGCTGGATAAATATATTTTAAATATTGTTGATGATCAGCAGTGACAGGTCCATGATTGCTGTGCTTCAGTGTTGTCAAAAACATGTCCTGAAAATCACATGTAATTTGATTCCAAGCCCCAAGCTGTGTTTCTGCTCCCTGTGCCTCTGGGATTTCCTGATGCCAACCCTGCATATGGTTACTGGGGCAGGAGCCATTTTTGGTACCAATTTGGGCAACTTCTTTCAGAGGTTTTAAATAGTAGGAAAAGGATTCCCTGCAACCAGTCATACTTGTCCTTTGTCTGGTAGAAGTTACTTATAGCTTTTTTAAATTAAGGAGTGAGGAATTTGAAAGAGTTCTGTATGTCTGTATTCTGTTTTTTTCTACGATAATATTGAAAATATGCTCCAGCAGTGTTTTGGCCTTCTGAAAGTATTTCTACAGTGCAATATATTATTAGGATTACCTCTTGAAGTAGAAATTTCTTAGTTTAGGTGGGTCAGGAGCTGGAGAAAGTTGAGGTGATTGCATCTGCTCAGAGAAGAGAAGGTTGAGTGTTGTTACTTGGTTTGTGTCTTGTTTAGTTTTGTGCAATTGCTTAAAATTACTGGGCTGGTAAAATAAACCTCTTTGTTGTGCAGCTTCTTTTCCTATAACAGGGTTCAAAGAACACAGACAGGTGAAAAAAATTGATATAATAAAATGAAATAGCAATGATGTTATGTTGCTGTGTGTGTAAATTGTGAGACTCCATGGGAAAACTTTGCTCTCTTTTAAAACATGGCTTGCTAAAATTGAAAGTCCTTTTGTGTTGTAGTACTTTGTAGAAAATTAATGGCTCTCATCAGGCTCTGATTACTTGGTAACCTCTCTAGTTTGGTTGTGCTGTGAATTATTACCTGTCCTCTAGTCCTTGTTAGACTTCTAGTGAAGTAACTTCTCTCATAATGGTAATAAAAGTGAACCAAAGAAAACTTAAAACAGAAAGGTTTGGGGTTTTTTTGTTTTTGTTTGTTTGTTTTTGTTTTTAACACAGTCTTGTTTAGGTACTGGTGCATAATAAAAATGCATGACCCAGTGAACAGGCTAGTGTGTCACAGGTTTGCACTTTTGGCGGGGGGGGGAGTGGAAATCTGTGAACTTGGTGAAGCTCTTTGGAACATGTAGCTGGTCTGGTAGCTCTCAGGTGCTAAAACAAGCAGGTGCCCTGAGATCCAGGAGGTGCTGTTTTTAATGTATGCTTGTGTCTTACAGATACATAGAGATCTTTATGTTACTGTTCTGTACTCGTCAGTTAAAGTTGCTACAAGAAGCATGCTGAAAAATACAACTTATTTCAGTCACTGGAAACCAAATCCTCTTTTTCACACTGACTGAGAGACGGTCTGGGTAGCCATTAACAAGTTGCCTCCATGTGTGCTGTAATAATCCATAAAAACAACAAACCATGCAGCCAATCTGGTTTTGGAAAATTGCTTGCAAGATGGATTTGGCAATAGTTCTTGTAGAACAGCTGCATCTGGATCTGTGTTTTTCTATACTAATGATGCTGAGTCCCTTCCTCAAAAGAATTTAAATAGGCCTTTTCTAAAATTTAAAATGTTGATGCAGTGGGTTTTCTTTGTTATGCTGGGTTGACAAATCTGAAGCAGGATGTAGCTTGCTCATAAATTGGTCAGGTCATTTTGGCTGATTTTTTTCTTTTTTTTTTTTTTTTTTTTCACGTTGCTCTCCCAGTGTTCATTTAATGCTAAGTGTATGTATCTGTCAAGTAATTTGCTAGCCCAACTGTCCAGATTTGTGGCCTGGTGCTGCTGAGGTGGGCTATTGCCAGTTAAGCTGTTCCTTGAAAAGCAGTGTATCGGATGGGAGGGGCACCCCTGGCGCCTGTCCAGGCCTGGAAGGGAGGGGTAAGTCCCTGCTGCCAAACTGGAGAGTAACGTTTGCTGGGAGACTCTCCAAACAGCTAAACAGTTGGAGTAGGAAACATTAAATTGTAAACAGAAAAGTACATCCCAGTGTTTGGTATCGCTGCCCGGTCGAGTCATCTTTTAGGCACCGACCCAGCAGATGGGGTTTTTGTCTCCTGGAGCTTCTTGAAGTGTAGCAGGATCCCAGGCTGCTGTCCTCTGCCCTTGACTCTTCAGGCACATTTTGATGTGTTTCTGCTGATGTCTTTCATCTACTCAGAATTGTGGAAAACTTCAGAAGGAACTTGATCTTTTTTGGACTTCAGATCTTTGGCAATTGATTTTGAGACTGTATTCTGGTGTGTGTCCCCAGTGCTTTGGTTAAGATGAAAGATGCAGTTTGCTAGCACCAGAAGTTAAGCTAAGCCACTGATAGTGCTGCTAAATACATACAAATGGCAAGTCAAAATACTTAGGTGTTTTCCCATGACAACAAAAATTTGATCTGAATACCGGGCTTTTTTAGTCGGTTGTTTGTTAATTAATTTTAAAGGGCACATTTATGTTACGTAGTTTATGAATACATAATTTTTAGATATACCAAGTATCAGCCTTCTTACTTATCCCTGTTTTAGTATGCCGACAGCTGTACGTATTTGCTGTGGTTGTAGTTGCCTTTATCTTGCTTTCTGTGCTTTGAGAGATGAGTTTGTCTAAGTTGAGCACTATTCATGGTGGATCAGGCCTGCTTGTTCATCTCTTCAGAATTCAAGCTTTCGGGGGTTTTGGTTCTGCTGTGGTTTGGTTGGGTTTTTTTTTTGGTGTATGTTTTTTGTTTGATTGCTTTTTTAATAATTCCTTTAATTCTAGGCATTTCACATGCTCATGCTGGCAACCTCCTCTTTCATATTCTGAACAGTGTTATGAATTTCCACTTCTAAATGTGGCAGCACCTGAGCTCCTGAAGTTACACCAAAGCAGTGTAAGCCTGTGTAGGTGCTTGGGAAATGCTCAGTTTATCAAGAGATGACTAAGGACACAGAGAAGTTAGTTTAGATAGTTGCTCTGTTTGTTCCAACCCCTGACTGCCAGGCGGGGGATGGAGGATTATGTGTTTCTTCCTAGCAGCAACTCTGTCTCTATCATGGCAGAAGACAAAAACAATACCAGCTACCATGGTTTATTGTAAATAGAAGCCTGACAGTGGTAATAAGCAGCTGACTTCATTAAGAAGTTGGACCTCTTACAAAAATGTTCCTCATGGACTTGTGCAGTGAGGTATCTTCTCTCCTAAGAGGTATTCAGGGGTGACTTTCAGTGCAGCAGGGGACAGAAGGGAAATACAGAAGGGAACCCTTCCAATTGGTGTGGGAGTGCATTGAGGCCTCCTGATCATGTACTTCCCTGTGATACAAAGCCTTTAGTACTGCTTGTGTTTCCATCTTCCATGTTTTCTCCAAGCAGGAGAAGTTAGAGGGAGCACCTTTTGAACTCAGCAATTCTGGGGTTTCTCTGTCTCTTTCATGGGTACCACAGGTTTCTTGCTTGGAGCGGGGGTGCTGCCATTCCTGCACGTGGCGTTATGGCCAAGGTGGTTCCTCTCATCTTTCATGCAGGGCAGGTTTAAAACAGGCCAGACGTGTCTGGAGGGACAGCCCTCTTCCGCATGCCTTTGTTTTCTTTGTGTCTCCTCTAGGATTACTTCTAACTCTCTTCTGGATGTGGGAGCTGGCGTTTCTGTTTACAGGCAGGTTAAGTTGGTGTTCTATTTCCAGCTGAGGTTTATGGTGTTAAATGCCAAACCTTGTGAGGACTAATGTGTACAACTTAGATGGTTTTGCCTGCATACAGCAACTCACGGAGTGTGGTAATTGTTCAGCAGAGTAGCCTGGATAGTAAAACAGCATTGCTCTGCTCTTGCTGTGCTAATACATATGCTGCTTGGCAAAATGAATAGTCTTTCTAAAAGAAAGCTAAATATAAAGCTAAAAATAGCTTTTATGAGCTTCTGAGTGGATTAGGGAACATGAGGTGATAGATCTTGAAAGGTCTACCTAGAAGTGACCTCCATCCTGAAGATAGAATTGGCCTTTCTAGGCGATCCTAACTCAGGAATTCCTAACTCATTTGGATAATGCAAATTTGAAAAGCAATGCACGTGCCATGCAGGTTTGGTAATAAAGTGAGGTTTTTTGTTGTTGTTACACATTTAGAATTATTTTCATTATATGAGAAATTATTGCACAACTAATTAGCTAAAGTGAAAGAGCAGTCCTTGATTTTAAGATAGTAATTAGATTATACAAAATTTAACTGTAATTTATAGAACAAATTACTAAACTGTAAGATGTTAGCCAGTTAAAACAAGATTTTCTACGCTGTCCTTTCAAGAAGAATTTTAGTGGGATTTGACTTGTGACAGTCATGTGCAACAGTTGAAAACAAAACAGTTCATTATAGTTTGTACAAACTATCATATGGTTCATTATAGTAATTATAGGCTTATGATGACATCCACCCAAATGCATGGATTTGCTTGCATGACTTTCATGATGAAGTTGGACATGACTGTATGCTGGACTCAGAAATAATCTGAAGGTTTCTAAAGGTTTGTCAAGGCAGGGTATTTACGGGCTGCACCTGCACAGTATGAAGTAATGTGGTTGCTGTTCACATATTTCCGGCATGGTTTCTGTGGTTGATGCCACAGCATTGGCCAGCAGGTTGAGACAAATTAAGGGTTAATACTGCTGGGTCATATTGGGTGTACCAGTAAGGGGGTGAGTTGGCTAATCTGTGTTTCCCCGCACTGGAGCCCTTCCCGCACAGGCTTGCACAATGCGGGAAGATGTGTCGTCATGGGGGGGGGGGAAGAAAAAAAATGCATCCATATAGAAAATCCTAAAAATCATGAGAATCATAAAATGGGACTTGGGAGAGGTCCACAGTGACACCCTCTTTCCTGCCAGTGTGCTACTGATTGCTGCTTAGGCTGTTTCTTTGTAGTGTTCCAATGAAACTGTTGCAAGCATCTTTGTATCTGTAACCTGAAGCAGCCTTGGTTTTGCCAACATCTTTTCTAGTGTTTTGTCTTGCAGCTTTTCTGACTTTATTAAATACCAGTATTTATTAGGGATGTGGGAAATGATTTGACGATTGAACCACTTACATTGCCATAAGGAAAAGGTTGTTTGGGCTTTTCTTACCCTTTTTTTTTTTTTTTTTTTTTTTTTTTTTTTTTCCCCTGTAATCAAGTCACAGTTTCTCTCCCACTATCAGTACCTTTCTGAACACTACAGCCATTAACCAGGTTTGTTAAAAGTGATTATCTGGATAAAGATTGTGCTGAAGTTCAGAGGATCTTACTGACTCATTTCCTGCTATCATCTCTACCTTGATAAAGTTTCTTTAATATCTCTGCCCTTCTTTCTCTTGAGTATTGCTATTAAGCTTTTTGTTGTACTTGATACATCTTTGATATATTATCAGGGTTATCCTCTATATCCTTACCAGCTGGTTATGATTGTGATAACAAGACTGTTTCTTAAATGCAACAGTTTGGGGAATACCTTTTTGAAGAGAATTATTAAGAGAACTGCTTGTTAGAAGGCTGTATTTCTCTTTAAGTGACAGTTGTTGTCTTATGTTTTAAATAGCATCTAGCTAGCTCCAGCACAGGACAGGCATTTAGTTGTTGCTGTCGTGTCAGCTTTTAGCAGTGATAAAGACCTTTAGAAAACATTCATCATACCCGTATCTCCTACCAACATAATATGTTTGTGGGTGAAATTTTTTCAATTTCACTTAACCTTATGCTCAAAATGGTCTTTTTAAACCTTATGCTCAAAATGGTCTTTGTACTATTTAAGAAAAAGCAACTGGTGAATAATGCAAATATGTAATTAATACTGAAAAAACTATCAATTAATTGTTATAGATCTATTTAAGTAACTGTAGACAATTGAATGAAATACTAATAGATTAAAAATGGGTTGATGGATGCTTAACACCTAATTTTCTTCAGTATTTTATTTTATATGCTGAATTATAGAAATAACATTTAATTGAATATGTCTTTCTATATAATGTTTAATCCAGCTGCTGTTATTGGCGCTACCAGTCAAGGACCATAAAGGTGGCTTATACATGATTGCTTGGATTCTGATTGCAGCTGATGAGATCCAAGTCCATACAAAATGTAATTTTGCCAACTAGGACAAGCATCGGTATTATCCTTCTCTGGATGTGCTGAAGGATGCAGGGTAGGAGGTGTAATTAGTGAGGCTGAAGTAAGATTTAAAACATGCTGATTTGTCTTCTCACTTGTGTCAGATCTGCTGTGCATGTTTCTAGTTCAGCAATTTCCCCACTAAAACTATTTTAAATGTGGCTAAGTTTCCTTAAACAGGTTGCACTTCAGGAATTTACACTTGTGTTTTACTTGGCAGTAGTGCAAAATGTCAAATGTTGCTATTAAGAGCAATATATATAATATTGATAGATGTCAGCATACTGTATTACAGTACTGAGATGCCTTTACAGTTGGAAGTTTGTCCACAAAAAGCAGTGATATTACTGTTTCAGCCACAGCTTTAAGTGAGGGATGTGTGAGGGTTCTGTGTAGCTTAATTGTTGGTGTTTATGCAACTAACTCAAAATAGCTTGTCTTCCTTGCACAGAAAAAGTGCAAGAGAAAAACGGTATGAGTTTGATGTTGATAATGTATAACAGTTATTTGAAACCTGTTACTAAAGCACTCCCACATAACTATATGACTGAATCTGCTTGATGAAATCTTTTTAGGGAGAATGTGGTCTTTTTCCTCTGTGGATCCAAATAATGATCCACATCTTACAAACCAGTCATTTAATGCACATTAGATATTTGGTCTGCAGATAATTCTTGTCTGTCTCTGGTTTACAATTTACTTGTTTCTGTCTTGCAAAAAAAAAAATCATCTTCTGTACCTTACATATATTTTTAATTTGTGTGATTTAAGTATAATGAAGCAAAATTAATTTCTGTTTGAAATTTCTGTTTTATTCAGAACCTTCAAGTTGTGGAGTCAAACATGATAAAACCTGTAACTTTTGTCTTCTATTAAATGACTAATCAGAAGCTTTTATGAAGCATGTATGTTACCTTTAGGTAAGAAGGAAAATTGGTTAATTTGAATGTATGTGGTATAGCATAGTTGCTGACCTTGTATGTGCAGGTGTGAGAACAAGGGTTCTCTATGACAACTGGATAATTATTTAGAAGTTTATTGAGTCACAAGGTATAGCAAGCTTTGATTTAGATCTGCTGGTTTTGCCTTTTCTCTATTCTTTTTTGTACTCCTCCATTTCTGACTCTTTTTCCTACATTTGCTTCAGTGCAATATCTAGATCTAACTTCGTCCATTCTGATGGTGTGGTTAGTGACACTTTTTTATTGGACTTGCATTACTGAATCTGGCTTTGAAACATCCAGAATCCTGTTGCAGCTTTAGGACCGGATGGGCCTCTTTGTGATTAGTTCTGAGCTCTTGTGCTTTTTGCAGCAGCTTAAATATGCAGCTGTGGTTTTTGTTGGTTTTTTTTTTTTTTGTGGGTGGTTTTTTGGTTGGTTGGTTTTTTTGTTTGTTTGTTTTGTTTTGTTTTTTCTTTCTTTCTTTAAAGCTATCACCTTAACTATGAATATTCATAGGAATGGATAGGCTGCCTGTGTCCTGATACCATGGCTCTGAGAAATACAGACTGCTTGGTTTGTATTAATGCAGTGTGTTAAATGTAGTTGCTAACAGACTATAACAGACTAGATAGATGAACTGACAATTATAAGGAGGACAGTAATACTTTTCTCCCTTGAAGAGTGTTGGGGAAAAAAAAAAAGCTAAAAATTAGATGCTTTTTAATTAGCATTTGTTAGCAGGGACTGTACACTGGACTTGATTTGTTGTTGCCCAAGCCAGAAGTAATGGAACACTGCCAGTTCTGCTGTCTTGCTGAAGGAACTTGGGAATTTGGGTTGTCTCTCTTTCCTGCACACCCTTTGTGCCCATCTTACAGCCTGAAGGGAGTGCTGGTTGTAATGGTAGTATGCACTGAGCTGGGGTGAGGAAATATTTTTGTGCTGAGCTGTATGCAGTCTGCATCACTGTGCCATAACAGCTTTTTTTAATCTCATTTCTCCCCTCCAGCACCTTTGTTATTTGTGGTTCTGCTTATGGTACTAATGCTAACTGCTACAGTGCTGATGTACTAGTAGAAAAGTTTTCTGTTGGTATTGAATTGGGTGTAGCTATGTCAGTCAGGGTTGCGTTTTTAGTTGACTCCTTATGTCTGTTCTCAGCTGCAGCAATTCTGTGCAGTTTAGTCTGGTCATTATCACAAGCAGAGCTAGCATATAAAATAAACATTCTATTTTAAATAAGACCTGTAGAAACATTGAGTCCTGGGAGATCCTTGGTTTGGTCTCTAGGATACAGTGGCAAAAAGAAAAAAACTATGTGTGAAGTGACTTGTCGGTGCACAGCAACCCTAATAGAATTATTTTCCTGCTGCGGTAGTTTGGAATGTTACTAACTGTACCAAGTGGGTGATTTCCTCAACATGGATTGTGTTCTAGGTAAGTGGGTAACTTAGCTCTTCAAAAATTTCAGAGATGTCTATATTTGATCACATTGAAGATGGCTCTTTTCACCAACAGGATACAAGTGTAAAACTGGACTGAAATAGGGGAGCAAGAAGATCTTGATATCTTGATAACAGAATTGTTATTTCCCTAGAAGCTTCATGTGAATAAAAGTAGAAATAACTGAAGTGTCAGAGACAATTCTTTATAATGTAGAAGGGTTGGGGCTTTTTGTGTCATGAAATATTTTGTCACCTTTAAAAAAGTGCCATGGAAATGAAAGCCTTTGCCCAGCATTTTCATCATGAAAGGTACTTACTAAGTGTGTGTGAGGGACAAACTGAAGGTATTGCAGGGTTTTGAGGGCTGAGATTTATTTATTTGGAAAGGCTGCTAAACCATGCTTATCATGTAGCTCTACAAAGCTACTTTTCTTAAGAAGTGATCTGTTTGTGTTTTTGGTTTGTTTTGGGGTGGGTGTTTTTTTTTGTTTTTTTTTTTTCCCCTTGGTAATGTTTTGACTAGCAGCTAGTACTGTGCTGTCTCTGGACACAGCAAATGAATCTGATGTCTGAGGACTGTCAGTCCATCACAAATGGTCCTCTTGCATAAAAGCCTCAGGACTTTTAGGAGTTTGTGTGCCAGAAGTGTGAAATTAGTAAAATATTATAGAATTCTGAATAATACGTTTGAGGTATTTGATTTCATAGCATCCATAAAATGAGACTGTATAAGATACTTTCCCCTTAAGTGGAGCTGTCTAACCTTTTATTTCGGAGCCTGTGGTTCTAGTTTATTCCTCACTTGCTTGGGGGAAGAACTTGGGCATATTTTCAGCAATTTGCCATTATTCAGGAATCGCTCTGTTTGACCAGGTCTTGAGATCCTGCATCTTCAGGGCAGTAATCCAGTATCTGCTTCTCGTGGTAGCCAACAGTAAAACAGAAGAAAGTTTAGCTGGAAGAGAGGAGGATATTGCCGCCCAGTTCCAGGGTATGATGGTGTGCTGTCCCTTAAAAATAGATCTGAATATGGTTTAAGACAAGACTGTGAGTATTAAAGACTGGGTATTGATAACTTCCGTTTTGGACTGTGACATCTTGGGGTTAAAAGTTTCCTTTTCATGTCCAGACAATATTTTGATTTCAATCTCCTTGGTCAGTATGCTCGTGAGAGGAAGAGGTGCAGTTCTCATAACTAGCTCCTGTGAGTTAGGGATGTCGCCTCTTGTATTTCTGGTCTATTTTTGTCATGTTCCATGATTATTTGTAATCAGGATGTATTTTGGGTCGTTTCCCATCCATTTCTCAACTTACTTCCTTTCTCAAAAAAGGCTAGTGAAGGTGTATGAGCATTAGTGTGCATAGGATTTCAGATGGATTTTTAATTTTTAGTTCTTTAAAAACTCATGAGAAAAATATTTGAGTGCTTATTCTAAAAAGTCTAATATGTTAGTGTGGAAAATACAATTAATGCCTTGGAAAGGTGGAATTGGCAGCAGCAGTCTCTGATATTTACAGCCTTGAGGCTGGCAGGTGGGAATGCTATCCATTACAGAAAAATGTTTCAATCTAGAAGAGATAGGATTTATCGTGTCTTTCTTAGCAGTCCTTAACTTTCCCAGGATTCTTGCTTAAGGTCCATTAGGTATTATTTTCACAACAAGCTCAAAATACAGTCTTCAGCACAAGTTCTGGAGTCATGTGTCCTGGTTTCAAGCCATGATGATTATTAAATGATCCTAGTCAGAGTTTTTTTCTCTTAAATTGTCCTAGGGAACAGTTAATTGAAACCTTTAGCTCTTTTTCCCCTTTGTTTTCTTCTCCCAGTGACTTGTATTTTGAAAGCTTTTTGCAGTGGCCTTGAACTGAGTTTGCAGTTCTTTGGCAGGGAGTGCAGAGTGGCTGAGTTGGAGCTGTGGAACAGGGAGTGCTTCCTACAGGTGGCTGTGACCTCACACCAAGAGCTTGCTTCACTGAAACCCATCAGTATGGTTGTGTTTGTGGGGGTGAAGTGGGAGTAGTGTTCCCCCCTGTGCACTACCAAAAGCATTTAACTTGCTGTAATTTGTAGTTAATTTGTGTAAAAGCGTAAGTTCATAAGTCGTGCATGTTGATTTGTACCTGTAGAAAAGTCTGTTTTTTGGGCTGTCCCCTTTACGTTCTGATGACTGATGTCCTTTTGCACTTCATGGAGAATGTGGCATTACTAAATAACTTTAGACTGACCCTGTGACTGAGGCCTTGCTTTTTAAGTTGGAAAGGCTGTTAGTTCAGTTTTGATGCTTGCAGAGGTTGTTTATTTCTTGTATGTTGTTAAATGGGAATGGTTATTTTGCAGTTAATGGCAATCAACTGTCATTCCACATCCTGGGCTTCAGCAATCAGGTACCTGAATTTGATTTTGAAGCCTAGGACAACAGCAAGTACACATTTTACTCGGCAGTTTGTATTTTATCTTCACCTTCTGCATATCAAAATTGTTTTGGATTTGGTGGCTTTGTAATTCTCCTAACCACAAAACTAGTTAACACAATACTCATGTATTGTAACTAATGCTGTGAGGCATGTAAAGAAAATTCAAAAACAGTGTTGAGAAATGACTTTTAGAGGTTCTGTCTTGTCAGACTTTGATATAAGATAGTGTGCTGATCTTAAAAAACATGGTTATATCTGTGCAAGATCACTTGTCAAACTACTTTAGTGTGAAACTAATTACACTTTTAAAGCAGTAACTTACAATAATAATACTTGGGATATGTGTAATCACAGATAACATACAACATACTTATTTAGATGAGGCCTGATGAGAGGTTTCATCCTTATTTTGTAAGGAAGTATCTGTGCTTT
Source organism: Hirundo rustica (assembly GCF_015227805.2). NCBI lineage: Eukaryota > Metazoa > Chordata > Aves > Passeriformes > Hirundinidae > Hirundo > Hirundo rustica. Next base: position 23,494,918 of record NC_053450.1, on the reverse strand, counting down.
GATTCACAGGAGAAAGATTGCCTGGATCAGGTTATAGCAGAGTGATGGAGTCTGAGCAGCATCAAGTCTGAGCCCTGTTTCAGCCCAGTTTCCTCTTGCCTGTAGGCTGATGCTGTATTGGTGGCAGGCAGTGCAAATTAAAGAAAAAATAGGTGATGTAGAGGACTTCCCAACCTGAATTGTGTCACGAAGCACAGGTAGAAGGCGTTGGAATATTTGCTGCTCCACTCTTCTCTGTTCAAAGCTGTGGCTGTAGCAAAGGGTGTTGTGGGCATCAGCCCTGTGCGAGGCATGGGGGAATGTCTTCTGTGTGCTGAGAAAAAGCCTGTCCATAGTACTTGCCTCTGCCAGCTGTCTCACTGCTCTGTCAAGCACAGCAGTTCAGGTTCATGGCTGTGCTGCAAGGAGTTTGAAGGGAGCAGAGCTAGATTGTACTGGCAGGATTCGCCTCTGCCAGACTTCTGCCTGGGAAACTCTAGGGCAAAAGAGGCTAAGGAGTGGTTTGCCAAGGTATGAATCACTGTAGTAACTTCGTAATTTTAGTTCCCTGTTGGATGCCTTAGCTATCTCACACACACACAAAAAAATCTTATTTGCTACTTAGGGAACAACAAGGTGGGGCTTTAATCTGTAATTGGAGCATAGTTCATTAGTGCTTCCTGAAATATAAAGTAGTCTTTTTTAAGCTTCAAGCTGGCACGGATCACTTAGTCTTTCTCAGGTGCAGTTGTGAGCTGTGTGGCTTATCCTCTGTGCAGGTCTGCCAATGTAGGTTGTTTGAATGTGGTGGATGCAGGTATGGTTCGTGTAGGTGAGGAGGGAGGGACTGTGGGACTCCTGCAAAATGAAGGCAGCAGCAAGCAGGTGATGAGCCACCATCCATGACTCACTCCCTGTTCCTGGCTCAAGAGTTTGCCATGAAAGCAAGTGTAGTGGGAGGTGCAAGCTGTGGCCTGTGCAAAATGTTTCCAGCAGGTAGATTCATGGTTTTGGCCCATGATTTGAGGTTTACATACTGGGAAAAAAGAGCAGTAGTGAGCTAGCTTGGCGAGTGTGGTTTCCTATGTGAACAGCAATTATATAATTTGTTTGTTGTGTTAAAACTAATGTGGCTCTCCAGGCTGCTCAGTTAAGTCGATGTTTTTGTAGCAGTAGAATTTGAAATGATGGATGATACTTCCTGTTGCTATCTGGAGTAGGTACAGGAGGATATACAGAGAAATATGAGCATTAAATCAGGATGCAGTGGCCTTACTAGAGAGAAACTAGTTTGTTGCCGGAGGCTCTCGAATGCAGTGCTGTAGGTGCTGTCTGTGTGACAAAGATAGCTGTCAGCTGCATAGAACATTTTTGCTTTCAGAAAAAAGACTAATCGGTTACTAAAAATTCTTCGGTGTTAATACTTATTTAAATCTAGTCCAAGTCAATGCCTCTCAGCCAGCAGGTCCTGTTAGATATTTTAAGAAATGCGGGGTTGGTACCTTCCTTAGGGAAGGCTGCTTGCTGTTGAATCAGTCCTGTTCTAATAACAAACTTTTTTTTTTTCTAATTTTAGGATACTTGTGAAAGATGGTGGATCGCTTGGCAAACAGCGAAGCAAATACTAGAAGAATAAGTATAGTGGAAAACTGCTTTGGAGCAGCTGGTCAACCCCTGACTATTCCTGGCCGTGTTCTGATTGGAGAGGGAGTCCTAACAAAACTGTGTAGGAAGAAGCCCAAAGCAAGGCAGTTCTTCCTGTTCAATGACATTCTTGTTTATGGTAACATTGTCATCCAGAAGAAGAAATACAATAAACAGCACATAATCCCACTGGAAAATGTCACTATTGATTCCATCCAGGATGAGGGAGACTTACGGAATGGGTGGCTTATCAAGACACCAACAAAGTCTTTTGCGGTTTACGCTGCCACTGCTACAGAGAAGTCAGAGTGGATGAACCACATAAATAAGTGTGTTTCTGATTTGCTTTCCAAAAGTGGGAAGACCCCTAGCAATGAACACGCAGCTGTGTGGGTACCGGACTCGGAAGCCTCTGTGTGCATGCGCTGTCAGAAAGCCAAGTTTACGCCCGTCAACCGCCGCCACCACTGCCGCAAGTGTGGCTTTGTTGTGTGCGGGCCTTGCTCGGAAAAGAGGTTTCTGCTCCCGAGCCAGTCTTCCAAGCCAGTGAGGATCTGCGACTTCTGCTATGATCTGCTTTCTACAGGGGAGATGACTGCTTGTCAGTCCACTAGGTCAGACTCCTACAGCCAGTCACCTAAGTCATCTTTAAATGATGTATCTGATGATGATGACGATGAAGACAGTAGCGATTAAGGACCAAACGTTTTTTCCATGTGTTGCAAGTTGTGTTTCAAACGATATGGAGCTGCTTTTGGGGAAGTCTGTAGTGAGGTTCCTCAGAGAAATCCTGTTCTAGCCATGAAATATGCCTGAATATCTTCAACTGCAATGTGCCTCAATCTATGAATTATCTAGACAATAGTTGGGTTTTTTCTCCTCGCAGGGATAGACTGGTGCAAATGTTATCAGAATATTTTCCAACTTCATTTACTTGAGTTGTGTCTAGGTTAGACTTCTGTGGAAGATTGGAGAACGAAATGTACTTCCTTAATTTAACAACCCGTACTTTCTAATGTTTCACATTGGTCTGTTTTGCAGGTTTTTTTCAGATCTAGGGAGGAAAACTGTGAGCATGCACGGGATGGTGATGTTTTCATTAATCCTGCAGAGCATCTTATTTTTCTAGCCATGGTGTATAATTAATTACAAAGTCATCCAATGTACAAACCTAAGTGTCACAAAACTTGGGAACTCTTGTTTTGCTGTTACTTATTACTTCCTATGCCAAGCAGTGCCTTGTACCAACTGTGCTGATTCAGGAAGAAACAAATCTGTTTTATGTCTGTATTTGCCTAAATGCTGGTATCTGGGAGATTGTTGGTGCTATTGAAAATTACTGCTGTGTTCAAAGTGGAGCTTTGACAAGGTCACAACTGCACCCCATGATGGATGATGGAGACTCAAATGGCACATCCTCCCCTGTGCAGGCAGACCTGAACACTGCAGATTCCCACAGGCTCCAGCAGCTTTCTCCTTGCAGAAGTTGTGTTGTAGGTTGGGATCTTGAAGTGAGACGCTTAGGGAGATTCTTCACGGGGATTTATATACTGTCTTTTCAGAACAGTTTCTAAGTTTCAAATTTGGTAAATGCGTACTGAAATTTTAGTTGGGTGATACAGCATTTGGGTGTGCTAGCCTACATATTTTTGGAAGTAATTCCCAAAAATGTCACAATTTTTTTTTCTTAAAACACTGGTGAGAGTATTGGGTTTTTTCTTCCCCCAGAAGTTTTATAGGCTTGTTTCAAAATAACCTCATATTTTGAACAAGAAGCCTGCAAGAATCCTTATAAAACTGGCTTTCCTCTTTACACAGCTGACCTCAGGATAAATGTGAGTTGCAAGTTATTTCATTTTAAATGTATACCCAGGACCAAGAAAGATGTATGTAAGGACTACCATGAAATAGTCAGTGCAGAAAATGTCTCTATCATAGTGTTCATTTTAATTTCTTGAATACAGAAGCGTCGTGTTCCCATATAAATGCAAAAATTACACTTGCAAAGACATGTTAAACCCCCAAATATGTTTCTGTATTTTTATAATGATAACCTCAATTTTGAAGCAGAAAAACCTCTTTGAAATAGTTGTATGAATATAGTAGCAACTGACTTTATATATAATGTTAAACTTTTGTATCTCTAAATGACAATTTCTGCACTGTTTGCCTTGGTTGGCAATAATTGGATTAAATATTTATTGAATAAACAATCAATGATGTTTGTTGCACTAGTCTTCCATTCTGTATGCTGAAAGTGTCAGTAATTTTTTTTTTTTTTTAAACAACTAGCAGAGTACTTCAGAGCCGTATCCTTCCATGAGATTTCTGGTAGCTAAAGATGCACTTAGCATCTATAGAGAGGCACTCTACATTCATTCTTTGCAAGACATTGCTTCAGGTGAAAATTGCATCAGTATTTTTAGCTTAGACAATTTCTAAAAGTAAGGCTTTCTTTAGAAGCACAGAGGAGTATTTGTTCTACTTGGAAATAAATACACAAAGGGAAAAACACTTTAATACAGACTTGGGACCAGGAAGATTCTGTAAAATTGCCAGATTGTGTATATATATGAAGACTAATGGAAATAAATAGTTGCATATACTTTTTCCTTGAAGGATGAGGGCGTGGTGACGCTGCAGCAGGGAAAATGGGCTGTTCTGAGAAGGCACTTTGAGTTAATAGTGCTTACATTTTTACCTCTTGGTATTTCTATTTCAGGAGTGGAGACTTGCTAGCTTCCTTTTTTCTGTAGAATCAAAGTACAAACCTCCCTCGTACATACCTTCCAGTGACTAACAATAGTTTTCTTCCTTATCCAATTGTTTCCTCTTTCTTAAGCTGTCAAATATTAACTTGTCTTATTAAAGAGTCTATCTCTGTTTTCCATATGTTTTGCTTTTCAGCACCTTTTGGTGGTGGGGAAAAGGGTTTCTGAGAGTTAGATCACATCCTGTTATTTTGAGAATGTACTTGTACCTACTTCATATATCTTTTTATCTGTGAATGAAACTTGCACTGTGCTGCACTGACACCTGAAGCTGTAACCAAACCAATGCGTGCGTGTGGAATTTTTCATCTGAAAATGGACTGAACATTGACTTCTCTTCTAGTTAAAGCTTTCTGAAAGGGCTCATTTTGTATTTTGTAATCTTGTTCTGTCAAGTTATTTTATTTACAAATACATGGTATAGCTTCAAGCCTGTGTTTAATTTTCTTTAACTATGAGCCTTCAAAAGTGAGAGAAAACAGGGCAGCTGGTTTTTATATTGGGGAGTAGTTTAGCAGCAGGTTTATTCACTGTCAGGAGATACCGAAGACCTGGGAGCATAAACCTGCAGAAGGAGTTTTAAGACTAATTTTGAAATGAATGTGATTATGGATTTAGAAGCCACTTACATGCTTAGGAAATGGTTTAAAAGAAGTATGACAAGCACATTGCAAAGTTTGGGTTTTGTTGGACTGGTGTTGGTTGCTGAAACTGACAGTCCCAGTCACTGGAAGGGGCTGGAGAATCCTGCATTTGGAGTAGCCTGGCTCCAGCACTGCAGATCTCAGTTCTCAGTCCTGTCAGACCACCCCTGTGGACAAGACTCCTTGGGTATCAAACAGGAGAGGAACTGGGTACTTTTCCCAAAACTTCTGCACTCTTCACATCATAAAATAGTGGTTATGTATGGGCTGTCTTTGTTTTTTGTGTGCTTTTTTCTTATGGTAGATTTAACACCCTCTTTTTTTTTCTTTTTTTTTTTCCTTCAAATTCCGTGAAATAAAAGCAACAGTGTGCATGTCTCTTGCAAGGTTCTGCAGTCAGTTTCTGCTTTGTTGAAGATTCTGTATTGGAAAAATAAGTATGTGTTTGCTTTGGCTGAGTTCACATTTTGCACACTTTTTACCAGTACTTCATAGTTCATTTTCTGGAAATATTAAAGGAAAGGAAAAAGTCTTTCTTTTGAAGATTTGAATTGAACAGTACTAATTTTAGCTTTTGCACCTGAACTGCCATTAAGATAAATTCAGCTGTCCTTGCTGTAGTTGTAATCTGAGGGTCAAGCACTGCTGCTCAGTTGAAACAAAGTTTAACAAAATGGGCCGAGTGGATTACTGAGTGCTGAGTTTGCAGTGGGGCTTTTAAGGTCCTGTCTCTAACAGGCAGATTATGAAAATCACATTCAGAAACCTTGTATTGTGAGGCTTTCCCCCTGGGGGATACGCTTTAGCTAATCTCTTAATGCAAATGAAAGGGTGGTTGTTGTAGTTGCTGATTAATGTTTGTGTGGAAGCAGATTATGGAGTGTATTGTGATTTTTGTGTTTTCCTGTAAATCCTGAACTGAGAGAAGCATGCCTGGTTATGTTAGCAGATACAGTCAGAAAAGAGTCAGAGCATTGACATCCCCCCTTTCCCCTCCAATAGCAAATGATTGTAGTAAATATTAGAAAGTCTTTTGGCTCTCTGTTGCCTTTCATTTGATGAAATCTGAGCTACTTGTTTGTGCCTGCAGCCAGTCTCTTGCCAGAGCTGGCTCCCGTGACTCTCACTGGGAAGAATCTCCGCTCTGTTCCCTTTCTGTGGTGGAGCTGGGAGCTGCTCGGGAGCGCAGCACAGTGACTGTGGCTCTGCTGCACTGCACGGACTGAACGTTCTCTGAAATTCATTAATGAGTAAGAAATTTCAACCTCAGTCTTTGGAATAGAGCTTAATAGCTATGCAAATTTTTAATTGTCTGTGAAATACTACATGTGCCTGGAGTAAAAGTCAAAATGCTTCAACTGCACTTGGACACATTTAGGATAAAAACTGAGTGAATCAGTTGAGCTGATTATGAATATATATGAATATGCTAAGAAGCAGAAGGTGTTTCATGGTCACTTAGTGCATCTAACAGGTCCCATCTAAGTGAGCAAATCTGTCCCTTGAGATGAAGTGTTGCATCTATGAAACTCACAGTTACTTGTACCTAGTATTTTTTAAAAAGCCTTCCCAGGTTAATTTCTGCAAGCGTAGAAAGCTAACACATCGCAGCAGCAGCAAAGGCCAAGGTGATGCCAAGAGGCCTGACTGTACTCACAGCTTCCCCCCTGCCCTGTTCAGGGTCATTCTCAGTTACACAGAAGGTAACTGGATTAAACGGTAAGAACTTCTCTAAAAGAAACCTCCTTTACAAATCCTTTTAGACAAGATGATACCCCCAGACTAAGTAAGTGTTCCGGCAGAAAGCAAGAGCTGATTTTATTCAGATATTCTGAGGCATAATGCTAATGAGTTCAAGGGTTTAAATCTTTGAACAGTCAGACCTTCAAGAGCATCTCTTGACCTTTCTTAGGTAGTCTTTTTTGCTGATGAAAAGTAAATGTGGTCAGCTCTATAACAGGTGTGAGTGTCTTGTTGCTGATTCATTTTAGTATCTGCTGCTAGACTTACTCTTTAGATTTTTGTCTGCAAAAGCTGTTGCCTTTATGCAAATTTAATCATAGGTTGTGTTGTAATAAGAGTTAGGGCTTGCTGGCTATTTTATTTATAGAGCCTGGTGCTGCTGTTGAGCACTTCTAACCTCTGTGCTTGTATCAGGTTTGTATAAGATCAGCAGTCTCTGAGAAATGTGTCCAGCAGCAAAAGAAGGGGATGTGCTTTGTCTGTTGGAAATAGCAGTCAGTTCCTTCTGGTGCCTGTTTGCCCCACTCCAGGCTTGTGCTCTCTCCAGAATGACAACTCCAAAATGAATTGGGATATCTGCTTCCATCTGTGTAAATATATAGGTAATTTCCTTCCTTCCCCACCTGGCTTGCTGCATACTTGCTTTATCAGGGTATTGCCCTGGAAGATAAATAACTGAGGGCTGAGCTTGCCTCTCCAGTGTGACCAGGACAATGTGAGTGCTCCTTTGGGGTTACAGCAGGCTGTGGGATGTGTACACTGCGCTGGGAATTACGAGGACAACAGATTAAGTGCTACACTGAGAAAACAAACAAGACCTGGCCTCTCAGCCTACTTAGAGCATGCAAAATGCTGTGGTGCTTACTGCCAAACGCAGAAGGAAAGGCAACCAGCTTCAGTGGGAACAGGTTTTGGAGGGTCTGTAATCTGCAAGCTAAAGTTGCTATTAAAAGTAAAGAAAAAAAAGTCTGTGATAGGTCTGTGAAAGTATTATTCGTGTGCATCTGACCTGAAAGTTACTTACAATAACTTGACTTGTTGAATAGATGGGTTTAAAGGTTGGAAAGAGCAACCTGGCTTTTAAGCAAGAGCATTAGGTAATGTTCTTAACAGTGTAGAAATAACAGCATATAAGAGGAGGAGTGCATGAAAAAGTCTATTTTGCATATTGTTCTCTTTGGCTTTTAGTGATGCATATAGTTTGTCTCACATGAGACAATTGGAAGCAGAGGATATTTGGCTTCTCTTGAAGTTCATGTGATAAAAGGATTTGTTACTTCCCTTGATGGGAGTTAAATGTGATAAGACCAAGAAAATCTCATCTTTCTGTGAATAAACTAATCTATCTGATTTGTTGCAGGGAGTATTTAATGCAAACAAAATGAGCACAGTGCAGTTCTGCTCATTCCTAAAACAAAGCAGTCTCGATGTGCTGCATACCAGTGGCTTCAGGTTTACTGAAGGTGATGACAGCAGGTCTTGAGCAGCATATGAGTACAGTGTTAACATGGGCCCTCCCTGTCACCCTTTTCCAAGGGACAGGAACAATTTGGGAAGGAAAAAATTACTGCTGTTGCTGGTCAGCATGTAGAGATTAATGCTGGCATGTTCAGTGTGTGATCCTTAGTAGCTGAAAATGCCTGAGGATCCTTTGATGTAGTTTTGGAGACAAGTAATTTCCTGCCATGCTGTCCCAAAACCACACATGGGGTAGAGCATGCTTCATTTGAAGTGCCCGTGCCCATCTGCCCTGGATGATGGTTCCCAGCACTGCTGGGTGCTCTGCAGCAGCTCTCACAAAAATGTGGTGAACTCCTGCTGCCCAGCTGTGCCCTGCAGTCCTCACCTGAGCGGGCTGGGTAACTCAGAGCTGGCTGGGGGCTGCAGGGAGGATCACCCCAGGATGCAGATGGGTTTGGTGAAGTTTGCAGTTGGTAGTAGAGCGAGTGCAGAGACTGCAATCTGCTTATAGCACAAGCGTCAGCATGTCTTATGCTGTCGCTTGGCTCTGTCGGGTAGGTGGGGCTCAGCAATGAATACCTGGCACCACAGCTGCTGGCTGAGGAGCTTTATCTGCAGTTTCTGTCTTGGATCTGGTGTTCTTTGTCGGTACCCAAGTTAAGAGGCTGTTTTGGTTGTCAGAAGGGCGTCAGGCATGCAGGCAATTGTCCCACTTGTGCAATATTTGGTGCTGGTGTACAGGTGACTAATGCCTGGGGCTGGCTTCTGCCCCTGCCACATTTCTGGCTGCTGCTCTTCACCACAGCACGTAGTGGCAACCTAGGTGGGGTTAAAAGGAAGCTTACTGGTCTACAAAATAAATGCAACACAACTGCTGGCAGGAGCAAGGGACCAACAGTGCCATGCAAGGTCCTCCCTTCTGCTCCTTCTTGTCCTGTGTGCTGTCAGACTAGTGATGTGAGTGAGGGCAGGACTGACACAACTCCTTGGCTGAAGAAAAATCTGTGACCTATTCTCTTGCTCTTCTTGTACCTGTGTAAACTGGGAGGAGAGGGGAAATCGTGTCTGTCTGCTGCTTCCTGTGGGAAGTCATGGGACAGCTGAGGCTGGCAAAATCTCTGGAGGCTGACTGAACCACCCCCCTGCTCAAGCAGGGCCACCTAGAGCTGGTGGTCCAGGAGTGTGTCCAGGTGGCTTTTTTAATATCCCCAAGGATGGAGACTACACCATATCTCAGGGCAATGTATTCCAGTGCTCCTTTGTTTCCTGACATTCGGAGAGAACCTCCTGTGTTTCAGGGTGTGCCCATTGCCTCTGGTCCTGTCACTGTGCACCACTGGAAAGAGCCTGCCTCCCTCTTTGTTGTACCCTCCCTGCAGGTATTTACACATAAGGTTCTCCTTGAGCCTACTGTGCTCCAGGCACAGCCATTCCTCATAGGAAAGATGCTCCAGTCCCTTAATGATCCTTGTGGCCCTTCACTGGATTCTCTCCAGTATGTCCATGTCTTGTCTCTACTAGAGAGCCCAGAACTGGACTGGATTCAGGTGTGGCCTCACTAGTGCCAAGCAGAGGGGAGGAATCACCTCTCTGTATTTGCTGGTCATTTTTGCCTCCTGCAGCTGAAAATACTGTTTGCTGCCTTTGCTGCAAGGGCATACTTTGCCTCATGTAAATTGGATCATGAAGTGCTGAGCACATCTGTAAACTTCTGCTAACCTGATTTTTTTATTTCAGGTTTGCTGGTTCCACATGTGTAGTTGTGCTCCTTCTTCCCGCTTCCACCACGCCCCACCCCCCCCCCCCCAAAAAAAAGTTGTATTTTTATGTGTTTTGAAATAGGAAGGAAGAGATTTTAAACATTGCTGGTACTTTCTTTTTTTGTACCCAGATTTTTCACACAAGGATATTACCCCTGTTGCCATCCCTTTGCTCTGCCATGCATTCTCACCCATACTGTGTTTCTTTCTAGGTGGGAGAACTACTGCCCAACCTCTTAAATACTTCTCTGTTTTCTAGCAGAATCGCTCACACTGCTTTGATTTGGCCTTCCCAATATAGTGTGAGGATTTGGTTTGCTCCAGCCAGGAGTTCCCATGCCAAAAATCTTGGCCGTGTTTGGGATGGTTGCATCCCAGATGACGCATGGCCGCTGCCGCACCTGTGGGCCTGCCTGTGACTAAAATAGCACCTCTGTGGGTGTCGGTTCCGTGACAGCCTGTGCTGGTGGGAACAGGACTTCCCTCACCTCCGCCTGTTTGTCCTCACTGCCCAGGGCGGCTTAGTGCAGGCAGAGGTGTGGCAGCTGCGGCGCTTCCAGCCCTGCAGAAGGCAGGGAGAGGATGTGGTGCTCAGAGCGTGAAACCACCGAGCAAAGTGGGATGGGCATTTGCCTTGGCGTCAAACACTCGTGCCTGCCCTGGAGAAGAAGCGTGTCCTGGTGCAGGCGTCACCTTCTTGCGGGCAGGGAGGTGGGGAGCAGGGAGCGGAGCTTCTCCGCCTCTGCGAGGCAACACCCCACCCCGGCTGTGACAGAAACAGCCGCGCATCCCTGCCGAGATAAGGGCTCCTTTGTTGCTTCACTTCGTAGGAATGCCTAAACCTGCCTTCTCTAACAAGTCTGGAAGGAAAAAGGGCAGATAAAGGAGAAGAGGAATATGAGTCACAGAGAAACAACTGGTTCAGGGCAATTTGAGAGAAGCTCAGGGCAGGGTTTGGAGACTGCTGTGCTGTTTTCCTCTTAATTCGCTTTCTCTGCTGTGTGCAATTTTTTTTTTTTTTTTTCTCCTCTTTGATCAGAGATTTGGTAATCAAGCCTGACCTCGCATCTCCCACAGAAGCAGCACTCTCACCTCTCTCAAGGGAAGGGAGGAAAGTGCTGGGGGTCTGGGTGGAAATCCATCTCACCCATAGCATGCTTGTGCACTGGGAGCACCCTCAACACTGCTGTGGCTCTGGGAAGGTTGCACCAGACTCCTTTTTGCCCCAGTCCTCCACTGTACAAAGTGCATGATCCATACAGTGGTGCTATTTGGATGTTAGGAGCTGTATTTTGTGGGTATTGGGATGTGGGGACGAGGCAGTGGGCACCTGTTAGTGACCAAGCAACCAGGGCTGTTTTCGTGCATGGAAAAGTCAAAGCAGAACTACAGGCGAGTTTTTCACGTAAGCACAGGAGGGGAGCCGAATCAAGGTTAAGTAATAACCTAATGCTGCATATCAGATTTCCTCTTACAATTTGTGTAACTGCTCGTGCTGGGAATTGCAGAGGCCATGGTGGGAAGGAGAGGGGTTCCCATGCTGTGCCTGCCTTGCAGCTAGTGGCTGCCAGGGCTTTTTTAGCAGGTGCATGTAAGGGTGCAGCTTATGCTCTGCAAAGCCCTAACTGTGCCAAATCCCTACTGCTCAGTGCCTGCCTGTCTCCAGACAGCATCTGCCTGGCTCAGCCGCGGCCGTGTCACTGGGTCGGGCATGGGCCATTCCCTGTGACCTGACTGTGGTCCAGTGGAGCCAAGTTCACAGTGCAATGTGCCATGCAGCCTTCAAGGAAGCTATTCAGGGCCCTCAGAAAGCTTTCCCCAAATCTTTCAGTCCCCTGCTCTGCTCAGATTCCTTCATCTGTCAAGGACACCATTGATTTCCCTTTCCCTTTGCACAGGCTGCAGCTCCCTGCACCTTTGCTCGGCACTGTCAATAACTTGAGCTGTGCTCGGTAGATTTCCAGTGCAGCTTGATTTGAGAGCAAGGTGGGGTAATGGGTGCTGCAAGAGCTGCTCTGGTCATCCCCTGTGAAGGGGGGAGCTCCCTGGCAGTAGCACCACAGCCATTTTCTCTTCTTTCCTGTGCCGAGGCAGAGCTGCTTCGATGTGCTCCACTGAGGAGAAGGCATGAAACTCCTTGTAATTGCGAGGGAGAGCAACTCTTCCAACCCAGGGAACAACCGCGGCTAAGGGAACACTTGGATCGGATACAAAGATGGGGGCTTCTTCCCAATGGGTTTACAGTGGAGCACCTGTGACAGGAAATTGGCTGCTCTTTTCCCTCTCCCTAGCATCCTGTGGTGGAAAGCAGGAAAGGTATGGAGGGGAAGGGAAAGGCAGCCAGTTTCTGTTGTTTGCCTATAAACTGAGGACAAAGAGGAAAACTTCAGGTTTTAGTGTTGCCAATTGTTTTTACAATGCAATTCTTAGCACAAGTAAAAAGTAAGCCCTTTTAGGGAACTTATCCTTGTGGGTCCAGCAGCAAACTAATGTGAACATGGATGCACAGTTCACTGGGAATCTTGGAGTTCTTTTACAACCTTAATGATTCTCTGAAACTCATGAATATGAGCTCTCACCTGATGAAATGCTTAGGGTAGGTGACTGTCAGTTGTTGTCTGTCCCATGGGGAAGTTGTTCGGTGACCTGGTGTTACTGGGGGACATGCCAAGCTGTTAGTGAGACCCAGCTCTAGGCTGTGCTTCTCCACCAGAGTACAGTCACTGTAGACACTAATACTTGGTGGGCAGTCAAGCCTGTGCTTAAGCAGCATGTGGTCACTTTTTGGTTTTTGTCTCTCAAGTTTCAATGCTTCACAGACAAGAAGCTCTAAGATCTCATTCGTGTTTTGGATTTGCTGCTTGCAACAAAGGACTGCTCCAAACAGAGCAGCACTGCTCAGCCCAAACATGTGCCATACATAGGTTTGGGTTTCTCACTCTTATAAGTTTCCATGCCTAGAGGAAAGTCAAGTACCTTTCCAGCAGTCCCAAAGGACTTTGCAGCGCATGCTGGGTATCATTTTGCTCAGGATGGGGACATCAGTGAAGTTATGACTTGTTGGATGTCAGGCTGAGGGTTGGACACAAACCTTTTCTGCTCTTTTACATGCAGATGGTTTATGTGAGGGGCTGTGTCCTTCCTTCAGTGAAATGATGCCAGCAGTGAGGGAAGAAGAGTTTGCCTCTCCTTACCAGGAACACTGCCTTGCGCTGCAGAAGGGGCACCCAGCAAACCCATGGTGGTATGCAGAAACTGTTGGACTGTTGCTTCTGGTTGGTCCTCACTGTGACATCCTTCCTGTTGGAACATCGGAGGCTGGCACTCACTTCTGCAGAATCCACAACCTTTGCAGGATGCACAACCAGGAAAGAAGATGTATCCCATATTCCTTCTTTCTTCTTTCTGTTTTAAGCCTGGGTTTTTCAGCCACAGTCTCTCTAGGGATTTTCTTCAGTCTGAGTCTGTATGAATGTAGTCCTTCCACTTGGTGGGGAAGGACAGGAGATGGCATCCACCTCCTCTCCTGACCACAGACAGCTCAGGCAGCCCATGCTGCCATGCCAATGAGCTGGGTTGGAGGGCAGAACTAAAGAGCAAGTGGAGAAGAGGAGCCAGACCTCAGCAGGCATCTGGCTCTTTCCCAGCACATTACCATGGTATGTAGTGGCGCAGCTGCCTCGCCTGTTTCTTGTAAAGTACAAAACTGATAGCTGCTTATTTATCTCATGAGCTGAGGGAAGTGCTAAGAGAGCAATCTTTCCCCTGCAGGCTGCATGTGTGGGTTTTTGCTTTTAACAGGGAGAGAAGAAAGATTTAAAGATATTTGATCTGCAATCTAGCTCTGAGTTGGTTGAATATTTACTTCATTGTACATGCAGTTAGTTATTGCAAGTCTTATCGCGGAAGCAAATCAGACAGGAGGCTCGTGGTTCAAACCCAGGAGGCACCCAGACATGGAGACTGTCCCAAGGAGACCCCGCCACACACAGAGAAACTGCTCATTGCCATAAGCTCGCCCACGTCAGGCTTTCCACGGTGCAAAGGGCAGCTCATGGTGCAGTCACCGTGTCCTGCGGGGCCTTTCTGCATGGAACCCTTCAGCTCCAGGGACTGAGAGTGCTGCCAGAGCCCCGTCTGCTGTGAAGCTGCTGCCGCACAGGACAAGAGAAATGTTGCATGAGTTTCTGAAATGCTGTTAACTGCCCAAAGCAGGAGTCTTACAGGAGCCAGGAGCTGTAGATGAGCAGCTGTGTGAGCCAGGAGAGATGAGGTTCTGTTGTGGGATTCCCTGATGCCTGCTGCAAGCTGCCTTCCTTTATCAGCCTATTCTGCCATGAGGGTGATGGCAAGATTTCTATTTACTATCTCTATCTTCACAAGACTTCTGCAGGCTTCAAGGCTTCTAATTTTCACCACCCCCTTCCTCCCTCCCCCCCCCCCTTATTATGTTAAAATATGGTGGGCAGATTCAAAACCTGTTTAAGCATGTTAAACAGGAGAGAAGGACTGCTTTCCCCAGAAACCTGGCTAAAGTAGTAGTTCTGAGTTTTGTAACACAGACTGGATAAGAAACCAAGAATGAGCAGAGCTCTTGGAGAAGGCAAGAATTTGGCTGGAAGATATGCGTGGGGAGACTCCCACCAGCAGTGTGAATTCATTTTTGGGTACCAATACAGTGCTGTTCACCTGACACAGAGCGAGGCTGGAGGCTGTCTGCAGGTGGGCAGGACGGTGCTGTATCTACCCAGGGTGAGGGCAGTGTGCTGCTTCAGCAATGCCTCCCAAAAAGCAGTGAGGAGTGAATGATGTGGCTGGTTATTAATTTTCTTCTCAACCAGATTCTGCCCCTCTCATGTTTTGCTGTCATTTTGGGGGGTTTGGGAAGACTACACAGCAGTCCTCTTCAGCAGAGAAGTCAGGATGGTTAATTTGCTCCAGCAGCCCACAGAAGAGGAATCCTTTTGCTGGCTATTAGAAGGGCAGCTGGCTGCAGAGGGCCATGAAAAAGGTGCTGCTGGCTCTTGATGTATTTGGTGTTTTTCTTAAAGCTCCACCTTCCCAGAGTAACATGAAGTACATAAAAATGTTAGTTTTCATAATGCAGTTAGTGGCTGGGGAGGAAAACTGAAACATAACCCTAAAGGCTCCCAATCTGAAGCAGAAGCCAAGTGCATTGTATGTAAATTCTTGCTTTTTAAGCATTGAATTTTGACCTTTACATTCTCAAGAGCTGGCAACTCTGTGCAAAGTGCTACGCTGCTGCTGCTTTTTATCTTTTGTTCGGCAGCTTTGGTGTGTTTCCTGGTTTAAGCCAGGGTGTATCTTAGTGGCTGAATGGCTTTGATGTGCTTTCCAAAGCCTGCCACTGCTGCCTTGGGTTCATCTCCACTCTCTACCCCTCGGTTCTCCCTGGATCAATTCCTCACCCTTGGCCTCCGTAGCAAATAGTACAATGGCCTAAAAGCACAAACCCTTTAAGCAAGGTAACCCCCTCTTCTTACTAATTCAGGAGGATCTTTCATTGCCAAAGCTCTGTCAGTGAAGGGCTGGGCCTGGCCTGGGCAAACCCAGCCTCTCCCTTCCAGGTGGCTGCTGGTTTGATTGCTGCTGGAGGCACTGCCTGGGCTCCTGCCAAGGTCCAGGAAAGTGTTAACTGCTGCCTGCTTGGATGGAAACAGGGAAGAGCAGTGGCCTGTGATATGGCACCTGAGCCCGCAAGGCAAGAGTTACAGGAGGGCTCACAAGGCTGTCATCTGCACTGCTGAGTGCTGGCAGCCACGTCTAGGGGTGATGGTTTACCCTGCAATGCTGCAAGAAGCGAGGGGAAGACGGCTAGGGAAGGGGCTGCAAAGGAAAAGCAGGGAGAGACAGGTCTGGAAGTGACATGAGAAAGAAGAGAGAAAGATATATCAGAAAACAACGAAGTAAAATGGATTAGGAAAAAGGAGAACCAGGATCTGAGATGTGGTCAGGCCAACCTTGGGCCCCAGCCTCAATATCAAGGAATGAAGTGCAGTGCAGCTGGCTGCTGAGAGAGGAGGGGTGGTACAGGGATGCTCTAGCACCTAAGGAGGTAGGGACAGTGCAATGCCATGCAGTATAACATCAGAGGTCTGTCTGTGTCACTGCATGGCACTGCTGGCTTGGGAGCCACCATGGGTCAGGACTTGATATGGCCTTGATCAGGACCCCAAACTCCAAATCTCTTTCTTTTCTTGTTAGCTGTTAGCTATTATTAACTGATGGGTTTAGCAAAGCTTAGCATCTTTAGCCATAAGGAGGTACTTGGCAAAGCTATTCTGCATCCCTAAGGGTGAATGCCCTCTGTCCTTGCCCTCACTGGGATAAACACTTTCAAATTAGAGGGACTCTGACAAACAAATTCCCTCCCTGCTCCTGTAAGCAGTTTCCACTCGGTCATTGGATGAACGTGTTGCCTTACAGGATTTGGGTGTGCTGGCAAAAGTGGGATGGAAATCTCAGCCCTGGCTTCCTCTCCCAGCCTCGCCATTTCTCTGGCTAACAAGGCAAGCCCCCTCCTCTGATCCTGGCACAAGGCAGCAGAGCCCACACAGCCTTCAGAAGCCAGGTTCTAACTTAATCCTGCCTCGCTGAGGGGGAATAAGCGCAGAGCTCAACCGTCTGTGCTCTCTGACCTGGGGACCCTGCCAACCTCTTGCAGCCCATTTCCTCAGCTTCCCATTTTGAAATCGACTCCTGGGTCTGGGCTGGAGTCCTCGGTGCTGCTGTGGCAGTCCCTGCTCCCGTCTGGCCTCCTGGGAACCCCAGAAGCAGGGGCTGCCTGTCTGTGTGGGCTGGAACAGCTGTAAGCATGATGTGTAAGCAAGGTCACGGTGTCATTTGGTTTCCCGAGCCTGCGTTGTGTTTTAGGGCAAGGCCTATGAACACATCCCTGGGCTTCTGGTGCTGCACAATGCACCTGAGCTGCACAGCCTTCAGTAGATGTTTGCTCCATCTGGTTTTCCTTTGATGGAACAAAAGGACTGTGGTGATCAGGGCTGAGGCATAACCAGCCTGGCCTATTTGTAAATTGTCATGTCTCGAAGCAGAAGCCCGTGCCAAGAGAAGCAGATGCTCATGGCTGCTGTGCTGGGAAGGTGACTGGAGCTCCAGAACACCTGGTAGGGCAGCAATAAACCACCTTTTACTAGCTGCTGTGAAAACAGGTTCTCCCGTTTGAATCCTGGCCGGATTACAAGCAGCACGATGAATTAGTACCTGTTAATGTGCTCATCATGACTACTTCAAGGCAAATTACTAGGAATCACAAATGCACTATTCATTTAAATATTATTCATGTATTTTAACTTGCCACAAGTGGGCAGGTGGGAAGGAATGCAGGGAGTAAGCAGTGATTAGCTGTAATTGGCAAGGCTCCATGGCTTCATGAAGGGGATGCCCCTGGATGTCAGGGCACGTCCTGTGGTCTCAGCATGAAGGAATTAGGAATTTTAAATACCACAGCTGCCAGGCCATGCACGTGTGGCACGGGGGCTGAGAGCTGGAGCTGCCTGGGCAGTTGTGTGGTGCCAGAGAGCCAGCCCACACCACCCTTGTCTAAGCACTTTGGGGTGAGAGTTCCCCTTTAGTAAGGGCAATAAGGTTCCCCATCTTGGTCTGTAGGGATGCTCAGGCCTCTCTGGGCTGAATTCACTTCGGACAAATGTCAAAGGCTCATCTAATTTTACCTTTGTTTCCAATCACGCAGACTTTTTTCCCCAGCAGACCTCTCCAAGTCACATTAGCACGACAAAAATCAGTTCTGTAGCTCCCAAAGGACAGCACACCCATGGCAGCTCTGCTCTACAGATGCTTTGCAGAACTTCTGAGCGTGCCAAAGTAGCTTTTCTAATATTTACACCTCAATGCCCCTCACCAGCAAAGGCACGAGCCTTATAAAAGCAGTGGGGCAGTGGCTCAGTGTGAGTGGCCAGTGGTGGGGATGAAGGGCAGGTCCTGCAAGCAGAGGAATGTCCCTTGTTCACCAGGTCTTTACTTAGCCAGCACCTTGCATTCCTCTTGCACCCAGCTCCACCCTGCCACGTGCCTGTGGCTCAAGCAAAACACTGCAGAAGCTGAGGCCATAAGAGACCTCAGACGGGTTTGAGGCTGAAGCCACAGAAATGGGGCTTTTTGAAAGTCTTCCTGAGACAAGAAAACAAAATAAATACTATTTTTTCTTTTGCTACAGCCATTTCCCTGATGAATAAAAGCAGGGCTTATGTCTCTGAGCAGAGCACCTGAAATGTCAAGGTCTGGCACAGTCAGTACCTGTGGGGCTAAGCCTGCTCCAAAACTACTCTAAAGCACATAGGTTTGGGTAAAGGTGTGGGTCCTCCTTCTGCAGGCTGCACAAGGGGAAGCTGCCAAGCTGGAGGCATCCACAGGGGCACAGGAACAACATCTGGAACCCTGGGATATGAAAATATCTGGGAATGTGGGGATGTTTGCTCAGGTGTCCCTGCTAAACTTGCTACTCTGAAAGAGGCATTGATGAGCAGCCCCAGCCACAAGTGGGGTCTGATCCAGCCCAGCAGGTGGTTTTCCCCAGTTCCATGACACCTCATCCACAGAGGATTTAGGTCTGGCAAGGCAGGCAGCATCTACCAAAGAAGGGCATTTCAGGCCCCACAGTGTCATTTTACACCCACCTGCCTTGTTGTGAACACTCTGTGGGACTTGAAGGTGTTTTTTCAGCAGGATGATGTCTCAGAACAGAGCTTTGTTTTTTAATAAGTTAAAAAAACAAAACAAACAAAAGAAAACAAACCCACAAGGCAAAAAAAAAAGGTTTTTACCCCAAGGATCATTGAACACTGGAACAGGTTTCCCAGAGAAGTGATCACAGCACCAGAATTCAAGTGTTTGGACAACTGTCTCAGGCACTTGGTGTGACTTTAGGAGTGTCCTGTGTGTGGCCAGGAATTGGACTCGATGATCTTTGTGGGTCCCTTCCAACTCAGCATATTCTGTGATCAATGATTCTAACAGTCTATGATTCATAGCTTCTCAGGGTTTTTGGCTTTTCTGACTTCTGCAGTACATGAGCTTTTCTTCTGCAAGCTGAATATTCCTAGTGGGAATCGGAAATAGCTCAAACCTGCCCATAAGTCTTCTAGGATGTTTGTAAAGTTTCTGTTTCCAAAGTTGCTGCAGTGTCCACATCTAAGCAAGCAGTGGTGGACAGAACATTCCATGGGCCACACACCCTGCTGTGCCCTAAAGAGGCTTTCAGCTCTGAGTGCCTGTTTGCTTACTGTAAAATTTAGTGAGGGCCCTCCTGTCCAGGCCATGTGGCTACAGGGTTCACGGAAGATTCACTGTTTGGAAACAGCATTTGAGCCAAGCATGAAGAGCAGGAGAGGTACACACAAGTGCCAAGGGGAGCAACATCACTTCTGGGGTCACAGAGAGGAGAAAAGAACAAGGGTGGCACTTAGCTGGCACTCACTGTGGTCAGCAAAAATGCACCCTCCTTACTTTTTCACAAGGAAAAGAAACTTCCACAAATTTAAAACTGCAGTGTTTAAAAGTATCTTTTTTACCCTGTTTGGTGGGACAGAAAGAGCTTGTACTTTGCCCTTCTGCAGCTCCACAAGCAAATGGAGGTAGCTGAAGCTTCTAGATGTCTGGGTATGGAAGGGAGGCACCTCTGGACTTGTGCAATGCTCTGGTACAGCATAACCCTGCGTATGCTGGGGTAATGTTCTTTGCTTGCAATGTGTCTCCAGCTGCTGGAATGAGGGAAGGGAGTGCACAGAGGACAGTGGAAACAGATTCCTTATTTTGCCTGATTTCCTTTCCCGTACCTAAGTTCTTTCAGGGAGCTAGAGAAAAGCAACCATGCTATTAGTTGCCCAGAGCCCTTCCCAGTTTCTGATAGCCATTGAGATAGAAATATATCAACTAATGCAGGAGGAAACAGCATGAGCTTTTGTCTCTTCCCTCCTGAGTGAGGGCTGGATAATCCTCCAGATCTTACTGTTGATGCCATGTAGTGTGGCAGTTGAAAAATGACAGGAAGGGGAATAAGAGAATCAAAGTCTGCCCCTACAAATGGAGAGCCCTGCCTGGGATGGGAGGAGGGCTGAGAGACCTCAGTGTGGTGAGGAGGAGCTGTGGGACAGACAGCCCTTGCTCATCCCAAGCGTTCCACACGCCTCTCCAAAGCTGCTGCTGTGGACACGAAGCAGCTCCTCCTCTGGCCAGTGCTGTTGGCATAGTGGTGCCTTCCAAGAGCATTAATGTCACCCTTTGACATGCTGTATCTCTCATTGTTCCTTGTGGGCTCCTTGGCACAAATATCTGTCCCCATCACTCCCTGTGTTTCCTCTAAAAACACGAATGGGTCCTGCACTTCCCAAGCACACTTAAACTCTTCTTCTCTGCTGTGTGCTGCCTCTTCCAGCTTCATCACCAGTTATACTCAAGCTCCTGTTGAGTACTCACTGCCAGTTGTGACCAGTGGTCCTCAGTGTCACCCTTCCTCATCACAGCATCTCTTGATTCCCCCCACCAAGTGCCTGTGGTTGAAATGGGACTGGCAGTGACAGCACAACTCCTGACAGATTATTTCTGTGTTAAATAAGCAGTCCCTCATCTGCCTTAATGCCAGTCTGCTCTGACAGCAAGGGAAAGGTTGTGAGCTTCAGGCACTCTCACTGTGCAGAAGAAACATCTGCACACTGGTATCTGCTATTATAGATATCCTCTTCCGTTTCAAATGCATGATGCTTTAAATTAATGTAAAAGAATTGCAGAAATAGCTGAGCTCCCTGCTCCAGGTTCTATCTTTTATGAGATAGCTAAATACTGTTTTGATAAAAGGACATATACATACACAAGCATTCCAAAGATTTTCCTTCTTGATAGATTTTTCTCTCTATATTTCCCAAATTCCTTACCTACAATTAAGCACATAATTGATTCAGCTATAACTGAAGTATTTGGAGTGATGGTTGTTAACATGTTGTTAAATCACTAATTTAAAAGCAGGTAAAGACAATGAAATTGTACCTGATTGCTACTTTCTTACTTCTGCAAAAACAGTTCCTTAAAAAAAGCCAAACTGAAAAAGTGGTGAGAGCACAGGAAATGAACAGACATTTCAGTGGGCTAAAGTCATCTGTAATTATAGGAGCTATCAAAAAGAAATCCATTTACACTTAAAGATTAAACACTTTAAGGAGGACAGCTCTGTTGGGAATGGTTCTGCCAGTCTGAAATATGATCAGATACTGTAATTACTATAATTTAAAAATGCGGTTTAAAGATGAAAAGGGGTGAAACTTCTGTGAGCCTTTCTCCTTCCCACCATGTGTCACTACCCCAGCATTTGCTTCTGAGGGGATCTGAAGCGTACATTTTTATACAGTAATGACAATTCTATAAAATAATCAGTTATTTTAGTGTGGATGCCGATTTTAAACCCTTCAGCCTCAATGCTTTGTATTTTAACTATGGGAACTACTGAACTAGAAATCACACAGGCAAAATTTTCCCTGAGGAGCCAGCTTGGTTCAACTCCCACCTGCCAGCAAGGCTGAGGGTTCTTTGTAAAGCCAAATCTCAGCCACGTGGGGACACCCCTGTGTGTAGGACCACACCTATTCGCCAGGGACAGTGGAAGGGCAGTGCCATAGGTGCCTTGTGTGTGCTGGGGGTTGGTCACCCAAGTTTGCAGCTGGACAGCAATGCTCTGGAAATCACAGCAGACCTGATCACCTGGGTTTGACAGAGGTGAGGTGGTGAGAGGCTGAGATTTTTTTTTTTATTATTATTTTTGAAGCCTGTGGCACGGAAAAAATAAGTGGTGGGATGGGATCCCACTTTGCAGCTACACTCCTGAGTGACCTGCCATGGCACCTCTGCTCCATGCTCCAGGATAGTCAGTCAGTCAGGTCACTCCCAAGGAATTGTTGTCTGAGGGAGATGTGGGTTTTATCCCCAGGCTTTAGCTATCAGCTTATTTAGCTCACTAAAGAAGCTGGTAGTTTTTCTAACTTTTAAAATTTGTCATTTGCCCAGACACTTTCCTGTGCTTATCCAAGAGGAATTCAAACCTGTTGCCAGACTGCTTTTCTCAGCTGTTTTTTGTGATGGGTATGAATGTGGAGGAAACACACACCAAAAACTACTGGAACAAGCAATGGTGGAGGCAGATATGAAAGACATTTGGTTAAAATGCAAGTGCAGTGTTTTGCAAAAGCTTCAATTAGTTCAATTGTTCCTGTTGAATTAATGCAATCTTACATTTAGATAAGCTCCTGAGGTATGACTCTTAAACTATTTTTCTTAAGAGAGTATCAAAGTCTGGCTGACTGTTCTAATTTCTGGATTTCTAACTCTAGGCAGTGCTGAAAGGGATGATGCAAAATCATCTCATCTGGTTTGATGTAACCACCACAGTCTAAACCAAGCAAAGGCACTGTCACTTGTTCCCCAGCACATGTTAAACCAGTCTTAGTGGGAAGCTGTCCTAGAGCCAGCTTGCCTTGCCTAGTTATAGCATGTTTTGTGCTCAGACACATGATCAGTTTAGGGGAACACACCAGACAAACATCTTCACGTTGCCTTTAATCAGCGGCAAAGGAAGACTTTGTCCAGTGCGCAATTTGACTCATCTTATTCTGTTCCAATTCTGGGAGCTAGTTTTGAGAAAAGAAGCCCCAGAAGTGAGTATTGGTCATGGCTGAGGGAATATGTATGTGCCAACCCTGCTCATCCCATCAAGGTGCTGTAAGTGTGAAAATCACCGCAACAAAACCACGGAGCTGCATTAATGTCAGCAGCAGGGGAAAGCTGGCAGTGCAGTAAAGGAAAAAGAGTGTGCCAGCACTTGGGAGCCTCAAAATCTTCATCTAGTGGGCAAGGCCTTTGAGTATCATTCATTCCTCTTTTGAGAATATAACACACTTACACGTTGCAGTATAAACGCATGCAACTGGTTTCTTCATGCAGAAAAGCCAATCTTTAATGTTACATCCCATTTTTATACAGTTTTCAAAGACATCGTGCTTAAGTCTAATTGGTTAGTAACTTTCTTGACACTCAATTAATTGGTTAGAAGGTGCTTGTGTGTGTATGTGTAAAGACTCTCTCTTTATCCAGGTGTTTATGTATTTTCTTTGCAGATTCTCATGGGACAGACTTTTTATTTTTTATTTTTACAGGTTTGAACGGCTCTCTTACCAGAACAGATTGTTCTGCTGACTGATTCTTATTCTCTTGATTCTTTCACCTGGGAACTTATCAGTAGCTGATAGCTGCACTTAGCCAAAGTAACAGGCCTAAGCCCTGACTTTATAAGGCCTTTCTTTTATCAGATTTCTACCTATATGCAAAATACACGGGGACCAGTCTTCCCTTCACTGAAGGCTAATACTAGCCTAGTGGGCCTCCCCTGCAGAAAACCTGTCTAGTGTGTTGTGATATATGTCCTAAAGTTAATTTGTGTTAATAGGATATAAAATGTAATACAAACCATATAAGTATAAGTTTTGTATAAATTAGCATGTTATAAGTTAAGTTTTGTTTAAACTAGCATATTGTAAGTTAACTCAGGGGAAGGTGGCTAAACAAAATACAGGAATTTCTCTAGCCCAAAAAGGCATGGGAAGGACACGAGGAAAACATGATTGGAATTACCAGAAAGGGGAACGAGAAAAATGCCGCTGCCGGGAATCGTTGAAAGGGAACAAAAGGCGACGGAAAACGGAGATGATAGCCCAGAGAACCAGATTATTACCTTAGATCGATATCTAGATCGTCTCCGTCAGAAATTAACATCTCCACACCACACCTGGACCCAACCATTAACAGCATTGTCCTTCTCCGCTGATCCATTCAGACTCTCGGAACTGAGACCTGCATGATTAATGAAGATGCCTCAGAGGAAAGACCGTCGAAATCCCGAGCCTCTCTCCGTGATCCAGTGTATAAAAAGAGACTGCTGCGAACCGAAAATGTGAACTTGGGGATAACAGACTGGCAGAGTGTGTTATCATTGTTCACCCGGCGCCAACCCCGGGCTCGACGCTGTCCTTTTAATTGTGGCTGTCCGAGACTGTTATTTTGTCTCTCAATAAAATTTCAAATTTTGATTTATCGATTTTGGTGAATCATATTTATTACAGTGTTATCATGGAGATGGGAAGGTTAAGGTTGTCCTGTGTGCCACATACAAGGCAGCTCTGCAAGGGCCCTGTGATATATGTTCTAAAGTTAATTCGTGTTAAAACATATAAAATGTAATACCATCCCTATAAGTATAAGTTTTGTTTTAATCCAATATGCTATGAGTTAACTCAGAAGAAAGTAGCTCAGTAAAAGTACAGAAATTTCTCTTGCCTGAAAAGACAGGGGAGGGACACGAGACAAAACATGATTAGAATTACCAGAAAGGGAGACACAAACATGCCTCTGCTGGGAATCATTAAAAAGGAATGTAATATATGTCCTAAAGTTAATTCGTGTTAATAGAATATAAAATGTAATACAAACTATATAAGTTCTGTATAAACTAGCATGTTGGAAGTTAAGTTTTGTTTAAAATAGCATTTTGTGAGTTAACTCAGGGGAAGGTGGCTTAATAAAATACAAGAATTTCTCTCGCCTGAAAAGGCATGGGAGGGACACGAGGAGAGCTTGATTGGAATTACCAGAAAGGAGGACAGAAAACTGTCACTGCCAGGAATCGTTGAAAAGAAACAAAAGGCAACGGAAAATGGGGATGATAGCCCGGAGAACCCGATGATTGTATCAGATCCGTATCTAGATGGTCTCCAGCTGGAATTAACATCTCCACACCACACCTGGAACCGACCATTAACAGCATTGTCCTTCTCCGCTGATCCATTCAGACTCTTAGAACTGAAACCTGCATGTTTAATGAAGATGCCTCAGAGGGAGGACCGTCGACATCCCGAGCCTCTCTCCGCGATCCAGTGTATAAAAAGAGACTGCTGCAAACCACAGGTGTGAAATTGGGGGATAACAGACTGGCAGAGTGTGTTATCATTGTTCACCCGGCGCCGACCCCGGGCTCGACGCTGTCCTTTTAATTGTGGCTGTCCGAGACTGTTATTTTGTCTCTCAATAAAATTCCAAATTTTGATTTATCGAATTTGGTCAATTTCATTTATAACAGGCCCTATACAGGCAACAGCACCTTAAAATCCATTCTCAGGCTGTGAAGAACACAGAGAGGTATGTTCCTCTGAGGTACCTCTCAAACTGAAACAAACCCAGTGGATTTAGTTCAAGCAAATGGCATTTGCTCTGTGCTCTTGCCTAAATCCAGACTCAAGATCCCCAAGGAAAATCTGGAACAATCCAGTTGAAGGGCGGTGTATCTGAAGTGGAGCCTCCCGCTGGTGTGTGGCCTTGCCCGTGCTCTCACAGGAAGGAATGCCTCCAGCGGGATGAACCAGCTGCGGCAGGCATCGCCCTGGTTTACACGGCCTGACCCCAGCTGAAGATCAGGCTCTACGTGACTAGGGAGCACACCACGGTTTTCTCCATGGCACAGCAGCAACTGCTGTGTGCTGGATTTTGAAGAGTGAGTTGAAAGGATCGCTGTCAACAAACAGCGTTGCGTGGGGAGCATTGCCGTGATGCCGAGGGATTCATGTAACTCCTGACGCAGCTGCATAATACACACAATAAACTGGTTTTGCATCCGTCCCTTATACTTTATCCATCTGCCTTCCCTGGAAAGCAATGTTCAGCTCTGTGGAGAGCCACTGCAACCTGTGGGGTGAGCAGGGCCAGTCTGGAGCTGTCCCCTCCAAGCACTGGGTGTGGATGTGGTGGAGAGTGGATGCTAAACCCCTTCTTGAATGCCTTCCTTCACAGCCACGGCTGCCCTGAGAGCCAGTTTGGTCCCTTGAAGAAAACTGCTGCGCTCCTCAGTGGGAATTTTGGTATTTAAAAGACCATCTTGCAATTTATCTAATCCCTCTGCCAAGGCCTCAGCAGTGACCAGGGGTTGTGCTTGATCCCTGCCCAGCCGCCCAGTCGTTTTATCCTTTAATTCAGGTTAATGCTCCAAAGAAGTACTGTACTTATCCCCATTACACAACCACAGTCTGGAGGCATTTCAGGGCTGGCATACCTTATTTTAGCATCAACTCCTCTTAAAACTATTAAGTTTCTGATGCTGTTTGCATCATGTTGATTTATTTTATGACTCAAAGAAAGATAATTTCTCAGTGCTGTACAGTGTAAAAATCTGTGTCGTAAGACTGTGGCTGTAGCTTATTCTCTTCCCTTTTTTTTTTTTTTTTTTTTTTTTTGCTTTCCTTGCTAAGCGGTGATTAATTTTTTTAAAAAATTTTATTTTGACTAGCAGTTTATGGAGAAATTTTTAAAAGTAAGCAATACACGTGAGTACTCATCGTCTGAACTGCCCAAACTTCTAAAACAGTGCAGCCTCCCTCCTTCATCTCATCTTCTGCTTTCTGGCTATTGACAAGCCTTCCTCAAGCACAGTGCACTTGTGGCTTCACAGACGCCTTCTTTTTTCACGGTAAAGCCCCAAATCCCTACTAGGTGGTGTGGGATTTAGGAGAGGGGGAGGTGTGGAAGGGCCTTCATCTCACAGGAAGCATTCTCCATCTCCTTCCCCTTTCAAGCTTACTGCTACTCTTTTTGACAGCAACCGCTGAGCAGCTCCTGCTGGGATCTGCCTCCTTTGCATTTAAGGTGCATGGAAGAGAAATGGAGCCCCATAGCTGGCAGGGTGGGTCGGTGCCATATATTACAACCTCCTCTAGAGTACAATTAGCAGAGCAAGGGGAGCTCCTCAGGTGTGCCTTCCCAGTGAGCAGGCTCCTCAGTGCTCACTCACACTTACCTGGATGGCAGCAATTTACATGATGATGTTTGTACACAAATATGTTCATGGACTATAGTTTACACACAAATGCTGGATCAGAATATGCTAAACAGTGGAAAGATTTTCTTGAAGACATCTCTGCATTTCAAGAAGCATTTGCCTCTGCATTTTGAAAATCACAACAGCTGTGGCTGCCCCACTTGTGGCTGCACTCTCAGACCTTTCTTTCAATCGGCAAACCCACACTTTTTATTTTTTCCCCAGCAGTACAGTTTCCAGCACAGAAAATTTAAGGCCGCTGACAATAGAATTGCTTTTCTTAGTTACTCTTCTTGGACCTATTAGATGTGGCCTGTGACCTCCTGGGGCCCAAGGCCGAAGGACTCACAACTCTAAACTGCACGACCCAGAGAAGAGCTCAGTCTCCATCAAAATTTAGAAGGATGGCTGTCAAACGAGACAGTTGAATTGGGTAGATTTATTGAGAAACTAAATTTACTTCCTCAAAGTTTGCATTGCAAGCATGCCCTGAGCTTTTCCCAGGCCATTCAGACAGAGATAAGGATTTTTCTGGAGGATGAACAAGCATAGTTTCAAGTCCGTAAAGAAAACAACAGCCAACAGGAGCCAAAAATAAGTGTAGGAAGCAATGTTTTATTTTAAAATGCCTGAAGTGTGAATGTGTTCAGTTAAAGTAAGACTGTCAAAAATACCACCAAGCACCTAAAGCCCACTGTGATGTTAGCTTATTGCAACTCTCCCACGTTCTCCTGCCTTCTCCCACATATTTCTGTTCTTGGCTAAGACACAGCCCAACCCATCAGCCTGCAGGGAGAGAAGGGTGTTCCCTCGTTCCTCCTGGGACTCACTGGGCAGCTGGCACAGAACACGCGGTGTCACTTGCTTTGATGTACACTGTAGCCAGCTCCCCTGCAGACTGGAGGGGCGTTTCTGGTGGCAGCCCGCACCTGGGTTTAGCCTGAGCTTCCTCTAGGGGTAGTCCTGTCTCAAGGCAGAAGGCGATGCCTTCCAGCCCTTATGTTACTATCATTCATTTGAGCATGGCTGAAGAAAAAAAATAAATTAATTCCAGACAAGTTAATGAACTCTCATTTTTAGCCCTTAGTCCTTTAAATAGCATGACAGGAAATATGAGTAACTTGCAACATCTGACAGAAAAGGAAAGTAGCTGGTTCATTCTTTTATGGCCTGTTAGCCTATTGAACAATGACATGAGAATGTGTTGGGACAAACCGGATGAGGAGCTCTCTGCCACCAGGTGCCCATTAGGCTGTTTGTTTTTCCCCCGTTTAAAGGTATCATTTGCCTTATGACGGATCCTGAAAATACCCAAGGTAACCACATGCCCAGCACTGTCTGAGAATCTGGAGTTATTGCAATGTCTGCCAAATGATTTGACATCTGGAAATTATCCAGTTTACAAACATATACTTTATAAAGAAGTAATGTTTCCAGGGTTTAAGAAGGACTTGCAATATACCACAGAGGAAAAACTCTTTTGCAAAACTAGAATGATTAAAGATTTTAGCTCACCCTAGCAACCCTGGTGGGGCACCTGGCTGGATATTCTGGTGCTAAGACTGCTGACAGCTCTGTCACCATGTCCTCCTGTGCTCAGGAGATGTGTGGTACCCATGTTCAGTGAGCAGAACAGACAGACCCCCAATATCCTCCTGACTTGAATTATTTTAGCTGTTCAAATCCAGAATGTTATCTTTGCAATGACCCAGGACAGATTGCTTTATTGCTGTTCAGGACATGGGTAGACTCTTTTATATCACTCTCCTTTTTCATAGTTTGTTTCTAGCCTTCCTCACTGGAATGGAACTAAATATAAATCTAGCATAGAGGTGGGGAAAGGGAAAGATGTTTCAGATGTGTGAAGATGCAACTAAAAGACTGCTTTAAACTGCCTCTAGGTCTCAATCTTAGCCAAAATAATTTCTCAGTATACTTTGGGGAAGACATGAGAAATGAGAGTCATCATCATAAAAAAATCTGCATGGAGGAGCCTAGCATTTTGTGTCACTTCAGCCACTGAGGAGCACATATTGATGGAATAGCCCTTTGCTGTGCTGTAGATTCAGGGCAGATGGATTTCCCAAAATGTACACACACATAAATCAAAAGGAAAATTACATTGTATGTTAATGAGCAATTGATTAAACTGTAAATAGTGTTTTGAAGCCATGTATCTGCCACTTGTAAACAAGACATCTCACTGATCCAAAGCAACAGCTTTTATCTCTGAAGAAGTGGAACCAGAGCTGTGCCAGCACTGATATAAAATCTGTAATCTAAAAATTAAACCAGATATTGCAGTGTGTATTCAGATTCAGGAAAGGCTTATATTCCTTTATGGCTAATAAGACTAATAATAACTCTTACTATGACAAAGTTTTTATTCTTAAAGACACACATCCTCCTACTTCAGCGTGCAGATTAATCTCTTCCTGCAAGTGCCAGTAACCCCGACTGAATGAGACTGTAATACACAAAGCATTATTTTGGATAAGTGGCCCCCAGATATAATCCCTTCCTAAACCCATCTGCACGTGTAAGATTGTACTCTGATTACACTGATGAGAATGGTCTTCACAGGAAGGGCCAGGCAGCTATCACAGGCTGCTGTAACAATTTATACACTTTTTCTTATCGGCATCCTGAGCAGCCCGCTCTGCCTAGATAAGGAGTTTGATGCTAAATTCAACCTTCCTGTCTCTGGTAGCTGCTTCCCTCTTCCTGTGAATGCTGTTTACATCAGGGCAGTCAGGACACGGAATTCCAAGCACACTCGGACTGCTGACTATCCCAAAGCTCCTAGCTGAAAGATGTATGCTCACTATCACATCTACTGCAATGTGTTAGAGTAAGGCCATATGGATTGCCTTTAAATAGAGAATTTCTATTTAAATAGAGAAAATTTCTATGGATGCTTTATACTATCGCCATTCAAGACTGAACATTTTTTCCCCTCAGCAGGCAATTGCATTTTCTAAGCAGAGGAATTTAAGGTACTAAGGAGCTAGAATATTATGTGCTGGTTTGACTGCTGTGAAAATGCCTTTCCTCCTCTCTGCCTCCCACTTCTTTAGCAAAAAGTTATGAAGCTGCAAGGGTTTCAGTTTCACTAAATTCTCTTAAAAAACTTCAATACCTTTTGCTTGTATTTGAGTAACAGTTATAAACCACTGTCTAAGAGGATTTTACAAGCCATTAATATCTTAGCTCTTCTATCTAAATATAATATCTACGTTAGCTATTATCTCTATAACCTATCAACAGGAAACAGGTTTCAAAATACTACAGGAAATCCTGAAAAAGGGAATGGGGGAGATGGATTCACCCCCATCCTCTGGGCCAGCCTGTGGAATTGCATAAAACATTCCTAGAAAGGACACTTCCCATGTGAAGCTTTGTCCTTGCTTTTGGCAATGGTGGACATTTGAACTTCTCCTTGCAGCATGGTACTTTTATTTCTTTCAATTACATGTGTCTTTAGTTTAGAAGCAAACAAAACCCAATGGCTTATTTCTTATCTGAAAAAATAATTTATCAAAACATATAAGAAACCTCTCACAGTGTGGTACTCAGCCTTACTTGTTCCTTTCTGCTCTCTTAAACATTAATTCAATTGTTTCTCTTATTAGAAAAAAAACAAATAAAGTGTTACAGAGATCAGTCACCCATGGTGTAACTAGGATAAATTTAGACCATATTCCCTATTTTATGAATAAAGTAAGTCAACTTTACTTTCATAGTTTAGGCATGTTTGTGTTTCTAGTTAAAAGCACCTTGCCACTTCTGCAGAAACAGACACAACTTCACTGGTTATTGGAAATAATATTTCCATCCACTTTAAATCTGCTTTGTACACTCAAACTTTCTGGATTCCCAAAGAACCAGAAGAGAGTTCAGAGAGTGAGACTTCACTAACCTTGGCCGTGGCTCATGGATGGTGGACTGCAGGATGTAGGTGTTTGGATGATTCTCAGGCTGTATCTCAGACTGCTCTGCAGCATTTCTGGTCTACACTGCTTTCTTACATAGACAGGAACAATGTGTTTTTTTGCATTTCTAAATTTTGGACTTTCACTATTTCCTTTTAAAGAGCCATCACCATGTGTTATATAAATTTTGTATTGAACATTAGAAGATACTAGCATAAGCAACTGCTACTTATAGCCAAAACTATTTAACATTTTCAGGGAAAATTAACTTGGGCGGGATGAAAAAAACTGTGAGGGATTTTCTACTGATGTTATTAGAGGATAAACATATACAAATATACCTGCGTATGGACACACAGTTTTTATGCTTCTTTACATGACAGTTAAAAATTTAATATACTTCAGTTTTGGTCAAAGACCACTTGAAGACAACTTCGATGATTTAAAACAAAAATCAATTGGAATTGCTACAGATCTGGCTACCCCACTTACAATGACAGACACTAGTAGGAGACAAATGCAAGAAGCATTGTCTGTTGAATGTAAACCACTATTACAGAAAAAAATTGGAGTATAAGGTTCTATTAAGTGAAGCAGAAGCCTGAACTGTCACTCTCAGCGGTGCTGCTCTGCCCTCTGCAGACTGGATTGAATAATCACATATTAACTTAATCACTTCTAAAACACATCTAACTCAACAGAAAAAGAAGTTATTGAAGTGAATGAAACACACATGAACATCACTGTGACACTGCAAGTCCTAAATAAGTCAGGAGTACTCCTGAGGCAGCACCTGGTTGCTGAGTATCCTCACAGTGCTAATCAAGTTGGGGAAATAATTATTGCCTGAATAGCACCGATGCCTGGAATCCAAATTCAGAATGAGCTACAGGAAGTATTTATGTGTGTTGCTGTAACGTGAGCCACACGGCATTTCTGGATGATGGAGAAAAAAGTTCCAATTCCCATATGCAGAGCACCTCCTCCCTGGTACTGAGATCGTTTTTCTACAGCAAGACCCAGGACACATGGACCACAGCAAATGCTTGACTGATACACCAAGCTACCAGCACCCCACTCTGTAAGTTGTTTAGCCATATGCCACCCTGCCTCCACCTTTTGTCCTCAGTAAGCATCCAAGAAATGTGGCAAATGCATCCACCTTTATGAGCTCTCTATAATTTCATGTGCTCTCCCTCATGTTAGCTGGTAAAGAATGTTAAAGCTTATTGAATTCTCCTCTATTTGCTGCACCCCCACTGATGGGAGAAAACACACACAACAGTACTTAGTGCTTTTTATGAGCTGGACAATGCTTTTGAGCTAAGGACATGTCATAACCCTTCTGACAGAAAACATCATTTTTATAAGGCTTCTCTTGAATAGGAACATTATGATAGAATTCACACGACACACGATTCAGACTAGTTCCAACTTTTCATTTTATTAAGTGCTGACATTTGAAAAACTTTCTCAAAGCACACATGCCAAACCCTAGGCATCAGATGGGGCCCTCATAAACAAGCGGGACCTGCACCTGACACTCCTTTACTCCACCTGCCTGCAGTTAGCAGGTGTAACACCACAGACAGAACGTCAGATCTTCCAAAAAAAGAGCCTGGCAGGAAGAAAAAATTTACGTACACAGCTCTCAACATAGCACTTCTTGTATTATGTGACTACCACATGTGCTGGTTATGTGACCCAATGACTCACATGAAACAAGAGAAGTGGCAGTCTTTCAGCAAGTGGCAGCATTTGCAGAATATCTT
Organism: Hirundo rustica; assembly: GCF_015227805.2. NCBI lineage: Eukaryota > Metazoa > Chordata > Aves > Passeriformes > Hirundinidae > Hirundo > Hirundo rustica. Next base: position 23,462,312 of record NC_053450.1, on the reverse strand, counting down.
CAGTACAAAACAACAATAGGTGTTTGGAAAAAAAAAAATCTTTATTTGATATAATACGGTGCAGAGCTTGCAATATGTAATGTTATTATGCTTCTGTAAGTTAACTTCAATTGATTCTTAATAATGACTCTTCTGAACCATATTCATCCTCCATAGTTTGCAGGTAAAACAAGTGAAAGGTAAGTCAGAGCAGTATATTAAAATTTAATGGAATCTCATTTTGTCATCCTTCATTACTTCTGTTTTTTGAGGGATCTGCTGCAGACTAATGGGACTGGTTAGAAAATCTCCAAGCTTATCAGTAAGCAAAATAAAAGCCTAAAATTTTCACCTTGCCCATTTTACAAAGCAAAAAAATGGAGGAAAACAATGGTCACATTTATACTTAGCAACACTGTTCTCTGGTACTTCCATTTGACAACAGCTGAATTCCATTCTTAAACAGGAATCTTTACATATTCTTAAACAGAATTCTCTACATAATCCCTGCTATCTCAGATAACCAACACAGAAATATCACTTAGGGTCTGGACTACATATTGAAAACCTTGTACAATCTGACAATACCTTCATCAAATGAACATTCAAGCTCTAGTTTTATCTTTCTTTACATTCTTTTCATCCGAGGATTTTGGAGTGGTTTATAACATGTAACTGAAGAAAGCAAAGGAAAGGAAATCTAATTTAATACTGCTCCTCCTTTCAACAAAATATTTCTATCTCATGACAGAGCAATCATTCTTGAATCTAGAAATATGATAAATTCTGAAAACCTGTATAAAAAGCACTATTTCTGTACCTTTTCACAACTTCCCTGGACAAAAGCTATCACATCCCACTACTCTGACCAAGGCCAGAAATGAGCTAACAACACTCGAATAAACCTGATTATTTCAGGGGAATTTTTAGGTACTTCCTTTCCAAGTCACATAAGACTCAGTCTCATGAACTGAGGTGGGAATTAGGATTTTCCCCACTTCCTGCTCACAGGTTGCAAGCCCAGCTTGTTTCTACACTGTGGCACAAGTTCCACTTCCATTCTGGCCAAAAGACACCCTGTGGAACTACTTGGTCTTGAGTTCCAAATAGCCCTGGAACAGAAAAGCCAAGGTAACTCAGCACTTTTTCAAATGCATTCTCCAAGAAGAACAGAAAGTAGGTTTCCTCTTCCCCAGAGCTTGTTACCGACTGCTGGGTTCTTATTCTAGCACTGATGCTCTCTAGGGATGAAAGTTGCTGGGGCCCACCTGAAGAACACCCAGAGACACTCACTGCATACAGCCCAGACCAGGGCTACATCTTCATAGAGGACAAAAAGGCAAGGAGAGCTCTTCTAAGAGCTGACTGAGCATTAGTCAACTGGTCTCTGGTCCTGAACCTGCAGTTTTGGACTCTAGCGGTGGAAACTTCAGCCTGAAATACTAAATTCACTGAAAACTATACATGCCCCTAAATATGTCCCTACCATCATGCCAAGAAGTACCTCTCCAAAGCCAACTCACCTCTGACTCTACAGCAAGGCTGCATGGGCACTGGAAGGTGCAGTCTGGAGCACTGAAGAAGCACTGCCAGATTTCCCAGGCACACTGCTGGGCCTCCGCAGGTTCTGGAACAAGCACTCATGGAAAGACAAGGTAAGCAGGGTGCAGAGTGCATGATGCCTCTGATCACTACTGAGATCTGCTCTTTCAGAGGGCAACAAACACAGGAATCACCTCTATAAGACCATGCAATTGTTTCGGAAAAGCCCAGAAACAGAACAAATGTACAGATTAGAACCATGAGCAAAACTTCAGAGAAAGAGAAATGGCTCTGTATAGCTAGAATTGCCCAAAGTAAGTAATTCTGAATGTATCTGTACAGATACACATACTGCACAACAGAAACACTGACAGACTTCCCTCATTGAGACACTTTTCAGTGTAGTAAATGACAGGACTGATTATTCTTTCCTCCCTCTCCCTCTGCATAAAACTCAAATCTATCTTCTGTGTTATTTTTACATAATGAAAAGAAACGCTCATAAACTACAGTGACTGTAAGCAAAACAATTCACCAAGTAACAATGTTACTGAGGGAAGGGAGTGTGTTGAAACAGGACAGTTACACTTTCTGAATACAAATTTTTTTAAAGAGAATCTAAAGTGAAAACTAAGTGAAACCAAAGAAAAGATCTGAATTTTAACATCAGCTGTGATACATATTTTCTTACTCTTAAAATCTGAGCCTTTTTCCCTTGAAAATATTGATACAAGAGTAGCATACCCTTCAGAATATTTTTAAAATTGCATATTTAATAATTGCACAATAACTTGTTCATCTCTTGTGCAGTGAGGGCTGAAGAGAACTCCAGAAATTCATTGTGGTAGAAGCCCTTAGTCAGCAGAGAGTGTTCTGATGAAAGCAGTAGGAACTGGAAGAAAATTTTCAGCACCTGCAGTTTTTGCTACTGGTGGGTAAAAGGAAGTAAAGTTTTGGGGTGTGCTGAAACCTTTAAGATGATCCCACAGTAATTTTTTAAGAGATGAACGACCACTTGCTCATTAGCAACTACGAGCAAAGCAGAAGAGCAGGATTCACTTCTGTGCAGAAATTCATATGCTTGTGTGTCATGGTTGTTTCCCAACGCATCATTTTGAGTCCAAGATTCTGCAGATATGGGAAATAAGTCTCTTTGCTAGATGTGAGGGACAGTCTCAAGGTGCTTTGCCCATGCCCAAGTCTGTTATTTCCTCTTCTTTAACACTACTGAGTATGAACTTTAACCTCACTTAGCTTCCAGAAAGCTTCCAAGTTAGTTATTTCTCCTAATAATTCAACTCCCAACACCGCTTGCAAGACAGTTAAATAAAAAAATCAGGTTGAAATCAGGATGTTATAATCTATTTCTAGATCTAAGTATTCAATTTTCCATCTGTTCTCAGAACACTGGATAGGAAACAAATAGATTTTAAGAGCCATTTCCACACAAGTAGGTATCCCACACAAGAAGTCTTCATTCTCCATGTTTACCACAAACCCACCGAAGCTGCTGCTCTGTTTGGAGGTCAGTTAATTCATCAATGGATCTCCAGCTGCACTGACAAGCATATGCACGTGCTCCTTTTTTCTTTATCATCTTTGCTCTTAGTTTACTGAGCTCAGGCATGTTATTCCTGCCAAAGAAGTGAATTCATCTTAGGATCATGCTGGCTTGGTTTGGGTTTTTTTTGGGTTTTTTTTGTTTTTTTTTAAAGAAAAAATATTCATGAGGCCATTTCAAATCAGAAGACATCTTAAGGACAATTCTGAGTACCAGTGTCACAGATGAATTTATGGATATATTTGAATTCTGTTTTGAACACAATCCTTTCCTGAGAGCAGTCTCAGTGTGTAGTTTCTGTGTTCTCAATCAACTGCAGACTGATGTTTTTGTAAACAATGTTACCTGTTGGGTTTAGAGACTTCCACTCAGCCTCCAGAGAAAGAACTGGGAAGAAAATCAAGCAGAGCTAATTCCTGTGTTAAAAAAATTACCCAAAAATGTATTTATCTTATCAAACTTACTGTAAAAATTACTATGCATAATGGGTACAATTAGAGAGTTAAACTTTTCATCAGGAACTGCCACTCAAGGTGATGGTTAAAGTGACTGAAATGAAACGGCCATAAGAGAGTAGACTGTACATCAAACCAGAAATAATACTGGTGCAGCCATTAACCATAACAAATGAAAAATCAGCATGCTATGACAAAAACAAGTTGTTTCAAAAAAACCAACCAAGTCAAAATGTAGCATTTTAGCTTTCTCTGCTCTCATGACCTCCTCCTGGCCACTGACCACTGAACTGTTCAAAAACAACATTAACAAGCCCAGTTAAATAAAGAAAACCCAAAACAAGTATCAAGGAAGAATTTTTAGAAAAAGAGACACCTATTCATAGAAGGAAAATGTTTAACCTTAAAGTTTGCTTTCTAAAATTCAGGTTTGTCAAAATAAACAGCTAAATATCTTGCAAAAGATTACAGATTATAATCGATGTTACAAATATCTGATAGTAATGCTGCTCAAGTGTTTTTTCCTTTTGTTTCATTTATTAATTTTGGGATCGGAGAAGCAAAATAATTTTAACTTTGGGTAAATAAAAGAATCCCACTTTTGTTTAAACCTTTTCCACTACCAAAATAATCTTAGGAGACTAGTGCAGCATGGTATTTTTAAAGCTGCTTTAAATAATGGGAAAATAATGGCATTCAATAAGAAGTATGAAACATGAATTTTGAAACTGGAATAAAAATACAGGAATAAAGATGTATTTAGGAAACAGGAAAAATAATGGAAAAGGAGCTGATATCTCCATTAATGTTCTCCTCTGACTGTCACATCACTGTCCAAGCACATACTCTTGAACACATCCACCTCTTCCATCAGTTAACATGCACACACAGAAACTATACTAAAATAAGAGGAATCCAAATTTGATGTCTATTAGGAAGGCGCCTACTGCACTACCTTTCACTAAGTCTTGGCATTAGCTTTAGAGAAACTGGAAATAAGAATTCCTCACTTTTAAGTCTTCAAAAACTATTTAAAGAATTAAAGACATTACAATATAAGCAAAGAACAAAAATCTTGCCTCTCCATTTAACCAAACCTTGCTCCAAGAAAGAAACCTGTTAAGAAATAAAGCTATTTGATTTTCACTGAACATGACAGCACACCTGATAGTGGAAAAAAAGACATCAGACTTGAAACCATCACAGTCCATATGACTGAAGGTGAGGTGCAGAGCACATGCTGAACAGTCTGCATTCATGTTGTTGACACTGTAGATACCCTGCACTGGTTGGCAGATTCTAACCCATCACACAGATTACCTGCTTGTTTCAGCAATAAGCTGGTCTTTTCATCCATAAAACTTGAATTCTTTTTAAAAGCAGGTGGAGAATCATGGGAGAAGAGACAGAAATGGATGAAAGCAGATTTTTTTTCAACAAGGAGATGTTGCTTCCCCCTCCCCAAAGACCGTCCCACCTGATCCCAAACAGGTAGCATGCATGCTTCTTTTTAGGTGACACAGCAGTGCTAAGGGCTTTTCACCTTTCCTGTTCTTATTGAGCCCCAAAGTGCAGTAGCACAACACTAATACCCACCCCAGACACACCTGAAGAAAAGATAATCACAGGACTGATCCCAGACGTAGTCATTGAAAAGTGACACACGGAAGTCACAAGCAGTACAACGTAGCTGATCACACGTCCTGGACAAAGAAGAACAAGCAATCAGAGAAGCTGACTGAGACAATCTACATCCATCATAAATGGGACAAAGTACAGCACTCACTCAGAAATACTCAGAAGCAACGTCACCTAATCTTAATGCTTTTACATCTCTGGCATGTTCAGAATTATGGTATGTGGTTTAATTATATGGTCATGTATTATTTTTACAGGTTCCTATCCTTACTGAACACATAAAATAAACTGATATTCACTTGATATAGTCTCTTTTGTCTTCCTCACTGGTACAGCACCTGGGGAACACCCAAATATGTGTTGAGCATGCAATTACTTACTACAAAAAATGCCACATGGAAATGCAGTAATGCTCTACAGGATGTTGTGGATAAATCATCAAAGTACCTCTTCTGCTAAATTCAGCTGCAAATGCAAAACACTCTGACCATTTTAAGATCAGGTTCTAGGATGATTTCAACCAGCCCACTGATTTAAGTCACATATTTGGCATGACATAGAAAGACGAAGGGAGGCAGGGAAAAATAACAATGCAGCAGCAATTTCCTTAACTACTTGTTACTGAATTTTGGTTTCATGTCTCAATTGCAAGCATCTTTCAACATCTCAAACAAGCAAAAGGTCAAATGGTCAACAACGGAGGACTGGAAAGGAGCAGCTGACTTCAACTGCAGTTACAGGTAGGCACTTCTTTAGATGATTGTAAAGCTAACCTGCCCAGTTCAAATGCAGAATTTTGTACAACCACAGAAACATAGCTGTGAATAAAAATAATGATAAAGCAAGTAGCACATATTTTTTCAGGTTTCCTACCTTTTTGAAATATTTGTTCCTATCCCAGATGGTGAAAGGCTTCCACCCAGGTACACTGGACAGCATCTATATGGATTCATTAAAAAATATTAAATTATAGCAAGATAGGTTGGAGAAAGCAGTATATTTCTCCAAGTTTAACAGCATGGTATTTATAAAAAAAAATAAATTTAAACATAGGCAAAGCATTCAAATGCTTGTAAACTACAGAATTTTAAAATTTCCATTATCAAAGTGTTCAAAGAAAAACTTGATGAAAATCACTCTCTGTGCCAAATATACAAGGGTCTACATATTGCAACATCTGATAAATGCATATGTCCATAAGGCAAAGGAAGATGTTGTTCAACTGCTTAAATATTTAATAAATCTATAATAAATTATTTTGATCACATGAAAACACATTAACAGTCCTGAACATTTTTCACCTACCTTTTCCCATATGCCTGTGGAACAACACTATTTCTTTCAGGTGTGAGACTTGCAGAATTAGACTTCAATCTCTGTTTAAAAACAACCAAAAAATAGAAATGCAGCATTACAGCAAAGTCACAATATTCAGTTTCACTTTATAAGTAGGAGCCAGAAAATCTCAGTCACAGAAGAAGGGGACTAAGACTTTGGGAATCTTCTTGTTCAACTTTCTGAGGCTCTGAAGTTAAGTGAGGAACTTCACTTCACACACTGAATTTCTAGCTCTGGCTGAAGGAATTCCACACCACATGAGCACTTAGACTTTACAATGAAGACTTAGTATTTCATGCCCTCCTTTTAATAATTTTGCTTTTAAAAACAGTTATAATTTGGAACCCTCTCCCTTGATGTTTTTTAGCTTTTTTTTCATTAAAATCCATCAAGAACTTAGATTATACAAAAAAGATAGAGTCTTTGAAAGGTTTTTTATTTGCTGCACACAGAAGAGCTTATTTGAATTACAGAATATGAGAACTCCAGATCCTAAAAGTTCTAGGGATATAAAATGATAAAATTATACAAATTTACTGGCATAATTCTCTCTTCCTCAGATGTACAGAAGTTTTGTTGTTGTTGTTGTTGGTTTACAGTTTTAGCCACTGTAAAAAATCAAAGACAAACAAAACAAAAGCAATGTCACTTTTGAAAATAAGGGAATCTGCAGGAGGTTATGAAGCTGATACCCAAATGAGTATCTATTTTCAATGCCTTCTATCATTGTAACAGTCTTGAGAATGTAAATTTGCAGCTTCATCTCCATCTGCTGCTGTGAAACGAGAAGACATTTGCAGAGGATACAAAACAGGGAGCAGTTGTTGGTGTATCAGATGACCGAGCTGCCATCAAGAGGGACCTCAATGACTTCCACAAATGGGGTGAGGAGAGTCTCTTCAAGTTCAGCTAAGGTGAAATGCAAACTCCCGCCCCAGGGGAGGAATAATCCTTATGCACAGAGCACCACGTGGGCTGACCAGCCAGAAAGCAGCTTTGCAGAGAAGGCTGTGGGAAATTCACTGGTTAACAAGTTCACCACAAGCCAGCAATGTGCCCTTGCAGCACAGAGGGCCAACAGTATCTTGGGATGCATTAGGAGGGATGTAGCCTACATGTGCAGGGAGGTGATCCCTCCTCTCTACTCCGCAGTGATGAGATAGAATCAAAGAATCATTTCAGCTGGAAGGGACCTTCCCCTGCTCAAAACAGGGTCAGTTTCAGCAGCTTGCCAAGGACTGTGTCCAGCTGAACGTTGAAAATCTCCACAGATTGAGACCTCACAACCTCTCAGTGAAGATTGTCCCTGTGGTTGACCAACCTCACAGTAAGAAAAGTGTTTTCTTGTCTACAGATGGTATTTTGTGTGTTTCAGTGTATATCCATTGCCTCTTGTCCTGTCACTGGGCACTATGGAGGAAAGTCTGACCCCTTCTCTACTACACCCATAGCTATCTACACTCATTGATAAGATCCCCTGGAGCCTTCTCTTCTCCAGACTGAACAGTCCCAGCTCTCCCAGCTGCTCCTCATGTGACAGGCATTTCAGTCTCTTAACCATCTCCATGGGCCTTTGCTGGAGGTTCTCCAGTAGCTCCATCTCTCTCTTCAATTTGAGAGACCAGAACAGGTCACATTACTCCAGATCCGACCTCACAGCCATGTCTGGAACACTGTGTCCAGTACAAAAGAGGCATGGACATAATGGAGTGGGCCCAGGAAAAGACCTTGAAGGTCATTAAAGATTTGGACCATCCAGGTACAAACTAAGAGAGTTGGAATTGTTTAGCCTGGAGGAAAAAAAGGGCCAGGAGAACCTTATGAAGATATGTCAGAAAAAATAAAGAAGACGTAGCCAGACTTCTCTCAGTGGGCATCACTGACATGAGAGGCAACGGGTGCAAACTGAAGTGCAAGAATTTCCACTCAAACAGAAAAATCTTTACAACTTCTGAGAGTGGTCAAACACTGGAACAGACTACTTAGGCTGCAGTCCACATCCTCAGGGATAATTGAAAGCCATTTAGACACGGTCCTGAGCAACTGGCTCTAGGCAGTCCTGCTTAAGGATGTGGTTGGACCAGATGATCTCCAGAGGTCCCCCTTCCAACTGTGACCATTCTGTGATTCTGAGCATTGACACTATGCTTGATTTTGAACCAGAATTTCCTTTAATTGCCTGTTATTGCCTAGGTAAGAACATCTCTTTATATCTCTCCTGTTCTTCACTACAGGGTTACTGCATTTTTCTTTCTGCTTTATTTTCCAAGCTTATTCTACAGCTTGTTTTCATTCATGTTTTGCTTTACAAGTTTTAGCTTATGGTGCTTTTACTTCCATTGCTGAACCTGACTTGTTCTGAATTTCTCCAAACCCCTACTCACCAGAGGTGTTTTGGTAAAGCTGCTGTCATTACAGATTTCATCAATAATGTCGTCTAGATCTTCTTCGCTGCTGCCGACACTCATTAACACTTTAGCTGATCTGAAAAATAAATAAATCAGCCCTCATTTTTGCAGCAAGACTACAGCAATTCTAAGAACTGTGAGTTAAAAAATGTAAACGGTCATAGCCTTTTCCCCCTTTTATTTTTGTAGGATCTGAGGTATGCCATCCAAATCATGACTGAACAGATGTAAACTGCAGGATAACACCTTTCACTCGCTGTTGAGTTGTCCTATCACAGGTCTTTTGCTTGCTTCTTTTATTTCTGACCACTCCCAACCATGAATAAAACCATAACAGTATAACCCCTGCTACACTTACTGGGCAATCAACTGGACAACCCTGATTTTTCCCTTTTAGCTTCAGCAGCAGGAATATGGTAAGGTCAGAGGAAGGTCTCTACTCAAGTAACACAATCGCAGGGGTCCTGAAGAGAATTCCTGCCGAACTGGATGCATTTAGAAAGATCACCTGCACTTTGCTTTTGCTCAAGTAACACTCAAGTCTACTGTTTGCTAGCTCTTTGTCAAAGAAAGAGAGGCCTATAGTACTGCTGCATTAACCAATCAAGAACAAATCTACTCCTGAGAAAGAAGAAAACAGTGTCATTTTTTTTTCAACATTGTAATTAGATTGACTAAAATTAAGCGCTCATCTAACCATTATGCAAACAATGTGGAAGTCCAGTACTGTAGTCAAAGGCAGTGGTCTTGCAGGCCTTGCATTAGTAATTGGAGCCCTCAAAATCCTTTCCTGAGACTCTGAATGCGTGTTGGGTAAGCACTCAGCAGCCCATCTGTAGAGAACCTCTCTGGTCCACAGATATTCCAAAGGGAGTCTGAAATGCCTGTGAGGCCTGGGATGTAAACCTGATGGTCAGGATGGAAACCCAAGCGCAGGCAAAGAAAGATGCCTGTTGGGGCCAGGACGGAAACCTCAGGGCCAGGATGGAAACCTGATGTTTGGGATGGAAGCCTGAGGGCAGGCTGGGATGTTGGACACTGAATGCTTGGCAGCAGTGTCAGCAATGACCCTGTCAGGACCAAACTTGCAAAATCACCATTTTGAAAATTGTGGAATTTGAGGCAGTTAACCTCGAAGTGTAGCAAGCAAGTTAAGTGCATACTGTGGCAGATATGTTTAATGAAGTATGAACAGAAAAATGATGAATTAAAAAAACAGACCTAAGGGAAGAGCATGAAGCTGTGTCAGGGGAGGTTTAGGCTGGATGTCAGGAAGAGGTTCCTCCCCCAGGGGTGGTTGGGCACTGGAACAGGCTCCCCAGGGAAGCGGTCACAGCATCAGCCTGACAGAGCTCAGTAAGTGTTTGGACAATGCTCTCAAGAACATTGTGTGACTCCTGGGTTGCCCTGGGCAGGGCAAGGAGTTGGGACGTCGATGATCCTTGTGGGTCCCTTCTGACCCAGAATATTCTGTGATTTCAGCGAAATGACGGAAGTATCAGGAGAATAAAAAGTTTGATAATGCTATTCCTAAAGTTCTTCCTGCTCTAAATCGCGAGATTTATAAATATTTGAGGCCAGTTATATACAGAGAGCTATCACGAGGTCAGCTACAGAGCCAAATAATCCTCAACCCTAATTCAGAGGCAAATTAGTGCAGCTTTTAACGCCATATTTAATCCAAGGCTGCGTACACGCAGGAGACAAAGACTGTCTGAAATCACTAAACTCGCTGGCACACGATTTGGATCTTTAAAGAACAGGGGCTGCAGGTGACACTCGCCGACCGTCGGCCTGTTCCGGCCCCTGAACTCGAGTATTTTGGGTTCCTGAGAGGTCTGGCCGCACGGGGCAGGCGGGGACGGGCTGCGCGCCGCGCAGGCGGCCCCTCGCTCGGCGGGGAGGGTTGTGAGGGCGGCGGGACCGCGGCGGGACCGCTAACCTGCCCTCCTTGGCCGCCGCGGCCTCCTCCTCCTCGCCGCCGTGCCGGTGCCACAGCCGCCTCTCCACCTCGTCCAGCAGCCGGTCCAGCTCGTCCGCCATCTTGCCGCCCGCGGTTGCCAAGGCGGCTCCGCGGCGCAGGCGGGGGCGGGGGCGGGGTCTGCCCGCCCGGCCGGGGCCGGGGCGCCTGTGGGGCTCCGGCGGGCTCGGGCCGAGGCCGCGCCGCTCCCGGGATTCGGTCGGGAACCACGGGGAAGAGGAAAAAAACAAAACGCAAAGCCACGGGACCGCGGCCGTAGTCGGCAGGATTCGAACCTGCGCGGGGAGACCCCAATGGATTTCTAGTCCATCGCCTTAACCACTCGGCCACGACTACGCATGCTGTAATAGGCCTTCCCACCTTTAGATGACTGGTTACCCGAGAAGGAGCATGGTTTGGTGCTTAGGTCAGTCTCTTCACGGGGCGCAGTGAAAGGTTTAAAATAGAGGTTAGACTTAGTGCATCTGTCATATATTTAACGGGGCTGGATACTGGTCTGTTTAAAGGCTTTGCTAAGTCCCACGGGAGAAGTCTGTGGGGCGTTTTTTTGTTTGTTTGATTTATTTTTTTATTTAATTTTTATTTTTTGTTTTGTTTTTGGTGTAGATTAGGAACACTTGTGCAGAGAGTGGCCTCAGTCCCCTTAAAACCAGGAAGACTACGCAGCTGGCATCCCCAGTAGCGCCCGGGAAGTCAGGGCAGGCATTTTTGAGGAAAGTCCTATAAAGGTGACTCTCACCTATCTCCCTGTTAATAAATCCAGACAAATGTAGGAGGTGTCAGTCACAGTCTTTCAATGCCAGCTCCATTTCTCCTCTTGTCAGAGACACATGAGAGATGAGATGTCCCAAGGTGGGCACACTGCCCTTAGTGTCAATGAATGCTGTATATTATTATATTTTCTTAGAAATATAATGAAGCAATTTAGAGAGAGAGGTCCTGTTAAGTTAAACAGAGCATTGCCATCTCCTTAGGTCAGCTGAAATGGAAAGCACAGGGCTTGTACCTTCCTGTTGCCAAGATCGCTCAAAATTTGTCAGCCTGTGATGAAGTGGGGTCTCCTGTCCTTAAGAGATCCAAGCAAAGCCTCTCGGTAACAAGATATTTTATGATTCACTGGGTATTTCAATTAATGAGTTGCAAGCCCTGTCTGAATTCCCTTGTACTTAAGCTTTTATTTCATTGTTCCATTTTCCTCCCCACATATCTCAGGTCACTGTTAATAACCCCCGCCCGATCCATGACAGTGCTGCTGGGGAAATGTGTTGGGTAGAAGAGTTGTGAGCCTTTGCTGGGTTGATGTGATGGAAGAAACTAAATAGTGTTGATGCTGCTCCAGCTCTTTTAAGTGGTCCCTTGGCCAGGACTCTGTGTCATGTAGGTAAATTCAATCCAGAAGAAGTGGATTTTTGAGTGGAATTTTTACATTCATCTCTTGCAGCTGTGGAGAGTTTAAACTAATCACAATTCTCTCCAGTATGCTATCATCTCTGTAATTTGAAAAAGGATCAGGAGCCCACAGGCTTGGAAAATCTTGAAGAAACTCTTGTCCTGAAATACATCATCACATGTGGAAAAGACCACTTGCTGCATCATCTTAAAGGAGCTTAAGAATGCCGAAATCCAGTATCATTCTGGCATTCTTTCAAATGGCCTTAGAAATCTGAGTACATTCTCTTTTGACTGCAAAACAGCTTCTTTCCCTTTCCATCAATCCTGTGGCTGTCAGTGTGTCTGTTGCAAGGTGCCAAAAATGTATGGAGTGTCTATGGGATAACGGTGCCAAAGTCAGGGGTGCCTCGAGGCCTTCTCCCATGAACTCGTAGGAGCATTTGCTCAGTTGGAAAGCATTTGAAACCAAAAAGAAAAAAAGGCACAGACCTTTAAAAATTGTTGAGCTTAAAAGATTGGCTTTGTGCAGATTGCTGCCTGCTGTTTAGATCCTTGTTGTTCAAAACTTCTGAAAGGCCTGATGCAATCAAAGAGACTTACTGGGTCAAATTGATTCCAGACTAGTCCCTGGAATCACACTGAGGTGAATCTGACATACTGGGCCTTCAGCTAAGCTGTGGCCAGGAGAAAGGAGTTGAGGTCCTGCCCTGAAATTCTTCCTCTCTTAGGAAATCAGTGAATTGTCTTGTTCAAATCATGTCTCCTACTGAATGGGTGCAAATGGAAAGGTTACTGATTGCTGAGGGCTGGAAAAGTACAGAATGACCACATTGATAATGATTTTTTTTTTTTTTTTTTTTTTTTTTTTTAATATTTTATCTCAATATATGCTTAGGAAGAGAGGACAGAAAGCTGGAAGGCTGTCCTGGGAAGCCATAGTGTTCTCTAATCCTCAAGCTACTGAAAGCTTTCTCAGTAGTGCTGATAAAACTGGATTTTACCACAACAGTCATGAAGACAAAAAAAAAAAGAAAAAAAAAAAAAAACCCAACCAACCAAACAAAAAAAACCCAAAACCAAAAACAACCCCAAACCTCCCTCCCAAAAAAACCCCACCAAAACAAAAAAACAACACCACCACCACCAACACCCCCCCCCCCCCAAAACCCACCAAAAAACACCAAAACAAAAAAACTTTCTAGGGCAGGTTGTTAATTTCCCTCTTCTGTTTTCTCTGGGAACCAAAGTAAGCCTAAATTGAGGTTGACTAGAACTCTTCTCAGCCCTCTTCTCTAAACAATGAACTCTCCAGGGCACAGTAATGATAAGAGGTCAGCAGAGACAGGTAATACCAAAGTTGTTTCTGAGTGCTACCCATTGCCCGACAAAAGGGAAATGATTGCAGGGAGGCACTCTTCTTTTTGATATGGTGATATCTTGGTTTGGAAAGACAGGTGTCTGCCAGGAGAAAGCCAGAGACTCCCTTGGAATGGAGAAGGTAAACCCCCTCTCTCCAAATTATTATAATTTTGAAATTAAGGGGCTTTCAGGCAAAGATATGAGAATAGGAATAACAGTTCTTTACTATTAATATTAAAAGTAAATATGTAGTAATACTAAAACAGCAAACAAACAAAAGCAAAAAAACCCCACTGACAGAGTGTCCAGTGATACAACCTGACACCTTGTTGGTCAGGGTGTTGGTAGCAGTCCAGTTAAGCTCTCCAGGAGTGACAGATGTGGTTCTGTTGAAGCAGAGATGATCCTGTAGAAGGGTATACTTTTCCTCTGAAAGTCTAGTGGTGGTGAGATGGGTCCAGTCTCCCTCTGGGAATCCAGTGGCAAAAGGCTATCCTGGTGTTCTGAATCTCAGGTTTTATCCAGGTAAGAATGGTTGGCTCCTCCCAGTGGGTGGAGCATCTCACAATGAGATGATGTAATTTTATCAGTCATGCTGTGAGCCTTAATGGCCCATTAACAGAAGATATCCCCCAGAGGGAGGATGGATCTTGAAAGAGATAAGAACACTGCCCCACCTAGTTTTAACAGCTGGCCCATTATCAGAAGACACCCACCCCCTTTCCCCCCGACCCAGAGTTATGAGGAATGGGTCTAGAAGAGATAAAGAAAACACCTCCCTAACTGGTTTCAACAGATGGCAGTAGAATACATACTTTTGGTTACACCTTGCATTGCAGCCCAAGACAGGTTGCAAGCCTTTCTGCCTTGCAGTCTCCTGCTCCAAAAGTTGGGATGGAGGTAATGCAGTGACTGCTTCTCCCCAAGGTGTTCTGCCACCTCCAGCATATGTAGAACTGTACAACTCCTTGCTCCCTGTTACAGGATATTATTCTAATCCTGTTCTTCATCACAATCCAGTATAACATAATTTTGAGTGACACCACTTATTTCTTATTAGTAGTACAGTGCATCAGCATGAGAAAATTCAGGGCTAAATCTAGATTTTTGGCCATAATTTTAACCACTAGCAAGAATTCCTGTGAATGCAATTTTTCTACTAAAGACAACAGATTGGGAGACAAGTTCTTAAAAGACCTCTTGGCAGTAAACCTAACAGTGTGTGCAGGATTTCTCATGTAACCCTGTTTTGTGATGTTGAGAGACAGCCTTGGATCAAAGGACAGTTTAAGCTGGAGGCTATCCTAGTCTTGGACTTCACTGTCAATGCTTCCATCAAAGGTGCCAGCTCAGAGTGGATTTTCAGTTCAGTTTGCTGGCACAGCTGCCTTACCCATGGGGGGCATATGGACTGGAACAATTTCCAGTTACTTCCAACCTTCCTCTCAATTAATAATTTCAAGATTAGAGTATGTGAGCAGCCACCCCCTGTTGCCTGGGCTACACCGTTCTCTTGTAAAGGAGACTGCTCCTGAGAAGAACAGGTAAGTGTTCAGAATGACAATCTTAGCCCTTGCTGTGAGGGGTAAACTTACTTTTGGATGCTTGTAAACATACATGCTCATTTTCAAATGAATGTGACGCGGCACTTACCAAGAAAAGCAAATTTTTCAGGACAGTATACAAAACAAAACAAAAAAATTGTCTGGGGGCTTTTTAATGAATATGGCATAATCCTCAAAGCTTCTTATAACCATGACATTTTGATCTCCATGAGGGCATAACAAACATTGGAAAGCCATTTCTGGAAGAAACTGTCAGCTTGTAAGGCCGCGTAACAAGGAAGTCACACTTCCAAATCAATGATAATTATGTGTAACTTTGAATAAAAATGGTGTTGCCAGGCACTGTGCAGCTTTACTGCACCTGCATTCTCTGGCACCAAGGGTGTCAGTGCCTGTAAAGTAGAGCAGAGGGAGGCACATGGTGATAAAGCAGGTCAGTGCAGAGAACATATCACAAGGTAAAAATGTTTCCATTTAATAGATAGAAATAATAAGTAGTAATAAATATAAGATAATTGGCCTGCCAGGAAGGGCCTAGCCTGTGAGAAGGTGCGTAGGAAGGAGAAAGCATCAAGCACAGAGGACTGGGGACTGCAGTGGAAAAATTCTTCCTACTTGCTGCCCATTGCACAGCTGTGGTGAGAGACAAACACCATGTAGAACCAGCCTAGCTAAGGCAGCTGAAACCAAGGCAGAGATAGTGTTCCATCACCCTTGCCAAGGCTGGAAAATATTTTTCAGGGATGATTCTCCAGAAGAGTTGTGAGCTAGGAAAAACTACCCTGTAAGCCACAGGGGCATGGTGTGAGTGTGCATGTGGGGGTGACGGTGCCGTGTTTGTGAACTTCACACTAATATTCTGCTCCTCACTGTGGCTGATTCAGGTTTTTCTTCCTGACACCCCAGGATACTGCATCTGAGAGGGAGACAGATGTTGCAGCTGACAGGGGTGATGGTGTCACACATTAGGTTCCAGATACACTCCGTGGTTTTCACTGCATAGCAGTGCACTTTGTTTCACTGCATAGCTTTGTTTTCTCCGTACAAGAATCCTGGTTAGTGAAAATATATGTTAGGCAGAATCACACCTGTGTAAGATTAATGCCATTTGCATGTGTGACTTTGTACAGGCTTTTACAGTTAAAAGACTTAAAATAATGGCAAGAAGAACAAAGTCTTTTTCAGATGAAAATTTCTTCATAAAACCTCCCTCTAGAAGCTCAAATGCTAAAAAGAAATCTTCGTGTCTGTAAGTGAGTAATGAGGTTTTCATTTGGACTTGAAATAAATAGTTTCCAGTGCAATTTTCAAACGGAAGAACGTTTAAGGGCAAAGTGAAAATTAAAAGAGAGGACCTCACTGATTTCAGCAGGGTCAGGATTTCATAAAGAATGTGAAAATCCAGTCCATCTCATTTCAGATATCTGTTCCTTGCTGGAGGATGGGAAGTGGTAGCTCTCCTTTCAGCTCCAGGATGCATCTCCCAGCAGAGGGCATTGCAGAATGACATTACTGTTTTTCAGAAATCTGGCAGAAGGTAAACTGAACTTCAAGGGGTTATTTGACTGGTCTAAAATTTATTTTCGTGACTTCCACTGGAAGAATAGGTCATCAGTTGTTTAAAACCAAAAGATGCTACTAGCAAACTGTAGCTGGAAGACAAAAGGAATTTTTCCTTGCATTCTAAAAATCCCTAATGCCTGAAAGAGAAAGCAAATGCCAGAAAGCATTTGTTCCTCAGTTTCTCTATCACACAATTTATTTTCATGTTTTAGATGACACTGTAGGCTGAATTCCAAAGACTTGTTTCAGGTTCAGATCGTCTTGACATTCTGTAAAAAATAATAAACTGTTTCCTATGAAAAATAAATGCAGAATTAAAATGATAATGATGCAAGCAACAAGGAGAAGAGAGAAACTTCGACATTTGCAATAGGTGTGGATAACAGGCATGATTTAAAATAATGGAGATAAGAAAGGAGATTATTCAAATGACTGGGGCATGCTGTGTATTAAACCAAGAAGCTCCAAGGTAGCCTGAGTAGTGCATAGCCTTCAATGCAGGCTTCTCTCTTCCCTGCCATCTTTCCTGAGCTCTGCGTCCCCCAAACACATGACACATCAGGAGCATATTCAGGGGTAGACAGGGCAGTACCTCTCATGCAGACAGGTCTTCTGACCTTGTCTCCACATTCTGGCGAGTTCTGTCACGTAACAGTTGTGCCAATCCACTTTCTGGTGGCAGTGTACGTGGATTTAATGTACAAGAGCAGGTTGACTCCACGATACAGGCATTCTATTAAGTCTTTGTCTACAGGCAGTGTTCAGTCCAGCTTATTGTGTGGTCACCCATCAAGCTGAGTGGGCACATACCTTGGCAGAGGAGAGCAAGGGATTGAGGGCAGGAGAGGCTGAGAAATGTGTGGAGCAACAGTACATTTTCTTGTTTAGCATTTGTTCTTTGGCAGGTCACAAGAGGACAGAAGTACTAAGAGCACTCCCATCTTTCATGTTGATAAAATCTCAGCTTTGCTGTACACTTACTGAGCTGTGCCCTGTCTATGTACTATAGTGAGAAATGCTTCCAAGTCAAAGAAGTCCAGGTGGGCAAGAGTTAAAGAGCAAATTCTACCACTTTGATTCTTGATAACGTTCTCACTCAGGTTAGTTTACAGTGTTAAAACCAAAGGGACTTGAACAGAGCAAAGGTCCTGAATCTGAATTTCAGTGAGTGATATTGAGGGAGTGGTTGGGGGATTTTATACATACCCTAAAAATGCCTAATAGGCATTCAGCTCTGGAGGACTTGAAAGGACTGTAACCTTTCCTACAGTTTAACAACACATTTCTCCATAAAACTAACTTAAGAGAAATTCCCTGCATTCCCACACTGAACACTTAGCAGTCTTTTCAAACTTATGATATAGCAGTAAATATAGCTTATAACCATAAAATTAAGGTTATGTAGACTTGTAACTTTTTATTTTATGCTAGCTCTGTGGGCCACTAGCAATTTCTACAGAGGTTACTGTCCTGATGTCTGCAGTGAATTACATGAATAAACTAAGAAGGAGCAAAACTCAGAAGAGTAAGAAGAAACAGAAAACAACCCTCACTCTTTAAAAAGACACATTTAAGGGGAGAAAGGCAAACAAAAGGAACTTCTCATGCTTTACCATTTCAATTTAAGATAGTTCTTTGTGCTGCACAGTGAACTTGCTAGTGTACATGCGCTGTTTAATGGCTACAGAGTAACTCAAGAAAAGGTGATAGATCTTAAAAAAAAGTAGTGTTTCCTTGGAGTGCTACCAATGCGATTCTGATAACCTGTGCCAAGTGAAGCTCTGATGAGCAAAATTTAGATGATTTTTACTGTGATGTACTAGATAAAATTTGTTTCCATTTAGCAGTATCCTTGCAATTTATGTTACAGATTGATTGTGAAGTTACGGAACCACTGATTTTCTACAGAAAATGGGCTCTGCTTTTATTATGTGGTTTTACAGTGCCTAGAAAACCTTTGGCTTTCCAGTAATGTAATTGTAAACTAAAATCTTATAGTTAGCTTTTCTTTTTCTAATAGTGATAGTAGACTGACCATAGAGTCAAGGTAACTCAGCTTCTGAGTTCCTGAAAAGAAATTCTTTAAATCTACTGCTTTTAAGAAAACAGGTGGTCAGAATTTTTTGGAAATTAGCCCTCTCTAGGGCAGACTTGTTACCTCCCACTACTTTGCTTGTCTTGGAAATTTTGAAGGCCAAGAGCCACCTAATGAACAGCCTTGTTTTTCATGATAGCTCAGTTTACTGTAAATCTGTGGTTACAAGCATTTGGACAGCATGGAAATTGGATGCATCTTTAGTGGCTCAGCCCTTTAGCTAAAAGAAATGCAGCCACAGCAGTAGGGGGCTAAGGAAAAGAGCAATTAATTTAGTTTTCCAATAGTATTGCAACAACATGGGCATCATAATTTAAAAGCCTTTGGAACAGTCTTCTTAATTTCCTCCTATCCCACTCCCTTAACTTCTTGTCTTGGTCTGGCTTTTGTTCACTTCATGCAGCCTGCCAGACCAACCCGAGCCTGCCTGAACCCCACCAGTTGGTTCCTGACGTAATCCCGAGTGGTGACCTGTGAGCCTGACCTCAAGATTTGCCAGGAGGAAAAGGACCCACTTGGTTTTAAAGTGCTGGCTCTGTTTTGCGAAGAGTTGGCAAAGTATGTTTTTCTTTTTACTTTTATAGCTTGTTCCAAAGTCCATGGAGGATACACAGCTGGCTGGTAATACCACAGCTAATTCCATGGCTGCAGAAAAGCCTCTGGTGGTGATGCTCAAAAGCAACGCACAGGAGTAGTGAGCTCTATATAATACGTGTGCTGCCTACAGACCTTCATGCTCTCCACAAATGCACAACGTTAGTGAGGTGTTTCATTAATCTGTGATGGAAGTAAAGCAGACATTTCTCTAGATGGCAAGTTCTGAGTCCTCCTGATCTCTGTCAATTCTGCTTTTACCTCCCTGCTTCTTGCGCTCTGTGTCTAATGCTACCAAAAATGAATGACAATTCCAAACCTGTTTTACAGTTTGGAAATTGCTTGTGTCTGGGAGAGAGAAAGCTGTTCTTTTGAAACACTTTACATAAAATATTCAGGTTCCAAATGAATTAATATTTTTCTCTTGTTCAGTTATTTATTGATGATAGTTCTATTTTCTCTAGAGTATCGATTTTTATGGCCTTCCTTCTTGCTTCTTGACATCTGTGGTTTTGCAAGTAGTCTGGAAAAGTCTGCCTGCCGGACAAAAAAGAACACAAATTTCCTGAAATTTCATCTAAATCATAACCCAGAAAAGCTGCAAGTGGAGAAATAAATAGTAATAACCATTTTGGAACTAATCTCAACTCTTCTGATTAAAGGGAATTGCAAAAAAAATACGTGTCTCTGTAGTGGCAATCTCAAGGATAATTGTTTGAAACATGGCGACTAGACAGGCCTCCTAAACACTTGCTGGTAGCTAGGATGAGGTATTATGTATTTTCCTGTTGTTGAGTAAAGTCACCCACCCAGTCTTTACACAATGGCTGCCTGTGAGCACTGACATGAATTATCTTACTGTGAGCATTACATAGCTCATCACCTTCAGTCAGCTAAATGTCAGCATGTCTTAATAACATAAACAAATCAGGATGTCTGCAGCTGAGGCTCACACTTCAATTAGCTTTATGTCTCCAAATGTGAAAGATCTTCATGTTCTTCGAGGAACAGCACAGTCCCAGCTCTCAGGACAAGATCCCTAAAATCTCAAAGGAATGCATCAGAGCATTGTTTCTTTCACGGGTTGTGGTTGTCTCTTCTTTTATGATCCTCCATTCTCAAAATCTAGAGATTAGTGCTCTTACTGAAGATATGAAAAATCCATGCTCAGTTCACTCCCCTGCTCCAAAAGAAAAAAAGAAAAAAAGAAAAAAAAATAATCCAGAACTATTTTTACCCATTTTAACCCATTTTGGGAAAAGGATTTTCTCTTTTTTGAAGAACACCACAAGAGTTCTCAGTTCTCTCTTGTAGTGCAGAAAAAAACCCAAGACTCACAAGACTCAATGACTACCATTTAATGCCTTTTAGTTGTTACATCAATGAAATTGCCTTTGATGTGCTCTTAGAGACTTCTGTAGTGTGTTTCCAGAATGTTAAGAGTAGGGTTTTTTTTTTTTTTTGCATTGAAGAATTTAGTGTATAGGAAAACATCTCCGTAGGCCTCAGAGCAGAGACTGGAACATGAGTCCCACTTTTTCAAGGTGAGTCTCCCAGCAGGATACTCAGCCGTGGTTACGTGATTTTCACCTGAGAGCCTGGAGTGGTGTCTTGTGGTTAGGGCAGGGAGCTTGAACCTTTCGGATAGAGAAGTGAACTGCTCAAGTGCTCTATCCAGTAGGCTTCTGCATAAGACACTGATGGTAGAATCTGTCCTACAGCTTTTCAAACACCATAAATATCTATAGCTCATTTTGGAAAGGGCTTCAAGAGTTACTCTGGAGCTCTTGACCTCAAGCAGAAGTGTGTTCTGCAGCACAAGGAAAGGAGCTTTGGCTGTGGAGTGGAAGGGGGCTGCTAATACCCTATTGCTGCCCATGTTTCATGTTAGCTAGCTCTAGATATATGTCCTCTTGGTGCTGAGGGTATTGGGCCCCATTCCTGGGATTACTGACTCGAATTGCACATGTGGGAAGCCTAGCACATGTGGGGAGAGGCTTATTTCTATTTCACTACCAATGATTCAAGTAGTGTGGCTTTTGGCATTCGGTCCTTTCTTCTTCCATTGTCAGAACCACACAGTTGCCTGGTGGTGTGAATCTTGGTTGCTCGAGATTGGAGTCTAGCTACTCAGCTGTTCATATCTCAATGAGTTGGGATTAATTAATCTCTTTTCTTTCTACCATTTATCTGAGGAATACACTTGGGAGGAGATCCAGTGCCATAGTATTTTTATTTGTAGGTAATCCAAGTTTTAAATATTAATTCCATGCAAGGCATAACCAGGTACTTATTTGATGGGTATTGCCTAAGTCAGCCCTGAGACAGCCATTCATCTTCTTCACTCAAGGCTTCTCTGAGGCCTTTCCAGTTGTCTCTGACACAGTGTATGGTAGAAATCTTGACTGGAATTGGCAATCGGATAAATGCAGTGTAGTCCATGACTGAGGTAAAGAATGGCATTAGATCAGTACCTTAATCAAGTATTTTTAGCTGCAGCTCTTCTGTGTGGATCACATAATGGGCAGTGGCCTTTTGTTTGGTGCTTTGGCAAAAGGATAAGAGGCAGAGAGGAGGGAGGAATAGGGAAGGAACAAGGGTGGTGGAGGCCAACAGGTACCTTGATGAGGGGAAGCAGATTCACGAAAGGGTGGAGGAGGAGCCTGGATTTGACTGGTGCTTACTGACTTCACCACAGGCTACATTTATCCAGAAATCCAGGAGAGGGGTGGGAGGGGAGTTTCCTCTTATAGGAAACCTGAGATGATTTGCTTTTTGTTGGATACCAATGTGTGAGCAGTTGTCTATGGCTACTACCCAAGCATGAAGCTGCTCTATGATTATGAAGAGAGGTTGTTAATATATTTTTAAGTTTGCTTCAATTATTTATTTTTACAAATGTCCATGGTATGTCCATCATGGGAAAACCAAGACTAGCCAATGAAAACTGAGCTGCAAAAGCAAAGTTTTCCTATGAATGTAAAATGGAGTTTTATAAAATCATGTATTTTATAATCATTATGAATTGTGACTGGTTTCCAGACTGAAAAAAAAAAAAAAAATTACAGTATTTGCAAAACTGCACCTGCAGCAAGGCTGCATAGTGTTGATGAAAAATGTGTATAATGGATTATTACAGTTTGGGTGGTGTTTTTTGGGTGTTTTGGTTTTGTTTTGTTTTTTTTTTAAGGTCATGGGTTTTCCATTATTTATGACAATTCCTTTAGGACAGCACTGGAGTCTTGAGTGTTAAATGTGTTCATATGCTCTGGGGTACCTGCATGCAATTTAAATGGAGAAGAAGATAAGTGTTTGAGAAGATTGAGCTCTACAGCCACTGGAAATTGGAAGGAGAGAAATTTTTACAGCTAGATGTCACAGTTAAATCCTAATCACAATTGTACTGGTATAAATCCAGGGTAACTCCACAGGGAGCTTAATGAAGTCCTGACCACACTGCTGCTGAATTAAACACAGCTTGTGCTTAACATGTTGCAAGCCATCCTTTGGTGGAAATATCCTTTAGTGGCTGTATGCAGGTCCAGGCAAGTTCACAGGCAGTATCCCAATTGTCTTTTATAGTACTGTTTTCTGGTGTCCTGCTGGAGTTCCTAGTAACAAGTAAGCTTAATAAAAAGCTGTTATACAGCTCTAGAAAATGTAGATGTAAGAGAAAAATGTCACTAATGAAAATGCTGAAGAAACATGATACTAAGATTAATAAATGTCATTAGTCAGGTTGCCAGCTCTGTCTAAGTAGTGCTGTAATGACCCTTGGAAAAAAATAGAGTTTCTGAAAACATTGCAGGAACTAGTAAATAGAACATTTCATAGGTTATGTTTTCTCTTTTGTGTGCATATAGTCAGGGAAGAATATACCACATAGGAAAATTAGTATGCCTAACATATTTCACATCATGGCTATTCCTGCCATGCTTTCCGTAGTTTAAAATTGTGTTCCATGGACTTACAGTATTTTCTTTGATTTGCTGCCAATATTTGCTTAAGCAATTTGAAGAGCTCATACTATACTAGGGTAGAAAGAGTGATAAATTGCAAAAATGCAGTAAATGTTAAAGCTACAATTTTAAACAGAAATCTGAAGAAATTGCTCTCATGGTGATAACTTTAACAGACTGAAAGGAAAACACATGATCACATAATAATCTAGCACAAGAAAGCTTGTGATAGAGGATACAGGTTCAAATATTTGCTACACCTGAAGAGGTTTCGAAGTATTTTTTACCTGGTTCCCCTGAATCACAGTTCATTAGTGTTCAATACAAAAGTATTGATTTCTAGAAAAAGTTTACCAGATATTATGTTCAAATGTGAGATGCTAAAAACTGCCTTTAAAAAAGTGGTTGTGGCTCCATTGTTGACTTCAGGATAGAATTTGGTCTATTGTAATTCTTTTAGTCTATTTTCTTGTTAGCAAATTTGTATTGCTTTTGTTTATTTCTGCATGGGTGGAGAAAACCATTGCAAAAACTCTATTTTCAGAGCCATGAGACATACAATACAGAGCAGAGCTAAATCCTGATTTGGTACATTCTAGTTTTGCTGCACTGCAGATAGAGGTTTAGATAAAAGTTTTCTGGGAATCTCTTAAAATGCAAAAAAGGAGATGCATGATCAATTATTATGGACAAGATGTACTATTTTATGAAGTATAATGATCAAAATAATTTGAAATACATTAAGTGGCATGTATTCCGTCTCTGATTTATATTTGCAGAAACATATAATGTATTATACTAGTTAATCCGAAGATGTGTATGCTACTTAGGTTACATTAAAGTCAGGTGAATATTGTACAAAAGTATTTAGAAATGCTAATTTCAACAAAAGAAGGAGCTCAGTGAGGTACAGAACTAATGAAGTCTCGTATTCCATTGCCTTGTAACTTTTAGGTGGAACCTTGGATATTTGACTGAAGCTGTATTTCAATTAGAAGGAATTCTCAGATCTTTTAATGATTTCCCTTAATATGGTGATACCTAATTACTTTTATTGAAAGGCTATTAATGGAAAATAGGCCTCATCACAGATACTTATTATATATTTTTACAAAATTTTGTAAGAAATACATGTTGGGAACAGACTAGAGTAGAAAAGAGGGCATAATGAAATCTCCTTGATTTTGCTTCTCTCCATAAACCCTCTAGTAATGTGAGAATTAGATAATATTGTCACCAGGTGGGGTAAAACCAAGTAAAGCCCTTGAAGAGTAAATAGCATATAACAAATAGTGAAAGAAAGAACTGAAATGAGTCATTTGAGAACATCTAAACAGCTGAAATATGTTCAATGAAACTGTTATTTGAACAGTTATGAATAACAACCAGATGAATCGAAGTCAGAGTTAATCCATAATAATTCAGAAAGAGAACAAAAGGCTTAGTCTACTAAATAAAACATTTGCTATGAAAAGCTTGCCCAGCTCTAGTTCATGTATTGTAAAAGTATGTTGTTGGCTTAAGATATGCTTTATTACCAAACTCAGATAACGATACCGGGAAATGCTGCCTGAGGATTTAATTAAAGGAGCTGTGGACTAGGAGATCTAAGAGTGGTCAGTAGTTGAAATATAGGTATTTTTATAGCTTTATGACTCTAGAGTAATAAGCAAAGGATGTAACCAGTGGAACTTGAGGGAGGAAGCAGACAGAGAAAAATAAATGTAAGACAGAGTGCAAAAAGATAAAACATCTTTTGGCAAGTTTATTTTGACTTTTTAAACTGGAACAATGAACTACTATGGACAGTCCCTCCTTTCCACCATTATGCAATGACTTCCACCCCATTTTCCATTGGTAGCCCTTTGTATCAGTAGACACCTATTAGCTCTGGGTTTTAAATGGCCCTGGCACATTATGTGGGATCTCACCTGATTCAGGTCTATGAGTTTCATCAAAGCAAATCCCTGTTTCTGCAGAGTGCTGTGCTTTTCCTCCTGCTGCAGACAAATGCATGTGGCTTTACTGTGATAACTTCCTCAAGGTTATCCTGACCTTAACCAGTGACTCAAGTGGATAATATCCTAGTGGGAGGGGAAGACTAAGAGAGGCTGGGTAACATAAGTCCTCTCTCAGGTTTCCTGGGAGACTACAAAGAAGAATGCTATCACATGCACGCAAATAAGAATGTGCATTTGGAGGGAGTGTTCATCACTGCTGTGTTAATTTCTGATGGAAGATGTGCAGGGCATTAGAGTCACTGTAGCTTGCATCCAAGCCCATGTCAATGAATTACAGCACATTCTCTGCTAAGCAGGACTTCATGCTTTCCAGTTCTTTCATATACAGCAATTTTAAGAATTACAAAATGTAACTGGGAAGGGATTGTAAGATTATCCTGAAAATTGCAGTCCTTTGAAAAGGAAGCTTTATTAATTTTTAGTCACGTAAATGTCATACACCTTTGCAAATCTTAGGCATCCTCTGTGGAGCTGTCTGTGGACAGTGCAAAGAGTCCTATACGCTTAGGTAGATTGCTAATCTTACCTAAGGGAGGGCAGTTGCTCACATGTAACAGCTGGCAGAAATCACTGTCAACAATGGGACAGGTACATTTTTATTGGGGGGGAACCATCATAAGAAGAAGGAGAAAGGTTTCCACTAAACATTAATCTTTGAGGATTTCTTTTATAAATTTCTCCTCAGTTCTCTTCCACTTTCTTCTTTAATTCAGGGGTTCCTGAGTTCCCTTTAATTCTGGATGGTGAGTTCAACACACAGGGTTTCATGCAGACCAGGATACCTAAGGACTGTAGTTAGTGGACAAGGGTTTTTTTTCTCAAAGCCAGATTTGTATCTTTATTTTCACTTAATTTTTGTGGCTAACTTGAACATTAGCTTCTCCAGTTCTTCTTCATACTGTCCAAATTATCCATGCTTACTTATTGTACTTTCGCAGCTACCGGTCTGCTTTCAGCCTTTGAAGGATGAAAAAGACCAAGATGAGCACAGATTCACAGAACGATGCATTCTGTCAGATTACATCTCCCTGACTCTGCATCCAAGGCTTTCACAGAAAGTACCTCAGGGTACTGAGGACCAGGCAAATTTGAGGAGAAAACAGGCTGGTCAAATGAAAGAAGAAAAAAACCCAAACATGCTAAACCCCAAAATGGTCCTCCCAAAAATCCAAAGCAAAACACAATTTCAGTAACACTGGAACTGCTCTGTGACCTTTCACAGGTGGGAGTTGAGGAATTAAGGAAACCTCAGAAAACTGAGGTCATGTCTGCTCAGCCTAGACATTAAAGATCCCATGGTGCTTTACATACTAGGGGAGGATTTACCCTCATGTTCTGACCAAAACATAACCTTTTCCCCAGGGCAAAGGAGCATTCATACTCTGATTAGAGTCTCTTCTCTGTCCTGAAGTGTCTGCATTTTTGTGATGCAGCTTGTGGCTTTGTGTAAGCACACACACAAGTGTATGCAGCAGGACTTGGGTATTGAAGAGGGCTTTGCACACAAAAGCAAATTTCCCATGTTTGTGCAGAGTGTGAAAGGCTTATGGTCATGCCTTGGGAAGGCATGTTCCCCTGGAAAGGGAAGTATTTGGGGATTCTTTTTAAGATAATTTTCATTATTTATTATTAATTTAGAGGGATGGCCAGCAGTGCAGCTAACAACATGTAACGCCTGTTGGGCTTGATTGGGCAGCCATTCTCCTTTTTCATGAGGGCAGTACTTTTGACTTCATCAGAGCAGTTAAGTGTATTGGTGATATTTACTGATATTAAATTCAATTTGGGGGAAAAATTAGGTGAGGAAAATAAATTGCAAGTATACTGTTAAACTTGCAAGAATATTTGCAGAGCATAGCTTTGATTTATAATTAGTGTTTGCCAAGTTCTGTGTTAATGGGTCAGAATTTGTCTCTTCTATTTCCTAATTTAAAAAAATCCCAATGCAATCTTTTTAATCTTTTAAAGCACTTTGACTCTAGGGATCCAAATAACTCGGACTTCTGCACTAAGTTATACCAGAGAATAATTTTTGTTGTACTGTACCATAGACTTTAAATAGTTGCTGTTTCAATATAAAAATAAAAACCATTCACTTAATGTGTAATTAATAGTTTGGCATTTCCCTAAGGCTTTACCCAGGACCCTTTCTGTTTCTGTTTTGTATTACTGAACTCCCCTGCTAAATATTTCCAGATCATATAGATTTAGATAAGACATGTTCCAGAACTTATAACATTTTTTATTTTGACTTTTACAGTATTTATTAGTGTAATGAAAATAATACTTTGACAAGTCCCCAAATAAATGGTGATATTCACCCCTGTATAGCTGAGTGAAATGTTCAGAGCCATGGGTTATTTAACTTGCTTACATTACAGACATAAAATATATGATAAAATTTTTAGTGCAGATCCATTAAAAGCTCATGACCCTTTCCTTTGACCAAGGTGTTGATCCTGTAGTTTGAAGAACACTGGAGTAGGTTAGCGGACATGAGAAATGCCACAGAGCTCTCTTGGAAATACAAGGAGACTACAGGACTGGGACTTAACCTTCTAAGTGCTTCGTGGCATTCTCTGGGACCACTCTTACCCTTACGTGCTTCTATGCATAATAAAAAGGTGTATGAAGAATAATTTAGTGAAAAATATGTGACTCAGAAATGGAATAGCTGGGAAAATATCTGAAATTGTCAGATGTCAAAACCCAGTTATGATAAATTGATATGTACTTCTGCATTTCTAGAGATAAAGAATTTTACCCATACTCACCAATATGTATGAAGTTATTGAAGACACTTCTATACTTAGTACTGTATGAATAGAACTACTTCTGAGAAGCATAGAAAAGCCCATTTCTGTGTTAACAGATTGTGTGCTAAAGGCCTGTAAAACCTTAAAGGTGATATTTGTCTTCTTTGTAAAACTTTTAACACACATTTGAGCCTATTCAAAAATTAAGGAGCCTTTGGAATCTAGGCTGAATTTCAGGATGTGTATGCATACAAAAAGAAGGGCTCTGCAGAGCTCTTTGGCCCAAATTAATGCATTTTCTCCTTTACATGGCAGATCCCAACTTACAGTTCCCCAGCTGTGTCTTCATACCATAGTTCTTTTCCTGGTGGATGTGAGTCAGGTGGTCTTTACCTCCACACCATTTTGTCACCCATGCAGATTTACAAGTCAATTTTTAAAAAGAGAAACATGAGTTCAAAACCAAGAGCTGATGGGTCTCTGTTAGAGAATATTAAAAATGCTGTTTCAACATTTATGAAAACAAGTATTCCTTTTGCTAAATGAAAAGTTTTAACATAAAAAAAATGTTTTTCCATTTTTTAATCCCAGCCATAAAATGTTTCCAAACATGAGAAAATCTCCTAAATTTATGCTCCTTACAAAGTTCAGTTGTTCAATACATTTAATGCTTGTTTAAAAATTGTCTAAATGGTACCAGGTTTGCTACATGAGCAAAGCTGACAGGCACAAGGGTGTTTTCCTGACAAAAAGTTTTATAATACCTAAAGTAACTTAAAATTCTTTTTCTCCTCTTGGTCCTTCCAGAATAGACCACATTGAATGTCCATTCAAATTTTCATTTCCTTGGAGCGTGCCCACTTTTTCATTGACACATCCACAGAGCTGGCTGTGATTTTTTCATGTAAAGCTTCATAAATGGAAGAAATTCCTTCTTTCCAATATTTTCTCAATATATACTTTTATGTGTTCATGCACAAAGGATATGTATCTGACTGCACAAACATGGAGAAATTTGAGATTAATTCAATATTAATTCAGTGCACACCTTATTGTTTTTTCAACATAAGGAAGAGTGATCAGTTTTTTGTTTGGCATCACTGCACAGATATTGTCTGACACCATCTGGGAATGATCATATCATCAATGACTGGAAATAACATGTTTTTACTCTTTCCTATATGAATGTGAAATGTCATGTGCTGGTCTACACATTACCTCAACCCTTTGCAAATAGATTATTTTTATAACAGCTCTACAGTGCTCTGTCTCTTTGCAAAAGCCATGCACCTTGCAAATTAATTGGACCTGGATGTAATGAATCTGAAAAGAAATTAACTAACTCTCAACTCTACTGTTCACCAGTATGTATGCAGAACACACAAAATTTATCACCTCTTTCAGCACAGCTACCATTATGTGATGGATCAGTGGTGACAAGTGAAATACGTTTCTTGGTGATTAAGGAGCTAAGTGTTACTAGTATTTATGTGTATGAAAAATTAGCAATCTTTTAAATTGCTGAATATCTCATTTGCAACTAAAATAAGATTAACTCTCTCTGATTTAGCGTGATTAAAGTAATAAATGTAAAATTAAAGTATTATTAAAAATTTAATGCATGGCCTGCCAGTAGAGTTAATATATTACCAAGTCTCCTCCTAAACACAGTTTCAACATTGTTATTGACATATTGAAAATTGCTATTGGCATCATTGTGCAAGTTTTGCTTTCCTTGTTTATTCCGGTATCTGAGTTCCTCTAGGGATTATTAGGGGAATTTGGGACTCTCCTGTGGCTAAGTGCAACAGGAAAATGACTGGCAAGGGGGTAGAAAAGTAAAATGAGGGCAGATTAAGAGCAGTAAGACAGGTCTGGGATGGAAAGACATGACAGACAGAGAATCTGTATTGAGCAAGTAATGGAATTCTCTCCAAGCAATCAAGCTACCATTCCATGTTGTTTTCCATAACTCTTATCCTAGCTGCTGTTACCTCTGCCTTGTTGAAATGGGTATCTCCCATGACTTCAGTGAGAACATGATAAACTGAGCACTAAGTACATATGGAAATCCCAGTTTTTGCATGTTTTGAAGGTTATGTATTCAATTTACAGTGGCCATGTGCACAAGTTGGAACACACTATTTTTATCTTAAAAAAGGAGAAAAATACTCTAAAAAATCAATGCAATTCTTTATCTCTGAGATAGCTTTGAATTTTCAAGACCCTCGTCTGAGTTTCTAGGTCCTGCATAGTTTTGTGTACTGGTTGGAAATACTTGTATCTGAACTAGGGCCTATGATATGCTGCAGGTTCTGCTTCCTTGCCAGTTTTATGACTTCAAGGTTAGCAGCATTTGAGTGTGTGGGCAACTTACCCCAGCTGTGCTGGTGACAAGCAGGTTCTGCCTGCTTAGATTTATCTGTGTAGAAACCTCCAGATGCAGCATGCTGGTGATGCAAAAAGACTTGGAAATTGTTTATAACTTTCCAGAGTTACACTGAAAGAAGGTCTTGACTATTCATTTCGGTGAAGAGCAGGAAGATCACAGATGGCCAGAAAAATACCTTCTTATGTGTAAAACAAGTAAGTCATTCAGCTGAGGTCTGTGAATAGGACAAAGGGAAAGGCAAGATGGAACAAGCACAGCTCAAGGTAAGTGCTGTCAAAGGTTAACAGCGGAAATACGACCTAGGGTTCATCCAACTGCAGATTTCCTTGAGGTCTAGACTCCTGTTTTCAACAGCCTTTTCACCAGTCTTGTCCTAAGCCTACTGACTCTTCTTTGGAGAATATCTGAGGATAGGGGAGCATTAGAGCCATGATAGACATCAGGAAATCAGGGTCCTTTTTGTTTAGAATCATAGAACCATTTAGGTTTGAAAAGACCTCTAAGATCATTGAGTCCAACCATTAATCCAGCACTGCCATGTTCGCTATTAAACCATGTCCCCAAGAGTTTCTGTCTTTTGCATTAATTCATGTCATAGGTGTGTTCAAGGGAATGGCAACACTTTGTGGTAAACACTACAGATAAGTTGGAAAGGGTCTTTTCAAAGAGAGGGCCCATGCAGTGTTCAAACAACAGCCAATTGGACATGCTCTGTAGGAATATTTCAGCAGCCAAGATTAAAACAGACCTGGAGGCAGCTATAATTTAGGAACATGTGTAGAATAATACAGATGAACTAGTGGTCAGCGTGTTTGCCTCTCTTATAGGCACTCCAGGCTTTCTTAAGGTATGCTGGCACTGCTAGGGTTTTTGAGAAGAGATCACTTGTGGAAGTGGGTTTGAGACACAACACACCACATCACAATAAAATCTGAAAACATTTGAACAACCAGATGTATGGTTTACCCCAACATCCTAAAAGTTGGCTGAAATCTCTGAGTAAAAAAAAGTGAAGTCTGAGCATGGAAAAAAACCAGCAATGTGTCAGAGGATCCTGTGAAAAGCTTGAGGGGAGAAAACAGAACCTTTGCTGAATGCTTAACTACTGTTTCCCAAGTGAAAATACAATGGCTTCTATGTTGGTGACAATTATGCTGTTATAAATCTCCTGATTTCTTCTGTGCTACCTTGGATTTACAACATTGTAACCAGTCTTACAGTCTTGCAGGGTCTGCTGCTGCCAAAGAATTGTATTTTATCACTCAGGCACACCCAGGAGACTTCTCTATGTTGTCATACAGCAAGTGGTCTATCTTCTGAAAGTAAAGTATGACAATTTAGCACATCCAATTCCTACTTCTTTTAGTGATTATTCTATATTTGGTCAAGGTTAGGAACAAAAATTTAGTTCTAACTAGCTAATCTGATCATGATCTGATTTGCAACCTTCTATTTTGATTCTGAAGTAGTGATTTGACAGAGAAACCCATTGGATTGAATGTGAGGCTAATCTGTATCAGCTCAGTCACAAACCTGTAGGACTGGAAGGGCTCACAAAATGTCCCATCATCTGTATCACAGCAGGGTTCCATGACATGTTGAGTTTATTCTTAACAATCTGCACTATCTTCCCCAATAGACTGGAGCTTTGGTCCACTGCTCACTCTGACCTCCTAGACTGAAAACTCTTCCTCTCCCTTCCTGCATTACTCTGAAATCTTTACTCCAAATTAATTTTTCATCCTTTTCTCCATGGCCACAGGGAATAGTTCATTGTATCTGTCTCCAACAGGCTTTTTCATACTGGAAAACTGTTATGATGTACCTCTTCAGTCTCCTCTTTTCTAGGAAAAACAGACCTAGATCCTTCAGCTTTTTCTTCATAAGTCATGTTTTCTAAACATCTTAATATTCTTAGTTGTTTCTTTTTATATTTTTTTTCTTTTTTCTTTCTTTTTTCTTTTTTCTTTTTTCTTTTTTTGAAGATAATTATTCTGGGAAAATTATTTCCCCAGCGTTTGGCCATAGTGAGTCCCTGCTGTGAGACTATTTTTTCCTTGCTAGAGAGTGTGTTACCCATCTTTGAGTTAATGTTAGCCTGAAGGTCTCAGACTAACATTATCATGTTATCTATTGTCAATCTCTGTGGTCACTGTGTGATGTGGAAAATGAAAGTAGAAAGGTGAGGAAGTATTACTGAGTAGGGGTAATGTATGCTAATGTGTGCTAAGCTGTACAGATTTATCATACAGATTTATCATACATATAACTGATTGAAAAGTCACACATTTCATGGTTTCCAAGAAGTCCATCTTTAGAAATCCCTCCTTAAAGAGGGAAGTTAGTAGGTACCCTTCTTGGAAGATTCTGGAAGATGGATGCAGTGGATTCATGGAGCACCAGTGCTGATGATTTGAACTAAGAACGGATGTTTGCATTGCTAGTGGGGAAGTTTTCTCTGCTGTGGAAAAGAAATGTATTTTCTGCCTCTGGCTTTTTCTCCCTCACCCCTGACAATGGCATTTCTGGAGGAAGAACTGATAAGGCTTGTCTCAAGAGTCCAGACTTTGCTCTTTTCTACCCAAAACATATAGGAATTTTATGTTATACTGACTTTTGTACCTAAAGCTTGAACTACTCCCTCTTCTCTTCCTCCTTTTAATAAAATGCACCAGAAAATGCAAAGATGATATGAAAAGTCTCTCAGAGTCCACGATCAGCCCTGGCATCCCTTAGTCCCATAAACAGTCAAAAAAATGTGTGAGGTTATATTAGAATTTTCACATTTCCTTTCCATGGGGGTGGAAGACTGAAAAATATTGTCAAATAGCTCCAAATCAATTTTCATCCTTATTGAATGTCACCATCACTTATTGCCCTTACTTTGATCCATAAAATTTGCCATCATTTTTGAGTCTGGCACAGCTGAGGAACTGAAGCCTATTGATTCTGGCCTGCGGTATGTCTGTGACAAAACCACAGCAATTACTCTAATGAGTAATATTTGCCACAGTATTAAATGCTGGTGGGAATGCAAATCCTTATGGATTCATCCTACAAATTTAGTGTTGTCCCTAAATTAGCTCTGCTGAAATTAAGCTCTGCTTACACTGGTCATGACTAAGAACTTCACCTCTGCTAGAGGACAGAGTTAAGCCTACTTTCAGCTGAGATGGCTTATGAAATGTTTTCACAAATGTGTGTGGATAGCACCAGACTAGAGTTGCATTTACAAAACTCACTCTCCTTCAAGAGCTGTAGACCCTGTTCAGAGGAGGCTGAAAGAGCCACTTGTGTCACAGTTTGCACTGTCAGAGCACGAAGCAAGCACTGGCCAGCGGGGTGTGGCCAGCAGGGTGCAGCTACCAAACCAGCCAAAGCTTGTTGCATGCTGTGTTAGCTGGGAATAAGGAGGCAGAAGCATTGCCCTCCTGTCACCCTCAGTGGGAGGATTTGCCAAGAGGAGAAGGCTGTGGGACGATCTGGGAGGATCTGTGAAGGAACCAATAAGGATGTACTGACATTTTTGCCAAAGGTAGTTTAGTAATGGATATCCTTGACCTTGATTGGATGATGCATCTCACTGCCTTCCATATACTAATGCAGGAGGAAATTTCCTCAAGGTTCTGGAGATATTACAGAAAGCCATCAAAGAGAAGACCTTATGAATCCTTCTTCAATCAACTACCTCCTAGACACATCTGCAGATTGACTGCCTGGGTCTTCATATTGATCCTGAATTGTTGTTTATCCCTTTTGCAGCCTGGAAGAAAGTTGCAAGATTTCTGGATTTTTGTTCCTTCAGAGTAATTTTTACCTTCTGGGTTTTTTTGTGTTTGAATGATAAATGCAGTCAGCCCATGTAATATTGGCAGCAGGGTTTCCTGAAGACTGCAAAGATACTTCTAACCTTTTGCCTTCATGTGATTTTTGCCAACTTCCTGGATATTCAGAGAGTGCTTTATTTCCCATTCAATATTTTTGCAGAGTGGAGATACATATCAGACTGTAGTCAAACACATCTAATTAAATAACCCCATTCACATACAAGAGTGGCCAACTCAGGAGCTGCTAGTTCTGCGACAAGCTGAAAGACCATGCCATTCACTTCATTACATTAAAGTTCAGCTTGCTAAAAAATACTCTTTTTTCCCACCACTTGGAGAATTAGAACTTTCCTGGTGCCTAATTTGGCAACAGAAAGGATGGCTTTATGAATGGATGTGTAAAATAAAAGAAACTGTTGCTGATGATCAGAAGGCAATTCAGCTTTCTGCCATGAAGAACAACTTCTAGAATCAAGAAAAATGTGAAATCTGTGTTCTGTGTATTTACTGTTCTCCGGTGCAGGATGCTATGGTCGATCAGTTGTTAGCAGAGACATTCAACAAAACACATAACTCTTTCAACCTTTCTACTTTTCTGCGCAAATGAAAAAGTAACTGTAAATCTTGCTGACAATTACTTCTATATCTGTTGGCAGGCAGTCAACTTTGGCCTGAACAACACGGGAACAATATGTGCTGCACAGCCAATGCCCATTAATTGTCTCTTTATTTTCTCCTGCAAGTTGTAGAACACATTTCTCCCATGTGATCTGCTTCTTTAAACATTAGTACAAGCTTGTCTGGCACAAAATGCCAATAATTTATGAGTCAGATTCTGCTTTTTGGTAGTATTTACGGTGTGCTCTGTTGTAGAGCTCATTAGGTACTCGAAGTTCAGAAAAAAACGTAGGAAAAGTGTGGGGGTTTTTTTATTCCTTTAAGAATCAATTAAAATTACTCTTATTTTTTCTATGAACTGTTTCATCAACTGACACAGACCCAAAGCCTGTTTTTTGACTCAGTCTACATATGTATGCTCATTAGTGAATGGCACAAGGATACAGTAAAAGCAGCTTCCAGATACTTTTCTCTTTGTGCACAGGACTGCTCTCTGAATTACCTTGTCATCTTGACTCTTTGATGTACTCCTGTACTGATTAATCACTGTTGTTTTTGTTTCTCTAGCTTCTCCAAGACTTCTCCCTGGTTTCTGAGAAGGGTGCTGTGACAGTAGGCAATAATAACTGCTTGGCTGCGATAGATACTTTTCTAGTGGGAACAGCTGACCTTTGACTTCCTACTTCTGAACTAGTCTGTCAGTGCTGAATGCTTTATAACACTTATTTAATGAGCAATCTCTTTTCACCTCTCCCAAAGACTTAATAGTAGAAGCTGTAGTGAGATCTCCTATCATCATCTTTTTTTGTTCCAGAGGCATTACTGGACATGTACCAGTGTTTTATGTAATGTTGTTACAGCTAAAACCAAGTAACACACAAAGGCAAATGGAGAGGAATAAATAGTGCCTTGAATTCACCTCTTTAAGGCTTTTAATTCAATTTTATCGTACAATTTAGTCACTGGAAACCCACTGAGGATTGGAATATGTTAGAAAACTCTAGTTAAATATTAAATGATGGTTCAAACTATAGTTCAGGTATACTAACTATAGTGGTGTTGAATTATATGTCCTTTACAATTTTAAGGATCACCTGCTCTCTCAGGCTTTTGGGTCTGGAGTTTGGAATCAGACATGTTTTCTGGTTTTCTAGTTTTCAATTTTCTGGTTGCAATGTCTGGATAATGCTGCACCAGTTACTGTATTTGCCCTGTACTGTATAGCTACTTCAGTTGACTGAAAGTCTTCTTCTTACCTTCAAACTTGAATCCAGGTCAAGTTTGTTTGAATACCTGAGAACACTGGAAGGGATCGATGGCTTGCTGTTGTGGTGTGTCACCCTATTCAGCTGTAACAGGAGACCCCTGACACCTTTTATGGGATCAATTAGTGTCTAAGCTCTCAGGGGGAGTGAATCAGGCTCCTGCTGGTAACTTAGCATTAGGTTTATTCCTCTGTGTGTACATGGTGGATTTATCTCTCACTAGGCTGTGCACCCTCTTCACTAGACCTGAGAGATGGAGTAATAAGAAATCCCACAGTAGAGTGTGTCAGAAACCATGGTGACCCACACTGCCCTGCTCTGCTGCTGCTGCCTTGCCAGAGGCAGGGCAGGCACCCCCTGCCCTCTCTGTCCCCTCAAACAGCACTGGAGGAATCAGGAGGGTGCGCAAGGAGCTGTGAAGACCTCAGAAATGTTAGCTAGTGTGCTGTAGATGTGTTGCAGCAGCCAGCCTGCCTAAAAGTGCTGCATAGGAAGGGGTGTTTGGCCTTAGGGCTGGCTCTGCAGGGAAGTTCTGCCTAGGCTCTGAGCCTGGGGCATGCCAGGGCAGTGCTTCTGCCTATGCCAGTGGCAACCAGTTCTTCACCTGGACCAGTAAATCAGAGAGAATGGGCACAACATTTACTCACTGGGGAGCTGCATTTGTGCTAGTGAAATATATAGCCCAGAATGTGATGGTGCTTCTCTTGAATGTGAGGCTGGAGAGAGAAGATAAAACTGGATTACAAGGACACTCACAGACCTGGGAGGATACTCCTTTCACCTTGGTTGGTTTAGTTGAGCAGATACAATTTTATTGCAATGCCCAGGCTCGGAGTGCTGTTCTGGAGAGCAGCACTGACACAGCCAGACCCTTCTGTCCATCTCTGAGGATGTCTGGAGTCCTTCACAGAGGTTTCTGGGCATGTTCATTAATACAGTCTGTCTGAACTAAAGTATCCTAATGAGAAAAGAAAAATTCTTATCCTGTCTATGGACAAATGACAGGATTCCCAAATGCTCATATATTTTATTCAGCAACACTCAAGATACCAGTGTCCATTCCTGCAGAATTTTTTTTTCCTGCAATATCTCAAAATCTCACTTGTAAGAAGTCCCACCTTGTCAGGTCTGTCACAGCTTTTCCAGCTGTCCTCCTTGTCATGCCTGGGCTGAAGGTGGTGTAGGACAACCTGCATTGTTCCTCCTGGGGGATGGTGGGAGCATGCTGTCTTTCTGCTCTGCATCCCGTGAAGCAAAGGTGGGGGAGACTTGTCCATAGTCACAATCAAAAATGTCAGAATGAAACTGTCCTGCTCAAATTGGCACATAAAAATATGTGCTTTTCCAAAGGTGCTTAATTTTTACAGCTCCACATACTCTCTTGGGGAATTCTTTGTGCTGAACCTCTTCAGCACATCAAAAATGAAGCATGGGTGATCTGAGTGAATCTCTGAATGGCTGCTTTCTCCCGATAGTCACATGCCTGTAACTGAGTTTATTTCTGGTGGTGGTGGTGATGGGGAAAAACCCCATTCATATCTCCAAAACAGGGAAATACACTGTAAAAACAAATTTTCAGAGCTGATATTGGCTTAGAGGAAGACCAGAGCCAGTAAAAACTGTTATTGCAGCCTTCAGATGAAATCTCTGATACGCAGTAGCTTTCCCAGATGTACAGGCACAAGGAGGATGGCTGGGTTCACATATTTTCTCACACGTATCTGCTAATGGAGAAGTCCCATGTCCCACTGTAAATGTAAATACCCAGTAATGTTATATAAAGTTATGGCTTTCTCTAGAGAATTTTTGCTTCATAAATGTTTGGCAATTCAGGATGGATGTAATCCTGCTCCTATGTGTTAAGTGGAAACAGGGCCTGTTGCTGTCAGATCGCTACACTGAAGCCTTGAGCAATAAGGGATATCTTATTAAAGGACACAGAAGTACAGTTGCCATGAATTTTGAGACTTAGAATTTAAAATGTGCATGAATATCACCTTTGAATAAGGTACTGCCTCCTGCCTTTATTTTATAACACAAGACAGGATTATTGCTTCACCAGAATACGTGAGAGGAGTTGCTGTAGTGGTGGCATGTGGGTTTTGGATATCACAGAATTGTTTGCCCTTAGGTAACTCATTCAAGTGATGCACCTTTTTCCAGTGATCTGAAACATAACAAAGGTGTATTCTCTCTTACTGTCTCTGACCTGCCTGGGGTTTGCCACAAAGGACATTTATTCGCCACTGCAGATAAAAGCTTTGAAAGATTTTGTGTTGGTGATATATTTAATCTTTTTGTACTGTTGGAAATTTTCTCATATAAATCTCTGGGCAATGGTTTTGCTTATCTTTTGTTAAACTACTTTCCTAAACAAATATTTCACATGACCTCGACTTGATTTAACACAATATTTTATATAGCTCCATCTTAAAGCCTGACTCAGGAATCCTTTCTATCTGTCTTCAGACATCTGTTGTCTGAAAGATTCTCAAGTTGTATAAGGACCCCTGGATATATGTGGATAAGTCTCACTTCCTAGGTTGTAGTCAGCACCTGTTTTTTGGACATCTCGGTACCCTTTCCCAGGGAGATGTGAAAGTCTGGGATCTTTCCAGACAGGAAAACTCATCACAAGCTGGGATCAGCAGTTGAGATCCATGGAGCTGGCATGGAGAAATTGGATGTGGTTACTAGGCTGATTCCAGGTATGGGACCTTCAGAAACCTGTGTGAGCTATCTACATGTGAGTCTGTGTTGGCAGTAGGATTTTGTCCAGCAGTTTGAATTCCCTGGTCATCCAGAGAAAATTTTATTCAGCATGCTCTGCACTGGCCTTGTGATGTCTGTGTATGTCCCATGAGCAAAAAGCGAGTCAGTTTGTTGGGCAGAACAGAGTGGGGTTTGAGTGTCAAGGGGCAGAGCAATCCTTCTGTGTCTCTATTAAATATACCTAACAGGGATTTCTGTCACTAGTAAAAATACCCCTTAGAGATGACAAAGAACATACATGCACTTTGCAGGTTAAAAGCACATGTCTATAATTGTGTCATTCTATGGTACTTACAAATGTTTTGGAGAACCTAGCTAAAATTTATGATACATGAAACACAGTGTTAAGGCATCATTGAGCCTCCACTGTTTTAAAAATCTGGCATCCCCTTTAGTAGTAAGACTAAACTGTTTAAAATTTATTTACACCCCATCGTTTCCTTAGGGACCTCTTTTCCATAAACTAATGAGGCACTGGTGCAAGAGCTCTGCTGTTATTCCTGGCAAAGACCATTTTGACTCAGAGGCATACCTCACTGGATTTTTTCTTCAGGAGCCTACTGCAAATAATAGATAGGAGAAAATGCATCATGTTTTTGAGTATCAGAGACAAGTTGCAGGACTGTGAAAAGTTAAACAATGCAATTACAAGTTGAAATCCATGTTGTTGCACTTGTCCCCACAATTTTTCATGATTTAGTCTTCTCATCTCTTTCAAAAAATGTATAAACATATGACTTGTTGAAGACCAGGTCAATCCACCAGCAACCACAGAGCATACAAGCTTGCAAAGTGGAAATAACGAGACTGACAGTCTTCATTGTGTCCAAAGGAGTGATATCTCATTCCTTTGCCCTTGGCTAACAGTGTGTAATACAATGGATCTTTCACCTAACATTTGAGACACCAGAAGATTGCTGTTGAGACATACAGGACTTTCTAAGCAAGTGGTAAGCTTAAGGTCAATTTTTAGAAGTAAAAAGACCAAATTCAGTGGATTTTCTAAGTGCTGATTTTCACTTCTGGGTGAAAGTTCCGTAAAGGGACTGGGCACTGTATACACCCGAGTACAAAACTGCAACAAAAGTGAACTATGGAAATCAAACCATATCCTTACATAATACTTCCAAGATGCACTTAAATTATTCACAGCTTGGCACTAAAGCAAATAAAAATGTAAAATTGATTTATTGATGAGGAAAAAGCAGTTATTGTTGGTGTGATTACAATTACTTGCTAGAATATGTCGCAGTGTCCCTCACACCTAGCAGGCGTTGACCACAGGCTAGCTCAGTTCTGCACTGCCACAGCGTGGATCGGTCGGGGTTACAGACAGAGCCAAGTAACCTCCTCCCGGTGGGTTTTTGGTTCCCCACACTGGTGGCTGGACCTGATGGCGTCACGACTGCAGTGACGGAAAAAGGGTAGACTCTCTTTGAGCAGGGTGAAAGGTAGTTTATTATGGGGAGTCCGGCAAGGAGCTCCGCCTCAGACCACTGCTGCCCAGAGAGAGCCCAGATCAAAGCCCTGCGGCAACTTATAAACGGGGGAGGATCCAGGAGTGGTGACAATGGGTCAGCCAACCAGGGAACACGGGGCTGTAACAGGGGGTGTCAACTTCTGAACAAGGAACGCATCACAAGAAGGGAGGAGGGGATTCCCCAGGCACCAGCCTATCACTCAACACCTCTCCTGGATCTTTCCAGAAGCCAGGGAAGGGTCTTGAAGTGACAGACAGGGCGACCAAAAAGAGAGAGGGGGGATTGACAGGGATGAGTGCAGTAAGGGGGTGATTGACACAAAATGTCTGGTTATATAACTAACTCACAGGGGGGAAACCATTACAGAACACGGGGGGGCGGGGGGGGGCGGGGCACAGTGGAATAAACCATTACAAAAAACTTATAAAACATACAAAAATAACTTAATAACTTAATAAAACAATTCTTGCACCACCACAAGAATATTAGCTTATATAAATGAAAAATGTCAAAATAAGTATCTGTGATTAATCTCAAGGTAAAAACATCTTCCCAGTTACATATGAAAACACATTTTTCTGCCCGTGGACATGGGAGGATGGGCACACTCTTCTCCTTGGGCATCTAAAGCAATGTACCTATGAAAGGGCCTGCAGTTTCTCTGGGGTCATGCGAGAGAGAGAAGTGAGGGTAATAAGTGACTCTGAAGATGAGCTTCTGCTCACAGTTTACTTGTAAGGAGGATGGATCATCCCTCTGATTGACAAGCTGTAGGGGACCTGTGCTGCTCACCTGGAGTGGGGAGGTGAATATTCATGCTCCCTGCCAAGGTTATTAACTCCCCTGACATTTGTGAAAATCAGGGAAAGTAGGAAGGGCATTGTTGTAGTTTAATTCCACCCATCAACCAAGCCCCACGATTCCTCACTCACTCCCCCACCAGTGGGATGGGTGAGAAAATCAGAAGGGCAAAAGGTAGAAAACTTATGGGTTGACATAAGGAAGTTTAATAGGGCAAGCAAAAGCCACACATGCAACCAAAGCAAAGCAAAGCAAAGCAAGGAATTACTGAATTACTTCCCCTGGGTAGGCAATTGTGCTTACCCATTCCCAGAAGAGCAGGGTTGCATCATGTGTAATGACTACCTGGGAAGACAAATGCCATCACTCCAAATGTCCCCTCTTCCTCCTTCTTTCCACCACTTTATATACTGAGCATGATGTCACATGGTATGGAATAAACCTTTGGTCATTTGGGTCCCATGGACTCCCAGTTTCCTCAGCAGCATGGCAGTATGAAAAGCAGAAAAGGCTTGCCATGCAAGCCTTGCTCAGCAATAACAAAAACATCCCAGTATTATCAACACTGTCCTCAGCACAAATCCAAAACATAGCCCCATAATAGCCACTGTGAAGAAAATTACCTCAGCCAAAACCAGCACAGAAGTAATTTCCCCACAGCCAAAAAAGCAGTCTGCCAAAGCTGAAACCAGAAGCTAAGTGCCCTAATTTGCTTGTTGTGTACTTTAACTAAAAGACTAGCTTTTCCTGCAGAGAAGAAGAAGTAATTATTAAACACAGGAGACAAAATGTACAGAAACAGTGATGAACAGGATTTGCTTGTTCGGTTTCTCCACCCTCCCCCATTCATCTCAGTTTTAATCTAGTTTCTTTAAGCATTGAGTGGAATTCAGTGCTTTATCTGTGAGCCCTCAGGAATGCAGAGCAATCAAATAGGACAGAAATGAAATCTTCAAGCTAGGAATGCCCATGTATATTTCACAAACTCAGGTGACCATGAGGAAGGAATCCACAGGAGGCCAAATTGTCAATGGATACAGAAATAATTTTTTCTCTGACCTTTCTTTTGCTCACCGTGTCACTTAACTGATTACTGTTACATGAGGGTGTGTTCTTAATAGCTGCTCATTTAAAAAAAATTAACTTAATAAAATCCACCTTGAAGATGAGAAAAACATTACAGCAAATACTAAAAATACTAAATAATTCACTTCAAAAATAACTAATGAAGCTTGAGGTTCAAAAGTACTAATCAGGATGTGTAGAAGTGGATTGTGCATCACATTTTGAATTGTATCATTTCTATGTTGTATCTCTGAAACATAAATACCGTGGTAAACCAGATGAAATCTGTTCACTCTGAGAATAGCCATTGCAAAATGCTTCAAAATTACACTAGAAAAAGTACTGTGATAAGTATAACTCTGTTGAATTACAGCATATTACACAAAGAGTACTGTGTAAAAAAGCGCTCAGTTTTCTGATATGTTTTAGATCTTCTAATCCATCCTGATAGCCCAAGTTTAAATTTTTCATACGAACTTTTTCTTTTCTTAAATCTTAGAAGGTGATGAGGTCCCATGCTTGTAGAGTATTTCAGACTTTCCATTTCTTTATTATGTGTGTATGATGTAAAGTGCTTTTATGTACGAAGTAAATAATGGCTTTTAGATATAAGCAGACAGATTTGTAAATTTAAATATTATTATATATTTGTAACTGCAGGCGGATTATTTGATAATGCCCATGTCTGCCTACACTCACAGAACGTGTCAATGTTTTAGTGTCATTTTACAATGCTGTATCGCATGTATGTCTGTAAGCACTTGAAAATATTCCCACAGATGTATAGGGATGATGAAGCCCATGTTCAGCCCTTAGGGTGGGTGATAGACCCTTGACTTGAACATACTTCTGGCAAAATTTATTGCTGATGAGGAGTAGAAATGAGTTTTTACACTAAACATGCTCGACATGTCAGGTAATGCATTAGCCAAGGGTGTCTGCATCTATCCTGGCAGCCAGACACTAAGATGACCAGCATGGTGCTTTAGAGATGCTGTGAGCACCTCTAGTGTCTGCAGCCTGGCAGAGGTCAGGCAAGTGCCACAGGCAAAGAACATGGATGGGTAGAAGAAATGGTAGGAATCACAGCACGTCCCATTCCCACTAGTCCCTCCTCACCTCTGGGTGCACACTGCCTCTGATAAGCACAGCACATAAGTTTCCCTCATCTCTCTGCTTCAGGTTTAGTCTGCAGAGGGGAAAAGGAGAGAGAGACTCTGGCTTGATTCTTTACCCTAAGTGAAGCCAGAGAAAATATAAGAATTGGTCAGTTTTGGACACAGCCTCCATCGCAGGCTGCCTGTTCTTGAAGCTTTGCTTGCACTGGGTGGAGATGCTGGGCAAACATCACGGTGACCTGCACTTCTGAAAGCATGCACTTGTGTGTGCATGCATGCACACACACATACCCCGGGTGCCCTGCTTGCAGCTGGTTGTTTCACTGCAGACACATCCGTGAGAAGAAGGAGGGTCAGGGAGGGCAGGGCCATCACTTTAGTCAGCAGCCTCCATTCTGTCAGAGTTTACTTCTGTAAATAGGTGAATATACCAGCAGGGTGGATGGGAAGAATATGGGGTTATTCAGGACAAAATCATGTTTCCCAGACTTGCTCACATCTTACCCCAGCTTGTCATGCACCGTGACTTTACATATCCCGTGGTATGCTTATCTTTATTTTACTAACCATCTTCCATTTTGACTCATAGCAGCATGGCCAGAAAACAAGGGTGGGATGTCCA
The DNA here is from genome assembly GCF_015227805.2 of Hirundo rustica. Classification (NCBI taxonomy): domain Eukaryota; kingdom Metazoa; phylum Chordata; class Aves; order Passeriformes; family Hirundinidae; genus Hirundo; species Hirundo rustica. The sequence goes on along the minus strand of NC_053450.1, from coordinate 23,418,145 downwards.
GCGCAGTGAGACTGCCACGAGTAGGGGATTAATGGTGTCTGAATGCACTCCAGCACTAAAAGTCACCTTGGTGGGACACTGAGGCTGTGCTGCATTGAGGGGCAGAGAGCACCTTTGGGAGATTTATTCCCCTACTTAGACCCTCATAATTTTTTTTCCTTACCTTTGCAGAAAAGGAATTTAATAAATCACCAAGAAATGCCTCATACGCTTACAAGGAAAAACCATTACCTGCACATTTTCTGCATGCTTACAACATCATATCTACATTACAAATGTCACAAACGTCTTAGAATCCACCTGCTTCATTTTTTCCAGATGGCAGAAAACCAGCTTTCTACAGCTGTTCCTTAAAACATATTTTTACTTAAGTAATGGTGTTTTGCTGAACAGTGGTACTCATAAACAAGTAATAATGCTCAGACGCATTTTGCATTATTTTAACTGACTACCCAAGACACAGAGAAGTGATGAATTTTGCTTACAGGATCTGGTTTTGTTTTTTTTTTTTTTTTTCTTTGCTTCATGGTGTAATTGTTGCTCACAAAAATTATGTAGAATGGGTTTTCAGATATGGCTGCATTTTTTTCCACCCCGAGTAAAGTTTTTGAATTTAATTTTGTTATATTTTTAAATAAAGTAGCACTCAGCTGGAGAAACAGAATTTTGACTATCAAAAGTCCTGAGACATTTTGTTTTGCTAATTTCAGGACTTTATAAAATGCTCTTGAAAATAAGGTCTTGGAATATATGTTTTCCTGTATAACGCTTTACTTCTGGCAAACTGGAATTTTCTGAGAAAAAAAACCACTGTCATTACATGTCTCAATTAATTCCACTTGATATGAGAAAGGTAATTTAAACTTGAAATTATTGTGTATGTCTTCTCAAAAGTTCTGAAATATGATCAGGGAATTTATGAGCACCTACAGTCTCAGGAATTACAGGCCTGACTTTAGCAGTTAGAGGATGTCTGTCTTTGTATTTTTGGAGGAAATATGTCCTCAAATCTTTCACCTACACCTTCCATCTTCAATATTTCCATCTTCCAGCTCCCCGAAATCTTGGCTATAGAAGTCTTTACCATATGAGTGTCAAGCTGACAAAGCAACCCCTTGTGAAAAACAAACAAAATAATGTTTAAAAAATTTCCGTCTGAGCCTGTCTTCTTGTATTGGGACAAATATTTTTTTCTTTTTTGTGCTCCATTTCCTTGTCTCTAAAATGGAGTATGTGAACGTGGTACTTGAAGGAAATGGTTTAGTCTCTTCTTTTGCAACTTCAACTTTCTTGCACAAAAAATGGGCCAGACCATCAGTGGGTGCAATGTGGAGCAGGTCAAACAACAAGGCTGGGTTTTGCATGGAATTACCAATTCGCTGAAATCCAGATTTCTGATGGCTGCTCAAATATTTTATTCAACCAGAATAAAATTGCGGTTAAAAGCAGCAAGATCAAGCATCTACCTGCTGTGGAGAACTTAATTACAGAGACAAAAGCACTGCAGAATATTTGGAGGAAATTAAACATTTTGCATAATTTGCAGCAAGTATGGCACCTTTAGGAAGCCTCCTTCTCAGGAATCTTTGCTGAAAGGTAAATTTTTTAAAAAGGTAAGCTCTACTTTGTTGTTGCAAAGCCTAACCTCCCGTCAGAAAAGGCTAGAAGTGCTGTATATGCTCAGTCTGGCCTCAATAATGGCTTGTTGTGCTGAAGGAATGTAAGTTGTTCCTTAATGCACAGTTGAAAGTGGCTCAAGAGATGGGGGTACAGTGTAGCATTGCCATGAAGAAAGTGAAAGGCACATTTGGCACTAATTTAACCATTTTCAATCCCAAAACCTCAGCATTTGCCTTGACAACCATACGCCTCATGTTCACAGAGCACTACAGCTATCTGGGACATGTTAAGAAAACAAAAACATACCAAGACATGTATCTCATGTGGACTAATACTAATTTTGCAATGGTTTGAAGGAAAAATCTGCAGGACACTGCAACTGCCTCCTCCCCTTTCTGACATTCTTGGTCATCTGGGAGTTTGTCCCTGTGCTGTATTTTTCTGGGACCTATTCACATCCTTTCCGCAGCTGGATGGGAGATTTTGGAAGACAGCAGTACACCCAAGGGGTGAGTTTTGGATCAGTCTGGAAAGATAATGCTGAGGCATCCATGTTCCTGCTGCCTGTTTCTGCAGCACTTCCTCCTCTCCGGGTTTCCCTTTCAACAGCTATACTCAGTCATTTTTGTAGACAGTGCAAAGTCGAATTTGGGGCTTTAATACAGCATGAATTTACTCTATTCGCTACACTCTCAAGAGGATGCTTTGGTTTTTTACTGTCCACAGCACACACTCAGGCTTGACTTTCTGGAAAGAGTTCTCCAGTTGTTGATGACTTGGTCAAAAATACTGACAGGCTTCCAAGATTTTTGAAGTGATTATCTCTTTGTTTACCTAAATCAAAGTCAAGTGAAGAGTCTCATTTGGATGTTTTCAAGACAATAATCTGAAAAGAAATTAACAAAATGCATTGCCAAAGTTGAATTTTCTGATTTGGTTTGCAGTTTATTAGAGACTGCAAAGCACAGCTTTCCTTCACTCCAGAGAATGCCATACCAATTGACCAAGTCTTTTTGTTAGGGCATCAGAATTTCCAAGTCATTAAAAAACATTACTGCTTGTGTGGCATGAATAATTTCCAGAATAGTAATGGAGATTTTGCTAAGGCAAAGTGGGTGCTGAGGATCCAGAGAGTGGGTGATCCAGCAGCAGCTTGTAAAAGGGAATCCTGTATCCTGATGACAGGAGTTGAAATATTGGTGCATGCTTCGGTTACACCAAAGGTCTCTTGGTCTTCTGTTGTTGGTTGTTAGAAGCTCTAGAATTCTTTTTCCCAGTCCTGTATCTGCATTGCACACATAAACTTGCAGTGTGGCACAGCAGAGGTAAACCAGGTGCCTAATGGGTGGGAAAAGTATCAGTGACATTAATGGCAGAATTATACTAATGCAGGTTTTTAGATACTTCATGAATTCACTTCTGTGATTTAATTGGGTGTAATTCTGACCTGAAGATAAGGCCTTAAGACCAGGTGGAACTTCTGTGAACAGATAAATGCAGAAGACATAGGATACTTGTTTTTCAGCCCACAATCCTGTTTGCTCATGCACTGCTTCATTTGCAGCCCCAAGCAATTCCCATTAGCTTTAGCAAAGCTAAATGGTTGAGTGCCACAGAGTTAGGCCACATTAATCTCACCTTTTCCTATGTGGGCTTTAAAAAATGGAAATGAAAACAGTTGAGAGAAAATACTGGTCTTCTGGGAGAAGAACATGTTCTGCCTGCTGGTCCCAGAGGGAGTATATAACGCCAGGATTAGAGTTACTGAGGAGTGGCTTAATGAAGCTGGCTGGCTCAAAGCAGGTCATGGTTGTACACATGGGAATAGCATCTGCACACAAACAGAGCAAGGCAGTCCATTGTCTTTAGCTAAGGACCAATCAAATAAAATCAAAACATCAAAATGTATTTTTGTACATTAAAAATATACCTTTTTTTTTTTTTTTTTTTCCATTTGTACTTAAGCACAGATTTATTGATCTTATACGTAGATGTACGGAATACAGTCTGATAGTTTAAGTCCATTAGAGGGTGAATCGGATGGATGTTGTTTGCCGATCTCCTGAGCCAGGAGAAACTGGCCTGTAAGAAAAGTATGCCTGTCAGCTTCTTTGGCAAAGGGGCTTCAGGTGGTCTTGCTCAGGTACACCACTGCACATATCCTTGCATTTAGATGGGGCCATTCCTGGACCTGCAGCCCCAGATAATGCAGCAACTCTTGTGTTGTCAGTCACATTAAAAAATCACCTTCTCAAACTGAATCAGCTCCATTTTAAAGCAGTTTTCACTCTTTAGAAGTGCATGCCAGAACCTCAGTACCATCTGACAGCTAAAGCCTTTTAATTACCCTCATCTGTGTATTTGAGGCTAATTTTCTAAAAATTAATTGTTGTATTAGTTCTACCTTTTCATCATCTTGTGTATTCCCCAGCATTTACTATCTCTAAAGATAAAGTAATATTGACATATCTGCCTTTATCCCCCATTTTTCTCCCTATCAGTCCCCTGCAGCCATCCCTTGCTTGGGTGTGCACTGGCCTTGTCTGTGCCTGGTGGCTCCCTGTATCCAAGGAAATGGCACTGCCCTGCACAAGTGCTGAGTGCTTACCTATGCTGTTGCATGCTTTTGTGCACACTTTTGACCATTCTGCCAGACAGCTCCTGGACAGAAGGTGTCATGAGCCAGGGAGTGCTGTTCCTGTCAGTAACAAAAGTGTAGGTTCTAAACCTAGGTGTGCTTAAGTTGCTGGCATAGCTGTATTCTCATAGTGACTTCCTGCATTCCTCACACTGATATTTCTCAGGTCTGCATTACAGCCATTAGTAGAGGTGGGGTCTGCACCTCCGTGATGGGAGTTTCTGTCATAATGCCGGAAATTTTGTGGATAGCATAATTTGTTGGATAGAAAGGGAGAGAGAAGGAGGGAAATAAGAATTTGAAAGGGGAGTAAATTAGTGCAGGTTGTTGTAAATTACCAGCTGTCAAAAGGAAAAAAAAAAAAAAAAAAAAAAAAAAAAAAAAAAAAAAAAAAAAAAAAAGTTGCATTCAATAAATGAATAATTTTCTTTGAAACTTCTATCTATTTACATTTCAATTTTTTTTTTCCTACCTTAATTTTAAAGTTTGCTGATACTTGGGCTGGTGTATGTGTTGATACCCTCAGATAAAAGTACAGTCTGCAGTTTATCTGTCTGGCAAACCCTTCAGTTGCCAACTGAGCCAAGGGATGCAGTCAGGGAATACCACAACACAGAAAAAAATGCTATTTAGGTGGAAAGGGAAACACTTTGGACTTGCTGTATCTGTTTTGGTAACACAGTGTCAGTTAAGATTTATTATGGGAGATACCATCCATTTTCTGAGACAAAATCGGAGTTGTTGTTCCTGAAATGAACATTTCTCTTTCTTGTATGGTTGAAAACAAGCCAACAAACAAACAAGTAAACAAAATATTTTATGATTCATGAAAAGTACCTGATTGATAATGATGGGGATGAAATCTGCTATTCCAAGGACAGATGAAAAATGACTTCACTGCTAGTATGTCTGAGATTTACTAAAGGAAGACCACCTACAGACGTAAAATGACAGTTTAATTCCTCAGTTTCATTGATCTAATTTATTTCTAATGTTTTTCTCTCCACTCCCACCAGTTAATTTGGAAAACAGTGGCATTAGCAATTCTTGACTGTCTTATTAATACTGTGGTCAGATGTGTACCTTGGAAAACAATCAGGCAATCCCACTTTGTCTAGCTAGAAAATTACAGCATACTGCTTTCTCACCTAAGGCCAAAGGATACTTAGTTTTAATTCCTCAAAAGCTCCCCAAGCCCCCTAAGGCAGCATCAGTTCCTACATGCCAACACTTGAGTTTATTGAAAAAGATATAGCAGCAGCTGTGACCAGAGGCTCCTGCTGCCAGAAAACAGAGCAGTAGATGAAAGTTCCTGGATCTCCACAAAAAATACCTCCGATTGTGGGTGAATTTTCACATAATAAGATAAGGAGAGGATGATTTGGAGAAGATGTGCCTGGTTTTGGAAACTGTTCACTATTTATTATTTAAATACTACAATATTTCAAATTCTAAGGCCATTTGTTAATTTTTGGGTAGCCCCACATTAAAAAAGTAAAAAACCTTATGCAACTACTACAATTAATTTCTTCTCATCCAAACAGTGGCGAATTTACTCTTTAGAGAATCAAATCAAAGTTGACATGATCTCAAATGACTGTTATTTCAACATCCAGGTTGCTCACTTGCAAAAAGCCAACAAGGCTTAGTTTTCTCCAAAATTACATCTTTCACAGAATCACAGAATTCTTAGGGTTGGAAGGCACCTCTGGAGATCACCCAGTCCAATTCCCCCCACCCAGGCAGGGTCACTTAGATCAGTTTACGCAGGATCTTATTCATAAGGGTTTTGAATGTCTCCTAGGAGGGAGATTCCACAACCTCCTGGGAAGCCTGTGCCACTGCTTTGCCACCCTCAGTGTAAAGAAGTTCTTCCTTATGTTGAGGTTCTACTTCTTGTGTTTTAGCTTATGGCCATTGCCCTTGTCCTGTTACTGGGCACCACTGAAAAGACATGGTGAAAAGGCACCATACTCTTGGCAGCTGCCTTTGAGGTATTTATAGGTATTGATGAGGTATTTATAGGTATTGATGAGGTGCCCTCTCAGTCTTCTCAGGCCCCCAGTCTCTTCTTGTAACAGGTTCTCCAGACCCCTGAACACCTCTGTGCCCCTGTGCTGACCCTCTCCAGTAGCTCCTTGTCTTTCTTGTGCTGAGGAGCCCAGAACTGCACACAGCTCTCCAGATGGGGCCTCACTAGGGCTGAGTAGAGGGGCAGGATCACCTCCCTCAATCTGCTGCCTGCGCTCTTCCCAGTGCATCCCAGGATACCATTGCCCACCCAGGCTGTGAGGGCGCTGCCATCTCATGGTCAGCTTGTCATCCCCCAAAACTCCCAGATCGTTCTCTGCAGAGCTGCTCTCTTGCGGGTCAGCCCCGCTACTGTACTGGTACTTCTCTCTCTGTTCATGTGTCCACATAGCCCAGTACACCTGAGTAGAGAAGACTTAAAACTCCGGACACTCCATCCACCCAGAGTTACTGAGTAGCAGCTCAGTAGTCTATGGTCTGTACTACAGAGTACTGACAGATTGTAGTCACTCTATGTCCAAAGGTTCCTGAGACTTTCCTTCCCTGTAGTGACTGATTACAGCATATGTGTGCTTGGAAATACTCCACAAATCTCTTTGTTGGTCCTTTCTCTGCCCCTCCCCCAAACCTACCTCTTCCCCTGACCTCTTCCCTAATGTGGAAGAAAGTATTATGGAAAATCTAAAGGACTTTTATTCGCTGCCCCAAGCCATCATCGTTGTCTGACAATCCCCCACTCATCTCGTGTCAGCCTGTTTGATCCTGTCTTGGTTCAGAGAAGCCAACTCAACAAATCAGGGATCCTGGCTTCTGCTCCAATCATCCCACTTCTTTTTACTCTGAAAGCTCACTGAAGTTAAGCAGAGGGGGGACAGGTTTTTATTTCTCTAATAAATTTAAGTCAAGACCATTTACATGTATAAAAGTACGTTCCTTGAGGTTTTTAAACCCTCCAAAAATAGCCCTCAAAATTCAGCCAAAATTAGTGCGGCCACAATTTCCATGGAAAGTACCATCAGATGGAGAAGGCTGTGCCAGCCATAAAATTATGTCCTACCCTCTGCTCAGGAGATCACCAAACTTTTCTAAAAGTCTCTTACAAAATCCCTCAAAAGAGGCTGTTAAAGGAACTATGCAATCACAGAACAAGAAGAAAGTGCTGTCAGTGATTAGAAATGGAACAAGAGAAAACATAAGAAAAAGGGAAAAATGACTAGGTTTAGACAGGCTGAAAGAAAAACAGGCGCAATCCATGCTGCAGAATATCATCACTGGGAAAGAGGTGAACAGTGAGGGGAGTTCTTGGGTGCAAGCAGGGTTACACTGCTCACTGGATGCCGTGCAACTCTTGGGAAAGGTACATGAACCACTTACAGGAATTATGGTGCATTTAAACTGAACTTTTATAATTAACAAATGAGCCCAGCAGAAAGATCTATGAAGTCCTTCAGTAAACCAGCAGTGTCCAAACCCAACCAACTGAAAAAATCTTCCTGTTTCAAAAGCAAATGCTTTGATACCACAGGAATGATGGGCACAATAATGGGCACAATAACACATCTTCATCTGAAATTATGTATCTTGGCTGAAATAGGTGAGCAATGCTCTCTTAGATAATAAGTGCAGATCTGACCTTGATTATTGGCATAAATACTGAAAATGGAAAGCAGGAATAATGAGGACATAAGCCAACAGGTAAAAAGGATGTGGCATCTTGGAAACAGATTATTACATAATTTGATTACCACTGGGATTTTCATGAATTTTCTTTGAAACATCTTGGTAAGTCTTAAAAGCAAGATATTAGACGAAAAAGTTTGTGACTTCATGGAGTATAGTAATTTTTAACATAAGCTGGAGGTCTTCAATAAAGTCTGACATGATACAGGTTATTGCTAAAGCTAGGACATACAGGTTGAATACATAAAAAAATATGTCAGTTGTTTTTAAAAAGTAATCCCCCTTCTCCAAGCTCTAGGATATCCATTCCTCTCCAGTTGGTAAGGTATAGCTGAAAGATCAGGTTAATGGAAAGGAAAGCTCTACAATTTTTCCTGATTTTTTTCTGCTTGTGCATGTTTCTAAATGACCATGTGCACACTCAGTACCCTTTGCAAAGACTAATGGATCTAGTGGCACATATTCAGCATCTATGCATTTCCCAAATCACCACATCTGCAGGAAAAAAAAGTGTTGAGTCCCTCTATCCATCACTAGTGTCAGGCTCGTACAAAGCTGTGTTTTACACAGCTCAGATTGTTCAGATGCATCACGTAAGTCAGTCATGAGTAGGATGAAGTGTGGGGGAAACTGAGAGGGAATGTTTTACAGAATGAAGGGCTTCAGGGAAAGGACTGGAAATGGAAAAACAGCCATGATGGACTGTGCTTCTCTAGCTGTCAGATGCAGCTTGGAAGTCAACCAGAATGTCTAGAAAAAGCAATTTTTTCATATCCTGGTGACTAAGTTCTTCCTTATTTTTTTTCCCCCCTCCAATGTTTCTAAAAGTCTTTTATACTTCACTTATGCAAAAATGGAGTGTTATGGGAAAAAACCTCCTTTTTCTATACACAAAGTTTTGTCTTCTACCAAGCAGGGCATATTTAGAATTTATGCTGACACTGAGGGAGCTGCACACACAGAGAAAGTAAAAAAACTGACCAAAACAACTCTGGAAATCAATTTGTGTGTAAGGTTCTGGTTTCTACGATTATGATTATTATTTTCTGTTATTACAGGCCCTAGGCAACAGTGAAATTCTGGGCATGGGACTAGCAATGGCAATTCCATGCTTAGACTAAATAGATGAGGCGGCTGAATAGGAAAAAGATTGCAATATGCAAGACAGAGAGGGGCAGTGCTGAGAGCTGAACACATCTCTTCGATCCCACAGCATTAGCCACAACCTCAGCTTCTCTTACCTACATCTTGCACACCTAAAAATATCGCCAGTCCCATCACTGCAGGTTGCAGCTACCCATGGGTCCAGGGCACCTGCTGCTTCCTGCTGCCAGGAATGAGATTCCTGGCACACTGCCCCACTGAACACCAGGCCCTTTTCACCATCTGCACTGATGGTGAAAGCGTCTGTATAGTCTCCTGGATTGAAAAAGTGCTATTGCTAAAAGAAAATACACTTGATTTTGTTGGCATTGTTTTTAAATTTCTTCTGTCTGGAATTTGATTTTCACTTATTAGTGACAAAGACATACGTGGTTCCCCTGCTCTAGCAAGTCCAGGATTGTGGCCTCTGTTGTGGCACATTCTCAGGAAGTCCCTGCTCACATAGACACGGATACAAAAGATTGGAACCATCTCAAGATCTTTCTGGCTTCTCATCAGCACTGAGAGTTCAGGTCTCCAGAGACCTCTTGGAGTTGCTGTATATTGCCTTTCTTATCAAGCTGTGATGTAAACCCTCAGTCCTGTGTGTAACATACGATATCTTGATAGCTTTAGCTATCTCATTGTTCCTGACCTGGCTGGGGTTTGCCACAGAGAATGTTCATTTGCCACTGGACATAAAAGCATCAAAGAGAGAATACACCTTTGTTACATTTCAGATCACTGGGAAAATGTGCATTCAGGATCACTTAAATGGGCTGCCTAAGGCCGAAACAAATCTGTGATAGGCAAACTTGGTTCTTCAGGTGGCTCCACACATTGCAAATAAAGTGACTGGGATGGTATAGACATTGTAGATAATGGTCCAGCTTCTTTTCAGTTGCCTGTGACAGCCCTCCTGACACAAGAGAAGCATCCACAAAGCTGTGTACCGCACCACATCATGTGCTTGCTGCTGCATCTATGCTCATTCAAAACACTTCTGTTGGATCAGTAACCTTTGATGCCTGTTGTGGAGGCAGAAGCTTCTGCTGAAATTTAGTCATATGCCCCATTTTTCTGTAGTGGTTCACAGGGAGCTTTCTTCATTGGAGCAGCCAAATCATTTGCAGTGTGCCAGTGGATTTGTGAGGGCTGCGTCTTTTCCTCTGCTAGTTGGTAATCCAAAGAGTTTACAGATGTGTGCTAGTGTTACTGTAATTACCCATTAATCATTATTACACACAAAGCCATTGCTGACTTAGTGTACTCTGGGTTATCATTTACGTGTTTATTATGTCCAACTTAGTCTCATCAGTGATGGTTAAAACTTCTGCCAGGTCTGGATCAGGTGGGAATACACTCAGATACTTCCCATTTGCCATACTCTGAATGACATGTAATTTTAAACAAGTAGCATAATTTCTGCTGACTCACCTGGCTACTTTATGTGCTGCTGAAATTTATGTTGTTCATCTACCACATCTATTTCTTGTCCAAAAAAAGTCTTTAAAATTACAAATGTGCTATTGTGTTTGTTTCTGTCTAGGAAGAATGCTTTAGGGTGGAATCTACCTGCAAATCCAATGTAGTATTGACACACTTGCTCTCCTGTCACCCATGCCGCCCTCACCACTTCCTTTACAGCCGCTCCCACAGATTTACTGCCTGATTGCATTTTGGATTCTTCTTTTGCCTTTCCAGGATGCAGTTTACTGCACAGCATCTAACTGTCTGCATCAGTTCTCTTGCTCAGTGCAGATGCAGGAGGTTTTCTACGCTGACAGAAGTGTTTTTCTATGCTGTACCTGTGTGGATGTAACCACACTGGACAGCAGTCATGTGAGACTCCTTGGGAGCAGAAAGTCCAGCAGTGCAAGCTCTGGCTTGCTGATCCCTGTGCCAGCAAATATATTTTAAAAGAAACATAAACAGTGTTTGTCCTGGTTATAGGGCAGCCAGGGAGATGCAGCTGAATTTGTAGGACAGTCAGCCTTCTTGGTAGATGCCTAGGGTAGCAGCCAGGCAACTCAGGTTTGATTTACAGTTAAGTCATCTAAGTTTATTTCTCAGAAATACATATTTTAAAAATTCTTAAATTAAAACATGGTTAAAACTCTGTACAATAAACAGAAGACTTCAGAGGAAAGATGGACTGCCAGCTTTGCTTTTTGTTCAAGCTGTAACAGATTTGAAGTTTATTTTATACTCACGGTTTAAAAGATGCTTGAGACAGTTCTTCAAAAGGAGCTGCACATCTGTGAAAGCACTCACTGAATATTTCAGATAATGTTCAATCTGGGTTGGATGCCCCAGAGATCAAGTCAAAGAGAACAGTGATTGTTTTGCTTTTGATATCTATACCAAACCCCCTTAAAATGGGTGACATTTCAACTGCAAGCACATTATCAGTAGCCTGAGATCAGAATAGCTGTCAAATACTTTCAATTTGGAATAAAAACCAAACAAGCAATAGAGGTCATGAGTTAAAGATTTAGGACATGCTGTTAAACATCTCAAACCTTGTTCTCTCACAGAAAGAAAGCTGTAATAGCTCTCCATATAACTTATATATCATAGTGGTGAAGGAAGCCCTAACAGATGAACCAGTATTCCAGAGAATGCTTCTGCTGTGTAATTATTTGAAAAATGAAACTCTGTAGGACTAGGAAATTAACAGGGCAGAATGATTTTTCTCAGGGCTCTCATATCTGTGTCTTCAGTAGAGGCTGTGTTAGACTGGTCTGTCCCCAGGCTAACAAGATGGGAACAAAATGTCTTCATGCTGACTTTTGAGTCTCCTGCATCATGCAGTCTGGGACATCCTGGTGCAGGGGAGGAAACTTGCATTTTGCAATGCAGGGGTCTAGTTTTTCTTTTCAAAACTCCAGAATTCTTACATGACAAGGTGAGACCAATCTATTGAATTTTGTCTTAATGATAATTTCCTCTCAAAGACATTTTTTTTAGGAATGGCAGGATTTTGTTGGTGTTGAAAGGAGAGGAAGCCCCTCCACCCCACTTTAGATGAATGAAGAGTCCATGACATCTGCTTGTCTTAATTACCCTGTGTTGCTCTGTAGATGAGTGCTGAGGATTTATGTCTTACAAACCATGCCTGGTATCTCCAACACTACCTTCTGACCTAACAAATCTCAGTCCTTCCATTGTAAGCTTCTTTCTTTTGAAGGCCCTGGAAGACCCCAGTTGTTCATAACCCATCCTGATGCCTTCTAAGCACTCAGAATAATTTTATTTTTATAGGGTTTTTTGTTGGTTTGATTTGGTTTTGTTGTTTGTTTATTCATTGTTATTTGTTTGGGATGTTTGGTTGCTCAGTTTTGAGTTTTGTTTGTTTGTTTGTTTGGTGTGTTTTGTTTGGTTGGGTTTTTTATTTGTTTTGTTTTGTTTTGTTTTTAACTAGCAGTTATGAATTCACTGTTAGTAACCTATTCCAAGCAGCCCTTGCAGGTGCTATCTTCAGTGTGAGAAATCCCTTCCCTGTCTTTCAGTGAACAAACTTCACCATGTCAAGAAGGATTTCAGGTCTTCTTTTGTGTAATTCCCTATTCTGGCAGCCAGGCGAAATTAACAGGTCTTCATGAAAATCACTTCCTTCTGTTCACGAGCTATGAATGGAGATATTTCTCATACCCTCCATAGGTCTTCACAAGCTTTGCATATTTCTGTCACGGGGTTTGAAGGTGTGAGGTATTTGAGGTATTTGAAGGTATCAGACAAGTAACACTAGGTACCACTAGTGTGAAAACTTTGCATAGTCTGCCAAAAGTGCACTGATTGTCCAAATGTCCCAAACACATACACCACAATGCAGGTGGTTTCCTGATTCTTTGAGGTCCTGAAGGGAGCCGAGGTCTAGTCAGCACACTCTATCTACCCTGCTGTAGAGCCTAGAAGAGCTTTGGTGATCTGAAGTGTTATTATGGAGGTAATTGAGCTCAGTTTCCAGAGTTCACTGCATGTTCTTTCCATATCCTTTCTCTGGCTCACAGGAAAAATGGAGGGATGGTTTGTTTTTTCTTAGAGTCCTTTATTCCACCAGTCCTCTGTGCATATGGAATACCTTACAGATGCTGGTTGAGGTGGCCTGACAGCAAAGGGTAGGTGAGCAGCAGCAGTGTCTTGTTTGGGATGGAGAGTGTGTAGGGAGCTCCCTCTATTGATCTTCCAGGTCTTAGGAGAAAGGTCGGGTTCTCCATGTCCTTTACTGGGGAGAAGAAAAAAGCTTTCTGTGAAATCCCTCATAGAAATATTCACTCAGTGTAATGGCTTCTTAGGCTCTGGAATGCACTAATACCACCTAATTATTTACATCTTGAAGTCAGGTGTTGAATCTATTTGCTTGGTCTCAGTGAAGAGAAACGGTTGTTCCCAGGTTGATTCACTCAAGCTATCATGGGCATTTGTTTTAGGACAAGTTGTCCTTAGACGGTGACCATCACTCTGTGTTGGTTGTAGGGTTGGATGTTGAAGCACATAGAGAAATTGGGCCCCAGAGCAGATAATTTTTTTTGACCTCTTAAGAAAAAAAAATATGTCTTCACTTTTTTTTCTCTTTCTCTGGCATGAAAAGAATATCCACTTGCAGAAACACACTATGACACTTTAAGGACTGTGCAGCCAAGGTGTTTAAACATCTGTTTAGAAATTGTGACCTGAAAACTGTAAACTGAGCAGAAGTTTAGATATTGGCATTGCTCTTTAAACTACATATATTTAATCTCTCTAACATTTTCTGTATTTTTTGCTAGAAACTATTTAGGAGCTATAGAATTTTGCTAATCACCTGTGTTTGCAGGGTCTGTCATTCATCTGGAAATGTAAAATCTATGCTGTTAGCCCACAACTTCAAGTATCAACTCTGAGTCATATGCTTTTTTTCTGGATACACGTTAGGGAGAAAGAAATTCATTGCCTTGCAAGATTGAAAAATGAGAAGGTGGGAAGAGTATGAGGTGCTCAGAAACTGGGAGTTGGGAACCAGGTAAGGGCTTGCAAGGAGGAAGAAATGAAAGAACTTTTGCTATGACAAGACAGCAGCTACTGCTGTACAAGATAAGTAATTAATATTCCATTAAAGGATGAGCTGTTATTGCTGAAGGACATACCATTAAAAAAAGCAGCCTTGCTGCAGAAGATTAAATTGTGCCTGATACTGTCATGAATAACATCTTACAGGCAAGAGGAAATATACCCTATAGTAGGAAGTATTAGGGATTAGAGAGAGAAAGCATTTCCTTGCATGGAGTTGGAAGCCATATTTCAGTGGGAAGAGATAGAAGATTCCTTGATTTTGAACTGTGCTTTCCCCTCCTGCTCACCGCAGGTGAAGAAGGATCCCATCCTGCTTTCCTGGCAAGTGCTGTCCAAAGCCTTCCCTCTTTGTCAGGGATGCTGAGGACACAGGCTTTCTCTGATTTACCAATGGGCAGCCCTGTATTTAAGGTGGGATTCTTGGCTCACAGGGAATGCAGGCAGCCATCTGTGGAAGTCACTGCGGTTTTCAGAGACATTCTTCCACATTAACTAAACACGGCTTTAAAACAACAGCAGCTGCTCAGGGGTGGCATAGGCAGGTTCCACTGGGACTCTGTGCTCTGTGGACACGCACACCCAGCCGTGCCGTGCCTTGGCCATGCTGACAGCAGCCTCAGGCCCTGCTAGGTGTCCCTCTCTGGGTGTTCTTCCCCGGGTGTCCCTCCCCGGGTGTTCCTCTCCAGCTGTCCCCTGCTGTGTGTGTGGCAGGAGTGGTGGCAGCCGGAGTGGATGCGGGTGTCGCAGCATCTTGGCCCAGGTGGCGTTGGTGGCCTGGGTCACTCACCATGAAATTTTTGCTCTCCTTGTTTCCAGCTGCCAGTCAAACTCAAGAGCCCCAATTTTGTCGCCCTCAAACCTGCAAGTGGCTGGGGCTTGTGGGGAAACAGGAAATTCACTGGACTTTCGAGTATTGTGATGTTTTTAAGTTGTGGAAGTGGTTCTCCAAGATGATGCTCAAAACAGAATAGAGAACTCTTTGCTTTTGAAATGCTACGAATAACTATTCATAATTATGTGTAAAAATATCCAACCCGATTAAGAGCTGGAAGACTGCTTCAGATCATGATTTGCCACAAT
Organism: Hirundo rustica; assembly: GCF_015227805.2. Lineage (NCBI taxonomy): Eukaryota > Metazoa > Chordata > Aves > Passeriformes > Hirundinidae > Hirundo > Hirundo rustica. Next base: position 23,402,898 of record NC_053450.1, on the reverse strand, counting down.
TTTTCATGTGTGTGGTCACACATCCAGTTCCCTTTATGTTACAAAGCTCTGCCCGTGGTTCAGGTGTGTGATTTGTCCTTCACCTGCCTTTATAGTGAATACAGTGGATGGTCGTGTACTGATCTCACTATGATGGTCAATACATGTTACTCTTCTGCAGCTGAGGACGAGCCAGTTAATGGAGACTGATCATCTCTGTTCAGTCCAAACAGGTGCTGAGGAGAATGTTTAGATGCAGTGGCTAAACACTGCAGATTTTTGGAAACAAGGCATGTGATGTTAAAACTAAAGCTATGGGCAGCTTGCAAAACGGGTTTTCAAAAAACCAGTCTAGAGCCATAGATAATGTTTCTCCATCCTGAAATATTAAGTGATGGTCAAGAAGACTGAAAAATACACCCTAATATTATTCTGCCATCATTCAAAAGAAGCGGAAGATAATGTTTTGTTAAATAGGGCTAAATAAAGACTAGACAGCTTCACATGTGTTTTGAGAAGATGGCAGAACAGCAGAAACGAGAGTAAATCAATGACTGCTAAAGAAGGTTCAATGGTAATGCTTCTACAACTTCATTTTCTCGTTCTTAATTTTTTTGCTAGTGAGATTAGGGCAATCTAAAATTTAGTCATGTTTTGTTTAGTAGTTTTTTTCGTTTAGGTCAGATCTAAGTTCTTGGCCTTAGGTGGATCATAGATGCAAGTGTGGAAAGTAGTCATTCTCATATTAAAATGGGTCTGTAGAGGAGGTGGGATGAATCGAACTTTGGAGACACTTTTCCTCTACCAGGATGACTGTAGAGACATTCTGGACTGGAAGTTCAGCTCCTAGATGGCCAAATGAGGTGAATCCTTTCTCAAGAACATGCACATAAACTTACAAGTACTACAGAGGTATGACAACTGAAATAGTAAGAAAACCAGCCAAATATTTAAAAGCTAGAGTAAATATTCTAGAACTTAAGTAGTGATGATAATTTTCTACTGAAAGAAATTTCTTAAAATGTTGATGGAATCTCCACCCTTGAAAATCCTGATAATGTTTTCGTTAAGACTGGGCGTTCTTTGAAAAGCCATCTCAAAAGTTCAAGAACTCAAGAGTTCAACTCAATATGAAAAAGGAATTAATTCCTCAAAACATTATGCTTGGAAAGAAGTCAGATGGAAAACTGAAGTTTGCTCCTAAAGTCCGTCAGTCTGGTCCATCAGGTATAAGCAAGTAAGATGATACAGCAAGAAAAACACTAAGACTGGACCGGGATGATAACTTGAATTTTATGAGTAAAAATTATGTCTTTTGTTGAGGTTGTCATTAAAAACCATAGAAAGTGTTCTCTAAATACCAGTACCATGCTCTTCAACATCCAAAAAAGGACACAGGTATACCCAACCACAGGTCTTTAACACAGAAACACAGCTTTTGAATACCAGATGTGCATTAAGAAACACCATCCAAGAGAAGTAGGATGTCCATTGGGAATTACTGTGTTTCTATTTCCTGCTAAACTAATATCTGTGAAGCTTTACCTGAAGAGACATTCCCATCCCTGTGTTTTATACAGCTGGAGTTCACTGGTGAACGGGCCAGGGAAATTTGCATACGATCAGAAGCTGAGATATTTTTCTGATTTTCCAGCTTGTCAGAGCTCAATACTCTACAGTGACGCTTGTAAAAGTCCTCTTTGGACAAAAAAGGGGGCATATACCATCTTTGTTCAGCAAAGCTGAACATCCTAGGTAAGGCATGAGACAGTACTTTTCCCTGGCCAGGAGTTGCTCCTGTGAGTGAGTGCGTTGCTCACTGGCTGTATTTGCAGAAGTCACCTGGCAGAATATTCATCAGATTAGTTCAACGGGAGCAAAGTGAGGTGTTTCTGCTGCTACATTGCACCATGTATTGTGTCACTCTCACGTTATCTCTTATCCTATCCTACCTGGAGGCCTCACTGAGAAGGAAAATGTCACTGTGCCTAGCATGTACCTTCCTTGAGAAGTAGAGGAGGAAAGGTGGTCTTGTCAGGGAAGCAGGGAAAGCAGATTCAAATGTCTGCATGGGGCTTTTAACCCTGTAGGTATAAGTAACTGGACTGAAGATTTCTCACAGGAAGAGACTGTCCTATGTAAATACTGAAAGGAAAGTGCTAGGACACAGCTGACGTCAGAAACATTCCTAACTGCACCCCTTTCTGAGTCTTCCAGGCCTCAGAAGATTCATTGCTATCTTAAAAATGAGAAAACCAGAAAACATAAGAAGAGGGATTAAAACCAGAACCCCTGTTCTTTACAAACAAGGAGTTTGCTATGCTGAGCACCTGGGGTTTGAATGGCTCTGTTGCTCTGCCTGCACAGAGAAGAGCAAGAGAATGAAACTGCTAATGGAGGGCCTGGTTTTGGCTGGTCTGCAAAACCCATTGAAACAGCAGAGTCAAGACAGTGACAATATTTTGGCATGCTTTTGCAGTGGTCAAAGTGACCCTATATATCATTTTATGTATTTCTTTTTCTATATGTGTAGAGTCACCTCAATGACTTGGCATGTTTTCCAGTTATGCCAGCCAAACCACACCTTTTCTGTTTGGCTGTACCTTCAAACTTTCTGACAGTCAGCTTCTACAAGGAAAGATGGCTGAGGAGTCTTTGGTCTCAGCTGGGATTTAGTGCCTTTTTTTTTTTTTTTTTTTTTTTTTTGTTGCAGTCATAGAGCACAGAAGGAAGAATCTGTGTTTATTTCCACATAGAACATAAAGACAATAAAGACAAGAGGAAAATGGGCTAAGCAGGAAACGGTAGAGTAGGCATTACTTTTAAAACCAAGGAGTGTGTGAAGTTTTAAAACATAACAGCACAGAACCACATATAGCTTCAGGCTGTCTAGTGAAACCAGTGAATAGAACAGTCTCCTCTGAAAATACTTGGAAGTATAAGAGCCAGAAAGTATAAGAACCTTCAGAGATTCACTTTCAGCTTCATGAATAACTAATACTACATTAGGTGTGTAATATTTAATGTTTATGGTTTGCTTGTGCACTCACTTTCTAGCGGCCCAGCAGTCACAAGCCATACAGTATTTTAGTGAAGCATTGTCTCAGACCCTGCATAAAAAAACAGAAACAGAGATGGTCTAGAAATATCCAAAGTGAGGCAATGCTTTTGAGGATTGGAAAGTTGAATTGTCAGAGGAGCTTAGTATCTCCTATCTCATTGATAAAAGTACCTTTTATGGCCAAGAGGGCATGTTTGAAAGAACTACTGCATGAGGAAAGAGAGTGGAAAATGTTATGCTGGGAACCCATGTTTTATCCTTAATGACATTTTACCCTGACATGGGGATGATGTTTTCAGGCTGATCTGAGAAAAATGTCTTCCAGGACCTTGGGAAACAGGGAACTTGATTTCCTGAAGCAAAAAGCCACCCATCCCACTCCCTACACAGCACTGATGTATTAAACTCTTGGTTTCGCTGTTGTTTTCCCCTGTGCTGCTGGGTCCTTCTCACACCATGTCAACACTTTAAGAACTGGTGTGGCATGAGCCTCACTGATGGGTCTGGCTTGTGCACATACAAATGCTACAGATGTGTTTGATTTTGTATTTACTAGCAAGGTATTTGAGAGGAGTGCTCACCACTGGGTTACAGAAAGAGAGAGCAAGTGTGTTCATTCCGGTCACGGATACAATTTACAATCTTGATCCTTCAGTATACTCTGCTGTCCATCACAATGATCCATTTGGAGCCAAAATACTTCATTTCACCTCCCTGTTGCTTGATTTGCAGTAAATACTGGAGTTCTCTGTTTCCTCCATACCTGCCTAGAAGATTAGATAGGGAGCATTGATGCAGGCAGCAGATGTCCAGGCAGCAAGGTCTTGACTCTCAGTGTGGCACTACAAGAACTAATTGTTTGTAAATGTGATGACGTTTTTGAATGTGTACTCAGAGGACACCACCCAGTGCTGTCTTCTCTTCCTGGGCCATAAAAGCATCTTTGGGCTCCTCTGCCTGCTGGGCAGGAGTGAAATGACAAGCACTGGACTCAACCTCAGAGTGACAAATGGATAAGAAGCTCTAGCATCTTTGAGTGACCTTCACTCAATGCAAACTATTCAACATGGTTAAGCAAGGAATATGGCCAAACTTGTGTTTTAATGGAGAAAAATGAGTGAACTAGTTATGTAACCCACTACTGCAGTATGCATTTGACATTAGACTAGAATGAACAGCATCAGTTTAATGCACCTGTGGATCTAGGCAATAATGTTCATCAGGATTGCAGCAAACCACTCTGAAGATGGCTCAGATATAGTGTCAAACAAAGTTTGGCCCAGTGACTGTAACCCAAGTCAAAATGTTTATTACCAGTTAATTTGTACACATGCCTGTGGCTCTTATTCTTGGAAATAACCTCCCTGAGTGACTGTGAAATGCTGCTATTTCTGCTGCAAAAAGTGTGTTTTTCCTGTGGTAGACCAATGCATCTTGGATGCTGCTCAGCTTATGTAGCTGTTTGTTACATGTTCATTATTTATGTGTAGGGACTTCTGGAATAATGTGATAGACAGTGTAGTCATATGGCACCTGCATCTACTTTATTGTAGCTGTAGGACAGGGGATCAAGTTGAGTCTGTGTTCAAGCAAAATCTGCTGCTACAAGGAAATGTCCTTGTGATATACAGGTCTTGCTCTTATCCCACAGAATGAAGATGGGGAACTGCATTTGTGATACTATTTTAAACTATCAGGAAAAAGACAATAATTTATCTGCAATTTCCGGACACATTCTACTGGGAGCTTTTTAAGGCTATTTGAACATTTTGAACTACATTGTTTCTCCCTGAGCCGAAAAATTCTTCCCTGCTATTCTGCACCTTCTATTGATCATGGTTCAAAGATCAAAGTAAAGTGCATTTTCTGAGAAGCAAAGGTTAACGTAATTCACAAAGTTACTTGACTGCTGGGAGTTCAGGGGTAAGCATTTGGGCAGCAAATGGAGTCTAGAGCCCTTGTGTCCTACTGTCTACCCATCCCCTGGCATCTGTTCAGAAAATGTTTGCTTTTGCAGGAACTGCATCGTGAATTAAAGAACCAACACTGGCACTCAAAAACATTGAAAAAAATTACTGGCCTAGTGTGAATTCCACAGACCTCTTTATAAGTATGGCATTTTTCCTGCATTCACAAATAGAACAGTTATCCTTCCTCCCCGCTTGTTAGTGGAGGGAGGATTTTGTCCCTCAAGTTTAATTAAGCACCTAAAGTCATGGCTTTATTTATTGATAAGCCTTTCCAGGGTGCCCGTCTCTGTAATCTGAGGCCACTCAAGCTGTGACCCTGCTGCATTCCTTGGGAGGCGGGGAAAGGTCTCAGGGGTTTATCGCTGCCGCCCGGGAGCTCAGCCATCACTAACTGTAATACTGCTAAGAGTGCAACCTGCTGGTACCAGAGTCACCACTGGCAGTGGAATGATTGTAACAGTATTTGACTTGCTGTGATATGAGACACTGTATTTATAAACCAGTCAGAGGGAAATTGGATGGAAGAGACAATAAGGCAGAAGCTGTTAATCTCTTTAGTGTGTTTATGGTAATTGGTATAGAAGCTGTGTACCTGAATGTACTTGAGGGAGAGAATCACATAATCACATATTCACAGACTCACAGAATCACAGAATGGGTCAGATCACAGTGGGTCATCTGATCCAACCACCCTCTTCAATCAGGGTCATCCCACGGCACATGGCACAGGATTTTGTCTAGACTGTTCTTGAATATTTCCAGTGAGGGACACTTCACAGACTCTCTGGGCAATCAGTTACAGCACTTGGTCACATGCACAGTAAATAAGTTCTTCCTCATGTTCAGGTGGAACTTTGTGTGCATCAGTTTCTGCCCATTGTTGCCTCTTGTCCTATTGCTTGGCACCACTGAGAAGAGCCTGGCTCCATAATCTGGACACTCTCCCTTCATAGACTGATAGACATTGATGAGGTCCCCTCTCAGTCATCTCTGAACTGGCTCAGCTCCGTCATCCTTTCCTCATGTGAGAGATGCTGCAGTCCCCTCATGATCTTTGTAATCCTCCTCTGGACTCACTGCAGCAGTTCCATGTCTCTCTTGTCCTAAGTAGCCCAGAACTGGACAAAGCACTCCAGATATGGCCTCACTAGGGCTGAGTAGAGGGGCAGGATCACCTCCCTTGACCTAGTGACAATGGTCTTCCAAATGTGCTACAGGATACCTCTGGCATTCTTTGTTGTCCTCCAGGATCCCCAGGTCCTTCTCAGCAGAGCTGTTTTCCAGCAGGTCAGTGCCCATCCTGTGCTGGTGCCTGGGGTTGTTCCTCCCCAGGTGCAGGACTCTGCATTCACCTTTGTTGAATTTCAGATGGTTCTTCTCTGCCCCTCTCTCCAGCCTGTCAGGGTCCTTCTGAAGGGCTGCACAGCACTCTGAGGTATCAGCCACTCCTCCCAGCCTTGTGGTGTCAGGAACTTGCAGAGGAGGCCTCTGCCCCTTCACCCAAGCTATGGAGGAAAAGTTAAACCATACTGGGACCAGTACTGAACCTTGGGGTTCACACCAGTGACAGGCCTCTAACTAGACCCCTGATTACAACCCCCTGGGACCTGCCGTTCAGCCAGTTCTCAAATCACCTCTCTGTCCACTCACCCAGTCCACACTTCCTGAGTTTGCCTGTGAGGATGTTGTGAGACACAGCTTTGAAAGCCTTGCCAAGGTCAAGGTAAAACAATATCCCCTGCTGTCCCCTCATCCATCCAGGCAGTTGTTTCATCACAGAAAGCAGCCAGGCTGCTCAAGCATTTCCCTCTAGTGAATCCAAGCTGAATACTCCTGATCACCCTCTTGTCATCCATGTGGGTAGTGATGGCCTCCAGAATGAGGTGCTCCATCACCTTTCCAGGGACTGAGGTGAGGTTGACTGACCACTAGTTCCCTGTGTCCTCCTTCTTGCCCTTTTGGAAGACTGCGGTAACATTTGCTTCCTTCCAGTCCTCAGACACCTCTCCTGATGTCCATGACCTTTCAAAGGTGACCATGAGTGGCCTGGCTGTGGTGTCCAGCAGCTCTCTCAGCATTTGTGAATGCATCCCGTCAGGGCCCATGGCCTTGTGGATGTCAGGTTTGCCTAGGTGTTCTGGAACCCGATCCTCCATGACCAAGGAAAGGTCTTCCTTCCAACATCCCTTTACCCTGGTCTCCTGGGTCACAGATCCCTGAGGGTTGGTCATGTCAGTGAAGATGCAAAGGAGGCATTTGGTAACTCTGCCTTTCTGCGTCCTCTGTTACCAGGGTTCCCCCTCCATTTAATAATGGTCCCACGTTGTCCTTTGTTTTCCTTTGGTTATGGATGCATCTGAAGAAGCCCTTCTTGGTGTCCTTGACATCCTTGACCAGATGTAATTCCAGATGGGTCTTGGCCTTCTTGTGCCTTTTTTTTTTTTTTTTTTTTTTGCAAGACCACTATCAGTATTTTAAAAGAATCTTATTAAAAGCAAGACCCTAGACTAAAACTGATCCAAACCTGCATATTTTCTGTGTTTTCCCATTTCTGACAACAGCAAAAAATTTACAGGTTAAAATAACTCCCAGAAGAGGAAATATTATTTATTGCTCAGCCTTTTTTTTTTTCCTTCATAAAGAACTGTGTGGTAAGCATATATTTAGAAATTAATTGAAAAATAATAATAACAAAGAATTATGAGAACTTTTCACCTCTGTGAGTACCCTTTTATTTTCCCTTAGCAGTCCTGAATATGGAACAGGGAAACAGGTGTCATAAATCCACAAAATAATTATTCCCTATTTGCTATATTACATTTTATTTATATTCCCTGGCTGTTATTCTATGTTAAATCTGCAAGTTCTCTCGTTAGATTTTAGTTTTCACCCCAGAAAATGAGGACATACAATCTCTGTTGCTGCAGAGATTTCTCTTCCAAAGCTTAATTACTCTCTGGTTATATTCATAAGAGTATTAAATATTTCTGATAGTTTTTGGTAACAGAATTTTTGTGACAGGCTTCCTTTTTGATTAGAAACAACTTCTCTATCAGAACACAATATGGAGATGTTTTTCCATTAAAGGTTAAATTTATTTTCATGTAAAACCTTGTAAGATTTTGGCTTTTAAGGCCCAGGTAACCTGCCCCTCTCTGTTATGTACTTGAGGAAAAAGAACTTCAGACTTCCATGATGTTTGCCTCAGATTGGAGAGTTTTGAAATAAATAAAATTTTGATCTATGACTGAACATGTTGCCTTCAGTAGTGAAGACACAGTATCCTGTGTACCTACTGGACATAAAGGGGGAGATGTTAACTGCCATAAGGAACATGTAGTCAAGAGATGATGGAAGAGATCAGAGGGAATAAAAGCAGCTGGAGCAGATGTACAAATCTGTAGGCAGCCTCATCAAATGTGTCTCAAGAGATAGTTCAGCAGCATAGAGCAGAGCCTTGCAGACAATCTCAGGGAAGCCCAACCATGCATTTCTCTTTTCTTTCCTGCATTTTAGATGTCAGTATGGTGTTCCCTTGGTTGCGTTTTACACCATCAGACCTGGTACTGCTTCCTTCCAACAAGTGCCCTCATCCAGGGTGAGAGGCTACAGACTGCAATGGCATGCTGGCTGTCCAGCAAAGACACCCAAATTAATTATTACTCATGTACACAAATATTTGCAGTCATCTTAAGTGTGGGCCTGAAAAGAACATTGCTGTATTAGCCTGCCTCTAAGCCTCTGCTAAAGAGGATTACCTCTGGTCATGCTATATTGCTTCCAACTCTGGATGAACACTTTTCCCATTTGATTGAGCTCTCTGAGCCCTGATTTCTTGAAGCTGGAGTAAAATTTCCTTCCATTCAAACAACACCACTTTTCAGAAACAGTAGTGCAGAGGATCACAAGTCTACGTAGACTCCAGGATTGCTGACTGTGAAGAATGAATAATCTGGGTTTAAACTGAGAGGAACTGCTGTTCGTTCTCCCATCAAGAGAACAATCAGCATCTGTAAGACCTTTTCTCCAGTAAACCCTGGCTTTCAGTCTCAGAATTCTTTCTTCATAGTCAAAATTGTTTTTTTTATTGGGTTTTTTTTTTTTTGTTTGGTGTTGTTTTTTGGTTTTTTTTTTTTTTTTTTTTTTTTGCAATTATCTTCCTATATAGATTAAAGCAGGGGAATAAAATTCACCCTCTGTTGAGTCCAAAGACTTTTGTTGAGCAGTTATGTGAGACAGGCCTGTATTTAGAAAGCTGATATGGTTAAAATTTCAGGAGGTAAATGATAGCTAAAGATATGCACTGTGTAAAAAGAGAGCTGGAAGGGGAGCAACAAGTTACACTCCCAGTGGAAGCAGGGTATTTAGCACAGCAAGGAGGTGTATTCCACCAGGTGATTCAAAAGCATCTACCCTGCCTTGGACTGCTGCCCCGGCTCTTATTATGTCCAAAGGAGAGGCAGACCAGACCATTTCTGCACCAGAGGCGATGAGACCTGCCCAGCGCAGATGCAGGGTTGACCAGGTTAGCAAGATGGGGAGCAGCACCAGGCTGGGTTGGAGACACACACTGATTCACTGTTTCCAGCAGGTAATTTTTGTCAGTGCAGCTCCTCAGACCTTTGTTCAAAGTGAAAACAGCTTTGCCTATGGGCACATTTTCTAAGGAGAGCAGCTGTTTTCATAGAAACAATTAAAATCTGTACCAAGGTGACATTTTACCAGAGTTCTGGCCAGAACCACTGCCCCCTGCCCCCCACTCTGTCATGCATCTACTTGCAGGTATTTCAAGAGGGAGAGCTGAGAGAAGGAAAACAAGGCTTAGCCAAAAGTAAGCATGACTAGCAAATTACTCATAATTGAGGTTTGTTAATTGCATAGAACCCAATTAAATCTTTCCGCATCTGAAATGGAATAACTTATGCTCACAGCAGAGCTGTTTAGCTATGAGACATTTCTGGTGACACTTGTCTGTTGATTTGCCATTAGATAACTTCTTGGCTTGAGGCCAGTGGGACTGAGCTAAGAGACTTTTTGTACATGCGTTTGCAGCACATTTTCACAAAGGGTTGTCAGAGTTTGGCCCATGATGACTAGTGAGTGGATTTATTACATTATTATTTTAGATTGTTATATTATTATTATGCATGACTGACATCGCGAAATTCTTATGTTGCAGAGCTATGTAGAGTTCATATAAACCAGTAAGCCAGAGAGGCATTTTGCATAGAATACCAACCTAAAGTGAAAATTTTATGTAACTGAAAATTCATAATCTTATGTAGCATCTCCTAGAACGAGAATACCTCCCCAAATACATTGCCTCAAAGTGGACTTAGAAAAAAACTTTCCCATGATTCCAAAAAAAGGCAGATGACCGAACCCCCAGAATTTCCAAGTGTTGTGCCTCTTCTCTTCTTAGTTCCAGCCGGGGCCACAAGTGGAAATACCAAAATACCACAGAAATGTAGTTCTTGTGGTACTTCCAGCCCCAGCAGAAACAAGAAATATTAGAAATCTTCCAATAAATCATGTTTTCATGAGATTTCCAGCCCATCATTGCAAGCTCAAAAATTTGAATTGTAAACCCAGCTCTGCTTGCCCACCTTTCCCTCAGGAGATTTATCCTTATAGCCAAGGACTAATCTGTCTGAGATATGGCTGATGTTCCTTCTAAGCCATAATAAATGCTCAGTCTCACATTAAATTCAGCAATAAATCAGATTAAGTCTTGTTATGAAAGACAGATTTAACTTTGGCCTTCCATTTCTGATAGCTGCAGGACAGTTGTTTTTTGCTTGTTTGTTTGTTTTCCAGGACAAAGGCAACTACAAGGCTGAGCAGTTTGAATGCCCGTGGCAGAAGAGCTGCAGCCAGCAATCTGGGAGCACACCTGTGTGTCGACAGGTAAGGAACAGTGTCATAAGAGGGAGAAGAAAGACGTGCACACAGCCTGACCTGCACCTGAACTGGCAATGGCAGAAGAGAGAGGACTTCCAGGATGAGCTGATGAGTAAAAGAAGACCCATAAGAAAAGCTGTCTCTCTGGTGCACCCTGACCATTCTCTGAACAGCTCTTCATTGGTGTACAGAACTCACTAAGCACAGCACCAGCTCCTCTTGTTACATGGCTCAGCCTGTAAGACACTGGGTTTTGTGGCTGACTGAGCATGTGAGGAGGGCTCACCAGATCAGCTTAGGTTGGTCTGTATGGTGGTGGTGTTATCAGGTACATGTTTCTGTCCTTTCAGAACAGACATTTGCTGAAACCTCTGTAAGAAATCAGGTCAGTGTGATCGCACCGAAGAGATTTTCATTGTTGCTGGTTGAAATTTCACCACAGACAGATCATAAGATTTTCATGACCTTGCAATTTCTTTTGTGAGTGGTGGTTGTGCAACAGATCCCATGGTAAGATAAGACAATATGAGGGTTTACACAAAGTGGGAAAGTATACAAGAGATATGGCTTGCCACCCTCCTTTAAAGAGATAACAACTACATTTCGGGCTCAGAAAAAAACATAAAGCAAAAAAACTCATCAAGATTGAATGTGATGCCAGATCTACAGTTTTCAACTTTTAAGGCCTCTCTCTGTGCTAGAACTGGTTGAAAGCAGCAATTATTGGCAAATATTTCTTTGCTCCCCAGCAGCTGGGTCTGGGTGCATGGTAAAGGGATATATACATGGTGACCGCTTTAGTGGCAACAGCTTCCTTCCATGTTCCCTTCATGCTGCTGTTGAACAAGTCTGAGATGGCTGTGAGAGCTGTCTTTGTATACCTAACCTCCCAGGTTACTGGTAAAAGTGGAAAAAAAGGAAATCAGAGCTCACTTCCCAGTATTTTGACTAGGAATTTTGAGTAAACATTTCAGTGTCTGTGTTGGAGGCCGTGGCTGGACATACCCCTTTCACCACCTCATATGTGATATTGCTGGACAACAGTCTGCTTTCTGCTGACCGTGCTTTTAGCATTTCCCAGCCCTCTAGTGCCTGAAGATCCAGGCTGTTACTTTGTTCAGTGCAGACTGTCACAGAGGGAAACACGTGCTCAAGCAGAAGCATTACCTTTATTCTTGTGCTTTTGTCCCTCTCATTTAAAATGTGAACATATCTGCTTGCTGTTTTATATGGAAACCAATCATAACTATTTCCTGAATTAGAAGTCTGAAGAGACTCAGACCTTTGAAACATTTTCTTGGTGTGTGGGCAAAAACTAGCAATGACTTTATTATAAGGTATATGACCCATTCTTGCTGGTACACAGATTGCAAACTGTTTTGGCTGCTTGCAGTCACAAGTGCTTTGTCCATTTCTTCTTTCTTTTGCATCTAGTGTAAGATCTTTTGAACATTTATATTCATTTAAAAATAAAATGCAAAACTCTTTTGCTGACCGTGTGAAATCCTTCAAGAACAGACACATGCATACACCCGCATGTGCATGCACGCTCACACACACAGGCACACACACACACATATATATAGCTTAGGAAAGAAATATTTTCTTTAATAGCATGGCTTGTATGGACAATAAAATACCCACTAAATACAGTTAATATTATAAGTTCCCATAATACATCTTAGGTTCAGAAATTTAGAACCTGGCCATAAAAAGTGACTTCTGATAACCCTGAGAGTATAATTTTTCTGTAAAAAAAGAAGAATATGTTTTGAACTGGCCTCTGATATTCCCTCCAACAGGAAGCCTTTCCATAAATGTTGGGTACAATAATGTGTTTATTAGTATTAATTCACTACTCTGGTTAATAGCTCCCTCTCTTTCTTTTGAGAACAGAGATGTGTTTTGGGATGTGTTGCACATTCCTCCTCTTCAAAATTTCATCAGAAAACAACAGACTTGGCAATAAAATAGGGGAAAGAGGAAGTTTGCTTGGAGATGATTTGGGGTTAGCCTCCTGTTCTGAAATTTTGTGATGGGGAGAATGTTGAACCCTTTGTGGAGTATGCCTTTCATAAATAGACTGAAGGGATATTTACATGCCTTAGAGCTGAACAGGATGGCTAAGGTAGGGAGAGCTGACAGCGTGTGCTGTGATGGTGAGAGCTGCAGCCAGCTGGGAAGAAGGCAGCAAGTGCCATGTCCAGGGCAGGGGTGTGGGGCCTGATGCACAGCTAAAATCTAAATCATCCAGGGTGAGGAGATGGGCCAGAGTGACAGACAATTATGAAAAATTGTTACTATTCAGCAAGGCCTGAGTGGCCTGTGGTTTAATAGCTCCCTAGCCAGCAGTGTTCCTAAAATCATCTGAAAAGCAATCAGAGGATGCTTGTCATTGCTGGAATTACTTAATAGCCACCTTGGAGCTGCCTTGGGGCAAGGCAATGAACTGTACTCATAGCTGCACGTGGGATCCTTTCCTAGGTCTGGTCAGAGGCATGGAGAAGTTGTACTGCTCCCGCAGCGTTGTACCTCTTTTTTAAATGGACAGAAGAAGGCTGACTTTAAATTTGGCTTCTTTCATTCTTCATGAGCTGACTGATTAGATCTGAGATTTCTGGGGAACAAAAGGATCGTTTCGAAGCACAATGGGGGAGTTCCTGGCCTCTGCATGCTTCTGTGCTTTTTCAAGGTGTTTTGCAGAATAAATTGATCTGGACCTATCTTGCAGCCTTATTACTTGTATGGGCAAGTTGGGAAAAGTTTTACTGGAATCACTCATCTGCTTTCAAGAAGGTTATTCTGGGTTAAGGGGAATGCAGAAGTTCAGTGCTGCTCCCAGGCTGGCAGCCTACTCATTTGAAAAAAATTTGCTTAAGGCTGTTCAGCTCAGAATATCTGCCCATTCCCCTTTAGAGACGCTTGGAGAAATATTCTAAAAAGTGTGTGAGAGATGTATGTTGTGTCCCTTTAAATATACTTACAGCAGTTTATGCTCTTGGATCTTGAACTCTCATCTGATGCTATATGAGTCAGCATGCAGGAACAGGATCACAAAACCATGGAGAAAATTTTTGGATCTGTCCAAGTTTCTGTGATAAATGTGAGAGGTCAGTTTAAAAAGAAGCACACTATTTATCTGTAAGAGATGAAAGACAGCTGTATCATCTATTCCTTAAGAGTTGGTGTGTCTAAAAGTGTGGGGTAGATTGTGAAAAACCTCTTGGTGTTACCAGTGATGATGGGAGACCAGGAAGACTTCAGAAGGAAAGTTTAGAAAAGTGAGTTCTGATCACATGGATCTCAGCAGAAAACTGAGCAGGCTAATTGTCTGAGCCAGAGTAATTTACAGTTATACAGGGGAAGATAAAAATTCAGGAGAGAGAGAGAAGGAAAAAGGCACAACGTTACAAGTAGATGAGGATACTACAAGAGAATGTGTAGGAGATGGCCTTTGTTAGCACTCATGACTGAGTGGTGAGGAGCTGGGTTTGCCAAGACAGACAGGGATGAATTGGTTAGGGGTTGGGTAGGTGAAAAACTAGAAGAAAGCTTAGTCATGGAACCAGTAGGAGCAGACCAGGACATAGTGGACTGGATCATGGAAGATAAGAGCAGAACAGTCTTGAGAGGAGGAAATAAAGAACAATTACCAACTCCACAGGTAAAGTCAGACTGTTTGAACCCACAGTAGTGACAGAGTTCCTGCTGCATTGAGGAACATATGTTCCCTCAAAAGAAGACTGAACCACACAAACACATTTTTATGCTTCCCCAACAACACCAACATAGAGCAGAGAATTTGGTCCATGTCTTCAGTGATGCCTCTAGAAATTGTCTTGTGCCAATTAAGTCCACACAGAATTCCACCTAAATGCTGCTGTAACTGGCATGGTAGAAGTGCTGAGACAGGTGGAGATGGGCTCTGTTCAATGAGAGGTAAGATTTGGTCCATTACCTGTACCACAAGCAAATGTCTCAATTGTGTGCTGTAGTTCCTATGGTCTGCCTGCTGCTCTTGGGAATGTTACAAGGGCTTTCAGTGCAGAAAGGAACAAATATGTCCTGACTTGTAGCTGCATAACAAGGCTTCACAGAGTCTTCCAGCCAGTATTTTCATGATGTATTTAGAAAGTCTTTCAAATATGACCTTTCAACTACTGATGCTATCCTGTAACGCTCACAAAAGTGACTGTGTCAACTGCATCACATGGCTGAAGCTAGACTGATTTTCAGCCATGTGATGCTATTTTATCACCCCCAGGACAAAGGTTAAATCCTTCCTTTCTTTTCTGTTAGGCACCAGTTTCTTTGGTCCTCTTGCTTTGATAACTGCTGAAATTCCTGGGGACCACAGAGTTAAGAGATTTTATAATCCACTGTGCGCTTCTCTGATGAAGAACCCTGCTGGAGTGCTTCATGTAACAGAAATACCTTCATACAATGAAGCAATCATTCTTCCCTGTCAGGGTCTGAATGTCTTGATTCTCATCCTGCAGCAGGTTTGGCAGGCAACAAATCCCCCAGTTTGCACAGGGCAGTGGCCAGCATAATCTTTCTCCATTTAAAAACATTTTTTAATGCTAGTCTCTCTGCATTCAAATGGTTACTTTAGCTGACATAGGGCTTTGTAGAATATTTGAATTGCAGCCTATTGAAACCCTACCACACTGAGTTTATGAATATATATATCTCAGTGTTATTTTTCCCTGTACTTATTATCATATGAGCATGTTTTTAATACCTGTTCTGTGACTTACTTGAAGGCTATTGTTTCCTTTATCTTTAGATGAGGGCATGTGCATTTTTGAAAGCTTGAATACAAAGTGGGTAGCTTTGAGATAAAGGCTCATACTTTTTAAACCAACCCAATCAAGCCTGTAGACTGAACGGACAGAAGAAAATAAATTTATTACTGTATTGCATATTATATGATGGTGTAATTAAGTAAATGGACAAGTATTGGACTAAAGCTGGACTAAAGTGAATTTACTGAAGGTGAGGATATATTCTGTGTGTTTTTTCACTCTAGATTTCAAGACTCCATGTGCAAAAATTCAGTCTCTCTCTAAGTGAAAACCAATGCAAAATTAATCAAACTTTTTAACAGAAAAGGTATGATGTAGGTCAGGTTTAAAATCTGAGTTTAAAATATTCCCTTTTCTGCCAGTTCTGGAAAACAAACAAGAAAAACCTGGAGCAAAACCCAACACTAATAGCAACTATCTGAAACTTGGACGCATACTATGTAAAAATCTAACGGTAAAAAAGAAATTTTGCTATCTGCAGCATGCATTAGCCATGCTGGATGCCCACCTGGGCACTAGGAGTGTGATGCCTTGCTGAGCAGTGGAGTGTCCCCAGTGCTGGTGGTGATGCTGTGTTGCTGTGCTGACACTTGTGGAGACTGACTTGAGGGGACCTGTAGAGACCACCGGAGCACAGGGTGGTCTCTGGGCACCAGGCTGGGGCTTGACAAGAGGAAAGGCAGCTGTGCTTCTCCCTGTGCCACCTGTCACCTTGTTCTCCTACCACTTAAGACCCCCATGGCACCCAGCCCAGAGTCACTTGCAATGGGGATGGTCCTTCCTGGCCTTGTGCCCAAGCACTGGATAATTGGGTTAGAGTGATAGCGAGGCAGGGGTTGGGGCAGAGAGGGGAATGTGGGTGAGGATGGACAATGAGAACTGGCATCAGAGGGGACCTGTGGGCTGGATCTCTATCAAGATGTGGCTTAATGGCTTCTCCCAATTCACAGCTGCATAACTCGTGCTAGAGTCAGGTTTATAATATCTCAGGCATGTGATTCACATGAGTTAATTACACATTACAACAATACAATTACACATTTATTTTTACCTACTACTAAGGGAATTTCCATTCACTATGACTTGTGCTGGTTGCCCTTGCTCTGTACTATTTCACTAGTATTTTTCCTGACAATTCGTGTCTAAGAAACACAAGACAGAGAGAGACTTAATGTTATGTGAAAGGATTTTCCTAGGGTAACTGTATTCAGTCTTTGCTCAAACTGAACGAATAACTTTGATCTGTCAACTGTGAAAAGTAAACTGGGTGCGACCTTCCGTCATCAGCTAATTGTCTCACTTAATGACATCTGTTAACTTTGTTCTGATATTAGATCATGGTCTTTCTTTGTACTGTCAAGATTTTTCATTCAAGGTCTAATTATTTCACTTTATGTGTATACAGACATCTTGGGAGTTAGTTGCACCTAGTATGAAGATAATTTTTTTGATTTCAAATCCCAAAAACTCATCACAGTGGTCAGATCAACATGGCCTTTTAATGGATAAAATACACTAGCTTAAAGCCCAGCATTGTATCTCAGTCCATCTCTTTCCCTCAGTTTCTTATAAGCACGGTATTTACTTTTACTCTTAAGTGAGAGAGGAGGGAAAGGTAGAATTTTTTCTGTCCCAGTAAAGTCTGGTGTTTCAATACTTGAAAATTTGATTGATTTGACTTGTTGCACACATCTGAACTGCCCCACAGGAAAGAAGAAGAAAATACTGGTTTTCAGCGTGTCCCTTTCATAGTTTTTTTATTTACCATTTAATAGTGACAAAGGCATGGGTAGATGGCATTTTGGGGGATTAATGGCCATGTGGGGTTAATGCCCTAAGGCCGTCTGCCCCTCAGCTCTTTGCAAACAGTGATTAATCTCCAGGGGAATGTGTGTGCCCTGATCGCAACTCCTGATAATGCTCATCCTTATAGTATAGATCAAAACATGTAGACTTATTGTAGTAATGGCCATGTTCTCACCTCCCAGGCTTTTTTCAATTCAGTTAGCCACAGCTTAAGCCCCTGGTATCTGCTCACGTTCAGTTCAACAGGCATTTTGTCCCTTTGGTCCAATCCTGCAATGTGTCTAGCATTGCTCACCAGTGTCTGCGAACATTATCTTCTCCTCTAGTAACTCCAGGGAAATTTCCCTAGAGTTAGAATGTCAGGACACTCAGTTCCCTTTCCCTCTACTGTGCAATAGCGCTGGAGGGTGTGGGACCACTGAAGAATGCAAAGGCAAAGAGTGGAAACTGGCTTTTGGGGTGAGGGGGCAGTAGGTGGCCAGATTGATGGCAGGAGAAGCGTTGCACAACCATGTGCTCTTGTGCCTGTTTCATTTTTCTGTCCCCAGCCAACTCTTCACCTGTTACTAAGCTGTACTCTCCTCTTTGCAGGTTCAGATGAAAGTAAAATGGTCAGTTAAGTGAATTGCACCATCTGTAGAAGACCAGTGCCTGTCAGTAAGTCAGCCCATACTGACCAGGTGAATAGGTCTAATATTTTTCAGATGCTTTCCCAGGGGTCACAAAGGATTACCAGTTGCAGAAATCCACATCTGCTCTTAAAGATAGGCCAGGTGCTGTCTCTGGCCCTAACAAATTAGGGGACTGTATTCCTAGTCATATTTCCTAGTACCTTGTCTGGTCTACTTTTCCATTTCTGGAGCAGTAATCTTCACTGGGATCCAGCCTCATTTCAATTAGCATTTCATGCATTTGAAGTAGGAGCATCTAGCTCAATATCTGGTTATAATACTAACAGATAAGGAAAAACACGTGGAAGGTATCAAGACTGCTACATGTAAAGGCTTTAAATTCTGAGAGTCTGAATTAAATGTTTCAGTACATTCCTGACTCTAAAAATATATTACATGCTGAGAAGTAATAGAAGCAAAAATAAAACCTCAATGGCCATATTTTCTACTTCTGTCCCATGTTTGAGCCAATGTAATATTTTTCTGTGGTATCTAATCTCTCTGTGAGCAGCTCCCTGAGCTGTCCTCTGGGTTTTCAGCATGCATTCTTTCCCCTTTAGGAAAAGGACTGTGTCTTATAAGCTCTTATAAGCAAACATTGCCACATTAGACCTTCATCATCAGTTAAAAGTGTGTGAAAGTGTGCAAGTATTTGATTTTAGTTTCATAGAATAGGAAGTTTTCTTTTAGTCTATAGCTTCCAAAAATGCTATCTTTTTAGTTTATTTTTGGTCTTGATAGGAGTTTTAAATACAACAGTTACCAAATAAGTGGTATTATGTTCCATTTTCACAATGGTTTATTATACGTGCAACTTTTCACAGCTTCCCAAGTGGCTGTTTTTCTTATTCACTCTTCCAATTACTGTGATGGGCTACCATAGAATCAGCAAAACGTATAATCACTGATCCCTTCTGCATACATTCCCAAATCTAGTTTGAAAAGCATGGAGGGCATTCCTGTAATTCCTAATGAACTCCAGACACTCTTGATGACAATAAATAAAATGCAAAACCATTAGCAACTTTCCAGAACAAGTGGAGTAATAGCCAGTCAGGGCTACTGGGAGCTGTGGGGCTATTTGGAAACAAATTCTTATTTCACCAGCAGTAGAGTAAAACAAGCTGCACAGACCTACTCTACTTTTTTTCCCCTTAAAGACTTTCTCCTCTTTTTTCTTTCCCTCTTTGATGCTGACCATGTTTGCCAAAAAAAGCCTAGAAATCAAGCATGTGGAGATTTCATTCACGCACGTCAAAGTGAGAGACTTTCATTGTGGCATTAGTAGCTAAGCCTTCTCTCTTATCCCATTTCCAAGTGCACCTTTGCTTGTTCAACTTACAGAAACATTCACTATGCTTGGAGAAAAAATATCCAATATTAAGAAAACATTCCTAGGGAAATACATTTTAAAAGGAAGTGTAACTTCCAGTCTTATTTTGTTTTTAAGCATTTTACCTGTTTAGTACGTTTATTTTAATATCTTACGTATTGTGCAATAATTGATGAGTTGGTTCATTGTTCTGTATTTCCCAACTGAACATTCAGGTTCTGTTTTGTTCTGTTCTATTCTTTATTTAAAAACAAAACAAAACAACAAACAAAACACCAAAAAACAACCAACCAACCAAAACAAAAACCCACAAACAAACAAAAAATCTGGAAAACAAACAAACATCCCCCCCAAAAAACAGAAGAACATGAACTTGATCTTGCCCAAACTGGGAAGACACAAGCACTGATATTTAGGGGTCTGCCAGGAACTTCTCCCCAACAGGTCCAGTATCAAAGAGCCAGACCGTCTCTGTCTTTGATGCAAGTTGCAGGAATTAATAGAGGAGATAAACACAACTGGAAAGATGGATTCCCTATCAGGGACTGGAAGCCACCTCAGGGCTGTCCTTTTTCTTCAAGTGTCCAGTTTAAAATTATGAGAACACCACTAAAAGTGATGTTGGCAGCACCTACCTTGTGAAAATAGGACTGTAGCCATTGCTAGGTCAGGTCAGACATAACACTGTGCAGATTAATTTAAAAAACCTTCAATTCCAGCACATTGCTGGGTGCCTGTTATCATGCTGCATCTCTCTTGCAGTGAAAGAAATGTCACTGCATTTTTTAAAAGTTCTCGTTCTAGTGAATCCTGTTGGCTTGTACACATCCAGGCCGGTGAGAGTCAAGCTGACACATTTTAGCAGGCAGAAACAGCACACAGGCACAGGCTGTAAACACTGTAAAGCTGCTGTGTCCACTCCCAGAATATTTGATATGACGAGGCAGGAATATAATAGCAGTTATGCTGGACTGGGCCACAGGGCAAATACCCAGCAATGACTGCAGTGAATGCTTTGGGGAGAGTATAAAAAGAGAATGACATATTATGACTGGGGTTAGAAAACTAGTTCAGATATTTCTCTTTCTACAAGACAGGAAGAAAATCATCACCAGTATCAAATAGAACACTTAAGACTGTTCTGTGCACTGTATGCATACGTGCACGTGGCAAATGAAATCCAATGAAGAAAAGTTTCATAAAAGAGAAAAGGCAAGGAGAGGAAAGCTATGAATATTATTATCAGAAGTATAATTCCCATAATCCAACCCTACAGAGCACTTACTTATCTTTGCAAAGCCAATACAATGAGTTATTCAGCTCTAAGAAATATCCTCTGAGTGAAGTGACTCATCCTGGATCTTTCAGCTGTGCACACACTGAATAGCTACCCACGGGGTGCCTTACTTACCTGGTGTATTCTGAAAGTAAATTTGTAGGAAAAGACAATGTTTGCTACCCAGGAACAGAGACCCTGCCATGGACATCTGCATTTTAAGGGAAAAAAACCCTTAAAGCTCTATGTTCAGTACTGATGTGTGAAAACTAGGCAGGAAAACAGCACTCCATAGTATAAGGCCTATAGAGCAGGTATTTGTTTATTCGATGCCAGGAGTGAGGGGGACGGCTCCAGCATAAACTCAGTCATCCTTTTTTTGCACAGAACTAGCTTTTGTACTTTTTTACTTAATGTGCACATTATACTTGTCTAACGTTCATATTGCAACACAGTTTCTAATTACATTATGTAAGCCCTTCTGGCTTGGTTTCTGGTTTCTGCAGGAGGTGGTCTTCAGGCTCCTGGTGGTTGTTTTTGATGAAGGCTCAAAAGTCTTCCTCAGGCTTGGACTTTTTGCACCTGTTTTCTGCAATTACACTATAAGATTGTCTGCTCTAATAGCCAGTGGTTAGCTTTTGTAGTTAGCTTGTTCAGCTAAGTTTGCTGATTTCTAAAAGCGCTTCATCCACTTACCCTGTTTTGGTAGTTACAAAGTAACTACTTCTTTCTGCATAGCTACAGCTTTTTGTATAGCACAAACATTATCGTGTTGCCCAGGCATCAATCCTTCCCTGACAGCAAAGTGGTTAAGACTCGATGGCTGGCAGGCGGAGTGGGACAGAGCACGATCTTCTCTTGACAGAAAGTGCTGGAAGAGCAGCCATGACAGTCCAAAACTGCTTGGATATCCTGTGAGAGGTGATGACTATGTGGAACTCAAAGATGGAGAAGACGTTGGGAACTTCGTGGCAGAGAAGGAAAAAACCAGATCCTTGAAGAAGCTCTCTTTGGAGTAGGATGAGGTAATAATGAACAAACCTTCTGTGAGAAGAAACTATGTAGAACAGCAGTCATGAGCACCTCAAGGAAACTGAGAATCTTGGTCAGTTTGTGCTTCAGAATGCAGGGGAAAGGTGGGCATGAGAGCTACAACATTGGTCATGTGACAGAAGGCAAACCTGGCCTGATTGATATGATGAATGGAGCTCTTGCAGTTGAACAATATGCCCATCACCAGGGCAAGAAAAGGTTTACTTCAATTCCAAAACATACCAAACGTGCAAGTGATGAATTTTGGATTGATGATGCTCACGTGGAATAATTGTCTTAAACTTGACTGAGTCTTCTCTTCCAAAAGCTCGGTGCATATGGGCTGTTCTCTACACTGTCATTCCTGTTGAATCTTAACAGACCTTTGCTTTTCTGATGGGTCTTTTGCTTCTTTTCCTTTTAGTCTCCTCATGTTGCTGTATCTACTTCCTTTAAATTATTTCTCTTTGTTATTGCATTTTTCTACAAACATCTTGGAAATTTTGTCTGAGCTATCTTTAGTTTCTGGGGAGTTGGCCTGATTTACTGAGTTTATTCATTAAGACTTTCTCTTCTCCCCCATCTTACCCCCTCTCCCTTGGTGTAACGCTGCCTTTTTCTGCTGTTGAATGATACTGATTCCTGGTGTAACCTATGTGGATTGTTTTTGACCACATCTTCTTTTCTGTCTTCTGGCCTAATGCTTGACTTGAGAAAATGCCCCATGTAATGAAGCAGAATATGGGCAAATATGTCATGATTGGTCTCACGCACATGAGTTGCAAGAGGACTGATCTCCTGTCTAGAGGAAATCTAGCTGAGAGGTTGCAATTCCTTTTATGCTAAGCTGGTGTTGAAAAGTATCCATTATCTCCTGAAAAAGATTGGGGAGTTTTGCTGTGCCCTGAGAAGGTGATGCAACCCTTGAGCAGCTGATTCTGATCCTTTCATGCCACTTGATTTGTTCATAAACTAGGTACTTTGTCTGCAGATGTTCATCAGGAAAAGACTTCCCTGCTGAGAGGGACTTATCAACTTGCAGAGAAATCCTGGAGGTGCCTCTAGCCTCATACAGGCAGGACACACAGTGGAGCTTGTCTGGCCATCCCAGCCCTCCTAGACTGCCGGGACTTTCCTCTGCAACTGTCATTTGAAGTCTTGTGCACTGGAAGGCACTCCAAGAGTGCCAGGCATGTACGTCCTGGTGAGACAAGGTGTGGTGATGGAAAAAAATGACACAAAGGTGAGGAGGCTTAGTGCTCCTCTGGGTACCATCACAGCCACTTGAAGTGGATGAATTATCTTGGCATAATCTGCAGCTCATGGAGACTTCATTCTGCCTGGAGCCTTAAGCTGCTCCCACTAGGGGCTTGCATTCAAACAGCACATAAACTCAAAAGTCTCACCCCAAAAAATCCATCTTTCTCCTTGGGGAGAAATCCCTCTTTCTCCTTGGGGAGAAATCCCTCTTTCTCCTTTCTCCACCCCCAATACCACCCTGCTGTGCAGCACACAAAGATCCCTGCAAGCACAGGATGTGCATCAAGTCCAGGCAATAAGTGATTTGGTTGAAGACACAGTATTTACAGGCTCTCAGGAGGCTCATTTTAAAAGCTTGTGAATTAATTAATGTATAATAAAACAGCAGTATCTTCAAGGATTTCTTGTAGCCATCTCCTAGTGCTTGGGTTAATATTTCTCTTTGCAGCAGTCATCTCCATATATCTTCTGTAATGTGGTGGAATCTGTGCCTTGGAGAATTTTTTTTGAATTCTAGTTGCCAGACAGCTATAGACCAATTAATCTAGAAGTATGCACATTTGAGGATAATATTCTCTAGTGACTCAGCAATGTAACAGATGGCAAAATATTTCACATTTATTTCCATTCCATTTCTATATTGGAAATGAACCCAGACATTTTATTTTTTTTTTGACAGTGAGACAACATCTGTTGAGAACACTGTCAGCTGAATTACAACCTCGCTGGCAGGTAGTTGGGTAGGCAGCATGAATTACTTTCAGCGATCCTGTATGTGGTTAAATCTCTTTCTCTACTACATTATTTTCATTATAACTGCTGGATTTATGGATGTTGACTAGCTTTACCTTGTATCTCTGAGAGTATAGATTTAGTCATATAAAGATTTGACGCATTAAGATGCTGAGCATTAAGTTGTGATACCAATGGATTTATTTGTACTCATTCCTTAGCCAAGACCAATTAAAGGGAGAGATATTTTGGAGGGAACAGGCCAGGGGTTTGGAGGAGATGCACTTCACTGCCGTGGAAGGAGCTCAAGTGTGGGAGTGACTTGGAGGATTTAGTCCCAGGAGCTGGTGTGATCCAGACATATCACAGTCTGAGATATCTGAGCTGAGCTAAGTCTGCCAAGTGCTCTCTCTCCTGGTGCAAGCAGCATACTAGACTTCTGGCAGTTCCCAAACAAAATTTTTCCTGGGGAAGCAGATGTGGAAGTTGAGGCCTCCCATGGTGAGAGGATGAGGAGCCTGAGCACGGGAGGAAGCCTTTTCTGAGGGAAGGGATTTGGTATTTTTGTGCGAAGATCAAAACTCCCTGAGCAGAAGAATTAGCAGCAGAATTAGCAATTTCATCTAGGCTTGTTGTCCTGTGTCTTGTATGCCTTATCTCAATGCAGTAAACTCTATTCCTGTGCTCTTGAGCATTAGCCATACTGCCAGTCTATCTCCACACAGCACAGTCAATTCTGCCTCTGGTCTATTCCCCCTCCGCAGTTCTCTATGTTTTTTGTGCTGTTGAGCAAGACACTGTATGTGATGATCAGAGACACATCCATATTAATTTTCTAGAGAACATATGGCTGTGGACTGGTCAGCTGCTGCCAAACAGATTGAACAGCAGCTGAATTCTTCTCCCGTTTCCATCAGACATTTCAGATTTTCAGCAAATATGTGTGAGTGTCCTCTAAGATGTCTACTGTCTGCCAAATACAATTAGGGTAAACTGATGGACAGATAGGACAGACAGAGTAAGCACAGTTGTGGAAAACTAGGTTAAGAATCACAGTAAACAAATTAGTAATGAAGGAAATATTTGCAAAACATTAGTTTGATTCCTTGGACTCTGTGCTATCTTTTAAATGACTTTATTCAGCTTCTTTTGGGACAGGAATTAGATGTTCTTCTCTGTTTATTTGGTACTTAACATAATTTTCTCACAGCATACACATGAAGTCAGACCAGTTACATCCACCCAACCTTATGCATATATGTGTGTATTTATACACATGTGTACAGAGGTATCCAAACCCAAGGGTGATCACTGCTGTTAGTTATTAAAAACTTGAAGTTATAAAAAAGGTTAAAATTCCTAAACAGGATCACTCTGTCAAACTGGATAAAAGTGTACTCATACAGGTAGATAAAGTGGAAAACACATGCTTGAGTGATGGGTTTAAACAAAGAAATACATCAATACCCTAGTGGCTGTCTATGGGTACCAGTCTGGGTGCCTGGCAAGTGACAGACTGTATGTGACAAGTTGTTGAGCCACAGGGGAGGCTCGATGAGTGCCCCAGTCTGTTCATGTATCATGGGACAAACAGAAGATAGCACGGAGTACTGGTGGTTTCTTTTGTGGAATGAAACTATGGCACTTGTGTTTGCCAGGAGCTGATAGAGATGCTGATAATAGAGATGACTTGTAGGTCAGAGGCTCTGGATGTCCTGCCCTGTGCCCTGCCTGTGAGCTCTTGCCAAAGCTTGGAGGAACTTGATGTTCTGCATTGCTCACTTGTGCAGAAATAGAAATCCAAGCAACTATTCTTTCTCTAAGTTTCTCAGTAATACTGAAGTTTGCTGCACAGTCATTGTCCCTGCATAAAGGACCAAAGACCTTTGTATGTATTCAAGGCCTCCAACAATTCTTGTTATTTTTCGGTGGCTCCAGTGCTTTAAATTAGCCCATACATTTAAAGAAACCACAGAAATTACCAATTTTACTCAGAAAAATTTAATGTCTCTTTGGTCCCTCTCTTTGTCAAAAATAGGATTTCTGGTTGCTAAACATAAGTTTGTTGAATTTCAGGGGGAAACTGCAAATAAATACTTAAACATGTGCAATAAGGTGCTGCCACGAAGTAGCCAGCTAAACTACAGAGTTAAGCTGTACAGAGTTAAGCACTTAAAATGTGCTAACATATTATCTTTTTTTTTTTTTCTTTTTTTAATCAGAGGATGACTTGAATTTTATTACTGTCTTGTGAATCACATTGTAGTCTGATGGCCACAATCTGACCTTTAATAATTTTTCTTTAACTTCGTTGATTAGCAAGGAGTTACTTGTGTGGAAAGCATTTCAGAAACAAGTGGGATTTTGTCTTAGATATTATTCTAATTGAGCCACGGTTACAGCTCTTCACAGATACTTCTTTTTGCTGTTGTTTTATTAGGTTGTGAAGATTTTAAGACAAAAGCACCTGGTGGTGCTTTTAACCAGGAAACACAGCACTGTTTTAATTTTGCAAAATAAGGAAGCCCAATGAAGTTCAGAAATCTTCATGGCTCACCACCTGCTGACATGGTCTGCAGGTGAATCGTTTGCTGATCCAAAATCACCCAAGGCAAAAGTTTGTCATTTACGGGAAGGGAAGGGAAGGGAAGGGAACGGGAAGGGAAGGGAAGGGAAGTGGAAGGGAAGGGAAGGGAAGTGGAAGGGAAGGGGAAGGGAAGGGGAAGGTGAGGACGGGAAGGGTAAGGGAAGGGAAGGAAGAAGTGCCTGTCATTTCATGTACGCTTCTTTCCTTTCCTTTCCTTTCCTTTCCTTTCCTTTCCTTTCCTTTCCTTTCCTTTCCTTTCCTTTCCTTTCCTTTCCTGCTAACCCATATTTTAGGATGCAAAACTACATTATGTCTTTAATAAATTCTCAGTTTCTTGTCCAAAACCTTTGGGGTACAACGAACTAACCCAAAGACAATAAAGGTGCAGAAAAAAACCCCTTCATGATGCCTTTGTAAACCCCATTATGGTGGGCATTAAGTCCCAGACTTGGTACAGGGACTATGAGGTGGCTGCTACATGGACTCTTCCATATATACTGTGTCTATAAATTACTTATAGGTAAATATTGTAATAGGAATATTACATTTTCCATCTGTAATAAAAATATAGAAAATAAAATAATTTAATAGAAAAAGCCAGTTGAAAGGGTGCTCCACCTCCTCTGGAAAGAGGGAGGGGAAAACTCTCAGTCAGGAGTATCTGGTAGCTGGAAAGAATGGGGATGCCATTAATGAGACAACCCTACAAGGCTGAAAGAGAAAAACATGCATGAAAAAGCTGCAGACCATGAAATCCAAACTCCATCAGTCATTTAGCCTGTTGAAATCAATGTCTAGTCTTTCACAGGAAATCAGTAGATCTGGAGGACTTAGCACTACCTAGATAGTGTCAACAAAAGTAGCAATGAAAAATAGAGGCGATCAAGGGGTGACACATATATATCTTGTAGCTACAGTTTGGGGAATTGCTGCAGCCAAGTATGTCCTTTTAATTGCCTTTCTCACATCCCTTAGATAAAAACAACACAGAGGAGTAATCTCAAGGGGAATATAGTCCTCTCTAAGTGTGAAAAATATTAAGCAAACATTCTTCTGCCCATAGACTGTAAAGGCTCTTTTCACTGTAGAGTTTGCATGCCATCTCCTGTTTCTGTGCTCATATGAAGAAAACAAAGGCTGACAGAAGTTTAGGAATCACATGGGAATGTGAACAGCTTCTTTTGTCTGTGGATCTTTCAGACCATGGGAAGCCTCCTGGGCCAGGAAGAATGTGAAATGTTCCCTTGGTTGGGCTTGACCTTCATTATGCCTTTCCCAGACCACTTGTTGACAGCAATTTTGTCATGCCTGAACATGGCTGGAATACAGTGATTTTAGCAGGATGTAACCAAAATAAAAACACTGTGAGGATGATATGTCTGTGCTCTGTCAATAGTTATCCTATCTTTTTCTTTCTTATCTTTCCTATATTGCTATGGAGGGAAGTTCAGTGTGTGAGGGTTTTCACACAAGATGGGTGTGAGGCAATGCAAAGCAAAGGCTCGATGAAGTCTGTAGCAAAGAAAGCAGGCATCACTGATGTTGGATTTCTCAGGTATGAAGCCAAAATGTAAACAGAAACCAGTTTCACTTACATTTTTCCAAAAGCACTTAAATACAGTAAATTGTGCATAGTGTAAATTAATAATGTTGTGATTTGAAGGAGCAAAACCCCTGTAAGAAGAGTAGCTGAACCAGGTGAGGTGGGAGCTGATGAAGCACTGAGGAAGTTAAAGAAGTTTTTCTTGTCTGTCTCATTGACATCCTGGGGAGTGATGTTATCAATGTGACGTTTCTCATCTGAACTTCGGGTTTGTTAATTTGTTACTCTGTTTTATTTGTTCTTACAACAAATTGATGCATTCTGTTCAGTGACACAGATTCTGGATTCTTGCCTGTTACTGACAGACCAGCTCAAATTGACACTGACCTGACTCGGACTCCTGTAAGGAATTACAGCAGTAAAAAGCAGATGCAAAGCTCTGAATCTCCACACCTTCCTGCGTGACAGGGAGGTGAAGTCAAGGTGTAAAAGAAAGATGCCCTCCATAGACTTCAGCTGACATTGCAGTTAGGTTGGAGGAAGAAAAAGGATATGTGCATAGCCTGACCAACAGTGTGGAAATGACCCTGACTTTGCTGACACTTGTACCTGAGCCAGCCTGTCTGCATGTGAAGTGTCCTTTAGAAATTGCTGAAATCTTTTATTTGTTTGGAGAAAATATGTGTCTGAAGAACTGAACCAAAACAGCAACTTCAGGTGTTAGTCATGCAGTCAGTCCGCTCCTCTCAAAATTTTAAGAGACAAAGCTGTGGTTCTGCCTTCTTGCTTCATCTGGAAGAGTGGGGCAGGCATGTGAACAGTCAGTAGCTGATCCAGGAGATCCTCTGAAAGCTGTCTGATGCTGACTGCTCTCCCATGGGACTGGTAACAGCACTGTGCTCAACACGCACAACATGGCTGGTGTGAGCCAAGGTCTGTAGGGGCCATGGTCTCTGAGGTGCCCCATTTACCTCCAGCGTCATGATGCTTCTGTAACACAGGAAGACAGAAGTGAAGTGTGGGGGCACAAATGTCTGAGCTAACAACCTATGTAAATTGAGCTCCTTGCATTAAGCAAAGAAGCTTTAAATGGCACCGAATTCACATTGTTGTCTGCTTCAATTTTCAGACTTACCCATAGAAGTGGCTTTAATACTTCACATATTGAACAATCACCATGTGTCCTTCAAAGCCCTGTTTCTGTACCTGAGCTACTATTTCTGGGCTATTTGGAATTAAATCTGTTGTGCCATGTTTAAAAGTCAGTATGTGTAGATAAGAGTGAGAAATACATGAGATGTGAAGGTGTTTAGAATTTCCATTTCATTTCCACCTTAAATGTTCAGGTATTGTTTAATTATAATTATTTCACCTTACTTATTGCACCTAATGACAATCAGGCTGCAAACAAAATTAAAAGATTTTTTCAAAGATTGTATTAACCTTTTTTTTTTCTTTCTTTCTTTTCACCATAGCTCAAGATATCCTTCTGTTAGAATGTGGTGTAGGATTCCCTTTATGACATTCTGGTGCATTGTTGTGAAAGGAATTATCATCTTGCAAATTCAATAATCTCCCTTCAGGATCAGTTAGCAAGAAATCATAGGTCATAAAGGAACACAATCTTGTTAAACTTAATATTCTCAGTAACAAAGTAAGAAGGGCAAGATGAGTTCTAAAAATTTCAGAGGTTTTGGTTTTAATCGGCTTTGAAAATTTTGATCTAATTTGAAACGTGAGTTTCAGATGATTATCCTACTTTCTGTAACACAGAAAGTTTGTTCATAAGGTGAAAATCCTCTGTGTGCCAAGACTCAGCTTAGAGAATGTTTTTATGGCTGTCTAATAAACTTTGAAAATACAGGTTTATAATGGAAATGCTGACTGACTTCTTATTCTAGCAAGACTGGTGGATGCTGCTGTAATGTACTGTGTAATTTATAGGAGTCACCTGTTAAGCCACCTGGGACAGAAAGTTTCCCAGCTCCTAAAATGTTGGTAACTGGATTAGCCTTATAAACTTCATTTTACAGTGATACCAAATGTATCTATGCCAGCCCATCATATTCTTGGGATGTAATTTCCTAGTTATTAAAAAAAAAAAAATTAAAAAGTTTTTTTAATTACCCCAGTATGAGTAGTAATGGAGATTAGAAAGGTGATGCTGGTGCTTTGATTTATTGTTTATAGGTGTCATATGGAGTGAGTCCTGGGGTGAAATAAAAGTTTCTGTTGTAACTCCTCAGATAGGGAAAGTGTTGGGGTTTTTTAAAAGGGCCTTGGGGCTTTTAAAAATTGGCTGAACTATATTAGTCCATTGGGCCTTTCACAGACTGGAGGAGAGAACAGAAAGAGAGGCTAATGGAGAAAGAAAGATGATGAATGATGGGGGATCATTAATAGGCATCAGCAAGAAAAGCTCTATCTGTGAGTTTATGGGAATAGCAATGTCTCTTGCAGTAGTAAACACTTAAATTTTCCTTGGAAGCCAGTGATCAATGAGAAGCAATTTTATTTTGTCACTGATTTATTTTATTTTCTCCGAGTTTTTTTTTTCTTATGTATTATAATTTTAATGTGTTCTTTATTCAGTTTCATAGTACTCTGAGTAAAAGGTGTTTGTCAGTAGGACTTTCAACACAGCATTTGGGATTCTTCATGTAATTTATCATGGAGAATTGCTGTTACTTTGTTAAAAGAAACATCCATTTTTGCAGATGATGTGATGAAGCTAAAGCACTGAACTTTAGGTGATCATTACAGACATTTTGCATGGGAATTAGAGCACTATTAGCCTTTTCCCCACATTGCAATTGTAGTACTTAACATTTTGCACTCCTGTTGAAGTGTCTATGAATGTAACTTGGCATTTTCACCCCAGCTGTTGCAAGGTGTTGCTCAATACTCTTAAACAGATGCTAATGTCCAGTGAACATCCAGCTAGCAGTAGTCCTCAGACAGCCTGACAGACAAACTCTGGCCTTGTAGGAGAGCCAGATGTTTCTGGGCAGCCTGTTGGAGACTGTGGAGCCGACTCCTGTGGGAATAATGAACATCCCGAGCCTCAGTGCTTTCCACACCATATGTAAGAGGCATGTCGCCCAGCTTTGTCCTTCCTGAATACATGTAGGGCAGATGAAACATTTATGAAAAATAAATCTGAAGGAGAATTCCAGCAAAAGGAAAACCATGTAGTCCAAAGACAATTCTCCACCCTCAGGAAGCAGGTGAACTGACTGAAACATCCAAACCAGATAGCAATCCTATTGCTTAATGTGCTACTGGCAACTCCTCAAGAATTATGGTGATGGGGTGCAATGACATAATACATATATTGGCACGGACTCATATTCCCTGGTGCCTTCTCTTTATTTTGGGCTTTTACGTGTCTTTCAGAACTCTAGACACTATATCAAGGTACTTGAAGCTTTAGTTTGTCTGCTGCTTGGAAATATGTGAGAATTTGGTAGTCATAGTGGACACATAGCTGAGGATTAGCTTTCAGTGCAATGCTATGAAAAAGGAAGGTGGTGCATATCAAGTCAGTATAGGGAGATGATCTCCCCTCCCTACTTATTATTTATAGGGCTAAAAAACTGCACTCTTGGACTAGAATACAAGAGTGGAAAGATGGGCCATTAACACCTGAAGATGTAAAAAGCAGGACGTAAATGTTTCTCTGACTATTTACTAAGATCTTTCATTCAGTGGAAATGTATAACAGTTAAGGATTCTGACCTCAATAGCAAATGCAGAACAAACCCCTGGATACAGTTTAGCACCAAACACATACAGCAGAGGAATGAGACAAATATTTAAGTGATGCTAGAAAAATGACTGAGCTATCAAGGGAAAAACTGAGTTTTACATCTCCTGAAAGCTTCATACCAAGACTTGTTGGAGAATACATACAAGCCAAAAAAATTCTGGGGCTCAGTGAAAAGCAGGTGAATGGAATTATATGGTCGATGTTGTATTTTTGATCTTTAGAAGTAGAAGTAGAAATGAAGGTGAGTTTAAAGGGAGCTAACAGCCTGCTGCAGGGCAGGCTTAAAAGAAGACAGAGCACAGACAGCAATTGATGGTGATCATAACTAATTTTTTCTATTTTTAGCTCTGTCTTTTCAGTGACTGCATTCGAGGATGGCAAGAGAGCGCGTACCATTACGTAACCGTTTGAGTGAAAAGAATTTTCCTCAAAAGTACTTGGGACACTAAGCAGATGGCAGCAACTTAGTCCAATCCAAAGAAGGAATAAGTGAAATCACTCAGTCAGTTGCATTCACAGGGGAAACTCTCTGATTCTCTCAGATCTAATGGAAAAAGAAAATAAGACATTACTGAAACTGTCACATATATGTATTTTTATTACATCAGAGCAATCAGTTGTCCTTTGTTTTCTTAAATTGATATTATTGAAAAAATTGTGCTTTTTTGTCTTTTTCTTTTAATTGCCTACTAAATCTTCCTTAACAGTTCTTATCATAGTTCCTATTAATTGAACTGATACTGACACAGAAATGCTGTAGTTTGTAGTTATGTGAAATCAGATGAATTGCAAACTCTGTCTGCTTACTTTGGTGTTGTGTTTTCCATGGGAGTCAGCACAAACCAGGGTTGAGCACTTGCATCTGCCCACAAAGCCAGACTAGGAAACGAACTTCACCAAAGCTTTCTCAACATAACATCATGGAAAACATTTGGAAGGAGGAAAGCAGTGGGGCAGAGCTAATTCAGTCC
This sequence comes from Hirundo rustica, assembly GCF_015227805.2. Classification (NCBI taxonomy): domain Eukaryota; kingdom Metazoa; phylum Chordata; class Aves; order Passeriformes; family Hirundinidae; genus Hirundo; species Hirundo rustica. The sequence continues at coordinate 23,370,199 of NC_053450.1, read as the reverse complement.
ATAACTAGCTGAAAATCTGGTGCTTCATGCTCTTTTGGAAAGGTTTGAATCTGCAGTAAGTCTATGATTATAGGTGACCACCTTTGAAAAAGTAACTTTCCCTCTCCTTCCTTCTAAAGTATGACCTCTCTCTCACCTACTGTGTCAGGAGATGCATTTTCCATGTCTAGCTGAAGATGCATCCATAATACATCTAGCAGTTTTAAATGCACCCAAAATGCCAAGCTTTAAGCTCCTAGGGAAATTACAGACAAATATGTATTTGCTGAGCTGTATTACACACATCCTCATTGCTGTTCGCAGTGACACATGCTCCCGCTGATGAAGTATCTGGATACAAAACAGAACATGCAGGAAAAATATGGTTACTGCTAATAGTTTTCTCTATGAAACTAATTTCTCCCTTAAATTAATACTGTTTCAATTTTCACCATTCAAGTAATGGTAAGTCACAATTTTAAATTCAATTAACTTTCCAGGGTACAAGTAGTTACTGTCAGTGCACAGGTACGACAAGGCAGTGTCACAGCCAGGGCCCATCCTGCCACCCCTGCCAGGAGCAGACCAGCTGGGAACAGCCCCAGGCATTGGGACAAGAAACATGTGAGGAGGTCCCAGGAGAAGTTATTCTGACACTCAGGGTCCTGGAATGTATTGCACATCCACAAAGGGTTTCTGTGCATGGATTCGTGCCTGTGTGTAGAGGTGCTCTGGCCACATTCCACCTACCACTTCATCCTGATGTGCAGCTCCATCACCTCCTCCTCTGCTCAGCACCCACTCAGCTTCATCCACCGATAGATGTCCCTGCCAGAAGCACATGGCCCTGCAGGTCACCAACCCATACCAACCTGTTTTTAAGAAAAAGGCATTAAGCAAGATAATCCTTGAAAGGAATCCCTGATTTGGAATCATCGTGAATTTGGAGTCATCTTCCAAATCTTTGTCCTCCAGCTCCTGAATGTGTCAGTTTCCAAACCCTGCTGCCAGGTCTCCTTTCTCTTCTGTGTACCTGGTAACAAAATGAGATGAAGAATACTTTTTGTGGAAGAAATTGGAAAATGTTTTTCTCTAATTTGGAAGTGGTTTACCAAACATTTCAGCATTTTCTATGTCTCTTTTCCACTTACTTTAATTTAAAAAAAGGAATCCACAGGACAAGATGTAGAATTTCCTGTTAAGAAAATTGGAATAAAATATTTGTTTTCTGGCCTCATTAATCACTACAGTTTCAGTGCCTCTGGGGATCTGTGGTTTCATCCTCCCCAGCAGTCCACACTCTCTAACCCACTGTATCTTCCGTAGAGCACAGAGGTCAGACTGTGTCTTGGCAGCGTTATTCTGCACTCTACTATTACCAGAAATGCTGCTTGCTGATTTTCTGTTGACACCCTGAATTTGCCCTGTCAATTTTCATTGCTTTTTAACAAGCATTTTAGCAAATTAGAAGCTCATTGCAAGCAACTTATTTTCTATTTGTTGCATTCCCCACCCTTCCCAATCAGCCTGTTGTTTTTCATGGTTGAATAAGTATAAATAAGTAGCACATCAAAAAAATCAGATCTCTCCTATGGAAAATTATTTAGACTGAAAAGAAGGCTGCATCAATCAATTTGGTTTCTGCAATTGTTTCCTCAGTTCTACTCTGTGAAACTTTCTAACAGACTTGGTAAATATGGATAAGGCTAGCCACAGCTTTTTTTGGAAAAAGAAATATCTCCCCAGCTCCCTCAGATTTTTCCCCGAGGGTCTATTTATTTAGTGCTGAGCTTTGCCAGACCACTCGAAACTTCTATTCTAACACACAAAAGCAGTTACAGTATATAAATTATTCAGAGATACATTTTGAAGTAATTAAATGCAGAGCACTGATGCAGAAAATTAGTCAAAATTAGTGTAAATTATGATAACCACCATGCTGAGTACTGAGTGCAGTGGAAGCTGCAATGGTAGTGGAAAAAAAGGGAAGGATTATGGTTTAAGTTACGGTCCTGGAAGTCAAAAGACCAATGTTCTGTCCTAGTGTGACCTCGAGCAACCCACCTAACTTTTGTTCTTCATCTTGCAAAAGGGGATAATCCCTCTCTGCTACAAAGAAGGAAATTTACCAACTTTTATAAAGTACTTCTAGATGCTGTGATGTAAAATGCACTGACACCGGGGTCAGCAGAATTTTCCTTCCTAGAAATCTTTAGGAAAAAAAGGAAACTATGTCTCCTACTTACTTTGGAAAGCATTTTCAGAGATGTTTTCAATGGTAAAGTCAGATGCTTCTTAACTTTTGGCAGAACTTCATCATCCTTGACTCTGTCCGCATCCTGAGCAATTCTGTTTATTCTGTGTTTCATATGAAGAACTGTTGCTCCTTCCTCCTCTCCATATCCCTTCCTGTGCTCAGGGTGTAATGCTGAGCAGGATGGAGGACAGAAACTTTTGTTGTGAACCAGGGCATAAGGCACAGCCTTGGCTGTAGGTGCTGGTGGAGCAGGACTTGTGAGACAATATCCTCTGAATTATCCTCTTGGATGTGTCCCATAACCTGCCCCTCGCCCTCTACACCACCAGCCTGGAACGTGCCTCGGTGAAGTGGATGGGGTTGGAAGAGCTCCTTGCAGGGGTGCAACAGAGAAAAGGGATTGAAACTGTTTTGTGTCAAAACTGTGTTCAGTGTGCATGAGGGTGTGCAGTGCAGACACGTGCTCAGGGCCAGAAGTCTGAATACAGTCAGGAGACCTCTCTGGTCTGGTCTTCAGAGGAGCCCCAGGATATATATCCATATATATATCCATATATAAGATCTCCACTATCTCTGGACCTTTTCTTTCTGTGAAACACAACCACACTCTACTACAACCAGGTTACTCTGTTGTTGCAGCCATTGCCTGCAAGGCTGGTCACCTCTGCTCCCCTGGGCTTTTCCTGTTCTCTGCTGTCTCTCCTTAGAGGAAGGAATGCAGTTTGATTCTGTGTCTGTGCAAGGCCTCCTGCATTGAGGTTCTGGCCCTTGCTGGTTTTTAGATCATTATTTTAATGTGGGTAAAAATTACATTTGTTGCTTAATGCTTGTTTCCATCAAAGCTGTTGGGCCCTCAGATTACTCCCAGGGGTTTTATGCATGTGTAATTCCTAGAGCACAAAGCTCTGAATGATACAGGTTTAGAGACAATCTGTTTATGCCTGATGGAAAAGACAGGCTACTTCATTTGCATGTTGTTACCAAATATAAATGTTCCCATAATTTTGATTAATATTTTTTAAGTTCATGAATAAAAAACACCCAAATTTGTGTGTGTTAGCAACAAAACAGTTATGTTGGATATGTCCTGGGTGAAAGACAAATTCTAGTCTTTGTACATTCAGGTCAGGCTCTGGACACAGCAGAGAGAGGACAGCCAACAAGTCAGATAATAAAGCTAATACTGTAGATGATACTCCAACAAAATTTTCGGGAGTCCTTGTTTTTTCCAGAAGAACCTAAGAAGCAGATTCTTCTAAGGTGTGGTAGGAGCCAACAACAGAAACAATCTGAAAGCCTGGTTTGGCTGTAGGAGTTGCAGAGGAGTCAGGTTGGGTATTTGCTGCAGTGCCTTCAGGGTATATCAGCCACTGGGGCAAGAGGCCTATTGGAAAAGCAGGGAAAAGCAGGAAAAGCTGTGGTGGGAAGAAAAAATTGTTGGTGATGAGTCATCTGCTAAGGACCAATTTTTATATGATCCAGGCCAAACTAAGCTGATTCTCTACTCTGAATTTTGAACAAGGTATTTGAAAGAAAGTGGAGGTGAATTGATGGAGGAATCTTTATTGAGATGGGGGTTGCCTTGATTTGTCCTTTTAACATTAGCAATGTTTTCTGTGCCAGTCTAATGAGGAGTGTTTGGGAAGTCCATGAGGTAAACAGGAACCAGTTGATTTTGTTTGCTCCCTGGAGCAAAGGTATTAGAACGTCAAGTTGCAAATGTTGCTATGGGGGCCTCGACCTTGCCAAGGACACCTGGCCACGGGAATGCTTTGGACCTCTGTGTCCAACAAGCCCCTCCTCTTCCACAGGGTTCTCCATGTGCAGGGCCTGATGGACAGCTCCATACTGGCGCCCATGGCGCTGCTCAGGCAGTAGAGGAATAACAGAGTGAGAGGGAGGGCAGACAAGAAGGCAAAGAGAGCCAATGAAAGTGAAATGCAATGGCTAGAAGGACAATGATGATGGAAATGGGAGAAGAGACCGTCAGTGCTCAGAAAGATGTAGAGTTATAATAAAACGTATAAATAGCAAGAAGCTATTCTGACAAAAATGGGAAGAAGCGTTTAGAAGAAATAAATTACGTAAGATTAGAAGGAAAGATCACAAGATAGAGGAAAGCAGAAGAAAGGCAGATAAAAGACAGAGAGAGTGAGGAAAGCAGGCACGGTGGGTGTGAGAAGGAAGGCTGGCAGTGGGTAAAGGAGAAGCACACACAGAAAGCCCACGAGTGACCAGGACAGGGCTGCTGATGGGGAAGGTGAGAAGGTACAGCCGTGGGGGCTCCGCACCAGGATTGTCTTCTGCAGGCTGCTTCCACTGGCAGCTTTCAATGGGAGCCTGATTTCACTGGTCAGTGACAGGGCTTGGGATTTAGCTCTTTAAGTCATAACATGCTGATGTAGCACAGCTGTCAAATTGTGTAATTTACATTTATATAACCCCTGTTACTCCAATCTGGACTAAGAAAAGATTGCACCCTGCCAAAACCCTTCCTACTTGAAACATGATTAAATATTACCTCACTAACACTGCATGTACTAATTAAAGTACAGTAATTAGTTATTTGAGAGCCCAAAGGTTAGGCACACATGGATTACCCACTATAATTTGGGGGGAGGTGGAGCACACATACAAAGTAATCTCTCTAGTGTTCCCAATGGAAACATTTCCTCCTCCCTGCTTCAAGCTGCTCTTGGCCATTTCTTTGAAGCTGCATTAAGATGTGTCTGCCCGATTACAAATGTAACAACCATGCCACTTGTGCTCTGTAAAATCCTGTCTAGAAATTGCCACATTATCTTTTAGTTTGGACTTTTTTTATTTGGGACAGTTTCCTGACCCGTTCCCTAAGTGGGGGCATGTGGGAAGACACTGCAGCATGAGCTTGCATACTGACGTGGTGTGGGGGCAGCTGGGGCTTTGGGCAGCCTTCAACCCTCTGCAGCTTTGGGTTTACAGCATCCTCAGTGCAGGAAGAGACAAGAGCTCAACGATGCACCTTGTCAAGTGATGTGGTCACATCTGCACAGCCATTTTTTAAGGACCATGTCTACATTATAATTACTTGCATGCAATTTTCTGTTTATATTAATTCAATATATATAGACCCCATTAAAGAATTGGGGGGGTTGTGTTGTAGCATGCAGTACCAACTTGAAGGGAAAATACAGCATCTAAAGTATCTTCCCCAGAAGGCTTGCAATCTGCATGATTTATTTGCAGAGAAGTAATTTATTTATTCCTTTCTGGTTCTTTGCTACCCACTTGTAAAATGTTTATGCAGCTCCTCTCTGATGGCTAGTACTCATTTAGTTGAATTATTTGAATTTAGAAAACAAATTCTTTCTTTCACTAATGGATTTCCAGTAGTGTTTCTCACATATCTCTCTTCAGCTATTTCTCTCTGTAAAAGGGTCTAAGTCATTCCTACTGGGAAATCTTTTTGAGTCTGTTGGAAGACAAGGTTTTGGCCCATTTTCACCTAAAATCACCATGATTTGAGTATGGGGAGCTTGAAGGCCTGGAAGTTTTAAGCCACAATAGACAATTCTCAGGTGATCCTTCCAGCAGCAACCCAGTCTGAGAGTTTTCCAGGGGAAGGAAAGTTGAGGCATAAGTTCCTCTCAGCTAGCTGAGGAAATTGAATCATGGTAATTGCCACATGCTTGGTGGGACTTAGTCTGCCAAGTGCCAAATAGAAAAGAGGAGGCTGCTTCTCATACCTTTCTACTAGCCTTTTGTGAGTGATTCACCATGGGTTGCTTATACCCTTATTTATGGAAATTATCTGTAGATGCTGAGTGCTTCTGTCTTTCCCTTATGTACAGAATGTAAACATGTAGCTACTGAAGTCGTGTATTAGTGGGGTCATCAGCGCAAGCAGAACTAAGCCCCTTCACTTCACTATGGGTTTTTTAATATCTGAAATACTCTTTTCCTCCTACATAATATATGTAAATGCCCTGAACAGAATATTAGTCCAGGGTGTTTCTCTCAGCTTCAGTTTGCATATTTCCACCTCTCTGAGCATGAAGTCAGACAGGTCCCAAGGGTCAAAGCCAATATCTCAAGTGCCCTCTGGAGAGTGATGAAGTTACCTGCTCTTTAGAAGAGGAAGACTCCATTGTTGTAAACTGCCATGTTCCGCATCAAACGCCAGCTCAATGCGTCGATCATCCCTGGAGGCTGATGTCCTACCCCAAGGCAGGTCATGCACAGATAGAAGTAAGGACTTGTGAAGAAATGGCTTTCTAAATGGGATGGGGAAACTCATGTGGGTGGAAATGGACTTTCATCTTCTTGAATAGGGAGTCCAGTGGAGGTCACTTCATGCGTGATTAGTTTTATTCCCTTATATTATAATGAAGTATGCTTTCTTTGCTCCACTTCTTTTGGTCTGTTAGATTTCCCATTAATTTTGAAGTCCCCTTTGTAAGCTTGAAGTAAACTGTGCCCTTCAGTGTTTGCTGGATTTGGGTTACTCAGCACCTTTCAGGTCTGAGCCTTAGCACAGAGCTGAAACATGCTGAATGGTAAAACACAGACTTTGCCTCAGTCTTTCTGAGTTTTGCATTATCATGGTGTCTGTCTCTAAAGGTATTATCATGGTGTATGCCTCTGAAACAGCCATAAGCAAAGGGATGAATTTGTTGTTGTACTTATCCTCTGCTTCTCAATGCAGGAAATTGTTTCTCAGAACTAAACTTCCCACAGAAGTTTGCATTTGATAGATTTACTCCAGAAATTTGGCCAAGATAAATTTTGAAAGTGAAGTCATAATTTGCACATGATATTTCTGCTACAGGATTTTTTTTTTTCAAGCTTCTTTGCTGTTTAAAAGTTAAGCAAAGGTTTGTGCTTGTTTAATTTAGCTTTGATGATTGACTTTCAGGTTGAACACTGAGAAAAAAAAGAGAGAATGTCTTACTGTGATGTATACGTTTACTTAAAAAAAAAACCCCAAAACAAACACACACACACACAGTCAAAATTTAGGGCTAAACCCAAACCCAACAACATAACACATCAGAGAAGTCTGGAGGAAGATTTTTGTCCCATCATCCTGCTGGAGTGTATCATTCCATGTACGGGATAAGCTGGAGGTTTACTGACTCTGCAAGTCCCGCAGGTTTCCTGAGAAATCAAGGAAAAATATATAGAAAGCAATTTTCTGCTAGGAGGATTAGCACTAGAGATCCCTTGGTATCAGATCTTTTCTTGTGAGAGAAGCTCCACAGAGAAGGGGATGAAGTTCTGGTGCAGCAGCATGTGGGGTTTGCTTGGATGCCCTTGGTACGGTTCCCTGCTGTCCTCCAGGCCTGTTCAACAAGGCAGAGACGTGAGGAGACCACTGGAAGCCAGGTGATGGTGCACCTCCTCACGTCCAGCTCTCACACTACCAGCTCACCTCAGAAGCAAGGCATCAAGAGCAGTGTTGCCTCTGCATTACCACTACTTCTCCCCAGTTCCCTGCCCAGTGCATTGGCTACTGTCAACCCCTTTCCAAGGGACTCAACTCCCTTATTCTATTTTTGATATCTGTAAACAGGTTAAACTCAAAATGGATGGAAGGGTTGCAGCACCTAGGAGGATACAGTCCTCAGCCAATTTATGTGTCTAACTATGCCTTTTCCTTTATGTTGTTGTGCTTTCACCTCTTTCTAGGCTAAAGCTTATATTCCAACCATAAACATCTCTGTAGGTGGGTTGACGCATAACACTCCTGATAGATGGCTCCACAATGTCTCCTGAATTATAATGGAATATATGGCAGTGTCTGCTAGAAAAACTTCTCTAGTGAGTGCCTGTTAAGATGGAGAGATGAGCTGTGTGCCTGACTCTTGATTTCCTTACGCTTCTTCTGATGAGCCCCTGTACGTGGAAGAATGCTGTGCTAGGTGTGCTTGAACTCACCTTGCCCTGGGGATGGGCTGCTGTCCCCACCAGTCCACCCTCCTGCTCTTCAGGGCAAGGAACAAGCAAAGTTTGTGTTGTCTGATTTCGCCTCTCATCTCCCACCTATTTGAGATAATCTTTGGAAGTGTTTCATTTTCCTGATGTCACACCTTCTGAGTACTGACGGGCTAAACAGAAAAATGGCAGGGGAATATGCTCCATGTAATTTATGGGAAAGTAACACAGAAGTAACAAAAGCCACTTTTTCCCTGTGGTTTTTGTTACTGTAAAATGGGACTGGATGGGAATCCTGGGTACACTTTAATAATTCCCAGATACTAATAAGAAATGATCCAGCAGCTTGTGGCACTTAAGATTTCAGGAAGAGCAGCAAATGACTGTGACTTCTTCTGATCCACATCAACAAGACCACAAACCACTGATCTCCAAAGAAATGGTGCATCCAGAAAACCTACTGGATGGTTTTATGAAGGAGTCATTGTTTTTCAAAACAAAATGAATGTGGAAAGGACTATTTTTGGAAAATAATTACATCTGTAATGGAAAACATATTGTCCCATTAAACTGCACTCTTAATCTTCCTCACTTATTTATCGGCTTTTGATGGAGCAGAGTCTGGGATTTATATTCTGTCCAATGTCCCACAGAACTTTTGTCCAGTAAAAAAGGTCATCTGTAAATTTCACATAGGCAAGTGTAACATTTTCCTACCATAAGATCATCTTTAAAAGAGGGGGAAAAAAAGACATGGCATTAAAAGTTAAAAGTTCTGTAAACCTAAGAAAACACATTTGTTCAGCTGAGCCCACATTAAGCTTGATTTGCTTCATTTGGAAACAGCTGAAACTGGGTAATCTTGAGCTTGTAGTGAGAAATATCAATTTAACGTGTAGTTGGTGTGCTAAGGGCTGCCCTGTTCCAATTAAAAATCCACTGTGTTTTTATGGTGGTATTCTGGAGGGTGTCTTGATTTGCTGATGAATGCTGACAGGACTATTAAAACTGTGGAACAACATCACTTGAATGTGGCACAAAATGAAAGAAAGGCACTGCCATGCTGCTCTTGGGTGTTATAATCCTGATTAAAAATTGGAGCCAAAGTGAAAATCATCCCTGGGCAATGCATTTATTCATTTATTTATTTATTTATTTATTTATCCATTTAAAATTACTTCATGGTATTAGTAGCTGTGTTTCCTGACAGGAAACCTTAAGGTGCTGTGATTAAGTGAAGGAGCATTTTTTATTAACCCCACTTTCTTGTGCCTAGAAGCCTAGATGAAGAATGAGTTTGCTGTGTGACAGTATGAACATGCAATGCTGAGAGCTGGACAGGCCCCTGACTGTTAACGTTTTCTGGCACTCTTGGTTATTAAAAATCCTTCTTGCAGCAGAGTTTCGAGTTATGTCAGAAGGCCTTTGAAATTCAGTGGGGAAAGAGTCACCTGGATAGAACATAGCCTTTCATTTGTCCCCTTAAATTGCCATGGTGAGCTTAAAATACCTGTTTCCCCTTTTTTTCCCCCATATATTCAAAAACCTAGGAGTCATTCACGTGCTGACTTGACCCACAAGCTAAGAAGCTCAGCAAGAGCCTCACCAGCTTGGGGTTTTGATGCCTTCTGTGTAAGATGTGGGAACTGGCAGGTTAGAAATAAAGTAGACTTCTTTGCATGAGGTCCAAACAACATTTATTTTCTATTTTAATTTTTTTTTTCCTGTCCTCAGCCAGCACATGAACAGAGTACATGGCAGCGTGCAGCACAGGCAGAGAACTGAGCATGGCTGGGGAGCTGGGAGTGAAGACAGAGGCAGAACAGAGATGGGGCTGGAACCAGGAGTGGATGGTGCCTTCAGTCGTGAGAGGAGGGAACCTTGTAAGTAATTATCAGGTGAATCCATCTTTCCTTACAATTCCTTACAATTCCAGTTCTATACACCAGTGCCCCATACCTGGTAATAAATTTGTCCGTATTGCTGTCACTGGGTGCTGCCATAGAACTCACATGCCTGGAATGCAAAAGCCTGTGAACATAACCTATTTAGGAATAGTCAGGAGGGGAAGGGGAATGGCAAGTCGCATAAAATGAGCTGTTATCTCCTTCTGAGTCACTGGGCATCCTCTCCCTTTCCCTCTTCTCCTCTCCTACTCCACACCCCACAGTTTGCACTCTGGTTTCAGGGGACTTGAAAAGTGGTGCAGGGATAAAACATCTGCTTTTGTCCCAGCAAATGACAGGCTTCCCTGGAGAGTGCATGCCTGTGCAGCACACCATCAAATGCCCTTCACTCAGGTACTGGCACCAGAGAGAAAGTTGTCCCAGCAGACAGGAGGTCCCAGCTGGTACAGCTGCTTGTGGCCAGTGTTTCTGCACAGTGGAGAAGAGATGGATGGGCAGTGGCTTTATCCTTAGTGTCTCTCTAACCTTGAGGAAAAAAAAAAAAAAAAAATTATGTGTGTTTCTTTTTACTGTAGATTCCTGTGCACAAGAGTATAGAAGATAGGAATACAGCATGCAGCGTGGATGCTCATCTCTTTGAAGGAGATGCTGAAGCCTAGAGATGACATAGAAAAAATCCACTCCATTCAAGTGTCACAAGGAAATGCCAGTTAGCAACAAAAGTTAAAATTTGTGCCTGCAAGGTATTTTGTGAAGTAGCTGTGCATGGGAAAGGGTCTGGTTACGTCTCTTGCAGTTCTTTGTTCCTGGCATGGTTCACATGAGGTCATGAAAATTATGCTGAATGCTTTTCTATGAAAAAAACAGGAGATGCTTTTAATTAGGATTCAACAGAATTCACAAAGTCGCTGTAATAGGGCTATTTAATGCCTCTGTACACTGTGTGCTGGAATGAAAATAACCTATACAATGCTAGAAGTTTCAACTTGAATTATATGCTGGATCTTCCATTCTGTCAACACGAATATTGTAGATTTTTCAAAGTATACTGATTTTTAAACTATTTAGCAGAACTGATCACCTATTTATAGTATAATAGATTTAACCTAAGTGGATAGTAAAGAAATAATCACAGAGCTATATGTCATGTTATCATGAAGGGCTACACACTCCTTACGAGGGACAGACCAGGAAGGTGTCGTGGTGGAGTTGCCCTCTGCATGAGGCAACACTTGGAATGTACTGAGCTCTGTCTTGGGGTGGATGATGAGTAAGTAGAGAGCTTACTGGTTAGAATTAAAGGCCAGAGTAGCCATGGTGACATTGTGGGTGTTTTCTACAGGTCACCAGGTCAGGAGGAGGAAATGGATGAGGTCCTCTGGAGGCAGCTTGAAGCAGCCTCAATGCCACACCAAGTGGTTTTTGTGGGGGGCTTTAACTACCCCAACATGTACTGAAGAAGATATACAGCAAACACAAACAGTCCAGGAGGCTCCTGGAAAGCCTTGATCACAACATCCTGTCTCAGGCAGTGGAGGTTTCCTCAAGGAATGGTGTGTTTGACCTCATACTAACAAACAGGGAAGGCCTTGCTGGAGATGGGAAGGTTGGGGGCAGCCTTGCCTGTAGTGACCATGAAATTGTGGAGTTCAGTGTCAGGTGAGGAGGAAGGACAGAAAGTAAGCTTACAACCATGGACTTCAGGAGAGCTAACTTTTGCCTCTTTATAGAGGTTCTTGGAAGAATCCCATGGCTACAGGCCCTGCAGTAAAGAGTCATACAAGACAGTTGGTTGATATTTAAGTATCAGTTCCTGGAGGCTCAAAAATTATGTATCCTGATGAGCAAGAAATTGGTTAAAGGCAGCAAGAGACCTGTGTGGATGAATAAAGAACTGTCATTACTCAAGCGTAAGCAGAAAATGCACAATAGATGAATGTAGGGTCAGGCCACTTAGAGTGGATATAGAGGTGGTCATAGTTACTAGAAATGAGGAAGGTCAAGGTCCATCTGGAATTAAATCTGGTCAAGGATGTCAAGGACACCAAGAAGGGCTTCTTCAGATGCATCCATAACCAAAGGAAAACAAAGGACAACGTGGGACCATTATCAAATGGAGGGGGAACCCTGGTAACAGAGGACGCAGAAAGGCAGAGTTACCAAATGCCTCCTTTGCATCTTCACTGACATGACCAACCCTCAGGGATCTGTGACCCAGGAGACCAGGGTAAAGGGATGTTGGAAGGAAGACCTTTCCTTGGTCATGGAGGATCGGGTTCCAGAACACCAAGGCAAACCTGACATCCACAAGGCCATGGGCCCTGACGGGATGCATCCACAAATGCTGAGAGAGCTGCTGGACACCACAGCCAGGCCACTCATGGTCACCTTTGAAAGGTCATGGACATCAGGAGAAGTGTCTGAGGACTGGAAGGAAGCAAATGTTACCGCAGTCTTCCAAAAGGGCAAGAAGGAGGACACAGGGAACTAGTGGTCAGTCAACCTCACCTCAGTCCCTGGAAAGGTGATGGAGCACCTCATTCTGGAGGCCATCACTACCCACATGGATGACAAGAGGGTGATCAGGAGTATTCAGCTTGGATTCACTAAAGGGAAATACTTGAGCAGCCTGGCTGCTTTCTATGATGAAACAACTGCCTGGATGGATGAGGGGACAGCAGGGGATATTGTTTTACCTTGACCTTGGCAAGGCTTTCAAAGCTGTGTCTCACAACATCCTCACAGGCAAACTCAGGAAGTGTGGACTGGGTGAGTGGACAGAGAGGTGATTTGAGAACTGGCTGAACGGCAGGTCCCAGGGGGTTGTAATCAGGGGTCTAGTTAGAGGCCTGTCACTGGTGTGAACCCCAAGGTTCAGTACTGGTCCCAGTATTGTTTAACTTTTCCTCCATAGCTTGGGTGAAGGGGCAGAGGCCTCCTCAGCAAGTTCCCAACAACACAAGGCTGGGAGGAGTGGCTGATACCTCAGAGTGCTGTGCAGCCCTTCAGAAGGACCCTGACAGGCTGGAGAGAGGGGCAGAGAAGAACCATCTGAAATTCTACAAAGGTGAATGCAGGGGGTTGACCTGCTGGAGATTACCACAGAATCACAGAATGTCTAGGTTGGAAGATACCTTCAAGATCATCTAGTCCAACCTATGCCCTAACACCTCAACTAGATCATGCAATTGAGTGCCACATCCAGTCCATCGTCGAGGGACATTTCGAAGGATGGTGACTCCACCACTTCCCTGGGCAAACCATTCCAGTACTTCATCACTCCTGTGAAATTTTTTTTCCTAATATCCAACCTATATTTCCCTTGATGCAGCTTGAGACTGTGTCCTCTCCTTCTGTCAGTTGGTGTCTGGAGAAAGAGACCACCAACCCCCAGCTGTCTACAACCACCCTTCAGGAAGTTGTAGAGAGAGTCATAAGGTCACCTCTGAGTCTCCTTTTCTCCAGGCTAAATAACCCCAGCTCCCTCAGTCATTCTTCATACAGCTTGTGCTCCAAGCCCCTCACCAGCCTCGTTGCCTCCTCTGGACGCGCGCAAGCATCCCAACATCCTTCCTAAACTGAGGTTCCCAGAACTGGACACAGCACTCAAGGTGTGACTATGGGATCCTGGAGGACTAGAAACTGTCCATGAACCAGGATCGTGTCCTTATGGTCAAGAAAGACAAAGGTATCCTGGGGTGCACTAGCAAGACCATTGGCAGCAGGTCCAGGGAGGTGACTTGTCCTGCCCCTCTGCTCAGCCCTGATGAGGCCACATCTGGAGTGCTCTGTCCAGTTCTGGGCTCCACAGTACAAGAGAGGCATGGAGCTGCTGGAGTGGGTCCAGAGGAGGGTTATAAAGATGATGAGGGGACTGCAGTATGTCTCTTATGAGGAAAGGCTGAGGGAGCTGTGTCTCTTGAGAAGAGGCACCTGAGAGGGGACCTCACCAATGTCTATCTGTCTCTGAAGGGAGGGTGTCAAGAGGATGGAGCCAGGCTCTTGTCCGTGGTGCCAAGCAATAGAGCAAGAGGCAATGGGCAGAGAATGATGTACAGGAAGTTCTATCTGAACATGAGGAAAAACTTCTTTACTGTGCAGGTTCACTGGAACAGGCTGCCCAAAGAGGGTGCGGTGTCTCCCTCACTGGAAATATTCAAGAACCATCTGGACACAATCCTGTGCCCTGTGCTCTGGGATGGCCCTGCTTGAGCAGGGAGGCTGGACCAGATGACCCACTGTGCTCCCTTCCAACCCTGTCCATTCTGTGATTCTGTGAAATACTGCAGTTATGTTTTTGGAGAAAAGCCATGGGAATTAGTCATATTACATGCTGATCCTGAAACTGAAACTTTCCAGTCCAACATTTCTCAAAGGATGTTAAACAGCAGCTGCTAAAGCTAGACATTTTAATATCAGGTTGTCTAGATAATTTGCATCTGAGAATTTTATAAGAGCTTGCCGAAGTGCTCTTTGGATGAGTAATGGTACTTTTCAGTAAATCCTGGACCAGTGTAACGTTTTAGAGGACACACCAAAATCTGAAGATCTGCCATAGCAAAAGGTTAAAATTACAGCCTAGGTGATCTAAAGTTTTTTACCTTTATACTGATCATGTAAAAATTCCAGAATTGCTGATGAAATTCTCAATAAATTAAGAATGGAGGAAGTTAATACAATTAATTTCAGACCCATAGTTTACAGAGAAAACCTCTGAAACTAACTTGTTATTTGGTGGGACCTTTTTTTTTTTTCCCCATATACATAAAATTTGGTTGAAAAGCAAGTAACGTAAAATGTTTGATAATAGACTGTGTAGCACTTTAACCAAGAGCAATGTCATTTTCTCCCTTCAGTATACTAAATAGACTAGATGGCATAATATTATAATAAATGAATTACCACTGCCGAATATGACTATTTTTAGTTGCACCATAGCATTCTAGGTCCTGTCCTCTTCAATTTTTTTGAATTGAAGATCTGAAAGGAAATCATTGCAAAGGAGATTTCCAACCAATGTGAGGATTGGGAGTGGTAAGTAAGAGAGACAGATACCTAATAAAAACAAGAGCTGCATCTCCTGAATTAAGAACACCATAAAGGCAATGTCACACCTCTGGAAGAAATAGAAAATGAACATTTCTTGTGAGATAGCAGCTCCTGCCTGTCAGATGCAACTCTCCAAAGAATTCAGTCAGGCAAGGTAATTTCCTAAATAAGCTGATCAGATCCTTCATTGTACAAAGAGGGAATCACAGGTAGGTACAGGGAGATTTGAAGTGGTAAAAGTTTACATCTTCTGGTGACAGACTCATGGGGTTCAATCTGATTATTTAAATAAAAAGGAAAGTTAGAATTTAAGGTAAAGAATTGTGGTACTCTCACTAGATGGAATTGTTGGTTATGTTGCCTGAAGGATCCAGGTAAGCACTGCTAGGAATTAGAGCTCTGGTAGAGTAAGAGACAAAACAACCTAAGCTTCAGGCTGACAGATTTGGAGTAGTAATAAGATTCAAATATTTTTAGAGTGTGGTTTTAACCTTCTGAGTTATATTACATGAGTCTGCCCCTTTTTCTTCAGTGCACACACTAAAATCAGAATTTCTAAAAGAGGACATGGTCTCATTCAAATGATTATACAGAAATTTTATGTGTTATTTTTATAGCAAAGAGCAGAAGAACATACTAAGCCACACTGATACAATAAATATATTAATCTACTGGATGAATAGCTGAGTTTGTAATGTTGTCTGGAAGGCTGGAACAAGTAGGGGAGAATGTGGAGGAAGGAATGGCATGCTAAGGAATCATGTAGTTGATATTTTGATATCAGCTTGATATATTGATATTTCATCTTGTCTCCAGCTCAGAACAGATACATTCTCTTTGCCTTTGGAGGCAAAGAGAATGTAGCTATTCTGAGCTGGAGACAAGACGAGAAGTTTTGGGTCAGCTGAGGTTATGCTGTGTGTCAGTGACCACCAGAGTATGCTGTGAATCTTTGAATGGACACGTGCTTCCCACATGTTTATAATTTTCCTTGTCCAGAGAAAATCTGGAAAGTGTTCTGGTCCTTTGGATGTCTGATCCTGTCATGGTCCAGTCCTGGCGGAACAGGTATGTCTCATTCTTGCTCTGGGGCCTTATTCCCTCATATCACAAAGCAGAGCACTGACTTCAAAGCCTTCATTTCCACAAATCCTAGCCAGTGGGACTACTAATAGCGTGTTACTTATCTTTTTCTCTCTTAAAAATCCAGGCTACCAAAGAGTCAAACAGCCTTTCCCCAACCCTAATCACTCACATAATTTTAGTGGAAGAAGTTAATCTAAAGCTGAAAAGGCAATTGCTTGAAAACTTGGAAGTACTGTGAATAACTTGTCTTCCTCAAATTTGTGTGAGATGAGGCAACTTATAGTCATCCTTTCCCATGGAGCATTCAGGGTACAGTATAGTCATGCCCAAGATATTGATTGGGTTTTTTCAGGAAAGGAAGCTCTTGCCTGTGGGGCACTTGCTCCTCTGGTTGCAGAAATTAGTAAACTGGATTAAATACTATAGAAGACTGTAGAAGGAGAAAGAATAGTCCTGTGATAGGGCAGCTGCTCTGATGAGTTGCTTTCTACCTTTGTCTTTGCAGCAGGAGACATCCTAACTTTTTCAATCCTCATGTGACTCCAGCAGACTCACTGGTCTAGTTTGTAATCTACATTGGCATACACCAAGAGGAAATAGTGATTTTCAGCTAAGAATCAGGCAAATTCCTATTAAATAAGTGAAGCTACAGGGTTGCATCTGTAGGGACACAGTTGAAGATTGTCATTTGGTTGAAGAGTCTCATTGGAGACTGCTGTGGCAGCCAAATGTCTAGTGCGGAAAAAACTTTGTTGTAGGAGCATCCTGTGTATCAACAAGACAGGTGAATTGCTGGCTCCTTCTTTGTGCTGTGTTGATTTTTTAACTTTGTTTTCTTTTCAGTGACATGAAGGGGCTCTCCTTAAGTGCAGATGAACATATACTCATATATGAAGAGGATTGGTTTAATAGAAAAGAATAGAATAGTTCCAGTTAGAAGGGACCTGCAATGATCATCTAGTCCAACTGCCTGACCACTTCAGGACTGAACAAAAGTTAACCATGTTATGGACTTCTTATTATGGACTATAATGCCTTTTGTGCACTGACAGACTTGGGGCATTCACTTCCTGTAGGAAGCCTGTTGTAGTGTTTGACCACCCTCAGTAAGAAATGCTTCCTAATGTCCAGTCTAAGCCTCCCATGCTACAGCTTTGAACCATTCCTATGTGTCCTCTCCCTGAATGCCAGGGGGAAGAGCTCAGCACCTCCCTCTCCATGTCCCCTCCTCAGGAAGCTGTAGAGGGCTGTGAGGTGACCCCTCAGCCTCCTTTTCTCCAAATGAAACAAGCCCAAAGCCCTCAGTCCCTTCAAACAGGACGTTGCCTCCAGCATTTTCACCACCTCTGTTGCCCTCCTCTGGACACATTCTCATCCTTTACCCTCATTTTTCAGCTGTGGGCCCCAGAGCAGCACACAGAGCTGAGGAGAGGCTGCACCAAGGCTGTACAGCAGGACAGTCACCTCTGTGACCAGCTGGTGATGCTGAGTTTGATGCACCCCAGGGAGGGGTTTGTCCTCTGGGCTGCCAGGGTGCATTGCTGACTCCTGCTGAGCCTGCTGACGAGCACACACAGATCCTTTCCTGCAGGGCTGATCTCCAGCTACTCCATCCCAGGTCCAGAATCCAGCATTCAAATTTGTTGAATTTCATCCCATTAATCACTGCCCAGTGCTATAAGCTATCTAGACCCCTCAGCAAGGCATCTCATCTCTAAAGTCCCATGGAATTGAGCCCTGAGGAATGCTGCTGGGACAGGTTTCCAGGCAGGTGTATCTCTGTTCACTACAACACTTTGAGCTCTGCCTTTCAGATAGTTCATTGTCCAGCTCACCATGAACCTGCTCATCCCAAAGGTGGACAATTTGTCCTGGAAGATACTTGAGAGACAGTATCAAAAGCCTTGCTAAAATTCAGCCTTGCTGTTTCCACCATCTTCCCTTCATCCATTGGGTGAGTGGCCATATTATAGAAGGATATTAAAGTTAGTTAAACAAGTCTTTCCCTTTGTGAGCCCGTGTTGACTGTGCCTGGTGATACTGAGTTATTCTTTAAACACATTTCAAGGATCACTTTCAATTTACCCCGATGGATCACTTACTGTCCGTTGGAAATCATCTGCAATACTATGAACATTCAGTTGTGGTGGATTCAGCTGGGATAGAGTTAATTTTCTTCACAGTAGCTAGTATGGGGCTGTGTTTTGCATTTGTGCTGAAAACAGTGTTGATAATTATGAGATGTTTTCATTATTGCTGACCAGTTCTTATATAGCTCCAAGGCCTTTTCTGCTTCTTGTACTACTCCCCAAATGAGTAGGATGGGGGTACACAAGGAGTGTTCAGGGGGAAGGAGCACAGCCAGAACAACTAACCCCAACTGACCTAAGAGATATTCCAGCCCATATGGTGTCATGCTCAGTATACGAAGATGGGAGGAGAAGAAGCAAAGGGAGGATGTTTGGAGTGATGGCGTTTGTCTTCCCAAGTCACTGTTACACGTGTTGGAACCCTGCTGCCCTGAGGATGTCTGAACACCTGCCTGCCCATGGGAAGCAGTGAAATAATTCCTTGTTTTGCTTTGCTTTTGTGCACAGCTTTTGCTTTACCCATTAAACTGTCTCTATCCCTGCCCATGAGTTTTCTCACTTTTACTCTTCTGATTCTCTTCTCTGTCCCACTGTGGGGAGCTGAGAGCAGCTGCGTGGGGTTGAGCTGCTGGCTGGGATTAAACCACAACAACAGCTCATGAGAAAATTTGAAATAAACTGATAGGGACATATATTTAGATATTTATTAATGAGAAAAAGAGAAGCCTCAGGCTCTCTGCAAGAATCAAGGTGCCTTTATAATCCCTGCTGGCCTACAGGATAGCTTTTCACTAAGATGCCTGAGGTTTCAACAAAATGATAATCTGATCCCATAAAGAAAAGATTTATTATGTCTCTTTTCTTCTTCTGTGATATAGTATCTAAATTATTAACCAAACAATCCTAAATATACTTCATAAGTTTTTCTATCTCTCAGATGTTTTCTGAACAATAATTTTAGAATATTTTGGTTTTCTTTGATGAAGATTTTTTTTCCTTCCCTATATCTTTCATAGATATTATCAGTGGATCCTATTCCCAGTGAGGATATGACAGTGTATCCTAGGAGTCCTTATGGAACCCCAGGAGATGAGGTCTTGCCAAGAAATGCAGCCATGGATGAAAGTGGAGACAGGAAATTATTTGCCTACAGCTCCCATAAGACTCTGTTACAGCAGCTCAAAGTGGTTTTATATATATATATATTGTATTTTTTTATGCTTATGACTTATTTTTTTGTTTTGATGGAGTGTCCACTTGCCTGGCCTCTTTTTCTAATTCTTTCTTTTATGTTTAAAGTACCTCTTTTCTGCAAATGTTGAGTCACGACTCTGGGATGTTCCACTGAAATTAGTTTCCTGTTTGGTGAAAGGGAAGGTAACAGTGAAAGCACTGGACTGTAGAACATGCTCTGTGTTACAAAAGCCCAAAATGGTAATCTCAAATTGTCTTCCCTGGAATTTTCAGTCAAACCAACCACTTCAAAACTGGGAAATGCTCCCAGGTGCCTCAAGACTGAGGTGATGAAGTTTCGTGCCAGAAGATAAAGAGATGTTGAGACAATCCAACAGGAGTCTCTATATACATGCACCTATATCAACATCAATCAGCAAAGTGAAGCTGCTTTTGCAGATTATTTAGACAGGTCTGTGCTGTGCCCTGTACTGCTGAGCTTATAGAAAGATCCAGCCAGAAAAGCACTCTACACCCAGATACCATAACAAAAGTGACATCCAGGGTAGTAAAATAAATATTTAATTTCTTCATGTTCCCATATCCATCTCAGACATCTAGCTAACTCTAATAATACTTTACACTATAATACTTTACAAATACAGCTATTTTAAATTAATATAATTGTTTTGATAGATACTTGTGAGATTGTTTTGCACTCTTTGCCCACTGATGCCTTTCCAGCTATGGGACAGTATTAGGCCTTTTCTGCATGCTCTAAATGTATCAAACCTAAAAGCCAAAGTAACTTTTGAAGCACTAACAATATCACTCAATGCTTATATTACCCTTTACATCTTCAGTCTTTTATGAACAGCCATGAATGAAGTATGGCAATATCTTTGCAAACCTGCTTTGCCATTCCTCCGTCTGCTTCAGCAGATCTCATCCTGATGCCTGTGAGAGCAACACATTGCTGCTTCAGATGACTAACCACTGAAACTGGGCTATGGAAAGTTATGGTTTTCCCTGTATCTCCCCCAAAGGCAGATTAGACACTACATATCAAAATTTTGGAAAGCAGATGTGCACTCAGCATAGTCAGGGGCCATGTACTGAAGGCGGTCCACTTCCCTCTGCTCTTACCTGTGCTTGGTCTGCAAGTTCTTTGGGTGCCAGATAGCATCTTTCAGCTTGGCAGGGTGTCTGGAGTGGTCTTGGTACATGGTTTGGAGCTTGTAGGAGTGTAAACACAAGTTACTATAAATTGTCAGAAAGGATGACTTTCCAGATACTAATAGTGGGGAAAATTATAGTGCTTACACAGAGGGGTTTGGACCCCACTTTGGGGCTCAGCTGTTCACCATCATCCCTGCCCTTGATCTCCAGAGGTGTGCACCATTGCTCTCATCCAAACCTCGGAGGGGGAGTCAAAGGTCAGCTGGAGCAGGAGGGAAACAAACCATGTGGGAAATGCCCAACAACCCTTCAATCCTCCAAAGGCTCCCTTGCAAAAGGAGAGGCTGGGTTGCTGAGGTCCCTGGGCTGTGCCCTTCCATCTGCAGACTTGTCTGCTAGCAAGGGATGGGAATGGCTGCTTCCTCCTCCCAGGTCAGTAGGTGCTCCCAGGATGTGTCCTTGGTGGCATTGCTCCTCCATGACCAGGTTTGTCACACTGGGTCCTGGGGCCACAGTGCCACTGGCCCAGTGGGGGCTGTGCTCCATTGTGAGCACAACAGCCACTGCATTCGCTGCTGAAAGTAGACTGGATGTCAAGCACTTTTCCCATCTAGCATCTATTAAAATGTGTGTGTGAGTGTGTGTGTGTGTGTATGTGTTTTCTCGTGTGTATTTGTGTGTATAAAATATGGGCACAGTCTCTGATTTCAAATATGGAACAAAATGCATGTTTCAAATTATGTTTTATTTCTGGCTTTTTTGTTAACTGGAAAGATCCTTTATTTTAGAGTTTGTGCAAACTATTTTACTTAACATATTATCTGTAACAGATTGCATAAGCATGACTCTTATCTGCGTTAGTCATCACTTTAGACCATGGAATATAACTCATGACAGTCTGGATTTAATGAATGTTTGAATTAACCTATACCTAATTTCTTGTGTTTTAAAACCTAAATCTCATTGAAAGCTGAGCTTTGTTTACTTCCCAAAATTGATCTGAGGGCCATTTGGAACACTTAGTGTATTCTAAAATGTGATCGTATCAACAATACACACTCAAGTTTGTTTTAAAGTGAGTTTTTCTTTCCTAGTTTACATAAATCATTTAAAAAAATCGTTCACTTTTTTGGATCATAATGTACTCACTTGGCTTTTAGACCTACATAGCTCACAGACCAATTTTTCAAACAGGATTCTAAAGCTATTTGTGGATTAGTTTCTGTTTGCTACTTGTAATCTGCATTCCTGAGGCAAGCATGCTAAAATGACTGAGGATTTTCATCGAGCTAAGTGATTATACTAAATAGGGCAATTTTGGGTGCTCTTAGCTTCTGTGTTTAAAAATACAATACAGAAGAAACCAACACCACATT
The DNA here is from genome assembly GCF_015227805.2 of Hirundo rustica. Classification (NCBI taxonomy): domain Eukaryota; kingdom Metazoa; phylum Chordata; class Aves; order Passeriformes; family Hirundinidae; genus Hirundo; species Hirundo rustica. The sequence goes on along the minus strand of NC_053450.1, from coordinate 23,348,190 downwards.
TTCTGGTAAACCACAGAGGGCACTGTTTGTTCTTAATATAAAATGACCCTGCTACATAGACTCTTGTCAGTCTTCATTAAGCAATTAAGGTTAAGAGTTTTAATTTAACCTTTTTCCCTCCTTTTTTTCCTTCTTCCATTTAAAAGTCAGCCAGGTGTATTACACTTATGCACACTGTCATGTTCTTCCAGCATTTGGTACCAGATACTGCCCTGGTCCATCCCTCCTCTCCTTACTGCTTCGTCACATCACTGGAGTAGAGAGTTTCCTTCCCAGCAATGGGTCTGGAGATGTAGTGCAGGAAACTGCCTCATGATTGTTTAATGGTTGATTAGCACTCTACATTTGTACTTGCTCTTTACCTTTACTTTGAAGTATTGGAGAAAGGGAGGCGAGGCAGCACTGGCAAAAATTGAAGTGTTAATTCCTAATATTTCTCCTCTAGTGCTTTCAGTCAGGATGGAGTAAAGGAAACAGAGCAACAGTGAGGCTGAAAATCAATTGGCTATGCCAGTTTTGCAATTGTTGTTTATCTATTACTTGAAATATTCTGAACAAAATATGATGACATTTTCAGTTTTCTCAAAAGAAAAAAATTTCCAAAATACCCGACACAGAAAAAGCAATAGCAAAATTTACAGGTTTTGCTAAAAATAAAGTATTGGGGTTTTTTTCATTCTAGGTAATTGTTTGTTTGTTTCTGTAAAATATGCTGGGGAAAAAACCCCAGAATTTCCTGTGAAACAAATTCGGGACTTGTTTTGTCTTGGAGTTTTGTTGATACAAAGTGGCCTTAAATCACTGTACAGAACATCATACACAGACAAGATAAAATGTTTATAATATGAAAATCCTGAGAGATTAAAGGAAATAAATAAAAAGCAGATATTGCGAAAACTGTCAACATCAGATTAGTAGAAAAATTCTTGTTCAGTTGTGTTGCTGTTAACTATTGTGCAAGTTTGGGACATCTCAGAAGGTATGAAGTATTACTTCAGTTGCTATTAATTCAGTCAAAGGTGTATTTTAGCAGTTTCTCTCTCTCTCCAACAGTGACCCTAATGAACTTTGCCAGTTAATTTAATTTCTTGTTTGTTTGACGCCTGGATAACTTCTGGGATAATTTTTTTTCCATTTCACTTCCCCACCAGTATAAAGCTGGTGCTGATATCTTGGAGTGCTTTGCAGCTCTTGATGACACACTGCACTGGTCTTAGCCAGACACGACAGGTTTTGCTTTGTCTTTTTTGTGCCTTGCCAAAGACTCCGTTAGGCAAATGGCTGTTCATTTTGCAAGCACTTGAAAAGGACTGCCAAAATTATGGATATCTCTGGAAAACAGGGTTGCCCAGGATCTCCTGATGGGCTTAAGGCAACTTGTGATTTCATCACTGGGCAGCCTATTACAGTGCTAAATTATCTGATGGTGCATTTTATTTTTTTATATTCAGTTTGAATCCCTCTCATTCTGTTGTCTCTAATCTTCCTGACATGTCCCAAGACAGAGCCTTGAGGAACTCCTCACCAGGCTCTATGTAGGGTACTACTCAGTAACAACTCCTCTTTGAAATGGACAATTCAAACAGTATTTCCTCCATCTTGTCGTCTAGCCATCAGGATTGGGAAGACTTACTTTGGATGTAAGGATGCTGCAGGAAGCCACTTTGAAAGTGTTTTTAAAGGAAGCCTGTCCTCCACTGGGAAATGACTCATGAGAAAGGTGCTGTTCTTGGGGCTACATTTAAAGAGACAATTTGTAAGAGAGCTGATGGAGACTGTCCAGAGAAATTGAATTTTCTCTGTTGGTTTCTAGTTATTTTTCTTTTAAAATATGAGATAATACATAGAAATTCCCTTCTGATAGAAATTAAATCAAATCATCCCTTGCTACAAGGCCAAGGATGATAAATTTTTGCAGGTTTCTTTCAAAGCATTCAGGAGTAAAGGTCTAAACTCTTTAAAGTAACCTGAATAGGAGATTATCCATACCATCAAACAGGCTAACTCTGCTGCACAGCTGGAGTGTTATTTTCCTTGAAGGCACTGCCAGGGGCAAGGACGTTATCTTGCCGGTGAGGTTACATGCTTCGTATGTGCTTTAGGATTGGGTCTACATCACCATGGGATAGTTATAAAAACATGCTGATAGTTCTGCAGAAGAATTTGATTTTTCAAAATGTTCTTCCTTGCCTGTCTGATTTTCAAAAACTGGAAACATTATCTGGGAAATAGGGCCGCAAAGTCATTACAAAAGCCCTGCACAGCACAACTCTTGCTGTTTTTGGCTTTTCTATTTCCTCCATATGCCAATTCATTCCTAGCTATGCTTATCAAGGGATCATAAGCATTTTCCATCTCATTTGATTTTTGAACGAGGAATTCAGTATTCTGCAGCACAGAATATTGGAACTGCTTTAATTTGCTAAGTTTAGGCATATCCTGAATATCTAAATATTATTAAACATAAGTTTCCTTTGATTTTTTTCTTTTAAGTGACATAGAATGAATTTGTAGAAGAGAAAGCAGTACTTCAGTTATCCATAATGCATCTGTTTATGTTTCCAACTGGTACACTTTATCACCAAGTCATTGGTTTATATTACAAAATGATGGCTGTGTCTTTGAAATAACACTAATGGCCATTTTTGATGAAATATATGAGGCTTTGTGAAACTGATTTGATGAAGAAATGTATTTTCTTTACTTCCTGTTAACAGTGAGCATGTTGAAGCCCTTTAATCTCTGCTGCCTAACTAAACTTTTTTTTTTTTTTTTCCTTATTTGGAATTAGTTTGAACTAGCAAGCACCATTTAATAATTAAGAATCTTTTAAGCAAGTGAATTTGGTCAGCTAATTAACAATAGCTGGTAACTCTGGGAATTAGTCATTCTACCTCTTTCTATACTCGTCTAGTTTATGGCACTGAGGATTCTCTCCTGCTAGCAGAGTTTGCATATGTAGGAATCAATAAATAATAGTAAATTATTAAACATGCTGGAAGGCCCAAGCGTGATGACATTTTTAAGACTAAAATTTGTTCTAAAGGGATTATATATCTAGGTTTTTATAAAAAGTGCACCCAGTCCTTAGCAATTTACCATATTTCACATTGGATGAGTTTTCTGGCATTTCACAAGTAAATCTTCCAACCAGTTTCTAAGCTAAAATTAGATGTAAATTGGATCTGTAGTTAAAGATGTGATCCTTGGACAAGTTTAATTTTTATGTCTGTTTTATACTCTAGCTTTAAAAAGTTCAGCTGCAATGCATTGTGCAAAATATTATTTTGCACAGGATACACTTGAAGAAATAATTTATGATTAAATTTTTATGCAGTGTTGTTTTAAACTCCTATTACAAGCGCTTTTGCTGATGCTACATATTTTCAACCTTGTTCTCAGAAAAATTTGCTAAACTTTGGCTACTTTTTCTTTTAAATTTTTTTCACCCAAGTGAAGATTACTTGCATCCTGCAGTGGTAATATTGTTTTGGGAAAGTTCTTATCCAACTTTTTCAGCTTTAAGAAATCAGTTTATTAAATATTTACTTCTTCATATTTTTGACACTTTGGAAAAAAACAGCCTTCATTCAGAGTCCCACCAGGCTTTGGTATCAGGACTGTAAATATGGCCTTTGTTTCAAGACTGTACTCTTTGTTATCTTCATGACATAAAATTTAATGTCTTCAAGGAAGGAAAGAGTCCTTCAAAGCAGGGAAGAGTCTTCCTTTCATAATTTGGATCAATTTCTAAAATGTTTGCCCTGTGAATTGAAGGGGTTAGGGAACCTGCAGTAATATACCCATATCTAATAAACCCAGTAAAATGCTAATTAAATGTTAGTTGTGCAGGCAAAGCAAATGTCAGTGTTTCCCAACTGTCGAATGCTTCACTACTTCAGTTTATTTTTAGCAAAATTACCCAGATTCAGGAGAAATAGCAGCTTCCTACAAGTTACCTGAAAGCATTTCATTGAGATGGATGACTTGGATCAATACAGCTGTTGCAGGAAAGTCTAGAAGACCTGGGCTGCCCAAACAGCACATCCAACCTGCCCAGATCACCAGTCCCTGCTATTTCTTGCTCTCTGGGCTGTCCCTCAGGGATGGACTGAGATTATTGTAGTGAGGAGGAACAGGAAAAAAGCACAAAGGACATAAGGCTGTAGAAAACCAGACTCATTGATTCTGTGCCCACTGGAGCAGTGTGCATGCAAGGATAAGCTAAGTTACAAAGACCTTATGGTCTTACAGGTGACACTGCCACGACAGCCTTTCACCTACATATAATATGTAAATAGTGCTTATGACAAGGACAGAGCCTGATGGTTCTCTTGCTCAGCCCAAATGATCCCACTGTGTTCACAGAAATGGTGCAAGAGCACAGTCAGAAGTTCAGACACTGATTCAGGGCTCTCCGTCCAATCACACACTCCATAGGCAACCATAAAGGTCAGAAATAGCAGCAAGTTCCAGAAACTTTGGGCCCTTCAGGCATGACCAATCTGAACCAAGGGCACATCAATGACTTGGCCAGGTCTGGCAGTTTTTTGTGCCTTTAATGCAGTATTAAACCTGTTTGTAAGAGAGAAATTAAGCTAAAAATGTCTTAAATGAGAACTTTTGCAGGTAAGCAGAACATTAACTCTATCTTTAGGTGCATCAGGAAGTGAAAAATGCATAAAGTGTCTTTAAAAATTACTTTTATCTGGAACCAGTCCAATAAAATCATTCCACCATAACTGCAAAATTATTTTGTCACATTATTACACCTTATTATGTAGAGTGCTTAAGAGTCTTCTCCACACATTTCTTACTGAATGAATTTGATGTTTTTCCTGAATATAATCTCAAACTTCTTTTTTTTTTTTTTAGTTTTCCGCCTATGAAATTCATTGCTGATATTTTAATTTTTCTCCAGATAATAAATGTCTTATCTGAGAATCCAGTCTAATATCTCTGTTCTCAAGGGATATGATAGGAGGAGCATTAGGCTTATTAAAATGCTTTCTAGAAAAGCTGAAGTTCAGGATTTCTTGGATCAGGATGCTATGGATCAGGAAATAATAGGAATAATAGCAAGATGGATATTATATTTTTAAACAGAGATGCACTGACAGTATTTCATATGTAGCATTTGTACTATGTGATCTGCTCAGCATGGCCTAATGGCAACAGGAGTTTTACTATTTGTCTTCTTTTTGTGCAGGGATTTTGCCTGGATACATTTTTTATCCGTAACTGCTTCATTAGTGTGAAGATTCACATGGAGGTGTTTTAGAAACCTCCCTTCAGAAAGCTACCGTTGATGAGGTGGATGCTGAATATCCGCAGAGGAAAGAGATTCACACTGAGAGAATCTCATCTGTGAGAATATGATGCGAGCGCTCCCTGGGGTCTCTACGCTTGCATGAATAGGAAGGATTAAAGGTTCAGGCTTATAGCCCATTTGTCATGAAATCCTCTAATGATGACAGAAACCGTAGACTTGCCTCATATAGAATATCTATAAAGAGCAGAGTGAAAAGGATATAGTGAGGCAATGGTGCATGACCCTAATTTTAGAAGTATTGAAAGTGGGAGAATTTGAAGAGTTTATGACAGTAACAGAATATTGGGGTTTGGTTTCCCTTCCTTCCACCAGTGCAAAACCCAAGCACTAAAGATTGTTTTTTGAAAAGTCCATGTAATCATCTGGATATTCTCACCCTCCCTCTGCCTCCCTAGCACCTTCTAGGAAATACAAAAACATTAATGTAAAAACCTAAGATAACTCAAAAGTCACAATGAGTAATGGGAAAAAAGCAAAATGCCACTGAATGCCCAGCAGCAGCTGGGTTGCAGCTGGTGGGAGAACTGTGGTGCTCCTGCCTGTCTGCCTTTGGCGGGATGGGGTAGCAGTGCCAGGGACTATGGGGGCACCTGCCCATCTGTTGGTAACCCAGGACCTACAAAGCCCCTGGCTTGACCCTGGTCCTGAGCCATGCCGAGGCTCAGGTAGTCCAGGGTTGATGCAGTCAGCTGTTCTCTTTCATTACAGATGGAAAAAAAAAAAATTAAAAAAAAAAAAAATTATGGGGGGGGGGGCAAATATTCTAAATATGCATTTTATATTTCAACTGGAACTCAATATCCTACAAAATGGAAACTCCCTCTCCCTGTCTAGCTGCAGCCTGGAAGAAGAATCCTTTGAGGTGATGCACAAGAAGGGTGTGATCAAGCCTGATCTTCAGTTTAGAAAATGGGTGTCAGACTCTGGTGCTGGAGCTCTTCCATAGAAATAGAGGTGCATCCCCTCATTTGAACATTTTTTGATTTAGCCGAACTAAGTTCTTTGCAACCTTTTGTTGAACACCTGGATTTTTTCCAAGAGATATCTATAGCTGCCAGGTTTAGTTAGAGGTTTGCAAAACACCAGTGGCAGGCTGGAGTGAGGGAGGGAAAGCAAGGTGTTTCAGGACACAAAGCAGCCCTCCTCTGCCAGGTTGCCTGTTTAAAGTACAAGCTCATATGAGCAAGGATAATCTTCTTCCGTGTGGAGTGTGATGTCCAGAGACCTGCTACAAATCTATAATAATCTGTGTATGCTGCCTTTCCAGGCATAGCTTCTTTACACTAAATTTTTCCTTGTGAAACCATGGCATGGTGTTCCATGTCTGCATCCTGGCGGGGCGGCAGTGTCACTTGCTGCCTGTGAGGGACAGAAGTTACATGGTGGGGACATTTGTCTGCATGCAACTGCTATGTGGGCAAATGTGAGCTGTACATCTGTGAGAATCTGGGGAGAGAAAGAAGCCCCACAAATCTGCCAAGAGGATTAAGCACAGCAGTTGAGTTTTGGGGGGCCTGTAGGTATTTATCAGGTTATTTACCATGACTGGACGCATATCTTACTTCATGTGCTCTCAGATAATTCATGTGCTCTCAAAAATATTATCCTGCAGGTAAGGAAAAATTTAAGTTCCTTGTTTAAAAATGCATTGGAAATTCCTCAATAGAAAGTGTAAAGTATTTGTTTGGTGGGCTACCTGGTAAGGTTTTCACTTCTGTAATTCTTACTGCTTACCCTAACAGCTGTCTTCATTCTTTTTCAAACTCTCAGAACAGGAAATACCTTCATTAATTTAATTTAGATAGCTTGATTTCAGTGGTACCCACTGCACTTCACATTTAATAGTTTGCAGTTAGAAAGCAACATCTGGACTTATCCAAGTAAAAATGCAATTTCCTGCTCTTAATACATTTATTGTATTTTCTTACATAAATATTGTTTAATTATAGAAAAGAATAATTTATTAATCTTCACTATGTGTCTAGACTGCTGATTACATGAGGTACCTAAGCCCAGAGCTTGCTATTAAGCGGCATGAAAGCATTGCATTTGAGTGGCTTATGGCCATTAATATGCTCATGAGTCTGCAGGAGAAATGGAGCTTAGAGCACAGTCTATCTATCCACCTCATACCTGACATCACTGGGAATCTAAATGCTGGCTTACCATTGAAATATGGTTGCTGTGTGTTTGATGACTTGAAACATGGCCATTTAGTGAGACAAATACACCAGAAGTCAGATTGTTACTTGTGTAATTACTTGCTCGTCATGTTTTCCTAAGGAGATGGTCCATGCTATCCGTGAGCAAGCAGCTTTTGAATCAGCTATCCTGCCTGGTTTTAGGGGACTGGACTTGATGCATTTGTAAGGTTTGCTGTGTTATGTAACCCAGTCCTCCAAAGTTTTTTTTTACTTTTTTTATAGTCACAGTTGATTAAAGCTGACCTGGCAAGAGACCAAAAAGCCTTTGAGAGGATTAGTGGTTATTAGTGTCATTGCCTCCTCTGCTGTAAAAGTGGCTCTGTTATGAGCGGCTGAGCAGCATCGCCCGGGCACAGCTCATGCCTTGTCCCACCGCTGGCCTCCGCTCCCGGGGTGTGGAAGAACCTTCCCGGTTTGCTGCGGTGAGCCCCGCGGAGCCCCTCGGCGGGCGGTGCTGGGCTGCCACCCCTCCCGTGCACCGGCTCACCTGGGTGGCAGCGGAGGCAGGGAGATCACTCAACACCCGCCTCTGTAGCGCTTTGTCTCTCTTTCTTCTCTCGATGCTTTGTACGCTGCAGCGGATGGTGGCTGGCGCTGAACTTTTTACCTTCAAGGCTAAGGATTTTGTGTGCTGGAGAAAACGGCCATTAAAATGATTTGTGAAATAAATACTATCACTGAGGCAGGTGTCGGACCTGTAAACAGTTAATTGCCGGAGCTCTGCAGACGTCGACTACTTCTTTTGAGACATCTGCCAGCTAATATTATCTGATAGCAGCTCATTCAGTTGATGAATCTGTCATTTTGCAATTTAGCTACCAGAATGTGTGCTGGGTCGATCAGCTTGCAAAGCTGTGTTTAGAAGAGCTTCACAATCTGCAGTCATCTGGAGACGTTCAAGGTACAACGCAATTAATAATTTACCATCATCCTGACATGAAAGTAACTTACAGTAGAAAAGTCAAAACATGTCAGTTTTCTGTGCCTTTGAGACTCATGTGAATGCTGCTTTTAAACCATGGTAAGAGTAATAAAAAACTGGTCCAGCCTAAAGGTCAACAAACGGCAGAAGATGGGGCACATTGTTAGGAGGACATTTAGACAAAGGTTATTTGTAGAAACTTAGTGAAATAATATTTGTGTTCAACATCTGTGTTCAGCATTTTTCAGCTGGTTTGTGCCTTGATAATTATTGCAGAACTTTGCTGCAGGTAAACCAATCATGCTCTAAAAAATGTACATGATATTCAGAAGTTGATCCATAAGTAACCATGAGAAGAAAGAAGGGACTGCGGTTGACACAGACAGGATTTATGTCTACTTTTGTGTTGGACTGCATTTTGAACTGTTCTTAAAGCAGTTTTATAAATGGAAAGCATGACTACTTGTGAGCTGGTCCACGGAATATTGTTTTTTCTGTTGATCACATGCAAGTAGATATTAACACCCTCCATAACAATTTCAGCTACGCTTAGTATTTTTGCTGTTTGGTGGAACAAAAGATGATTTCTACCTGGAGGAGAGTACATTCACTCAAAGCCTAGAAAGAAACCATGGAATTTGAATGGGATTTTATACAAAGCAAAAAGAAAAAGAGGAATGGGTTGTTTTAAAAAAGCATTAACATCAAGAAGTCTGTGGTGGAATTGCAATTGAGTCTCTTAAAAAAGTCCCCACTAAGGCAGATAACTAATTTGCTCTGTAGTCAGGCTGCTCAGGTTACCCCCTTGATGTTTTGGGCTGTGGGGACCCTCCTTCAGGACTTTGTTGCTCTTGGTGGCTGCAGCCGTGCGGCCAGGGATGAATAGGATGGAGTGGCAGGAGGGTAAATTGAGAGCTTTGTGTTTTCAGACAGTTCTTTTGCTTCTAGGAAAGTTAATTAGGAAGTGAAACCTTAAGCAGTTGACAGTGTGCATTGTTGGCTGCTAGTGCTCTGTGACAAATACCACTGAAAGGTACTTCACTTTCTTTTGTAAACAGAAAGGTAAGGAATTCGCACAAAAATGTATTGGTGAAGATCTGCTTTTCATCATGGCCTAACCACATAGTAAACAACAGAAATAACTTGTTTTAATAAAGTATGGTGTTGAAACATTTATCAGCAAGCTCTTTCTCTCCATTTCAAAGGTATGTTTAGGTAAGAGGAACTGTTGCCTTAAAGAAACCCAATCTGAAATTTTGTTATAACATTTTTTTCAGGTCAAGGTCAGGAAACTTAAGGAAAAGTTTGACTTTTGGGCCATCATACAATTACGCCTGAGTTGATTAATACAGTATGCTGAAACAGCCATCTAAGAATTTTGTAGTATTTTAAATGTATCCCAAATAGTAGTTACTCACATAAAATTATTCTAGTAGTCACATTATAAAAAGCATGACTTCATTTTTATTGCCATTTTTTGCATGTAGCATGCACAGTTATGAGGCAAATGTAATAATCCATGTATTTTAATTTCTCTGTATAACAATAAAAAAATTAACATACTTTTCTCTTACAGACTATGTTCCCTTGAGTGGCATCGTTATAAGCCTCTGGGGAATTAATAAAATAGGCTTGGGGATTCAGAGTTAAAGTCTGTTAAAACAGTTCTGCACAGTACTTCATTTGAACTAGACTTTAGTGGTGTACTTGTGAAACCAAATGGAGAGTGGTATAGAGGTAGCTGAAACACTATAGATGCCCATTTCAGAATAAAGGTAGCTGCTTTTGTTCTGCATTTCCAACCTCTGCAGGTGGAACAGCTCTGCACACAGGCTTTCACAACATCAGCAATACAGAGTAGCACAGCAGGACATTAATTATGAGAAGATTGTACAAGGGTATGGCATTTGACAAAGTAATATTTGGGACTCAAAAAGCAACCACAGATGACTGCTCCGAGGGGCCAGTAAACAGGAGGAGGTAATGGCATCGTAGTTCTACAATACATTCATGTAGGTTGGTGCTTAGTCTCATCGAGGGAATGCTGCACAGGATATTTTCGAAGCAAGACTCACTTTTTTTTGCAGCCCCTGTCTCCCCTGGAGCAGCTGTGGCTGTGGAGAGATCTCCCATCTCTGCAGCTCACTGCTTATCCATGTTGTCCCCTTGCTTGTGCCCATTCATCTCAGTCCTTGTGGTAAAAGCACAGCCTCCTTAGCCATGCAGATATTTTGCAATAGCTTTCCCTTTTGTCAATGTTCCCTACAGAAAGGGAGAAATTAGTTTTCTGTTTATACATTCCCATGAAGTGATGCTCTATCTGTTTTTACAAGGTTGTGTAATGCCATTTAGATTTAGTCCTCAGAGTAAGCTATTTTTAAAGGTTTTCAGAGGGTCATTGTAAATATTAAACTATTCAGATACTTTCACATTTTTCCATAAGAAACTCCCCAAATATTATTAGACTTAGCTTTCTTTTGGGGTGCTTTGAAAAATGGACAAGGAAGATTTTCAGAAATCCTTAGTACAGGTTTAAATTTCTTCCTGCTCTTTCCCAATGTTCTTCAGGATGCAAATCCAACACACTGTAAAATTTACAGTGATTTAATAGCAATTATAATAAATATTGTATAGGATGACCATGAGATAACAGTGCTTGAGTAAGGTGAGCTGAGTAAGTGGTTCAATAAGGTTATTATACATCAGAACTGTTCTTCAGGCACTTTAAATAATGCCAGGGCCAGGTGGTACAGGGCTGAGTACATGAAATTAGCTTGCCAATGGCTCTTCCTGCAGTATGACCGGATATGAGCACGGGGAGGGATGGAAGAAGGCTGAAGGGCTTTAGGGGCATGGGTCTGCTCCCACCTCTGGGTATGTTTGGGTTGGGGAGGAGGATTCCACCCTTATCAACCCCGTTGTGAGCTCATTCCTCATTTCTTGAACAGAGAGGAATGTTTATTCAGCTGACACAGTTTCTGGGAAAGAGGCTGGAAGAAGAAACTGCTGTGTGACAGTCTTCCTCCTTATCACCTAAAGTGGTGATGTATCTGTGCAACATGTGCAGTGTGGGAAGGGATAGGGAATGATGGCCAGCTAGACAAGGGACAGACCTAGGAAAATGAAGAATCTGAATGCACAGGGGATTATTACCCCATTTCTCTGCATCTACAGCAATATGTGAACTCAGCCCACCAAACCCTAATGAAAATTACCTTTTTCACTTGAGAGGTTGATTAACCCCCAAAGGCTCCATTTTTCAGTGAGTTTACTCAAATTCAGACAGTATGTGTGGAGTAAGCAGTGCTGATTTGCACCAGAGTATATATTAATAGCAGTGGCAGGAGATGGAGGAATAGGGAAGAACAGGGAAGGGCTGCAGCAAACCATGTGGGTATCTGCTCCGCATGGACAAGGAACAGCTGAAAGCTTGGGGCTGCCTGCCTGCTCCCATATGACTTTGTGTGGGAGAAGATCTGGAAGGGCGTGATTAAAGCCACAGGAGAGGCATGCAAGGCAAACTGGAGAAGAGCCCCTGATCTGATTTCTTCTGGGGACTGCTTTTCCTTTCCCAACATCAGCCCTCCATGCTATCCCCTCCGATACAGCACAGCGAGTGTCTCTGGGAATGGATGGGTGGCCTTCGGCTGCATCTCCTTATGGAAATTGCTTTGACCTTTATTTTCATTTGTTGGCCCAACTGCTATCCTGTCCCTGAAGCGGAGTGTGGTTACACCTTTCTGCTTAAGCTGGCATGTTTAGTTTAAAACCAGAAGAAATAAGAACTTCTCAGCTTTCTAGAAATAACTTTTCTTTTTATCACCTACAGAATGCCTGGAGAGTTTCAAACTAATAACAAGATTATGTAAGAGAACAGGAAATAAAAACACACATATATTTTATTTCTGCAGAAACAGCCCCATTGCATTTAGTCTTCCAACACAGTAAATGAGCCCTCTATATACTTTGGCACTACAAAGCATTTCAAAGATACTTCTGGTAAACACAAATACCATATCTATCCCTCTAAACCTCATTTTTCAGAAATGTATACATCGTAGAAGTGCAACAAAAGTCAGCTCCAACATTTTAAGCAATCAGTTCGATTCTGGTCACAGCAATTACTCTTTCTGTCAGCAGGAGGAAAATTTACAATCAGGAAATCAAAGAGTCTAACTTATTCCTGTATAATGCAGCATAAGATGCATGTAAATCGGATCACTCCCCTGGAAAACCTGCTTCCTCTCATTTGCCTGAGCAGAGCCGGGTGGCACTGCACAGAAGCGCAGGGTGTGCTCAGCCCAGCCCAGGGGCAGGTGGAAGGAGCAGGGTGGTGGTCAGGGCTGTGCTGCCACGCCAAGGCAGGGTCCCACTGTGCCCCCATCCCTCTCCCCGTGCACTCTGTGCACTGCTGCCAGAGCTGGCCATCCCACACTCACCCTGACCCGCTTCTGCCATCCCGGAGCAATACATCAGTTCCAGCTGCATCGCACCCCTTTTCCGTCATCCCCTCTTCAAGGAACATCCAGCTGTCTTCATGCCTCCACCTCTGTCTTTTTTCCTTTCCAGGAGTGAGCTGACAGCTTTCCCTTTTCCCTTCTCCCCTATGGGTTTTTTGGAAATGGCTGAGGAAAAGAGTGATCAGCCAATTTATGTGACACTCTCTCAGATAAACAAATGGGGAAATGGGACTTTTGAGGCTTGTCTGGACAGTGTAATTAAAATGATCCTTGTGTGGCAGTTGTAAATTGACCCTTGGCAAACAACCTTGCTGGTCAGATCAGGTTGTGGAAAGAGCTTCATCATTTCTTAACATGGGTGATTCCACATTTCAGTAATTCTATAATGTTATTTTTTTCTCTTTGGAGATTTCTAATGGGTTTATTTATAAAATAGCACAGATTTTGAGACACCTACTTCATCTCCTTTCACTGAATCACTTTCTCCTATAAATCGTTCAGGTTCACAATTCCTTTCCTGGGGAGTTGAAAAGAAAAGAAAAGAAAAGAAAAGAAAAGAAAAGAAAAGAAAAGAAAAGAAAAGAAAAGAAAAAAGAAAGGAGGGGAAAAAAGGAAAATAGATCTCATTTCACTCATTTCAGTTGACATGAATCAGTAAACTGGTTCCCAGATCTGGGGACCTTTCCTTTTGGTAATACATAATCCTCTCTGACTACATTCATTTAATTCTTCAAGCCCACTCTACACTTCAGTGTGTTCTCAGGTTTCTAGCTCTTCATAGTACATTTTTAACACATAGAAAAAAATGCCTGAAAGCTAATTACATTAAACAACTTGAAGGTAATTTCAAACTTAGTAAGGCTTATAGAAAAAAAATATGTCTAACTTTAAAAATCATTTCTGTTAACAATTATGCAAAGAATATAACAAATGTTTCTGCTCTGCTGAGCAGGATTTTGCCTTTAGAAAAATAATGTTACCATTACCTGTTTTTAGCATAGCAGCAAAAAAAGAACTCGATGAGGTTGAGTACTGGTGTGCCCAGTCTCCCTACTCAGAGTCACTCATTAGTCTGACCTTCTTCTCTAAATATTTATAACCCAACTGGATCCTATGGATAAAGATGACAGGAATTCAGCACAGCTTTGCAGTCGTTGCTGGGAAAGAGAGCACCTTGTATGCCTCCTTCCTTCCTTCCTTCCTTCCTGCCTTCCTGCCTTCCTGCCTTCCTTCCTGCCTTCCTTCCTTCCTGCCTTCCTTCCTTCCTGCCTTCCTTCCTGCCTTCCTTCCTGCCTTCCTTCCTTCCTGCCTTCCTGCCTGCCTTACTGCCTGCCTGCCTTCTCTTCCTCCCTACCTCCCTCCTTCCCTCCTCCGGCCCTCTTCCAGTGCAGTTTGGGGCCATTTCCATTTGTCCTGTCTCTGGTTGCCTGGGAGGAGAGACTGACCCTGCCTGGCTACATCCTGCTCTCAGGCAGTGTGTCCTAGGGTGACTGTGTATGCCCCAATCGTCTATTGGGTGCAAAGGGGAGGGAAGCGCCGTTTGTTTTCCCCAGGAAAACTCTGCTCCTGGGAGTGACCTTGAAGCGGGGGAGTTGGAACACTGCAAGACGAAAGAAGCTCTGTTGTTTTTTTCCCCGGCAGTTAGTTAGTTTAGTGCTAGCGTAGTTAGACCCAGTAGAATAGCTGAAGCTTTTTGCCTTTTTTTTTTTTTTTTTTTTTTTTCCCCTTTTTTTTTTTTCTTCCTTTTTTTCCCCTTTTTTGCCCTCTCCTCAGAACTGTTCCAACCTCTCCGGACTAAGGACCTGGGGAAGCACCGGGGGCCTCCACAGGGGACCCACCCCACCAAGACCAGCCCTGCACATCTCCTTTTCTCCCACTGCCAGCAGAGACGGAGCGGTGGAGCACAGTGACAACCCTCAAGAGGAGACTTTCTTTAAGTTTGTTATCCTCCGTAAGCGGCACGAAGCTCTTGTCATCGGGTATTGTGCTGGGAGTGCTTTGCCTGTTTAATAAACAGGTTTTTACCACTTCTCTCTGAGGAAGTATTTTCCCAAACCGGTTGGGGGAGGGGAGGGGGCCCCGTGGGAGGGTTTCTCCCAAAATCTGCCTGAAACCATCACACAGTGGTAGAGAGAAATAAGGTTCCCGTAAGCCTTCTTTTCTTCAGCTAAACACCCCCAGCTCCCTCAGCCATTCCTCACAGGACTTGTTCTCCAGACCCTTCACCAGCTCTGCTGCCCTTCTCTGGACACGCTCCAGCACCTCAATGTCCTTCTTGTGCTGAGGGGCCCAGAGCTGGACACAGCACTCGAGGTGTGGCCTCAGCAGTGCACGGTCCAGGGGGACAATCCCTGCCCTGCTCCTGCTAGCCACATTATTTCGCTGCCTGGGAGAAGAAAGAAGAGTCTCACCTGCAGTAGTACAGGGCGCTTCCCAAAGGCAGTGGGAAACAGCATTTTTCTGCTCTCTGTATATATTTTAAACGAGTTTTAGGCATATTTGTTCTCAAAAACTTTAACAGCGTGGTTTTCAACATCTATCGTCTGTTCTTTTAATTTCATTTGTGGTTCTTTTTTGTGGCATTCAATATTTACCAGTGAGAATGAAGCTTATTTTCAAACTTAGAGGCCTGTCTGTAAATCTTGTCTGAGGAAAGGGACTTTGATATGATAAATGCACCTGACAAGGCCTTATTTATCCATATATTTCTTGAAATTTATCATTGATGTAGTAGTTAAAAGCCACAACTTGAGATCATGAAGAAATGTGTGGGAAGCATATCTGGACTTACTTAAAACTTTGGAAGAATGTGAGAATTCACATTTATTAAGCCAAAATATAATAAATTCACAATGTAAAATATAACTCCAACTAGGCCAGATGATAAATGTTTTAATGCAATGCATACAGCTGCTCCACTCTGTTGTTTCCAGTCCTTTTCTGTCTGGTCTACTTACCTCCCCTTAATAGCTGCAGGACATATTTATTGGGACCTAAATTTTCCCTGGTTGTTTGCAGCACAATTTTCTGGTCCAAGGAAAGGCTCATTTCTGTAAACTGTTTTTTCAATAAGAGCTGAAAACAGCAAATACTGAATTAAAAACTTTATAAGCATGTTGTAAAGCAATTTCTCTGGGTTTCTGCTTTCTGGGGAGCTGAAGAGGGGACAAGGTAAAGAACTGTGTGTGATGTGTTTGCTTGCCTAAAATGGCTGTGCACCTCTGCAAGGCTTGTGGTGACCCCTTGGGAAGCTGAGGAGTGAGAACCCCACCTGACAGACAAATTTGTGTCAGAGGCAAAACAAAAAATTACAGGGCAATGAAAGAATGTGGAAGGTGAAGTCAAGTGGTGGCTGAACTGGGTGTGGCTTCAGCAGTGGTTGTTCCTCTCCGGTATAGGGTGATCGGGCCCCAGGTTACAGATGTTTCAGAAAACAAAGCCAGTCGTTGAGGGAGTGCATGTTCTGTATTAAAGTCGTTCTGGAGCCTCTCTCACCCAGGCATATGAAGACAATTTTTGTGTATGAGGCAGCAGGTGAACAACTCTGCTTATTCAGCAATACAGAAATAAGACCAGTGTGACAGAAATAGTGAGACCTTCATAGATTTTTTTTTTCTAAGTAAAATAAGATTCTGTCCTGGAAAAAAGGAATAGATTTTTTTGGTTGTTCTCCATGCCAGTTGCAAAACCTGAGACAAATGGGCACTATGACAACTTCTTTTGTAGCAGCAAAACAAAGAAGTGTGTTGTGGGAGCCTCTGGCCTGCTCTAAGACAGTTAATCACCATACCACGCCTGGGAAAATGCACTATATGTTAATTTTTGCAGTAAGGGCAACACCACCACACTGCATTTTGCATAATATGCTGTGCTTTGTTTTAATAACACTAGGCAAATCTCATACCAGGAAAAACATCCTCTTTGTAAAACCAGGGGACCCAAATATTGACCAGTAAAAATAAAATGCTTTCCATGAAGTGCAGAGTGTAAGGGAATTAGTCTAAAAACACTGGCTCAGTGGAGGATAGAGAGGCAATATGATAAGACACTGGACTTAAGTAGGGGTCAGGGCACAGGTATGCAGAGCTTTGAACGTGAAAAGGGAAAGCGCTGAAGTAATGTGATATCCCTCAGGTGAGAATATCTGCAACTCAGCAGAAATTTCAGCTGTCTGTGGCCACTGTGCCCCTGTCACAGACTCACGGACACACAGAGCCCCTGAATGCACCAATGAACTTGAGGGAACAGCCCCAGCTACTGCCTGTGTAAAGCTGTGTTTCTGATATGCTGATGGCAGCAAGGCACAAGTGTTTTGGGCATGTTCTTACAGCAGTCCAAGCAGTAAAGCACGCAGCTGTGGCTGTTTTGCTTCCAGCTCATGTTGGTATGGGTCTCTGCATCACAGCCCTCCCTCCACAAGCCACAGGGACCATGATGCATATTCCACACTGGCTTCCCAAAGCGTGAAATTTTTAAGCAGATGGTCTTACTCAGTGTGACATCTTACAAATCCTCAGTTTTTTAATAGGTATGTATATTGCATGGAACAAAGGCCCAGATCATATTCACATGGTCCCAGGAATGTTTTCACAAGTTTTGGCAACAACTCTTGATCTAGTGACTGTGTGGCATAACACTTCATTGAGATTGTTGGCTGTGGGAACACATGGTGAGACAATTTTGTGTCTAAAATGCTTTAACCTGCGTATATGTGCCATGGGATGGACCTGCTAGGTGTACTTTGTGAGAGGGAATTAGATTAACCACTCCTCAGTACCAACAGGATTTTTGCTGTGTATTTTCCGAGGGGCAAGTAGAGCCTTTACCCCATGAATCCTTTTTTGGACAGACTTGAATGAGCAGATCAAATACTGGAGATTCTTTTGAGTGGCCACTCACTATCTTCTACAATACCTGGGTTCATAAATGCATTTCAGACCATTGATGTGTCCCACACATTTCTGAGTTGAATATAAACCAGAAAATATGCAATTTTTGGCTTTTGGAGGGCTGGGTATAGATTTTTACATGCAGCATCATGTCTTGTTTATTTTTATGAAATAGGATAAGAGGGAAAAACCAAGGAGAGGAGGGAACATTTATTTTCTTGAAAACGAAACATCCGTAACAGAGAGGATGAAGATAGACCATTTCAGGTTAGTATGGTGTCAATGCTGTCTGCTGTCTCTATGTGCATACGTTCCCTCATTCTGCTTCAGATTTAGGGTTTTGTAATCCTCACGCTCACTTGCAAGGTTATGATGACCCTTAAAACTCATCTGTACTGTCTCATGTCTTTGTCAAACTCTCTGTCTTCTGCTCTGTCTCTGTTTCCTTTCATTGATGCAGAAAATGAGAAAAAAAGGACATTTTTATCACCTGGTTTGTTTACTCATTCAAGCAACAATTGAATTGTTTTAATAGGATGGCTCAAAATTGTAACCTTAATTAAATTACCTAAAACAAACAAACAAACAAACAAACAAACAAACAAACAAACAAACCCCATGCAAACAGAAACCCCCCCAACAACCCCCAAAAAAGTCTGTTGAGAAGCAGCCGAGTACAGCTTGGAACAAGGAGGAGACATGGACTACTATCATTCCTGCAACACTCAACAATGTCTGTCACTTACTGCAGGGTGGGGGAAGCAAACCTGTTTTTTTGAGCTGATACTTGGGTATTCATATGGACTTTGCTTAGATTGGCAACAACACTTAAATGAAAAGTTTTGTGAAGAAATAGACACTAAAGATAATGTTATTTCTGTTGTTTCCATGGCAATGGACATGCTTGATGGACTATATCCATCATGTGTGCTCTGTAACCATCTGGTTTCACAGTCCTCATTTAAGACACTCTAGGAATAAAACGTAGGTAAACTTTAATCAGGTTTATAATTACTGTTGTCCTTACAGAAATTATTTAACATGATTTTTCAGCTGCCTCAGCATAAGGCCCAAAGGTCTTTTTAGAGTTTTATTGCCACATTTAAGGAATAGTTTAAGAATTGTTATTGTACTTTAGCTGCAGATGCCACTGTTTCTTCTTGGTTTCTGAAACTGTGTTATAATGACATCACATTAAGATTTTTTTTTCCCGGCTCCAAAAAGGTCACAGTTATTTTTTCCAAATGGCTCTGTCAAGCATAAAAATTAACCATACTTTGAGCTGGATTTTCTGTATTTGTAATGTATGTTTATGTTAGAGTTTCTGTCAAAACAGGCATTAAAGATAAATGTAGCTAATTAAAAGAACATTTGCTTAGAGCTCCTGGTAATAGATACCTCATTGTGGGGTCTTGAGGTAAAACTTACTTTCACAACTGATTCAGTTTATGGGATTGTGTTTGAACATTATAGAAGGCTATTTCAGTTTTTCAAATTGTGCATATTAGCCTGAGAACAATCAAGTTAAGTCTATAAGTAAATTGCAGAAGAGGAGTCCGGGTGTACTTGCTAACTATGTAGAATGTTCTTGTTGGCTCTACTTCCTACACTTCATCATTTCGAATAATGCTTCCCAGCAGTAAATGTAAGTGAAAACTGGTTTTACAGAAGGTAAAAAGCCTATCTGGCACTGGATGAGTCAATAAGTTGCACACTGTAGCCTAAGATAAAGAAAAAAGATTAAAAGATCCCACATCAAATTAGGTAATTGTTTCTTTTTATCTTACTTTATTTTACTAAACAGCTGAGCTCACAACATTAATTTCATTGCACATGACATCTGTGTTATCCTGGGGACTCCTATGCTTGGGTAAAGGTCAATGCCAAGTGCCATTGCTTCGCTTCCATAAACTTTCAATGGCCAATAATATTCTGTGCTTTATAAAAAGCAAGTAAAATAATAATGTATTTGTGCAGCACCTTTCATATTAAGGGATTTCAAAGAAAACTATGAACTGTAGGCCTAATCTTTTAGCAACATAAACAAAACTCCCATTGATTTCAGTAAACTTATGCCAGAGTAAAGAGAGCAGAGGAAAGGTGCCAGGATTTGGCACCTTTCTATGTACTGCAGGCAGCAATCACTTCGTTCTCTAATAAAGTTCAGTCACTTTTTGGATGGGACTTGGCAGTTGTTTAACAGGAGTGGTCTTGAGCTGACTCAGTTTAAATGGAAGGATAAACAAAAAAAATTGTTCTCTAATTAAGATTTCATACTTAACTAGAACAAACTTTGAAAAATTGAAAGGACTGGTTAGGAGAGACAGATGGGGCTGGGTTTGTCAGAGTCTTCAAAGTGGAAAAGGTTTGGAAATGCTTAAGGTCAAAGATGCCGAGGAATACATAAAAGTGCCATGGGGAAAATTATATAGGGATGTGTTTCAGACCTGGCAGAGGGAACTACAGCCTCAGGAGGAAAATTGGGAATAAGCAGGGAACCTATAAGAGCTGAAAAAAGGACTGCTTAAGAGGAAATCCTTGTTGCAAAAGTCAAAAGCCAGTCAGAATTATGTGAGAACTCTCTACTCTGTCATGTTCAGAAGGATGACAATAATGGCCATGAGAACAAATGGGAAGGGATTGTTGGGAATGTGGCATCCAAGTGCAAATTTCAGTTTGAAAGTTCATCTTTAGTGGGACTTATCACCTGCCTCCATCCCAAGAGGCTGGAAGTTGTGCGATAAGACCTTAGGGTGGAGTGAGCATTGTCGCTACAGACAGGAGAGTGGCAAGGGAAAAGGTATGTAGCCAGCCACGGACATAAAAGTCTGATTTAAACTGTGTGTAAGGCTCTACATCCAGCTTTGGAAGAGATCCTGCAGGAGCACTAGGAGATAAATTAAACATAGAAAATGACAAATAATAATGTAACAGAGGTAGATGACACTGAACTGATACACTTTCCACAAAAATTATGTGTAAAATATTATCTATTAATAAAATATTCTTTGGCAACAAACAGGAAATTTCTACTTGTTTTAGTGAGAGGAATTAGGGGTGGCATTGTAAAGCAGGTAACAGGAGTCATGAATGTGGACAGCAGCAGTCTGTAGAAAGGGATGAAACCAGACTGGTAACCAATATTGATTTTGTTTAATGCTTCGTCACTCGATGCAAATATGAGCAGGGTCATGGCAAAATGTACGGATATGCAGGGTTTAGAGGCATTGCCAATACACGTCTTTTGGAGAGAGCAAAGTCTAAGACCCCAAATTTGAACAGGATAAAATATATAAAAAAAAAATAATGTAAAAAAATCTGCTAGGAGCTCAGGACTCACCCGTTCATACAAGAATTTTACCTGTTGATCAAGGTTTGACTAAGAGCCATCAATGTGAGGTAACCACAAAAAGAAATGCAGTTCCAGAATTTGTCTGTCAAATTACTTCCAGTGTGGGCAAAAAATATAGTCATCACCCTACAGGGCTTTGGCTAGATGTCTTCTCAAGTTCTGTCTTTAGAAAAGCCATTTGAAATCCTAGCAAATGCAGACAAGGACCCACACAGGTTCAAAAGAAGTGTCTTTGTCCCTGTGAGAGGATGGAAGAGATGGTCTTGGTCAGACTGGTGAAATGAGGGTAAGGGGGAGGGCACAAGGGAAAGCAGCAGGGAGAAAAGTAATTTAAACTAAATTAAAATATTTTTGCGTGTACAGTGAGTGTCCGCTGGGAAAAAACAAGTTTGAGTTTGAAACTAGAAGGCAACTCCTCATTCTTAGAGCAAGTGCATTTTGGAATATTCTCCAGTTGAGTAACAGGCCAAAACCCAACAACTTTTATGTTGGAGTGTATGAAAGAAATTATACAATGTGTTTGCTTACAGTAACAGGGGAATTGACTTAATGGCCCAGAAAGTTCCTTGGAGCCCTGTGTTCTGATATCCTCTGCAGCAAACACTGGTGCTGTATAAGAGATTTGAACAGAAATTAAGTGCAGTCCTGTTGAAATTGAAGTGGGAATTTAAGTTTCCCAAGAGTAATTAGCCTTGCTGTGTGTGGTCAGGACATGGAAGAGGCATTAAATGGCTGTGAATATCAGTAGGTCTTTAAGTGGTGGAGGATATTATAAATTACTGGGATATTCATAGAGTAATACTCACTTAAGTTCAAGGGATGCGTCCTTTTGAACAGCAACTATTAAGAGAGTGTTGGGATACTGGTTTAGCTTTCGCTGAGGTGACAACTGCTATGTCTGACTGTCCCTGACCATCCCAGATGTGGAAGAAGCAGAATAATGCAGCTTGTCTTTCAATTAGCAATTGCAAATGTCCTGTTTTGGGGGATAGTTAGAACACACACTACTATAAATAGAATCCACTTGAGATGATTAAAGGGACATGCAACACCACAGTTTTCATGCAACAGGATACCAAATATAGCAAAGAGGGGAAATCAACCTCCATTTCTCTAAATACAGACACATTTTTCAGCAAAATGAATCAATTAAACTGGAGAGTGTTCTTAATCTGCTGTCTTAACATCTTAAGTTTTAACATGCAACTTAAAATGAGATCAGGGAGAAGTATTTTGAATATAGGCAGAATTTTTTTTGCCGGCACCCACACTGCCTGGCTTATGATAATTGCTGAGAGTTGTCATCTAACAATATTATCACATGAAGCAGTGCACAGTGATAGGCTCTTTTCTTCCTAAACTACTAAAAAGCATTAAGAATTAATTATGTTAGAGGCATGGCATTAATTGTGGTGTAATTTTCACCATGTGTAGAATATTTAAATGCACATTTTGTCACAGTGCAATTATAGGAAATGTTTTTCCAAGATGTGTCTCTGGCTGTATATACATTGTGGTTGCTCTAATTATTTTCCCCCATTGTAACGTACATTTCCAGGATCCTGTCTTGTAAACCATTCACTGATAAACAGGATACATACAGAGTAGTGTAGTGTAGTTTTCTCTTAATTTTATACTTTGTTGAGAAATAAATTTGAAAAAGTTGTGCAGTCTGTGCACATGTATTAGTCTCTGCCTTTTTATTTATATTAGACACATGTCCAGTACTTTATTTCCAGTGTTGTGATGCTCTAAATCCCTGAGGACACTAAAACAACTGAGTGGAATTAGCACTGAAAAAATATATAATAATTTGCCTCAAAATGACCACTGCTATTTGAAATATGCTGTGCAGAGTGGTTCTGCTCTGAATTTTCACTCACATCGTATGTGTGGATGCTATAATGATGGGCATGCAATTAGTCAGCAATTGGCAGATGCTGCACAAGTCTACTACTCTACACTTAATCTCTTCCTGGAATAATGGGAGAATAATATTTGCATTGGCTTATAACCAAAAATCCTCTTAAATACAACTAGATTTTGTATATTTTACCCAATTGTATAACTGTATGGACAAAATTTGTATATATTATATGGCATATGCTACATGAAATTTTCTCAAGTATAGTATTAGCTATTCTAAAAACAATTTCTCCAGACATATGGTAACATAATGTGGCCAGCACACCTGTCTAGATGGATAGAAAAACCACAAAAAAAACCCTGACTCCTTTTTCTTCCACTTGACAAATCAATGGAGATTTTACTGATGTTGTTATTCTTAGATTATTATATGTTTAACATAAATTGGAGAAATATCTTATCTGTTGTGTTGTCTTGTCAAGGTAAAAGTAATCTTTTTCTGATGCACCTAACCTCCACCTCCCCCATCAAAAAAAAACCACCCCAAAAAAACCCCTCAAAACACTCCAAAACCCTACACCTAAAACATTTAATGTGGTAGGTCACATTTTTTAAAATATTATTTTAGAAACTCTATAGGTTTAAGAATTGCTGGCTGTACTGTTGTATCACTGTATTGTTGTACCACTGGAAAAAGAGATTTTGAATTTTAGTATAGCTACATTTTGAACAAAATCTTCAGACTAAAGCTTTGAAATAGCAGGTTGGTACCATATGGATTAGGTTAGACCCACTGACGAACTCACTGAGAGTTTAAATTCTGATCACACCACCATGGTAAGCATCAAATAAGTCAGAATTAATATTTTTGTTTGGACTTTATGTAGGACATCTGAATCAGTCATATTCAGTCTTTAGGTCTGTCTTCATCTAAATATGCAGGCAAACGAGTTGTAATGGAACTAACACTGGGTATGCAATGAAAATGTAAAATTTGAGACCTATGTTGAGACCTGAGGTCTGTGGAGACTTTTTCGTTATTTTTGGCCGGTTGAGGGTCATGTCACTGCACAGGCTGCATGGTTGACTCTCCTCCAGGCATAGATTTGCCAAACATGTGGGAAGGGTCTGTGCATGGACACCATGGCCACTTCCAGCCCTCAAGACTGGAAAGCCCTCTTCACCCAGGAAACCAGCATGAGAGTACATGATACAGCCATGGCTACCTGATCTGAGGGAAGTAGTTGAGACTTTCTTCAGTTTCCCTATCTATGGAATGGTTTCATGGCTGGAATCATAGATTAAAAGTTCTTTATATATTTCTGGAATTGTTTGTTATCTTGATATCAAATCAAAAAGGATATAAAATTCCAGTAAATGCTTATAACACAACACAGCATAAGCAATTGATGATTGTATGAAGAAAATTTATTAAAATCAAGCTCAGTGAACTCTGTTTTTCCGTAAAAATGGTGTATATTAATCTGTTAACTTCTAAAATCAGATTTCTTTTCAGATAAATGACTAATTTCAATGTTATATTTGCTATAAAGACAGGAATAAACCATGATCAACCCAATACTGTGATTTTCTTAATGTCAACATCCATAGACCATCAATGGCAGCAATTCATATTTGTTAATAAAGTTCTATATTTTTATTTATTATTTAGATGTCTTAGTTTCTAATATTAAAAGGGTAAACTGATATATTATCAGTCATAAGGGCATAATTTCAAGCCACTCTCTAGGAAGGGGTCTAAATGTAAATAGAGCTAGGAAGGAGGAGATTTAAATTAAGCTCTAGAAATATTCCTAATTTTGAGCTCTTTGGAGTTTTTTGCTTCAGGAAAAAAAAAAAGACAAGTGATGAATCCTTTAGTCTTTTAAAATAATTCTAGGTGAGACATTAGAAACTACAAGAAACAATCTTTGACTGGCAAGTGAAGGGCAAGTTGACTTTTTATTTTCTAATGACTAATTCTATTATTTAAAGTAGTTTTGCTACCCAAAGAGCACAAAAGACAGCAATCACAAATAGCTACAAGATAATGATATAGATTATTTCATTGTTTTATTTCATTTATTTAACTTCCTTCTCTAATTGATAGCAAAAAAAAAATATTAAAAATGTTGTTTTAGTGCTTTATTCATGAAGGACTTCCTGATGATGAGCTTTGTGAAGATCATCCCCTGTGCTACAGAGAGAGATGTTTTCTGTGGCCCTGATTCAATAAAGCAATCAGGAAAGAAGTTAAACCAGAGAATATCCCAACAACCTGAGGATGAGGACATGATCATTTTTCAGTATTGAAACGAACTAAGAACATATGCCTTAATGTGACATCTTTGACTGACAGTCAGCTTCTCTCAGATTGTCCAGGGAGGAACTGAAACCAGGTTAACTGGGGGCCTTAGTGAATGTATGAGCTTCTATAGATCTGCTTTTTCCATTACTTATAAACTGTTCTGAGTATCAGACTTACTTCAGGTCAGATTATTCAAAGTTTGGCAATTATTTTTCTTCATCCAGTTCTAAATCTCTGGCTTGTGTCCTTTCCTGAGGCACTAGATCAATGTCCAAGTGACACACGATGCCAGTTTCTTATTTTGTATTCGCTCTATGTGTCCAAACTCAAGAGTTGGATGACAACACACACTTCTGAGCATCATGATTGTGACTCCAGAACCCGTGCATGAATTTATATTTATGTCTATATAACTTTTACAGAAAATCTTATCAATTTTTTCTTTGTGGCTCTGAAACTTTTGGCAGAGTTGTCACAGGAATGGGACAATTTCCCCTTCCATTCCAGTCAAGTGAAGTCCCAGGTGACTGGGAAAGCAAAACATTGCACTCATCTTTAAAAGGAGTAAAAAAGAGGATCCTGGGTACTACCAACCTGTCTGCCTCACCTCTGTGCCTGGGAAGATAAAGGGACAGATCCTCCTGGAAGCTGTGCTTTGGCACACGGAGAACAGGGAGGTGATTTGGGACACCCAGCACAGCTGCACCAAGGGCAAGTCCTGCCTGACCGGGACAGTGGCCTTCTATGATGGGGTGACTACATCAGTGTACAAGGGGAAGGTTACTGGTGTCATTTATCTGGACTTGTGTAAAGCCATTGGCACAGTCCCCAACAACATCCTTCTCTCTAAATTGCAGAGGGATGCCTTTGGTGGGTGGACTGCCAGATGGATGAGGAAATGATTAAATGATTGCATCCAGAGGGCAGTGGTCTATGGCTCCCAGTCCCAATGGATATCAGTGACAAGTGGTGACCCTCAGGAATCCATACTAGTACAAGTGCTATTCAATATCTTCATTAATGATGTAGATGAAGGGATTGAGTGCAGCCTCAGCAAATTTGCAGATGACACCAAGCTGAGTGGTGTGGTTGGCACACCTGAAGGGGGGAATGCCATCCAGAGGCACCTGGACAAGCTCAAGAAGTGAGTCCATGGGAATCTCATGAGATTTTGCAAGACCAAGTGCCACACCTGGGTTGGGGTTGTGGTGTCAACACATGCTGGAGATGAACAGATCCAGAGCAGCCCTGCTGAGAAGGACTGGGTGTGCTGGTGGGTGAGAGGCTGGACATGACCCAGCAATGTGAACGTGCACCTCAGAAAGGCAATTGTGTCCTGGGCTGCATCCAAAGAACAGGCAGTTAGAGTGAAGGAGGAGATTCTGCCCTTCTGCTCTGCTGTCTTGAAACCCCACCTTGAGTATACTGCATTGACCTCTAGGGTCCCCAGCACAGGAAGAACATTGACCTCTTGGAGTGCAGGGCCACCAAGATGGGGCCAAGGTCAGAGTGGTGGAGCACCTCTCCTATGAGGAAAAGCTAGAAGAATTAGGATTATTCAGCCTAGAGAAGAGAAGATTTCAGCGTCACCTAACTGCAGCCTTCCAGCACCTGAAGGGGGCCTACAGGGAAGATGGAGAGAGGCTATTTACAAGAGCATGTAGTAACAGGACAAGGGGAAATGGCTTTACCCAGAAAGAGAGGTGGTTTAAATTAGATATTAGGAAGAAATTCTTTACTGTGAAGGTGATGAGACACTGCTTAACATAAGTTGCTCAGAAAAGCTGTGGATATCCCATCCCTGGAAGTGTTTAAGGCGAGGCTGTATGAAGATTTGAGCAACTTGGTTTAGTGGAAGGGGTCCATGCTCATGGCAGGGGGATTGGAATGAGATGATCTTTCAGGACCTTTCCAAGCCAATCCATTCTATGATCTGTGATTCTAACCAGGTCAGAGTAGTTCTTCAGCAGATTGGCCACAGGATGAAAGACTGCATGACACAGGTCTGTAGCAGGGCCATGGGAGGAGGAGATGGCACAGCTGAGATTCAGACCCCATGGATTTCTGAGTAGCTGCTCCTGCCACAGCTGCTTTGAAAGAAGAAAACATTCAGCTCTAGACAGGACCACATCCTCTCCATAGCTTGCTTTTTGCATTTTCATTCTTATCACTGTGAACCATCTAAACCACACAATAGTTCCTTTCCCCACCTTAATCACATCCCCATGCTACTTCTTTTGACCAGATTGATGCATTTACAAGCTGGAAGCCTGCTGGCACTTACCAGTCTTGATGACTGACCTCTGTTCTGGTACAAGCGCAGTTCGATCATACAAGGTCCATATGGCAGTTTTCTCTCCCCCTTCCCCCTTCCCTTCTTCTGATTCTCTGAAAGTCTGCAGTTTTGTATGTCTTTTGCAGTGTCTCCCCATGAGTATTTCACTTCTGTTGGCACTTTCCATAGCAGTATTAATAATGACATTTTGCTGGCATGGGGCCAGCTGTAAAAGTTTATGGAGTAATTTTGTAATAGAGCTGCAAGAGCTTAGCAAAAACCCAGCAGGTGAACAAGCTTTCCCCCTCACTCATTAAAAATAAAAGTTCTCCCATTCCACAAGCTTTGCAAAGCCTTTGCACCAGTGTTTCTTGGAGGCAAGATGTGCATATTTTCATGTGACAGGTTTAAGAACCAGTGTTCTCCTGTGGCACTCCCACCTCCAGCTGCAAGGCTGTGCCCCTAGTCTCCATTCTGAGCCATGCTCATTGCAAACATTGAATATAAAATTGCTGTTTTCCCCTTGCCCTCCACCTTCCAGCTGCATATTCCCACCCTGGTTCCCTGCTTGGAGCAATGATTTAATAAATATATCTACAATAATCATCAGCGCCTCTGCCTGCCCTCCCCCACCCAGCTGCAGTTTCCCACCCTTATTTCTCTTTTGTGCCATGATTAGTACATATGTTTAAAATAAAACTCATCATCTCTTTCTCCCTTCCTCCTTCCAGCTGTGGATTCCTCCTGCCTCCAACCTTCCCATATTTTCAGATCTGGTTTTTAGGTAAATTTCATAGAAAAATTGAACCTCGTACAGTGCCTCCCCTTCCTGCTGCCTGCCATTTCTCCATTGCAAATGAAACAGTGGGCTTTAATGTGAAAGCAGATCATAGCCCCTGGTGGTATTGACATGAAGCCACGAGCAATTTGAAGAAAGCAGAAAAATTTCTCTGCATTTGAATCCCTTTCCTGCCCTTGTCTCAGCCATGAGGGGCAAGATCCTGAGAGATGAGGCTGTAGTCAGGACTGCAGTCCTTTGTGTAGGAAGCCAAAGCTTTCCTGGTACCTTTTGGTTCAGCTATATGATGTATCTCAGTGTGATGAAATAGCTGAGGCTGGAAGGCACCAACCCTGTGCTGCAAGCAGACTCTGCTGCAGCAGGTGGCTCAAGGTAATGTCCAGTCAGGTCTGAATGTCTTCAAGGCTTGAGACTCCATGACCACTCTGGGAAACCTGTGTTCAACTAAGCTCATGGTAAACCAGGTTTTCTTAAGTTTAAGCAGACATTTCTGTGTCTCATTTTGTGTCTTTTGTCTATCAGTGGGAACTATTGAGCAAAGTCAGATGCCACCTCATTTACATGATCCATCAGGTGTTTTTACACATGGTAAAGATCCCTCATAGTCTTTTCTTCTGCAGTCTCAGCAGTCCCAACTCTCCTAGCTTTTCCTTGTATGTTAAATTCTTCAGTCTCTTAATCATCTTTGTGTCCATTTGCTGAATTTCTCCCATATGTTTGTGTCTCTCTTCTATTGAGGAGCCCAGATTGGGGCACAACACCTAGATGTGTCCCATGAGTGCTGAGAACAGGGGAATGATCACCCCTTTTGACCTGTGGGCAACATGCTTCCTAATGCAGCCCACCAGGCTGTTGGTCTTGTCACAAGGGCACATTGCTGGCCCACATTCAGCTTGTCTGCCAACAGCCACAAAAGCCCTTCCTGCAGAGCCACTTTCAGAGGATTAACCTCTAGCCTATCCTGGTGCATGGGGTTTCTTCTTCCCCAGGTGCAGGACTTTGCACTTCCCTTTCTTGAACTTGTTGCTCTGTTTCTTCTGCCTTTCAAGGTCCCTTTGAACAGAAACACCACCAGCTGGTGTAGTAACCATGACCCACAGTTTTGTATATCATACAAGTTTGCTCAGAGTTTACTCTGCCCCCACCAGCTAGGCCACTAATGAAGATGCTAAGTGGGCCTAGATCCAGTATCATCTCCTGCGGTGCACCTCTAGTGACTTGCCTCCATCTGGTTTTCATATCACAGATAATAGCTCTTTGGGGTGGCAGTTCAGCCAGTTTCCAGTCACCTCACTGGCCATTTACCTGGCCTCTACTTGAGCAGTTTGTCTATGAGGATGTTATGGGAGACAGTGAAAGCCTTGCTGAAATCAAGACTAACAACCATTGCTCTCCTCTCATCCACTGGACAAATCAGGTCATCACAAGAGGCTGTCAGATTGGCCAGGCATGATTTTTTGTCTTTGCAAGTCCATGCTGATTGTTCACAATCAGCTTCTTGTCTTTTGTGTATAGAAATGGTTTCTGGAATTATTGGCTCTAACATGTGCCAAGGGACATGAGATTGACTGGCTTCTAATTCTAAGGTAACACTAAAAACCACTTCCTCCTGAAGAAAGGAGTGACACTTGTTCTGTTCTAGTCTTCAGGAAACTACCTTGATCCTCATGATCTTTCAGAGATAATTGAAATCGCCTTGTCATAACACTAGCCAATTCCCTCAGTATCCATGGGCGAACCACCACTAGTCCCATGAACATCTGTATGTCCAAACTGTTAAAATGTTCCCTGACCGTGACAAGATCCTTTGTCACAAAGGGTAGGTCTTCTCTGCTCCAGGCTTTACCATGGGCTTCAGGGGCCTTGGCTTCCTAAAAGCTGGTCTTACTAGTAAAGCCTGAGGCAGAAAAGACATTAAATACTCCAGTCTTTTCCATGCCCTTCCAGGTCCTAGTGATCTGTCACTAGGTTCCCTGTCCTGTTCAGAAGTGGGGCCACATTTCCCTAGTTTTCCTTTTGTTGCTGATGTACATGTAGAAACCCTTCTTGTTTTATTTCACATCCTAGAGGCCCAAAGGACTAGATGAGCTTCCTAACTCTTTCTCTGCACACTTTGTGTAACCTGTCTTTGCTTCCACTTTTGCTTACTTGTTCTGTTTCTGTTTTGTCAGGAGCATGTTGCTCATCAATGAAGGCCTCCTGCTGCCTTTGCTTAATTTTCTGAGCCTCAGGATGACCATCCTCTATCCTCCCAGCCTATCTTCCCAGGGACCCTTACAAGCAGATACATGAAGAGTCTAAGTTGGCTCTCCCTAACTGCAGGGACTCTTCTGTTTGCTCTCCTCTTAGGATCCTGAACTCCATCATTCCATGGAGCTCAAAGGCTGTGCTGTACTTTCACATCCCTGATCAGTTCTGCCTTGCTTGTAAATGTGACATCCAGAACGTCTCTCTCATGTGTGATCATCCTGATCAAGTGTCTCAGAAAGTTGTCATCTGTGTGCTCTAGAGGCCTGGATTTCTTGTGCCTTGATGTATTGTCCTTGAAGAAAATATTGGGATGGTTAAAAAAAAAAGGAATTATTTATTTCTTCCTGACCAGGACCTTGGTAGCAGGACCCATCACAATGCAGCCGGTGTTGGCCTGCCTCATAATCCTAACCCACATCTTCCCAACTAGCTCAATGTCCAGCCCCAGGCCAAGGTCCACATGATCCCACTGCTCTCACACAAAGGGCAACTCCCCCTCCTTGCCCTCCCTGGGCAAGCCTGCCATTCCTAGAGAGCCAGCAACCATTCACAGCAGTGCAGCTGTGGTGGGAGCTGTTCCACCCAGACCTGTGATCCCAGTGATATCACAGCCCTGTGACTGCACACAGATCTCTCATTCCTCTTTTTTTGTTCCCCGCGCTGCTTGCATTAGTGGAATGAATTAGGGCCCTCCAGAGAGGCACCCAATCAGGCTGATTCCCAAGAAGAGACATGAGATCTTTCCCAATAACGCTGTCCAGAAGACACTTCTTTATTTATGAGCATATGTTTGAGATGGCCTCCCTTCAGCCCTGTTTCGTTGATTAAGCTTTGTCAGGTGGATCCCATGTGTGATTGTAGCGTTCCTCGACTGTCACATGGTTGTAAAAAGCAAATCCCTACTGTCAACACCTGCTGTGCAACCAGTTGTTGACCCACAAGATCTGTGCTCTCTCACAGACATGAGGACTTTTGTATTGGACAACAGTCAAGGGTGAAGCATGTGGCATCTTATGAAAAGCACTGTGAACTTTCTGCCCCAGGGAGTATTTTCCTCCTAAACTCACTCCAAGTATACACACAAGGCAAGAAAGGGACTTTCTCTTCCCTCTGCATTGAACTTTGCAAGGACTCCAGAGGCTTGGTGAGTTTTGGGACTAGACTTGGACCAATAAGAAAGGTGGAAAGCCAGAAATACCTGCTCAGACTCTGCATCAGCGTCTCTAATCCCTACCTGTCTTATTCTGAGAGGTGCTGATGGCATGACTCAAGTCAAGCTCATTGTGGCAAGCACTGGGGTGGTGCTCTACATGATGTGCATGAGTGGGGCAGGTTGAATGTACAAAGGGACTCTTTGGAGGTTAAACAATCACATAGGAGTAATGCTGAATCCACAGAAGATAATTCAGTTTGGGTCTAGATGTTACTGGAACACTTTGGGGGTGGCCCAGGAGGTTATGGTGTCTACAAATTATACGATCCATCTTATGCTAAGGTGTTTTGGCAGCAATCCCACAAAGTAAAGAGGGAAGGGCCACAATATTACAATAGCAGTTAGATTATGGTATAAATAATAATTGGTCTTGATGTTATGTTCAGAACCACACATAGTTCAAATAAGTTCTTCATCCATACAGCTGACATACTGTCGTCTGGGATATGCATCACCTTTTTGCAGAATGAGAGAGCTGCTGGAAGCATAGTGCCTGGACAGAAACTGAGTGATGTCCTCTACAGTGTCACATGAATCAAAACAGCTCTGCTGCCTTCTCTGGGACACGGGCCATGATCTTCTTGCCCACTTAGGAGCGGCCAGTACTGTTAATAATGCTAATGAGGAAAATCCAAGGTTGTTGTCCAATTGTCTGTTTCTAATTGTATTTAATCAATGCCTTGTGAAGCAAAGGTGGGTCTGCCAGACAATGCCATTACTGTGTTGTAACAGGGTGAGTTATTTTAATTGTTATTCAAAGCAGATAGTTTATAGGAAATTTTAGAAAAAAAAAGCTTCTGTTCCACAGTGTTTCTAGTTGGCTGGAATAGATCAACATCTCATCTTTCACCTAAATAGGAATCCCTGAATTCCCTCAACTACTCTTATTTCTGAATCAGTTTCTAGCTGAAACAGCATTCCAGAAAGAAGATAAGATTATCCTTGATCAAAACAATGTTCTTATTCTCTACTCTGGCTGGAGAAACTGTGGAGGAAGTGGCTGCTGAGACAGGGAGAGAAGAAAAGCCAGTGTTAGGCTATCTTGGGACTACTCCACCTTCTGGAGCAGAGAGAACTGGAAGAGCTCTGTATCTTGCAGAAATGTGAACTCTGCTCCTTTGGCCCTGTCTCACCTCTCCCCTAACATGTTTTCAGCATACTGTTCTCTCAGCCTTAAACCTAAGCAACAAAGAGCTTTTTGGTTTACAGGCTTATGCACAAAGCCCAGACAGAAACACCCTCCAACATTACAGTTTTCACCACGGAAGAGACCTTTGGCCCTATGGTCCAAGAACAGCGCTAGAACAAACATTCAGTGGTTGCAGAAAGCTGCAGGTCAGGGTAATCACAATGTATCGAAAACTCACCAAATAGTCATCAATCAGAAGTATGGAGCCTTTGTTTGAAGACCAGATGAGAATCATCTGGTAGAAATACTCAAGGTGCCTCAGTATTTGTTATTTGATAACGATTTGTAGCTGGAACAGTAACACCTGTGGCAGCTAAGAGTTGAGCACAACTTGTATTATGACCTCCTGCATGGTTTCATCCAAAGCCCATCAAAGCTGGGTGGGAGTCTTTGGCTTAAACTCTCTTTCAGTCAGGCATTAATCTAATGTACCAAAATTATCTCAGACAAAATCCTTTTAATATCAAACTACCCTCTGAAACTACCTTTTCCCCCACCTTTTTTATTGCTTCATCAAAATACATCCAGCTGTTCCTGTGCTTGTATCAGTACAATTTGCCCCAGACATTCCAGTGGAAAATTGTGTACATATATAAGTCAGTAACAGCTGAATCCATTTTCTTCAAACTCCCCTATTTAAATCTAATGGAAATCTAGAGAATGTGATTTGCCCTAACTTAATTAGCTCAGTAATTTTAAGATTATTAGCACGGGACTTTTTTACTTCTGCTCAATATGTTCTGAATTCCATCTCTTTGCTCTTAGAAAAATGTTGTTACACAATGGGTTATTTTAAACTGCATTTGTCCAGCAAACTTTAAACACATATTAGGCCAGTACAGTGCAAAGAGAAAGCGGCAGTAATCTCTTCACTACTCCCAGCTGTTATTGGCTGCATGACATGATAATAATAATAACTTGCATTTCTGTAGAATATTTCGCTTCAGGAAAAAAAATTGAAGGATGTTGGACTGCTCTCGAATAATTTATGAATACCATATGTTTATAAGTGTCTTTAAATGCCATGAGGGATTTACAGTATGGAAATATGTTTGCTCCTAGGAGGTGCTGACTGTCCATGGGCAAGGAAGAATATAATTGCATTTAGGATATGCTGCAAATGCCATCTGCTTTGATGTCCTACATCTGTGCAGCTGTGGGGTTTAACAAACTCTGCCCACCTGGGAACAACTTGTCCCAAGCAGGATGTAGAGAAGAACCAAAACTCCAGGATACTGAATTAAACAACTTCTGAAGGAGTAAGGAATGGGTTTCAAAGAAATGGACTTTCAGGGAAACTAATAAATAAATGTCATTGAAGTTCTCTGTTACAAGGTGACAAACTCCTAGGTAACACAAGTGTATGAAACCAAATGCTTTCAAAATTTTTAATCTTTTGTTCTAAAGACCGATCTGTGCAATGCTGTTAAGGAGGCTGCCCCATAAAATCTTCCAGAGAAGTGACTGTTCAGTCTAAAAGGAGCTTGTGAAATGCTGTTGGCAATTGAGGCAGTTCAGGAACTGGATTAGGCAATTTAGGCAAACTGGGAACTAAAGCCAGGAAAATTGGAGCCTTGGTCTCAAGGATGAATGAGGTGCCTTCTGAGGAACTGTACCATCAGGCAGAAGGGCAATTCATCCTATAAATACCATCCAAGACTGAGACAAAGTCAGGGGCTGAAAACTGCATCTTTCATTTGTGTGAAGAGTCTTTCATGAAACTGGAAGTTCATGGCACATACAGATGTATGGTTTGAGACAAGAAAATGCTTCGTTTTGATGTTTTCAGTTAACGTATTTCACTTTTCATGTTCCCACGTGAAAACATTCTGCTCTGTTTAACTGCCCAAACCATCCCAGTTAACATCCGTGTACATCTCTAGATGATTAGGGGAGGGCTGTAGCTTGGGTGGTGCAGGCCAATGTTCACCACAGATGCCTGACCAAGTTTCTTGGTGGTCCCTTGTGCTTGACTCTGGGGTTTATTGGCTCCCATGGGGCACCACAAGACCTTCATGGAGGGGGAACTTTCCCATTGCAGGGAATGTAGTCTGGCCAAGGTAGACCTGTAATGCAGAGGGTAGAGAGCATGGGACATCTGAGTTAAAAAACTTTCATAATGGAAGGTGTTGCTGCTGGGAAACCAGAATAAATCTGAGATGATTTGGAAAAAAGTCCATTTTGTAACTTCAATAGACCAGAATACATTGAAAATGCTGAAGCAGTATAAAATGACGACTTTTTTTTAACCTCAGTGATTGAGACCTAAAGTGTTTCACAACATAAAAATCCTTTGAAAGCTCATTTAGACAGAATCAAAATAACTAGACCTCCTTAAAAACAAGTTGCTTTAGGCTGCAGAGTAGAAAATATAGTAGGCTCATATGTCATCCACCAGACCACTGCACACCCCACGAAAGTCGTTACATCCGAATACTGTTTTAATGGAGGTTGATAGCAAAACTACCCCTGACTTTGCTAGCAGAAGTTCACCTCCTGGATGCAGTGTAATTTATTCTTGTAAGAGTCAGCAAACACCTCTGTTCTAACCATGAGAAACCAGAACCACACCAGCACAAGCAAAGATTTTCTGTGAAATGTCCATGGCTAAATGAAAAAATTGTAATGTAATTTAGCATGCTGATGACTATTCCTCAAAGTGCATCCCCTGGTTAATGTGCAAAAGCAAATGAAAGGAACAGGTTTGTCTTCTCTGAAGTATTCATTATAGTTTGGTGATTTTTTACAATATTCCAGGCAAAATGGTTTTTTAATATTCTTCTATATTTACTTTCTCAGACTCCTATGAAGCCTAAATAGAAGTTTTGTAGAAGACGGTATTCTGTGGAAGATAGTGGAATAACATTTTTCTGAGTAAACTGTCAGCCTAAACTTACCATTAAACAAATTGATGGAAAAGATAGGAATTAAGCGATATCCTAAATAATAGACTTCCCTGAAACTGTCTGCATGCTTAAATGACATCATACATAAATGCATGCACATATCTGAGTTTTCCCTTCCCAGACAATGAAATTACATTGAAAGTACTGATACTACTTAAGCCTTTTAAAATAATAGTGAGAACAATAATGACAATATTAATAATATTTATCAATTATTTTTGTGAGTATAAATATTTTTAAAGTAATAATAAATAAACAAACATAGATAAAATTACCAAATGAAAACAAAAGAAGCCATGAATTTTTACTGAAAATCAGATTTTTATTTTCTAATCATGTAATCTGAAAGAAATTTCAAGTAATATTTTAACTCTGTTTTGGAACTGTAATAATTCTACCTCTTGGCATTTTAACTAAATTGCAGCACACCTCTGTCCCAGTGAATTTTCTTATTTTTATTGTGTTCACAGAATACACTAAGCTTTCTACATGCTATCATTTTTCTGAAGAAAGTGTAAGCATTAATCCCCTGCCTTGGCATGAGAAGTTTGGATAATTCAAGTTTCATACAAAGGTGTTTCCAGCCCCATTTACAAGTCCTCTGGAGATGTAAAGGGCTGACTAGAGCCAATTGAAATTGAAATGGAGTACAAGCCACTTTCTGGTTCTTGCAGAAATCACACAATGAATTCTATCCAAAATTAATTTCCTTAAGCCATAGGTATTAGAATTGAAATCAGACAATTTGATTTTAAAATAGCACAGAATCACAAAATATTCTGAGTTGGAAGGGACCTACAAGAATCATTGAATCCAAATCTTAGGTCACCCAACCCTTTTCAAATTAAAATTTAAAAAAGAGGATATATATTGTGATACACATTTTTCATCCTGCCATCTTCAGCATGCAGTGCAACCACTTGAGGAAGCAAGTGCTGAAATTGCCTTCCTTAGCTGGGTGTATGAAACAGGAATAGCTTTATGTAGTGATATTGCCAATACAATTGTCCACTCAACAATGTTAAGACTTTTTCTTTTTGTGGACAACGGTACAGAAAATCTCTGAAAAATGCAGTGACGAATGACTTAGACAGTAATTGCCCACACTTCTAAAATTGCTAGAGGAGAAGACACTACCAACAAACTCAGAGGTTGCACATACGGTGCCCTGGAAAAGAACTGTCCTTCCTTTCTTCTGCATGTACATGGTTAAAGAGTGGTTTGTTGTGGTTTGCAGTATGTCAGAAATTTTTTAAAGAAAAGGTAATGAAGGTCTAAGTGCAAGTAAGCACGTAAAGGGGTAAAGTCTTACACTTTCCTGTCAGAATGATAACTTGTGAGACTTCAGACTCAACAGTGAAGCAAGATTCCCTTCTATCCTAGCTTCTGCCTTCTCCCTGCTCTTGAGGTGGCAGGATCCATTAATTAAATTCTCCCTTAACCTTTCTCTTGAACTTCACAGTTTATTGCACTGTCACACTTTTCTCAGCAACTTCCATCCCAAATCTGCCTCTGCTCAGAAACACTCACCTGTTACAAACACTCCTTTAAGATACATGCTTGAGAGAGGGCAACCCTGAGCCTGAAACAAATATTTTACAACTTACACTGATTTTTCAAAGTCTTTAATCGACATCCCTCCATCACAACTAAGCTCTGCAAGATGTTGAACCGCCATCATAGATGTTACTTTTCATAGATATAAAAATTACTCAAGTGGAAAAAAAATCAGGCTTCTCCATTTTCAAGACTGACATTCACGTCTTGAGTACCAGATTTCTGCAGGACTAAAAAAAGTCACACAACCTCTTCAGACAGAGGCTGACCTCCTCTCATGTCCATTCCAGGATATTTTGATTTGAGCGCTGAACTTCGTAGGAAACAACTTAAAATTGCACTTGTGATGTTTCATTGAGATGATTATAGTTTCTGAGCTGCTATGTTCAAAGGCCTACAGGATATTTTATTTCGTTTAAGCCCTGAATGAGAGTAAACATCCATGAGTAACTTTTTCTTTTTTCTACCACAATTTGTGAGATCCCAACATAGAGATCTTTACTTAATCTGACACATCCTTTACAGATACCTGGGCATGAAATACTGTACTGGAGGGCAATAAAATGCTAAGACACCATTGTGTTTTCTTCCTAACAAGACATTTTCTTGTGAAAGCTAGTATGGGAGTGACTATGTTTGTGGGAGGGGGAAGGATACTTACTGATACATCCTCTTGAAAATCTGAAGCAGAGATTGTTGATGTGTTTTACACAGAGCAGAAAACTGAAAGTATACATCAAATGGGGTTTCAATGCTGTGAGAAGGAGATGCCTCATCTCATGCTGCACTATGGGATTGTTGGAGTAAAATGCTGGGAGAGAAAAGGGGAAAAAAAAACAGAGAAAGGGAAGAAGTTTGAAAAGTGATACAATTCCAGGAACTACAGTACTCTGATATTGGTCTAAGATTCAAGTCAAATTATATAGAGAGATACATTCCCTGCAACTCATTAGTTAAAATCAAAAAGCACCACCTGACATTCGTTACAAAATATTGTGAGGATAGGCTTCTGGTTCAGGAGTGCAGAGATCTGTCTGCCTTGATGCACACTGCTCCTGACCCTGCTTTGCCTTGTAGAATTCATCCCGTGCTCTCCTTGAGGCAGTCACAGAGATTAAAACAGGATCTCTGAAGTGACACTCCAATACCACAGATAGCAGTTTTAGATAATGTGAGGACAGCTGACAGTAATCATAGGCTTGAGATCTTAAAGTTATATACTTAGTGTGTTCTCCTGTGCTCATGGTCCATGGATACTCCTCAGACATCTTTTAATTTCCTTTCCTTATCACCACTTTGTTTGTGTGTTCTGCATGTGAAATGTTTAAAAATAACATGAGAAGATAAGAAAAAATAACCCAGAGTCTTTCAGGTATACTCAAGGTTGTGTTCTTGGATAATCAGGGATGCCTCCCGTTCAAATTTGTGTCATCTTTTTCTGGAGTCTGGTACAAGCTCTTCCCTGGGGTTGGTATGTTCATAGTGCAGGGGGGTACACTGAGGTACCAATGAAGATTTTTTTTCTTAGAACTGATCTATTGCTTGCTAAGTCAATCCATCTCCAGAGGAATGCAGCTACCAGTCAGTCTTTTAAAACTGCATGGATTAGCAACAGATGTTTTCTCAGTCATACAATGGAAAACATTTTTTCTTCTCTTGAAGGAAGAAACATATTTCTCTAGACTTGGTACAGTCTGCAATGGTTTGGGTATGGTCTTCATCCACAATAGCTTTGGTAACAACACATATAAGACAACCATCTTGCCTTCAGTTATTTAGGAGAAACTTGACTCCACTCCTGAGACAAAAAACTCTGGCCAAAGGAAGTTCAGTTGGCTTCTTCTTTCTCTGAAAAACAGACCACACAATTGTGCTGGAGGAAAGAGTAGCCAAAAAATTAAGAGATCATTTTCAGACAAATATATTTTTTTTCCAATCACAGTATTTTTTCCTAGCCCTTCCATCCTTGTGATATGAACTACTGCATATGCTTCATAAAATTACCATCTACTGCTCAGTTGTTTATTTTTGCAATCACTGGATTTCATTTCATTTTTTTGCCTTTTGACCCTGTGTTGATTGTGGAGAGTTTTAATAATCAAGGGATCTGTAGATTAAAGTCTATTTAATGCAATATTCTTTCCACATAAAATTGGAGGAATTTCACCAGCATTATTGATGTGCTGATTTATCCCCCCAATCAAGCAAGCACTGAAGTTACTAGAAAGGGATCTTGATTTCTCTGCTTCTTTTCCTTCATACTGGTTTTTGGGTTTTGCCATTTTTTTTTTTTTTTTTTTTTTTTTTTTTAATTATAACCAGTTAATTTTGTTAAATTAATTTAAACCTTGAAAACAAATCATGTGGTTCATTTTAGATTAAAAAAAAATCTACCAACTTGGATTTTTCCAGTAAACTCATTGCTGAGTCAGGTCTGTTGACCCTTGTAGCTGCTTTCTTTTAGACAATCTGCTGAATCGTACAATACTCATCTGAGCATAATGTTAGACTTGAAATGCCACCAAGTATATTTTGTTTCTGAAACACCCTGATTTTCTAAATCACTCCTTGATTTGAAAGTCAATGGAATGAAGCTCAGAAGAAATGGGAGAACCAGATTTACTGTTAATTTGATATTTGGAATTGACATTTCACTCTGCATGTGAATGCTGAAAAAGCTGCCAAAACCAGGCTTTGCTAAAATATCATAATTATTGGTTCCTCTACTCCCAAATACAACATTGTTTGGTGAAAACAATATATTCTTCAGTCCCTTCACTCCACTATCTATTGTTTTATACTGGTTATTTATAAAAGAAAATTACTGACTTTTTAAAATGGAATAGTTGTGTCAGTATTTGATTAATTTCTTCTCCCTCTGCATTATCAGTCTTGATTTAAACAGCAGGTCATTGTGTTCTGAATAGCTCATGTTTTAACCAGTCAGCTCCTTTTGCTTTTGTCTTTTCTCTACCAAGATGAACCTCTTTTTTTATTTTAATTTTTTTTCCCTATAAGAATCTCTCTGTATGTTATGCCACTGTGCTCTAAAATGGACCCTTGTCTCTTTTGGCATGCTGAGAGGAGCCGTGGGCTAGCTGGTGTCCGAGGCATGCCTGGATGCAGATGTCCATGGCCAGAGAGAGTGTCTTGGCTGGGATTCCAGTGGATCACTCCCCTCATGAACAGCTTTGGTCCTCACTGATAGTGCTGTGTGAAATGAGGTCCTGCCCAAGATGAAATTGGTTCCAGTTGACTTCTGCAAGAGTTCAGTAAAGGTAGACATTCTCTTTCTGCAGATACTATAAAAAATAACAATGAGCAAAGTGCAGATAATGCAAAATGTCAGGCAGCCTACCAAGTGGCACAGTGTACCTAATCCTTGGTGACTGTGCTGTTGGGTGGAGAGCACTGTGCTGTGTCACAGGACACGGCTGTCTGAATTCAGTTTTACTGTTACACACACAAGACTTCCTCAGATGAGACTGCCCACCCTCACTTGCAGTTCTTCTTTCTCAAAATACCTTACCTGCTCCTGAACAGCAGGTATCCAAGGGTGTGATTGCTACCTATGATCAGTGCTGTCTGCCAGGGGAGGAAGGTCATGTTGATACCTTCAGCAGGGCAGGGCTCAGGACATGCCCTTCCAGCCCTGTGTACCAGAGCTGCCCTCTGCAGCAGTTCTGACCATCGTAGTCTCTCTGAAACCAGACAAGGCAGGTACTCAACCAGCTGGATTACACAAAAGCTGCTTTAGATTGAAGACCTGCATTGTTCTGTGACATGCTCCAGACTATTTCTGTGTTCAACTGCAAAATAGTGCTTGAAAGCTGAAGGATCCCAATCTTTAAGATTGGGAAGTACTTGACGGGGTATGGTTTGTAACAGTAACGCACTGTTCTTGCTTGACTAAATCTTAGTGCTACACTTCCTCAAGCAACTATCTGACACCCTAAAGCTTGGGAGAAGGACAGTTGCAGTTTTCAGTGGTGGTCCCTGCACAGAGCCGATCACTGGTCACTCACCAAGTACAGACCCACCTGTTGTGAGGGCACTGTGCTGGTAGTATGTCTAGAGGCACTAGTATGCTGAATTTTTGGTGTGGGGCTGACTCAGAGCTGCACCCTTCTAAACTTATCCATTTTTCTGGCTGCTTGACAAGGTTTTTCAGTCATACCTTTCTTCCCAGAATTCACTGTAATGAGAAACCTGTCTATCTTCTGCTAGCGAAGGCAAGCATTTTAGTGACAGCCTGCATATACTAAAAACTGCCTGTATGTTGGGTTAGGCTGTTGAAACTTCTCTTCCAAGTGTGTTACTTTCATTATATAGCATTTAGATTACACTTACTGTTTGTTTAACTTCTTTGTAGCAGATCTAGTTATTTCCAAAGCTGCTTGGAGCCTTTTATCATGATATTTTAGTTTTTCTCCCTCATCTGTTTAGGCTTAAGCACTCTGTATATGATAAAAAATTGTTTTATTTTCCTGTAAA
Source organism: Hirundo rustica (assembly GCF_015227805.2). Classification (NCBI taxonomy): domain Eukaryota; kingdom Metazoa; phylum Chordata; class Aves; order Passeriformes; family Hirundinidae; genus Hirundo; species Hirundo rustica. The sequence continues at coordinate 23,306,174 of NC_053450.1, read as the reverse complement.
ACACCTTGGATACGGAATACAACCCATATGGCAGTTTAAGGAAACAGAATCTCCCAAAGAGGGTGTTGAATGTGCACAAATATGTTCTTGTTTTTTACTAGGGGCACCTGCCAAAACCCTGCTGACACATCAAGTGTAAAAAAATATTTGGCATCAGTCATCTCCTCCAAAATTTCCTTGTAGATATTGGAAAATATTCTCTTTTATGTATTTATTTAATTCTGCATGATATTTCCTGGTCCCCATGGCCACATCTGTATGGAAAAGTAAACATGGCATGGCATATTCTAAAGTACTGAAGCCGGCTAGTCCATCCTGGTAAATTTGCTATCCCTCAAAATAGTGACATGTTTGTAGGGGTGGGCCTTGAAAATATTTAATCTATTTATAGAAACATAACTTGAAAGGGCTAAATCAGAAGTCAGGTTGGGGACTATCGAGCTGCCTTATAGCAAGAGGGAGGAGGCAGGAGCAAGAAGTGCGTAGGTGGTGGCAGCAAGAGAAAGAGAAGAATCCAAAATACGTTCAGGTCAGTGTCATCCTCTCCTGCCTGTGGGCAGAGGAAATCTGGGGCAGCCTACCTCCCCCTGAGCATTCTGCTGCATGGTCATGGAAGGCTGGCCAGGTCTGCTGGGTCAGCACTCATCTCTGCTCTTCACCATGTTGCTCTGCAGTTCCTGGGAGCAGAGCACACTGACCTGTGGTGACAATAGTCATCCTGAGGCAGAAGCTGCTGTCACTGAGATGTTTTCCAGGCAAAAGAAGGGTCACATCTATCTGGTTTTGTCTGTGCCATGTGGCTATGGGCTGGCTGGGTCTGTACCATTGCCTGTTCAATAAAATGGCACAGGCTGCCCTGGATCCTCACAGTTTTGGGGAGGAGGAGGAAGGAAATACAACCCAACAGCTGTTGAAAGGACCTTGCACATTAGCTGCCAAAAGAGGCAGCATTTGCAGTGCATCTGCTGTCACCCAGACATCCCCGAGTGGATGGATGCCAGACAGAGTTTAATTAAGTGGATGGGACTGGCAGTGCTGGAGAAAGTGCAGGGTGAAGGTCAGGGGTCTGTTTCTGTGGGTGCCTGCCACGGCAGTGCCTTGTGTGACCCATAGGGCTGCTATGTGGGGTGACCACCACTGACCACAGCATTGCATGGGACTTTGTGTTTTGTGGTGACCTCAGAGAGAGATGGGTGCTCCTGGCTCTGCCCACTGCTCCTGGGGGGCTTCCCTGGTGAAACCCGGGCTGTCATCAAAGAGCTGGGCAGAAGGTACCATCAACTCTACAGAGTGACAACATAGGGACAGTATAGGATGTGAACCATCTGGGCAGTGAGTTTATCCAGGTTCACATTTGTCGTTTATAGCTGTGGGAACTTTCTTAGGGTTTGTCTTATGATGCTTTTTCATCCTTATTTTATGACCTTATGTCCTAGACATTTTCCTTGATTTCCTAAGTATTTTGTCACCTGTTTTCTTGGTGACAATAAGAATTTGGCTTATTTTTATGCCAATGAAAGTTTCAGCAAAACATAACATGTTGCATTTAGATTTGATAAATTGTTTTAGTTGAAAAAGTCAAGGTTTCTGTTAATCACTGAGTGCAACATTTTGCTGTTTTGTTTCGGTTTATTTTATTTCAAAATGTATTCAAAACGAAAGTGCAATCAAAACAAGTCATGTTAAAACTGTACTTATTTTCAAGCAGGTTTAAACCAGAACAATTTTCAATTTTTTTTTAAAGTAACCTTGAATACTTTATGCAAGACCGACTAGAACATGAATAGGCATTGATTTAAACATTAACTTGTTTAATTTTGTTTCTCTTATGTACCTCTTCTTGTTTAAACGCCTCTATACAGATATTTGTATGTATTGTTGGCAATCATCTAATAATATAGAACTACATGACTGAGTTATACTTGTTATTTTGAACCAGCTGTTTTCAGCAGAAGTAATTTAAGAGTCAATAGTAGTTCTTATATCTAGGTATGTAATTATTTGATATAGTCCCAAATAGGATAATCTGCACTTAAATCCAAGGGGCTGAAAGAGCTGTTGTCCATCATGCAACAAGCCTGTGGCATCCAAGCACGTGAATCCTTACTTAAGAAAAAGACCTTGACATCCCCCTTGCTTTAGGTTTGCTGAAGTCTAAGAATGTTGTGGTGTCATATATCAGCATTCTCTGAGTGGTGAGGAGCAGAAGGGCCTTCCTAAGAGTACCAGTCCCAGACTGGGGGTGGGAACAACCTTGTGCCAAGCTCAGGAGCATCTCTGGACCATGGACCCACTGAAGGCTGCCCATGTGCTTTGCAGAAGCTGAGTTGTGTTCCAGGAGCAAGTTTCTGTGGGATGACACATGGTTCCCCAGGACAGATCTCTCACTGCAGCTCTGTTTAAGGTGGCATATGCTGTGCCAGCCCTGGGACTGGGAGCAGCATCTTCGAGCAGACTGATCATAACAGGGCTAGGATGCATTGCCTGTTGTGTCACAGCTGGGGCTTCCACACCTGAGCCACACTCCAGCACAGGATGATGACACGTCATGTTCCTTGCTCCTCTCCTTATGCCACACTTAAAGATTTCACATTGAAATTCATATTGGGTTTTACCTAGTAAATCACAAATAATAGGTTTAATACTGAGAAACTATCTTGATTCCGTGAGCTCTCCCTCACCTAGGGTAATGTGAGGCAGGAATTCAATCTTCCCCTGCATGTATGAGTCCCGCTTCAGTCCCGTTCACTCCTTCGCTGTGTTGGCAACAGACTGCTAAGCTGCAGCATCTTCTTAATGTCTTCATCTGGGTGCCTTGTGTAACCAACAGCGTTCACTGACACCCTCTCCCATAACCCTCCTCAGCTCACTCAGCTTTTCTGCTTTCCTAGGCTTTCAAGACTTAGTGTCCTCTTTGATTCTGGCCTCAGGCTTGGAAAAGTGAATGCTGCCAACCTGCTTGGAGCCTACAGGGAATTTTACAATTAATAGCATCCCTATTGTTTCCTCGAAGACTGCTTGGTATTTTCAGCTTGAACATATCTTTGCCATTGTTTCATTTCCTCTTTGTTTCCTCTAACAGCCTGTTTTGATTTAACTCTATGTAGTCAGTCGTGACATAGATTAAACTGAACTGTGTATAACATTTGAAAAGCACATGAATAGTTCTTTATGTGGTGCAGTTTGCACACTGACACTTGCTTTGCTTATTACTCTTGCTGAATTGCCATCAGACCTGCACCTGCAGCCCAGTTCTAGCTGGAAACCTGTGTATTTGTACCTCAAAGTGCCTGGCAGCAATCAAAACACTGAGTTAGTCAGTTTTTGGGCTGGTGGCTTTCTTCTAGTGCTTTTTCTTGAAGGAAAATTGGCTTTGGTCTAAACATTTTCTGGGAACGTCTCCTTTTCGCAGAGACTTTTATTGAAGTTTATTTTTCCCAGTTTTCACCACTATTACTGCTCACTTTCCAGCCAATATTAATCACCCCAATGAAAAATATCAACCTCAGCTCTTGAAAGCATACCCCCTTAGGTGTCTTCTTTACGAGCTACAAAAGTCTGCATGAGGTTGCCCAAACATATGTTTGTGTATTTAACATTTCTCATAACCTGGCAGATGTTACCTGCTCTATCATGTTACAGTGCAGAGTTTTCAGGTGTAATTCCTATGTCTGGAAACTTTTCCCTGCGCACAGTGTGGGCTTGCAGCAGGCTGATGCTTCTCACAGAATCCAGTGCTAATCTTCTGGCCCATTTCCATGAAGCTGACCAAATTACTGACTCCTTTTTAAAAGAGGTATTTATTCTGTTTTGCTAGTGAGTGATAATTAATACATTTCCCGCCAGCAATTTGAATGGATGGGACTGCACGAAACAACAAGGAGAAACACTGGCGACAGAAATTCTTAGGCAGAAAACTCCTCTTTTACTTTGACATTGTTTTGGTTGCTTATCACTTCTTGATATAAAAAAATTGGCTTTCAAGCTATGATGCTAATAAAGGACCACCATTTTTTGTGCCTCTACCTCCCCTGGATTTTCCTGAGCTTCCAACAGGGATTAATTTGGCCCAAAGCATCCACTCACAACTTCTATGGTTGCAGGGGTGGGCAGGCTTTCTGGCATGTGCTTTGCCGAGTCATTACAAATTTGGTTTCTGGGACACAGCTGTGCTGGGGCTGCTGCTCTCTCTCACAGACACTTCATGGAGCCTCAGGCTGCTGACGCTGCTCACCTCCTTATAGTGTTTCCACTGTGCCTTCCCTCATTGGGCCAAACCACCAGAGTTACTGCTCTGCTTTCCCCCCTGCCCTTCCTTGGCATCAGCAGCACGGCCCCTTGGGCTCCCATGGCTGGCCACCCCTGTGTCCCGTTTGCAGGTGGCTCCCGGTGGTCATGCATCCTGTTGTGTCAACATGCAGCTTAGATTTGGGGAGATACTGGAGGTTGCTCATTATAAAGGAGAGGATGGAGGTCAGAGTAGCTCTGAGTGCCTGATTAACACTTCTAGGATCTCAGGTCATCCCTTAACTGTGCTAATATATGAGGGGGAACAGCCTTCTAGTTTCATGTGTCCAGTTTCACAGGCACTCTTTTTCAAATATAATTATTTTTCATCTGGTGATCCAGAATAAAAGGAAATTCTAATGTTGTGACTAGAAATAAGCCTGATTTTTAAAAATTTCACAAATCTCCTGTTTTATCTTCTTTTACTTTTGTAACTTTTCCATAAATAAGACACATTTTTTATGGTAGAAGAGAGATTAAAGTATTTTCTCCAGATTTTTTCAGGCAAGTAATTCTTGGAATTTAGTTCTGAATTGCCATGATAACACCATTTTGACTGAACTGTGGCTTGTGATCCAGCCCAAGCAATGCGTTCTAGTCATCTCTCTATATTCTCATGTGAATTGAAGAAAATTTGCTCTATTGTTTTTTGCAGAGATTGTAGAAGATAAGGAGGTGGCAGTCTCTGAAGCTCTCCACTCCTTTCTGGGGTAAAGCTCTAGAGAAATATAGGAGGTTTCCTTCAGCCAAGCCTTGAGTGTTATGCTGTTTGTCGCCAGTCTAAGGCCGAGCAGTGGCGGCCTCCATGGAGGCCACCTAACTTCCTAAAATTTCTGTGGGGTAGGTAGACTTTGCTACAAAGCGTCTTCCCCTAGATCTGAATCTGGGTTTAAAATTCCATATTGGTTGCCAGCATTGGTACTCTCTTTGTCTTTTTGCTTGGCAGGTCCTTACCCATAGATGTTCCCTCCTCGCAGCTCCCATGACTACAATGCATCTAAAAGCCAAGCAGTCCCTACTTTGTCGTGGACTTTCCACAATTCATCTTGCTTTAAGGATCCTGGAGGCCTCTCTGCAATGTATTTGCCCTGTAGTAGATTATTTCACTCTCATTTTCTTTCATCTAAGAAAGCAGCCGTGGCGTTAAAGCCCATGGCATCACACAGGGGTCCTGCTCATGCACATGCCAGCACGCAGCAGCAGGTCGCAGAGCAGCACACAGCGTTGTTCTCATTTCTGCTGAACACTGGTTCTTTGAACACTGCCTGTGCCTCCAGAGGAAAACAGAAGATATATCAGGCTAAGTTAATTTGTGGGCTAGACAAGCTGAACAGTATCTCTGTAAGAATTTTGCACAGAATGTACCGGTGTCTCCAGACTTGGAAAGAGTTTGCCTTTCTGAGTCAGGCAATGGGAGCCAAATTCAGATGTGAATCTGAGTTCTCCAGCTCTGGAGGGAGTCTGAGCTGGTGTATTTTACACCTTCTTCCGCCTCCCCTCATCCCAGGAGTGCCTTATGCTGGCCTAACCTCCCTCAGATTTAGTTTTCATTTATGTTCATTGAGATGCACTCAGGCTCACTTCCACCAGCCAAAGTTTAAGTCCCCCAGCTTCTTGCATGAATCCTGAATGTATCCATCCAAAGCTGTATTTAAGGAATTTAAGGAAGTCCTAAGTTAGTTAGTAACCCACCACCAAAGGGTTGAGAGAAAGATGAGTGCTGCAAGAAGAGCAGCTAACAGAGGAGCATAAATTCAAAACAGGTTTCTCTCTCTTTTTTTTTTTTTTTTTCTTTTCCTTTTCCTCTTCCTCTGTACTCATTTGCTCCTGCCCATTGGTAAGTGGTAACTAATTATTAACTGGCCTTTCTGATGTATTTTTGAGACCATGGTCTTGTTCTGACCCCAGGTGATCCTGATGTGAAGAGAACAGTTCAGAGTGTGATTTTCTTCCCCCACTGGAACCAAGATGGGCATGGGTTACAGATGAGCCCACAACTTAATTAAAGACTAAGCATTTTCATGTGTCATACTAATATATGTATGTCAACGTGTATCTCATTATCAACAATGTAATTAATAACACTTTTCTCATTACTAATGGTATTGATAAATTTATCATAAATTTAATTATCAACATATATGCTTTGATATCCTGAGAACAGCCATTTATCACTTCAGAAGAAAAGAGAGGTCTATAGAAAAGTACACATACAGCCAAAACCTTAGCATGTCTCATAAAATAATATGTCCCTGTTCATATTCAACAGTGACTAAACTTTGAGGTACCTTCTATATTTTAATTTAATTCACCTAATGACCATGCTCATATACTATGAGTCTTATTTTCTTTTTCATTGACAAAGTCCTCAGGGAGACTAAGAATTGTATATATCTTGTTGGGGGGAATGAGTTATTTCTTGAAATAGCTTTCCAATCTACACCGGTTTTGACTGGTTTTGGTGGTACCCTACTCTACGCTTACCTGTGGTTTTCTCACTCTCTGGGTGAGTAACAGGTTCAGTTTCCTAAGCTGCTAAGCTGGTACTTTTCATCAGCAGTAATTTTATATTGAAAAGAAAAGGAAATTCAGGCACTATATTTTAGATAAGGAAATGGGCCAAGAATGAAAACAGCATATCTATAATCCTTTTTCATGATAAAGGGACAGTTTTCATGGGTTATGCATTATAGAAGTATTGTTTTTTATTGACCAATAGTCAGGGAGCCATAGAAAAGATTTTGTAATGGTTTTGATTTATTTATATAATTGAAAAACTTCTCCTTCCAAACATGAATTAAAGTCCAGATTGTATGTGTTTGAATTTGGATCACTTTCTCTTTTATCATCTTTGTCCATTGCTTGCCAAAGTGAAAGAGACAGAAGGCCCCATGAAGAAAACATCTCTCAGCATCAGCCAAATTAGGGAACACATGCTTTGAAATGAAGGAAAGGTGACCTCTCATTGTAGTTTATTCCATCAACCATTTCCAGCAGACTCAGGACATCTGTAAATAGTATAATCTCAATTTCTTCTTCCTCAGTGCTTTATAAAATCTAACATGTTAAGAGGGAAGGAGTAAAGATAACTGATCATGTTTAGGTGTGATTACTACTGCTCTGGCTTAATGGTTGCGTTAGAACAGGGCTCTGGAAATGGCAAAGATTATGAATTCTGTCTTTTTTCCTTGCTGTACTGACTGTCTCCAACAGAGTTCATGGAAAAATACTTTCTCTTCGTAAAAATCAGGCCTACTTTTCTGTTTGAATAAAAAATAATGGTGAAATTCATAATTCAGGTATTCCTTTATAACTTCAGATTCTTTTATTCCTTTTCCCCATGTTTTATCCCTTTTAGTTATATAAAGAGTGAGCTGTTAATATTGTGTTCATGTAAGAGATGCTGCCTAGTGGCATTTGTCCAAAGTAGGTTTCTTAAACTTGAGGGCTTTCCTTCTGGCTCACAGCCCTAAACTTTTCCTGGTCTAAGAAGTGTAGACCACTCTTGAGGGTGGTTCTTACAAATGAAACTCAGCCTGGTGGGCAGAAGGGACAGTCACCTCATTTTCCTTCCAACTCTGCCTGCTCATCGCTCTCTTCTGACAGATGCCACTGCTCCATTGGATTTGCTGGTGGAGCTGCTTCTGTGAGTTTTCTAACCTGTGCCTGTCCAAATCAGCTAGACGACCTAAAATACTTTAAGTAAAAATGTTTGCTAATCTGGATGGATGAGACAGTGTTCTTGTGAGTAGATCGTTTGGCAGATTTGAGAGGGGCAAGGGAGAGTAGATGGAAAATATTTTACACTCCATAAGGGTGTAAATGTTCTGTGATAGGTGTTTTTTGTGGGTTTTTTGGTTTTTTTGGTTTTTTGGGTTTTTTTACAAGTGGGAACTAGGAAAAGAAAAGCACACTGAAACAAGTGGTGGCTGGGTGCCTTCTGTAGAAGCAGCAGGAAAATGGACAGTTGTACTATATAGGCAAGAGATGATTTACACCCAAAACTGCCAAAGGCAAGACCTAAGCAAGTAAATCTATTTCATAATGTGTTCTAACTCTATCTGGCTAGCAGTGTAGCATTCTTGGTCATTTCAGGCCCTGTTCTCTTTTATCTTGGTAGCTAAAGGCCTTCACTATGTAAGTGGACTGTATTTTCCCACACACTAATATTGGTAAACAACTCCTGGGCCCTCAGAAGACCCTCTAACCAGAAATCAACAGCAAAACAAGCACAGATGAGAAAACTTGCACGCTGACATGAGTCCACATATAGTTACTGACTACTAAGCTGAGCCAAATTCACATCAGTGGCCAGGTGCATCGCAGGTGATTTTGCCATATGTATATTCAAAGGTTTCTGCCCTTCCATTTTCTGCTCACTGCAAAAGGGAACAAACCTATAAAAATATGAAAAGAAGGCTTGGATGGGGTATGAGTGAGTTTTTTGTTCCTCCGCATCACTTTTTCCCTTTACAACAGCGTGGTGCCTCAGCTCCACACAGCAAATTGTATGCAGATGACAGTAGATGGAGTTTAGTAGCTGCAGGTCTGGATGCCAGGTTCTTCCCTCACAAGAGAGCTTAATGAGTGGGTGAGAGAAGCCAAAGAGCCCCAGTACAGTTGAGCCTGGGATTTCTGCCAGCAGTTAGTTGAAGGCTGCCCAATCTGTCCAGACTTCATGACAACAGGTTGGGGTGAGACTCCAGAGATTTTGAAACCTGAGGTGAACTGCTGGGTCCTGGTGGTTTGTGTTGTGGATGATTGTTCAAGTGCCCCATGCCCCTGAGAACAGCCTCAAATATCCATCAAGAAATTGGTCAGAGCCTCTGGCAGATCCATGAAATCTGCATCTTTGTAGGTCTTCTAATATTTTGAGTCTTTGCCAGCTTCCTACAGTAGAAGGAATGATGCATGAGACATTTGAGCATCACTCATGCTTTTGAGTAAAGGCTCTACCCCTGCCTAGTATCAAGCAAGCTGTTTTCTGGTGGCTCTTGGTATAAATTCAAGTGAATACTGGTCCAATATGTGCCATAGTGCCCTCATTTTAGGTAATGTGTACTATATTCAGGGGTATTTCAAGCAAGTTATAGCTCAATCTTTTGCCAAGCGGGAAATTCATTGCTTAAAATATGTTTCTCAGTCACTAGATAGTGTCTCTTCTGCTATTACACAGTTCTCCTGTAAGCAGGTAAGGCAACTTTAACTTTGTCCTGTACTTTTCAGCTCCAGGCAACAGTAGTCTACTGAAGAGAAGCGTTTGTCTAAAATGAGTAGTAAATTCAGGAGTACAGATAGTTTTATCTGATCAATATTTTAAACCACTAAAAGGCAGAAGATGACCTGTGCAAAAATAGCTCTGTCAAAAAGAGTTCATGAAAAGCCATCTAAATATGTTTTCATCAAGCAGGTTATATAAGATGAGCAAAGAGATCAAATTGGTAGACTTTACTAATAGCATTTTTCAGCTTTCAATTGGTGCATCTTTGCTCTAACTCACAGGAGAAATATGTGGAATGTGCACGTATCCTTATTCTCTGTGGTAAAGCTCGTTCTAGTTTGGAGGATTTCTTGCACAAACTGGGAATAGTCAGACTGAAAAGCTTCCAAGTGTGACACACTCCAGGTTTTTCTTGTGATGTGTCACTGTCTTTTCTTCTTTTTTGGTTGTATTGCCCACTTTTTCTAATGTTTTAACTAAAAAGAAGAAAATAAAGGAGGAATTTTGTAATTTTGATAATGTAAGAACAGAATGTTTCACATTTTCAGAATTCCACTTTCCTCCCCCACATTGTTTAGCTGAAACAATTTGCTGAATTCAATCCAAACTTTCAAACAGCTTCAGTTGTCCTTCATTTTCGGTGAGTTTGCTATTTGCCTAAAAAATTTTGTCCATATCTAATATTTATCTCAAAATTCTCATAAATTAGATTTAAAACAGAACAGTTACCACTGCCATATTTTAAGGGGAAAACTGCCCAACTATCCACCAGTGGTTTTAAGCATCATGGATTATGACCCAAAAAGCTTTGTTGTAAAAGATGATACCTCAGTCATATAACTAAATAATTTAAGGCTCCCTACTTATGTGTTCTTGAATTTTCACTGACTTTCACATCCTCCTAAGTTATGGCATTTCATTTCTTCTGAATATGTGTTGTTTTCCATCTCAGAGGAGACTTACTGAATTTTTGGTATACATCCTGTCTCCCAGTTGAGCAATATGTAATTAAATAATGCTTTTCAGGTGGTTTGGGGTCCGTGGGTAACAGACAACAGAGAAATTCAGATTTTTGTTTTCATGAAGTTCATTACTTTGTGTTCATGATATACTAACTCTGTAGACTTGACTTGCATAAGTAATTTCACTTTTTGTAACATCTCTAACTAATCACAGTTGCAGTATGACAGATCCAAATTGGACAGATGTTTCTTAAAAATAAAATGTCCAAAGGCAATAGTGTTGAAGTTGCCAGTGAAAAAACAAAGACATCTGTACTTTTAAACTGAATTTGAGGGGGTTTTATTCCTTCTCTAAGTTCCTATAATTTTTAGGTCACGTTAGAATCAGTGTGTGTTAGTGATTTGTGAAGTCCATTGTCTAGTAATGTCAAAAACTAAAAATGAAATCTATTTAATTTGGTATCACTCTGTGAGCTTCACTATGTTTTCAAATATTTCTTCATTTCTTCTTGGGGTAACATTCTCTCGTGGGCTGTTAGGCCAGCAAATGCGTATTTCATGCACTTTCATGCGTCTATCAACTAAAAGCTCTGTTCCTGCCAATCTTTTCTGCTCTTCTCTTCTCTTTTCTTTTCTTACACTGGTGTTCATAATAAAAAGATTGATTTGCGGTAGTCATGCTAACCCAGTCTCTGTATCTTAGGCAAATTTTATAATTCAATATTTCTGCACCAAATTACTTGTTTATCAGTTATAGGTAGTGATGGTATTTTTCTGAGTAACAGATCCAATGCAATCTTAACTGTGCTCTTGTGGTCATATTTAATATGGCAAAAAGGTGCAGGCAGGAGCCATGTTGTCTAGTAGGATCGGATTGTCTTGTACTTCCCTTTGTCCCAGTCTGCAATCAGGCTGATGTACTGAAAGACTCACTTGGTAAGTGTGATATAAAAGCCTAAATAGAATGAGGCTGAAGCGTGAGGATAAAACCCAACAAACATAGGGAGTGTTTGTCCCATTCTCTGTATGCTTTATTTTGGGAGGTGTTTCACTGAAATCAGAATTGCAACTGGTCACCCTTACAGAAAAAAACATCTTGCAGGACAAGAATAACAGCCAAGGGGACAGTCCTACAGCAATATAAAATGTAAATCCCATATGATAGACGTGTATTTTCCTCTGTCTCAGCTTTTCAGTCCAGAAACCACATCTGTTTTTCTATAACCATTCTAGAAAGACTAAGATGAAGCCTATGTCCAGATTTCCCAATAAGCTGGAAAATTAAAGGATCACTTTTCAGTGGATGTTTAGCTGACAGCTTTTTGACTGCTGTTTTTCAGAAGAACAGGTATTTTGTTTTCGCGGGAACATGGTGCAATTTGCTTCTTCAAAGTCTGCCTTTCAGTTGTGCTAAGTCTGATTCTGGATACATGTGGAAGAAGGAGCAAGTGCCCCGGGTGCATTATCAAAGCATCCAAAATGTTGGCTGTCTGAACTGTTGGAACTGAACTACAGTCTACCTTAACAACTCTATTAAAAATTAATGTAATTAATATGTCTCACAGTATAAATAGACATGTCTATATACATAGATATTAATACAGTTTGTTAAAGGCGGAACTGAGTATGTTTTCCTTTTTAAAACTTCAGATAAATAATCCATGCTTTCAAATACACCACTGGCTTTCAAATTATAGCACTAAGATAATTAGTGTCAATTCTACACTAAGATTTTAGTTATAAATTTTTAAAATTATGACTTCCTATTATCATCCCTATTTAACAAATTTTTAGGGATTGTTTATCAAATTATTGGTTCTCTGAAGTCTTTGAGAATGGAAGCAATTTTAGGATGCTGCCTTCAAAAAACATTTATGAGGTTCAACACCTAAACCAGACTTATTTTATTAAATGAAGACTTGAATATTCATTTTTAATTTATTGTCACTGGAATGTCATCTGGATGATTTTGCATACCATATTGTCAAATTAATAAATAAATGAAGGTTTGCAATGAAAATACTAATTCATTCTACCTTTTGAATGATGGTCTAATGCTTCATGAACTCTTATTTGTAATTCATCTATTATGAATATGGGAAGTAAGAAAACTTCTTAGAGCAGTTATTGACCTATTCATCAGTGACAAGAAAAACTTCAGGTAATTAAAGTGCATTTAATAAGTGCCATCCCCTATTTAATAAGTGTCATACCTCATAGATAATGGCCTTGGTGGTGGAATATAATTGACCCTTGCAACAGTCATGGTAAGGGGGCCAAAACTGAATTGGGTCCTGCTTCTGCCAAAGAGGGGCAGGAATCTGAATTTTTGCTTCCCTGTCCCCAAGCACATTGCTTAAATCAATTTCACACCCTCAAATAAGAAAGGTGTCTAATCTGCATTATCTCTGTGAACTGTAGTTCTCCTCAGTAGGATAACATCCTTAAATACACTGAACTTTAGTTATATTTATAAGTGAAAAGAACCTTCAGTAGTTGACAGTACAGTAAATGCTGCTCATTTCATAGTTTGCTTTCCTAAATTGCATAATGTGAGATACATAAAGCATGTCATAAATAGAAGTGAAGACATTAAAAGAAAAAAGAATGAAAAAAAAAACCCAAAGCAAAATGACTAATAAATTATTCATGTACCTGTATATCCAAATTATATATGTGCACAAAAACATATACATATGTATTTTTGTATATTTGTATATGCATACACTCATATGCATAACCTTTTTCTACTGAATTTAATAACAAAGTGATTTAGCTGCAGTACCCAGGCACAAGTGAAAATCCTGTCTGTAACTCAAGGTAAGACTACAGCTACTTATAACTTTCTCCAGAGCTCAACAGGTGGGAGTGATTCAGGCTAAGGGTTTCAGTTTAGCAATTGGCATATTGTGCACTCTGACCATTGTTAGATTTGAAACTAGCACTCAACTCCCCAAGTAGTCAAGATCCTGCTCTGAAACTGTGGTTCAGGCTCTGTTTGCACTGCCTCATCACAAAAAACCTGTTGTAGTATCTAGCAAAGAACTATTTTCAGGTAATATCCAAAATATATATTGAACATATTCTTTTTTTAGCTACACTACAATTCTTTATTTTGTTTCCCATGACGCATTGTGTTATTATTGTTCAAGGCTTTACAAAGAGTTAAATGGTAGTATGTTTATTTGAGACTAATAGAATAGCTCTTTCAGGGCTCAAAAAGCACTTTTGTATTTCCAAAGAAGCTTTCAAAATATGGTGGCCAAAATATTTGAAATATGTGTCCCTGTGGTGATGTCATCCTCAAGGGAAACATACTTCTGATATGAAGTATCCCCATCAGGAATCTTGGAGATCTTACATCTGTATTTTTAACCTCAAGAGGTTATCAAATGATAATAGTTAATTGTAAAATGGGATGTCATGTAATGGACTGCTGGCAGGCATGTTGGCCAGTAGTTATAGGTCATTGCACAAATATTTGTAGAGGAAGTGAATGCTTCATTTGGCCTTAACAACCAGACATATTAGACAAATATTCATGAAGTGAATAATGTTCAGATTCGGGCAGAACCAGAGCCCTTCTGGTCACTTCGAAAAGCACAGAATGCATGCGCATCAGAGAGGCAGAAAAGCCCAGTGGCTGTGGCAGAACTGTGAGACTGAAGTCTAATATGTTATTCCTAAACTAGGAATGACACTCAGCTGCTGAGCCCTGGATGCACTTGTATACACAAGGTTGTCACCTTGACGATTAGATTCACCATCTTTAGGAAATATCAACTCTGCTGTGCAAAGACTTGTCAAGTAGAAGTCTGCAGAAGGAGCCCTGCGAGTGGGGAAGCCTAGCCAAGAGAGCATCTCATAGCCATGCACCTTGAAAAAGCTAAAGAGCACACACACGGGTGCACCTCCTTCCCTTCCTATCTAAGCTGAGAAAACCAGCTGCCGCCAGGGCATCCCGTTGTTGTTTCTCACAGCAGTGGCAGTGACAGGGTCTCCTGTTCCAGGGAGGCAGTCTCCCGTCCTGTGCTGCTGCCTTGGCATCAAGACCGTGTGGTACCTGCCTAAGGAGGCAGGTGGCCATTAAGCTCTGGAAAGAAGAGTTTTAAGTGTTGACCTGCATGGGGAGTAGTCTCTGGTGGCTGACCCTCTCCTGCTCCTTCAGCTTGCAGTGAGGAGCACTCCATCTCAGCACAGGTTTTTCTCCTGTCACTCTTAGCAGAGAGGAGAGACAGATGCTGTATCTGAGTCTACCACCTGCAGGGCTCAGGCATGGAAGGTTTCTTCGGAAAGTTAATCTAAATTAACCAGAGATGCAGAGAGGATTTACCAGCTGTAATAAAGCCTTCATTTTCAGATTTAGCTTAACTGCATTATGAGTGGAATTAAGCTATGGTGAAATCAGGTCACTTAAATTCTGAATAATAAAATGCCCACAAGGGTTTGATGGGGTGTAACTAATCCATTTAAAGCTCATTCAGAGATTCAAGTTTTGTCCTCCTGCAGACCAGGCAATGTTGTATTTCACAGTGTTCCTTTAGCTCCAGAGCTGGCTGCTAGGACTGGGTTCCCGCCCCAATACACCTGCTGCTCCCCCCTTGCAACTTAGTGCAGATGGAGGAATTGTGAGGTTGGAGCTGGAGCCAGCCTTAAATGCTGTTTTGTGATGAAGCAGGCAGGAGCTCTCAGGCCTGCCAGTGGCACTGTCCTCACACCATGCAAAGCACCAGGAAAGCTACACGATACAGATATGCAGGAGGAATGTGAGCCCACGCCGTGCTGTGTGCAGGCTGCAGGCTTGGCTGCGGAGCCTGCTCCTTCCCCCTCTCAGGGAGGTGATAACGGCCCCAGGGCCAACAGGGCTCCTGGGATGACACCAGAAGTCAGATTCCTGCAATGAGTTGCTTAGAAGACATATCAGACTGCCTTCAGTTTCTATGTGGTGCCAGCAGTTGACTGAGGCACGAGGCAGAGGACCTTGTGAGGAAGAATTCAGCGCCACCAAAGCTGTCTACATGCGGAAAATCATGACCACCCCAGGTTCTCTTGTGTGCACAATGTAGGGCTGCGATTATAAAGTAGCAGGAAAGTTAATCTGGTCCTTGGTCAGAAGTTCACAGTGAGCTCCTTTGGCATTTGCTTAGCCTTTTCTTGAGACTTAATCTCAATTTCAAGGTGCAAGAGTTGCTTGGTGGATGAGGCCTGTGATCTGCTGCACAGTGCTTGAGCTGCTGAGTGTGTTTTCTCTGCTGACAGGCACATCTTGAAGCTGATTTTGGGGTAGACTCATCCCTCTGTTTCTCACCTCTTTCCCTGGTGGTCAGCACATGCCTCACCCATTTGCAGAACAGTACTGCAGCCTCCCTCCATCTCCATGACATACGCAGGTGTCCCTGAGTTGCCGTGTGTCCTGCATGGTAATAGCTGCCACAGCACGCAGTTGAGGAGGAGCTCCATGTCCTAAGGACCCCTGCTTGGCAGCACCCCCCTGGGCAGCTCTGCACCATCATCCCTTCTCACCTTGTGCCCTGTCTGCCCCACACCTACATGGCATTAAGTATAGGAAAGGAGAAGTCTCAGCTTTGTGCCAGAACTCTCCATCAAACTGGAGTTTTCCAAGCAGAGGAACTTGGAGACCAAACTAACGCAGCTTGTACATTTCTGAGCTGAAATCTGCCTGTCATACAGACAGCAATACCTCCTCTGCAACATAGCATCTGAAGCATCTTTGAGTCCTTGCTGTGTAGGCTGTGTCAGAAGATGTCCTGGTCTCCTTGGCAATCTCTTCTGCCCTCCTGGAAAGGGAGAGAGGGGGCCAAAGAGAATCAAGAAGAAAACAGGAGTATTTCTCTTCTCACCTACATCAGTGTATTGCATGTAAGAAATAAAAAGGCAGAAAATCCACTGGTTGCGGGGGTTTTGGAAAACTTCTTCACATGGGCCTAAAAGAATATAATTTTGAACCCCTAGCTACAAGGAAATTTCTCCCTTTTCCTCACTTCTGAGGTGCTCACATGTTTTTTCACCTTATTGAACAGACACTTTGATAGACATCAACAATATGCAGAGACTTCCATGTGAATCCAGGCAAGAGCCTTAAATAAATCACTGTAAAATTGTTTTTTTACACAGTAGACTTTAAAAAGCAGTGAAACTCCAAATTTTCAAGACAGCTAAGATATATCTGAGGCTGATGCATCCAAAAGGACATATAATGACTCAAGCTTGGGCTGTTTATATCCATTAGGAATACCTAAAATATGCTTCACCATCAGATGCTGTAAATGTATGCTGGAAGAAGGCCACAGAAATCACAGGTGAGTAATTTTTCTAGTTCTCCACCATCATGGATGCTGAAACCTCCACGTGGGTAGCCAAACTGCCATGTGTGATGAGAAATTGACTCTCACATTCTCCCAGGCATGATCATCCACAAGCTCAGAGCTCAGTCTGTCTTACAGAACCAGACTGGAGATGAGCCTTCCTTTCTCCCAAGTGAGTTATAAAGATGCAAAGAGTCTCTTTTTATTGGGCAGTTCATCTATCTACACAATATACACAGCTAAAAATAACCTGTAAGTAATATTGTTAATTGTTGTCAGCCCATATTCGATCTGTTGATTCTAGTGATACTCTCACCAATAACACCATTGGGAAATCTGCATTTCTTGTCCTCTCAAAACTGGGAAGAAGGATAGAATAATGCCAAAGGCTCAAGAAAATGTGAGATTTTGGTTCATTGAATTATGTAATTAAAGATCCCTTGTGTGCAAAATACACCCCTAGGAGAAACACATCCCCTCAGAATCTAATGGGTTTATCACAAGCTCGTCCAGCCTTTCAGAGGCTGGGAGATTAGGTGCCAGGTTTCACTCATGGCAGTCCAAGCTTTAAATACCAGGTGGAAGAGAGCAGGTGAGGAGCTGTTTGATCTGGACCTGTTGGCTCTTGGATCTGTATGTTGGATTGATTTTGATCTCTACTACTCCCAGCTCCAGTCAGGGTCAGAAAAAAGATAGTGGGCTGAGCAGAGCTGCCTGGTATTGCCAGACTGTCTGATGGGCTACCAACGGGACATTTCTGACCTAGCTAGTAGGACCAGGAATCCTTGAAGAACAGAATATTATAGAATTTTATGGAATTTTATAGAAAAGCAATTTACACAAAACCAAACCACCTTCAAAAAGTATAAAATGGGCAGGTCAAAAATCTGTAACTGGTAAGTGTATCTGTCTGATATCTGTGTCTTTGAGAAAATGGAAAACAAAATGCATTTTGTAGTCATATTCAATAACCCACTGAATTGTCTAGGCTGTTATTCTGTCCAGATTGATTTGTACCTCTCTAGTTGCAGTTTTTGTCATAGGTAAGAAGAGTTAGAATTTGATTCACCTCCCTCTTCAGTTCAGATGCTGCTGCCCCCATGTCACTCTCACCTATTCAGAGAAGGAATGTCACGTACAGCATGCTATTATTTTTGCTCAAGTGAAAGAGCATGTTATTTATAAAACATACTCACTTTTTCACACCTAAAGGGCAAAACTGAGCCTTTTGACTTTCCACCTTTCCAGATGTGAAATTCCAGATCAGATACAATCTAGAACAACCTTTTTTTTTATGGGCCATCTCTTTACATCTCTTCCATTCCTTTTTGCGGCCAATAAATTGCATGAAAAGCAGTTCTGTCTGTCTGAGGACTCTGTCTCAAAAGGGTGGAGCAAGTCTTGAATGACCTTTGACTTCTTGGTGTCTCTTGGTCAGAAAGATTCTTCATCAATAAGGAAAAATATAAAAAAATTTAACAGGTAATATTTTTTTCTAATGTATAGGGCAGGATGATACAGAAAGAAGTCACACGGAACAACAGCCACATTGGAACAAATCAGGTTCAATTGACCCAAAATTTCTAATTTGCGATTGGGAATAATTCTACTTATTATTCTATTTATTTTTATGCATTTCTATAATGATGAAAGTCTTGCTCCATCAGCCTGACCATGTTGTGTTGTCTGGGAGTATAAATCAGTCTTTAGTAAAATCCCCTTGGTCATCTGTGGACATCCTCCAGTATCTGTTTCATGTTGTGGTTAGCTTCAGAGATGTTGGAAATATGCACAGATTCTACATTCTAATAACACAAATAATATGTTGGGAGGTGCAAAATAGACAACAGACTCACTATATTTTTATTAGTTATTTGAAGGACATATATTATCTTAGTTAATTCAGGACCCTCCTCATAGATTAACATCTTCTTTGAGATCAGAAAAATGCATAATATTTTGCATAATCATGAGTATAGATCTCATTTACCTATGTCCACCTTCCTTTCCTTTGTGCTTTCTCTGTGCTGGTACATGTCCTTATTCTGCATGGCTGGCACTTTAGGACAGTAATGCAGTGAGTTCTGTGAACTCCAGAGAAAGAGGTGTCTTTGCATAAGGAAAAAAAAATATAATCTGTCTCAACCTGTCTCCTAAACAGGCCAGAGTTTCCCCTCTGAAAGTCTGAGGTGGCAGTTCTGCTGACCTCTCTCCTTACTTCTCTGAGAATTGAAAACTCTGTCATTTCATCATCACTGCTAGATAAGGCTGGTTTTGGTATACAGGTACACCAAAGCACAGAGCCTGGGAAAGAAGCAGGAAGAAGTAGAACTCTGTGTTTACTAACAAAGCCATGGCATCACTGGAATAGCTCAGATGTGATGGGGTAGGCTCCCATGACAACATGCTCTCCAGGATGTAGAAGAGAAGTGTACCGTGTTCTCTGTACTAAGGAACAGTCTTAATACATGGGACTTTTGTATGGGAGGATGATGGGCTGAGTGAAAGCTTGCATGCCAGGGTCAAAGAGCTGAGTAAAGATGCCATTTTGGTAGGATCATGTTACAGACCACCTGAATAGGGTAAACAACTTTAAGCAACTCAAGAAAGTTCTTGAATCAGAAACTCTGGATGTGATGGGGTATTTCAATCTCCTGACATTTTCTGGAAGAGCAACACTATGGGATGCTACAGTCAGAGAGGTTTCTGGACAGAATCAAGGATCACCTTTCGGCAGAGGTACTCAATGGACCTATCAGGAATGACGCAAAACTAGATCCACTATTTACAAGGAAGAAATGGTTGGCAATGTGAAAAGCAGTATCATCTACTGCTCCTTCAGTGCTCATGAGCCAGAGGATTTGAAGATCCTGAGGGGGATGAGGTGGGGGAATAACGGTACAGATCCCAGGTTGTAGGAAACCAGGCCTTGGTTCATCCAGGAAATGCGTAAATGGAATTCCATGGGAAGATCTCTGAAGGTAAAGAGTTTAGAAAACCTAGAAGGGACAAGGTAACAATGATATTCAATGAAGTAGGTTTTCAACGGAGTAAAAGGAGAAACTTTTTCCCCTGTTGGTCAATCAAGCAGGGAAGCAATTTATCCAAAGGGATTCAACAATCTCCATCCTCGGAGGTTTTCAAGAGCTGACTGAATAAATTCCTGAGGTCTCTGGGCTGACCCAACAGCTGACCATTCTTGGAGCAACAGGCTCGGTTAAAAACCCAGTGAGAGCCCTTAGTAAGTGAATTGTCCAGTACACCATGAACATGACAGCAGTCTGCTGGAATCAGACAGCCATGAGAAGATTTGACACCAAAAATGTCAGCTCTGTTCACTCTGACTACAAGTATTCATCTCGATTTAGCTTTCTGGCAGAATAATGGTATGCAAGTAATTCAATTTTAAAGATACCTTGCAAATCCTTACAGGAAAAAAATGGCAGGAAAGAATTGGCTGGATCTGCCTTCTATTATGGACATTACAAGCAAAATTCAGCACTTGTTTGGTGGGTAGATACTGTGAACACTTTTCTCCTAAGGGCTAAGGAAGAGAGTTTATGTACACTGCTCCAGGACAAGGTGAACTAGCTACCAGGGAGAAAACTGTATCTCTGGCTTTCAGAGTATTAGGCATTCATACTGCAGACTGTTACTGTCAGTTTAGCAAGTGACTGTGCTAAACCTGCAAGCATTGGATCAGGCAGGTCGAGTGTTTCCATTCCAGACCATCTCACCATCACATTTTCATGTATGGAGATTTTCAGATCTGACATCAACTCCACACCTGTAAAAGCAGACAACCTAATGGAAAAAAAGAGCAACCCTTGAGATGTTTTTCTCCACAGATCTGTGGTGTCAAGAAAGTTGTAAAAATATTTGAAGGAGAACTTGGGGTTTTGTTCTGTTAACTCTTTCTTGTGTCATCACAGAGTCATTGTTGAATCACAATTGGAGCTAGACAAGAGAAATTCATCATGTTATGTTTCCAAATGCCACAGCAGCAAGTTAACAGCCATTCTTCCCTGCTTGTTGTCTGAAGAGTTACACTGACAGTGAAACCAGCATAGTTGGGGAAGGAGGGACAAATGCTCCCTGAGCTCTGAGCTTAGATCGAAGCTCAGGTAAGGAGTTTTCTAAATCAAATTGAGTTGTGCAACAACCCCATCACCCAGTTTTAAGGGATAATTTTCTGGTGTCCAGCAGCAAGGGCCCACCTCCAAAGTGGAGATGAAGAAGTTTGAAAAGGAAGGAAAGAAGATTCTGGAAAAGCCAGGTTTCTTAGGTGTGTTTCAACAGTGTGCAAAGCTTAAGGGAAAATCTTGAAAAGAAGAATCAAAAAAGACAGGGAGAAGCAAAGCATAAAATAGAATAGAAATGGATATAACAAAGCGGATCAAACCAGACTGAAGGTGATACCTTCTTCTGTGGCATAATGCATTTTGGAACAAGCAAAAATCTTGCAAAATGCTTGTTATCTGCTACAAAACCACTAGGATGGACGTATATATATATTTGTACAAATATGTTGTGCACAGTTTTTGTGCTGAAACTGCAAAAAAAAAAATAAACAGAGATGGTAATTGGCAGTGGTATTAACATTGACTGGGAAGAGGTTATTGACAGAGTACATGAAAGATATTTTTGAACTGATCCCACAAAATGTTCTCATGAATTGCTTTAACACACAGAGAAGTATATTAGTGGCACTCGCTGATGATATCAAACTGGAAAGCATCATCAGCTCAGAGGAGGTCTGCAATAGCAGCATGAGGTTAAAATAACACAGTTCTTGTGGTAAAGCCATTATTTTATGTAAAAAATACAAGATTTTTCTGTTATGCTATTTCATTACTATGAAACAACGGAAGAGAAGGAAGATCAGGGGGCACTGGTCTGCTACAGGGTGTCTGTGATTCCTCAGCATGATACATGTGAAAGAGGTTTATTTGATCTTAGGAGGTGCCAGTAGAGGGAGGGAAAGGTCAATGCTACTGACAAAGCTTCCAAAAAAGACTGTGTGTGAGTCCTCTTCATCCAGAAGGGATGGGATGGCTGGAAGGGAAAGTGTTTCTTGTGTGAGAAGACATTTGGGCAGTTCAGCCTGCTTAGCTCAGCAGAACTGAGGAAGGACATAACTGATCCACAAAAATACATCTTAGGAACATTAGGGAAAGACTTTGTGTTGGAGGACACTGTTCATGCAGTAGCAGGTAGGACTACACTCTCTGCATATAAACATTGGGGGGAAGTGAGTGGAAATTTCTCTGCAATGGGTATTTTTCAACAGACATTCACATAGAAAAAGAGGCAGATTGCTGGTCTAGTTTTATATTTCAGTATATGTGCTTTTCAGTCAGTGCTATGCACTCAGGTTAGAGACATACACAGATTTACAGAACTAATCATGAGTGATGGATGCTTTTCATAACAGCTTTTCTGGCCTATTATGTCCTCTTCTGTCCTCTATTACTCTAAACGATTTAAAGTAGTGATGTGGAAGTTATCCTCCCAGATCTCAAGTTCAACCTCACTACAGGACTGACTGCTGCAGTTTTAGGTATTTTCTTGCTTTTCACATCTCTTCTTTTTCAGTTCAGAAGGTCTTTTCCCCTATTCTTGAATAAAAACAAAGTTTAAAAAAAAAAAAAAAAAAAGGCAAGAGAAAAAAAAATCAAATCCCCACTGCAGCAAGTTTGGGACTACAGAATTGCTCCCTGAGAATGACTACTGTTCTCAGAGAGCTTCAACTCCACATGTTAATGGGATATGGGAACACAGTATTACTCAGAGGGCACATCATAACCACCACTGCTGAGGTGGGACAACAGGGAATCACACACAGCACTGCTGGCAGAGGTTTCTGGTGGGATTTATTCAGCAACTCTCCCATCTTCTGGTATTAGCACTGCTAGTGCTGGCCTTGGATCACCCTTGCCCATCACAGCCAAGAAAACCTAAGTGAGGCTAGCTTTTGTTCCAGCTCAAGCTTGTGGTAAAATTTTCACAGTGGCCTATAAGAGCTGGTGAGCTGATGAGAATAAAATCCACAAGACCTTATTCCAGAAAAGTATCAGTTTAGCTTTGAATAAGTATGAATATGAGTTACCCTTTCAGTCAAAGTCAGTATCTCATTCAATAACATACCAGCTTAAGGAACTTCCTATAAGGTTTTTTTCATTTATTTTGATTTTTGATTTTAAGTACATTCTGGATAATTTTATAGTAGAAACAGTGAAAAGGAAAAAAAAAAATCTTATCCTCAAAATCAGAGAGAGTGAAAAATGAGATCTAGGGATCAGAAGACAAGGCTGAGTCTCTTTTACAAGATATTGAGACTTCGTAAAAATGCACAGAAAGCTCTCACATCTTTCCACTGCCTGACCCATCAACTTAAACTTTCACTCATAGCTAGGCTCTGATTTCTCTAGATAATTAAGTTAACTGATTTAAAAAAAAAAAAAAAAAAATCAGACAGCCCTGAGGGAATGTGTAAGGCTCTCAGTATTTCTAAAACATTTGAAAAAGTTTAAAACTGTTTTAAAATCCATCCATTTAATTTAAATGCCTACATATTATTATGACTGCTTGACAAATCTATCCTCTGCTGTGATATTGACACGGAAGGGCACTACAATAAACTGATTGTGTAAAAAACTTAGTTTATGTAAAGTATAAATTCCATCTGAGTTCCATGTCACAAAAAATTTGTGTATAATTTTATGATTCTCATCTCTTCTGGTCCAATGTTTGATCTCTTTTGGTATCCTTATCTGCTGTCCAAGAGCACACCAATGAGTTATGGCACTCTGTTACTGATGTTGGTCCAGGATTCTAGTTCAGCTGTAAATTAGTCATCAGCAGAGAGTCATTATGAAATAATCCAGCAAGCATTTGCCCTGGAACATTGCTGAGAAATAAAAAAATTTTGCTGAAAGTCAATCTCCACTTAATAATTTATAGTATAATTTCACTTTTTATATTCCTGTTACGGGTGTAGGTTATTAATTTTTCTACATTCGAAGGAACCCACGCTGAGGCTAAAGCAAGTAAAATTTAAGGCAATGGATGCCTGAAAGCAAATATTAATAGTAGCTAGGAAGCAGGAACAATTTGTTAGGAGTGGATCTACGTCAAAGTCATAGATTTCCCCTGGAGAATCACTGCCTTTATATTGGCTATATATTTTTATTGCACCCAATTTCAGTTTTCTTGTTAAAAGAAGGTCTCCCTAAGCCCTTGCATTTCTTCTGCTTCATTCCCCATGGTTCACAAATACAATAGTGAATGTAAGCTACAATAAAAAGGTCATTTTCTTCTTTCAGCAACAGTAACACAAGTGGCTGCATTTCCTGATTCTGGATTAAGTTCAAGATTTCAAATACGACTGGGCTCGTTTCTGATTAGAAAGTTTGATATTTATCACAGACTTACCTGTCTTCCATATCCAGTGTGAGTGAGATTGTAAAAAGGTAAACTGAAAGGAACCATTCTTTTATTCAGCAATTAACCCCATCTGAGTAAATAATACGGTGTTGTGCACTTGAGCCTTTGCTGTTATGCACTGAATTCCGAATTCAAAACGGCTTCAAAGCTGCGTTCGTGAAATGATGACAAGATGCTGCAGAAACAGCTTTTTATGTGGAATATAATGCAAGTATTGTATTACACAGTACAGTAACAAATAGGGTATAGTTGTAATGATATAGCAGATAAAGTGTCTGGAAGTACTTACCTGAGGGAAACTCAATCTTATTTTACTTCAGGGCCTGAGGGTTATAAACACAGTGTATGGTCTTGAAACTTAAATATTAGAGGAATCATTTTATTGGGGGGAGGAGAAGGTAGTGTTTCTTATTACAGGCAAATAAAATCTCTGTGCCCAAATACACAGCAGAAATAGTCCAAATTCCTTCAGGTGGTGTCTCAGCTTGAATCTGTTTTTTCACAACAGGCTCACAAAGTCTAAGAGAAGTAAAAGAATGCCACTTGTGATCCTGGGAGGGCAACAGCCTGGACAGGCATGGGATGTAGTGGCAAGGCACGCAGCAAGGGCAGGATTGTATTGTGTGCTGAGGGGGTAAGGAGATGGCTGGGGGTGGAACAAGGGGTCTCTAGGTCCCCCCTCGCAGCCTGCATCAGAGCCACAGCACCAGTGGAGATCCCCCACAGCTTTAAATAGACCACTTCAATGTGTGAGTGCAGATTAGGCACAACACAGAGCAGCAAGTGCATCTATTGCGATAAAGACAGACCAGGATACAGACTCACAATGACATGAATCATTTAATTGTTTACATTCACTTTTGAGTTGCATTGGACCTGTTCTGTCCATTTCTGTCCTGGACATTGCTGGGGCATGGTTCAAGGCCAATTACTGCACCAGTGACCGCTGCTGAGAAGTGCTGCGGGCAGGGCTGTGCTGCTTGGGGCAGTGGGGAGTACCAGATGTGCAGGTGTGAGCAAAGATTTTTGGGTTGACAGTTGGACTTGATGATCTTAAAGGTGTCTTCCAACCTTGGCAATTCTAAGATTACACAAGTGCTTGTCCATCAGCCACAGAAACCTTGCCAGTCTGGTTTATTTAAAAACAAGAATGAACCCAAGAGCCATCTTTTCCCTCTCCTATATTGATTGAGACCTTGTATGAAAAGAAGAAAAGCTAAAGCAAATGTGAAAGTGCAAAAGCTGTTATATCTGTTTAAAGTCTGAAAAGAAGCAGAAAGCTGCTGCATACTTACCTGGATATTTTCAGAACACCTCTGCAACTGCAGGCACTTAATGAGACTGGGAGCCTCAGAGAAAACCCTGCTGGGACTTCTCCTCTGGCTTTCAGAGTCTGTGAGTCAGGCCCTGGGTTATTTCAGGGTGGCATGTGTCTCGTGGCCCAACTGGGGCTGCTGTCTTTTCCTTCCCAGAACAGAATCATAGAATGGACTGGGTTGCAAGGGACTTTAAAGATCATTTAGTTCCAAACCCCCCGCCATGGTCAGGAATACCTTCCAGTACACCAGGCTGTTCAGAGCTCCATCCAACAAAGCCTTAAACACTGCCAGGGAAGGGCATCCACAGCTTCTCTGAGAAATTTGTGCCAGTGCCTTACCATCCTCAGGGCAGAGAATTTCTGATCAAAGCACACAGCTTAGTGAAAACACATTTTTGTGGAAAGAGGCCACATACTAGGGCTCAGACTTACTAGGGAAACTGTGCCTATTTGGGTTGACAGGCCAGTCAGGACATCTTTGGTCTCAGCATCAATTGTATCATCCTTCCCCAATTCTGGATGCTATCTGTGGAAACATATATGAAACCATTTTGCAGCAAACAGAACCCTTGGTACTTGAAACGTGGCCACCTATACAGCAAGCTAAGCAGGATCAGTGGCTATTTTTCAAAGCACAAGGTATGTCATGCAAAAGATATATAGTCTGGAATGGTTCTCACTATTCCGCAATCCTCTAGGTAAATATGCCCTTAGAGGCAGATACAGGAACATCTCAAGTAGAAAAATATATGTTGGAGGACTGCATAGGAAGCTCAGCCAGGTGGAGTTGCATAGGAGTACTTTTTCTCCATTACCTGGGCACTGTCTAACCAGGATCTCCTGAAAACAGTTGGAAGAGTGCATTTATCAGTTTCACCTGAAACAGTGATCTGGCACGCTGACCGGCTTTGGTAGAAACAACAAAGCAGCCTCAAGGCAACTTGTATATACACGCGACACAACTTCAGAACACCAAGCGACTCCTGTCTTTGGGTTATCTGATACTGTCAAGTTGTTTGCTGTCACTCCTGATCTCTTAAAAGGGAGGGAGAACTTTGGCAAAACGCACTACTAGGAGAGCAAGCTGTAGAGGCCAGAGTATTAGTGTATGTGGGGTGAAGGGGTAGCACTGAGATATAAAAGTAAAATGTACTAACAATGATATGTAGAGGCATGAGGGTGAGACTGACTGTGCTTATTTGTCCAAATATCATCTTTGTCACACAAAATCACAGAATTAGTTTAGATTAGATTAGTTGAGATATGTTATTAATTAATAGATTAGTTTACACCAGAATGTGTGTCCATGTGGTTTTGAATGGCTCCAGAGAGGGAGTCCACAATGTCCCTGGGCAGCCTTTTCCAGTGCTCTGCCACCCTCAATGTAAAGTTCTTCCTCATGTTAAGATAAAACTTCTTGTATGTTAGTTTATGGCCATTGCCCTTGTCCTGTCACCGGGCACAAAGAAAAATGGCACCATCATCTTGGCAACTGCCTTTAAGGTATTTATAGGTGTTGATGAGATCCTTTCTCAGTCTTCTCCAGACTAAACAGGCCGCGCTTCCCCAGTCTCACCTTGTAAACGATGTTCCAGACCCCTCATCATCTTTGTGCCACTCTGCTGATCTTCTCCATTAACTCCATGTCTTTCTTATACTGAGGAGCCCAAAAATGGACACAGGACTCCAGATGTGGCCTCACTAGGGCTGAGCAGCGGGGCGGGATCACCTCCCTTGACCTGCTGGCCACACTTTCCTGATGCACCCTAGGATACCATTGGCACTCCTGGCCACAAGGGCACTGCCGGCTCATGGTCAGCTTGTCTTCCACCAGGACTTCCAGATCCTTCTCTGCAGAGGTGCTTTTTATTGGGTCAGCCCCCAGCCTGTGCTGGGTGCTTGGGGTTATTCCTCCCCAGGTGCAGCGCCCTACACCTGACTTTTCTCAGAGACAGAGACATTTCTTAGGACCCTGAAATCTGGACTCATTCCCATGCTTTTTGGAGCTCTTAGCATTCTTGAAGAGCTTTCTGCTTCCCTTGCCAACCACGTGGGTCATCTGTCACCTAGCCTGGGCTGGGGAAGGGCTGGGGCATCAAGGCACAACAGGTGCTCAGCTTTTAGAGGTTACATCGATGACATAAATGTGTATAGCAGACTGTCTCTTTCTGTGAGAAGTTAATTGAATTTAAAGCATCTTCGGTTTGGGGAAAATAACGAAAGCTTTGCTTCTCTGTTACATGATGCTTAATGTGTTAATAAAGTGAAGAAAACTGGTAAATAAATATGGCATCTCATTTAGTCCCATTCCTCTTTTAAGTTTTTGCAAAGACTAGTCAACCACCATAAGTGTTTCAGACAACTGAGAAGTCACTAGCTAAGGTATTAAGTATCCAGTGAAACAGGTGTTTGAGTCATTGTCTGGTTTGAAATGTGAGGATTTCTACACCTGGTAGGATTAAGAAAAATATATGTAACACAGCTGTAAAGATCCATAATATCTGTGTAATTACCTGATTGAATTATTTAATCCTGTAAACTCTTGACATCATTGCAATGAAGCAATATTAGATGTATTGGTGACTTAGAAATACTAAGAAAAAGATAGGATAACCTACTTGAATGGAATATTATATCATGAAGGATCCAAGCAAATAAGACACAAAGTGAAACATACTGAAAGAGCACAGAAAGGGAAATTCCATTACCTAAGACTTGTGAATTCATCTTTTCCCATTAATTTCTTTAAATACTTTATTTTACACCATAAGTTGAATATGAATTAAAGCGTTTAATAGGATTCCTTGTATGAGATTTGTCATTCATTACATCAAGGTTGTCTCATCCAGAAACACTTGTAATGTGACTTTCAACTTTTGTTTCCTAAGATATATTTCTATTTACACTTGAGTATTACACCTTTGGCAAAACACAGACAGAAAGAAGTGAATGCATTGAAAAAAGACAATATAAGCATGTGATAGAAATATGAAGAGAGTATAAATTCATTCTCATGAGCCTCTTCGGATATTGAAATATGGTTTCATTTTGAAATGAAAAAATCTATGAGGAAAGTTCTGGGTGATAAAAATATTTGGGGTTTCATAACATTAAAAGTTTTGGGTTATTTTTAATTTAAAAAAAATAGGAAAAAAAGTCAGAGTGGATTGAATCAGAAAATATCAAATCAGTCTTTTTTATAATTCTTAGCAAAATTTTCTTTTAATTCCTAACAAAAGTTTTAAGAAAGCCCAAATAGTTTCATGAAATCTTCTAGATTTCACAGACCTTAATTTTTCCCGTGGCAGATGTGTCTGTCCATATTGCCTCAAAAGCCCTAAACTGCACAAGGATCCACAGAGAGAAGCATATAAATATTTTGTTATTTGATTTCAGGTAGCAGATAAATCAGATAACCTACTGTGTTTGCCATAGTCTATTGGTCTGAACATGGTTGGACCACACGTTCCACATATCTGTTGTAGTCAGTAACTAAGCAAACTCTTCTCTGAACAGAAAATAAACATTATGTCGGGTTTTTGTTGTTGTGTGGGGTTTTTTGTGGTGGTTTTTGTGTGTGTGTGTGTGTGGTGTTGGTTGGTTGTTTTGTTTTGGTTTGGTTTGGTTTTGGTTTTTTGGTTTTTTTTGTTTTTTTTGTTTTGGGGTTTTTTTTCCCTGTCCAGGCAACACAGAGCAGTTATCCTAGTGCTGACTTAGTGCTATGATCAACTCTGGTCTGGAGGAATGAGAGAATTTTCATTCCATGCTTGTTCTCTCCAATGAAGTTATTGAAAAGGCATGAAATAGTGACTGTGAGCAATTCTCCAAAACTTGAACAAACATCCCCAGGTTTTATTTTCTGCACTCCAGAGACAGTATGCCTGTGAGCCAACAGACAACAATGGCATTAGATCATTTCTAGGCAGAAAGAGGCTTCAAGGAAGGACTTCAATGTAAATTCAATGCTTCTAGCTATCAGTCCTTCATCCACACAGCCACTGCTATCTGGATCTGTTTTGCAACTTCACTTGATGTTGCAGAGAAGGACTCAGACCTCTCATCCTACTAAAGTCCAGATGTGTTTAAAACAGAAAAATCAAAATAAGATCCTTTGTCTGTATGGAATAATTCTACCCAGATTTCCAAGGTATTTTGGTCATCCTTTTCCCTGCTTATATTGTTGGCCAATATTTTATTTCCCTTTTTCACTAGTCAAACAGCTGCTGGGGATCCAAAGGAGATGAAAATACAGAATACTCAGAAGAATACCAGTAAAGCTGGCAACAGAATGCCTTGAAGATGAAGGCATAGCAGAGCAGAAATTCTGGAAGTTGATGCTAGGTGAATTCAAAGTAAGAATAGGCTGAAAAGCTTTAACAAAATTGAGAAGAAAGGAGCGAGTTCCACACAGGAGCAAGGCACACGCACCTGTGGGAGGTGCTTGTTGGGAGGCAGATTAAGGGAAGACCTACCTCTGCTCCCTACTCAAACAGCCACTTGCTGTGTAAGTGTAAGGAAATAGTTTCTCTGCTTACCTCACAGCATTTACTTCACTCATCCACAGAGACCCTGTTTCTCTGCTCACCTCACAGCATTTACTTCACTCATCCACAGAGACCCTGCTTCCCACCTGCCAGCTGCTGGATATGGCTTACAGCAGCTTCTGAGGACTAACAGCGGCACAGACAGAGTGGTGTCCCTGCAGCAGGGCTCTGTGCTGGCCTGCCCACAGAAGGATGCTGGCTACCCATGAAAACACAGGTAGTTAAAACTCCATGATCTGGATACAAATGCAGGAACTTAGTTTGGGGTTTTGTATCCTTCTGTGAGAGCTTTTCTCTGACTCCTCTGAGGCTAAAAGAGTGAACTCCTAGGTTGAGCTACAAAAAAAAAAAAAGGTTAGTATTTTAAATTACTGAAGTCTGGCTTTAAGGGGATAAGCATTTAGCATTAGGCACTTTCACACGGCTGTGGAAAAATAGATTAACTAACAGCCATGAGATTAACTAACAGCCATGTAGCCTGAAATTGTCATCACACACAAGACAGTGCAATGTATTTTTTACAGTCAAAGGCAACAACTTTCATGCATGTATTTCATATCTCTCATCCTGCTGAATTTACAAAAGATAGGATTTTTCCCCATTATTCCCAGTGTTTACTTATTGGTTATTCCTCTTGAGATGATTATTTTTAGGAACATATATTGTACATTTCTATTAGAATTCACATGTGTGATTCCACAGACTAAGTTGAATTGCATGAATTCCATGGGAGACAAGCTATTACATGCTCTGACTCAGACAGGAGGCATCCACCATGCAAGCTGGTGAAATGTATGAATATCCAACAGATATTTTTATTGTTATAATTGAAGTGCATATGAAAAAATGTCTATGAATCTGAAGGCAGAAAGATGGGAAATATGTCTCTATCATTAACTGCAAGAGCATACCCACTTTTGATGAGGTTACTGCTATATTCCAAGTGAACTGGAAAAACTGGTTAATACTTTAAATACATCTGTTCACAAGCTTGTAGAATCATTAGGAAAAGTTAAAAGCTATATAACCAGTGCCAAGGAGTACTCAGCATGTACAAATGACAGACAAGTTCCCCAGCTGGGGGAACTGGCAGAGAAGTTGAACAAGGTCCAGAAGCAAAAATCTGTGTTTTCTGTAACTTTCTCTTGTATTTAATACCACTGCTATTGCCATAAACATCCACATGGCTCTGCTGTGCTCTGGTAAAGCTGGTACTAGCACTGCCAAGTTTTTGCTGAAGAGACAAGGAGGCCTGTCCTGTTTCACAAGAAGTTACACAGGACAAGGCAAGCATGGGCACACAGGTGGGAAGAAGCAGAAGTAGAGAATGGCTTTTATAACTGGCAACCCTCTTTCCATTATCTTTTGCCATGACTGTCCCTGTAATATTAAAATAACACCATCATTGCTGACAAGTAGTATAGGCAAAGTCAATGCTGCATCATCAACACAAGACTACAGACTTTGAAAAATACATGTTTTGTCATGGCTTCTTGGAGACTAGCTAGCCTGTGATGGGCTAATGAGTGTGTGAAACCATACTCACCCCCTTTTTGCATTGGCTGTGAGACTTCAGTCTTGCTTGTATTCCATTCAAGGCTTTTCCAGCTCAGTGTAAGATAGTTCACAATCTCTGCAAATATACGGGGAAAGGATTTCTCCTCTCAGAGTCCAAATGGCAATTGTACACTTTACAGAGATCATGGAGATGTTTTACCTTCCGCTGAAGCATGAGAGATCAACTGTAGCCAGCAATGGGAATGCAGAAAGGACACACATGCTTTAAGACGGTATTGAAGTTTCTCAGCCTGAACTCTCACTCCTTGCTCATCAGATTAGTACCGACCCACAAATTATGCTTAGAAAGGAATTCCCACTTCTCATTTTGAAAGAAGTTCTGTGGGGGGCGAGGGGTTGCCTCAAGTTTCTCATGCTGGAGCTCTTTTGCCATATCTCTTGGGTTTGTAGATACTGGGAATCTCTGCCTACCCTATTCTTCGCTTGTAGCTTTGACTGTTAAGATACCTGAACACTGAAATTTCCTAGTTTATTCAGTCTTTGATCCTAAAGAATAAAAATATGTTTGTGACATTCTCTAGTTTGTGTACTAGCAGAATTAGACTTGTTGATCTAACAAATCATTTTGGATTAATATTGCAGTCAGGTCTATTTTAGGTGTTTCTGTTCCATTCCTGTGTGAAGTTAGAGTCCCTGAAAAAATGTATTTCAAATTATACATGAGTTGAGTGCGTATAGCAGAGACCTACATAGGATGTCCCCATCAGCATGGAGAAGGAGCTCCATTGCAGTTGTTCCCTGTGGACTAGAAGGAGGCTAAGCCAGCATCTGCCACTTTCTGAAAGTCTGGGGAGGCAATACGGACATCTCACTAACCCTTGGAATTACACTGGTTCTGCTCTGGACTTTACTCTTGGTCTCTTCTTCTGCTCCTCGAATGCCTTCCAAGCTGCAAATTGTACTCCCTTGCTTTCTTGCCACAGATTAGCCTTCTATGACCTGACTGGAAGGATGAATTTCTTACCAACAGTTTTTTTCTTTTTTCATGAAAGGCTCTCAAAACCTTCCATTGCACATACAGAATAAAAAGACTTACTGGCTCACCCCCAGAAATTTGTTTCCTAAAGGAATAATTGTCTGCTCTGTAATCGTAAATGCTGTGGACCAATTTCTTTCTTGACATCACCCTATATTTATAGCTGTACTTCTCTGTTTGGTTTCACAGCTTCCTGAGGGGTACCCAACTAGGTAAGTCCTAGTGTTACTCCAGGAACATCTCAAACTGTTGGCAGAGTAGAATGTTCACTGGTCTTAGAGATGTTCTTTTACAAATATGCAGATCTCAGCAACAGGTTCAAGCTCATTGCTATTACATCCATGAAACATCACCAGGGGACAATAAGGGAGGTTAAATACCAGTTTGATACTTGGTATGGGAGTTTAATTTTAAGTTCAGCCTTGGCCACTAGTGATTAAAAAGATCTAGCTGAAGGAACAATGATATAACAGTTTTCATTGTGACACTGGCAGGCCATTTGTAAAACAAGGATGATGATAATTCAATCTTTGTAATGCAACAGGGAACTTTACATGAAATGTAGTTTATACGTATTTTTACTACTAATAGAAAGATACAAGTTTGTCAAACATAGGAGCAGACTGTTGGAAGTTAGGATTTTTCTTTCTTTTTCTTTCTTTTTGTCTCAGGGAATTTTCCTCCCATTTGTTGCCTAAGAGACGGGAATGATGGATATGATGGATACTTAAAAGAGACAAAAGATTTGGCCAAGATGGGGGCAAGAGTGCAGCTGGCTGAGGTCTCTTAGCTGTTTTTAGTTTGGGGTTTTTTTGTTGTTGGGTTTTGTTTTTTTTTTTTTTTTGGTTGGTTGGTTGGTTTTTTTGTGTGTGGGTTTTTGTTTGGTTGGGTTTTTTTGGTTTTTTTTTGGTTGGTTGGTTGGTTAGTTGGTTGGTTTTTTTTCCCCTGGGAAATACAGAGAAAGGGTGACATTTTAGTTGGGGGGTGAGGGGCTGGGCTCAGCTTTCTATCTCCCTCTCACTCTTGGAATCGGAGGTGAGACACTTGTGGTCTTGGCACTGGGCTGCTGCTGCAGGGAGAATTCTCTGCCACAGCAGAGTTCAGCCCTTTACTGCTTCTCCTACCATGGGTGAGCCTTTGCTAGTAAGAGTGGCCCTTGGATTGGGGCCTGTTCGACACCCGATCTCACCGGAAAGGACCCTCACCATCTGGTTGGGTGTCTGAGGGGTAAACCTGGGACCCCAAACCCGTCCCCCCCACTGCTGAGGGAGCCTCTCCAGCTGTGTATGGGAGCCTGGCTGCTGTTCTCTGCCAGTGCTTCTGGCTTTTCTTCCTACACTTTAACCTGACACCCGGTGGGCTTCAGAATTTTTGCTACACTTTGTTTGTCACCCTGGGTGTGCCCGCCTCTGCTGTTCCAGGTTGCTGCTTCCGAGGTTCCTGCTACAGCCTATGTCGCTATTCGCCATTTGGAGAGGCACTGGGACAGGCTACTCCCCAGGAGTTCGTAGAGGAAGCCCACTTTCCATCACTCCTGCCATTGTCCACGTGACTGAGGTGGATGAACTCGCACCACATCGCCCCCTGCAGCTGTGGAGGAATCATCACACCCACCCTGCCCGGCCGGGAGCCAGCAGCGCCCCTGCCGGCTGTGACCGTAACTGCACCAGAGGAGGAAGTGCCTGCAGCCAAGAAGGCTGCGGTTGGGTTTCTGGTTATTTTTGTTGTTGCTGCTGTTGTTTGTTTTCTTGTTTTATATATGTGTATTTATATTCTCATAAAGAGTTAGATATTTCCCATATCTTTGTCTGAAAGCCCAGTAATCTCAGAGCTATAAAATGAGGAGGGAAGAGTGTCATATTTTCCATCCCAGGGGAGGTTTCCACTTTCCTTGGCAGGCATTTGTCCTTTAAACCAGGACACAGATCATTCTTGTTTTCCTTCTGTGTTGATGGGGAATTGCTGATCTCCAGTGGCAGTATGAGTGATTATGTTTTCAATGTGTTTGTTGCACAGGTGAAGTTACAGTTAATGTGTGGCATGAATACAGGAGAATTGCCATGTCACAGACCTTGATTTTTGAAAAGTGAAAATAAAAAATTGTGTTTGAAAAATACACTACAAACAATGGCAAGACTGAACATTTGCTAGTTGTTCTGTTATGGCTTGTCAGAAAATGAACAGAGAGGCAGAATAATGGGAGTAGGCAATGATAAATTCTTCCTCCACAGTGTGGGATCCAGGAGTGTTTCTCCTGCTGGGACAAGACTCAGATGTGCATCATTTCCAGACAATCCTGACTAGTTCTGCAGAGGAAACCCAGGCTCAAAGTCAAGAGGGAACCTCAAAATGTTCCAGAAGGGCCCCAGAGCAACCTCTCAGGGGACCAAAGATGTGGAAGACACCTGCCATGTGATACAGGTCCTGCCAATATGACCAAAGAGAAGTTGCTTTTGCATTGCTTGGGTTTGGCAAAAATTGCATATTTCTTGACTGAAAATATCATTATCTCAAATATAAAAGTATTAATGTTTGGAACATTCCCAAGTGATCGTGCTTAATGACAAACCTTGGCAGACTCTAGCAGACATAACATTTTAGCAGTGACCCTTGGCTGCTAGGATAGTATAATGAAAGAAACAAAAATTTTTTGTATGATTTTTCTTGAATCTCATGAAAGGATTAGCTTTCTGTAAAGAAAAAGGCGTAAAAAGCAGCCCATTCAGCAATTTCTTACCTCGAACCTTTTTTGGGGGGTTGTTTTGTTTGTTGCTTTGTTTTTTTTTCTCCCATTCAAATTGAAAGCAAAACCCTGCTGACTTATGAGGGAGCAGATGATGCACTAATTTCTCCAGGTCACAGGAACTCAGTGCTGCCAGCATGAAGGAAATAGCAAGTTATTGCTTATGCAAACAGTCACATTTGGCCAAATAACGGAAACAAGCTTACAGATTGTTGCAATGTCAATGCAAATTATGGTAGTAATTAAAACCCATTTCCCATGGTAAATCACTGTTGGAGATCCTTGTAAGAGTATCAGAAATAGGAAAGAATTTCACAGCCACTGAAAGAAGTTCTGTTTCTATCTGGAGAGAAAATGACATTCTTTACAGACAGGGGAGTGAAGTACAGTCTTGGCAAGGAATAACAAAGAGATAAAGATATTATGAAGTAATCAGGCAGTAATGCTTCAAAGGAATACTAAAAAAAAAAAAAAAAAAGACATTATTTCCTTTTTATTGGGATTAAATGCTTGTAATAATAGTATTGTTTTAACCTTGCCAATATGCTGTCAGTGTCAATTTTATTTAAAAGAAGGAAAAAAACAAAAGGCTATTATTACAAGGAATTCAAGTTGAAACAGTGAAACTTTATTGCTTATATGATTGCATTTAAAATTAAAGTCTGTGTGTCAAATGAAATCCTGGCACATACTCATACATTTCATAGGAGCTTTTGGGCTTGACATATGTATCCCTGTGACAATAATATAATCAAATAATGCAAACTTTGTATATCTATTAGAAAATAGAAAATTGGTAACAAATTTATATAGACTTGTTATAGATTGTCAGAAATAAGAATAATAGACATAGTACAAATCCAAACCATATGTTCCACGAAAGAGCATGTCCTTTCAGCATTTTTTACAGCTATAAATTATCTATCACACTACCAATAAAGTACTGTAGAGGTAGGGTCACTGACCCCAAAGCACTGACATTTATTTCAAGAACCAACCCCTGCAGCTTAGCACTTCATCCAAACTTTCAAATGTGGAGGGGATCTCTTTTTTCCTTTTCTTGTGATGTTTTCCCACAGGCTAGTCTGCTTGCTGATGTTTCCATGATAATGTTCTTCACATTCCGTCAATTTCCATTTAGTAGCTCTACTACAGTAACAGGAAACTTTTAGATCATCTCCTCTGTGTATACATAGAGGCGCTATGTATGCTCTGTGTCCTTGTAAGCATTTGCTTGGCTGGACCACTAGAAAATTTCCCTAATTTCAACTCGCTAAATATTGATAGCTTGAGGGTAATGGTACCACAGGTCTGGTGGTCATATCTGAGGAAGAGAGCTGTGAGGAATGGCTTTCAGCAGAATAAGGACCAGAGTGACATGAGGGACAGGCTTGGCAGCCAGGACCCAGGTCCATTGGGAGGCTGAACATCCACAAAAATGTTGCAACAATACCACACAAGTGGGAATCAGCAAGGTACCCAATCAGGAAAGGCAAGCAGAGCAAAAGATAATGACAGTAGGGGGAAAGCGGGGGCAGGGGGGGGGGAACAGAAACAGAGATGAAAAGAGACTGAAAAAGTCTGAAAGTGATTTTTCATTACAAGTAGAAGAGGCTGTGGTAAATTTGTTACCATTGCTTTTCATTTTGCCTTACCTTGCTACTTCTCATTCTGGCCAAATCCACCTGTGAAAGATTACAGATTGCATTCTCAGGCAGGGTAAATCAGCATAGCTCCATTCAGCCCAGATGGCAACGCTGTTCCCCAAAGGTGTTATTACTATGCCGTATGCCTGAAGTGTGGTCAGCCAGCTCCGAAACACAGAAACTGAGAAAGAGAAACTGTTGGTTTCTCCTTACCCTGACTTTAAAATGTCCTGCTTTCTAAATACTTGAGTCTTACTGTAACAGTAACCCTAACTGCTTCCCATTTCAAATATTTCTGCATTATGCATTGCACTGGAACAGCACTGGGCAAACAGGCTGTGGGCTGAACAAGAAACATAAGCAGAGAAGCGGAGAGAGAAACACCCAGAATAATATTGCTTTGATATTCTGCAGTTAAAAAGACTTTTCTGCACCTCATGTGGTATCAGTCCCCTTTCTCTCTTCAGGCTTATTAGTTTACCAATAAAACAGATGACCCATACTATAAGAATTTCCTTGAGCATGAAATTTGAAGAAGAGCAGGTCACAAGACAATTTTCCTTCTATTGTTTCATTTTTTATAATCTAGAATCAGCTATTTGTTCATGGAAACATAGATTTGCAATTCTCATGCATACTGATCCAGCACTGTAAGTGAAAGCCCTTCCACTTCAAAAGCAGCTGTCAATTTGTATCTAAATGTTCATTCATTCCTGCTAGACACAGCAAAGCTGTCAACACCATCCAATTAGTTATTTATTCACAATGTTTTATATATATATATGCATATATAAAACATGGTAATAAGTGTTCTTTTTCAGGAATGACTTGGTTTTTTCCTTCTGACTATTATTGCACATAATCTACCCAGGTTGCATTCCAGGTCAGGAATGCTCTAGGGGGTTACTTGGGGAATGGTTCTCCAGCTCACTAACAGGATCATCACTCATATGAAAAAGACTCTGAAGAGATTTTGCCATTCCTTTATTTTTCCCCTTTGATTAATACAATGTATGGAAGGTTTGTTTGGGGCAACTATAATTCTGTCAGAGAGGCACCTCTTGAGAACCTTGGAAGCTGAACAAGTTCAACTTTGTTTCTTACTCCTGAAGTCCAAATATTCACAAAGGAACTATTTGCACAGTTATGATACACGTCTGTACATTTTTCTTTCTTTAGGTGAGGGTGAAGAAACTTAGATGTGAGGAGCTGAAGAGAAGGTCAGAGACAGAGATGGTGAAGAGGGCTGAGATGAAAAAAGGCTCATCTGCCCTGCACATTGAACCCCTTCGTGTAAACTCAGCATGTGAGACTTTTTCACCTTGACAAAATGGTAGAAACAGGCATTAGTATAATAGAAATATTTTTACCATATTACTTTAATCTTCCCTTCCCTTCCTTTCCCTTCCCTTCCCCCTCCCTCTCTCCCTCCCTGTCCCCCTCCTCATCCCCTTCCCCTCTTATGCTATGAATATAGATCTTCTGTTAACTATTTTTCCAAAGAAATGCACCTTCTGCTGCTGTTGTAGCTGGGAGTTTCCCCTGTGTTTCATAATAGAATTAAATTCAGGTAGTTTAATATGGTTTCATTCAGTTTGATTTGGGCTGGCATGGAAACATTAGGATCATCTCAGGATTTTGTAATTCAGATGACATAGATCAGCAGATATGCTTAAAGCCTTTCAACAGATTTTGAAGGAATGGCAAATTTGGCAGTTTTGACACAAACAAGACAGTATGTCTGCATTTTCCTTGACCAGTGGTCTCACAGTTGGTGGTGGGGAGTGCTTACAACTCTCAATATAGTAAGATTAGTAGGAACTCAGCACCTCTGTAGAAAGGCCACAAGAAGGCAGACATTCAAATCCTGGTGCTTGCCCAGAGATTTGTTGATGATTAGTTACAGGCAAACAGCTCATACATCCTAACATATAGAAAAATTTATATAAATAAAACAGACCCATATACAGTGAAAATGCTGATGAATAATTTTTGACAATTGCAGCTCTCTCATGGTTGTTTTAGGTTTCAACAGAGTTGCCAAAAATTCAGTCTTCACAAGAAATCATGGGAACATTTTCCTCTGTTTTGATCTGTGTGCATTTCAGCCCAGTAAACTTATGAATACTGCAAAAATCACAGAATGAAACTTATTCAGAGCTCTTGAACTACATTTATTTTCCAAACTGAAGCTGACCCAAGTTGGAAATGTCGAAAATATTCCGGTGTAGACCTAGAAAATAAGCCAGGTTCTTCACAAAGCCTCCAGAGTCTAGGAGAAAATTTTGATCATTGTGACCAATTTTTTATGTATGTTAACCAAAGTTGTAGTCTCACAAAATAGTGATAAGAATTCATGAAACAAGTTCTCTAACTCCATAAAATAACTGAGCTTCTCTGGAATGGTCTTCTGAACTGTTCTGGCAATCTAGGAATGGAATAATTATTACTTTCTTAAGTAAAACTCCTACATTAAATATGGTCTAAACATGTGTGATGAAGAACACTTAAGTAACTCTTTTTCACTGTCTCAGATATTTACAATTAAATTTTTTTTTAAATTTATAAACTACAAGATTTCTGTAGTTATTATTAAGATTTATCTTGAAGATGAGAAGACACAATGATACTGACTACCCAGAAAAATAGTCTTTAAATCATTACTATTGGGTATACCAGCTGAGTGTCTTTTTAAAAAAAATTATAGCAAATCACTAGTTTGCCTGTAATACAATATAAGTGACCTATGAATTGTGAAAAAAAAAAAAAGAAATGTGTGTGTCTGTGTGTGTCTGTGTGTGTCTGTGTCTGTGTATGTGTTATCAAAATCCTAAAGCAGATCATTGCAGTACCTGAATGGCTTCAATGGAATATTTCACTGATGAAAACACCCCATGAATTCTTTCTTATTAGACTTTGGAACGTTCACTTGGACATGACCTTTACTATGTAGAGTGAAAACTGAATAAAAGATTGGAAACAAATGTTAATGGTAAACAGCAATATACTGAGCTGGAAAAAGTCTGCAGGGATTACAACTGATCCTGATTTTATTTAATTACTTTATTTACATGATAAAACAATTTATATGTGTGTGTGTGTGTGTGTGTGTATGTGCGTGTATGTATAAAAGGAGGTTGATAATGCATTACCAGCTCTTCTGTCCCTCTTTCTCAGCATTCAGTTGTGTTTTGCCTGCCTGCATGGTGCTGGTTTCTAACTACAATCTGCACCGTGCATATAAAATAAATGGGACCTGGGAACTGTGAAACTTTATTTCCTTTCTGGTTCCTGTTTTTCTGGCCCCAGTGATTGCTTAGTCTTCTTCACATATACACTTCTCCAAAGGGACTTTCAGGGTTAGAAATATGTGCAGGAAATAGCACAATTAGATTCAACTTAGGAAAAAACACAAACATATATCTCGGGAGAAAAACATCCTTACTGCATAGTCATCAGGAGGGAAATACTTGGAAGCATTTGCATTTATAAAGATTTAGGGAAGATAATAGGTAGCAAATCAGATGTGACTTAGATCCTGTTATATAGCAAAGGTGCAGTTGGGTTTGTAAACCATATAGACAGAAGCATTTTATCCATTCTCAGGGAGGTAGATTTCCCTTTCAAGGTGTTGCAAGAGGCTTTCCTATGGGATTAGATACTCGGTGCCGTTCTGGGCTCCTTGGTTTGTGAGTAAAATCTCAATCTCAGTGATAAGCCACGGACATATTTGAGGATATATAGAGAAACTGTGAAGGCTCAGAGAAGTAAGTTCATGTGTTTTAGCAAAGCAAAGACTACATATGATGGATAGGGGCAGAGTCAAGAAAGGACATATGAAGACACTTTAGGCACTTGCAGGGCTTACTACAAAGTCAGTCACTTTTTCAGCTTGCCAGCCAATCTTGGGATGGTTCTTTTCCCCTCTCATACCTGTCCTGACCTTCAGTGCTTTGTTTCCTCCTGGAGAAAGTGATTGCAGAAATATTCAGGGTAAAGGAGTGGAATAGAGATGGAGACTTCTTATGCTGTTATGCCAGTATATGCCTGACTTACTTACACTGGAATAGGATTTCCCCTCACTGATCAATCTGGCTAGTGTTGGCCAGGAACTGTGAGTAAAGGGTGAGAAATTCTTCTCTATACCAGGAGAAGAGTAACAAGTACAGATGTGCCAACACCCCCCCAGAAAACACCCATGTCTTTTTGCTGTTCCTGCCAAAATTTTTACAAAACTTGTGCTCTACCTCATGAAGCTGGGTTGGAAATAGCAGCAAATGATACTCCAGTGCTATCTAGAATCAGATAAAACCACAGGATGAGCAGTGGCTGGGGCCACTTCCGGAAATCATTGGCAAAAATATCCTAGCAGTGATGTCTCCTGAAATGATCCCTGAAATGATATTAATATCACTGTGCATTTTCAAAACAGACTAGAAATGACAAGGACCACAAAAAAAGTAGATGCTGTCAAAACCACATTGAAGTTCATGTGAAGATCTATCCATTGAGAAATCCTAGTGATTAAGAGAAAAATACAAGAAAGGACCCCACACACTGTCATTTGAAAGAGCTGTGATTTCAGGTATTTTATTAATTTTCATGGTGCTAACCTGAGAAATGTTGTAATACAGAAAGTTGTTTATGATATATCACAGAATCACAGAATGTGCTGAACTGGAAGGGAGTCACAAGGATAATTGAGTCTAGCTCCAGCCCCTGCACACCACCATCCCCAAGAATCACACCATGTGCCTGAGAGCATTGTCCAAATGTGTCCTGAACTCTCTTGGGCTTGGTGCTGTGACCACTTCTCTATGTGTTTTATGTTCTGGTCAAACCCAGAACTAGACAGCGCTCAAAATTTCCTAACACCTAATTCTCTTTCCACACTTCATGTTTTAACTGTCATGATCTAACGGAAAAGGAGTCCCCACGTGGATATTTGGGCTGGACTGAGTCTCTGTAACATCCTTGGACAGGCCAGAAGTCTTTTTCCAGTTCTCATGCTGAGGCTCTGATCTGAAATGAAGAGATGTTCCAGGAGTTGCTCTGCAGAGTCATGGCCTGTTTTCTTGTAACCCTGAGGTCCATGAGATAACAGCTGGGAGCTTGGCACTTTGCTGTCTGGATTGGTATGTATTATGCTAGTAAAACCAGAATTACACCTGGAGGGTTCAGTCAGGGTGGGTAAGATTTATATGAGCATGTAAAACAGACAGGAAATGTTAGGCAAAAAGAATTATCATCGTTCCCATTTTCAGGGGAAAACTAGGAACCCAAATCTCATTTTCAAAGAAGATGAAGGAGTTTTGCACATGGTCTGCATAGCTTCTTTAGACTCTTTTAAAATTTTAGCTAAAGAGATGGTTTAGATTTTAGGTTTAACTTCATCTGAAGGCAGATGAAGATGCAAGAAAATAGGCTGGAATATAGGCCTGTAGCAGTCTGCCTGAGTTACACAGGAACTCTGAATCATGCTATGCATATGTATCAATAGGCATTTGAACTGGAGTATGTTTGCTGTGTTGCTTGTGTGCAGCACAGCGTGCTTCCATGGAGAAACTTTACCCTGCACATTTAAAACATTTGCAGCATCTCTTTGCAGTCTCTGCAAAATTGAACTGCTTAAAGTAAAGCATTTCAGTTACAAGAAATTGCACTGCCAGTTAAATGGCACTATTTTCTTCTACTGACTTTGAGAATATAAATTCCTTCAACAGTCAGAGCAAATATGAGTTTGAAGGTGTTTAACCAAATGTACACTTAAGTTGAAAGAGATTTGCAATAACTAGGTTCAATAAAAATTTTTAATTGTAGGCCTCAGGTTAAGTCCTGAAACACATTTTTTGGTCCCCATGTGTCTTGTTTCCAAGATGGCAGCACCTGGAAAAACATGCAGTTTGATTTTCGTGAGAGATGTGATCTCTGATAGTCAGGACTGCACTGCACCAGCTTGTTTTAGAAGTGGTGGCAATGTTGCTGCAGTTTAAGTGGAAGTCTTTTATACTAGGGAATAAGAACGTGTTGGGCTAAGAAAAACATGGGTCTTAAGCAGTCTCCATGCAATGAAGTTAAGAACTCAACAGTCTCTTTCAATAGCCAAGCCAAAACTTTATGAATATTGTGACAGCAAAATGCTATTGCTTTCTCTAAGGCGGTTTTTGTCTAAATGTCCCTGAAATTGCATATTTTGATTCCTTTGGGGGGGGGAATCAGAAAAATGGACAGCACTTTTTAGTACCTTCCCAAGTTTGCTGACATCCTTGTAGAAAAAACCACAATCCTTAAAGTAAATTGAAGTTTTAACAAGATTTTACCAATTTCCTTATGAAGGTTGCTTTTTCCCTCACATAATTTCCTGTGGTGAAAATAATCTCAGTGGTCCATGAACTCTGCTTCCTCATCAGTTAAAGCTTACAGCAAAGTCAAGTGCAAAATGCGAGCAGTTAATCCTTACATGCATGATATTATTGGGTCTGGTTTGCTGGTTTGTTGTTGGTTTTGTTTCTGTTGAGAACCATTTTGCATTGTTTCAGTTGTTGCTTCTAATGGCGGTAAATGTAAATGGGATGGACCAAGAGCTTCTTCCAGAAGGGCAGGTGACAAGCACTGTCCCTGCTGGGGCACAACAGGCTGTAGGAGGCTCACAAGCCATTCCTGCAGTGGGGAGTCTGCAGCTGCCCTCCACAGTAAATTAGAGCATTGCTTGTGTTCTGTTTGTTTCCACACCCCCTTCTCAGCTAAACTAAACATGACAATTAAACTGGACAATTAATAAGCGATGAGCACAGGATGGCTGGGCGCAGTGCTTCATTGTAAGGAAAAAGAA
Organism: Hirundo rustica; assembly: GCF_015227805.2. Classification (NCBI taxonomy): domain Eukaryota; kingdom Metazoa; phylum Chordata; class Aves; order Passeriformes; family Hirundinidae; genus Hirundo; species Hirundo rustica. Next base: position 23,262,295 of record NC_053450.1, on the reverse strand, counting down.
TCATCAAAAGCACTGAGAAAAACAACAAGTAACAGGCAGACCCCAGGCAAGCTTTCCCACAAAGCTCTGCCAATATGCCTCAGTCCTGATTTACAGCACTCCCGCGGCTCCCCTCTGAGCCGTGTCTGCTCCAGAAACTGTCAGTGGTGTGAAACAGCTTTAGGAGTTTTTGCAGGTGGACTCCTCTCTGCTCAGGGCTGCACTGAAGTCTTACGTGTCTCTGGACTGTAACATAAAAGGCAGAGTGGGGGAAAGCGAACACATTTTGCAGGAACTGATCCCACTCTCTGCTTTGCCATAGACTTCCCAAGTGGGTCTGGATAAGGTTTGTCATCTCGCTGTCTAAATTCCTTCTGTGCAGCTTGGGGATGGTAAGAGCAGTATTACCTACCTGTTGCATAGCAGGGAGTGGGCTGGTTAATTACTGAGTGTTTATACAGTGGGGTCAGCAGAGAGAGTGCTATATGATAGCTAAATATTAGTATGAAATCACAGCAGATAACTGCACATATCCTCCCTTGCACAGCACGGTGATATTTTATCTTCTTGTTATTTTGAGTCACATTCTCCGAAAGCTGAAAATACTTAGTGTCTGTTTAAAAGAAATATTTCAAAGAACACATGCTGGTTTGAGTCGTTTCCCACTGTGCATAGCACCTGCACACAACCGACACTGGTGAGCTTTTTGCTTTAATAGAAAAAGTAAAATGAAGTGTTACTTCTCTTTAGGTTCTGTTATAGGGAACACTATTAAAAATACTTGTTCCCTAGCCAACTTTTTCCCCTTTTTTTTCTGCAGTTGTATCTGCTTTGGTGTACATCTGTGCCTGAATGTGTTCCTCTTGCCTTTATGCCCTGACAGACATCTCCCACCAGAGGCAGGTTTATGAGACGTGCCATTTCATTTTTGGAGGGAGAGGAAGGTTTTCATAAAAGATGAGGCCAGTTTCACTTGTCACCGCAGCTGGCATAGCGACTTCCAGCACACAAGGATGAAGCTGGAGTGCGTGAGTCAAGGCTGATGGATCCTCGGCTGAATGTACAGGTCTAGAGGTGATAAACACCTTTTATCACACAGGTCCCCACACAGTTCCGGTGGAAGGTGGAGCAGCAGCAGCTGCTGCAGCAGCTTGTTCAGTAGTGCCCCCATAGCAGTGTGTCATCCATCTCAGGGTGGTAGGACAGTTTTCTCTCCTCAAGCACGTCAGTGTGTGTCCAAGATGCGGGAGAGTGTAAAGGAAAGAGTGGCACCTCTAACTGGGGCTTGGCATCTGGGGCTCAGAGCGGCCATCTGTAGCATAGTGTAGCACAGACCATCCTGCTTCAGGGGCAGGATCAGTTGAGGAATTTTTCTTCAAGAAGGAAGGTCAAGAGATACTGCTCTTTACTAGTGACCAGGGAAGTAGCTCATAGACCCAAGCCAAATGCACACAGCAACTCTTATATGTATAGAGCCTTGGGGGATAATATTACTTGCAAAACAGAGGGGACAAAACCAAGCTGTTTTCTATCTCAGCCACTAAGGGCACCAGGTGGACATGCAGCTTGGAGAGGTACAGTGAAGGGGAGGGAAGTACTACATGCAGTTTTTAGAAAGGACTTGGTATTGCTGCCTGTAAACAAGGGGACAGGCCACTGTGCCCTATAGTTGATACAAAGTCAAGGAATGATTATGTCAGACAGATGGAGACATACTGGAGACACCATGTGGAAGCGGTGTCCATGGGGGCTGGTTTCCCACTGATTCCCTTCCCCTGCCTTACACACATTCTGTTGAAAAAATATGGAGCATAATTAAAGAGTGAGTTTGTGGTGGTGCAAGAGTTGTTTCATTAAGTTATTTTTGTAAGTTTTATAAGAAGTTTTTTGTAATTGTTCATTCCACAGTGCCCCCCGTTTTCTGTAATGGTTTCCCCTCTATGAGTTAGTTAGTCGTGACGCCATCAGGTCCAGCCGCCAGTGTGGGGAACCAAAGACCCACAGGAAGGAGGTTGCTCGCCCTGCTTGCAACCCCGACCTATCTGCGTTTGCTGTAGTGCAGAACTGAGCTAGCCTGTGATCAACGCCTGCTAGGTGTGAGGGACACTGCGATATGAGTTGTCTCAGGATGACCATTCTTCTTATCTAGTGGGGGAAAGACTTGGTGGGACCCAGCCTTATGGGGGCGGTGCCATGATACTGAGAACAGCCATAGTTTCCTCTTGGTGAGATTTGGCACCTACAGGAAGGTCCAGGAAGATCCAGGAAGTATCTGTCTGGTGCTTCAGCAGGTACAGGCACAATCTAGGGTCCTGGTTCCTGTCAAGGTGGAACTGATGTGCACCTCTTGGGGGCAGACATCTTACTGACATGTCCATGAGAAGTGCCACAAAAAGTGCTCCATGTCTCAAAAAATGGCATTTTCCACAGGCAGTCAGCCTGTTGACTTGCCCACAAATGGCTCCCAGAATACCTCATCTCCCGGGAAGTTTGTCTTCTCCCAAACATAAAAAGATGATTTATTCTCTAAGTCTGCATATGTGCCGCCCTTCATTCAGACTTGGACTTTACCTCTCCAACAGCACAGTCACCTGGGCAGCCACCACTGAATATGTAAGGCCTTTTGAAAATTAGCGGTGTCCTGTGTGAACTATTACTATGTAGAAAGAAAGGCACAAGGTCCCTCCTGGACCCATGTTGTCATGACAGGAGATAGGCCTGAGACCACTGGCCGCTGCTATAAACAAGAAGTCTGTGACTATTCCCCAAGCCCCAGGTTTTGAACTAAAATATGATAGCCACAAGCAGACTGCTGAATTCACTCAGTAGGGTGTGCAGAGAAGAACTGGGGGCAGGCACCCCAAGAGGTGTAGTGCAGCCTTTCCAGCAGAACCCATCTGAGGTGGAAGATGAACCTTGATTCCATCTTGCTCAGGCTCCTTGTGGTTGTTTGCTGCAAGCACAATATTTTCTCAGAGTAGTCTCCAGAAGCAAAGTCAAAGAGATAAATAAATCCAACTGTGTGATGCTCTTGCATCACAGTTGATTTCCAAATATCTAATTTGGATGACGGGTTGATCTGGCAAACAAGAGTTTCCTCTTCTGGTGCCCTTCAAGCAAATCAGCTATAGTTCTGGAACATGGTTTTTAGCCATTCAAAGGCTGCAGGAACAGGTATGATAGCAAAATTTAAAGGCTTGTTGTATACGGAAACCAAACAAAATTCTATTGTTGTCTCATCTGACATTGTCTATTTCTCCACTGTAAATGTGAAATACCTTTTTGCCTTTTTTATTGAAGGTATTTTAGTGAGGGATAAATTCAGTCACATTATCTAAGAGATGAAACAAGGCAGAAATATCTATACATACTGTTAAAACTAGTCACAAAATACTGGTACAAAATAATTTCTTGTTCATAATGCCCTCAACAGCAATGACTTGATTGTGTTTCCCAGACATCATGGAAGTGTTCAGCTGAGTTACCTGCTCTGACAGAGCAAGGAGGCTGGCAGAAGAAACCTTCTGCTTGTACTGCTGATGGTATCTTCACCTCCTCTCTACAAACCCAAGAGTGGATTTGACCCAGACTGCTGCTTTGTGCCAGGACAGATGCGCCAGTTTAGGCCATTTGATCCCCTCAGATACAAGATAGTTTTCAAATCATGGCTGAAAATCTGGCCCACCAAAGCCACTCTACTTAGTGGCAAGAAAAAGTGTCTCATCCCATTCAGGGGTGGGATCCAGGATCTAAAATTCACAAGATCCAGTGTCTAGGAGTAAATAACACAAAAAGCACACACAGAAAACACCTACCAAAATGACTAGCTAGGAAATATATCTTTTACATTTACAGTAGAGAATTTTACTCAGCTGTGAGCAGATGTGTATTAATGGATGGATTTAAAATGACTAAGCTCAGACAGATCACAAATGTATTTTGGCAAAGTAATCCACCAAGTAATACTTAAGTCAGAACATGCCCAATAACACTAATATTTCAAGAGGGTTTTAGAAAGAGATAAGATTTACTAGTTGAGAGTAAGAAATAAGATTTGATATTTAAATGTACAGGGACTTAAACGTTTGGATGATGAGGTAGGAGTAACACTGTGAAAGGTTTTCAAAGTTCAAACAAAGAATCCTGAAGTCAGCTCGTAGCAAGATGTGCTGAAGTGAGTTATGTATGCCCATACAATTACAGTGATTTCTGTACATGTGCAAGACTCAAGCTGCTGCATATTTTTTGTGAAGCTGTGATCAGTTGTGGCTTTTGCTGGTAGCAAAATTTTTGATTGTTCACAATACCTCATAGACACTGGTTTGAACAATTCTGTGGCTACCATGAAGTTACCTCCACTGAACGTAAGTAACAATGAGGTTATCTGTCCCAATTAGGTTCAAGTCCATATGAATTACTTGGCATCACTAGACTATCTGATCACTAGCTGAACAGGCGAAATCCTTAAGCTCCACTACAGGATGCAAGTAGTGTCATCTTATTGGAGACATGAGGCTAGAAATTACTGGAGGGCCAAGTCAGAATAAAGTTTAGTCACAGAGCTGTGGGGCTATTACGATTAGAGTAATTTATACCAAAAGAGAAAAGCAAGCGGCAATGAGATTTTTAGATGCATTCACAGTCAGCAGCATGTAAAAGAAATGAACTTATCCTATAAGATAATTTCCATTAAAAAGCAGAGGTATAAACCACACAAAATAAGCAACATTTGGGTTTTTTATATTTTGCGTTGGGTTTAACAAGCCTGAGCAAGTACTGCAAAATGCATTATTCAAAGCACTGTCTGAAATTTCTGCTGTCTTGTTATTATAAACACATACTTCTGTCTGTGCTGCCAGGAGATATGGTATGGTAAAGACTGACTAGCAAGTGCTTTCATGGAAATAATGAATTTTGCTGTGTCTATAGCTACCCAGAAAAATTAGTGTATGTGTTAGGGCCTGGATACATTCCACCAAAACTTAGGCAACTAGCCTGAAGCATCTCAGTTAAGAGTTCAGTTTCAATAGTTGACATCAGTTCCCAATGAATAAAAGGCTTATCTTAGAAAGTAATTCATCTAAAATCTGAATAGCTCTGAGCACCTGGTTCTTTCTCACATATGTGAATGCAGAAGGTTTCTGAGTAACTGCATGGGAGAAAGTTTTCCTGACTCATGATGGGCCTGGTCCTGCTGCTGCCCAGACCAGGGACTGGCTGGAGCACGCTTGTCTCCCTTCTGCATATTGGGGAGTGTCCCATGGCCACAGACCAGGCACCACCAGGGTTTCTAACTTTGGGAGCTTCTCTCAATACCTAATATGTGACAGAATTGTGCTTCAGAGGTCCTTACTTCAAAAGTTACCTCCATCCACATGAGATCATCTTTGCACTCATTAACCCCATTATAGTTCTGAATTTGGATGAGTTTACTGCCCCAGTAAAACCACCCATGAGCACAGGGGGTACCAAGAGATATTCATGGGTCTTAATTAGCAAATAATTTTGATAGTAGAATAACACATAAGGATTTCTAAGCATAGAAAATCTGCAAAAACATTAGAAGCATATTTCGCCTAAGAAGTCACTCGCTGCAAACTATTCTCTACCCTCTACATTTTGCATACACTTTATGCAAAGCTGAGCATAGCCTCACACTGCAAGCAAGAGGTCCTCAAGTGGAGCACAAGAGGAATTCCACCCCAAACAAATACCCACACAGTGATTTGTCAAAGATTAGAAGCGCTTGAACTAGGAAGAGTTTGAAAGAGTGGGCTTTGGCTAGCTCTCACCATTGAATTTTGAAGGAAGGAAGAATCAAAATGAATGACGCCTGACAAATGTAGGTAGGCATTAACAGCTGAAGGAACTAGGAAATGTGGGTACAGTGTGTGTGATTAGGAAGAGGCAGCAATAAGCCTTTGTATTCTGCATGGGTGGTCAGGATACCATGTAAACATAAAATTATTCAGTGAGGGAACAAAAAAAAAAGTACAACTTTATTACAGATGGCAAGTATGGTTTTATGAGATATGGGTTATACTTAATTGGGTTTTATGAGATATCGGTTATACTTAATTGAGTGACTGATTATTTTTCAAAATATTGTTACCACATTGACTGTGGAAAGGCAGAGATGTTTTACAGATGAATTTCAAAGACACTCAGTAGACTAATTTCTCAGATTATTAATGAATATTTTAAAAACATTCAGAAGAATGTTCAAGAGAAAACTGGGTCAAAAGGGTACTTTTTTTTAAAAAAATAATCTACTTGCTATTTTTGAGTACCTGCAATTTTTCAGATTTCAAAAACACAATTGTCTTCACATTTTCAACTTGTTGATATTTTCTCTAAATATAATGTGGGCACATTTTTGATTGTAAATTGATAATTACCCAAATTAATATTTACACAACTAACATTAACAGAAAAAAGAGTGTTTCAGAGTGTGATAGTCAGGAGACACCCCATCTCTGGCTTTTACAGCTGTGCTGAAATGAAACTCCACACCTTTCACACATCCTGGAGCCCCCTTTGCCTGTGATATGAGAACACTAATTAGTCATTGATTTCTATCTGTGATGAAACAATTCTCCTAGCAGGGAGCTGAGGTCCAAGCAAGAAGTTGTGTTGAGTAGTGTTCAGGTGAGATTGGCTTTGCACTGTGGTGCAAGCTTTGGCACAGCTGTGAGAAATTATACAGAAATGAATTACAAACCTCTGCTTCATTCTTACAGAGAAAATTTGTTTTAAAGAACATAGCACTAATGCAGCAATAGGATGAAATTTTAGCATATGAATATTATTTTTCCCAATCTCAAGTAGATAATTCTACTTAATACTAAGTGGACATTTAAAGACATTTGTCACTACGAAAATGAAAAAATGCATCAAGACTGGAATTTGTTAACAGTCACTTTTCCTTGCTTTTACTTTGAACTTTGCCATGAATGGTAGCCACTTTCCAAAGTACTGTGCAGTAAGTTTCTTTCTTTAATTTAATATCTGATATTCTAAAACTACAGGGTTTTCATGCGCAATTCTTCTTTAATGATTCCCCACCCAACGGATATCTTACAATGTTTGCTAGCAAGACCTAGCAGATCAGCTTTTTCATTTATATTAAAGAGCTTCTCTGTGAAATCAAAAAGAAATCCTTATGAAAGATTGTTTAGTCGTAAAACGAGGGAAAAAAGAAAATGGAAAATATAATAATGTTTCCCTAAAATTCTAGCAACATTTGGAAAATATTAGGAAGTAAAACATTTGGAATATAATGCTCCAGACCATGGGAAATAGGTGGATTTGGAACTGATAAAAACTAATGTAGCTTTGTTTAAATTAATCCAAATTTGTGACATATGATGATCTGGCCCAGAGGTAATATCTTCTAAATAATATTTTTTCTTATTTTTGACTTTGCTGATGAAGTCACTGTTCTGTGCCGAAGTATCAGTGTGTTTTGAAATGAATCCTTCATTTCAGGGGAGGATACATTCCTTGTTACGTTAGCCCTCCAGATTCCTGAAAAGTATTGCACTTTGCATTTCAAATTGAAGGTTGGATTTGGTGCTAGCTTTCTGTTTGCCATTTTATTTTACAAGCTCTACCAGTCCATTATGCTGATCTGACAGAGAACCAAAATTATGAACAATATTTTTATAGGTAAGAAGGACTCTGAAGTTCATCTAAAGAGCCACTTGCAGGGAGATACCCCTGGCTGGGAATATCCCTGCTGTCAGTGCTGGGCTCTTTCCCAGTCTCTGGGAGCCAGATCTGTCTCAGATGGGAGGACGAAGCACAAACCATCTGGCAAGACATCTTTTTGAGCAGAATAGACTATTTAATTGAAAAGAAGCAGGAATTTTATCTTTGACTTCTGAGGATGTACAAATTACTTGATTTACCGCAGATTATTGGCTGGAAGAGGGCACCATTTAAGAGCATAGGTTCAGAATATTTTGCCAATAACGCTTACAACATGGAAGGTGGAATGGGGATAAATAAGACCAAGGTCAGTAGTACAAAATGCATAGTCAGTTACTCAGCATAAGTAATCTGTGAAAACTGTGAGCTCATGATAAGAATATAACATCATACAAGGACAGTGTATTAGTTTCAGAATAATTGCAATGCTCTGAAGTTATAACAGCATGAAAAATATAAAGGTAAGGCATTTCAGGAGAGGTGTGAAATGCTGCTATACTGCATAGGTGTCTGACCAGTGTTCATCTGAGAGGACAGACACTGTCCAAGTCATCTATCATAAGGGATAGAGTTAAGTGAGTTAAGACCAAAACAGGGGTAGGGGAAATCTGTGAGATACAAGAGATGACTTAGAGAATGTTTCCAGTTCATTAAAAAAAAAAAAAAAAAAAAACAAAAAGAGCCTGAAAGGGGATGGAAAATTATTTACAAAGAGGCATAAAGAATAAAGTAGAGAAACTTATTAGAGTCATAGTCTGTAATGATTTGAGACTGATTGCCTATAAATTGATTTTGAGTGAAGAGAGAAGGAATTTGTGAACATATAAAGACAGGCTGTTTGTAGCCATGAAGGTGGGAAAGCTCTGGAAGGCCCCTCCACATCTTTTGTGAGGGTGGCAGCTACTCAGGTGCTACTCAGGTGGATGTTGCTGCTTTCAAGGGAGGGTCCAAGAGTGAAACCAATTCAATGGCTCCAGCAATGGCTCGTATACCTGTTTCCTCAAAGTTAAAAATATCCCTTAACTGAAATACTGCCATGTGTCCCTAAAAATTGAGATTTTAGGATACTTAGATTACACAGTACATTGCCAAAGGAAAGCTGCCACTAGAGTACCTAGTCTAATTCATCCGTGGGGCAAATTCCTTGTTGCTGCTGGGCTGGACTCTGATTGTTGCAATACAAAGGCTGGCAACTCAGAGATGGCACAAAACTGAGGAGTAACTCCCCCTCCCTCCAAAAAAAATCCCTAAAATCAAATCAAACAAACCCAAAAACCCACCGTCACATGAGATACCACTGGGAAAAAAGAAAAACCCAACTCGCATGGACTCATCCCTGCAAGGTCTGAATGGCAGAAAAAGCATCAAGTGGCTCATGACGCTTTGCTGATAATACCTTGAAATAGAGTAGAAACCAATGACATTTAAGTGATGCAGGCTCTGTTTCTCTTTGCTTTTGTGTTTCCCTTTAATGTCCACTGATCCTGCCCACTGAAGCCTAACTTAAGAACAATTTGTCCTTACTTCCATTGAAACTGCTATACTTTAATTTTTATCCGTGTAGCTTTACCATGATTTCTTGTACTTGTCATGTAAACAGAGGTGGCTGACTCACATACAGATGAGAAAAATCTTTTGAGAAATAGAATATGTTTTCAGTCCTGTGTGGGACTGTTGCAATAGCAGGAAAGAGGACAGAGTAGTAAAATCCTTTGGACATGAAAAGATCTAAGATGTAAGTCTTCAGATGTGTGAAGATTTATTTGACCATAATCTGTGTTACAGTGTTCAGCTCTGCCACTGCTTGTGAAGCATCAAGTTTGAAATCTTTCTGACAGACCTTGTATGAAGTTATAGCAGTGTAAATATGTAGTAAATACATTTATTTCAGTGGATTTTCTTACTCCAGAGTGGTACAGTAACTCTTGGGATGACCTGAGATGTCTATAGAGAAGCTCATCATGGGAAAGTCTAATTAAACTGTGCCACCCCTTCCTTCAGTAATTTTGAGATGACCTAAATGACCTGCCATTTTCAAAACGATAAGCAGGTTTTGATAAAACCAGTTGAGATGGTGCTGAATGTTTCAAATCTATCTACCCAAAACATTTTTCTTTTCTGTATTTTACCCATCTGATTCTCCAGTCCCACTTTCCTGCTCTTACCCACAGCCACTATATCTCCCCTCACAAGTCAACTCTGATTTTGATCTTATTTATGTTGTACTTGTAACAGCTCAACTCTTGACTCCATGGTGAGATATGGCCATTCACACATTTTGCAGCAGACCTACGGACCAGCTGAAGTCCCAGTGGTATCCTGATGGCTGAAGGAAGGAGACGAATGTTTAAATGTGATTTCTCAGACAACAAATATTTTCAATTACCCAGCCACAGCCCCACTGTGATTCAACAGGGCAACGATTCCCTCTGCTCAGTTTGAGAAGAAGGATCTTCTTCAACACTCAGACATTTTATTTTCTTTTTGTTTTTCAGTTGTAACATCCCACTTTATCTGTCAAGAGCCAACCTGACAGCGATATGTTGACATTTCTAGAAAATTGTAGGCAAAGAAAATTCTCTTTTGGCTGAGACACAACTCAAGAATCCTGGTTCTCCCACAGAAATAGAACAAAAATTCTAGATTGGGCGCAATTGTAAGAGCAAGCCTGTGGATTTAGAAATAGAATTGCACCTCTTTGGCTACACACTCCACTGTAGACTTTCAGAGCTCTGAAGAGACTAAAGTTTTGCTGAACTGAAAAACTACACTAACTTAACAACTGGGACAGGGACAACATATCCAGGCTTGCTTAGAGGATTTGGTTAGCCTCAAGGGAACAAGTTTTTTATTTTAACTTGACACACAGAGGGACATTAGCTCTCACTGCCACAGTTATTATCACTGCTGCATATATACAGTAGAAGGGTGACTTTGAAAGCCTGATGGCATGCACTGAGTGGGTTTCTGACTCATTTAATCATACATACTGATACTTCTCATCTACATCATTCCAGGATGTTGACTGCCGCTCTGAGGAACCTGAGCGTGCTTCCTTCAGTAAACTCAAAATGGAACCAAAATGCATAAGACTTAAAAGGGCTTAGGAAAAAAGTAACAACAACAATATTAAGCTCATTTCTTCTTCCTTTTTAATTAAACTCAGCTTTTTTTTTTTTTTTTTTTTAATCCTATATTGTGTGGTTCCAGATAACTGTTCTAAATAGGACAAGGTAATATTACATGAAGACAGCCAGGTTTTGTTTTGTACCCTCAACAAGTTTACTTTTCCAATGAATATCGTGGCTGAAATGACTCTGTTTTTCTCTCATAATCATCTTCAAACCTTTGCTTCCCTAATGCATACAGCTGCAACCAGTCCATTCCTCCACTTTTGTGCCTGTGGTCAGGGATGAACCTTGAGGGTGATTGCACTTCTCAGGCAGGATCTTGCTCTGGGCAGCAACTTTAAACTACTTCTGTTCTCACTGCGCAGAGGCACCTCATTGCTACTTGCACTTAACCCAAGCAAAAACTAATTTTCATGCCTGGGACTGATCCCTAAAGTTGAACCACATGTTTAACAGCTGCCATTAGTTGTTTTCAGTGTAACAATGGGGTAGTTTTGGCAAGGTCTGGAGAGGGAGCAACTATGCAACAGGGAAAGAGTGTCCTCAAGTGCCCTTGTACTGAGTCACATTAGTCCTATATTGATTCCTTTATGAGTTATGTATTTTCAAAAGAACCTTACACTGCTGGAAGCTCAGAGCATTGCATTTTTGACAGAAAAAATCATGCCTAGGAAAATTTGTATTAGGTTCTTCAAGAATATATTAACCTGGACCTCTCAGTGACACGCACTTGGGACAGTAATGCTGGGCTCTTGAACAAGGGTGAGGGCCTGGAGAGTTCCAGTTTGCAGCCGGTAAGGCTTGCAGTTCTGGCAGATGCCTGGCCATGCTTCCAGGATGACTTTGGGTTGGGTGGGAAACTCAGGGAGTAATAGAGTGTTAACGTGCGTTTCCCAGGACAAAGACCCGGCAAGGCTGTGATGGGACATTTCACCCTAGGGGACCAAGAAGTACCTGTGCAAGGGCAGCACTGTGGGAAGACTTCCTCTCCTGCAGCTCTCCAAATGTCCATCCCCCAGTGCCAGGGGGATGATGAGCTGGTCATCCAAGGCAGAAGAGGACAGAGGGATGCACTGACACTGCTGTGCAGAGGAGCAGGAGAGGGGCCCTGCTCAGCAGGCAAAGCACAGGTTCATGCACCAGTTCCTGCTTCTTGACAAGCGATTCGAGTCTGCGGTGCCTCAGCAGCAGATTGTCTGCATGTTTCTAGTGCCCAGCTAATGCGATGTAACTGAAGTCATCTCTGCTAACAGTTGGAGAGCAAGAAATCACCTCTCCTTCCCCCTGCCCTGGGTTATCCATGAGTCTGTCAGCAGCTCCTGCGACTCAGTTGGTCTGTGGTGACTTGCTGATATGTGACTCTTGGGTGACTCTGACAATCTCAGTGCTGTGACATTCTGCTGCAAGGAGCCACATGGCACAGTGGGAGCAGCAAGCAAAGGGGAGTAGCAAGCTAGACCTTAAATGCAAGCATATGCATTAATTTATAAATGCAGGTTTGTGTATATTATTTATATGCTATATTTATACAGTATGTTTATATTTATATTTACATGTAAATATAGTATATTTAAATATAAACACCCACACTCACTATGTATATAGATATGGATATATGTGAATGTGTATATGTATACAGATAGCTATATAGGTACACCTGAACAGCACATCAACTAGGTGTTCAAATTCAGAGTATTTGGACTCTGAGTTCTCATGCTGGGGTTGAATTGGATGAGGATCTATGTTTATCAGCTCTTCTTGACTACCCCTCTGCCAAGGGAATGAGAGCAGAGTTTGGCTAGAACAAGTAGGGTTAACTAAGCTGATAGCTCCTCTGAGAAAACCTCAAGCCAAAGAAAGTCAAAAGGGGCTGGAGGGATGGAGGGGAAGATATATGAATGATTGAAATATCTAAAAGGAAATCAATAATTTTGAACCGTCAGAGCTGGAAACAATTAGTGGCTGGCTGGCAATTCAGAAGAATCAATAAGAGAAGGATGCAATATCTAATAACTCAAAAATAAAATCTGCTGATAAGTTAAGAAGGAGCGATAGGGGGAAAAGAGGTGAATAGGATACTAAATCTGTTAACAATTATTGTCAGTGCCAACACTGGCTTGGAAGAGTCACGTTTGTTCTATCACCTTCACCCAGACAATTATAACAATATGTATTCACCAGGCTCTCATGACAGGAGCACCCACCAATCCCATTAGCGCTAAGGAGCTGCTGGCATTTGTTTTTATTTTAATTTATCACTCAGCTGTTTCAAATCAGTTAAAGCTAAAACTTGGCTTACAAGTTGTCTTTTCCTATGGTAATCCTTTCTGCTTACTGCATATGTGCCTGTGTGATATGTATATTTTCTGAATTGTAAAACTGGCATGGAAAATTCCCAGTCTGGGTATGAAATGTCCTCTCTGGCCCTTTACTTTAAAAGCTGGTCATGTTAAAGCTATTGGCATACATTTACTCCCCGAATAGGAGCGTGCCAGATGAAGCAAACTAGCTGGGTCTCGTTCACCAATGTTTTACAATTAACAAGCTAACACAGAACAGTAGCTCAGATTGTATGTATATAGGGTCAGCCTATTCCAAGACAAAGTGATAATATCCATGTGATTTCCTTAATTTCTCTTGTCTGGTGACAAACAGCACAGGCATGTGATAAATTGCATTTATTTTTCACCTTTTGACCTTCTCACTTGTTCTCTGCCCACTAATCCATTTCTGCTGGAACCACTTCTGGCATTAGAAACCTCTGAGCAGTGCTCAAGCAGCCTATGCTCAAAAAAGAACCCTGTCACAGATGGTTTCCTTCTTCCCTTTGTAAACACAGAGTTTCCCTTTTTATCCTCCTCTTCCAAATTACGCTAGTTCAGAAGAGACACCAGTGACAGCTACAAGGATATTGTAGTTGGGGGTCTGGCTCATCAGCCAGAACCATGTTCAGTGCTGTTTGAGGTCCTACAGTTGGAGGTACAATTATTCTGGTATAAAAAGCCAATACCTTGAGAAGTGCTTTTTCTAGACTGTGGTAGAAACAAGATATATGGTGGCTTGCTCTGGAATAAATATTATGTTACAAAAATCACTCATGTCTTCAGTGCTTCAGAAGAATTTTGCTAGTTTTGGCCCCAATCCTGTAATATGCTCTTTATGGGCAAGAAGTCCCTCCTCATGGACTAGCTGAAAGATTGAAGCTGTATTTGGACGGTACAGTTGAAAACATTCAGCTGCTTCTCAGCACTGATGGGTTGCTTTCCATTTCCATCCAACTTAACTGTGTAAGTTCCGTTGTAACTAATATGCTTGGAATTTGCATTCTGTTTGCTCTAAGACAAAAATGTGCAACACTGGAATCCCAGAGCTCAGTGCAGGGCTAAGGATGAGCAGTCAGCTCCTGGCTCCTTTCTTTCAGTGCCCTACCCTGAACAATTTTAATTCTCCCCAACCTGCAGCTGTTTATCTCTTGATCCTAATATGACAAGGGAATAATTGCAGTTACATAAACTTGCAACAAATCATTTTATGCTCTGCTAGGAAGATGAGTACTAGCAGTACTCCACGTGCCACTGACATTGTAAGTGGTCGGTATGGATTAGGTCCTGATGCCATGTGAGGGGCACATTTATGTGCTGCTGGAGCAACTGCATCCTTGGTATGCAAGTGTTCAAGAGCATTTCTGTCAACTGTGCAGCAAACTCAGGCTCTCTTTCACACTCTCATAGAGCCCAGACTCTGTATGAGGCTGTTGTAAACAGTATTTTGGATTTCATTTACATTAAGATTGACTTCACATTGCACACTGTGAGCCTGCACACACTGCAGCCGACACATACAGCCACTCTGCCCATCTCGTGCCCAGCTGAATGAGATTTCTTAAATAAGCTGATAAACCAAATCTTTATAACTTCATACAGCCAAGTTTTTTTTTATTTTGTGGAATCTACCAATACTCATCTGTGCGACAAACACCTGCAGTCTTTGGAAAGTTTTCTGAAAGAATCCGAGGCCAATCAGTAGCCCAACAAACAAGCAAAATGCAACTAAATCACACTGACCATTTCCCTGCCTCATTTTCCTTCATGCTCCTAAACTTTAGTCTATGGTGCTAGATTTTGGAGTTAATTTGGAGTTAACCTTTGAACCAGGCAGTTTTCTGCCTCCTTCAGCTATTTCCACACTAAAATCAAACCTCTTGCAATGAATGGCTTCAGCCTCATCAGTCATTGTTGACACTGACTTCCTTGTCTTTTCGTTCTGTTCTTGGTTCTCAACCCATTTTCCTACAGATAACCTGGACAATGGATGTTGTATACATCCAGCCCAGCTTTTGTCTGAATGGTGGCATCTTATTCCCAGGGATTCTGGCCTGGGCGTGGTATTCCACAGGCAATCCTAGCAGAGCAAGGCTGAGTCTACCTATCCATGGTCATACAAGGGACCACGTTTTTGTAGGAAGAGCTCTTACTCAAAAGAATTTAGGCATGCAGGCTCCCAGCCAGACCAGCACAAATTCTCATTGCATTTAGGGGATGTTTGCATGAGGCTGAAAAATTATGACATTTTTCTACATACCTATAAACGGGAGCACACTAAAGGGAGAAAATATATACATTGACCTATAAGGATTTTGTTTAGCTCTGATTTATTCAAGGTTACTCAGCATGAAATGATTTAAAGAAAATCCCATGTCTGAGAAGTGTGTTTGGATTTTTTAAGATACATTAACCTAGCTTAACCTAGCTGGATAGACATGATTTCTTTGGATTTCAGGAATGTACTTGGTGCGGTACCACGTATCAGTGCAGTCTCCGTAAGTCAGAAAACATTACAGGGATGATGTGGCAGGAACTGTCAAAGCAAATGCTTCAGCAGTAGTTTCGGACACCCAAAACCTGCAGAATACAGGAAAAAGTATGAGATATTCACAGTTTTTTGGTTTGTGGGTTTTTTGTTTTTTTTTTTTTTCTCTTTTTTTTTTCTTTTTTTTCCTTTTTTTTAAACTGTGCAAATGTTCAAAACCCACCTATCGCCCAAGATTTTGAAAATTAGTTTTGAAAACTTGGACTAAGTGATGATTTCTTGTATATTTGCATTGTGCTGAGTAAAAGTTTTAGGTGCTGTTTGGCTCCAGGTGAATGACTTGTGTTGCTGGAGCTTGTCAGTGTCAGAGGCATGGCAGACCCTGCTAACTTCATCCTTGTGTTTCTCTGGCCTGCCCTGGGGCAGGCAGAGAGCTGCAATACACCAGCCAAGTGTTTTCTTTCTCCCACGCTTCAGAGGGGAAGTATCGGATTGTCAGGCACAGTGCAGTCAGCACTCTGCTCCTGGGATAGTGCAACCACATACTGTCCTTATTTGGACTGGATTGCAGGGTTACAAACCAGTCCTTGGACCTTTTTTTTTTTTTTTTTTTTTTTTTGCCTTTTAACAAGTTCATTTTGGTGAGACACTTTTTTCCCCTGTAAGAAAAAACCCCACAAATATTTTTAGAGCTGGTTAAATTATTTGTTATGAACAGATTGTCCAATGAATTTTGGCCTTTTCTTGAATATGAGTCACTCACAACGTTATTGCAGTGGATGAATTTGTTATTCATAAATACTGAAGGAGTAGTTTATGCAAAGGAACTTCAGTCTCGGGGTTTTTCCAGAACTGCTTGGGTTTTTTAATTAGCATTTACTTTTCCTGGTCCAACATTGTTTATCTATATTATGAAGCACTGTAAATAGTAATAAAGGACTTTAAACATATGAATAGCAGCTAAAAATATTTGATGGAATAGAAAATAAAAATGCACCACTACTTGTGGTAAAATCCTGTGAACATTTGGGTTCCGATGTTTTTGTGAATATGGCTGTAGTCACTGAAACCACTGCAAACATAAAGCAGTATCATTCAACAGATCACATCAAGAAAAAAGATCAGTATATCTAGGCACAAAACAATTGGGTTGTATACCCAGCAAGAGATCTGGACACCCAAAGTTCCTCCAGGAAAAGTCAGTTGAAGTCCTGCATAGTACCTGGACTCACTATAAGTATCCTTGTTTGGCTTCAGGTTTTCTAGAGCATTAGAGATTGTTCTTCCTTCTACCCAGACTTAGTCTGAGCAGGTTGGTGCTTGCTCCTGGCATAAACTGGATCAGTAATGAAAGTTAAGGTGTGATTTAGGATTTGAATATCTCAGTCTAGTAGACCAAGTCAACTGCCGGACCATAGAAAGGCTTGGATGAACATGGGGTAACCCTCATTATCAATACAGACTTGGCATGAAGGGATTGAGAACAGCCCTGCAGAGAAGGACTTGGGGGTATTGGTGGGTGAAAAGTTGGATATGAGCTGATAAAATGAGCTCATAGCCCAGCAATACTGTTGTAACCTGGGCTGCATCAGAAGTATGACCCGCAGGTCAAGGAAGGGGATACTGCCCCTCTACTCCGCAGTGATGAGAGCCACCTGGTGTATTGCATCCAGCTCTGGATTCTTTAACACAGAAAGGACAGGAACCTGGTGGAACAGGTCCAGAAGAGGGTCACAAAAATTATCAGAAGAATGGGACATCTCTTCTATGAGGAAACACTGAAAAAACAGTGATTGTTCAGCCTGGAGAAATGAAGGCTCTGGGAAGCTCTCATTGAGACTTTTTATATGAGGCAAAAAAGGTGGGATCAAACTTTTTAGCAGGGACTCTTGTACTGGATAAGGGGTAACACTTTTAAACTAAAAGATGTTAGATTCAGACTAGATAAATAGAAGATTTTTTTTGTGATGAGTGGTAAAACACTGCCACAGGTTGCCCAGAGACTTATCCCTGGAAACATGCAAGGTCAGGTGGGATGGGGCACTGAGAAACCTGATCAAGTTGAAGATGTCTCTGCTCATTGCATGGAGGTTGGCCTACACGACCTTTAAAGGTTCCCTCCAACGCAAACCAATGATTATTGGCAGAGGTAAACAACTGTATTTTTACAAAGTGTTGGTGGGTTATAGTTAAAGATACTGTTTGGGTCATGGACAGATGCAGGCCTACTTTTTGTGCCAGAGCCTACATGTAGGGGGGAGTTACAGCAATGGTCATATTTCTGTAGCCAAAAATGCCTTTACTCACCCTCATCTAAATTACATGCTAATGATCCCAAACTGACCTCTGTCAGCAGAGACTTTGCAGAGGCTGAGGGCTTTTGCAGTAAAAGTATCTCTTTGGCGCTTGGTGTCACAAATACTATTTTAATTCTCAGTCCTGATCTTAATTCAGAGTAGCGTTAGCAATCACATGAATCACACTCACAACTTCAGACAGCAGGTTTGAAATAAGCTTTGTGAACACTCTACAATTATCAATTACCTAAGTTTTGAGATCCTGCTTTCCTAAACCCTACCCAGAAAGTCTTGGATTGCCCACTTCACCTGAAAAAAGGTCACTCGAAGCTTACTTCAGGGTAGCTCAGTGGAACAAGCAAGATCCATGTTTTGATTATCCTCCAACAACACATCAGTGCAAATAATGTCAAAATTATTTTATGTTAATACCTTTGAAAACTATCCTCCAGCATGGACAAGGTGTATCTTCTAAGTGCTAATTAAATTACCACCTGTGTTTACTCTTTCAAGCTGTTTTCCTTGCTCAAGGAGACTCTCAGTCAATTTGCAGCCAACACCAACATGTTGGATGGGAAAGTTGATCAGCTGGAGGGTAAGAAGGCTCTGCAGAGGTGTTGTAATGCATTAATTGGGTTTATATTTCATTGGATTTGTAATGTTTTTTCTATGTATCTGTCCTATGATCTGCCCATTCCCCACGCTGAAATGTAACCCAGGCCTGTTCCCTCCCGCTTCTCCCTGACTGGGTGGTGCCTCTGGGCCCTGCCTCTGGGCCCTGCCCCTGGGGAAAAAGGCCCCAGAGGATTAGGGGCCAGGGATCTCTGGCACCAGTGAGCCAGCTAAACAGAGCAGGACTTGAAAATAAAAGCTGTAAAATCCCATCTGAAGCCAGAGAGCAGACTCTGTTACTTTTGCCATCCGCCGATGGCATCCCCATCTAGTCTCGTGGGGAAAACTACACAGAGGGGTCTTCACAGGCTGGATTGCTGGGCTGAGGACAACAGCAAGAGTTTCAAAAAGGCTGAGTGCTTGGTCCTGAACTTGGGTCACAATAAACCCAGGCTTGGGGAAGAGTTTCCTGAAAGAAGTCAGTAGGAAAAGGATCTGGGGGTGGTGGTGGACGTGAGCCAGTGTGTGTCCAGGTGGCCAAGAAGGCCAATGGCATCCTGGCCTGGATCAGCAATAGTGTGGCCAGCAGGAGCAGGGCAGGGATTGTCCCCCTGGACTGTGCACTGCTGAGGCCACACCTCGAGTGCTGTGTCCAGCTCTGGGCCCCTCAGCACAAGAAGGACACTGAGGTGCTGGAGCGTGTCCAGAGAAGGGCAGCAGAGCTGGTGAAGGGTCTGAAGAACAAGTCCTGTGAGGAATGGCTGAGGGAGCTGGGGGTGTTTAGCCTGGAGAAAAGGCTCAGGAGTGACCATATTGCTCTCCACAACTACCTGAAAGGAGGTTTGAACCAGGTGGGGGTTGGTCCCTTCTGTCATGTCTCAAGTGAAAAGGACAAAAGCAAATGGTCAGGAGAGATTCAGATTAGATATTAGAAAGAACTTTTTCTCTGAAAGAGCAGTTAAGCATTGAAATGGGCTGCTCAGGGAGCTGGTGGAGTCACCATCTCTGGAAGTGTTCAATGGCATCTGGATATGGCACTTAGGATATGATTTAGGGGTGATTATGATGGTGCTAGGATGATGGTTACACTAGATGATCTTAAAGGTATCTTACAACCTTAATGATGCTGTGATATATTCTATACAGTTAAAAAATAACAACAAAACAAAAGACTAGATTTATATAGAGGTTCTATCCTAAAAGGTTTTATAATAACATATGGATTGAATTTCATAGATTAAACTTGACTTATACATTACTTGTTCTTCCTTTCTAATGAGTTATGCATAGAGGATTTCAGCAAGGATGTAATTGATTAAGGTGTTTTCATCTGCTGGTCCTATATTCAACCAGATTGCACATTCCTCATATGATTAAATATTTTTCTTTATTTGGTAGGTCAGAGAAGGCAAATACTAAATAAAAGGTGGAAAGAGTGTGACTTCATAGTTTTGAGAAATAACCAGAAAACCAGCTTTGATGAAGAAAAATACAATGGAGATTGGTCTAATCTTTAGGCCACCTAGTAGGCATCAGAAACTGAAATCATCAATCAATGTGCACCTAATTTTCCAATTAGGAAATTGTCATCTATGAGTTATTGTTAAACTTTAATAACATTACAACATTATTGGTGCCCTCCTAATAGTGCCCTTAAGGCACAGTGCCTTGCCCTAATGATTTCAAGGAAACATAGGGAGAAGCTGAACCAAAATTCTTTAGAAAAATGAATGGTTAATAAAAGAGCTGACAAAAAAAATCTTCACTATGTCAATTCTTCTGATATTTGGAGTCTGCCAAGCCAATTTTCACCTCCTCTGGGGCCTGAGGGTTTAGCACTGCAGTTAAGGAAAAATTAATGCAGTTTATTCTTACATTTAAGCTCATACAAAGGTTTGTATTCCATACAACCTTAAATTTCCTTATTTCGCCAGTCTTCTTGCCATATTGTTCAGTCCAGATGAGTGATAACATTCAACATCACACTTAAGTTCAGGGGTTTTTAGGTTTTCTGTTTCCTTATTTTGCTCCTCCAAACTGCAGCCCACAGCATGCTATCTGTGACAACTCTGTGAGATGAGACCTTGCTTGTAAAACAACATGGAATGTTCTTTCTAAGGAGATTATTCTTAATCAGTATTTTCTCTTACCACTGTTAAACATCTTTTTTGCTAGAATCAATGCCATAAAGATCTGTAGTGTTTCATCTTACAGGTTGGCATTTAATCATGTATCAGATACAAATGTCATGTACCACGTTGGCTGGTGCTTCATCTTGCCAAAAATACATTGCCTGATTTCTCTAAACCAAGCAGATGGATTCTTAATATTTACCATTTTATGTCTCACTTTAACAAGTACCAGTAACAGTCAGATCTTCAGTACTCCCTCGGCGGTATCGTTTGTGTATATCACAAGTGGGCAGATGCCAGAACAAAGATAGGTGTACAAGTCAAATTACCTGACATACCCATAGCCTCTGACATGCTTATCTTATGACATAATTGCAGGTCTGAAATTCTGCTGAACCTACTGCTACACCAAATAAATCTTCAGTGCTGTGAGTAATATCATTACTACAGATCTTGCTCCATACGTCTAGAAATTTGTGGAAGGAAGAGTTTGGATGTTTTCCAGGTGACCTGCATAATTCTGTATAAATGCATATGTCTCATTAAAGAGTACCTTACCCCGTGAGGCTGACCAGAGAATCTGTGAAAAGGTTAAATTTATTAAGAGTGTGTTGACTGCTTTCTTTAGCTATGTGAAACTTTTATGGATGATACTTCAAATCTGGCTGCTGGTTGGATGCCAGATATTATATGTACCTATGTATGGTTATAATAATACAGCTACAGGATTTGCTGTAGGAGATATGAAGGGAGTTGCACATGACTGTGCACACGTCTCAAGCCTGCAGCAGTATGGAGGGCCAAAATCAGACCCAAATTCTAAACCAGATCTCAGCTAAATTAGCTGTAAAACTGCATTTTCACAGATTCAGTGTAAAATGCAACAGCCTTGTAGGTGGTTTTTAGGGCTTTTGTCCTTTCAATAATCTTAATGTACTTTAAAGTACTGAAGTACATCACAGCTTTTCTGACCGAAGGGTTTTATGAAGCAGACTAACATCAGTAGTCCCAGAATATACACCTTGGAACGCAATGTACAGAAAACACAACCATCATACAACTGTCTGGAAGGCAGAAACATACCACTTTAGGGCAAGATATAGAATATGTCACATACACCTGCAAGTTCTAGTGAGTTAAGTAGAAAGACAGTACCAAAATCACCTCCACCCAAGTGGTTGCTGCCAATTCCCTGTTGCATGGACTCATGTAACTAGCAATGTTAAAAAACCACAACCCTAATATTTTCCGATTTTCGTTATCTATGTGAACATTTGAGTCCCTGTGTATGCTGCATTAGGGCTAGAACCAGAACTGTTTCTCATATTTCTCATATTTATCATATTTCTATACGAATGCGAACTATGATGTTATACTGAAAAAATATTTCTTGGTCATGAGATATTTTATTGTATTTGAGGATAAAAGGGATTCTTTTTGCCCGTATCCTAACCAACTGTAATGCTTAGGCATTGCTCTGGTCTCCCTATCTACTTGCCTTAATAAAATTATGAAATAATTTCAGTAATTTCTTGAAGAAGTACTTGGAAGTTATTACATCGCAGAGCAGAAATTTAAAAAATTGGTGTCATGAGGTACTGAAACAAAGTAGTGAAATTTTCTGAAAGGTTAATGTTAAGTTCTGGAATAATAGGCAGTAACTAGCAGGAGCAGAATGGAAGGAGTAGGACAACAACTTCCTCCATTGAAGTTATTTGAATGTCAAAATGCAAAAGTGAAGAAATAAAAATTTGAATTTAGGTAAGTTTGTACTAGGAAATTAAACAAAATAAGTGTTTGCCCAATACTCTTGGGCACTTGGTGTGACTCTTGGGGATGGTCCTGTGCGGGACCAGGAGTGACTTTATGATCCTTGTGGGGCCCTTCCAGCTGTGAGTGTATTCTGTGATTCTGTAATAAAGTGACAATCCAAGAAAGATTCTGCTCCTAGTTACCAAGTCCCTCACTTATGTTAGCTCTGATCTTCAAAACAGACATGACAAGAGGCAAAAGACCACTTCTGTCTTATGTTATGAGAAAAAAATCCAAATTTGAGAGGCAGTTGGTTTTTTTTTTTTTTTTTTTTTTTTGTTTGTTTGTTTTTGTTTTTTTTTTTTTTTGCCCCAGAGCATAATTCACATAACAGAAAATGTTGACTGAGTGTTCCTGGTGAACCCTCAGAAATCCCTCCTAGTCCTGCTTTGAAGCATGTCTGTCTTTAAAGTTTGGAATGCTGGACAAATTTCTGAAGAGCTGAGTATGTAGAGATACTTTACAGCTTAGATGAAGAACCTTAATTAATCGCAATATCATAGTGAAAGTCTTAGGTAAAAGCTTCACTAGTACTCTCAAATCATCTAAGACAAATAAGAGGCAAAAAGGAAATGAAAGAAATATTTTAGCTAATATTTTTGTCATGAAATTACTAAATACCTGTTACATTACTGCATAACCTGGAGTCTATCAGCTTCAGAGATTATGTGTATTCAGGGTTTTTAAGAAGCTTGAGAAGCTCTTTCTCCTTCACACACATCACGCAAAGCAGAGCTGTTCCTATGCTGCTTCAGACCCATTTTTTTCTCCTATAGTTTTTGGTTACACTGAATGCTCTGACTTCAGAGACCAAAGTGAACAAATTTTTAATTCTTGTTTTCCTAAATTGAATTCCCACAACTTAATGTTTGTGGTGGAAACATGAAAAGGCAAAAACATACCCTTCTTATTAAAGAGGATTTTACGTTAAGCAAGGAGTGAATCAGCATTAATTAACGTTTGCTTTGGGGTTTTGTTTGCAGTTCCTGAGGTGAGGCTGATATACCAGCACCATGGCTCCAACAAGGTGCCACTGGAGGGGGGCACAGCCTCCAGCTCTTGGACCCAGGTAAGCAGATGAGAACAACTTCAGTGTGTGGTCTGTCCCCTCCTCCTTGCTGACACACACAACGAAGATCAGGCTGTGATCAAATGCTTTTTGAATAAGCTGTCGTATCTTGAAGCAAATCCATGTACACTGGAAGGCAGGACTCAGAAATTCCAGGACTGGAGCTTAGAAAAAATCAATACCATACATGTACTATTGTGAGATGCTTTAAAAAAGTAGCATTATCAGATGCTTCTATAAGATAAGACAACTTATTGCTGAGATGCCCTTGGGGATCTACTGGCTTGTGTCCAATTGCAGCAATGAACCTTTGGTTGTAGTGGATTGCAGGCTTCCTGCTGGTCAACCACACACTGAGTGTGTGTACAAAGTTGTTGTCATGAATGGTGACCACTGTGACTGGACTGCCTTTCCCAGAATCTGTACCAGACTAAGCCTTCTTCCTGCCCATCTCAGCTTCAGCAAAACCTCTGCTGCACTGCTGTTTCCCATTGTGTTGCCACGCTTTGAGGCAGGTGCGAATCAACCAGAAAGCCTTTATACAGAGAATGATGAGGTCTAGAGAAGAGGTCAGGAAAAGAAGACTCAGTAAGATTGAGTCACTGAACTGGAAGGAGGAAAACTTGAGACTAAAAATATGCCAGCAAATATCCAAGATAAAGAAGGCTCCTGTTGACTGCAAGGGAATAACTTCTTTCTATCTGTTGTGATCAGGACAAGAAGTCATGGATTTAAATTGCAGAAGAAAAGTTTTGGTTAGAAAGAACAAAATGTTTCTGTCAGCAAGGCAATGAAGGCTTATTACAGATCAGCTGGGACAGCTACAGAATTTCCCCCCTTGTGGGGGGAAATTTAGGAATATGCCAAATCAAAATCCATCAGAATGGCAAAGGTAGATACTTCTTCCCGTACTGAAACTTTGGACTGGAGTATGTCCCATCTAGAGGGAGTTTCCAGCTTTCTGACTCTATACAGGAGGGCAGAAACCTCCGAGTCCACAGAGGTTTTTGTGGGCTTTCTAACTGGCTCCTGTGGGAGCTGTGACACCGGGCAGAGGGTGCTTCACTGGGCATTGCACAGGGCACTTGTGCTGGTCAGCTGGCCTTGACCCCTCTAGATCTTCTCCCAAGCCTGTTTCTTGGTATTGCTCTGTTCAAACATCTAGCATGGCATTTCCACTGGAAGCAGAGAGTCCCAGGGTCAAATGCCCAGAAGACAAGGCCAAGGAGCTTCTCTCACTCTCTGTCTGTAGCAGATGGACAAGTTCGCTCCTGACCAGCAGCACAGCTGGGGCATGGGAGATGGCGCAGGTTTGCCATGCCATGACCCAGCCTCCCCTGCAAGAAGGATCATATCTGAACCTTGGTGTTCTCCAGATGGAATTAAATGCAGTTCATCCCCTTGTTGGATAAATTCTCTAAATCCTGTTCTAGGTCACCAGACCATTTTTATTCTCAGTGGCTTTGATGAATTCAGCTGTATGACAAAAACCATGTTATATATATATGTTATAAAATATATAGCACCATATACAAGCTGTGGAAACGCCTCATTTTCCTAGAATACATTTCTATAAGTAAGCCTATGTCATTTCCCAGCTATATGTAAGTAAACCTTCAAAAGTCCTCCCCTTGCCTTTCTATCCATAAATTGAGCACATTGTGATGCAGGTTAGGGGGCTGGCCTTGGTGCCCGTGGTTTCTCTTCTCCCTAGGCAGTTTGAGCTCTGCACTGCCCAGCCTTGAGGATTTGTGGGTAAACACCCTAGATGTTTAAATAATGTATGGATCAGTGAGCAAGGCCTTTCATGTAGAGTCTGTGTTGCAGGCAACAGTAGCAGTCTAATGCAGGCATTCAGGAATTCTGAGTTTGCTCATGTCTACTGCTTTTCTTGTTGCCTTTATGTGATTGTGTGGGTTTTTCCTTGGCAGGGAGAACTGTGTTAGAGATGATATATTAGCAATGATGCAATTTCTTCAATCGTTTGAAAAAAATCCTGAAATTGTTGCCCTTATCTAGTAGAGCACACAGTGCATTTCAGCAAAGGGCTCCTGGAAGAGGGGTTGGGAGCGTTTGTGGCTGGGTGATGGCCTGATTCCAAGGGCAAGCATCCAAGATGTTCTTCCTCCCCATAATTGCACAGAGACACGTCAAAGGAGTCCCACAATTCTGGCCTCAGGTCAAGAGGCCTGCCCCTTGAGTACATACCTCAGTGTAACAAAATAACAAAATTCCTAAATTTTTGTCCCAAGTCTGCATGGAAATTTTATTTAATGCTAAAAACATGGTCATGAATATCAGGAAAGTTTATCTGGGAAGAATGTTCAATCCCCCCATACATCCACATATTTCACTGCGGGTGTATTTCCTGGAGCCAACATTTTCCTCAGTCAAACTTCACTTCAGAAGTTATTAACTATTAAAACTGTCCACCTTTCCCCCATCCTTTTTCATAGGGCAGTGAATTCCTATGACTAATTTTTTCCTTGCTTTTCATTCTGAGAGTATGATTTATTCCAATATTTTTACATTAAGTCATGGGTCCAAATCCCATCCATTACTGCAAAAATGAAGTGGTGAGAGTACAGGGGTAAGTTAACCAATGAGGTCAGTAAACACACGTCAGTGGTGATGCTCATGATGCTTTTGCAAAACCAAAACTTGAGTCAAGAGCATGACTGTGTATCTGAGCCTAAAGAATGTTGATAAAAAGACTTGTTAGAAAACAGGTGATGTTTACTACAAATATGTGATGTAATAGAGTGGCAAAAGTGATATAGGATCATCTTTTCCAAGTCCACAAAAAGTAGGGGTTACAAAGATATGTGTATTTTTAGAGTAATTAATGGTCTTTATTATTTTCTGTAGCTGTGATTATTAAAGTAAATCAGGTCAATTAGAAATTCTTTATTTGTATTTTTCAGTGTTTGAGAGCAAGGTTCAGAAGAGAATGCAAGGACAAAAAAACCAAAAACATCCTTTAGAAATCTAAATGTGAACACATGAGAGGTTTCTGTTGTCTTGAGGTCAGCTAGTCAAAATCGGTTTTACTATGAAGAAGCGCTGAGGGAGAGGGGCATGTGTTTGTGAGTATATAATCTCATCTCCAACATCTTTTCATCTGTGAAATATGAAGCTGAAACAATGACAACCTCCTGACATCTGATTCATCATACCACACTTGCAGTGTTATCAATGAAGAGGGGGAGGTAAGAATGTTAATACATACCAGAAAGACCAAGGTAAGTAGTGAAATCTATTTAGTGTACCCATCAGAAACAGGCGTAATAGCTGCCTTAGTTTTAAACCCACAAACTTATAAAAATGAGTCATGACAGTTTTAATAATGAATGTAAGATGCCCTTTCTTGGTAAGAAAAAAATATATAAAATACTTAAAATACTTACATGCAGTAACACAGTCTGTCATCTTGATTCCTAAGTTTGGCCATATAAATCGAGCTTGCCTCTGGATGTACAAAGGAAGTGTCAGCATAAGAGTAATGAGAGCAGCAAAAGACAGACCCCCAGGGTTACAGGAGAGAGATGCACTTCCCAATGAACTGCATGTCATTCCAGTAAGGTAAACTGACAATAAGCTCCCGCATTTTACAATAGATTTAAAACACAGAACTCCCACCACTTTGTAGAAGCCCCTCACTGCTCTACACTGATTTTTGGGCCAGGGTTAATATCTTCTCCAGTAACAGCTGAAACGAATGAATTTATTTCAGCAGATCCACTCTCCTCTGGTTTAGTTTTGCTGTCTAAAAAAAAGGCTCTTTTATCTCAGGAGATTCTGCTGCCTTCCTACTCACACCTGCTTTAATCTATTCATTGAAGATCAAACTCTGCACCAGGACTAATTTGGTGTTTTGGTGGCTCAGAGGTAACAAGGGGTGATTTGGTCAAATGCCTCCATCTGAGAGTCTTGGAGGCTGGAGGATTCACCATTACCTGTGTCTGGCTGACTCAGGAGGTGTTCAGAGGAGGTGTGCAAAGGCTATACTTCAAAAACCTGGTTAAAAATCCTTAACTTGCACGCTCCCTCCTTTTCTTGATTTGTGTGTATGAGCTGCAGCATTAAGCACTGATAGAAAACAGTGACTTCCTCGGTCTTTTGTTGAGTGGATCCATATCACACAGGTATGTGAAACACTAGTGGGTCATAGACTGACGCACATCTCTGGACCTACCAACACACCTGGAATGCATAAAGCTCTGTGTTTGTGGCAGCTCTTTAGTATCTACATCTTAAATTAGAAAATGTAAAACATTATATATAAACAGTGTAACAGTTTATTATATGTAATTTTTAAAAGCATGATGTTACTAACTTAACTCAAAGTCTTTTCACAGTAAAATGGCAAAGCATTTCTCAGTATTTAATTGTACCCATTGTTCTGTCTTCTGAATTCTTTTTTTTTTCAATTAAAGGACCACTTTAATTCAAGCCCTTAAAATGTATTTATTGTGATTGATAATCAATACAAGATGACATTTTCAACAAGGAAAAAACACTTCCCATCTGGTGAGAGGAGAAAAATACATTGTTAGACTAAAATATATCTTGTAGTCACACCCATAGACATGTATCCAGTAAAACAGAAGAAAACACTCCCTAATGGAAGTAAGAATTCTGGCTAGAAGAGATTTCAAGTGCACATACCTCCTGCAAACATGTTCTTGATTTATAGAATATAGACCACACTTATTAATATTGCCAAGTTCAATAAATTGTAAGGGATTAGATGTCAATTTGTTAAATGTAACATATTTTAAATAGCACTTAATGATATTTTTATTTATGCAAGGCTGAATGAAATGGAGATCTGGTTCTCCTTTTGGCTGCAGCAGTCACAGCAAGAGTTGGAGGCATGCATACAAATCAACAGCAAAGAAACCACTGATGGGGTGCTTTTCTGGCTGAAGATGGGAATCTGTTCATGCTTAGAGGAGTCAAATTAAAGTAATAGCACATTGAAGTTTGGCCACAAGCACAGCTGCACCATGAGTGTGTTTTTAGGTTCTTGTTTATAGTTTAGAAATGATCCAGTGGTACGCCAGAGGGCTTGTCGGAGTCTGAGCTAGAGGTTCCTTGGGCTGAGCCAAACTGGGCAGCACAGGCTAGAAGAGAAAAATTAAGAGTATTTTAATTTTTTAAAATATATCTATATCTATTTGGAGAGCTGTGGAAGCATTGGAGTTGTGGAAGTACTGCTGCTTTTCAATATTTAGGATGCAGAAATTAGGGAGAAAGTGTTAAGAATTTAATTTTCACTTTTATTTGGTGTAAGAAAGACACTATTTCCTTTGGGTTTTTGAATGATCATAACAAGAAAGCATCCCTTAAAAACACTCAGGGGTGCAGCAAGAGTAGCTTCAAGATAAAATGCTATTTCAAGCCTGGTTTTAGGATACATCAAAAAATAGAAGTAACATCAAATGTCTCTTTTTTTTTCCATTGACATATTTTTAATTGAAAATACAAATGAATAGCTGTGTTCTTATTCAGAATATGTTACATTCTCCTGTATGTGACACATTTTGCATGGTGAAGGATGCTGCATACCTTCAGCACAGCTAATGATTCCCAGACTTAGTGGCTGCACCCTGAAAGAGATGCTGTGTGACTCTGTTGGGCAGTGTGAATGGAAACCAACGCAGATCAGGTCTGGGTTATGTGAAATGTTTTGCAATAGCTACAACCAGGAAATCATGCTTTATTTTCAAATCTATTGTCAAATACTGCTGCAGACTATCTCTCAATGGCATTTCCAAACAGGCTGAATGCGGTGGATTTCTGCTAACACAGAGATTAGAAATGATTCCTAAGTTCGGTATAAAACTGTGAATCTGCAGTCATGTCCTAGTATGATGAAACCATTGCCATTCTTATTTGAACACAGCTGTAACTAGTATCCATAAGTCAAATTAAGTGCTATTTAGGAGGGTGTTTGGAAGCCGGATTAGTGTTCCAGGATTGAGATTTATTGTTTCCAGATTGGTGGTGACTTCTCCTTTATAGTTTTAACAATTTAGGGTAATTGAGACAAAATGTCAAGTGAAGAATTTAGTATTTAAAAATGTCTGAATAGAACAAGCAAGAAAATTCAGATTTACTTGGCTAAGCCTAACTTTGCAAGTTCACCTATTTATCAACTTTGTAAGTTGGGTTTTTTTCTCAGGGCAATGGCGTGTCCCCACAATTTCCTTAGGGGACTCAAAGGTACACCTCTCTGCAGAATGACTGACAAACCAGAACACAGTCTGCCACCGTGAGCATCCAATCCAGACATGGTCTGTCCTGGTGTCATGCCTGCCTTCCACACACACTTCTTGTTCAAATGTGAGCAAGTCATGAGGGGCAGGAATTATCTCACCTTCTTTCACTCATCTAGAAGGTATTCATGTAGTCTTAAATGGACACCAAAAAGGAGCAGGTAGTTCCTTGGAAACACTTGTGCCATCCTCAGGTATCTGTCTGAGACAGTCAGGATCAATCACTCTTGAGA
This sequence comes from Hirundo rustica, assembly GCF_015227805.2. Classification (NCBI taxonomy): domain Eukaryota; kingdom Metazoa; phylum Chordata; class Aves; order Passeriformes; family Hirundinidae; genus Hirundo; species Hirundo rustica. Next base: position 23,232,230 of record NC_053450.1, on the reverse strand, counting down.
CACCTGTCAAATGAGCCAAATCTAATTTATACCAGTTTTCACTCTGAAATAGCTAAAGACCAAGTCTGTAAATCTTGGTTTTCCCACATGGTGCAAGAAGACAAACTGTCTATTACACAGGTTCAATCAACTCTTCAACAAAAAGAGAGTGCTCTGCTCTTTAGTCTTACTCATCTGTCCTGAAAGGTTGTTGTGGCTTGAACCTCTGTGCAGCATAAACGAGTGGGAATGCAGACATTAAGAATGAAATTACTTGCTAAAAATAACTTGTTTGTGTAAAAGGCATGGAAAATCAAGTGGCAATTGTCAAATCTGTGTAGGTAATGCAAGGTGTCTGCTGAGGAGCTGGATAGAAGTCCTATGTCACTTCTGGTGTATGAGCAATGGATTGAGCCGCATTCACACACACACACACACACACAGAGTGTGGTTACCAGAAAGAAAAATGGGAGTGAGGCTCTAGGTGTAGATCTATATGGTTCAAAAAGAGATGCTCTAAAATGGTCTCCCACCAGTAAAGTCCTCTGTGCATTGACTGAGGGTGAAGTGTCCTGATGAGGCATAAGGCAACAAACAGATGTGTGAGGAAGAAAAGCTATTGTATATTCCAAGGGAAACAACTAGGAGAAGTCCCTACTGCAGCCAGAAAGAAGAAATTAATCTTTCTGATATCTATGTTTGGTTATCTGGGAAAGATGGAAAAAGATGGAAATATTCAAGAGCGCAAGTTTGGATGAAAATGTATCTGGAAATCCACTTCCCCTGGCTGCATTGGAGATGAATTATAATTGCAAAATGTGTATTTTTGTGGTTTACTCCTCGCCCTCTCTGAAAATAATTCAGAAAGTAAATGTGCTGTAATTTCTAAAGAAGAAGATACAAGCAAAAGCTGTTTATAAAAATCTCCTGTGTTGTTTTTTTCCACAGTGACCTTGGGCTGAAATGGTCAATGACATTGTATAAATATTTGTTTGTCAGATTAACATCTTCATCTGATTTGCAGCCTCATCTGATAGGAGAGGAGAGGGAGTCTCAGCAGTCTCTCCAGCATTGTTTGCCCAGGGAACAAAGCCCTTTGTTCTGTCAGGGATTATTCATTAGCAGATATTGATGGCTGGCTGGTATTCACCAGTCAAAGGTGTGAGGAGAAGACCTTATCTTGGAGCTGGAGTCCCCTCTGAGCATGTGTAGGAGCTTGGGCCAGGGTGAAGTGGCCAAGAGGGATGCATAGGCTTTCATGAGTCTTAGTTTCCATGTGCACAGCTGTGACCAACTTTGCCAAAATCTTTACTCATGAGTATGCTAGAGAGAGGAGACACGATTCAGGCACAATGCTACTGAACTGCCACTTCCACTTCTTGTGGCAAAGGTGCAGTTGTGACCATTTGAATATTTTCTGTCTTACTTTCCAGGGTATACTATCCTCTTCCTAAGTAATAGGCAACTGCCCAGTTCTGCTCTCTGCCTGTGTAATTGAAACTTAAAAGTGGAGAGGGCACAGCCTGGCATAGAGAGCCCTCTCTGTGAGTGTCTGCATGCAGGAGTGCTTACATTCACATCTTCAGCAATCATTCCCCACTTATCTGTGAAAATACAAACCTTTGGCACAAGTATTTATGAAAGCAATTAAAGAGGCTAAATTATACTTAAGCAAAGTGGCTTTAAGTGTGGTGACAGAACTGGAAGGGACCTTCCCGGGTTACTAAGTTGAGTTTCTTCAAGGTCACTGGCAACTGCTTGTTATAATTCCTTTCTCAGTTTATGAAGTTCAGTTTTGAAAGGCTACATTTATAATCCTCCTCTATGCCTGCTACAAGTGCTTTGCAGAGCCTTTCTGCTCATACCACGAGCAATGGTTCTGCTCTCTAGGATTTTTCAAGCGCTGCTAAAGAGTTATTTGAAAGATGGTTGCTTTAAATATGTTTTCTTATTTGAACAGATTATATTTCCTCCTGCTCTTCATGTAACATTCCCCACTGATCTTGGCCTCACTACTCCTGTAAAGATAACAGAATTGAGTTATTTTAGGCCAGACATAATCTTTGCTTTTTGAAGGAATTCCTTTCCACTGCAGAAGAGACTTGTTCCCTTTGTTGTACTGGCTAGCAGTGGTGCCAGCTGTAATTTCCCCTGGAAACAAAGCCACACAGAATCTTCTACCTCTGTAAGGAAACTTTTTTTACATATTTGCTAGCATGGGAGATACTTTTGACTTGCAATCAGGAATTGAAATGCTTGTTTAAAATGGCTGTGATGCAAGTAGTGAGGATGGCTCTCAGGAGGGTCTGGAGTGTGGGGGGATGCTCAGGGTCTTTTGTATGTGCTTCTTGGAAGGGTCTGCATTCCTTGTGCCACCTTACTTACCTGTAAATCTAGGGACAGGGCTGATGACATAGTGCTACTGCTGTAAACTGAATTTAGCTCTAATTTGAATGCAGATTTCACTAGTTAGCCTAGCTAAAATAACTTCTTGGTAAATATTTCAAGGAATAGATCACAGTGGAAAGAAAGCCAAAGGTATATTTGAATTTATAAAGCTGCATAATTTTCCATCACTTAAGCAGTATCTACTTTATCTCACAACCTTTGTTGTTCATCACTTCATGACATTATTTACTGGAAAGTAATGGCAACATTTACCAGAAAGCAAGTTTAATCTGCTACTCACTGTTTTCACCCATTTTATAAAATTGACCTTTAATCTTTAGCATTGTGTTTTTCATGAAGTCTTGCCAGAGGAACAAAAAATCTATCTTATCAGACAGCTGTGAGGCATCTGATATGAGTAAAGGGTGGTACTATCACCACCATCACATCCAGTGATAAATCAGTCCATTTCGCAAAACCACAGAGCTGGTGCTGCTTGCATGATGCTAACAGCAGATGAATGAACGAGGGAGGCTCATGTCCTGGCTTGGAGTTTATTTAGGAATTAGTTTATTCTGTATCTGACAAGGGTGATAGGGAAATATACAAGGACAGTGCAATAAAATACATAAATCTGAAATTTGTTCTGGGGACTTTGAATATGATGGCAGATAGGTACATAGGTGTTGCCCAATAAAAAATCTGAACATTTTGGAACATGTCCATCTTCTTGGATGAGCCCAAGTCAACGGATCAAACTGTCCAACACCATTCTCTGGAGCTAAGGGAAACAGGGAAAGTGGGAGAAACTGCCAAATCAGCAACATGCAGCTTTCATAATCATCTACCAAAGCAGGGTGGTTGTCCCCATTGCCTGGAGGACAATGTTGGTTGGGAGAATGAGAAGACAGGCTTTACTTTACTTCTCTACTACAGCTAAATTCATGTTAACACATGAACTGTAATTTCCACGTGGCATGAGGTAAGCATGAGCCCTCAACTGATAAAGCGCCCTACAAACAAAGCCTGAGCAGGAGAAGAAATGTCAATGATGCAAAGAGGCTGATCCCAGCCCTGATGAAGTTAATGAAAGGGTCTATAATTTCCAGTCTATAATTTCCAGGCTATGGATCCACCAACCTGGGGGCATGCCTTCATTAAATTTTGGACTTGATGACCTTAGAGGTCTCTTTTGACCTAAATAATTCTGTGATTCTGTAAATTTTTCAAGAATACTGGCAGCTGCCTCATTATGCCTGTTAAGGGAAAACTTCACTGCTTTTACATTTTCTTGTGGCTTAGTTTTAGTCTGAGCTTAACTAAATTTCAAGTATTACCAATTTTCATCTATAGCAGGAGTTTGTATAGTTCTGCAAGTAGAGGAATATACCCATCCCAATTTCTGGGAACCCAAAATTTGGGTTTAGCAGCAACTGCAAAAAATCCAAAATCTAAAGGTAGGAAATAATTATAGTAAAGTTCAATCAAAAAGTTAATATTTTAAAAGATATGAGTATATAAAACCAGAATTTGGCATGTCATTTGTCCTATACTCATCTGCCACCTCCATGTAACTACAGCCTATATATCAAATATGTGGGTCATCCATTACCTATCTTATATTGGATCTCAACATTGAATTGCTGATGCAAATCAGAAAATACTAGTCTAATATAATTGTCAAATGCAATAATTTTAATTGCAATTGTAACCTGCAGAGCCACATCCAGGTGTAAGGTGTTGGAGAAGCTGTGTAGCTCCATGGGCACTTGGCCCTTATATCACAGAGCATGTCTCATAGCAAACAGATGCAACCGTGTCGGGGAGGAGAGGATAGTCTGGAAAGCCCTTTCCAGACTGAAGTGATAGATGATTATCTTATAATTAGAAACAGATTATGTTCTGTACATGGACTGTATATGGCTAGTGACTCGAAGACTTTATGAAGAACTTGCTATCTCAAGCATAAAGGTCTTCCAGTATTTCTCTCTGGATAAAAAAACAGTTATTAAATCTCTAGAATGATACAAATTCTCATTTTTCAGAATTTACCTTCATGTATTATTTCAACTTTTGTTACAAACCTAAATAAATATTGTATTAGACCTTAAGTTCACACCTGAGAACTTGACATTTTGATTTTCATTGATAATATAAATGCAAAATAATTATTTTTACAACTGGCTAGTGAGATATAATACAACTATTTCTGTTCAGGAAGTCATTTTTATAATGTTGGTTTCCCTACTGAAATCAGCGTTGTTATTTTGAGGGGGCAATTTTGTACTCTTTATCAAAGCAGGTTATCTTTGTGTGGTATAAAGCACTTGTAATGGAAACAGTATTTGCACACAACATAGAGCACAATGGGTTCAAATTTTCAAGGTCCTAATTTTTGAACTATTAAAATGTGAACTGCATGCACAACTATTGACTTCTTATACTCTGTATACTTTAAAAAGCCATCATTACAAGACTTGCTTCATCTGTTCCAGTTTGTATTTTCAAATTTTGTATGCAAATGCAATCCAGTTGGACGGTTCTGAATAAAAAAATGAGTCAAGATGGCACATACATTCACTATGGCTTGTGTTTTAAAATACCTTAAAGTTTTTAAAAAGTGTTTTTTTCTGTTAAAGAGTCATCGTTCCTGGTTTTGGGCTCATTCACTGAGCATTTCATTCTTTAGTGCCTCTCTATGTAGAAATTTAAATATTAAGTTTTAAATATAATTTTAAATAATAATTTAATGTATCTGCATTAAATTATACCTAATATAGATATTTAAAATATATTGCTCTGCCATGCCATAGTTTTCCAGATTGTCAGGATAATTTTCCTAACCATCCTGTGGAAGATGAAATGCTACTGCTCCTGCATTGGTGTGGGCTGCTAGTTGACATAGGCTCTTTAAATTATCTCTAGAGATAGAGGCAATTGGGAGTTATTCTGGCTCTTGCTCTGGCTTGCCCTCTGCATCATGTAAAAGACAAATCCAGAAAAGTCAAAGGTGTGTATGACAGGTCTCCATCAGCAAAAGATCTTGTGCAATCCAAACACATTTTTCCTTATGGTGGTAAATGTGTCAACCAATTAAGCGTACAATAAAGATCAAAAAAGATCAAACATCAACCAATCCTACTGATCAAAGAAAAAAAATCCTGAAAACATCTAAAGCAAAATCCAAATACCCATTCTCTTTTAAAGTCTGTCTAAGTTTTGAATACAGCCTCTGGAATCAAGTTTGGGACAAGAAAGTGGTAATACCTTGACAATTTTGATCAGATACTCAAGTACAGATAGGTGGTGATGTGGGACATCTTACTGAAATATGAGATTATTACCTTAGGGCAGGAATTATGTATTTTACCCTCTGCTGGCTGGTGGTGCTGCCAGCAAGTATTTTCAAACCAAACCAAACCACTGCATCTGAGTGAAAGCACTAATGGACAGGAAGAGCAGATCCAACTGCATGTGTTCCTGTGACTTCTCTGGAGCTTTCAGTCCAGAAACCAGCTGTTTGCTTGAGTACAGCTACTTGAAAACAATTCACATGAATTTGGTCTGAGAATTACATGTTATCCCTGGTGCTAGACAGAATAACAGGTTTCTTTCAGTCCTCCAGGACACAGATCCAAGTGGAAATTGGCTCGACATTCACTCGGATCACATAATGAATTATGTTTTGAAACTGCATTTAAAAACAAGCAAACTACTCTGAGGGTGGGAGTACTTACAGACTCATACTTTAATATATTAATTATGCTCATTTGTCATCACTTGAACCTAAATACCCTGTACTACATTAAAGTTGCCAAAATCCCATTCCCCTCTCACAGCTGAATATCCAGAAGTAATCTCTTTAAAGGAAAATGAAGTGAGAGACTTTCAGAGTCCCACAAGATCCTGGGGCAACAAAGGTGAAGAGGGAGAGAGACTGGAGTAGGCCTTTGATGCATGAAATTGCTGCACTGCTGCAGGAACAGGAACAGTAGGGTTAGATGCAGTGTTAATGTCTTCAGGAAAGCAGTGGCAGTCAGTAGACCACTCACACTAAACTCCTGCCAAGGCACTTTGCATGGGACAACAGGTCCTTGTGACACTAAAATGGTTTCCCAGAGCAGACACACAAGAGTCTTCACAAGCTTTTATTTGAATAAGTTACCAGATGACACATTGCCTGTGTCTATTCTTTCTCTGACCCTAATATTTTTCACCTCTGGTCCTGCAGAAGTGTCTGATACTGGGCTAACTTGCTGTGTACACAAAACTAAGGAGCCTACCCTGCCACTGCCCTTAGTGTGGCGTCGGAGGGGGGAAGTTCAGGCAAACTGCTGCTTTGCCACTGGTAAGTAAACCACCTGGGGTCAGCCATTTCCGCAGCTTGCTTTGGAAGCTCTCTCCTCATGTTTGTATGAAAGGCTTTGGTGCAAAAACCAGGGGTCTGGCAGTGTGAGTGTACATCTGTTTCACTCCTTGCCCCTATTCCTGGCACTGAAACCCAGCACAGTACTGAGAGGACCCCACATAGGCTGGTCTCTGTGAGAGACCATCTCATTCCCAGCAACCTTCCCCTCCTCTCACAGGCCACCTCAATCTCCATCACTCCGAGAAAATTCCCAGGGCAGATCCCTTTCCATGTCTCCGTGCCTCTGCAGCTTGGTAAATTCGTGACCTTCCGTAAGTCCAGCAGGGTAATATCTACCAGTTTCTCTGTGTAGTTTTTATGGCTTTAGCAGTGGCCTCAGGCTCACAGATGAGCTGTAAGAGCAAAAGTCCTGCACTCCTGTGGGTTTTCTGTAGGTGTTCCGCAAGGCTTACAGAAGGGGTAGCTCTGATAAGGTCCTTTGCACTGCTGCCTCTTACACACATTTGGATGTACTTCATGTACACAAGCCTCAGGCTCACAGGAAAGCACCTTCCCATCAATGTTGTCTCTGTCCCTCTTTATTCAGTCAAGTATCCAGCTAAGAGTGTCCTATAAATAGGCCTATTCACCATCACGTTGCTCAGCTCATATTTACTTATACCATTTTCATATTGCATATGTATCATCCTAATTGTTTCATAATGTTGTATAAATTGGCCAGTATAATCAGGATGCTGGATTGCATTAAGCAAAGTCATTTTGACATGTACTGAAATATTAGTTCCATATGATAAAATTCGTAAAACACAACCTAGATACCAATGAGATTAGGAAAATGGGCTCTTTTCCACTTACCTAAATACTGGAAAGATGCACAAGTTGTTAGCTTTATATGAAACTAATGATCCCTTGAGGCTCTGGTGAAGGATTTAGAAAGTGGGTAAAAATTAAAAAGTAGTACATAAAGAGACAGAGTCTCACCTCCCACCCTTGCACACTCCTTATTACACAAACACACCCTCTGAAGAGTGCTGAAACTTTCTGAGGTCAAGGCAAAGTGACCCCATGAAACACACAGGGTGCATTAGCACTGTAACTGCTCATTGCACCCCAAATGAAGTCTTCACCGGCATCCCCAGCCCAGAGTGCTCCCAGATTCAGGAGCTGCTCACAGATTGCAATGTAAGTCTGAAATTTCAAACATTCAGCTAGGAGTGGGAATTGAGGCAGTATGTAGGGGAAGAATGGCAAGAAAAGATAATTACCTTATTCCTGATGCATCTGGCCCTGATGCAATGATGAAAAGCACTTGGCCAAAAGAGTGCTAAAAGGCACAGGTCATGTTTGACAATGTCAGTGCTCCCAGCCCTCCCATGGGGAAGATGGAAGAACAGGTTCATGCCTCACATACACATGAACCAAACACCAGACCTGGCTGGAAGCATTAAAAAGTGTATGAGATATAGTAGCAAAATGCCCTTTTCCTGCAGTTCCTAGGGTGGCAAAATGAACCCTACAAACAAGACTTCACCTTTCATCCTGGGCAAGCACTCCTCTATCCATTACAGAAAAACACAAGAGTAATAACTGAGGACCTTACGGATTATGATTGACGAGTATTTTAGCTCTGGAACCCAAGAGTCTGACTGCATATTCTGAAAGAGACTAAACTGATATTTCTTTTAAAGTCGTGTAAACTGGCTTGGCCAGCAAGAGAATTCCACTACTGCTTTTGTTAAAAAAAAGTGAGATATTAATAGGCTTGGGTTATAAGATAGGATTGTACAGGCAGCTTCTCATAGTGGAAGAGGGAGACAGAAAATTCAGCTGGTGGAGAAAAGTTTTAAAAGAGAAAAGCTTTACTCTTGCAGTAGAGATTTGTTGAAAAGCATGTAAATTTTCAGGAAACTTTACCAAAAAGATCTGTTTAATTTCATTCAAAATCAATAAGGTTGAGGAGAACAAATATATTGCAGCCCATCTCTTCCATCTGCCTTAGTTCTCCCACAATGACAGGAATAAAAATCTATTTTTTACCTCAGTCCACAGAAATGAGTCACTGCAGTCAAGGAACAGCTCTACTGATCGACTTCATTCTGAGCCAATTTACATGGTTACCTCTTAGAGCAGAATTGATTATTATTAGAAAGTCAGTGTTATTCTAATATCAAATAACAGAGATCATCTTGAAGGAAAATTCAGTTAGGAGAAACTAAATGCCACTTTTTTTTTCTTTAACTCTGAGTCATTTAGAGCGAAGTGTAGTGTAAATGTTCCATCTTCAAGGGGTTCTCAGAGTCTAGAATACAATCCCGACCAACCTTAATATTGACCCTTGGGCTGATTTTTAAAAAGTATAAATACATATCAAATAGATTTCAAGTCTTTCCACTGTTGCAAATATAATTTCTTTTTAGATGAGAAATATAGTTAATGTTGCTAACCGCACTGGTTTCTCAGAATAGAATGTGAGCTGCATATAGATAATTCCATGAAAACACTACTGGAAATTCAAATACTTATCTAATCTTTATGTCTGGCAACTTACACTACATTACTGATTGTTGGTACCAGTGAACCATGTTATAGCATTTACTTCCAAAGGAAATTAAGCCAAGAAAAAGAGTGCCATTTAGTTCAGAGGAAAGATGTTCATACATTTTTATACTTTAAATGACTCCATTTGAGAGCTTGGAAAATTAAAAGGGCACTCAGCCAAAAATAGCTCAATGTAACTCTACTGAATGCAGGCTAAATAAGGATCAGCCTTATCTAAGTTTTCAGAGGTACATTAACCAGAGACACTGTATAAAGTTCCAGAACTATCATATGCCTGAAAAGGATTAGGGGATAACCAAAGTGAAGAAAACCAATTTATTCATAATGTGAAACAACAGGTCATAGAAACTAGCTCAAGATAGTTCCAAGAGAGAGAGCAAGAGCAAAACAAGAGTAGTGTCCATTTGTTTAAAAAGGGATGAAATAGCTTTATGTTGAATCACTGAACAAAATGCTCTGGTTTAAGCTGAAACTATTTTCAGGTGCATAATTTGCATAGGCAAAGGGAATTTGAATAATCTGCTTATAGTAATGAAAAAACAAGGAGGAGTTATCTATTCCCTTATAACTAACAACCCGCCCAGAGGGTGAGCTCAATGTCGCACCTTAATGGGCTAGGTCCCTCAGAGCAAGGATGGGGAACTCACCTGGTCCAGAGTTCCAGCAGGTCACTCTCCAGCCTACCCATTTCCTTCTCACACTGCTGCCTCTGAATTGTTCTTGTCCTCTTACCTCTCCTCTCAGCCCCTGGATGAGCTGCGCCTTTGCCACAGAATTCACAGCTTTCTGATCTTTATTAGTCGCTCCTCTTCAGAACAAAAAGGAATGAGTTATTTTGTTGAGTTATATAAAATTCAGCTTTTGCATATATGAGAATTTTCCTTGAAAAGGAGCAGTTTATTTGATGCTTTCATGTCTACTGATTTAATGTTCATTTGCCACCTGGGGAAAGTGATTACTTTTATACTGACAATGAGAACATGCTACTGTCCTAATATTATTTTTGTGAAAGACATTTTTTGCCCCAAAAGGAGTAAGATTTCATTTGCTTGGAATTCTAGACAGACCCATTGTCACACAAGAAAATGATATGGTTTAACTAATAAAGAAATAATTAGATACCCATTTGCTGAGCTACAACAAAATAGAGAAGCAAGGGTAGTGTGATAAGCATCACATTTCTTAATGCATAAACGACACACTACTAAGTTCTTCTTTATGAAAGGTCAGACATTTAAAGGTAAAAAGATACTCCATGGGCAAAAATGTTTATTTTATAGAAAAAAGGGGCAAAATGAAGAATGAGAAACACTTTTATGAGGCATTAAAATACAGAATATGACTCCCAAATTTGATGAGATTTTATGTTAAAACAATACAAAGTCACTAGGGCTATCTTTTCAACCATGTTTGCTCTATTATTCCTCATCCCTGCAGCACTGTGGTCAAAAAATACAACACATGAGCATTTACAGAGCATGGCAGCTCTGTAAATTCAATAAATTTCAAAACAGTTTATCCATTTTTTTAATATAATACATAGGCTGGCAATCAAGAAAGTAATTATTGTAATTTCTAGTGATCAGAAATATAGGAAGAGTTACCCATGAAGTAATGATTTTCTTTAGGAAAAAAAAAAGGTGCAAATTTTAAAATCAGAAGCACTTTCAGTATTTAGTCTAATCTGAGAAAGTCAGTGTATCATTTCAGAAAAAAAAGAAAATCTTGAACACACAAAGATGGGTCTTTTATTTAAATGCTTTTATTTGAAGACTTGTAGAAAACTCCATCATGTCTCTAGGTTAGTCTTAGTAACTCCTTATCATCCCTTTTTAAAAAGTCACCTTTTTATGTTTGACTGTGTCTAGACCAGTTTCCAGCAAACTGAAAAATCACATCTCCACTTGGCAGTTGCAAACTGTGTAGGTTCTTTGTTCAATCATGTCATGGTCACACTTTCTCCTCTAGCTACAGCTCACATGCAATAATTTACTTGATTCTTTTGCTTCTTCCCCGTATCAGTGAAATATCATCAGATATAATTTGACATCAAGTAACAAGGAGTACACACTATAAAGAGGAAGGAGTCTTTCTTCCTGGAATGCATATGCAGTCTTCACTTCTAAACAGAATAAGAGGTTTGCCACCAATTTCAATGAGGCAGAATTTAGATCAAAGGGGTGTTTATACGTAAGCAAGGGAGAGAAAAGCTGGGCTGAAAAGGCGGGCTCTGTGAATAAGTCTAGGCACATATTTGCTGGGATAAAATGGTTGCAGCATTCTGCCAACCATGGCAAATGCCATAACTGTGTGTTCCTTGTGATCCAAACCCTTGGTGCCCTTGGTTAACAGGATGCAACTGAGTTACTGCAATGAAGAAGCAAGCTTTTGGTGACCCTAAGGCCAACAGTGAAGTAACTGTGAAAGTAAGCGCAACCCTTTTGGATTATGGTGCTATGATTCACCCAAAAGACTCAGGGAGCACTTGGGGTTATGATGACAATGATGATACAAGCAGGCTTTGCTTGATAAGCAGTAATCTGAATACAAAATAGATAGACCCAGTTGGGTTCAAACAGCTCTTTGACATAGGATTGACAATGTTCATAGGGCTGTCAAAAAAACTTTAAATTTCTTTTTCTCTGTAATTAGATAGAGTAATATGTATTAGGAGGAAGATGTTTTCCTTGGAGCAGCAACAGCCACTAATACCAAACCTTCAGTGAACTAAGATTTTTCCCAAGCCAAATCTACCTGTTCTTGAATCGGGCAAACTATGTAACCTTAGGTTCTCTGCAGTTTCTTCAATGTGCTTTACTAGAGCATGAAATGTAAGGACTCCAAGAATATTTTAATTCCATAAAAATGAAATTGAAATAATATTCTTCCAGAAATGTTTTCTGATTCTATTCTGGTTAAAATGGACCAAAACTTGGTAGAGCTGGGGGAATAGTGCCCATTTGGGTTAGAGGGGGCTAAAGGAAATTAAGGAGAAGAGGAAAAGAAGAAGGACGCATGGAGCCAGCTCCTGCCAAGCCAAAGTGAGGCACACAGCAGGGAGGACAACAGCAGCTGGCAAAGCTAATTGAAAAATCAGCCATCTGGGATTAACTTAATATGCATCCCTTGACTTCAAAGAGGAGGTTCTAGCTCCTTTGGAAATGGTAAAACCTGTTTATAAAATTCTTTTAGACTTTCTTTAAAGTCAACATTTCAAATATAAAATATTTTTCTAAAACCAAATATTTAATTTTACAAATATTGCAACCAAGTAAAATATTGTGATGTTTTCAAATCCACTCTTCTTTTTTTTTAATCTAAAAAGAGCCGCTCATAAAATTCAACCAAATTCACAAATATATGAGTACTTCCTAACTTCTTCTTCAGCAAAAAAACACTGCTTCATTTTAACCAAGAATTCTAGTGCCACATAGCAAGGAAGAAATTCTCCTCTACTTCAGCAGAAGGAAAGCAAGTGCCACTGAAAAACTGTTTTTGCTGTTGCAGGTCTTGTGAAAGAGAGGTCTTTTCTCACTTCACATAAATAGGTTCTGATCCCTCCTGGCAGGCTGGAATTTGCAGGGGTTCATTAGTTTATTGGTTGTAACCATAATCCTGGCTGATTAGGGTTTGGATGTAGCTCACTATCATCACTCACCAGTTGCTGGATACATCATCTACAGTGTGAATGAAAGACAAGCCAAGAATATTCCTTCCTGGCACTCCCAAATTTACACAGGGTTTTC